>NC_049258.1:13027500-14521853 GCF_011100685.1 Canis lupus familiaris
TAAATCAAATTTTTTAAAAAAGAAATTCTATTTCTTGAGTTGGTAAATTTGAATCAACCAGAATCTGAGATAAAGAATTGACCTTCGAAACCTGGCAAACTTGAGTAATCAAACCCTTGACTAGAAGTCATCACAATGAGCAAAATACTGTGACATTCCAACTCCTGTAATATCAATGTCTGTTACACTGACTTAGGTCAAGGGCAGTATTCTCAGCTGTTCTTACAGCCAGGAAGCACCTGCTGTCACCCCTAGGATTGGAGAATAGGCCCAGTCTACTGTCCAGAAGCTTCCAGACTACAGAGGAGATGGAATTGGGAACAAATGTGGGCAGCGAAGTGTGACTGGTGCAATGATTCCATAGGGCACTAGGACGAGAGTGAAACAAAGGCAGCAATGATCACTTCCACTGGGTCAATGAAGAACCAGCAGGACAAGATTCAGAAACAGAGCACAACAGTCAGAGAGGTCAGTGAAGGGATAATTTACAAAAGTGTGGAAGGGTCGAAGAAAACCAGCGGTAGTGAAGCTACCAATTGTGGGGATCCATTAACACCCCTCAGTCTAAAAGAGGCAAGAGGAAGGGGCACTACCAGAACTCAGAGAAGATAGTATGGCTTTTGGTTAAAGGATGTAGCCAACCTGCAGTGAACCAACAGGCAGGGGACCAGGGGAGAACACTCTGATCCTGTCCTTCCTCCCACCTCTCACCTCCCACAGAGGCTCCCACTCACTGAACCCAGATGGCAGTCAGGGGACCAGAAAGCTTGGTGGATACAATCCCGAGGGTTCAGCCTCCAGAGACAGAAGGCAGGTAGAAAAGGTCAAGGCCAATAATATTGTTCAGCAAAATGCATAATGCTGGAGAAGGCCTTGACACAGAAGTAGGAGAAAAGGAGGCAGAGAGGTAGGTGTCCACTAGAGGAAAGTAAAGGGCATGATCTGCAGAAGAAGCACCATGAACCAAGGTGGAAAATACCCTTGCATGCTCAGGAATCGGGGGCTTCTCAGGATAAGCTTCAAATTGTTTTACCAGCAGAAGAAAAGACTTAGTCATAATCATCTCCCTCTCTCCTGTGCTGTCTTTCACCATTTTGGCATTCTTATAAATGCAAAGTAAAGGGGTTTTAAATTCCTCAAGAAACGTGGCCAGCAGCATTCCCTAAAAGTTATTTGGCACGGGATTGTTGGTGTGCTTATCTTGTGTATATGCTTCGTCCTGCCCCTGGATCTTATGTTTCTTGAAGGTAGTGATGCGCCTGGACTTGCCTTCACACCTCATAGAATGTTCCGCCTGTTGTAAATGATACATATTAACTTGCAGGGTATGACCTGCATCCATGTTCTGAGATCAGAGAAACTTAGACAACACTTAGGAGAACTAGTTGTGATTAACTATAATACTAATAGATCACAGATGAATTAAAAATAAAGGGGTCCTATATCAATGATTCCCAATCTGTTTAAATATAAAGATCTTCTCTGAGTATAAAATAATTTACAGAGTCTACATATACTAATAGGTTTGGTGTACACTAATTAAATAATGACAAAAAGTGTTCTGGGTTCATACCCATTTATCATTTATTAACCAAAGTGTCCACAGTCATTCAAAAACAGTTGTAGGGGATCCCTGGGTGGTGCAGCGGTTTGGTGCCTGCCTTTGGCCCAGGGCGCGATCCTGGAGACCCGGGATCGAATCCCACGTCGGGCTCCCGGTGCATGGAGCCTGCTTCTCCCTCTGCCTGTGTCTCTGCCTCTCTCTCTCTCACTGTGTGCCTATCATAAATAAATAAAAAAATTAAAAAAAATTTAAAAAAAACAAAAACAGTTGTATGTATTATTCAGTAGTCAGTGCTTGGGGTCCATATAGATCTTAGAAATCTTTGCAATAACTCCATAGCTAAGAATATTCCTATTGTAAGTGACAGATACTCAGCTTAAATTAGCATAAGCAAAACAAGAATTAATAACTGAGATATTCCTGAGGTGGCACTAGTTTTAAATAAGGTCCTGTCCAGGCATTGAAATCTTGTCACCATGCCTTTCTCTCCCTCTTTTCATCTATTAACTTTGTTTTCTCTTCTGTTGGCTTCACTCTCCAGTTGATTTTCTCTGGTTGGAAGCAAAGATATCCACAGGAAATTCCAAGGATGTTCTGTCCTTACAGCTGGTGAGCCAGGAAAATGAGAACAGCCTCACTCAACATTCCTTTCCATTCCTCAAAGTGGATTCATATTAGCCTTGATTGCATTGAATGCCCACCTCATCCCAACACAGCATCCAAGGAGAAACAAACTCTGTCAACCAAGATCACGTGGCCCTCACCATGAGGGAGAGTTGGGAAGGGGGTATAACTGGGGCTGGGCAATTTATAAGAGGCAAAAATGCTGAACAGACTAGACTGCAGATGGACATTACCACAGTCCATAGGCTGTGACTAATACACTCCTCTTTCTTTTTCTCACTCATATATTCATGAAAACATTCTTAAGTTCCACTTTAGGTCAGCTACGTCATGAGTAACGCACCAGTGAACTTGAAAGCTCTGTAGTATCTCACAATCCCTCATCTTGTTTTTGTGCATTGTTGCTAGCAGTGATTCATACAATCCTCCAAAAATAATGTGAATTCTAGTTTAATTCTATAGTTCACTTTACTTTTCCTGCATATACATTCGTTCAGCCAATATTTATTGAACAAGTACAACGTGCGATATAAAATAGTGAATATAAATCTAAAACCTAAAGTGTCTTGTTGGTTTTTATTTGCCAAAATCTAAATTAAGATTTCTTTAAACAGTGAATAACATTACGACTCTAAATGTCCATGCAGTTACCTGTTGCTATTAGGGCAATTACTGAAGAAATCATTCTTTGTACCGTAAGGAAAGAAAAAAAAATGATCCATGTGTCCAGTTTTAGTAACTTTGTGAGTTTTAACAAATATGTTTAGTCTGTTATAATATAAAATATTTAAAAGATTAGTTTTGGTCTTGAATAGTTATGTTGTACTTTTATACAGTAACAAGAATGTTTTAAAACAGGGTTATTGGGACACCTGGGTGGCTCAGTGGTTGAGCGTTTGCCTTTGGCTCAGGCTGTGATCAAGTCTCACATCAGGCTCCCTGCAGGGAGCCTGCTTCTCCCTCTGCCTGTGTCTCTGCCTCTCCCTGTGTGTCTCTCATAAATAAATAAATAAAATCTTTTAAAAATAAATAAATAAATAAAACAGGGTTGTTTTTCACAAATATGAATTACATATTATGTTCATGAGTTATAGAATTTGAATTCTAATGTCTTAGTACATTTTTTTGAATTTATAGGAAGGACTGTAGTCTGTTGACCTTTTTAATATTCTGCTCTCTCATTGGCTACCTCTTTGAAACCTTTCTTCCATATTAGTAGGAATTGTTACAAGAAGAGGAGGAGTGGAAATGCCAGCCAGTCAGAAACCAGAATATTTAAAAGGTCAACATTGTACAGTTTTCTGCTATAATTCATAAAAAAATATTAAGCATCCAATATTTCATCTCAGGACCAAGGTTGTAATGAGAACAGAAAATGGCACAACATTAATTCATCTTCATGACAAATCCTGTAATGAGAAAGGCAGGATACAAGCTATAAATATTTGGTTACCGTTTCAAAATTATCTTATATCCTTTATAACATAATGAGAGTAAATTTATATTTCCTAAAGTTGAGTCCTCTCACTAAATACTTACTGCCTTTTAAATTAAGAGGGCTCCTTCGGGACCACACTAAAATGAGGCTGTACCCCCAAGAGAGCTGCTGCTACCACGAGGTTGCAATAAATAAATGTACAAGACGTTCATTATAATAAAACAAATGAGTAGAAATTTTATTTTGGCTAATTTCCACTTTCACTATTATTAAAGTCTTGGAACGTGCCTAATTAGAAAGTTCTCACCATTTTAAATGGATACCCCGTTAACCACCTTTATATCAACATGATCTCCAAATAAAGTAGCATTCCTTCATGATTAATTCTATCATATGACAGATGCTGCATTATGTGACTATTACAAACAGAAATTAGGGCTTGTGTATTCTGAGTCTGAAGGGACTCAGGCAGGAAATCAATCCAAATCAAGTAGGGAGCGCCATATGCATTCAAGACAGTTTTGTATCTTTCTCTTTCCTAGTGTATATACGTGTGAGGTGAGAGGGAGGAGAGCCCGAGTCCTAGCAGCTCAAATTATTTTACTGAAAGGACTGCTTGCAGGGTTGTGAACAGGAGTGAGGAAATCCGCATGGTGGAGGCAGCCAGAGACCAGAAACAGCAGAAATTCCTTATTGCCTTTGGGTAGAGGGCAAGGAGAGGAAATAGTGTCAGCGGAGCCCTGAAAGAGCTGGAATCTTGGATGAGGGGCTAGAGGCAGGAGCTGTAGTCAAGGGGGGAATGAAGTCGCTGCCAAAACAACAATGCTTGGTAGGGCAAGAGGAGAGAAGAAATATTGCTGCCTCTCTCTTCTTGTGTCCCAGTGACCAAACCCAACCAACCATGAGCTATCAAGGAAGCCTGGGTGAGGGTGGCACCAGCAGTGAACATGATGGGCAGAGGTTTATTTTTTTAAATTAATTTATTTTTTTATTGGAGTTCAATTTGCCAACATATAGCATAACACCCAGTGCTCATCCCATCAAGTTTTTAAATTGATAGTAAGCAACAGAGATGTTCAAGGCTATCCTGGGGAAGCTTCGCTAAAGGCAAGATTCGAGGTCTCATGAAAAGGAGCACAATGGAAGGAGGTGAGAATGGCTGGAAGAAAGAATGGACACGAGCATAGAGGGAATGAAGGGAAAGGGAATCAAATACAGCTCTCTGAGTCTGCCTAGAAGTCAGCAAAGCTATTTCTTTTAGCATATTATTTGGAAAGCTGCCTTAAATGAATTTAAAAACAAATGAATCTGCCAAACAACTGTATAGACTATCTCCTGGCACATTCATTTTGAAATCGGAGATGATGCTGAGAGACTGTGAGCTTCGGTCTTCGGTATTTTTTTTTTTCTTCTGTGAGATCTTTGGATGTCAAAAAAAAAAAAAAAAATCCCCTATGAAATCTGCCAGTCCAAGTTCTTTGATATCCAACCAGTTCTTGGTGTAGTGAATACAACTGGAGTGCTGAGTGATCGGTTAACAAGAGCACAATCGCTGCCTGCCTTTTTACCATAGCTTATTTACTACTAACAAATATCATCTTGTGATGCTACAGAGTGCCTTTCGCCCACTGGCTCCTGGAGTGCTTTATGAACTAGGAATGCAGGAGTAGCTGAAATAGAGTCTCTCTGGGGTGGAATAAGACAGCTGTTAGCCTTGCAGAAATGTTGCACAACAGCCTGAGTGGAAACCAGGGAGGGTTCTCAATCTAATTGAAACTACAAGAAGAATTTAAGTTGATGGACTAATTGCTGAGGCTGGCATCTATTCAAAAAACCAGGGCTTTTTCTTCTCTGGTGGTGAGTGGCACAGCAATGTAGCTCCATTTAATAGATCCTGCTGTTTCCGTTGAAGAGATGAGGAAACTGAAGTTCGAGGCACAAATTATGCTTGAGAGAATTAGGTTGTAATGCATACCCTTTGAGTTTCCGGGTGCTCATTATCTTCTGAGTTACGTGGCAGACAGGAGCATCACTGCAAAGTAATGAGTTAGTACCACTATGAGAGAGAGACTACACCCATGGTGCGCACTTTTTTTTTTTTTTTTTTTTTTGCAGAAATAGGGCTACTCTGGGAAGGTCACCATGTGATCCTGACTCAACTTGACCCTACATAGTTTCTGAAATCAGTCAAGTTCCAAGAGCCAGAGGTGGTATAAACGCATAACACTCCCATGCCTTCAAGAAATGGCATATTGTGAGTCAAGGAAATTTAAACTGATTAGTTTGCAGTGGGCTCCTCTTGCCTAACACTCCTTTCATGCTGGAATGTCACATTAATTGGTTCTTAATTGAACAATGTGCTTCCAATTTTCAAAACCCAGCAGAGTATAAAACAGAAGAAGTCAGACTCTTGCTCTTTGGAATTGGAAGTCATATGGGTAAAGACACAGTTCATAAGGATTAAACTCTCATGAAGGCTGAAAGCTGTCACACAAGCACTTCTTAGCACTGGGAGGCACAGCTCTTCAGGTTGTCAATTTTAACATGGGAAGCAGTTTAATGCTACTTGTTTGGAAGAGAGCATGATCCTGAGGTCGAAGACGATGACTAAAACTTCCTCCGCTTCTTGATTTCTGGAAAACCAAGATCTCTCGATGTAGCTGTGGTTAATTATCCATTTCCTCTATAAATCAACGACTTGTTTTTAATTTGTGTCCTTAAAATAAGCCATCATTTGGTGGTAGCTAGTTAACTCCTAGATATGACAGTTTCTTATCTGCAATTAAATTTGGGCCAAAAGGTCTACTTTCCACCTGAAATTAAAAACCTGTTTGTTCATGTTCTCTCTTTGCAAATGTTCCATGTACAGGCAAGTTTATTTTTTCTATTCTGAAGAAATATTATTTTTAAATAAGGGCTGTGTTCTGAATTCATATAGTGTGAAAAGTAAGAGATAGAAGGAAAGTTGGTTTCTTGCAACAAATAAACCTTTCAAAAAAAAAAAAAAAAACCTGTCAAGTTTCTGAGTTATTTTTTCCTAATACTGCTGTGCTTGGGGGGAAAAAAAATCATGATTCCAAAAGTTAGGTATTCATTTTCTTTCTGCCTATTTGTATCATACTTGCTCATCTTAAAAGTGAGAGAAGGGTTTTTCTAATTGCATGCTCTAACACGCATCATTCACCAAAGTTGGGCTATTTCTGCCTCTTGCATCAGATGTAGAAGTTACTTTCTTTCTCCTCCTTGCATCATGACCTGTGGTCTCATGCAGCACTTAGCAGTTGATAATGCAATTGGAAGAGACTTTGCTTCTTCTTTTAGGGATGCACTGGTCCCATGGTTATTGTAAAAGTAGATAGGAAAAGGGAAGAAACAGTCCATGAGACAATGCAATCTTAGCCACAATCTCTCTGGTTATATTGTGTGTGTGTTGATGATAATATATTTTGGATCAGAAAGTACTGATACTGTGATTTTTTTTTTAAATCTGTATATCACCAATAAATCAGATGCACCTATTGCTTCTCATTAATAAAGAATCCTTGTGGGATTCCAGACTCTTATTTAAAAACAGAGTCTGGAAGATAGGTCAACCAAAGGTGTGTCTAAGAAATGTGTAGTGATCTCAAATGAGCTTATTCTGAGCATCTCCAGCTGTGGAAGGCCTCTGACTCTCAATTCTTGTGGCAATTTACTATGCTGACACCATGATCACACATCTTCGAGTTAATTACTTTCATTCACTCAACACTATCCTTTCTGCTCTAACAAGACCTCCTTTAACTTCACTAGGACCAAATCTGGCCTCGGCAACGCTGCCACAAGAGATAAATGTTTCCCTGGGTACAAACTCAATAATAAGTGCAACATTTGACAAAGAAGAATGCCTCTGGCAGCCCTGCTCAATCTCTCTAAGAAATTGACACTGCAGAGCACAGGAGCAAAGCCCAGACAATGACAGCTACAAAAAGCTTTTGTAAGCAAAGTAATCAGGCCCTTGTCAGCCAGTCTCTCCTTTCATGATCTCTTGCCTGAACAGTTGGTAAAATCTGATCAATGGGATATTTTTCAGTATCTACGACAAATCATCAGTCAGTACAAGGTGATGCTCAGCTACAATGACCTGAACAACGACAATGATGACGAAAGTGAGAAAATGGATTCTGGTTTGAGGAGAGAGTTGCATTTGGTGGATGATAATTTTCGGGACCCTTTCTTCACCAACTGCTCATCCAGCAGGATCCAGGCACTATTTATGCAAGCAGCTATGTTCAGCTACTTTCTGTTCTACGTAGGTTCCTACGGCACCTGCATTCCTAAGCTGCTTCTGGATGTGGGGAGAGTCCACAGAGTCTTCTTTGGGTGACTTTTTCCTACTCCAGTGGCATCACCTGTAAAATAGAAGTAAATGAAGCAGGTAGAAATTATTGTTATTCAACCCAATGATCCATTCAGTCCATCCATTCACTTAGAAATCTTGTTTTCAATGCATACAATGACTAGGCTCCATGTTGACCGTTGGGAGGAACTGTCACTGTGAGGGTCCCTGATGAACATGAGGTTTGCTGGGGTGGGGTGGGGGTAGGCAAGTCATACACATGTCATTGCAGTAGAGTGTGATAAAGTCCATAAAGTCAGTATAAAGTATGAAGGTGTTCTGAGGAGGGATAGAGCACTTGTGACAGAAATTCATGGGAATTAAGAGGGAAGGTTTCTTGGTGGTGGTGGCATTTGAACTAGGCTTCAAAGAATGTGTAGAATTTAAACCTGTAGAGATGGAAAGTGAACAATACAAATGGAAAATATCACAACAGGGATCCCTGTGTGGCTCAGTGATTTAGCGCCTGCCTTCGGCCCAGGGCGTGATCCTGGAGACCCGGGATCAAGTCCCGCATTGAGCTCCCGGCATGGAGCCTGCTTCTCCCTCTGCCTGTGTCTCTGCCTCTCCCCCTCCCCTCCCCCGCCTCTCTATGTGTGTGTGTGTCTCTCATGAATAAATAAATAAAATCTTAAAAAAAAAAAAAAGGAAAATATCACAACAGAAAAGCTCCCTCCTAAGACACTGCAGATGTTTTAGGCAGAAGGAGAGAGGTCTGTCTGGGTGTGTGTAGGAAACACAATGGATTTTTGCTCTAACATTTACAAAGTGCTTCTATACACTCAGTCTTAAAGAAACTGTGTGGTGTGCAAGGAGAGAGGAAGATTCAAAACCCACAGTGCCTGGGTTCATACTGCCACCTACCAGCTTAGGCCTTGGAGCAAGTCACCTCAGTTCCCTCCTCTGTAAAATGGGGATAATTGCAATACTGCCCCTGTAGGTTACTAGGGGGATCAGTCCGTAACAGTTTATCTATAGTAGATACATGCTACACGACAGATGAGAAATTAGTATTGCTCAGAAGCCACACAAGGGCCTCACAGAGGCAGCAGTCACAGAAGGTCCTCTGTCTCTCAACCATGTGCTCACTATACTCCAATGAGCCTGAAGTGAGAGACCCTGAAACACACCTTGTGGGCACTCTAGCCCAGTGAGTGGTTCTCAACGAGGAGTGTGGTTTTGCACGCACACCTGCACATGTGTACACACACACACACACACACACACAGATACACACAGGAGACATTTGGTAATATATGGAAACACTTTTGGTTATTAGAACTGCGGGGTTGCTACTGGCATCTAGTGGGTAGAGGCCGGTTATGCTACCAAACATCTTACAATGCACAGCGTAGAATTATCTAACCCCAAATTTTAACTGTGCCGAAATTGAGAAATCCTGAATAGAGCGGCCTCTTGAAGAGATATTTAAAGAGTTAAATAGGGCAGCCCGGGTGGCTCAGCAGTTTAGCACTGCCTTCAGCCCAGGGCCTGATCCTGGAGACCTGGGATCGAGTCCCCCGTTGTGCTCCCTGCATGGAGCCTGCTTCTCCCTCTGCCTGTGTCTCTGCCTCTCACGAATAAATAAATAAAATCTTTTTTAAAGATAGTTAAATATTTCAACAGGACTCCCCTTTGCATAAAATACTTTGCTGGAAACCATCAAAGCAAAAGGCAAGTTGTGGCACCAGTGAAAAATCTAAGTATTGATGGCATCGCTGGGGGGGGCTCCTCTTGAAAAGAAAGCGCTATGTTCATGAAAAATAAAAGGAGAGAATCACCCGGAATCCTGATCTACGAAAGGGAATCTGAAAAAGCAGTCTAGCTCCTGAAAGAGGCAAAAAGCACAGGCGTGCTGCTGCAGTGTGGAAAGCACCCAGCCCGACACACACCTACACACAAAAATAAGTTATCTCTTTCCATCTGCAGCTCAAGGCTACCTCAACTGTCAAAAGTGCTAGAGAAAAAGGTCTCCTCCTTCCTATAGTTAATTATCATTCAACCTGCAAATATCACTCACTCCATGGATTGTGCTGTGAGTATACTTTTTCTCTTTAAAAGGCCATTAAATCTGGTATAAAAGACCTATTAATTTTCTACTATAAATAGTCTCCCAGACGCTAACTACTTCATTGTTTGAATCCGGGACTGCAGTTCACGCAGATGAAATTCTCTGCAAAGCTGTGGTTTTATACCTTCTGCCGGCCACTCTCATCTTCCCCTCAGTCCTGGGAACAATAATTCAGTTTCCAAATACATTAAATGTGTTGTAAATAGTACATGCCTCCACAGCGCCACCTCGATGGACTGGTCGATCTTGTTGCGGTGTCATAAATTTGAAGGCATCTAATAAAGCTGCCACATGCAGCCAGACATTGTTGTTCTGAGACTTACCAGGCAGCTCAGTAAAGCACCTCACCTTGCTCATTTCTCCCCCACCATCCCTCCCATCTGTGCTCCTGGAGACACACCATTACTGGATCTTAGCAGCAAGAAGACTTATAAAAAGAGCATTTGTATACACTTGCCAACACACAAAGCCCATTTATGAACATTATCTTATTTGCTCTTCATAACAATATCTTGAGTTTGGAGTGAAAGCTCTTATAAAATGATCCCAATTTTGTAGATAGGACAACACGAGCACTACCTACTCGAGTCCTATAAAAATCTCTTTCGAGACCTGAAGTCAGCTAAGACAAGCAAGACCTATGGGAGATGTTCTCATGATACTGCTCATCCTGGCTTGAGTTCCCATTCAAGCAGAACCTGAGACTTGGATTCCAGTGTAAGTGGTGTGGGAGATGATTCTAGGAAGTATCAGGAAGGGAGCGAGGAAAGAAGACACGAAGGGAGACAGTGAGGGTGCTTGATGGAACAGGTACCAGTGGGAACCCTTGAGGCTTAATCCCACAGGGGAGCACTGTAGATAGTATGGGGTGATCCTCCCTGCAGGCGAGAAAGCTGGAGTATGACTGTTCCAATTCCCATCCACTATTGCCTGAAGCCTGTTCTTGGGTGGGGTGGGGGGAGGGTGGAGAACTCCTCAGAGCTTCGGACGCTTGCTGTAGGACATCAAGACAAGCCAGTGAAAGAAGGTATGAGTGCCACTAGGGTGGTGCTTCTCCATCTTCAAAATCATCGGTGTCACCTGTGGTGTTACAGTGCCAGACTATGCAATGAGAACATACAGAGGAATCTCGGCTCTCTCTTCTGTGCAGCTGTGCTCCTGACATCCCTATGGCATCCCTCTGATCGTGACATCTCTATGACATCTTTTAACATAATAGCCACTCTCTGACCTTCGAGGCTAAACACCTTCTGATGCTCTCCTCCCCCATTTACTGGTGGGACACTACCTTCCCCTTCAAAGTTACTTCTCAGATTACAGACTTACTCCAAGGCATGAGTGGCTGGTAACTTTAAACATCTCTCTTCTGAGGAGGCAAAAGAGACCAAAATCTTAATCAACAATGGTCAAGTTCAAAAAGGGTGTTGCCTGTGTTCTTCTCTAGGATTTTGATGGAATCTTGTCTCACATTTAGATCTTTCATCCATTTTGAGTTTATCTTGGTGTATGGTGAAAGAGAGTGGTCTAGTTTCATTCTTCTGCATGTGGATGTCCAATTTTCCCAGCACCATTTATTGAAGAGACTGTCTTTCTTCCAATGGATAGTCTTTCCTCCTTTATCGAATATTAGTTGCCCATAAAGTTCAGGGTCCACTTCTGGATTCTCTATTCTGTTCCACTGATCTATGTGTCTGTTTTTGTGCCAGTACCACACTGTCTTGATGACCACAGCTTTGTAGAAGGGGAGGAGGGTGGGGGGTGGGAGTGAATGGGTGACGGGCACTGGGTGTTATTCTGTATGTTAGTAAATTGAACACCAATAAAAAAAAAAAAAAAAAAAAAAAAACAATGGTCAGCAACGGTGGCTCCGAGCCTATATATTTTTTAGTTTGGCTTTAATTTTTTTATTTTATTTTTTTATTTTATTTTCAAGATTTTATTTATTCATTCATGAGAGACACAGAGAGGAGAGAGGCAGAGACACAGGCAGAGGGAGAGGCAGGCTCCATGCAGGGAGCCCGACGTGAGACTCGATCCCGGGACTCCAGGATCATGCCCTGGGCTGAAGGCAGGAGCTAAACCGCTGAGCCACCCAGGGATCCCCCAGTTTGGCTTTTAGATTTTTAATTAGCTGTCACAATTTTTAAATATTAAAAGATTTCACCTAAAAATTGGAATTCCCTTCTTCTCCTGAAGCATCGGATGACCTGGCCACCCTGACCCACATGAAGACAACACAAGGGTCTGCTGGAGGGGGTGGAGGCTGCTCCCCTGGACAGGGCATCCATTCTGCACTTACCTGCACCCCTACTCCTGGCCATCTTCCCTCATTCCAAACACCTGCCTGCTTCTCCGGGCTTACGGATTTGTGATGCCTGACATTAGAGATGAGAGAGAAGATTCTTAGAAGTCGTTGTTTTTATTTGTGGTCCTCTGTCAGTGTCCTTGAAATCACACTATCTAGTGTATATTTATTCTTAGCACTTACCTAACCTTTTAGCTCTGTAAGAGAGGAAGGGTTTTTGAGAACTTTGAGGGATGATACAGACCATTATATAAATCTACATTTAATTTTCATTAGAATTGTCCTAGATAGTGTTTGAACTTTAAATCCTATAAAGTAGAAGCAAATCTGTGTTTCAAGTAGAACTTGCCAGAAGAAGGGACAAGAAAGGCATTTAGATAATTTCATCTGGACGTGTGAAGCCAAAGCAAGATTCATCCTTCCATTATCTGTAAGTTGGAGCCACCTGTTTTTCATGACTGTCTGCTGGTTGGAAAAGGAAGCCCTGAGTTTAATTAAGTTATGCGTGTGGGAGGCACATGCTCTGCAGCAGCAGCAGTTAGATTATTAATGGACTCCTATATTGAAGTGTTCACATTTTTGAAAGGCTAATTACAATATAATTTTAGTTTTAAAATATTGCTTTGCCAAGGGTGGGAGTTGTATCATGTATTATTAAATGGTACCTTTTTTTTTCAATCTTAGGGGAACTCTTGGCTTGTTTATGGTAATCTTTAATATTCAGTTACTTCTCATGCTTTCTTACTTGATGCATCTAACTCTTGGAACAGAAAAATATGCTGCATGCTTGTCAAATACCAAAAAGCTACACTGGAGTTTCCTTGGCTGATTTTTCTTATGAAGAAAGTCAAACTGTTCATAGGTTGAGTAAACTAAATTTCGTGTTTTTCCTTGCTACCTGAGACCCATGATCTTATCAGCTGTGCAATTTTAACATTTCTGGAGGGAAGATTGAAGTAGTTGTCTAATGAGCTTATTCTGGAATCCATACTACCGTTCCCTGGTTATAGCTGCTCAAGTAGGACTCCAGTTGATTGTAATGGGAATCACATGATTTTTAGATTCAAAGACCTAATTTAGAGTCCTTGTGTTAGAAGTTCTGTTTACTGCATATTCCAAACCAAAATCAACACACATACCTTCTACCCACATATCCTTCCAATGAAAATCATGGTCACTTCAATGACATTTTAGTTTTACGAAATCAGAGAGAATGAACCTATAGAAAAGAACATGAATAGGAGTAATTAGTGTTTTTATATGTACTGGGAAGAGCCTCAGGGAGAAGAGGTGTTTTTCAAATGGCACCTATTCAGAGCAGTCCTCCACTGGACTCGGGCTAGTCCTCTAGCTGTGGTCAGCAAGGGCTGTCATTTGATATCTGCATTGCCCACCAGCCCAGCATCTCCTTGTGCCTGTCCAGACAAGCATTGCAGTAGCTGGCTAAGTACCTTGCAATGATTAAAAAAAAAAAAAAAAAAGGCTCCATTCCCTCCTATTACCTTTTGCTGTATTTGATCTTTTTTTAAAAGAATTTTTTAATGTAATTTTTAAAAAGTTATACTTTGCCTACAGGAAGTGCTAGAACAAAGGAGAAAGGCCTCACCTGCTCTGCAAGATGACCAATCCCTTAGGCCAGTCATGTCACTCCCTTGCCTGGAGACATACATTCTTCTGCTCCCTGGGTGGGGAATTGACATGACTAACCCCCAGCAATGAGCTGAGATTTTGCCGCCCAATCCTCTGTGTAGGCAGTTGTACCAAGTCCTCTTATCGTGGGAACAGAGAGGTGCCCATAGAAACCAAAACAACTTGATGTATCCTCTTGTCTGAGTATCCCAAGGCCAAGGATGTTCCCACATCTTTTTGAGCCTATGGCAGAAATCCAATCCTGCGCTCTTTCCTCATCCCCGGCATGTTCTGACTGACAGAGCGAACAGAGCTGGTGCGGTACCATCTGGTGGCAAGTCTACCCTACCAGCTTAGCCCAGCCAAGCTCCCCCTCAATAATTGCTTACATATTTTCAGTTCTAACTTGTTGCCGTGAGTCAGTACCTCGCCCCAATTTGCTGTTATGTTTTATATTTAATCAAAATAATAAACCCAATTCTCTGCTCCCTCCAGCTTCAGCTGTTTAATTGCTGATAGAAGAAAGGAAGAAAACTTTCACCACTTGGCCAAGTTGTGTTAGTAATATTAAGAGGATCAGAAATAATAGGGGATGAGGGAAATGCCAAGACTATGGGCCCATCTGTATGCCCAAGACCAGTACGGTTATGATCTGGGAGGAAGGAAAACAACAGCCCTTGCTGAGCACCAACCAGGAGCTACACTCCCTGATCTGGTTCTGCTTGGGCTTCAGGTTGTTTAGAGTTGGCCACAGTTAAAGATGAGTATGTAAACTTGAAAAGGAAGAAAGCCAGATGGTCCAGGAAGAGCTGGAACTCTGAACCTTGTATACTACAGTTACTAGAACTAGAGATTCTACTACTGCTAGAAACTCTGGGGAAGTAAATAAGGTCATTTACTACTCAGGTTGAAGATATATGCAAGCCAATGAAGTAACAATGCAACTCATGACTTGGTATTAAGGTTTCTTTGGGATCTTATTAGAGTTGCAGAGTTTTGGGGTGCAGGAAGGAGAGGGAGAGGTAAGTTTTCACATAGCTCCCCAGTGTTCATTCCGTCTCAGGCAGAAAGTATTAGCTGTAAGGGCTGCCCAGTTTGTGGGTGACTGAGCCCTCAAGCTCTCTGAAATACGATTCTCCCAGGGCGAGAACTCAGATGCTTGAGTCTCCTTAAATAACCTTAAGTACCCCAGGCTCTTAGGATATGTGTACAAAAGATTCAGGACCTTTCACAAGGCCCTCCACAGGCCCATGCCCATGAAACTTCACAACCTGTGGATCCACCACAATAGTCAATGAGTGATGAGGCTCTTCCTTGTTTCTGCCTTTTTCTGATTTTAAAATCAGGAAAGAACTGTTTGAGATCATTTCTTCTTCCCTTTATCATTCCTAATTCCACTTCCATCCCCCTTGTCTGTCTACACCACCAGTGGCTAGTCAACCACAGGTACTAAGGTGCATTAATTATCTCTGTGCAGGGGCAGAGGCCTAGATTTCTGTGGTGCGAAGGCCTGCGTGCCTAGGAGAGGCTTTCTGTACCTGTCTGCAGGTGGGCACAGTGATGTGTTCAACCTTTGCTACAATTCATTAGCATGATCCTCGCTGCATGTGGCTAGCCTGGAATCTCTTTCCCCTGGGGCTCCACTATGTTAACACCTAGAAAACTTGGAGTTGCTAGGTGAAGTCCTCCAACGCACAGAAACCAAGAGGGCGCTGTGGCTGGCTTCCACCTGGCACCCTTCTGAATCTGTAGTGAGCCAGGGAATCCGGGTCAAGAGATAAGAGCCTTAGCTCCAGGTGCAACAGTGTGGATGTTTGGCTGGGTGAGAAAGGAATGAGGTCAAAGAAGGTAAGAGCTATATATCAGTTACAGATCACTGTGCTCTCTGGAACACCTGCTGGTGCTCTGCTGGGCAAGCGCCTCCATATGCCCAAGCTCTTGTCTCAGTGCCTCTGGACCACTTGGTCCACTGCGGTCTCCTCGGGGGAGGCTCACAGACCACTCAGTAGGTCTTTCCTCCCCACCCCGCTCCATCACTATGGCTTCTAACCATTTCTCTTTCCTTTTTTGAAAACTGCTGGGGTAGCCTAGGTGGCTCAGTCGGTTGAGCATCTGCCTTTGGCTCAGATCATGATCTCCGGAACCTGGGATCAAGCCCTGTGTCAGGCTCTCTGTTTAGCCTCCCCCTGCCCCTACCCCCTGCTTGTGCATGCTCTCTCTCTCTCTCCCTCTCTCAAGTAAATAAATAAAATCTTTTTTAAAAAACAAAAATTGCAGTGCAGATGATGGCATGACTTGCACCACCCTCTTCAGCTGTTGGGCAATCACCACACTCCACACCCCCCTTCATTAAGAACAGCACTCAGCTGGCTGTCTTGCTCTCCAGCTCTACACAGGCCATTGTTCGTCCCAAGGCCTCTTTCAAGGACAGGTGTTCTCCGTCTTCATCATTTTCTTCTATCCTCCTTGGGCATCTTTTCCCTTGGTTGTGCTCTGACCTAAATTTCCACTTGGTTTTCATCTCTGTCTTGGACACCATTCCCTGCCCTTCCACCACACCTCCCTATCTTTTGAACCCCCAGGGCAACTATGCATAGAACCACCTATTTTTAGCTATCCATAGCCCCCTATCCTGGTCTTCACTCTCCAATTTATCCAGGTACATCCTGAGGTCCCCTGCTGAGTCATTCTCTTGCAAACATCACCTTCTGCCCTGCTTGGCCTCTACACCTCCAGTGGCAACTCAACCAAAGGTAACTAAGGTAGGTTAATTATCTCTGTGCAGGGGCAGAGGCCTAGAATTCTGTGGTGCGAAGGCCTCTGTGCCTAGGCCTGAGTCATGCCTCTCATACCAAAAGAATAACACCTCAACCACTCTCTTCCTTGGACATACATCTTGTCAGCTCAGTGTGACTGGACAATATTAAACACACGGCCTTGCTACTTTTTAAAATTTCTGCACAGCCCCTGCCCTCCCCCCGGCCTAGTTTTACCCAGAAATAACATTGCTGGGCACCTGTGTAGCTCAGTGGTTGAGTGTCTTCCTTTGGCTCAGGTGTGACCCTGGGCTCCTGGGATGGAGTCCCACATTGGGCTCCCTGCATGGAGCCCGCTTCTCCCTCTGCCTCTGCCTCCCTCTCTCTGTCTCTCATGAATAAATAAATAAATCTTTAAAAAAAAAAAAAAAAAGAAATGTCATTGCTTTTCCTAGGGATCATCCCTCGAGACTCAAACTTTTTCCACTTGTCTCATTTCTCCATAGAGTTAACTGACACTCTTTGCCCATTCACAAAATAAACACCACCTGAGTAACCACCCTCATCCTCCCATTATCAAATATACAAACCTGAATGCTTCCTTCTGTTGTAAAGGAAATGGTGTCTTTGCTTATAGCCACAACTGGGGCTCTGCTGCCCATCTCGTCTACCTCCCCGCCCCCCTGCTCCCCATTGGTCTCTTCTGGAAGAGGGAAGATGGGCTAGAGGTTGAATCAGCCGATGGCCACTGATTTAACCAATCATGACTCTACGAGGAAGCCTCCATTAAAGCCAAAAAGGCTGGGTTCCGAGAGCTTCTGGGTTGGTGAACACGTGCAGAATGAGGAGTGTGACATGCCTGGAGAGGCCACGCAAGCCCCCTTTTCCACAGACGCAAGGTCTTTTCCACAGACCTTGCCCTGTGCATCTCTTTCATCTGATTGTTAGTTTGTATCCTTTATCATATCCCTTAATAATTAATAAACTGGTCAGCACAAGTGTTTCCCTGAGTTCTGGGAGCCACTCTAGCAATCTTAAAGTACCTAAAGAGGAGGTTGCTGGAGCCTCTGTAGAGGGTAGGTCAGCAGCAAAGGTAACAGCCTGGCGCTCAAGGCTGGTGTCTGAAGTGGGAGGTTGTAGCAGAACCCTTAACCTGTGGAATCTGATCCATAGTTCCAGGTAGATAGTGTCAGAATATAGTTGAGCTCTTGGATACCAGCAGAGGCCTGCTTGGTGTTGTGGGGGAGGGGGAACACCCCAGTGTTGGAGTTGGCTCTGGGAACGCCTAAAAGGTGTCAGTGAAGGGATGCACTCACATAATTCGAATTTAGGAAGATATAAAAAGGCATACAAAGTAGACTCTCCCTTTCCCAGCGCATCAAATGACCTCCCTCACTCTATACGTGGTCGACATTTGCACCTGCTGGTGCATCTTAGTGGAAATATTTCATGCATGTGTGTAGCTACATACAAGTATGTATATTCTTTCTTCGTTTTTAAAAACAAAGCATGCTGCACATATTTCTCTGCATTACCTTTTTCACTTAAGTGCACATGTTGGAGATCATTCCACCTTTGTTCATACAGAGCTTCCTCATTCTGTTCTACAGCTGTCTCATTCCATTGGAGACACATATCATAACTTATTGAACCAGTGCTGCATCGAATATCTTGTTAAAAAATGAAGAAAAACCACAGCCTTCTGCGATCTCACATTTCCCCTCTAGCCACGTCCCATTTCCCTTCTTCTCTTTATACCCAGACTCCTCAAATCTGTCGATCCCCCTTGCATTCTTCATTCTCCACTGAAATTGTTCTTGTCCAGGTTACCAAAGTCAATGACCATCTCTTTGACTTCATCTAACTTGAATTCTCTGGATCAATGTTGATCACTTGCCCCCTCTTGTTTCCAAACAGCTTACACACTCGTGGTTTTCTACCTTTCAGGTTACACCCTTTCTGGAGTTTTCTCTCCTTTATGTTTTGAAGTACTTTAGGTCTTCTTATCTATCTACCCATTGTCCCTAGATGAACTCATCCTGAACTTTGGCTTTAAATCCACATACTGATGGTCTCCATATTTATATTGCAAACAGAGACTTCTCTAAATTCCATATACAGCTGCCTATTCAACATCTTTACTTTGATGTTAAATAAGAGTCTCAACAACAAAGTTCTTGAACCCCCTCCCCCTCCCCGTCCTCCTCTTCTTCCTCCCTAACCCTGTTCCTGAATCAGACTTCCCACCCCAGTATACAGCACCACTCTCCATCATCATGAAAGCCAAAAACCTACAAGCCATCCTTAATTCTTCTCTGCCAGCTGTCCAGTCCATATCCTAGTCCTGTCAATTTTATCTGGAAACTGACCCCAGCATTTCTACTTCTCTTCCTATTGCTCACCACTGTCTCCCTAGACTTCCCCAATAACCTGCTGGAGTTTCTCTATTCTAGCTCCTGGCCCCTCCAACCCATTTTCCTCAAGGAGCCAAACTAACATCTTAAGATGGTAATGAGATCATGTAGATCAGACCAAATCACTTTCCTGCTCAAAACTTCCAATGACTTTCTTTTGCACATAGAATAAAATCCAAACTCCTTATGATAGCCAAAAAGATCCCTTAAGAACAAGCCAGGGTCTCTGCCTTTATTCTCCTAATTCCAGCCCAACCACACTGGCCCTTTTCATTCCCCCAAATCACTGTTCCCTCTGCCTGAAATGCCTTTCCTCTGAGAGTTGCCAGCTCATTTGCATCCTTTGACCCCCCACCCTCACCCCAGTCCTATTGTCACCACCTCAGAGAGGTCCTCCTTGATTGCTTCTTCTCTCACCCCTGGCAACATCCTGATTATTGCCTTCCTAGGAAGTATTACACTCCAGTGTTACCCCATGTATTTGTTTGCTATTTATTTCTGTCTCCTCCACTAGGATACAAGCACTAAGGGGCCAAGACCTAGAGTTTGTCTTTAGCGTCTAGCTCCTGGCATGGTGCCTGGAATTTCCTGGAAGCTTAGTAATTCTCTGAAGACAAAATTATTTCCTAAACTACAAAATTACTAAAAGAATTTGGTCAAGTATTCTGATCTTACCAAAAATCTCATAAAATACTATAGATTCTCATCCTGCTTAAACCTTTTTTTTTCTTAAAGGTATCAAAATATTTAAGATTAAGACAATAAAAGATACTCAGATGTTGTTAAAAAGGGATGGATTTTGCTTTATTTAAAGGCTTCATTTGTGAAAAATCCTTAATTCTATCTTTCCTATAATTTCATACAGCAATTTTAATTTTTAAGGTTCTTGACTTTTTTCTAGTTTAATTATCTGTGAATGTTTTAATGAAAGAAAGCATCCAATAAATTTCATTATGTGGCAGGCATATTATTTCTCTGAAAACAGCTCAGAATTTACAGGAAAAAAAAAATCAGTTCGGGGAGTTGCCAACAGAGTCGAAGGCAAAATTGGTAGAAGTGACACACAGGAGGCTGTACCTTGTCCTCAGATGTGCAACTCTTGTGGGCATGCATTAAGATTTTAACTTATCTTAAGGAAACTATTGCTCTTCCGGGATTATCAATGTCCAAATCACGACTTCCAAACACTTTTTCTTCACCCCTTGTCTGTTCCCATAAAATGTGGTGCATTCTCCCCAGAGCTTTCTTAATGCAAAGTCATGCATACATATTGGACTTCAAATAAATAAATCCCTGCCTATTCACTGTTTGCTGTTTGTATCACAAAGCTCCCGCTGACCAGCTGGCACATGCATAGCCTCCAAGGCTTCTGTGGCTTGATTTATTTTGTAGTCTCTTAATTCATACGTATGATGCCACTGCTGTATATTATAGGGGCAGGGCCATCTCGTCTATAAATTATGAAATCAGTTGGAAAGCCTGATTGCCTGTTAGTGAATGTGTGCTCCCTGAACATTAATCTCACACTGGGCTGCAGTCAACAAAGTCCTGGCATCAGGCCAACCCACCAGCACTGGAGCACTTTTGACTGCAAGTCAGGTTCACCGAGTTGAACAAGTGTGGAAGACGGATCGCAGAGCAGCCCAGGAGGCTGGGGTAGGATGCAAAGGACACTGGTGACTTCAGCCTAAAGAAACTTAGGAAAACCTCAGCAGAGTATCTGCAAGTAGGCCATGACAATGGAGAAGCAGCAGCAAAGGCCCCATCTTTCTGGCCTAAAGGAATCAGAGGGAGCAGCAGAGACATCACAGAAGGGGGGCCAAGTGGCAGACCAGCTCCAACCTACAAAGACTAAGGATCTGGGGGGCGGCAACCAGTTGACTAAGGACATGCAGGCTGTACACACTGGAGCCAGAGGGGTGGGTGGCTATGTGGGTTCAGGCGCACAGATACACATACCAGAAACAAGGCCAGCTTCCTTCAGTCACCCCGTTTGTCAGCAGTGCCATTATTTTTAAAGTCCTCTATAAATCTTAGAATTACATTTTAAATTTTCCTATAAAAGCAATATATAACTTTTGCCCCTCCCCCGAATCTCTCTCTCTCTCTCTCTCTCTCTCTCTCTCTCTCACACACACACACACACACACACACACACACAATTGTCCTTGTGTGTAGAGTAAAACATGGAATGTCAAGTCCTCCATTTATACCTCCCAACCCTATTCCCTAATGTAACCACCATGAACTGAAGGTTTCATCAAGTTCCTTCTAACCTTTTTTGAAGCTTTCCTCCAACTTCAGCTTTGTTCTCTTTCTCCAAGAAAAGAGCATGCTTGGAACTCACCCCTTCATGAGTGAGGGGAGTAGCTTTCCAGCCTCAATCTCTGCATTCACCACCGCCCCAACCCCTCACCCCAACCCTTCACCTTGCCCTACCCCCACCCCCACCCCCGCCAATACTAGACTCTTCTTCCTGGAGCACTATTTGCTCTTAGAAAAACCCCAGGGCCTCTCCCTAGAGCCTCCCACATGGCTTCCAGACCTGTCATCCACCCTCCACCCTCCTTACACAACCACATTCCTTCCCCGAGTCGTCCATCCAGCTAGAGCTGTCCCCCCGCATTCACCTTATCCGTGCTTCCCTGGGTTTCTGCCCATGCCACCTCTGCCTGGTGCGGTCATCTTGTCCTCCCACCCACCTACCTCTCCTCCTTTGTTTGCTCATCTCTTTCCTCTTTATCCTTCCATTCCGGTCTCACACTCTACTTCCTCTGCAGAATCTACCTGCTCCGCCAGCCCAGCAGCTCTCTCTTTTCCCTAAACACCTCCTCAGTTACATGGCTTAGCATTTGTTGTTTTCTAGTTCTCCGTGGAGTGTTCATTCTCTCTCTTCCGGTGCGAAGGAGATCTCTTGAGGTTAGGCAACGTACTTTAACAATTCTGTTGGCCCCATAGAAGCTGGTCCCACGTTGAAAGTTGAACAATTGGGGAAAAGTCTCAGTGTCCAGGAAATGGCCAGAAAACAAACAAAGTTTGCTTTTCACATAGATACTTATCTCCCCACTATTTTGTACACAGGGCTGGCTTTCATTTTTTGCTTTTGGTTTATGTCCCTCTAATCATTCCCTTTTATGTGGTCATTAAAATAGAGGTGAAATTACCTTCAGGGCAAGGCAACTAATAGGCTTGGTGGATTAACTGCACCCTTCCTTTCAGGGAAAAGAATTTGTATGCATGTGTGTGTCCTAGAAATTTGGAAAGATACTCTCACTCTCAAAAAAGCCAGCTCTTGGAGGTACAGCAGGTAGTTAAGCCCTACCTGTGATTTGAGACCCACTTGATTTTAACTTTAAACATTTAGTCCACATGCCATTTTAACAACTCATGGAATGCTTTCTTTTTTCTCATTTTAGTGCAGAAGAAAATTTTAAAGAAAAGGGTAAATCTACTGGTGTATGACATATGCGGGTCAAGATCTTACATAGATTTTCAGCATTAAGGCAGAACGAATAGACTGCAAGATTACAAAGAAAACAAATTCAGAGCAGTAACCTTTTGAGAACTGCCAAATTGCTGGCAGGATGAAAATGGGGTTGCATTTGAGAAATTATGCAGCGTTGTGCTTTGCTTCTTGGAGAAATGTACAGCACAGAGGAGTATATGTGTTTCTGTTTGAAACTATTTTTAATATTCATAATGACACTAACTGAAGCAAATCTGACTATATGTAGAACATGCAGTAAATGGTAAGTGGTCGTTGTGAGGAGGGGGAGTTATGTGGAAATAGAGGCTCTGGTGAACCAAGTATATTTTTGAAATATCAGACACATTCAGCCTGGATGCTGAAGATCACTGTGCAGGGTGAGAAAGTGTCGAAAATTTGCCCAGAAAAAGTCTGAAATCACAGCACACAGAGGGCTGGATTCTCAGCAGAATGAAGGAGGGGAATATATAGAAGAAAATATCTCTTTGCATATCATAAATATAGCAAAATTTCTAGCATATGTCGCTATTTTACTTTTTTATTTGGCAGACCATTTGTGACTAGTGATGGGTGGGGCTGTTCTTGCATGTATGCTTCAGCCAAGTATGATGAATGCTCAGACTATTTTTCCTGACCTTACATGAATTTATTTCTGTTTTTTTTTTCTTCCTCATGTGCCTTTTCCTGGTGTTTTCTCTCACATGGGGTTCCTGGGCAGCTCCGTACAGGATCATATTAGAGATATATGGAGTAATTCCATTTAGATATAAAATTGACCCATTTCTGAAATGTGTTCCCTCATTTCCTTCATTTGTTTTGACACACATGAGACGGCAAGCCAATGAGAATTTAAGTAACATAAGATTAATAAAGAAGCAAACACATGCTAATAAAGATTTAACTCCTACATCCATCACTTTTTTCCAGGCTTTAGATAAATGTCACTTCTAGGCTTTTCCAGAGTTCAATCAGTGTATCAGATCTTTGTGTCTATTTTGTTTTCAGATTTATTTTCCTACTCACATGTTTCTACATATTGATAAAGCTCACACATTTCTTATTTATAATACCTATTTGATATTCTGTGTTCTTAACATACCATAGCTTGTTTAGCTGTTTTCCTTTGGTGCTGCATCCAAGTTACTGTCAAATTTTTACTATTATATACACTAGGGATTCACCATCTGTGTAAGATATCCCTTATTTATTTCTTCTTTAGATTATTTTTAAGGTATTTTCAAAACTGGAATTCCTACATGAAAAGGAAATGAACCATGGTTCCCAAACTCCCATAACCTACATCCAAATTGGCCTCCTGAAAATTTCCATCAATCTGTTGTGCCAACAGCTATTGAAAGTGTATCCGGTTTCCCATACCCCTTATAAAATTGAACTTTCACACATTCATTTTTGCTAATTTGAGAAATTCACTGAAAGACTTTTTATTTGTATTTCTCTAATTTCAAAAAAGGCCGTGATTTTAATGTAATTATTTATAGAATGTATTTCTTCATATACCGTCTGTTCATTTCTTTTGAACATTTACTAATTTATGTGTTTATATGAATTTGTATATGTTTTTGTAGTAGAGACAGTAGAGAACAGGGAAAGTTGAGAACATGGCTCTGAAGCCAAACTCCTGCATTTGAATTTGATCTTCTCCACTTATTAGCAAGTAAACTTCAGCGAGTTAATCAATCATTCTGTGTCTAAATTTTCTCCTCTGTAGAATGGTGATGATAATAATAGCAACCACCTCTCAAAGTTCCTTTGAAGAGTAAATGGGTTATTACATGTAAAGTGCTTAGAACAGTGGCGGGCAGATAAGTCTATGTAAATGTCTGTTTACTTTTATAAGTAAGCCTTTGAGTTAAAGTATTTTTAACTTATTATTCCATTATTTTTCCATTCTGTTACTTTCCTTCTCGTGTTTATTCTATGACATTTAATTGAATTTTAAAATATACATCCAGGTATGCCCTTTTATTGCTAGGAAAAATGTCATTTTAAAACCACTCCTTGATGATTTGCATTTTGTTGACTACATGGTATTAGAGTCTGGCTCCAAGTGAAGGTAATATTCAAAATACTTAATAAGTGTTTTAGAAAACAATCAAAACATTTAACAATTGACAACATTTAACAATGATTAATAATTGTTTCAGGAGTCAATCAAAATATTTAGCAATGATAGAAATTAATCAACCAAGGGGCACCTGGTTGGCTCAGTCAGTTAAGTGTCTGCCTGCAGCTCAGGGCATAATCCTGGGGTCCTGGGATAGAGCCACCACCACCCCACCACCACCCCCAGGTAGGGCTCCCTGCTCAGTGGAGAGTCTGCTTTTCCCTCTCCCTTGGCCCCTCCCCCTGCTGTGCTCCCTCTCCCTCTCTCTCTTTCTTTCTCTCTCAAATAAATAAGATCTTTAAAAAAAAAATGAAATGAATCAGAACAAGGCACCCACCAATCAGAACAGAGCCCAACAAATCAGAAGTTGGCATCAACCTGTGAAAATGTACTTGATAAATATCCCCGCACTCCAAGTAACTGTTTTCTGTACTGTTGCAATTGTTCAATTCACATGTATTTGACAGCAAACCCTTTTCAAAGCATAACATTACTTCTGATTTGCAATGCCATCATTTCTCCTTTTGGAGAGGGACATTTGAGTGGTTTCATTGTGTTCAAAATACCTGTCTTTCACCTTTTACTTCTAATTACTTAAAATATCTAGCTATAGCTACTTTCACTAGTATCATACTAATTGCAAAATAATGCCAGGGATAAATGAAGTTCAGCTTGTGGTGGAGACTTCAAATGGCATATTTAATGTACACAAACCATTTAACCCACATACTGTAGATTAAGAGATTGTTCTCACAGTGCTAAAACTTTGATAAAATGTGAGAAATCGGATTTTTTAGGACGCCTGGGCAGTTCAGTGGTTGGGCATCTGCCTTCAGCTCAGGTCGTGATCCTAGAGTCTTGGGATCCAGTCCCACATCAGGCTCCCTGCAGGTCTCCTTCTCCCTATGTTTCTGCCCCTCTCTGTGTGTCTCTTGTGAATAAATAAATAAAATCTAAAAAGAAATAAATCGTATTTTTCACACATTATAATAAATACTGAGATGTTTGGAAGCCGTTGGTTGTCTAGAATGAGGTTTTTACTTGCCATTGCATAGATAGGCATAGCTACAGCCTCTGGTTATCCAAAAGGTTGTTGACGAGAGGATGGAATATACTCTGCCGATCGGTGTTACAGAACTCTGTCATTTCAAGTGCCTACTCTACTGATATTGGCTATTTTTTTTTTCTCGGAGAAGTGAAAAAATAATTATAAGCTGTCTCTTTGGCTTATATATGCTTTGTACCCTTATTTCTTCTTCCATCTCTCAGTTCTCAGATTTTAGTAGCTGCTTCTTAGTAGCTGCGTGCTGCGGGGCATGGTGCTCTAAAAAAGTTAAATAAAAAGAGAGGGGCATTTTCTAATCATATTAGCACAGATTCCAGGACTATATTTTACGAGGAATATTATGACTTTCTTCAGCACATTTTCTTCATTCTGTCTCTTCCCTCTCAAATTGTAATTGATGCATTTCATTGTATGTGTGCATTTTCCTAACACTTTTGAATTTATCTGTAGGAAATACAGTGTGGCCCATACGGTTAGAGAGGCCCCTCTGATACTCTGAGAGGCAGCCTAAAAAAGTTGGCATATGAAACATGAGCTCAAATACATGCAAAAGTTACCTTAAGAGATACGGCCCAGGCTAAAAGCCGCAAGATTGGGTCTTGACAATGACTGACTAATGGTGTTAAAATATTCTAAGAAAGCATGTCTCAACACTATGGAATGGGCAACTTGGAAATCCGGGAAATGTGTGTGAGGAACATGTCAGGGTTCATGTTGGTCAACTAGGGGGACATGCCCACTGAGCAGAGTGAAAGTGTATCAGATGCATCCCCAAGGAGCAAAGGAGTATATTTGGTAAAAACAAAGTATAAGCTGTGTATAAGTGTTCAAATCCCAATCTCACCACTTACCAGTCACTTCAGGTAAATTATTTAATGCCTATGGGCTGGTTTTCTCATCTGGAAAGTGAAGATGATGATACTACTATTTACCTCCTGGGTACTGAAATAAGCTCATATATGAAAGCATTTAGAATGCTGACAAGGATGTGAGGAGTGTAGACGTTGATACAGAGTAGAGCCTTTAGAATGTACCTAATATGTAGCAAGCATTCAGTTGATGTTAGCTGTTATTTTGATGATATTAATAATAAATATCATTGTGCTTTAATGACATAATCACAAAAAGGACCCTCTAATTATCAAGTGTCTTCCCATGAAGACTTGCCTAGTGGAAAGGATGTGCTGATCTAGGAAAATGACTATCCAGTTCAATAATGTGGTTCGAGCTGTCATGGAAATTAATCTTCTGTTGGATACATCATTTTATTATGAATTTGATTAGGATGACTCCTTCCGAGGAAATAGCGAGATCTGCTTTTTGGAGCTGCAATGCTGAGAGCCAGACTTTAGACAGAGGTGAATCCATTAAGGTACCATCCCTTTCCAGCCTTTTGCCTGAGTGACAGGAAGACTACAGCAAGTCACAATCCTATCCTCTGGGAAACTACTCATGAGATGACACCTGTTGAGCTTGCATGAGAAAGTTCTAACAGAGACAAAAAGTTTAGTTGACTTCTGAGCACATACTCCCCTCCTCTCAGGCCAGCACTTGTGGACTATGAGACTCTCAGGCAGCACTATAACTTTGAGCCTGAAAATCAGAATAACCTACAGAATGATGTGTAGCCAAAGTGCTTTTTCCATTAGTATTAGTTGCTACTCAAGGAACTGCATATTCCAGCAGAGATGTGGCATCCACAAAAATGTGCAGTGCTTTTTGTTCTATTAATAGTACTTAAATAATTTATTTTGTTGTATCATCCGTTACATTCATTGAGTGGCAATAATTTGACAAGCATGGCAGTTAGATATCTGCCAAGCACTCCTCGGGTCACCGGGAATCTGACAAAAGGTCATCAAGTCTGCTGGAGGTTTGCTAGAAGAGTGAGGCAGGCCTTTATTTATACTTTGCTGGAAGCCCCCACTGGGCAGATGTGTTTTCTATGGTATTATTAGTTTAAAATTTAATAATTTTTCAGCATTTATCGCTTTGACTACAAGCTTCCAATAGAAAAGGGAGAATAAGTAAAGACTTTTCCTCTTGCTTTAAACTGTAATACTTTTACAGAATGCTATTGTCTGAAGCCAAATGCCAGGACAATGAGGCTAGAGCTGGGTGAAAGCTACTGGCTGAACTCCAGGGAAAAGGCTGCATGGCAACCTTGCTTCTCCATCCCAGAACCCAGGCCTACTTATGAGTAATGAGAATCAGCTCCAGGGACTGAGGATGTTGTCATGATCCAGAGAGCATGATCCTGTACTGTCCTCATCACATGTACAGCAAGACCTGGCATTCTTCCCAACCCTTGAAGATAGATAATAGTTCCCCTATTGAATCTTTTTTTGCTCTCTGGTTAAATATCCAGAATTCATTCATCATTCTTCTTAAAAGATGG
Organism: Canis lupus familiaris; assembly: GCF_011100685.1. Lineage (NCBI taxonomy): Eukaryota > Metazoa > Chordata > Mammalia > Carnivora > Canidae > Canis > Canis lupus. The sequence goes on from NC_049258.1 coordinate 13,055,756, forward strand.
TTTGGATTCCATCATTAGCTTTGTAAGATTCACCCAGAAGACCCTTTAGGAGGGCCAGATCCTCTGTAGGTTTTAGTCCCCAAATATGACTAATGACTTTTAAGCTATCTTGGGCCTAGCCAGGATCACATAAGAGCTACTATGGATTCTCAAACCAACACCAGACCCCAGACCCAGAAAACATGGGCCTTTGACCTCAGGAACTGAAGGGAGAGGGTTATATCACTTCAGTTTACCATCAAAGATGTCAGGTGAATTTGCTTCTATGTGGATAGAACTGGAGGGTATTATGCTGAGTGAAATGAGTCAATCGGAGAAGGACAAACATTATATGGTCTCATTCATTTGGGGAATATAAATAATAGTGAAAGGGAATAGAAGGGAAGGGAGAAGAAATGGGTAGGAAATATCAGAAAGGGAGACAGAACATAAAGACTCCTAACTCTGGGAAACGAACTAGGGGTGGTGGAAGGGGAGGAGGGCGGTGGGTGGGGGTGAATGGGTGACGGGCACTGAGAGGGGCACTTGACGGGATGAGCACTGGGTGTTATTCTGTATTTGGCAAATTGAACACCAATAAAAAATAAATTTATTATAAAAAAAATAAATAATAAAATAATTTTTGTAAGTTAAAAAAAAAATGTCAGGTGACTATCTTTCTATGTTGGCTCCAGAGGGTCCTCAGAACGGATCCATGTGTTTGTGTGACCAAGCTTTGACAGGACAGTCAAAATTTACCTTGAAAGTGTCATTTTTGGGACAGAGCAAATTCTTAAGAGCATTTAAAAAAAACTGTCAAAATACAGGAGATAAACGTTAAGAGGATAGTAAAAATAAGAAAGGAGTAATAAAACTGCCAACCCGTATTCTCTCCAAGCTGTATTTAGGCAAAATTCTATTTGTTCTCTCATGGAAAGAGAAGACTGTCAGATTTAAGGGCCCAAGCAAACAAGAAACAGGGTGCGTTAATTGAAAGAATTATTGTAATCAAAGTCTGAGTGGAAAACTACATCCTTCATAAATTTACACTGCAGTGAAGTGCATTTCTGTCCACACTTGTAAAGACAAAGAATTTTCCTCATGTCTGACATACAAATACAATAACCTTGCCATCCAGTAACCAGAGAATAAAGTTGGATGATTTTAAAAGCTTTTTTATGGTAGTGAACACGAGGATGTGAAAAATGCATTGTCACTCCGTTAGGTAGGCATCTAGGTGTGCAATAATTGATCAACACTCCTGAAAGTGTGACTGGAGACAACAAAGCAGATAAAAAGAAATGCTGTAGTTCTATAAAAGTTTAGGTATGTACGTGTGTGTTTATATTTATACATATATATTTCAGAATTCAAGTGTTGTGATCTAAAATATTATCCTACAAAATAAATATCAGCTAAATGAATCCAGGCACAACTTGATGAAAATCACTACACTATATGCATTTGTGACACAAGCACAACATAGGGGTCAGAAGAACATAAGACACTGACATTTTATCATTTTTAACACCTCTTTTTAAAAAAGTCAGTGGTAGATATGATCTAAACGTAATATGGAGACTGCTTAATATCAGTTCTTCAAACATTAGGCCTGATGAATACAATAAAGGACAGAGCTCACAAATGAGCCAAGTGGGAGAGGAGTGCCAGGGGCCTTAATTCAGCTCTGCTCTACTGATGGATGCGTATCAAGCATCATGTAGCTGATGTCCCAATTGGTCCCAAATCATTTCTCTGTAACGGCAAACAGTTTTTCTGAGCCATCTCTATGCTTTCCCTCAGTTTCTCTTATGAAAAATCACTTCTTAAAATTAAAAATACAGGGATGATATTGTATTCAGAATGTAACAAGAATGTGCCGTCTCTCTGTGTCAAAGCTAAACAGTTGTGAAGTCAGTGTTCCTCAAAGTGGGGTTCCAGACCACGGACATTGGGATTCCCTGAAGGGAACCTTGCTTACAAACAGGATTCCTAATTCCTCTCCAAGACCTAATGAATCCGTCTTTCCCAGCATGGGGGCTGGGCGTAGGCCTTTTCACTAAGCCCACCAGGTGATGCTCTTACACACTAAATCTTGGGAAATCACCCTTAAAGAAATTGCACCTGGGACTTGGGCTTAATTACCCTTATATGAATCAGTGGTGCACTGGCACACACTAGAATCTCTTGGGGAGGTTTAAAGCCACACAACCAACCAAAAAAATAAAATAAAATAAAATAAATAAATAAATAAAGCCACACAACCACAACTGTACCTCATCCCCAGAATGTCTAATTTGGATGGCCCAAGGTGAGGCCTGGGAAGTAGCAATTTTTTTTAATTTAAACATGTTATTCCAATATATTTAGCTAATATTGGATGTTCATAAGCAGGATAATTCACAATAGCCAAAGGTAGAAAACAAGTGTTTTTCAACAGATGAATGGATAAACAAAATGTAGTATATACATACAACGATATACCTTTTAGCCATAAGAAAAGGAGATCCTGATATATATTACAACATGGATCAACCAATGAAACATTATATTAGGTGAAATAAGTCAGACACAACAGGACAAATATTGTATGATGTCACTTCTATGAGGTATCCAGAATAGACAAATTCATAGAGACAGGAAGTAGAATAGAGATTACCAGGCCCTGGGAACAGGTAGAAATGGAGAATTAGTGGCCACTAGTCACAGACTTTCTGTTTGAGGTGATAAGAAAGTTTTGGAAATATATTAGTGATGGCTACACAGCATTGTGACTATTGCCACTAAACTGTACACTTAAACATGGTCATACTTGTAAACTTCATATTATGTATATTTCACCACAATAAGAAAGTTTTTAAAAGGCAAAAATATGTCTATGATTTTAACGAAGATTGAAAACCTTTGTACCTAACATACTGGTGAAGCAAACCACCTGCCACAGAAAAAAACCGAGCTTATCATTTCATTAGTAAAAGGGGTTTATCGACTCCCCATTGACAGTTGAAAAAAAGTGAAGTCTTGAGCATAGCCTCAAACGTCCTCCATGATTTGGCCCTGCACTACCCACCCAACCTCATCTCTGATCGCCACCCTCCATCCTTTCTTTACTCCAGCAATAACTCCAAACTGAATGACAAGTAATCGTCTGAATACACTATTTGGATGCACACATCCATGCTTTTCCCACATGCTGTTCTTCCTTTCTGCAAATCATCTCCTTGCCAAAGACCGCTGGTCCAGCTCACCAATTAAGGCCGTGATGTCAACCCTGGCTGCACATTAAAATTTCCTATGGAGGCTTTTAAAACTAAGCAAGCCTGGGCCACTCCTTAGACCAATGAAATCAGTCAATTTCAGGAGTGGGAACTGAGCATCAGTCATTGTCTTAAATGCTCCCCAGGTGATTCTAATGGATGAGTGTGATTGAGAACCACTTCTTTACTTGTTACTCAATGTGTGGTCTGCTCCACCAGCAGCCTTGACATCATCTTGGAGCTTGTTAGAAATGCAGAATCTCAAGACTCATCTTAAACCTACTGATTCAAAATCTGCACTGTAACAAGATCTGTAGGTGATTTCTTTGCTTATTAAAATTTGAGAAACTCTCTTAAAGCTCATCTCAGGACTTTAAGTAGCCTTTCTGGACCGTTCAGCCTTGTTGACCACTTGTGCCTAGCACATACCTCTATACATACACTTTTCTTATTGTACTAAGATTCTAAGATCTTGAGGTAGAGACAATATTGTATCTTTATATTTCCAGTATCTAGCAGGACATTTAGCTTCCATAAGTAATTACTTGAATTATATTAAATTTTAAAAACAACCTTATCATTAGCATTTCAAAAATAATGATAACACCCCAAAAGGAAAGACTAGACCACAGCAGAATAAAAGAGCCCACTGATGGACCAACTATTACGTGCCAATACCTTCAAACATGGGAAATCCACCTTTACTGGAGCCCCACAGGATGTGTCAGTATCTCCATTTCATAGATAGAGTCACTGGGGCTCAGAGACAGGAGAAAGTTGGTTGGGAGCTAGTGCACAATAGGGATTTGAATCTCTCTCTGCCTTGTTCCACAGCCAGTTTTTCTCAGCCTCCAGCAATTTAAAAAACCAGCTCGAATTTCAAAACATTCTGAGTGTACCTCTATAGTCTCCTTTATTCTTCTCTCTACCTGCCCTCATCTTTTCTCTCACGTTCTCTCTTTATCCAAATTCCTCTCCTCCCTGGATCTTTTCTCCCAGTCTTATTTTATTCCCTCTAGACGACTTACCGTATCCCTCAACAGAGATTGAAGTGTATTTTGGACTCTTGTTTTAGTTACTAAATGTATTTTCTCTTTCTAAAATTCAATATCGGGTCAATTACTTTCCTCAGTAAGTAGTGAAGACTTTCGAGAAGTCCTCTTCTGATAGAACATGAAGTAGGTTATAGAATTAAATACAATGTGAAGGTAATTTTAATTGAAAGTAAGAAACTTTACCATTGCTTCTCTTTGGTTTGATTTTATGCAACAGATAGAAATTATAAGCCTAAATTAAGTTGCTTTTTGTTGGAAAATAAGGCTCCAAGGAAACTCTTGTCTTTCTTTGCCCTTCAACAGAAAAGAAATGCAACTCAACCTCTCTTCTTTTTCTTCCATGTATCAAACTCCAGACTGGATGGAAACATTTATTTGAGAAACCAAGTGGTTTATTACTTACCTAGGTGTCATGTGTAAATATCCATCTTCACTGGAAACTATAACAAATTTTGCAATCTAATCCACAAATACATATTTTTCTTTCAAAGAATTAAAAAAAATAGAACATCTCAAAAACTTCCTAAGAAAAAACAATAGTACCATTAAGTTAAGCAAAATGTCAAGGCTGAAAACCCCCAAATTTAATATAGAACAATAATTCCTTTTCTGGAATAGAATTTGAACAGAAAAGAAATAGCACTGTGATATATAGCCTGGTATATCCAAATAAAGATTACCACGATATTTTATGATAGCACTGGAAGGCCAAATGAAATAAAATTACTGCAGAGTTGAGTCTCCACAATGTCAAAATAACAAACTAGCTATGGTAATTCAACCCCAAACAGTATTACGTGCGCTGTACAATGTACCCTCTTTGGGTGTCTTCTCTCCTACGCTTATTGATGAGAACTACATCTGCTGTGAAGTATCAGCCATCACTGTAGGGTAACCAACTTTCCTCTTTTGTCCAGAACTTTCCCACTTTTAGCTCTTCCCCCCTGCCCTGAAAACCCCTCAGTGTCAGGCAAACTATAATCCTTGGTCACCCCACCTGGCAGTTGTGTTCAAGCCAGACCACACACTCCCCTTTTTCATGTTCAGGAGTGATAATCTGACTCAAACTGAGTCAATTGCATACTCTCTCCTGGTAAATCTTTCTTTTCTGCTGCAAGTTTGGACGGAAAGAGATGTAAACCAGGTCTAGAGCAGCCAGGGCACTGCATGATAGAGCTGGCGCTATGTACTCTATCAGGGCAACACATCTAAGGAGGCACCATTCACACTGTAGATGTTAGGATTCTCTATGTTCCTTTGGCACTTTTTTTAGCAGTGAAAGTCTTGTTACTACAAAATCAATATATTATGACAATTTTCTGACTGATGGCATTAAAGTGTATTGAAGAAAGAAGCCTATTTCTAATTGACACACAAGTACCATATGGGCTGGTGGCTTTGCTGGAGGCAATTGTGTTTGGTGATATGCATTGGGGGAATCTAAGAATGCCACTCTGTGGAGAGAAGGGAGGACAAAGAAGCCATGCAGCATAAGCAAAGACCAGAGCCCACGTGTGTCAAGGCAGGGGAGTGTTCCTCATTCCAGCCTTCTACTCCTGAGTTTGACTGCCTCCTTAGGAAGATCCTCAGACACCTTATAACAAAATCTTCTTTTGGTTTCTATCAAAGGAATGGATTCTATAACTTGGAATCAACAGAGCCAATTTCTGTAATTTGCATCCAAAAGTTAAAGACACGAAAATAAAGCAAACGTATTATCTGACAAAATTGCTCATTTTATTTATTCTCTGAAATGATCAGGAATTTTAATAAAAATAGTTAATCCTCTCTATATAGCCTCTGCAAAAAAAAAATTAGAGAAATCATCACTAGGAAGAACATTTTAAGTGTATGTTGCCAATACACTTAGCGAGTAATAATAAAGACATCTGGGAGTACAGTATTAATAGTATTTACTATTAATACTTTGGATGTCTGTAAGTAGATATTATTAAATCTTAGTAATCTAACAAATTCTGTATAAGAACTTAGCCTGATGGGTAAAGATGTTGTTACTGGCAAAGAGATTAAAAATGAGCATCAAATTTGTTTATCTCTCTTTTAGTGATGGGCATGTAATGCCATCCTTGAGATAGTGAAATGAAGGAAGTCTGCAATTAAACCCTTGATAAGAAACTCCAGAATAGCCATTCCACTTCAAGTTCTTCTTGTAATTATAAGTCTTGATATTTTCCAAACCGTACTATTTGTATTCAATCACATGTAGTATCTAGAGTCTAGCACATGAAATGTAATTCAGTCGTGGGATTGCAAGCTTTCTGCTCCATCATATCACTAATAATGGCAATGGTGTGTATTTCTAGAGGGCTTTTCTTTAAAAGTAGTTTAGAGAATTGTCTTGTTGATCTGCACCTGTGAGATAGAGGCAGCACCAATGTTGTGCACAGGAAAAAGAAATCTTTCTAACGTATTCTAAAGAAAGCCACTTTCTTCAGACCTTTACTTACCAATATTATACATTCTGTAGCAAAACAAAATGAGCTCTGCATCTCCTGGTATAATTGAAAAGCTTATTTTTAAATGCCATATGTTACTATGATTCATGCTGTGTTTTTAATGATTATCGCACATGCAAGCAAAATGCTATATTAGTTTTATATTCATGTAATTCCTGATAATCACAAATACACACAATGAAAGACAGGAACAATATCAGGGTGCCAGAGATGCAAAGAATCTCAAAAAGTTTTCTAATCTTGCATCTGATCTTTATGGACAATTGAACTTAAGTCATCCAAGACAAATGGTAGCATTTCCTTTTCAATTTAATAAGTGCTTTATGGAAGTCTACAATGCCATCTAAACTACAGAGAATAAAAGAAAAGTTGAAGAACCTGATTCTGTCTCATTCTTAAGGAATATACAATATTTTTTTCAAAGAGGTATAAGATAAATAGAAAATAAACAACAGGATAATAGTGTTACATATATCACGTGGCATACAGTAAAGGCTCTCAAATTTTAGCATACATCAGAATCCTAGGGCAGGTTTGTGAAAACACAAATTGCTGGGCTCCTACCTCCCATTTCTGATTCAGTAGGTTTGGAGTAGGACTTAAGAATTTGCATTTTCGAGTGGGAAATATCAGAAAGGGAGACAGAACATGAGAGACTCCTAACTCTGGGAAACGAACAAGGGGTGGTGGAAAGGGAGATGGGTGGGGGGGTGGGGGTGACTGGGTGAAGGGCACTGAGGGGGGCACTTGACGGGATGAGCACTGGGTGTTATGCTATATGTTGGCAAATTGAACTCCAATAAAAAAAAAAATTGCATTTTCAACAAGTTTCCACACTTTGCTGATGTTACTGATTTCCAGACCTTATTCTGGGAACAGTGCAGTAAAATATAGGGATTAAAAATGCAGGTTGTGGAGTTCAAGCACAGAATTTGGATTCCAGCTGCATTATACTACAAAAGCTATTTATCCTCATTGCCTCAGTTTGTATGCCTGTAAAATGAAAACAAGAACAGTGCTCGCCTCAAGTATTATTGTGAGAATTAAATGAGATAATGCTCGCAAAGCAATAGCACAGCCCCTGGCACATAGTAAGCACAAAATAAATGTTCATTATTAAAGCTATTTTATATTAGTAGTCCCAGCTACCAGTTTTCAAACCAGTACTAGTATGTGAAAAGAGAACATGTATATATATATACATGTTTATATTTGATAGTATAAAGTTATAAGATGTTTTTTCTTAGGAACCATTTTTCTGTTATCCTAAGATTACATACTTCTTAAATTTTGGTACTGATATATATTTATGTATATGAAAGTAATGGTAATAGGAACTGGCATTTACTTATTTGAATAACAAAAGCTTGACAATACCACAACTGTTACCCTCCCCCATCATAATTTGAGGTTGAAATAGGAAAAAATAAAAAAGAGTTAGCGTTAGGGGCTTCCCAAGGGGGCCACCACGACTGTGTCATCCAGATTATAATACTAGGAAGCCCATAAATCTCAGAAAGAAGAAAGGGAGCTCCGATTGGTCTGATGCTCAGTTGTGGCAAGACTAGCAGTCATTGGAAGGGGTCAAGAGGGCAGTGAGCAAGAATGGAGTACATAAAACATAGTGCTGGCTCTGTTTGACCCACTCAATGTAACAAGGCAAGGAACTGAGATGTGTCTGGGTGGCCTCCATGTGACCTTCCCTAGTAGGTCAGTGTACAGGACAATACACACATCTGTGTTGCCATGGCAACTTTAAGGCAACGCCATCTCAGTGTCTAACCTGAGAAGTCAGAGCCTAGATCCTGTCCTGATCACTTGACTAATGATTTTTTCTGACAGAGGGTTCAATAAAGCAGGACTTAGACTCAAATTTCATTGTATTCTCCCAGAGTGGGGATGCAGGTTATCCCCTGGGTTTAGGGAAAGCCCTTCTGTGTCAGTCAAATGTTTCTGTCCTTACTACCCTAGTCCATATCTGACCATCAGGCAAAAGACACTTATGCTGTAAGAAGCTCTCAAAGATAAAATACAATTTCTGTTGATACTTTGGCAAAATTGTTTTGGCTCTAATTAACCACATCCTCGTGCTGTTAGACTAGAGAAAAAACTATTGTAATATTGTAATAAAGATTTAGAAGAAATATTTTGTTAAGGACCACCTCTTTGGGTGGAGGTCATGAATTAGAATCAGGGAGATTGTGGGATGATTCAGGAAAGGGATAAAACTTAGTGATATCTTTGGGGTTCACTAATAGGTTATAACCAACTGTTCTGGTGACTCGATGTTTTGAGTATAGAAATGGCTACCCAAACCAGCCATGCAAAAAGGACCTGTTTCATGGTAGGAAATCTCCTTAACTAAAGGTTATTTGAAAAGCATTGTCTTAGAGGATGGGAAAAATATCTGCAAACCATGTACCTGAGAAGGGCTAACGTTCAAAATATGTAAGGAACTCATCTAATTCAATAGCAAAAAAACAAGTAACCCAATTAAAGAATGGGCAAAGGATCTGAATAGATATTTCTTCAATATATAAATGACCAACAGATGTATAAGAAGGTAATCAACATCACTAATCAGCAGGGAAATGCAAATCAAAACCACAATGAGATATCACTTTATACCTGTCATAGTGGCTATTAATAAAAAATAAAAGATAACAAGTGTTGTCTGGGATGGGGAGGAAAGGGAGACCTCACAGTGTTGGTGGGAGTATAAATTGGTGTAGCTATTATTGAAAACAGTGTGGAGGTTTTAAAAATATTACAAAAGGAACTTCCACATGATCTAGCAATCCCACTTCTAGGTAATAATCTCAAGGAATTGAAATCCGAATATGGAAGAGATGCCTGGACTCCATGTTCATTGCAGTATGATTTAAAATAGCCAAGATATAGAAATAATCTAAATGCTCATCTACAAAAAGGGGAGGAGCACCTGGGTGGCCCAGTCGGTTGAGTTCCTGAATCTTGATTTAGGATCAGGTCACAATCTCAGGTCATGAGACTAAGCCCCATAACAGGCTCTGTGATGAGCGTGGAGTCTGCTTGAGATTCTCTCCCTCTCCCTTTGCCCCTCCTCTCTCTCTCTCTCTGTCTCCAAAATAAATAAAAAGATAAATAAATAAATACTCATCTACAGATGAGTGGGTAAAGAAAACGGGGTCAGTCAAATATATACAGCAGAATATTATTCAGCCTTTGAAAAGAAGGAAATCCTACCCCGTGCAGCAACATGGATGGACCTGGAGAACACAAGCCAGTCACAGAAGGACAAAAGTTGAATTATCTCACTTATATGTAGAATCTAAAATAGTCAAACTCATAGAAGCAGGTTGTAGAATGGAGGTTATCGGAGACGGGGGGGAGGGAGGAATGGGTAGGTGATGATCAATGGGTACAGTGTCAGTTGTGCAAGATACACCCTGGAGATCCACTATACAGATACTGCCTAAAGCTAACAATAATACCTTATTATATATTTAACATTTGCTAAGATGGCACATCTTATGTTAAGTGTTCTTACTACAAAACAGAAAATGATAATAATATTAAGCAGGGGAGAAAACTTTGAGAGGGGATGGGTATGCCCATGGCCTTGATGATAATGCTGGTGTATGCATATCATCAAACTAAGAAGTTGTATACATTATATACCTATAGCTTTTTACATGTCAATCAAACTTGAAAAAGCGGTTGAAAAAAAGAGACAGGATACTATGCAGACATGTTCCTTAGAGACCGGAGACTCCTTTCCTGGTGACTTCAGCTCAGGACTTCCTGTGGGCTTTGCTGAACCATCCCTAGACTGCATTGCCCTGTAGGATGCATCCACCCAACTTTCTCGTCATCACCTCTGTCAGGGTCAGACTAGTATCCTGGACTCACCGTTTTCCCAGCCTTCCCTGGCCCCCCCTCCCTATTTCCTCCCGCAGAGCAATTCCCCTATGTGCCTTTTAAATAACCCCTTAGCATCTGCTTCCCGGAAATCTGAACCAAACACATCCACAGCTGCCCATCCTTCCTTGATTGAGGATCACTCCTGAGGGCACTAACTTTCCAGCGTTCCCAGTCTGCCCTGTGCACTGGCTCCAGCGGCAAACTGGACCAGCAGACCCCGCCCCTCCCCATTATAGGATGAGGGAAGCATCCTAGGAGAGAACTGTCAGTTAGTGGCCCCTGGGTGAGCATATGAGCAAGGCATCCACGGTGGTGATATTTGCTACAAGCATTATGCTTTGGTTCTCTGCTCGAGTGTGCAAATAGATTGTTGTGCTCTACGACCAGGGCCAGGAGAAAAGAAGGGCTTTAGGCAATAATATCTCTTGGCCTCTATTAGGAAAAAGAAATATTCTCCACAATTAGGATTACTTTGCTTTTCCTCTCTCAACGTATCTAGAGGTTTGTTTCATTTTCTTCCTGCTACTTTTCTCCTAACTTCCCAATTTGATTGCTTGTTATTGATTAAAATGGGAAATGCTTTGTGTTCAGAACATTTACATCTTCTGGTAACAAAAAGACAAAAAGATTCTGAGGAAGAGCTCTTAGCAATGATCTTATAGCAGGCATTTAATAGTGTTTGTTTTCTTCCTACTTAGCCCCCTGGGGATAAAGGACCATATGTATATGTAAGGTACTGAGAGGCATATTCCTTGTGTGGTCATAAACAGAATCAAAATGATATAATTATATGAAAGCACTGCTATAAGCTGTAAAGGGCAAAAAGGAGTTATTCTGAGATCTTCGTGACTCATTATTGCACTGCTTCAGGTGAGCCCTGGGTCAAGGCAAATCCTCAGAAGCAGGACACCTGCAAGGAGGAAAACCTTCCTAGAACATGGTTAGTATATAATATAATATAATATGTCCCTCCAAGTGTGTTCTACTCTATTGGCTTACTTTAAACACAACTTAAGGCTCCTTTATGATATTCAGACAATAAAAGCAATTTTTAGCTATTGAGAAAACATTCTGTTCCATATGTTAGACAACGTAACATTTGTTGTAATTCCAGCATCCCTGAATGTTCTACATTTATTCGTAATTTAATAGAATCAGTCTTCCGCCTTTGGGATATTAGAGTGCAATTTCACGTGTACCATTAAAAATATAGTTCATCTATTCTACAGCCTGCCTTAGCTGCAAATGTTGAGGAATTATTGACGCGGCACGATAAAAATGAAGAAACATGAAACCTTAAGAAAAATGAAGAATCTAATTTAAAAGAATGGAAAAGGCACAGATAAAATCAGGACAGTGACTGATCCAGCACCATGCACTAATACATCTTTTATACTTTCTCTCCTTAAACTGAATAATGGAGGTAGGTCAGAATTTGCATTGGTGTGAATCACTCAGATCAAGCGATAGGAAGAAGGAGATACATACATTATCTGGTCAATTTTACCAGATACAGTTCAATTGCTCAATGGTTCATCTGTCTTTTCTGAGCCAGATTTGAACAAAGGTGACCCTCAGAACTCGTTACAAAATCTTGTTATTTGGAAAACATTTTATTTTTGTATTTTCTTGAGACAGCCTCAAAGATTAATGTCTAAAATAAACTCGGCTGTTGAAAAATTTTAAAGATACAATCAGAAAAGTAATTCAACATGTCCCCAATGCTTTTAACTCCAGTGATGAAATTCTAATCTGCAACAAACTTGGAAAAAGCAACAACAATACTCTTGGGTTTTCATACCTCCTTATGTGTGTCTTTCAGCTAACAATTTTAGCTCCAGTTTCATCCAAGGCAAATTAAATTAAACTTCACTAGAATTTTGTAGGCATCTTCCTTCTCCCCTAGTCATCCCAAGGAATATAGTTGGCAAAAATTAAAATATTAAAGATGTTGCAGATTTATCAGAACAAAGCAATGGTATTTAAACAAAAACAAAAAGGGGATCTGGGGGGATGAGTCAGTTCTATTCTGGGCTCTGCTGTTCATTTGATAATGACCTTTCTTAACCTCAGCTTATTTAGCTGTAAAATGAGAGGCTTTGACCACCCTTGAAATACTATGTTTGTGTACATTCATCTTGCCCTGTAATTGCTTATTATCTGTATCACCAGTAGACTTTTTGTTCTTATATGTAGCCCAATACCTAGCACATAGGAGGACTCAAGATATATTTACTGAGTGAGTAAACAATCATATGTAAATAAATATATCCACTTTTCTCTACTCAAGTGGATATATTCACAGAGGGTATATATTCACGGACTAAAGGTGATACCTTGTCTAACCACTGGCCACAGATATTCAATATGCCCAGAAGCTTAGGAAACAGCATGACGACATGAAATAAAAGGCATATGTGGGTGTCTGGATATCTGGGTATTTGATCCTTTCCTTACATCGGCAACAAAGCAAGGGACAGATGGCAAAATAACATAAGGATTGCATGCTTCCATGTTTCTGGGGCTGAAATTCTTCCTACTGAGTATAAATTTACACCACTTTAAAACTTGAAGTACTAACTCACTCCGTTGAATTCATCAAATATTTAGAAATAGTACAATGCTCCCTAGGACAGGACTGTTTAGGTGCTACGTCTTCAATATTTAATTTGACATCTTGTTGTAACATCAGAATGTCGTGCTAAGCCACCACCATGTGCTCTTTTGGAATAATAAATTGACAATGGCATTGAACAGCCCAGATGAATTTCCAAGTTTTATAAATGTCTCTGGAAAATGACACTGAAGTCTCACAAAAACATATATCCTAAACTAGGAAAGAAATACTGGCCATATGCTAAATTAAAATATTTGGCCATATTTGGGGGCCCTCATGCATTACACAATTTTTGTTTTTGAACATGAGTGAGAATACCTCAAACAAAGTATCAAAATGTGATAAAAATACTATTGGAGCTATCTCACCTAAAGTCAGGGCAGTGAAACTATTCTAATATTATAATGGTGGACACATGCCATGCATTTGGCAAAGCCCATTAAAGTATACTGCACAAAGGGTGAACCCTGATGTTAGCCATGGACATTAGTTAACAATAGCCAACCGTGGCTTATCCGTTGTGATAAATGTACTACACTAATTCAATATACTAAAAGACAGTAAACTGTGGGTGAGGGAGGGAGGAAGTATACGGCAGCTCTGTCCATATTCTCTGCTCAATTTTCTGTAAACCTAAAACTGGTCTAAAATTAAAATCTAGTAATAACCCCCTGCCCTCCCCGCCCCACACACACAAAACCACTGTTGGAGCTATTCCAGCTAAATCCATCAGCTCAGCAAATTACTCTATCAACAATGAACAAAATGGTTCATTTATAACATGAGAGGTGATTATACCCAAAGATGATGAGGATTGAAGATGTAGTATTTTGATATGAAAAGTCCTTTACCGGATCCAGACCCTAAATATAGAATAAAGGGAGTCTTTACAAAGACCTACACTAAACTTTAAGGAGAGGTATTCTTGTTTTGTAGCTTACATTTAGCCCTGCCAAATTCTACATAACTAGAAAATAAGATCAGAAGAATATGCCCACAGTCCCTGTCTTATCAGATGATATTTGGGAAGTTATAAAACAAACAAAACATTATCATAATAATAAAGCAAAATGTCAGAGCACAAAAAGCTAAAAAGATCCAAGGAAAAGATCCAGTTCAACTCCCTCTTCTTTGGTAAGAAAAAATAAGGCACAAACACCTGCCTTTTTTGACATGAAAAGCTCTGTGAGGGATCCCTGGGTGGCGCAGCGGTTTAGTGCCTGCCTTTGGCCCAGGGCGTGATCCTGGAGACCCGGAATTGAATCCCACGTCAGGCTCCCGGTGCATGGAGCCTGCTTCTCCCTCTGCCTGTGTCTCTTCTCTGCCTCTCTCTCTCTCTCTCTGTGTGACTATCATAAATAAATAAAAATTAAAAAAAAAAAAGAAAAGCTCTGTGGAAAAAAAATTAATCTCTTGTCAAATTATAGGGATACTTGAGCTATTTCCTGAGCAAGCGATTAATATTTAACTTGTGATCACTGTGAAGTTTATATCCAATTGCATTTCCATTTTTGTTTGGCTGCAAGAAAGCTTTGTACCAAATTTGTGGCACATTTCCATCAAATGTATAGGTTAAACCTTCTCCTGCCTAATCAGGCTTTCTAACTCATCTATGTAATGTTTTGGCTCGTTGCTATCTTCTGTATTGAATGTGATGCAGATGAACTTCAACGGTCCCACTCCTAGCTCATTCCCTTCACTCTAATCAGAAAGAAAGGTGTGGATTAGAAAAAACATTTCAAAAAATGGTGATCAAAGAGAAATTATTTTAGAACAGTGCTACTCATCTTACATGACCCCAATGGAGGTCCACGTGGCCTTCATCAAGAAGTTAGATAAAGCGAAGAGGGTTTTCTTGCAAAAAGTGAGATAAGGGGCACCTGGGCTGAGTGTCTGCCTTTGGATCAGGTCATGATCCCGGAGTCTCAGGATTGAGTCCTGCATCAGGCTCCCCACAAGGAGTCAGCTTCTCCTTCTGCCTGTGTCTCCGCCTCTCTCTGTACGTCTCTCATGAATAGACAAATAAAATTTAAAAAAATAAAAGTGAGATCAGAGTGATGCTAATTGTGAGATATTCATTCCTCTTGAAATTAAATGAGGATATACATACCCCCAGGTTATGCATAAGACGATCTATTAGGCTATGGAAGGACAAGATGATCTATTAGGCTATGGAAGGAAAATACTATAATTTTTATTTAAGTTCTACATTAATTTAATACAAAGATGACCATGGCAACATTCGTTTGGTCCATATGTCAAAATTGGTATCACAGAAGGATTCATGAGGAATGATGAGCAAAAAGTGGGAGTTCACAATGCATTCTTCATAGCAGTTTATGTAAGCCCTGCCAGTTCACTGTCACAAAAGGGACAACATGTATAGTGTATGGAATCTACTTATGTTGATGAGAAAAAGACCAAAGACCCAATAGCAAATGGGCCAAAGATACAAATAGGTAATTGCCAGAACAATGAAGTCCAAATGACAAGTACAACAAAGCAAAGAGCCTCAAAATTGCAAACAAGTGATTGGAATGCAAACTGAAGCTACAATGAGAAACCATGGTTTGACAGAAGAATAAAAAGTACCATAACACCCTGGGCAAAAGAATATTCTTCTGCATTGCAAGTGGAAATGACAACTATTATAGGCAAAATGCAGGAATTATTTATAATGTGATTCCACATTCATAAACTAACACCAAAAACACCCCTCTGTCTATGTGGTTATGTTTAGTACACATGTGTTTAGTTGTACATGAGCATGGAGAGACATATGGCAGGATATATTTTCTGGATTGGTAACATAACATTTTGGGGTGAGGAGATCTATTGTGGATAGAGTAGGAAAAAGAAAAAGGAGATCAAAAACATGAAGAAAAAATTACATGAAAAATGGCATGAATGACATGAACCCATTTGGAATTTTTGCATAATTTCATAAAAATAAATGTAAAAATAAAATGGAAAATAAAACTTCTTTAAACTTTCAACAAGTACAGTGTATATTGGCTCTGGGGACTGGCACTTAAGACGGTATTCAGAAATAGGGCAGCTTATTTCTTTGTCAATTTTCTCCAAGTAGCAGACATCTCCTAGAAGAGTAACTATTCCTCCACAAGCCAGGGTTAGAGGTTATACTCTCACCCACATTGCATATTGATTTTATAAAAATCATTAAGCCCTTCTGGTATCATATTGAGGGTTTGAATGTAGTACATGAATAGTCCAGGCTACTAGGGTCATTCCTACCACCTACCACCAACACCAAAACTGGGTTCTATTGCCTTGAATTATAGTTGTAAAGAACTCTAGAGTTTTGTGGTCTCACCTCTCATCAGGGGTAGTAGTCTCTTCTAGAGCTAGAGTGTTAACACAATCTCCAGAGCCACCTCTTAAATATTCTAGTTCTGTCCCATGGAACAAAACAACAAATACTCTAGCACACGTGCTGTAACTCTTCGCAGAGTTGGAGACAGCAAAACTATTTTTACTGGTCTTTCTTGCTTTGGACCAAAGAGCCCCCAGATTCTTAAATGATGCTTTACTGTGCTTCCAGCTGTGGTCTGATCTATCCAGAAAACAGCAGGGGAGAGTGACTACTTCCATAAATGCAGCCCAGGACTACTCAAACATTGATTTTTTTTTTTTTCTTAAAGAATCACATTGTTAGTGCAATTTGAAGTTGTGATCAATTGCAGTTATTTTTAAATTAACTGCTCCCATATTAGCAATTGAACTTGCGCAAGTATCTAAAACAGTAACTGTTTTAAATTTTTTTTATTGATTTTGGCCTAGAATTCCAAACTATTGTGATCACTCTAAGTACAAACTCTGCTATCTGTTTTATTACCTGGTGTATTGCTGCATAACAAAATACCCACATTTTAGCAGCTTAAAACAACAATTAACATTTAGAGTCTCAGAGAGTTTCAGTGGGTCAGGAATTGAGAGTGGCTTAGGTGGGTGGTTCTAACTCAGGATCTTTCATGAAGGTGTAGTCAAGATGTCAGCCTGCACTGCAGTCATCTGAAGACCTCACTGGGCTGGAGGATCCACTTTTAAGTTGGCTTACTCACATGACAAGTAGTTGGTGCTAGTTGTTGGCAAAAGTCTTCAGGCCGTGTAGACCTCTCCATAAGGCTGAGAGTACTCCCGCTTGGTGGCTGGCTTCCCCCACCACGGGTGAACCATGCAAGGAGGAAGCTACAGTGCTTTTGATGTATCTTAGAAACCACACAATCACTTCCGCCTTTTGAAGGGAGATGCATCAAAGAATTATGGACATATTTCAAGCCACCATATCTGATTTATCTGCAAACAGATAAAAGGAGGAAAGGTATCAAAAGATCACTGAACAGGCTTGGGTTTGAATACCACCTCTGCTACTTAGTAGCTCTGTGACCTTGGGAAAGTTATTAACCTCTCTGAATCCTTTTCTCATCTGTGAAATGGAAATAGTTATAGTATATACCTCTCTTCAGACTGTAGTGACAGTTAAATGAGATAAAACATGTAAAATACCTGGTACAGCATCTGATATATAGTAGGTGTTCACTACATTGCTGTTATTTCTTCAGTTAATTCCTAAAAATGTTGGAAGACGGGACATCGGTTTGAACAAAAGGCTACTTTGCCATGTGCCGTAGAAGGTCATTGGTGTAAGAATGTGGAACCCTGCCTTTCTAGGGTTGGGGTACTAGGCATAAAGAAATAGGACAGAAACCTGGTAATCAAAACTAGGAAATTAAGTGAGATAAAAGGGATGAGAGCCAGATAAAAAGATATACACTAGATTTCCATACTGAGTGATTTTTGCATGTACCAAGTAATTTGTGTTGAAGTCTTCAATGTCCTTTACATTTTTGCTGAGAAAGAATTATCTTTGAAAGGAGAATATTGAAAAGTCATTTATGTTCTTTAAGCACATCAAAAGTAGCATAAAATAAAGTGATGATTTTAGACATGGCAAGTATTTTATTATCTTTAGCACTCATTAAGATACATAAGAGCTGCTATAATCCCTAAAGTATATGAGACATTTGGTGGCATAAGTTTAGTGTTCTTTCTTTCTTTTTTTGTATGAAAAAAATGTAAGCAAGTATAGTGAATAAAATAAACTGATAATTGAGCTTTATAGAATCAAAACAAAAAATCTAAATTTATATGTCTTATCACTTGTTTCCTCACTTCCATACGGCAATTTGCATTTCCAAAGTTCCATTTTGAACACGAACTAATTCTCACAACACTACAGGACACAGAAACTATTATGATCGCCATTTTCTAGATGGGGAAGTTGAGACACTAATACCAAACACATCTCCATTCCTCAGGAAATCAGAATTTGGGGCCCATTCACAAATATGGCTTGGGTATTGCCATGTTGACTGGGAAGCTAATATAATGGCAAGCATTGTAAAGTAATTTTGTATACTCTCAGCCACTTGACAAATGGGAATGAAGACAATAACCCTTGCATGCTTTGCAATATCTGAACTTACAGGCCATTACCTAACAGTTTTTTCTTTAAAAAAAGGCTCTGCCACCAGATTTATGAGGGCTTCCTTGAATCTATGAAAATAGAGCTTGTACTCCAACCCAGGCACAAGTGCTCTGACTTTTCTTCTACGCAAGACCAATTTTAAGAGAGTCCAAGTCTACTCTAGAGGAGTGACAGAGGCCTTCTAGCCCTCTCAGTTTTCATACACTGTCTCTTCTTCATTTATGGCTCGCCATTTACTGTCGTAACAGATCATCAGGCACTCATGACAATATTTGGCAGTTCACAGTTCACGGAGGCAATGTGCTCTGAGTGATGGGGTTTACAATATCTGCATGGTTATGATTATAAAATTGTGCATGGGCCAGGGAAAGAAAATAACCCAGCAGATTATATTTCAATGCACCCATTAGAGGATCAGCATGAGACACCATCAGTAGTGCAGGAATTCATCAACCTCACAGGCACCCAAGCAGTGTTAAAAGCCTTAACTTTACTAGAAATATAACAAGTAATAAAAACAGACAAGACCTGAAACGGTCTAATGGACCTAACACAAATGTGGCAGATGATTAACAACACTAAATTTTCAGGCATGGAAACTTTCCCCAAATTCAGTAAGCAGTTTCTCAAAATTCAGGGACTTCAGTACAAATCTTTGGTTCAGCATAAATGGGTTCCTAGACAGACAAACAGACTTGGTCTACATAGTCAACACTGAGTTCATATTCTTAAAAACTGTGTTCAAGTTCTTAACTGAATGCATTGTATATTAATGCACTGCTGTAAATTTTTTTCAAGCTTTTGTCGCCTTTTTATCTACAATTGATGAAAATATTTTTTTAAAAAAAGAAAATATTTTCTTTCTTACAGATCACACTTGAATTTAGGGGCATCTGCCAGGGCCTTCTAGAATTTTCTTGTTTTATTACAATATATTTGAGACATACAGAAAGCTATAAAAAATAATAAATTCTATCTCACTCATCATCCAATGGAAGAATTATATGTATTGTGAATACATCTGAAGCCCTCTGTAAACTCTTTCCCAAATGCACTCTATCTTTACCCTTAGTAAAAACCCCTCTGCTGAATTGGGCATTCATCATTCCTAATGCCCAGCTAATGTCCAGATAGTGAGGAACTAATGTGTAGAACCGTATCTATTTACTATATGTGTATCTCTAAGCAATATTTACTATTGTTTGGTATGTTTTTAACCTTTATTCAAATGCAATCACTGAAGAGTGCTATAGGTATGCATACTTTTGCAACTTGTTCTCTTGCTCAACATTATTTCCGTAAGACTTATTTTTGTTGATACCTGAGGGAGGAGTGAATTCATTCATTTTCATCACTATATAGCATTCCTTTGTATGGTTGTATCACAATTTATTTATCCATTCCCCTAAAGATATCTTCTATTAAACAGCTTGTGATTATCACATAAACCACAAGCAAATTTTTTAATTTTCTGTGTATGCGAAAGTCATTGAAGAAAGTGAGTGGGTGGCTATCAGTGCGATGTGTCCCCTGGTGGTAGACTCTGAAAAACTTGTACTGTCTGCCTTTGAATGTTTGAGGCTACACCTTCTTTTTTCTTTCTTTCTTTTCTTTCTTTCTTTCTTTCTTTCTTTCTTTCTTTCTTTCTTTCTTTCTTCTTTCTTTCTTTCTTTCTTTCTTTCTTTCTTTCTTTCTTTCTTTCTTTCTTCTTTCTTTCTTCTTCTTCTTTTTATTTTTTTGCCAAGCATATGATACCTGCAATGATCAAACTTATTTTCTATTCCCATTACTATTATTTTGTTCTGAGATAGGTAGCCTATGTGTCCAAGGCCAGTTGCATTGCCTTTTTCTTCTATATATTTTTAATACCTAATTTAGTTCCTTACTATATCCATAAACATTTATGAGTGGTCTTGATTGAGAGTACATTAATGCCTCATGAGCACATTTCTCTTGACCACAGATAGCTATAGAAAGGGAAGGAAACTTCCTCTCCACAGCATAAATCTTAACAAGTACAATGGCATGAAGTGGAGACCAAAGACTGAAGGGGAAAGAATGTAGGCAAATGGTCCGGAACTAGTTTTCTCCCAATATGTCAAACATTGGCAATTATTTTATGTTTCAATACTTTAGTACTACAGAAAGTGATGATGCTTTCTGAAATCTGCCTTCTCTTAGATGTTTCAAAGTTAAAACACAGCTAGTGGCTATGCTATGCAATGGTAAGGGAATAGTATACATAAAAAATATTTAGTCAGAGACAGAGAATAACCATAATTTTAATTTACAATAAATAACTTAAACAAGAGTGATACAATTTATGCATAGCTACATAGCCATAAAGGATTCCTGTCCAACAAGTTACTCATTTGCACTAAAATGCATTTTCAATCAATGGGTGAAGTACACATTATCTTACAATGCCTCTGGGAGGACAGAGAAAAAAATTGAAAGCAAGAATCAGCAACCCATGGTATATATGATGATTGCTGCTACCCTACGTCTTTCCCACATTTTTTTAAAAAGAGATAAACTATTCTATTCTGTATGAAACAATTTTCTATTACAAAAATATGACAGGATCATCTTGGAAAATTTAAGTTATCCCCCAAAAATACAAATAAGAACATAAAGGGGCACATGGGTTGCTCAGTAGGTTGAGCCACCTATTGATTTCAGCTCAGGTCATGATCTCAGGGTCCTGAGATCCAGCTCCCCATCAGGCTCTTCACTCAGGGAGGAGTCTGCCTCAGGATTCTTTCTCTTTCTCCCTCACTCTCTGCCCTTCCCCTGCTCACAATGTGCTCTCTCTGTCTCTCTCAAATAAATAATCTTTTAAAAAAAGAACATAAAAATTCAATACAAATTTTATTTTTTAGATAACTAGTGTTACTGTTTTATTTTATATGCCTTCTCATATATGTATATGTACATTTTTAGTAAAATATGAATACATTATAAACAATTTTAAAATTATTTTATGACTTATAATTATGCAATATAACATGCACATTTTTTGTTAGCACTATGCTTCTTTACCCTCATTTATCTTCTTTACCCTCTATGGCTCCATATTATTCCACCCTTTGGATGGGCTGAGTTATTCACCATGCCTCCATATTTTAACATTTGTTTCTAATAGTTTACCTTTATCAGCAATGCTATAATAAGCATCCTTACTGATAAATCGTTGTATATATTCATAATGATTAACCTAGGATAAATACTTAGAAATGTAATAGCTGAGTAAAAAGGTCCACACTCATATAATGTTTTTCTTGTGTGCCACCAAATTAATGTCCAAAGAAGTGGTAGTCTCACCACTACAGTTTGAGAATGCTCGTTTCTTCAAACAATAGTTTTAATGCATTGCCTTAATGACCCCAAGTCTCCTCTACTCCCTGTATTCCTTGCCATGTGACTCTGCAGCCACCTCCTACAGTGACTCCCTTCTCTTGACTTTGGCCATGTCAACTTTCTCTGGCCAATGGGACATTAGCAGTAGTGATGCGTGGACATTCTTCAAAAGTGCTTACATGACTGGGCTTGCTCTCTTGTGCCCCAGCCATCACCATGAGAAGATATTGCCCAAGCTGGTCCACTGGCCTCCAGAAGAGAATGAGAGACAAGTATAGCAAAGCCACCCTTCAGGTAGGCATATAGTGTGAAACTGAGTCCAGCAAGGGCCAGAAAATCTACTTAATTGAGCCCACAGTCAAGATTAGCCAAATACCCAGTTGAGCTGAAGACTTGGGAGAAATAAGTAATAAATTATTGTTACATTAAGCCACTGGGTTTTGGGAGTAGTTTGTTCTACAGCAATAGCTAACTGATATGTGCTACTTTCCCCACAAACAGAATGTGAATAAGACTTTACAGATTACAAGGTATTTCCATTATGTTTCATCATCCTTTTTTTTAAGATTTTATTTATTTATTCATGAGAGACACACAAAGAGAGAGGCAGAGACACAGGCGGAGGGAGAAGCAGGCTCCCGGTGGGGAGCCCAATGCGGGACTCAATCCCAAGACCCCAGGAGCACGACCTGAGCCAAAGGCAGATGCTCAACCACTGAGCCACCCAGGTGCCCCTTCATCATTCATTATTAACACGATTTTATAGATCAGGAAACCAGAGTTCAGAAACATTATGATTTGCCCAAGTTTTCCTAGTTATTGTATGGCAGTCAGGGTTCAAACAAAGATCTTATAACCATGCCCTTTTCTCTATTCCAAACTTTTTCTTTAAAAAAAAAAAAAAAACAGTTAATAAATTATTTTACTTTTTTCAGGCCAAGTGTTCTCTTACTGCAACTATTCAATTCTGCCATTTTGGCATAGAAGCCGTCATAGACAACACATAAATGAATGGGCATGGCTGTGTTCCAATAAAACTTTATTTACAAAAACTATTTTGGCCATCTTATAAAGAATGACTGTGGCTGGCACTTCCACCCCTCAAGTACTGACACACAACTTCATATCAGTGCTAAGGAAGGCACCTTGTCTTCCAAGGTGTGCAGATTACCTATCTAAATTACATACATATCCCTAATTACTAGTATACTAATTAATTAATAAGCAACTTGAATACTAATTACTTGATATACTAGGCAGTACACAAATAACTAGTATATTAATTACCTAATTATATATATATATATACACACACACATATATATACCTAAATACTAGTACATATCTAAATACTGTATATATGCTATATATATGTATACTAAATATGAGATATATATATACACACATACATATGTATAAAGATTTCACAGATTCAGAAGTGACAAAGATTCATCTTGTTCAATTTCATTTCAATTTCATTTGAAAACTGAAGCTACCAGGAAACCACAGTCAAAAAAACAACTACTGGTAAAATACCTCCTTGAAAGCAATCACAGGTCGAAGGCCTACTGCTGCAAAGGAGATGATGGTTGGAAAAATGTATAAACGGCTGCTGGTCAATCATGAAAATAGAAAATAACCGAGCAGAATCCATCAAAATAGGTGATGTGTGAAAATGAGAATTTCCCAACTTGGTTCACAAAGGAGCGATTTGAAATGAAAACCCATGAATGCATGAATGAATGAATGAGTGATTGAAGAGGTGCTCAGGGAGCTAATGTCAACCCAGCTCGATCTCAGTAAAGGTTAATTGAGACAAGGCAGCTGTCTCATCTGCTGGGGGGTATAGCCCATATTGAGAGGCTTGGCAGCGGCAATATTTTGCACAATTTTAAAGAGAACAGAGCCATTTTCAGTGATCTCTAGTTTTAGAAGATCTCAGTTATGGCCCACACAGTCTAGATAAGAGCCAGGGGTCACACAGATTTTAAGACTGACCACACCTCTGCCATTTACTAGGTGGGTGCCACCCCTCCCCGACTGGAGTCTCTATTAAGTAATATGTAAATGAACACAGTTAATAAGATGCTGTCTCAGAAGACTGTTTGTAGATCAAACAAGGCAATGCATTTAATATGCTTAGTACCATCCCTGGCTACGGAGGAAAGAAATTGATAAATTATTAGCTGTTTGTTAAGGTCAGTGCTGGGTGTTGAGGATAAAACAGGATCCCTGCCCTTGAAGAACTCAAAGTCTAGTGGAAGACACAGATCCATAAGCACGCAACTATAAGGAAGTATAAGTGCCCTAACAAGAACATTTAGGAGAATCTTTGGGGAAAAAAAGAGAAGAGAAAGACAAAGTCTGTGTAGTAAGAGAGGTTCATTGTGTGCATGTGTGTGTAAGAGAGAGAGAGACAGAATTTTTTTTATTCTTGTATTTTTTTGTTTAAAATCTATTAGTTAACATATAATGTATTATTAGTTTCAGAGGTAGAGTTTAGTGATTCAACATTTGCATATAACACCCGGTGTTCATTGCATCACATGTCCTCCTAATGCCCATCACTCAGTTACTCCATCTCCCTACCCATCCCCCATCCAGAAACCTTCAGTTTGTTTCCTGTAGTTAAGAGTCTCTCATGGTTTGTCTCCCTATTTTCATCTTATTTTATTTTTCCTTCCCTTCCCCTATGTTCATCTGCTTTGTTTCTTAAATTCCACATATGAGTAAAATCATATATTTGTCTTTCTTTCGTTGACTTATTTCACTTAGCATAGTACCCTCTAGTTACAACCACATCATTGCAAATGGCAAGGTTTCATTCTTTTTGATGGCTGAGTGATATTCCATTGTGTGTGTGTGTGTATATATATATATATATATATATATATATATATATATACCACATCTTCTTTATCCATTCATCTGTTGGTGGACATCTGGGCTATTTCTATAGTTTGGTTATTGTGGACAGTGCTGCTATGAACATTAGGGTGCATGTTCCCCTTGGAATCACTATGTCTGTATCCTTTGGATGAATACCTAGTAGTGCAATTACTGGGTCATAGGGTAGCTCTATTTTTAATTTTTTGAGAATCCTCCATACTGTTTTCCAGAGTGGCTGTACCAACTTGCATTCCCACCAATAGCATTAAGAGGGTTCCGCTTTCTCTGCATCCTCACCAACATCTTTCGTTTCCTGATTTGTTGTTAATTTTAGCCATTCTGACTGGTGTGAGGTGGTATCTCATTGTGGTTTTGATTCGTATTTCCCTGATGCTGAGTGATGCTCAGTATTTTTTCATGTGCGGTTGGCCAATTTATATGTCTTCTTTGGAGAAATCAGAGGGAATTATGAATGTTGTTGAGTTGCTACAATAATAAATTACAATCACTGAACTGTAATCTTCTTGAGGGTAGAAATTAAAGGCCAAACCCATACCCAGCATAGCCCTTGGAATTCAGTCATGGTTTGATGAATAGTTGACTTACAGATTATAATAAAGCAAATCTTGACTTTAGTAAAAGAATAAGTTAATTTTATAATTCAGTATTTTAAGAGGGAAAGCAATCTAGTCTCTGTTGTCCTTATGGTCAAGTTCCACATTTTCAAGGCTCCAATGAATTTATATGATGTTATTGTTAAGAGTTCAAGAATAAGTCCAATATGAGTTTGCATTTCCATTTCAGCCCTGATTTACTGACTATGAGACCTGAAGTAAGTGATTTGTCCCTTCTAGGGATGTTTCTTTGTGTAGAAAATGTTTGGTTTAGGAGTTAAGAGCATCAGCTCAGCAGCTGGGCTGCCTGGGTCTGAATCTGGGGTTTGCCACAAGTGAGCTGCATGATGGTGGACAACTAAGTTTGGGTTACACACAAAGCAGATCCTGAAACAAGGACTTGCTTGCAGGTAACTTATTTGGGAGGTAATCCCAAGAAGCACAAGTGAATGAGTGGGAGGAGAGGTGTGGGAAAGAGGGAAAATCCCTCAAAGTGTGCTAATGGGCAGGATACTGCTGGATAGGCCCCAGCTTCCATAAGGTCGTATGAAGAACAAGTCTCAGAGCTGTTTCACTAAGTGAAGGGGAAGCTGAAATATTCGTGCACCAGCTTGTGAACTTCATTTTTATTGAAATATGTCTGGCATATAATGTATAAATTTAAGGTTACAATATGTTGATATGATTCATTTATATATTGTCATAATAATTGCCGTTGTAGCAGATAGCATCCCTGGCACATAATGACTATGTCTCTTTGGTGGTGAGCATCATTAAGATCTAGTCTCTTAGCGGGTTTGATGGTTATAATTCAATGTTGTTGTCTATATTCACTATACTATACATTCGATCTCCAGGACATATTTATCTACTAGTCTCAAGTTTGTACCCTTAAACAACATCTCTCCCACTCTCCCACCCTGAGCTCCTGGAAGCTACCATTTTACACTCTGTTTTTATGAGTTCAGCTTTTTTAGATTCCACATAAAAGGGATATCATACTGTATTTGTCTTTATCTGCCTAACTTAGCTTGCTTAACATAATGTCCTCAAGTTCATCTATGCTGTTGCAAATGGCAATATTGCCTTCTTTCTCGTGGCTAAATAATATTCCAAAGTACAATACATCGCATCTCCTTTAACCATTCACCTGTTGATGGGCACTTAGGTTGTCTCCATATCTTGGCTATTGTGAATAATGCTGCAATAAACATGGGAGTGGATATATCTCTTCAATATCCTATTTTTATTTCCAGAAGTGGAATTGTTGGATCATATGGTGAACTTCATTGATTAAGAGTTGTCCTGGAGGGGATAAAATACTCTGCTCTTCTAGGCTGCTCTATCTGCATGTGGGAGCGAGCTCCCCTGGCTCTGAAAAAAGCCCAAAGGCAGAGAACCTGAGACTGTGGGCATGTGAAGCCAGAAGCTGTCTTTGCACAGAAAATGGCCAGGGGCTGCTGAGGTGACATCGCAGTTTCAGGTGAGCTGTGGGGATATGAGGCAGGGCATGGATGGTGTCTGCTGCATACTCTACACCTTTTTTTTTTTTGGACTATATATTAGAAACAAAAATAGAATTTACTTCCTAAATAGAAGACTATAAATGACAACTAAATGCATATATGGTTTTTGTATGTAGATGTGAGATATTTTAAAACAGTTTTAAAAGACATTGTTAGGATGATTGAGAAAATTTAAATATGGTTTGCCTATTAGGTAACATTATTGTATCAATATTAAAACTCTTGAGTATGATAATGATATGGTGGCTATTTAGGAGATGACCCTTGTTTTTAGGAGATACATGTTGATGTATTTATGCATAAAGTGGAATAATGTCGGCAACTCTTCTTCAATTATTTCAGAAAAAAATTACAGACACACACACACATACAGGCATATGCAGAGAGAAAGAGAGAAGGCACATGTGGCAAAACTTTAATAATTAGTGAATTAGCTAAGAGTATACTAGTGGTCATTATACTATTCTTGTATGACTTTTATATAGGCTTCATCTTTTTCAAAATAGAGTAAGAAAAATGTAAACAGTTGAATCTGTCTCCTAGAGCTGCTGTGGGGATACACTGAGAGCTCCAGGTATAGCCACGTGCAGTGTGGCTAAGGGTAAAGACAGGGTTCAGGCTGCATGAGCTCAAACTATGCCTCTCCCATTAGCCAGCTAGATGATCTTAGGCAAAGAAAGGAATTTCGGGTGCCCAAGTTTCCTCACCTGCCACCTAGAAGTAATAAAAATCCCTTCTTCATGAGATTGTTGTGGAGAATGAAATGGAATAATACATACACAGCACTGAGAGTAGTGCCTGGCCTATGGTAACTATATAACCAATGTTATATATCATCATCACGATGATCATCATGGCCACATCCTAGTTTCCTATTATTCCCTCCAAAGAGCCCATTTGGGTAATAAATGACGTGATCATCCTATCATTACCTCATTTAAGTGCTGCAGGGCTATTAAGTAAAATTACGTAGAATGGTAACACTTTAAGAGCTGGCACTGTTAGTTCTCTTCTTCATCTTTCCCTGGACCCTCACCTTATCTAAGTCAGGAGCAGGCCAGCGTGGCACTCGGTAGCAGCCTGGGAACCACTAAGGAGATGAAGGCACAGTGGGATTAGGCAATTAGTAATCTCTGTCACAACCCTCAGTAAGCGTTAACTGCTATTTGTATTATTTATAGTATTATTTGCACTATGATTGTAGTATTTTGTATATGTTTGTTCTCAATGTTCCAATGATTCTACATGTAAGAATCAAATAGCTCTAGCAGCTCAAATTAAAGGGATTAAAGATAACAACCAAGGAGATTACTACAAAAACTGATTTCCATGAGAGTTTTACTTTTATCCTAGATATTAGAGTTTAAAGATAGAGAAATAAGTGTCACTCTGGCACTTGATTTCATATTCATAACAGTGTGCAAAAAATGGATTATGTCCTAAAATGATTGAGAAACTATGATTTGGCTGATGAACTAAAGATGATATAGAAGAGAAATCAAACAACCATAAGGTTCTTAAATATCTAGGAATAGTACATATATTTTAATAGCACAAAATGGGAATCAATTCCAATTTCGAATGAAGAATATATATGTGCTGGAATTAAATGTTCTTAAAATGTTTATGTTCCATTTTGGCGCTAAGAGGAAGAAAAACATCAAGAGGAGTATGTGATATATGAACAGCTATATTAAAAAATAGGAATCCATCCTTCAGCATAGATTTTTTTTAATTGGCACCATATAGTCCAATAAGACATGTGCACCATAATAAACTAGATGTTAGAAAACTGAGAAGTAAACAATAAAAATACATTTTTAAATGATGGCAAAGTATGGAATGTATATATTCAGATTCCCTTCTCCCAAGCTATGTTTAATGTTATTTGAAACTTTCATTTGCTAACATGTACATGAAAACCTAAACACAAGATGGAAACCCTGATAGCAAAAGTCTGCAGAGATGGAGCTTATCTCTAAACTTTTTTTTACCTTTTTATTTTCCTAATCTTTAATCATCTTGCTATAATTTTTTTCAGTGTGTTTAAAGATTTTTTAAAAAGATTGTATTTATTTATTCATGACAGACACAGAGAGAGGTAGAGACACGGGCTGAGGGAGGAGCAAGCTCCCTGCAAGGAGCCTGATGGGGGACTGGATCACGGAACTGGGACCACACCCTGGGCCAAAAGCAGAGGCTCAACTGCTGAGCAACCCAGGCATCCCTAAAACTTTCTCATTAGTCTTCCGTGTGATCTGGCTGATGTTTGCAGGAAGCCACTCCCTTTGGTGCAGTCACATCCCCCACCCCCCCCACCCCCACCCAGCAGCCTGGCAAGGTCTTCCCCCTTCCCCTCAGCCCCCATTCAGGGAGCACAGGGAACCCAGGGCAAGAGGAGCACAATTCAATAAGGCCACAGGGCCTGGGGCCTGGGAAGTGCGCTCCCAACTGTGCTTCTGCGTGAAGATGCTTTCCAGCATAGATCACCTAGGGGTCTCAGATGCAAATCTAACTTTTCTCCCTTAAATTCAATCGGAAGAGCTAACAGGATGTAGCATGTGCAAGGCAGAGATCCCTATTACTGCCTCTACTTCAATAACCTCAGGTCATTTTGCAAAAATGCCCAACTACCATTTATATCTATGTGATGATAATACCTATTTGGGAAGTGGAAAATATATATAAATTAGTGCAGTGCTGTGCCTAACCCCCTAGTAGGAGTCAAATGTTTGGTGTCTGCCTTGAATATAAATAGAGTGCATTGGTCCTGCTCGACCCTGTGCCCCTGTAACAGCCCATTTCACCCAAACTTTCTCTTTCCTGGCTGCCCCTGCTTGTCAGTTCAACATAGTCTACACCAGCACCTCGGACAGACTTGTATCTCAAGTGCATTCCTGTAATACTGGGTCTTTTCATATCAGATCCCCTTTGGTTTTTCATGGTTTGTATTCATAGATGGCCTTGCTGCCTTTTCCACTTGTTTCTCTTCTTTTACTGATTTTTTTCCTCTCTCTTTTTCACCCTTTGGCTCTCTGCTTCTCAGGTCTCTGTCTCTTTGTGCTCATCCCCCTCCCCCCGTGGACCCTGTATTGTCTACTTTGGTGCACACAAAGTTAGTAATAATCTCTCTTGCATTATTTTCCTTAACTCCAGGGCAAAATGTTGAAGTACATACCTTGTCATTTGAATCCTCTGCAAAAGCTGGCAGGACCTGAGGGACATGGGCCACAGTCTGTCCCATAGGAGGAGGCAAGCCATGGTTTTATTTTGTAGAAAGGGTAATTAGCAGCCAGAATTATTTTCAGGAGAAAGGAAAGGAAAGGAAAGGAAAGGAAAGGAAAGGAAAGGAAAGGAAAGGAAAGGAAAGGAAAGGAAGGAAGTGAAGTTTCCCCTCCCTCCCGCAACCCCCCCCTCCCCTCCCTCACCCACCGCCCCTGCCCAATCCCCTCCACTCCCCCGCCCCCCCTCCCCTCCCCGCCACTCCCCTTTGGGTGCTGTTGCATGGTAGGAAGCATCTTCCCACATAATTTCATTTTTCTCTTCCTATATTGAAACGTTGAGTTGTGTGATCAGTCAAGGTTCCAGCAGGAAGCAGGTGTCAAACTTAACAGGGGTAGCTGAAAAGAGTTTGGTAAAGGCACTTTCTACCAAGGTATAGGTGTGTTCAAGGAACCAGCGAGGAATGGTGAAGCACCCTGGCACTGGCAAACAGTGGGAAGCTATTACTACCCTAGGCCTAAAGAGGCAAGGTTGTAGGAACAAGTACTCAAGTTGGAGACATCTACACCAGCAGGAGAGAACTGAAGGAAACTGTATTCTTTGTTACAGATACCAAGCCAAACTAGAGTGACTTAAGACAAAGATGCTGAGAAAGTAAATGAGGAGGTAAATACACTGACCTCTTTCTCTTCCTGTCCTCCTATCTCCTGCTGGGTCCTTACATTGACCAACCCAACATGAAGCCAGGGTCAATGAAGATGCAGTAATCTTGGAGGATAGTTCTGGAGTGCAAAGAATATGTACCATAATAATCGAGTTTTTATCAGTTTGACTTGAGTTTCTAGGTCTGTGCAATGACACTACTGAGGTGAAAATATTGATGAGAATGAGCACTAACATGATGATAGTAGTAGTGTTGGTTGACAGTAGTAGTGGTGATATCACCTTACTTTCATAAAATACTTTATACTTCCAACACGCTTCCACACACATGTCTGATTGGCCTGGAGTAGATGGACAAACTGTGAAATGCTTAGACTGCTTTGTGAATAACCATATCTTAGCTCAATTGTTGGTCTAGTAATTGGAATGTTTTATTCACTTATTTATTTTTGAGGGAGGGCAGAGAAGCAGAGGGAGACAGAGAATTTTAAGCAGGCTCCACACTCAGCGTGAAACCTGATGTGGGCCTTGATCTCACAACCCTGACTGAGATCATGACTAGAGCTAAATCAAGAGTCAGACACTTAACCAACTGAGTTTCCCAGAGTGCCTCTTATTCACTTATTTTAATAATGCATGTGGAAAGCCTACTATGTGCCAGGCTCTGCATTAGCTATGAGCAAGAGAAAGGATCCCTTTTCTCTTTGAGTCTATACTCAATACCTAACTTCGAATTTTAGGCAGCTTCCCTGGTGAAAAGCAGGTCTGGCTTGAGTAATATCACCATACAGATTTCTTGCTCAAAACTAGGGCTTAGTGGAATCCCTGGGTGGCTTAGCAGTTTAGTGCCTGCCTTCGGCCCAGGGCGTCATCCTAGGGTCCCGGGATTGGGTCCCGTGGTGGGCTCCCTGCATGAAGCCTGCTTCTCCCTCTGCCTATGTCTCTGCCTCTCTCTCTCTCTCTCTCTCTCTCTCTTTCTCCCTGTTTCTCTCATGAATAATAAAATCTTTTTTAAAAAATTAGGGCTTAGTATGAGGTCTGCAAGGATGCTATAGGAGCTGGGTCTACCATAAACCTTTGGATTCTAATGAAACCCTAATTGGATTTTCAGTTCCTACTTGTCTTATATTGTTTGATGTTGAATAAAGGGAATATGGAAACACCAAGTTGAAAGTAAATACAGCCATTACATTTTCATATTAATCCCTGGCAAAGAACAATAGCAGGATTGTTTTGTTTTATTTTCTGTATTCAATTTGTTTAAGACCTATGCTATCTCTCTGCTGAGGAAGTGGCCAAATAAAAAGAACATGGGAATTACAGTCAGAAAATCAGAGTTTTGAGACCTGGATCTTCCACAGACTAGGTCTAGGATGTCAGACAAGTCATTTGCTTTTTCTGAGCCTTCATTTCCTCATCTATAAAATTGGAGTGGTAACCAAGAGAGCAAGATTGTTATGTGTATTAAATGAAATACTGTATGTGAAAATTTTTGTTAAAACTACCCAAAGACTTACCCAAATTTTAGTTATTATTATAAGAACTGGCTGGTAAATTCAATGAAATATTCAAATATTTTGCTGTTAAAAATTTGCATATTGAGAAAGATTCACTCAATGTTATTTTTTACCTAAAATGCAGGCTTAACCACAAGTACTTTTATAAAATTTCTGTGCAAATGCATTTCCCTGTAAGGGAAACAAATTCAATATATAAAAGGATTATTTCTCAGTGACTTTGTGTGAACATAACTGCTTTTCTTTGTGAATTCAGCTATAACGTCTGCCACAGGCTCCCCTTATTGGAATCCTTCCCTTTCTGTGCTGTTAACCAAGAGGATTTTGGCATGTGCCTGCCCTACCAACCTGCTTTCCTGCAGAACCATTCAGAGGCTGTGGTTTCAGACTAAATAGATATGAGTGTGTGCATCCTGGCGCCACCACTTCCTAGCCATGTGACCTTGAGACAGGACTTAACCTCTCTAAGGCCCAATTTCTTCATCTGCAAAATGGAGGATAGTTCTTTATTGTTTATTGACCCTAAGCCCCAAACCAAGCCAACACTCTTTCTTCTCTGCCCTGGGATTCTAATCCTCTACAGATAGTATCAGTGAGATATGCTTGGGTCAAGTCAATGGGAGATGAGCATGTAGAAGAGAGAGGGGTTGGAATATTTCTTTATCTCCCATCTCTCAGCACTGCAGAGATGACAGTGGCCATATGCTTCCAAGACCAGCTTTGGCAGTGGCTCCTCCTCCATGGTGCAAGCGATCACTGAACTCGGGTAGCACTGTTCCTCCCCCTTTCTCCTTCAGTTCAAGGGCAGCTCACCCTTTTGCTAGTTCCTGGTGCCTCACCATCCCTATCAGTTCCCTAACCCTACTCACACACCTGTTAATAGTCTCTTCACCAAACTGTCTTTATGATCATATCTGCACGTACTTTCCATATCTTGCTGGGCCACTGACTGATACGGGGGGTTAAAAATAAAAGGTACTTTCTAGGACTGTAGGTTAAGCAAATAATGTACATAAAGACTTAAAACAGGGCCTGAGATATCACAGCTCAATAAACATCAGCGTTATTATCTTTTTATCTGTCCCTGAAGCCTATTTTCTGACTTGCTTTCCAACTCAGCCTTCAGCTCACCCCTACGCCATGCCTACCCCAGTTCCTACTCCTACCCTGGCCCAGCTAAAAATATTATTCCTAAAAATAACTTATTGACACCGCTAAACAAAATCTATCTAAAAAATTACCCACACAATTAGAAAATACATTGAGTGACCATATCATTAACTCTCATTCATGAATTATAGCTTTAGCATACGTACGCAACAGAGCAATTTGTGGGGAAATAGATGAAATAGTAATTGTTAACCTCTTAACAGGAGATCTATCCTCAGTAAATCATAAAAGGAGGAACAGTCAGACTGGGATAATAACACGACTAGCAATGGTAATAGTAGTAAATTTTACTTTGTCAGATTAATTGAAGAGGCTCATAAAATACCAATAAAGTCCAGTTTTAAAAATAGTTATTAGATGTTTGAGGTTTTTCAGAGATGAACAAACAAAATAAAACTCTCATTCTGACAGAGTATTAAATCTGCCTTTAAAAAATAGTAAAGGGTGCAGCCCGGGTGCTCAGCAGCTTAGAGCTGCCTTCAGCCCAGGGTGTGATCCTGGAGACCTGGGATCGAGTCCCATGTCAGGATCCCTGCATGGAGCCTGCTTCTCCCTCTGCCTCTCTCTCTCTCTCTCTCTCTCTCTCTTTCTCTCATGAATAAATAAATAAATTAAATTAATAAATAAATAAACAAACAAATAAATAAATAATAGTAAAGAAGTTTGGAATGTTGAAGAGAAATAGAACCAAAATAACTTTTTAAAAAAAGGCAAAGAGTTAATGTTTTAGTGAGATTATTTCTAAATATGTGTCGTATGATTTTAGGGACAACTTTCCCAGAGACATTCTGGCACTGTATCATCCTAGGGTTGGTCAAGAAAATAGCCACTGAAAGCTAGGGGAAAGAGTAGCTGGAAGCTTACAGCTGAAGGTCTGAAGGAACAGTCACAAACCGTGCCCCTTAAGCACTGGCGTGGGTAGCATTATCAGAACTCTCAGGAGAGTCTAGAAGTCGTAGGGCATCTAGCCGCCAAAGTAACACAAGGCAGGCCACAGAGAAGAACCGTAAACTACAAAGGGCCACATGGAAGAAGCTGCCATGTCTGATCCTCATTAACACACTGCACCCAAAAATAGGGGCATCTGGGTGGCTCAGTCTGTTAAGTGTCTGCCTTTGCTCAGGTCATGATCTCAGGGTCCTGGGATTGAGCCCAGCAGCAGGCTCTCCGCTCAGTAGGGAGCCTGCTTCTCCCTCTCCCTCTGCTCCTCCCCTTCACTCATCTGCACGCTCTCTCTCTTTTAAATAAATAAATAAAATCTTTAAAAACAAACTGCAACCTAAAACCACACTGAGAAGGAATCCTGGGAAATACAGTCCCCAGATTTCCAAGGGAGCTGTGATGGTGATGAGTCAATAGCAGACGATCCACCAGAAGCACCACCAGGCACCATCCTAGGTACTTTAGAACACTGTTTTATCTAATCTTAAAGAGAAGAATATGCAGTAAGCATAGGTATTCCCATTTTACAGATAAGTACCCAGAGAGTCAGACAGATGTAGTAATTTGCACATAGTCATACAAAGAAATAGGGTTTATACTTATATTGCCTAGCTTTCCATAAGATCCTCCATCTTATATAAAATATGAACGACCAAATTCCTTTTATCTAAAGAATCCAAATCACTATCAGCATAGGAACTACTACTTTCTATAATAGAAAACAAAGTATATGAGAATGATAAGTTGGGTTCAGTTGAATGAGTTTTGGAAATGAATGACGATAATTTCCCGAGTTCTCTTTTTGCAGATTATTACCCACGCTGATCTCATACCCTGTAGTGCTTCAGAGTGAGAAATAAATCCTACTCCCTTGAGTTGACTTAGTACCAGGTTCCAGTGAAATAATGCCTTATTTTTCAGCCGCTAGAAGGTGATTTGGTTCTCTCAATGGAGAAGAGCAATGAATAAAAATTAGGCCAGCAGAAGTCAACCATCAGGAAATCTACAGCTGGCAATGAGTGGGGATGTGCTCTTAATCAGAACCAGGATTTGATTTCTACCTGCTTACCCTAAGGCCCACTCAGGAACAGATTCAAACTCTGGGGCTTGCTTCAAAATTTAACTAGTCACCCAAGATCAGAATTTTTTTCAAATAGTATAAATCTCCCCAAGCAGCTGCAACCCAGGCATTCATTCTCAAACTGTATGTTTTTGCTATGAGGGAAATGTGGGGAAGAAAAAGGATGCCAATTTTCTCCTTGGTACTCACATAAATATCCGAGTGGAAATGTGCAAAGGCTAAACACAAGAGTATAAACTGGCCAGGAAGGCATATTAACTCAAAGAAAAGATGAGAGATTGAGAGACTGAGGGTCAAGTGGACAGGAGTAGGAGGGGTGAAAGGTGTATGAATCATGATTAGAGGAGAATCTCAGAGACTAAGAGGTTGAGAAGGAGCAGTTGTAAATATAGTGGAGATGAGTGACTAAGTGTCCAAGGTCAAGCTCAGTTGAAGGCTACCAAGAATTAGGAAATCCAGAAATGGTATGGGCGGCCAAGGAATGTTGATGGTGAAGTAACTAGATCCCATGTTAACCACACTCTTACTAAGACCTTCCATTCTCTGGTCCCCCTAACTCTGTCCTGCCTACTTTGCTCATTCTCAGCTTGCTGCTCCAGAAAACTGTATGACAAAGTTTGTGGATTCCATTGAAATGCATTTTTTGAACTCTATTGAGTCCCTGGTCCTGCTGAGCAATCATTAGGCTATTCTAGTTGATTCACATTGTTATTCACAAGAGTGGCTCTTTCAACTCAAAGCCACCTACCCTTCCTGCATGCACCCTCATTCTAAATTGAAAACCTTATCTTGGGCAGCCCGGATGGCTCAGTGGTTCAGCACCGCCTTCAGCCCAGGGTATGATCCTGGAGACCCGGGATCCGGTCCCACATCAGGCTCCTGGCATGGAGCCTGTTTCTCTTTCTGCCTCTCTTCTCTCTGTGTGTCTCTCATGAATAAATAAATAAAATCTTTAAAAAGAGAGAGAGAGAGAGAAAGAAAACCTTATCTCCAACCTCACAGAAAAAATAGAAGCAATCCTTAAAGTCCCTAACCCCTTTTACATTTTGACTTATCCTTCACTTTACCTGCCCTTACCTGTCCATTGTTTGCTACTCTAATTTCTGCCCAGCCCCTCTTAAGCATTTGCTCCAAGAATTAGCATCCCAAGCTTTGTATCAACAATATCAGCTTTTCTGCTGGCTCTTTCATCAGGGCCTATAAACATAAGTTAATTCTTCCTCACCTTAAAACAAATATTTCCTTGCCCATCATGACCAAGTCAGCTGCCACTACATCTTTTTCTTTAACAACCACGTTTTATGAAGTCTCATTTGTTTCTCCATTCCTTACCACAATTCATTAAAACACTTTTTTTGTGAAAGTAAAAATCTGCTTTATTGTACCTACTGCTCAACTGAAACTCTACCTAAAAAGAGCATTGCTAACATACTTGCCAAGTTTAGTCTTCATCCTTCTGGTCTCTTTTAGACTCTGTTCCCACACTTCTCAGTGGAATCCTCTCCTGTGCTAGCCTGAAAGGCATCTCCCTTTTGGTGAACTTCTCTATCCATTTGTTCACAGTTTCCTTGAAGATTCCTCTCTTTCCTTCTTCTCTTTAAATCTCAGTTTTCCCAGGATCCATCTTCAATCATTCTCTCTCCTTTTTTATATACCTTCAATCTCTTTTGTTACAACAAATCCTGTGATTTCTACTATACTTGTTATTCCAAAATTTATATCCAGCCCCAGTATTTCCCCTGAGCCAATTTCTTGGTTGCTGCTGCTAAATATTTACATCCAAAAAAAAAAAAAAAAATTTACATCCATTTGCCTTGCAAGCATTTCAAACTCAACATATTCAAAACAGAACTTGTTAATTCGCCCTATATCAGATTCTTTTTTGTAAAATTCCTCCCCAGAAAGGAGGGGAGGAAAGGAGTTGGATAACTTGAACAAAGTTGGTTGGATAACTGCAACATGAAGGAGAAAGGAGAGAAGAGAGTTAGTACAAATTATAGCCAACATTTATTGCCTATTTCTTATAGGTCAGGCAATGTGTTGGGCAGTTTCCACAGATAACTTATTTGATCTTTATCTTTTGTTATTTCACAGAAAAATAAGACAAATAATGGCTTCCCAGCCATGCCCATGTCCTAATCCTTGGAACCTGTGAATGTGTTAACTTTCATGGCAAATGGACTTTGTAGGAGTGATTCAGTAAAGGATCTCAAGAGAGGAAGAAGATTACTCTAGATTATCTGAGTGGGCACAATGTAATCAGAGGGTCCTTACTGGAAGGAAGCAGGAGGGTCAGAGGTAGAGAAGGGGAAGTAAAGATGGAGGCAGAGGTTGAAGTGATGAAGCTCTGAGCCAAGGAATGTGGGACCCCCTAGAAACTGCAAAAGGCCAGGAAAAGATTTCCCCCTAGTATCTCCAGAAGAAATACAGCTTAGCCAGTACCTTGAATTTAGTCATGAAGAATGATTTCAGACCTTTGACCCTCAGACTGTAAAATACTAAATCTGTGTTGTTTGGAGCCACTAAGTTTGTGGTAATTTGTAATAGCACTATGGATACTGTCATTAGACCCAAGAGGGAATTTGGAAATTGAATTGATTCAAGAGGAAATTGAAGCCTGAGGCATTTAAATAGCTAATGTAAGATCACACAGTTAGTAAGTAGCAGAACTGGGATTCAAACTCAAGTAGTTTGGCTAACCACCACATGGTCTTTACTCCATGCTGAACCCAAAGGGGTTGTCTAACCTAATGACCCAAACATGGTAGGAGTCCAAACGCAGACACCAAGAACTAAGGAACGAGAGACAGGAGAGCGAGGGAAATAAAAGCAAGGTGAGGTGTTTCGAGAGCAACTTTGTATAAGCAGCACCATTGCCTAGCATGGACTCAAGCTCACTCAGTACTTGCAGTACTAGGAGGGCCAGCTTTGTTTACAAGATAGGGCTGGGGTAGGCTGTTGTTTTTCTCTCAATTTAGAGCATCCCCATCAGCCAGTGTACAAGCTAGAAGCTTTGGATTTCTTTGTTCAGCCATCTTAATGAGCATGTTCTTTGTGCTTTTTTTTTGTGCTAGATGACTTGCCAGGTCCCACAGATATGAACTGAAGTCATCTGTGTTCTTGCCTCCTTTCTATGCTCTCTTCCATAATCAACAATTTCTTCCTCTGGCCTGCTCTGCCACATAATTTATGTGTCTACTATTGCATAGTTCATTACCATTAAACTACCTGATTGTAGCCAGCAAAATTAAATGTGAGATTGGTTCTCTAGATGCTGAGGGCTTAGGGAGATGGGTGATCCTTTAT
The DNA here is from genome assembly GCF_011100685.1 of Canis lupus familiaris. NCBI lineage: Eukaryota > Metazoa > Chordata > Mammalia > Carnivora > Canidae > Canis > Canis lupus. Next base: position 13,094,843 of record NC_049258.1, read on the forward strand.
ACCATCAACAGAGTATAATTCTAAAATATACATAAGGAGCCCTGAAATGTTTATAAAATGTGATACTCAGTAATTCCACTCCTAGCACTATCTTCTAAGAAAATAATCATATTGACAAATGAGGGTAGTTGCTTCAATATTATGTATAATGGTAAAAAAAACCCAGAAATAATCTAAATGCTAACATTAATAGAATGGGTACACAAATCTTGGTGAACCCAAAAGATAGAAATCTATGCAGCCACTAAAAAACATAATGTTTTAAAATAATACATAGTGATGTAGAGAAATGCTTATAATATCTTGTTAAATATAAAAAAAGTAGAACCAAAACAATACAGATATTATGTAAACGGTGGTTGGCTTTTGGTAACAAAATTATGGATTACTCTTATTTTCTTATATATAGTTTTTTGTATGTTAAAGTTCTGTACAAACGTATACTATTATTTATTTATTTACTTACTTACTTACTTTATTTATTTATTTATTTATTTATTTATCTATTTATTTATTTATTTATTTTAGAGAGAGCACATGCATGCACGGTGGTGGGGAAGAGGAGAGGGAGGAGGGGAAAGAGTCTCAAGCAGACTCCCCACTGAGTGCAGAGCCAGAAGCAGGGCTCCACCTCATGACCATGACATCAGGATCTGAACAAAACCAAGAGTAGGATGCTCCACTGGCTGAGCCACTCAGGTGCCCTAAATGTGTATTGCTTTCATAATCAAGATAAAAACAACAAGTAAATACAATTGTAAAGAAAATAGTAGAGGAGTATGTTTTGCCAATGATTCTCTGTTTACTTTCCTAGGTCCTTCGTCAGTCCTTTCTCCACCCCTGGAGAAACCTACCTCATGGATGGCATCATTAAGGCTTCCTTCCCTGTGGTTTCGAGTTGGAGTCACCCAATAAGAACCTCTGGCAAATGAGGAATAGAAGAAGAGAGATTGGTCTATCTGTTCTCCCAGATATCTGGTGCATTTTGCATTTCTAGAACTATGCACATTGAACAGTGCTGCTTTATCTGTGACCACAGATCCTGTCGGGCAACTGCTTCTCACAGATCTTGTCAGGCAACTATGGCTCTCTCTAGAAGCTGGCAGCCAACCTGTCCTCTTGCATCTTCAGGCCTCCAGCCAGTAGGCTTCTTGCTTGCTAAATTTCTCAACAATATCCCTGGTCGGCCCCCTTCACCCTGCCCACATCTGCAAGTTGCCCTACATTAAACTCTTTTCAATTATCCCTGTGAGTGTAGCATCTGTCTCCTGCCAAGCCCAAAGCTGGTGCGCCGTTTAAGGTGAGGGTACAACAGCTGCAGGAACGCAGAGAGGATGGCATAAGCAGATGGCTGGTGTGCACAGAGCAGAGCTAGTTGCAGCAATGAGAGCTGAGTTTGAGTAAAGAGCAATTTGGTTGGAGACTTTTTCAAGGAAAGTGATGGTGTTATTCAAGTCGGAATTCAGGTGGAGCACACAGAAGCCGTTGAGCTTACAACTTCCCCTATATAAACTTTACTGGTGGCTTTGTGACTTCTGGTGGGAAATTTGAAGAGAGTGGCCTGATAGTTCCAGTTGAGAGGAGTTCATTGATAAGACCGATTTATGTGGAGGTGCTTTCACAGATGCAGCATGATTACCGTTTCAATAGTTATTCTACGGATTTGTTTGGATTTGGGCTCAAAGCACAGTGCTGCAGAGAGTGCCTTGTCATCTCCAGCACTAGGTGATTTTGTGTTAGAAGTAACCCTTAGCGCAATGAGGAGGGCACTTGATGGGATGAGCACTGGGAGTTATACTATATGTGGGCAAATTGAATTCAAATTTTAAAAAAGTTTTTAAAAATTAATTAATTAATAATTTAGAAGAAGTAACCCTTAGTCTCTGCTCCACGCTCCTGCTCAAATTGCCTCCTGTTCTGTTGACCAGCTATCCAATCCTTGTTCTTACTAGTATCACTTTCACTCTCTAAACCAGACTTTGGCTTCCCTGTTCCCATCTTATGATTGGCAGCCTTCATGTACAGGACAGACTCCCGCCTCTGGCAGATCAAGCCAGTGACAGACACAGCTCTGCAAGTGGACTTCCTCAAACGCTGGACTTTAGCCTTGGAGCCTGAGCCCTTGAGCAAAGTGATTTGAGTAATAAAACCTCACAGTGTACTTTTCCCAAGGACTTCCAGCTCTACCTCATTTGAGTCTGGATTTTTCCTACCTTGATGAAAGCCCGGGGGAAAAGGCATTTAAAGAGGCTAGGAAGCTGCCCCACAGCTAGATTCAATTCCCTGTGGCCTCTAGACTAGAAGTTACTGAGCACGGTGCTCTTTGGCCATAGAGTTGCAGGAATCAGACTTAGGTAAGCAACTCCCACCTCCCCCTGTCCCTTTCCTTCCCACCACGCAACAGAAAGGTAGTGTTGTCCCAAGGTGATTTCTAAGGATTCTATCATTGGGTAGTCACAGCCCTGGTTCTGAGTCTGTGTGGCTACCTAAGAGAGCCTTTTCAGAGCCCCCAAATAATGAAATTTGGGGAACCGATTCAAACCAACTAAATTCACAAAAAAAATGTAGTTTAAATCAAAAAACAAAACAAAACAACAACACTGCTCTAAAGTCTTTTATTTCGTGTCGGTTCTCTCTCTCTTTTTCAAGTAGGCTCCTTGCCCAGCATGGGCCTTGAACTCACAACTCTGATCAAGACCTGAGCTGAGATCAAGAGCTGGCACTTAACTGTCTGAGCCACCCAGATGCCCCTCACATCAATTCTCATAACAATCCCTATAATGTACATAGGTTCTATTATTAATTCTATTTACAACAAAGAAACTAAGACACAGAAAGGTTGGGTAACTTGCACAAGATCCCACTGATAGCAAGTGGCAGAGCCCAGCATGGGACCCCAGCATCTGGCTCAAGTAGCCTGTGCCTTAACTGATGCACCAGGCTTCAAGGTGGCACTTAGACTAGACATTCATGGAGTGGTGTTTGGATCTCACATTTTCTCCCTGAGGCAAACAGATGGAAATGCAACCTACAGTCGAGATTGCTTGGTGAATATTAAGTACAAACAAATGGGAATTAGGTTTTCTTAATGAAGGGTTCTTCAGCTGAGAGTGCTTGAAATAGATTGTTCCCCCAATGAGGAAAGCACCAACCACAGAGAGGACTGGAATCTCTTGGTGAGGACGCTTTTTCTTGGTCTGAGTTAGGGCCTGACAGGCCAGGTTCCCAGTCCTTCCTCTTTTCCGCAGGGGCCATTGAGAGACTTTTCTGGTAATACATTTTTTTCTTAGATATGTTAATGTTATTGTCTTTGCTACAGTTTTAAACATGCTAATTGCCAGGCTTTCACTTCAGCCTTCTTCTAATCTCTCGATTGGAATTTAATCTGGAAACTCATTTGCCAACCCTTCATGAGTGATAATCCTGGTTTAACTTTTACTGACTCTAGCCTCACCCTTTGAGATGATTTGCTTAGTTGAACCCTGAATTCTGAGGTGCACTACTATATTGCTGTATTTATTTAACCCCAGCTGCCTTCCTGCCACATATCCACATAGGCTCACGTTCATGTCAACTGGCCCTTTCCATGACACTCTGCATGCGGTGGGTAATTTGTTCCCATTTTACCAACTCTGAGGTATTGCTCTTTCCGCTGTTGGTTTACATGAAGTTGCCTACACCTGTAAAGTGATTATTTTATTAAGGTCTCATCACTTAACCCAATTTAAGTGGATTTCCTAGAACCCTGACTGATTAAAACTAAACATACCCATATCTGGTGGTTTTAGGTGAATTTCTTTGCAATATGGTGAGGAGTAATTTTGGAAACTTAGCCAACTACCCAGATGCACATTGATTGGGTAGGAAAAAGTACAGGGCTGATTCCTAAGATTAAATTTTTATTTTACTTCGGAAAGTGGGGAGGGAGAGGGACATAGAGAAGATTAGGAATAGGGGTAAAAATCTTAGAAGAATGAATTCATTGTTTACATTAACTGTAAATGAAGGAATAGCTCAAAAATTGGTTCAGTGAGTTTTTTTAAATTTTGATGGTTTTTACAATTAATATCTACAAGACAACACTGTGAAGCTCTCATTGCTCATGACACAACAGATGTAACAAAAACAAAGTTTGAGAGTTGGCTCAAGGAAATTGATTCTGTGGATCACCATTCTTAGTTTTTAAGTGTGATGAAAATTATAGATGTAGAAAGAAAATAACCCACTCTCTTATCAGCCATCTTTCATCACTTTAAATAGCCTTTCAGTATTTCTCTAAGGCACACACGAAACTGACAGGTAGATCGAAATCACTTATCAGCCACTACATGTCAGAAGTGACACAACCTCACAGGAGAAAAATTTTATTGAAATTTTCACCAGTAGTAGAATGAAAATGTTCACTAATTCCCCTCTTGGCCACATTCTGCTGATCTCAGGATCTTCTCAATAAAATGTAACCTCCAGGAGAGCAGAGGTGTTATATCTCATGTTTACTACCGTGTCTTGGTCTATTTGTGATGTTATAACAGGATACCAGTGACTGAGTGGCTTGTAAACAACAGAAATTTATTCCTCATGGTTCTAGAGGCTGAAGTTGAAGGTCAAGGTACCAGCAGATTCCATGTCTTACCAGACACAGAACTTCTTAGTTCTTGGATGGCCATCTTTTCACTGTTTTCACCTGGTGGTAACTGAGCACTTTAGGGTTTCTTTTATAAAGGCACTAATTCTATTCATGAAGGCTCCATCCTCATGATCTAATTCACCCCAAAAGCTCCGCTTCCAAAAGCCTTACATTGAGGGTTAGAATTTCAATATATGAATTTGGAGGGGACCAAAATATTCAGCCTGTAGCACACTATGTATCCTAAAATAGAACCTGATCTGTAGTAGTCATTTGATAAATATTTGCTGAATGACTGGATGGGTTTGTTCTCAGTGATTACTCTGGTCTGGCTAATAAAGTTGTAGAGAGTCTATTATCATTTTTATATGCATATTTAAATTATTGACTTCACAAGACATACACCTAAGGCAGAGATGAAAAATTGCCTGGATGAAGTTGAAAGACTAATTGAAATAGCATCTTATCCTTTAGTCAAAGAGGTGGGAAGAAACTTTTTTCCTAATAGAAAGTAATCCAAAACATACTTATTATTAAAACAATATGGATGTGGGCAGCCCTGGTGGCCCAGCGGTTTAATGCCGCTTTTGGCCTGCGGGTGTGATCCCAGAGACCTGGGATCAAGTCCCACATCGGGCTCCCTGCATGGAGCCTGCTTCTTCCTCTGCCTGTGTCTCTTCCTCTCTCTCTCTCTCTCTCTCTCTCTCTTTCTGTGTCTCATGAATAAATACATAAAATCTTAAAAAAAAAAAAGACAATATGGATGTACTATGGGATCTAATGCAAAATTCAAATTATATTCTTAGATAGGATATGAGACATCAGAGATTTATTTTTCTTGCAATGACTGCCTTCCCCAGATGCTAGAAGTTCAGATTGACTCTAATATGCCTCTAGGAGCTCTGCCCAAAGTCATTCAGAAAATAGAAGTTTAGGCCATTGTATCTGAGACAGTTGTAAGCCACTACTACTGAGTTATCATAAATTAAGTATCTTTGGCTCTATTCTCTGCTAGTCTGTCTCTCCACCCCATCCCTCCCCCCCCCTTTTTTTTAACAACTGGAAGTATTTACAATATATTCTTTAATTTGTTTATCCATTTATTTTTATCTTTAAATTGGTTAGTCATTACCTAAGCCCTCATTCATGTACAAAGCATTGTGCCTGTGAATCCTTAACAGGAGTTTTTCTGAGTGTTTTTTTGTTTTTGTTGTTTTTGGTATTGTTTTGTTTACATTATGTCTTAGGTTGGATTATCTGGAAAACAAGACCAAGTTCTGTATTCCATTGAGGGAGATTGGACAGCCTTTCAGCTGAGAACCACAGCTGCCAACAATTTCGGCACCAGGAGGAGGAGTTCAGTCCTCAAGGAGGGCGTATGTGATGTATCACAGCATACACTTATGCTATAGGGAGGCTCAAATGCTTCTGAAGAGTTCCTTCTAATATGTTATTTCTCAAAAATGGAGTTTCATGGCTTCTGCATGTGTCTGCCATAGTGCAAACTTCAAATGCAGTTATTTTAGGACTTGGGGGAAGCATCCATCCCTCTATTCTGGAATGCAGAAACGTCACAAGCTTTGACTCTCAGGCTGGATCTTCCCATCCTGAAATCCTTAGCAACTCCTAAAAATCGGTGCTCAACTTCCTTTCCTCAAGAAATTTTATCTAGGCATCCACGAACTGCTGGATTACTCTGGTTATAACCGGTTCATTGCTAGCAGACCCCGGGTTCATACTGGCAACCATATATTGTAAAATGCTTGGGTTTGTGACTTATTGTTCATTCACTAACTTACTGTTCATGAACTTATTTCTTTTTTATTTATTAATACTTGTATTCTTTGCTGGATAGTTGGTTTTGCTTTATGGGCTGGCCTCATTCAAAATAATCTAACAATAAAGTAATTGGATAAAGAGCACTGTCCTGGGATCCTTGCAGTTTAGCGCCTGCCTTTGCCCCAGGGTGTGATCCTGGGGTCCCGGTATCGAGTCTCACATCGGGCTCCCTGCATGGAGCCTGCTTCTCCCTCTGCCTGTGTCTCTGCCTGCCTCTCTCTGTCTCTCATGAATTAAAAACAAAGAAAAAAAGAGCACAGTCGTTGTGATGATGCCTGCGGGTTGGTACTGGGAGGTTCAGGGAGAGTTGAGGCAGCTCCAGAAGAGCTCTCTTCTTTTTTTTGTGGGCCACTGGGGTCTCAATAATTTACCTGGCCTTTCAGTTCTCTCAGTATCCAGTAGCCAAACCTCCAACTACAAGGAGCCAGTTTGATCAGCATAGCTAGTCCCCAATTATTTTATCAGGTATAGCTTTTAACATCAGGTTATGTCTTGGATCATCAGTTAACCTGTGGATGGCTTTTGTTGAATTGGAAGCCATTCTTGGTATAATCAACAGCAATCCTAGTCCTTCAAAGAGCCTGGCCCTGCTGTTTTGAGTAGGGCTTTACAATAAGGAATTTGCAGCTAGAAAAAGCTCATTGGGTTTGGTAGAGGTTATAATCAATATAGGCTACCTCAGACTTGTATTACCATTCGGGGGGATCGAATATCAAAAGCTTATTTGGTGTTTGACAAGTTGATAGCTCTTTTCATTTGCTCAGAAGTTACCTCTCTTAGGTCTTGTTGAGATATGTTGAAGTCCACATATAACCTATTTATATTGTTTATTATATTTGTATTCTGGTTATATAAAAATGAGCTTGAAGATAATTGCAAAGAGTTTATAACAAGTGTATACTAACAAGACTACATACTCTTAAAGGACAAATGAAATTAAAATAAAATTTTCCTGATAATATTGAAATAAAAATCACACTTACTATTCATGTACACATGTGGTAAAGTATTAATGGGTTTTACAAACTATTTCATACAAAGGAATCACAACTTTAAGCTTGGGTAGTCTTCAAAGCTTCTGTCATAAGTCCATGGATTCATGTCTAAAATTATGGTGTATAAAATAAATGAAATATTAGCAGATAGCATTATAGTTAGACATATTCAAAATTCAATATTAATAGGATTTTTGGATTTGCTGTGTAATCATAGCTAAACAAAACTATTCATTTGCGTTTGACGACTGAGTAAGGGTAGGAATTTATTTCTTAAACGATGGAAATTAATAGTTACTTGGCAATCAGAGAAAAGCTGCTATTTCACCGTTAAAATGTAGAAGTGCTTTCCTCTTGAGAAAAGCATGGAGTTTGTCTAGGCTGGCAGAAAAAAAATTATTTTTGCAAATCTACCAAGTGAATTGGAAATATTATCAGTGCTTTTCCTAAATCTAAAATATTAGTGAGAATTAAAATCTCTCTTTATAAATTACTATCGAAGCTCACCAGGGAAGACATTCTGAGCTAGTCTTTATGTTTGCTCCCAAACACCTCCCTGCTCTTCTCCTGGTTCACGGGCTTCTAACTAGATCAGCTAGTGTGAGGCACTGGCGGAAACGTGGAGGGTGGGAGAACAGAGCCCAGGGGTGTGAGTGGTTATCCCTCCTTTCGTCCTGTCCTTCCTCCTCTTTCCTACTTCCTCACTCTTCCCCCCTCTTTCCTTTTTCCTCCCTGGCTCTCTCCCTCCTTCTTACCCACCCTCCTTCTCCTCTTCTGGTTGTGTTTTTGAGGCTATAGCTCCTTAGAGTCTCGGGTCTCTCCTGGACAGGTCCTCTTTTTGCTCCCAGTTTCCTCAAGGCAATTTCTGCTATGGTTCTAGCTTTTGCCAGGCTGCCCAGTGTCTGGGGCCTGCTAATAGTAGCTCCTCCCAGAATCCAGCTACTGCTAGAGAAAGAAGCAGCTTCATGCTCTGGCTAACCTCTGAGTTGCCTTACTCTTTCTTGTTTGGCTTTTCAGCTCCTCCATCAACGGTGTAATTAATTTCTTATATTTGATTTCCTTTGTTTGAGGTAGGGTGTGTTTTCAGTTTGGGTGAGTGGACCTTGAGTCATACGGCACTCATTCACTTGCCATGCATGGAATAATATAATTGTTGGACTGGTCGTTAAACAACCCCCTAGTCTATTACTTTGGATAAATCCATGCACAGGTGGGGATATTCCACAACTATATATATATATAATTAATCTTATATATATATGATACATTTACCTTTAACATACTTAAATTGAGTTTTGAGTGATTTACTCTAACAATGTCCTGTTGGATCTTCCCCCACCTTCAGTCCCTTTTTTCTTTTTAAGATTTATTTATTGACTTTAGAGAGAGAGAGTATGTGGCACATACCTGTGGGCAGGGGTAAGGGCAATGCATCCTCATATACATACGTAACTGCTGGATATGTCTCTTCTTAAATACTGACATTCTCCCAGGATTCTAGTCTAAGTCCTGTTGCCTTTTCATTCCAAATTCCTTCTCTGACTGATCCTCCATTCTGATGAGTTGAACTTCAAATCTATGTCCCCCAAATCTACATACTAATCTTCAGACTCCTGAGCTTTAAACCTTGTATTTCCGGCCATCCAAGTGCTTTTACCTTGTTCCCTTCTAGCCCATTAAAACTCAAAATGTCCTAAAAAAGACATTTTGAGCAAGAAAGAACTTACTCTTCTTTCCCTACCATCCTCAGCACGTCCACACCTTTCCAAGATTACCTTCAACAAATAAATCCACCTCCTAACTAGACCAGTCTTTCCTGATTTTTCCAAAAACCTTGCCATCTTTTATCTGTGACAGATCCTGAAAGATTACTCCAATCTGCCCTCCTCATCATCTAATCGCTTTAGTCTTTTTGGGAGGACATTGTCGTAGACAAGCTCCTCAACCTCAACCCCTGCTCCTTCCCTGGATTCCTTACAAAGTTCCTTTTTTCTCGTGTTCATCCAGTCCAAACAGGTTGCCTCTTACCCATGTATTCTCTATCACACAGCCTGCTGTTTATACCCTTCATTACACCTTTGCACAATCTGTAAATATTTTGTTTATTTGGTTAGTCATTTGTCATCTGTCTTCCTCGCCATCATCTCAGCTTTGTGATCACTTTGTGCTCTGCAGATTATAGGTGTTGAGTAAATACTGATGCAAGGAAGTGGATGATGGAGTGAGTGAACTAATCAGGGCTTTTGTCTGTCTCCCAGGTCCTTTCTACCAAGAAGAAACCTGATCGTGTCACTCTCCTGCTTAAAAATCCTTGGATGGTTTTCTGAAATAATCATTTTAACACTCAGCAAATTTGTTTTAAAGATGTATGTATTTGAGAGAGAGAGAGAGAGTGCACAAGTGGGGCAGAGGGGCAAAGGGAGAGAGGGAGGGTGCAGGGGGCGAGGCAAACTCCCTGCTGAGTGGGGGCTTGATCCTAGGACCCTGAGGTCATGTCCTGAGCTGGAAACAAGAGTCTGATGGTGAACCAACTGAACCACCCAGGCACTCCAACACGCAGCAAATCTTTTTGCGATTTATAATCCTGGCAAGAACAAGGGTTTAGAATCCTAACTTTAAATCACAACTGCGGGAATAGATAGAAGAATGAACTTATCATTACCTCCTGGCCCGGTGAAAGTTCAAAGCCTTGAGCCAATGTTGGTCAAACATCTGTTATTTTAAATCCTGCTACCAGGCTGGGGCACCTGGATGCCTCATCAGTTGGGTGTCTGATTCTTGGTTTTGACTCAGGTTGTGATCTTAGAGTCATGGCCCCATGTGGGACTCCACAATGAGTGTGGAGCCTGCTTGGGATTATCTGTCTCCCTCTCTCTCTCTCTGCCTATCTCCTCAATCCCCACCCATCACCCTCCCCCCACACTGTTCTCACTCTTTCTCTCTAAAGAATTAGTAAACAAACAAATAAATTCTATTACCAGGCAGACAGGAAAGTGAAGAAAGCCCTGGAATACACTCTGAAGGATCTAGGTACTACTGATTTTGGCTGGCCACCTGACCTCTCCCGTCCTTAGTGTCCTCATCTATGAACTTAGGAGGTTATACAAATAATCTCTAAGGCAACCTTCAGCTCTGAAATTCTATGATTCTCATGTACTAGACTATTATGACTAGGATTATTTTTTGAGCATCACAATTAGTAATATGTAGATCGTGAAACCTGACACAAATTTTATTATTTTGCTGGAGGGGGTGGCAGCTTCATTACACAGCAAGTTACATTTGGGCTTCAGAAACTTTGATGAGAATGATGATGTGCAGCCTCTGAGTATCATTTGATATGTTTCTTTCTGGAAGTAGTTTCAGGCACAGTGGAAATAAGTGGCATTTAGAAATGCTAGTGAATAGAATAAAAGGTGGAAGATGGCAATACGTTTTGCCTACTATGTGCTGGGTGCTTTATGTATGTGATCATCCCCTTTGGTCGAGAGACACAGTGAAGCCTGACTAACCATTCGTTAGTCAGAAGTGGCAGGGTGCTTTGGAACCTCAGTCTGTCTGGCTCTAGTATCCTTGTTCTGCCTGTAATCTTTTTATACATTAAAGCATCTGGTGCCTAATCTCAGTTCTTTCTCTACCTCCTGTCAATTACGCGAACACAACTCACTTCTCCAGCTAAAGGGATAAGAATGAGCACAGAAGGAGGCCTTAGGAAAAGTGAGGGAACTGAAAAGCGAACTCTTGATTTCAGCCTCACTGCAGGACCTAACCTTGGCTAACTGAGCTTGTTGGAGAGCATCCCTGATCACCACCATTGGCCTCCTTTTTAGCCATCTGTCACTAAAGCCTGGCGGTGAGAGGACCTGGTGCTTGCTACTCGGGGTAGGACCTCATCCTAGTAGTCAGCATTCATGATATGCTTCAGAAGAAGATCCCACATTGAGGACAAACATAAACTAATGCTCCACGCTTAATACAACATCAATTGAGGAATTTCCTTGCTTTTGGTTAGTTTGATTTTTTCTTAAAGATATACTCACTTTGTGATCCAGTTTTTTTTTTTTTTTTTTTCCTGGAAAACATAAATCAAGGAAGGACATTAACATCCATCGAGTATAATTCAGTATACGGAGTGGTGGTCTAGCTGTAACACTGTGGAAACTTATGAGTATTACCTATAGAATAGGGATAAATAAGGATCTTTCAAAAAGTTGATAGCCCACAATACTCCTTCAGGGTGTAAAGCATTGTTATTTGTGCTTTAAGAACACCTACAGAAAGAGTCAACAAAGCAACAGTCAACAAATGAATGCCTTTAGGCACTTAGAGACAAACATCTCTTAAGAAAAACTTATTCTTGCCAAGTCAAACAATAACCCAAACCCTTTGCTTTTCAACGTGGAAGGTTAGAATGAAGAATCATATCCATTTTTCTTTCTTTTATGATGTCACTCTGGTAACTACTTTCGTAAGGAAGCAAAGAACATAATGTATTTTTTTTTTAAAGATTTTATTTATTCATTTGAGAGAGAGAGAGAAAAAGAGAGATAGCATGGGTGGTGGGGGGGCGGGGGGGGCAAAGGGAGAGTGAGAAGCAGACTCCCCACTGAGCATGGAGGATCCCAAGACCCTGAAATTATGACCTGAACCAAAGTCAGACATTTAACCAACTGAGCCATCCAGGCTCCCCCAAGAACATAATACACTAATTGTTCCAAAGGTCTTAGAAAGAAGATTATCATGAAAAAACATTGAATTGGACATAAATACTGCTTGTTATAAAAAATTCCTTGAAAGGTGAAATGTTTTCTGTTTTATTGGTACTAAACATTAGAATGGATACTTGGTCAACTCTATGTAAAAATAATCATTTTTTATTCAGTATATGCCTGATGGTACCTGACATTTTAGTTATACTTTTCATAAGGCAGAGAAGTTTAATAATATTGGTCAGTATTATTGTTCTCAGCATGAGATTTTCACAGACTACTCCAAAGCTTGCTAAACTATTGGATAACAAATGGGAAAATATCACACGACAGGCAATATTTATCCATCCAACAGGCAAAACAAGAAAATGGAACCCAGGCCTAGAATCCTCTAGTGTTACTCAATAAAGGCAAATTATTTATTGTCTTCTGTCCAGGAGTCCCATGGGGCATGAAATATTGATTTAGGAATTTGCTGGGCATGAATGTCTGTGTGTTGTAACTATGTTCTTTTATATCACTTAATATATGATAAATTGTTCCTATGTATGCTGTGATAACACCAAAGAACAAATTAAATCTGGCTATTTAATAAACACGAATTAATAAATGCTAAACTCTTTATAATTACTGGCTTGGGGTCATTAAAGTTCACTCCATGATGTGCAGGATTGCACAATGCATTGTTCACATGCATGCCTAGCTTCATCTCTTCCCTCATCTTACGACAACACAGCCTCTGCTGCATGCCACACAAGCTGATTCCAATCTTTCTGTAAGTAGGATGTGGAGAGACTGAGTGCTCTTCCTGGTTAACCTCGAGCTTTCCAAAGCCAGGACGTTGAGGGTTCTAGGTATTGGGGAGGGACTAAAGGTGGGCCCAGAGGAAGTTTAGGGTGTGAGGAAGAGCAGGAGTTCTTTATTATCTGAGCAGAGGAATAAGAAGTCTGGAGCAAGTGTGAAGAAAAAAAAATAAACCACGAAGATAAAGAATGCAGTCGTTTCATCAGCTAAGAATCTTTGCTCTGTACCATTCTACATGTCTATCAAAAACTTGATGTTAAAAGTATGTGCCACACAATAATGCACAGCATTAGTATCTATTTGTTTCATTGCTCTACTCATTTGGGTACTTACTATGTCAGATCAGCATAGCAATTACTAGCCAGTCTTACTGGAGTCATACTGCTTGGGTTCTAATCCAGTCCAGCCTCTGCTACTTGATAACAATGTGATTTTACCTCCCTTAGCCTCAGTTTCATCTTTCAAAGGAGGGTAACAAAAGTACCTCTCTTGTGGAATTATTACAAAGGAAAATAAGATACAGATACATAATATATGATGCATATGTGCATATGCATATATGTTCATATGTAAATATATCTTTTTAAAAAAGATTTTATTTATTTAATCATGAGAGAGAGAGGGAGGGAGAGAGAGAGAGAGAGAGGCAGAGGGAGAAGCAGGCTCACTGCAGGGAGGCCCAATGTGGGACTTTGATCCCAGGACCCCGGGATCACGCCCTGAGCCAGAGGCAGATGCTCAACCACTGAGCCACCCAGGTGTCCCAATATATCTATTTTTATTTATAGTTTATATTCACTTTAAACAGTGCCTGGCATATGTTTAAATCAATAGCATTCAGTAGAACTATCCCATGTACTGTTGTTATATAGTTTCTATTTAACTTTTCAAGTTTCTAGGCCTTGTCTTCCCTGCTATCTATCCAGTTGGAAAGCAGTCTTATATTTTGTGGTGGTTGGATGGGTTTTCTTTCCCATCTTTTGGGTGTTCACCCCTCCAGTAGATACTAATGCTGTTTTTAGTCCACATAACTTAGGGGCAGGGGAACCAGGTCTGGACAATCATCTTGCCAGAGGGAAGGTATAGGACTCAAGGTTGGATATGCAAATCCTCACCAGAACAAAGCTGACTGATGTCTGAGATGGCTGTGTTTAAGGCTGTGTAACCTGGAACACTGGAAGGGCCATCTTTGCCTCCTCCAGGAAGATCCTGACTGAGTTGGAACAACATCAAGGAACACAGAGCCAATAGATATAGAAAGAGGGCCCCTGAGGACGTTGTTTGAGTTTGTAGATTCCATCTTGCCTCAGAGGGGTATTCTGTGGATCTTCCGATTTTATGATAAAAAGATTGAGGAAATAGATTCTGTCTTTAGTTTATTAAAATTAGTTTGCTAGTTGCATCGACTACCAATTATACATCTAATATATGTATTTCAAATCAAGTTAGTATACGGGATCCTCATTGATGCCACTGACCTTATATAAGGCCCCGGACATAGACGACAACCAATATATATTTATTGCATATATGAATTAGTAAAACAAAATTTAAAACTCTCAAAATTCACAAGCCCATTCATTTAATCTCTTGTACATTATTGTACCATCCTAGGCAATTCAAGTTCAATTTAAAAGTGTCTTGATAAAGGAACAAATTATTTTTTTAAAGATTTATTTATTTGAGAGAGAGAGGAGAGAGAGGAAGGGGCAGAGGAAGAGAGAGAAAATCTTAAGCAGACTCCTCACTGAGTGGGGAGCCCAACATGGGGTTGGATCCCAGGACCCTGAGATTCATGACCTGAGCAGAAACCGAGAGTCAGGTGCTTAAGAGGCTGCACCACCCAGGCGCCCCAGGAACAAATTCTTTTATAGAGAAACACATGGTGTGGCCCTGAGGATCTTGTTGGACGAAGTAGATTGCTAGAAAACCAGCTTGGGGAGACCAGAGATTCAGCATGGGAAGAAGGGAGATTCTCTTAGGGTAACTAACTTCCTGGTTAGCTCAGTTCCTTAACCTCCCTTAGCACATTCTTCATGCACAAAATGGGAAACACATTTACCTCCCAGGGTCGTTGTCAGGCTCAAAGGAGCTCGTTGTTACGCGAGCTGAGAATGACACAAATATTTTTTTGTTGAGTTTTTTTTTTTTTTTTCAGATACACCTATTTTAATTGGTGGTGAACACTCACCTGAGCCTCAGCGTGTTTAAAATGGTCTTTGTAGCCAGATGCACAACAGGAGGCCCATTTCAGAAGGATACATGGAAGCATATGCATCATTTCTGGGTCTGGGATGTGACCTTTGGGGCAAGAGTTTCCTCCTCTGTGATATGAAGGGTTGGCTGCAGCACCACGTTTATCCCCCAGAACCCTTGGGCTTTGCCAGAGGACAGAGTCGGTGTTCTGCCGCAGACAAGGCTCCTGGCAGGCCCTCGGGCCAACCTGCAGCTCAGCACCTGTAAGCCGCCACTCCCCGGGAGGGGGAGGGGGAGGGGGAGGGGGAGGGGGGCGGGGGTGGGCGTGGCGCCAGGCACCTGCTCCGGACTCTGCTCGCGTCTCGCTCCAGTCCTCCCCCCCCCCCCCCCCCCCCCCCGGTCGGTGCAGCTCCGCAGCCTCCCAGCTCGAGGAGGGAGCACCCTCCAGGGTGCTTCAGGAGATCCGGTTTCAGTTCCCGGGCGGGTGGCTCTCAGGTCCCGTTACAGGTCCCCAGGGCTCGGCGGCTGTGCGGGAGGGCCCGGGCCGGGGCAGCGCTCGAGGGAGGAGGGGCCGAGGCTCCCGGGGGCTGCAGGCCCGGGAGCGCCGCGGCCCCTTTAAGAGCGGGCTCAGGCCAGCCCCGGGGCCGCGGGGGCCCAGCGCGCTCGCGCCGCCGCCGAGTTGATCCGGCGCAAAAGTTTCCTCCCAACTCCGGCCCCGCGCGCGCCGCCGCCGCCGCCGCCCGCTGCAGCCCGGGGCCTGGGGCCTGGGGCCTGGGGCCTGGGGCCGCCGCCGCCGGGGCAGGGCCGGGGCAGGGCCGGGGCACGCCCGGGGCACGACCGGGCACGACCGGGGCACGCCCGGGGCACGGCCACAGCCCGGCCCGCAGCTCGGAGCCGCGGGTCGCCGGGCCGGGCCGAGCGGGAGCCGGAGCCCGCGGAGGAGGAGGAGGGGGAGGAGGGGGAGGGGCCGCGGTGCCTGCCCCCCCCCCCCGGGGCACCCGCTGCCCGGGACGAGCCCCCCCCCCGGGTCCCCGCTCGCCGTCAGCCGCGGGCGGAGGGGGCGCGGCCCGGAGCCCCCGCGGTCGGCGCTGTGCCCGGGGGCGCACACCTGTCCCAGCATGAAGGTGACTGTGTGCTTCGGCAGGACGGGCATCGTGGTGCCCTGCAAGGAGGGCCAGCTGCGCGTCCGGGAGCTCACGCAGCAGGCGCTGCAGCGGTACCTGAAGACCCGGGAGCAGGTGAGCGCGGGCGGGGGGCGAGGCACCTGCCGGGGGGCCCCGCCCGGGACGGCGTCGGCCGCTACCTGTGCGCGCAACTTCGCTACCTGTGCGGCAACGCCGGTGACCTGGAGGAGGTCTTTGGGCGGGTGGGGAGGGCCTTGCCTCTCAGGGTGGCGGCAGCAAAGGCCGCAGGGCGGTCGCTGGGGGGCCTCGCTGCGGATGCTCGACCCGGCGCCCCATCCACGCCCCCTGCCTCTGAATCTGGGGCGAAACAAGCTCCCCGGTGCTTGGAATGAGGAGTGAAGTTCGAGAAGCGCTGCTTTGGAAGGTGTTCCAGAGAGCGCTTCTCTCAGGCGAGTGTTTGCAGGTGCTGCTTGCTCCAGCTGTGATTTTTTTTTTTTTAAGATTTTATTTATTTATGAGAGACATACAGAGAGAGAGACAGAGAGAGGCAGAGGGAGAAGCAGGCTCCATGCAGACAGCCCCATGCGGGACTCGATCCTGAGTCTCCAGGATCACGCCCTGGGCCCAAGGCAGGGGCTCAACCGCTGAGCCACCAGGGGATCCCCCTCCAGGTGTGATTTCTTTTTTAAATATTTTATTTATTTATTCATGAGAGACACACAGAGTGGGGGGGGGGCAGAGACACAGGCAGAGGGAGAAGCAGGGTCCATGCAGGGAGCCCCATGCGGGACTCAATCCCGGGAGCCCCATGCGGGACTCAATCCCGGGACTCCAGGATCACGCCCTGGGCCCAAGGCAGGAGCTCAACCGCTGAGCCACCCGGGGATCCCCCTCCAGGTGTGATTTTTGACCAGGGCGAAGGCCCGCTCCACTTCTGTCCCTCGGAGTTACAAGGTTGGTTGGTGCCAGTCGCAGACCCTTGGAAGTTACAACTGTTGGGGCCTTTGGGATTGAACTCTTGGGAGCTGTTCGCCCTCAGTGACTGGAACAGGAACTTCGGTGGAAGGATGCTGTTTGCCACCACTAACCCGTCTACGTTTTGAGTATCTTTAGTTCTATTAAGTATTTACTAGCGAGCGTGCTGTGTCAGGCCCTGCGTGACTACTGAGTAGATGGTTCCCAGCTCTGTCCCTGAAATCAGAAACAAGTAAAAGTTAAGTGACTATTACTTTTAGGTGTGCAGTGCGTCTTCAGAAGACTTAGCTAGACACTGGAGTTCATGATAGGTGTTTGGGTATCATACTGGGATTCTGTGTCTTCTTGATTGGAATCTTTAAATGAAGGCATTGAAAAGCACCTTTTTCTTTTTTGAATCTTCAAATAGAACAGTCTACCCCAAATCCTCTTCAAAAATGACAAGTCATAAACTCTTGCATTTGAGATCAGTGACTCTCTTAGTATTTGTTCTCCTGCTTTGAGAACTGTAGAAATGGCCTGTAACACTGCATGAGTACCCCATTCCCCCCCCCCCCCCCCCCACTGTTACAATAGTGTATGCTGTCTGGTATTGTGTAATTCAGTTAGGAACTGAGATTTGCACAAGTATCTAGTTCTTGGAACTGTGTTTCCCTAACTTTTGGAAGTAAGCTAAGGTTAATAATAACATTATTCTAGACAAATTATTACATGTCATTGAAGGATCATCTTAATGAGATCAGTTTACTTTTTTACTAGTTCAATGGTACAAATAATTTATACTCTAACATCTTGTGTATTTAGAAGCTTAGAACATGGAGCTGTCCAATAATAGAAGTAAGCTACATACTTATAAATAACAGAGGACTAGATGAAATTCAGTGTGTTATAATTTGATCTTAAAAAGTGTTAAAAAGCTATTGATATCCTGTACCGAAAGCATAATTTATAATATCACAGAACCTGTAATGTAATTGTATTGATCAGTTTACTGTTATTACCAGATATTACATTTTTCTATGTTTACATTTCTATGTTAGTGAATGTGACATTTAAAGGTCACCTGCAGTTTATAAATCCTCCCTCCCTTCTTTGGCTTTTAAAATCTCAATTTAATAAGTGGCAAGTGATATTTTTTCTTCCCCAAATCTCTCTCTCCCATAGTTTCATTTAAATAGTATTGTGATCATAACAAGGCTTAACTAATATTAAATGGTATTCCTAATGGAACTAAAATGTCAAGAAATAATCTGTCAAATTCCATGCTTTCATTCATTGAATATAGAAAATAATGAGAAAAGACCAGAAATGTCAAAATTCAATTTGAAAAACAACTTGTCGTCAGTTCACTTTCTTTAAATCAGTGAAAGAGATTTAAAAAGCTTGCTCGCCTGGACAGCAAGGTTTTTAGCCCCACACTCAGTAATAAAAACATAACGATAACATGAGTTGTGCTTACTCTCTGCAGACAGTGTTGTAGGACCTTTACGTAAGTTAAATGGCCTCGTGAAGCAGGTAATGATAGTTTCTTTTTACAGATGGGGGCAGAAAGAGACAGGAATATGAGTGACATGTGGTAGAATTGAACCCAGGAACCGAGTCTCTGGATCCTTACTCAGAGTCGCTGTGCACAGCCCGGTAGTTTATTATGCATTGGAATTTATCCATCTTATTTATTTTTTAGTTTGTTTTACAAAGGCCATCCCATTTACAAGCTGCTGTAGTAACCTATCAACCTAAAGATGGCCATTTTGTTTCTTGCAGAGACTTGTGACCTGCACAGGTTCCTCTTGATTATATCTTATACAGTATAGGCCTACATGTAATGGGGAGAAGTCTAAATTCTGAGCCTAATATTGCAGGATTTGCAAACCAAGCATGAAGAACATTCCTCAGTCTGATTACAAATAGAAAAATGGGTAAAATCTCTTAGGTATTCAGGTAGAGAGTGCTATAAGGAAGTAAATATGCCAGGAACATGAATATAAACTAAGCCCATTTCTTTTGGGGCCTTGAATAATTTAGATGAGAGAAAGGCAGATTTCAAAATCAAAGATAGAGTTGAGGTATCTATAGTTTGGAGGGTAAGTGAAGCGCAAGGAGCCATTCTGGATTTTGGGGACAGCATCAGGGAAGTAAGTATCCACCTTCTGCTGAGAGGAAACAAATAAGACTGGTATTTAGGGAATGCGAGGAACCAGCTGAATCAGCATCAGATAAGGCCAGAAGTAGGTAAGATACTGAGGACACCTAGGGAACTTTTGGGAAGGCTTTAATTATTTTCTGAAATCTGGGACTTTGAGTTTCCTGCTGCCTTTCCCTCCACGACATTCAATGAACTTTACTGGGAAGGTAAATTGACTATGGGGCAAGAATTATGGGGTTGCTTGCCTTTGGATCCTGGTAGTTTATCAGTGTCCCAAGCTCTAAATCCAATTTACTTAAGTAGTTAGTGGAGAGGAGATTGTCTTCTTAAGCACTCAAGGTGGTGATGATTGGATAACTAGTTAAATTTATCATCAAAATTACGTGTCACAGGTGAATGGTAATTGAGCCATATCCTGCGAGAACTCTAAACCCTGGCTGCTCATTAGTTACCTCTAATTTATCATTTAACATTTTAAATAATACAAATGCCTACATCCTTTTCTCCAGGATTCTAATTCAGTGAGTTTGGAGCGGAGCCTGGACATAGGTGATTTTAAAACGTGATTTTAATGCCTAGCGAGGGCTGAGACCTACTAATCAACTACCTAAATCATTTGGTATCACTGAACTCCTTTGATTTTAAACTCTTTTGATGGCAGATACTGTGGTTTAGACTTCTCCAGACCAACCTGTCATTAGCAATTGTCCCTCTTACCATGAGTGAATTCGCACAGCAGGTGCTCAAAGTTTATTAAATTGAACGTTCATTTATATATATGTAAATAAATATATATATACACACGTCACATGCAGACACACACTAGGAGAAGTCAAAGCGAATAAGGGAAAGACTTGTTTAATAATAAGAATGTATATAGTATGTTCAGGAGTCAAAATGGATGAGATAATAAGAATATTGAGTTAATGGGATAGTGAATATGCTGGAATTTTAAACAGATTTGTGGATTTGACTGTATGAGAATACCTTTTTTTATTTTGAAGGAACATTTGATAGACTTGCCAAAATGAATCTTTTCTGTGTTCAGATATTTTGAATAATTTGTTTTACTGTTGAGACCAGCTTCCCAAATCTGAGCGAGATAAGAGTAATAATTCCATTTTCTGATAAATTCTGGGATCAGCATCTAAAACTCATACAGTAACAAGAATCTGGTGTGCTATTATTGTATGAGCTTAACCTGGAGAAATGGGCTGGAAGTCCTTAAATTCTTGAACTTCTCAGGTTTTGATGTCTTATTTGCAGAATTTAGGGTTCCTGTATACATAAACTAGGACCATATTAGATTCCCAAAATGCTTTTCAATTTATTGGACACTGACTGGCTTGACTGTTTCGTTTTCTATTCAGTCCCCTCACCTCCCCTTTCCTCTCCTCGTATATGGACTTGATGCTGTCCCCAGCACGTGATAGACTGACTCACCACCAGCAGGGCACACACTGCTAGCTTGGTTTTGGTTCTGCTACTTGACTTGCGCAGAAGAGCCTCCGAGTTTGCAGAAACAGGGCTACTGGGTCCTGCCATGACCCACAGACGTGTTTTTTCAATTCTGCTCAGTATCACATTTTGACTTAGTTGCCATGTTTAAAGATTCTGAGACTTCATGCAGAGATCCAGATCTCTGCCTTCTCTGGGTGAAAAATAAATCAGAAGCTCTGACAGTATTGGGCTTTACTTTCCCACCTACTAACCATCATTTGGAGATGAGATACCTCTCTTCTCTTTGGAAGGCATCATTCTGCTCTCCACTCCAGTATTGCCTCACCAACAGTATGTTACTATGCCAGACATTTTACTCTTATTTCCTTATTTATGGCCCATTGTCATTCTTTGGGTTGTTGTAGGCATCTGGGTTTGTGTCCCCTGGATTTTCTTTTTTTTTTTTTTTTTTAATTTTTATTTATTTATGATAGGCACACAGTGAGAGAGAGAGAGAGGCAGAGACACAGGCAGAGGGAGAAGCAGGCTCCATGCGCCGGGAGCCTGACGTGGGATTTGATCCTGGGTCTCCAGGATCACGCCCTGGGCCAAAGGCAGGCGCTAAACCACTGCGCCACCCAGGGATCCCTCCCCTGGATTTTCTCTTCCCCATTACACCTTTCTCTCTTCCCTCCTATACCTCCCTCTGTCCCCCATACCTCTCTCTTATCCCCCTCCCTGTGCCCCTTTCTCTCTCTCACCCACGACCCACAGACTGAGCCCCCAACTCTCCTCCCCACCCCCAACCCTTCTCCTGTGAGCTACATACAGAATTCGCTGACCAGGTTTGGGACTGCCGTTTGGTTCCTCTGAGCTAATTGCCTTATGTGCAATTGGGAGTCACAACCCTGATTTGTAGTTTGGAGATGGTGCTCATATGGCTTAGTTAGCCAAGTATTTATCTTCATTCCTAGGGCATTCTGTGTCATAGATCCTCTTTGAGGAAGTTGGGCAAATGATCATGTCAGTTTTTTATGAGAGTATGTTTTCTGAAGACATTGGTTGAGGTGTCAATTAATAATGCAGAGCTTTGAGTCTGTCTTGGAAAACGTAAAGCACTCCAGTCCAGTAGAACTTTTTGTGATGATCGAAGTATTCTCTGTGTTTTCCAATATGATAGCCTGTAGCTGCTCATGGCTATTAAATACTTGAAAGGTGGCTACTGCAGCTGAGGAATTTAATTTTTTTAAAGGTTTTATTTATTAATGAGAGACACACAGGGAGAGGCAGAGACATAGGCAGAGCAAGAAGCAGGCTCCCTACAGCAAGCCTGATGCAGGACTCGATCCCAGGATGCCGGGATCACGACCTGAGCCAAAGGCAGATGCTCAACCAGTGAGCCACCCAGGCGTCCCTGAGGAATTCAATTTAAAATGGTCACAAATGACTTACCTAAATGGACAGTTCAAGTCTAAGGCTCCTCTGATGATTTCTCTCAGCTGCTTTTGGAACAACTGGTCCAAAACTCATATCCCAGGCAATCCTTAACCTGACATTTTTTATAGATGTGGTTATCCTGTTGAGAACTTTGCCAATCAGAAAAGGATTCATTTAAATTGGTATCCACAGGTGGAAGAGAGAGCCTTAAAATCTTGAATCCTTTACCTAGACATGAGCAAAACTCAGCTTAATTTTAAAGCAAGCAAGGTCTGTCTTCAGTTTGCACCTTTAGTGTGACAGCCTGGAGATGCACGACCTCTGTTTTTGGTATTGGTGGATGGTGGGCCGACAAGGAGTGGTGAACAAAAGTCTGGACACTTTTGGTGAGATTTAAAATGCTTTTGGATGAGCTCGTCCAGCATTCTGAGCCCAAGTATCACCGAGGTAGCTCCAGCCTAGGTCTCTCCCCAGAGCTCTGAACTCTTTAAGTAGCAATTGGCTCAACACCTTAACTTGGATGTCAGGAAGGTATCTGACGCTTAGCAAGCCTCAAACTGAACTCCTGACCCCCTATTCCAAATCCATCCTCCCACGGTCTTCCCATCTCATGAAATGGCCCTGTCCTCCTTCTGGTTGTTCAGGCCAGAAATCCTCATCACACTCTTTACCCTTTTCCTTGTATGACTGACCTGCAATCAGTCTGCACCTCAAAGGGACTCTGCTCTCATGATATATTTAACCTAACTACTTCTTTCCAGATTTTCTGGTAGTGTGCTGGGATTCATGGTATTTATTTTATTTTTAAAAGATTTTTAAAAGATATTTGAGAGCGAGCGAACAGGGGGAGGGGCGGAGAGAGAATCTCCTACAGACCAATGTGGAGCTTGACTGCAGGACCCTGAGACTATGACCTGAGCCGAAATCAAGAGTCGGTCACTTAAACGGACTGAGTCACCCAGCTGCTCCAGGGCTCATGGTATTTTTGTTTCCAATTGGTTTTAGTTTTCCTGTTTCTGCTCCACACCCCCACCACCACACAACACAAAAAGCTAGAGTGATATTTAAAATTCAACACAATTGAATTTAAAATTGAATTTTAATTTAAAATTCAACAAAATTCAATTTTGTCAACACAAAAGCTAGAGTGATATTTAAAATTCTAGTCAGGTCATGTCTTTCTTCTACTCAAGATCCTCTGTGGGCTCCCATTTCTTTCAGATGGTCTATAAGGTGCCACAGGATATGGGTATCTGTGCAAACCAGTTAGTGTAGCAGGCCTGAGACTCTTATCTTTAGTCCTACTTACAAGGCTGATTCTTGATTGGCAGCCAGGAACTTAGATTTGTGGAGCATTCCCATCATTCCCTAAAGGAATGCAAACTAAGCCATTTATGCAAATGGTTATTGTTTATGCAAACAATAAACAAAATAGTTTTTACTAAACACTTGGTCTTTTTCTGAGGTCTAGAATTTTTGTGCATGATAGGGAGGGGGTCTCCATGTGACCAGCCTCCCGTGGAAGCCATGGATGCTGAGTCTTCACGGATCCTTACTTGTAGACAGCATTTCGCAGGTGATGTTAAAACTTTTTATTGGTTGAGGATCAGGGTGGCATCTATTGGAAGTGGATCCTTGGAAGCTTGTACCTAGTTTCCTACAAACGTTACCCTCCCTTTCTTGATTTTTGCTTTATATCCTTTTGCTGTAATACATTATAGCTGTGACAATGACTACATGCTGAGTCCTGTCCTCATGGTAAATCATTGAACCTGGGTGGTCTTAGGGACCCTGGGACACCATCTCTTATCTTTCAGACCTCCTCTTCCACCCCTCTCTCATTCTCCCCAGCTTCGTGATCTTGTGGCTATTATTCCAACAATGCCAGACAGCCTCCCACCTCATGTGCTGTTTTCTCTGCCTGAAATAGTCCCGTCCAGGTATCCACCTGTCTGGTTTCCTCATCTTTTCCATCTCAAGATTGTTCCTCTCTCCATGAAATCTTCCTGACCACTCTGTTTATAATTATAACCCCTCCATCCATCCATCTTCTGTATTGCTCTTTCCTGCCATTTCTCTCCAGAAATCCTCCCTTGCTACCATATTGCTTATTTTAACTGTATATATTATCTGTTTCTCCCCACTAGAATGGTAGTTCAGTAAGGTAGAGGTCTTGGTTAGTTTTGTTCAGTGTTGACCTGGCTCCTGTGAGAGTGCCTGGTACATAGTGGGCTGGCAATGAACTTTTCTTGAGTTAAACATTCTTTTACCAATGTCTGCTACCATCTGTTGCAGTTATGTCTTGCTCCAGTACAAATTACCCCACCATCTAGTAGTTTAAAATAACTCCAAATACGTGAAGAAGATTCAGTGTGATGTGTTCTGGGTCTGGGATGTTCAACATTGCCTTCTTTATTCACAAGTCTGGTGGCTTGAATAGCTGGGGGTTGGTTCTCCCGGGGGCATATGTTTGGAGCCTTGGTTCTTGCTCTCAGCTGGGTCCCTGAGTTCTCTTCCATGCAGTCTTAGCATCTGATCGTCCTCACCATGGCCTCTTCCCATGGTCTCCAGGGCAGTGTCACTAGACTTCTTAAATGGCAGCCCAGGGCTCCAAAGAGTGCAAAAGTGGAAGCTTCCAAGTATTTGTAAGGCTTCGACCTGCGACTGGCATGATGTTTTCAGTCATGTTCTATTAAATAAATAAATAAGTATTTTTTTTAAAATTAATTAATTAATTAATTAATTTTAGAGAGGGAAAAAGAAAGAACGAGCAGGAGGGGCAGAGGGAGAGATCATCTCAAGCAGACTCTATGCTGAGTACAGAGCTTGACGTGGGACCCCATCTCAGAACTCTGAAATCATGACCTGAGCCCAAATGCTAAATTACTGCACCACTTAGACACCCCTGCCACATTCTATTAATTTAAGCAAGTAACAGTGAAGCCCAAATTGAAGGGAGAGGATTATTCAAGGAGCTGAGTAACAGTAGGTACCGTTCTTTGGGAAGGGCTGCCAATAGAACAAGTCACATCCTTGGTGATATGAACATGAAGATTAATCAGTTGCTGTCTCTGGTTTTGATGAGTTTTTCAGCTTCCTAGGGGATGAGGCCCACATGTGAATAACCCAGGTCTGCTCCAGTAGTATGTTTCCTAGGATACAGTGTGGACAAAGAATGTTCTTTGAAACAGAAGACATTGAAGCTGTTTTAAAGGATGATGGGGAATTTGCAAGGTGGGAAAGTGAGGTGAAGCAGTCCAGGAAGAGGGAACAAAGTGAGTAGGCATCAGCTGGTTGAGGGAGTTGTGTTAAGTCAGACGTAGCCCAGGGAGGAGCGGTGGTATGTAGAGTCACTTGGACAGGATTATGAATGCCCTTCGGTGATACCCTAAGGTGTTTTCATAGCTTTTTATTTATTTATTTATTTTTTTAAAATTTTTTTATTTATTTATGATATTCATACAGAGAGAGAGAGAGAGAGAGAGGCAGAGACAGAGGCAGAGGGAGAAGCAGGCTCCATGCACAGGGAGCCCGACGTGGGATTCGATCCCGGGTCTCCAGGATCGCGCCCTGGGCCAAAGGCAGGCGCCAAACCGCTGCGCCACCCAGGGATCCCCGTTTTCATAGCTTTTTAATGTAGCTATTTGTTTTATTACAGAATTCGTGTTTCACTCAACTGCATGTCTAAAAGTATTTGTATGGATTTAAAAAATGGAGAGGATTTTGGAAAATTAGATTAAAAAATAGATATTTCTATTGACGCCTCATCCAACCCACTTGGTTTCCCTGGTCTCATGCCTTCTCGAGATAAACTTCTTTCAACAAGATTATGAAGATGTGGTAGCTTCATTACTGTTCACTTTTTTTTTTTTAAGATTAGAAAAACTTTTTTTAAAGTGATCTCTCCCCCAACATGGGTCTTGAACTCATGACCCCAAGATCAGGAGTTGCACACTCCACTGACTGAGCCAGCCAGGTGCTCCTCATTCCTTATTTTTGATGATCATTTAAAACTCTGCGTGCCCGTGTACTTCCCAGGATTTTTAAACATATGTCTCTCTACCCGGTCTCAGCGGGTGCTCCTTATGCTATTTCTACATAGGCTGGTGCATCAGGCTCTGGTTTTGCTCTCAACGGGATGTCCTCTGTTTTGTGGCTCCAGATACCTCTAAATACACACCTCTACCCCTAAACTTCCTTAGACCCCAATAGCCTCTGGACTTCACTACCTTGGTGTCCCACACACAGTTGAAGCCCATCCTATTCTCTGTAAATCTAGTCTCCATTTCTGCTGCCATCATTCACTCAGATGTCTGTTCCAGAAACCTGGGTATACTTTGTTCCATGGTGATCTTTCTTCTCTTATATCCCGCCGTATGTGTAGTTGGTCCCAAAGTTTCTTTGGCTCCACATATATCTCCTGCATCTGCTTCTACCCCAAAGCCATGCCATTGCTCATTTCTGCTGCGGGGGTTGGTGGCAGACTCTTAACTGGCCTCTCTGCATCCGCTGGTGCTGGACTCTTCCAAACCATTCTCCACTGAGGACCTTGCAGCCACAGATCTGGTAATGTAAGAAGTCCCACTGGAAATGTTTAAGTAGTTCCCTGTTGCTTTTAGGTGGGAAGGCAAATTTTGCTTACCTGTGCAGTGCGTTCTCTATCCCTTTATGCCCTTCAGAGTCCTACCTGCGGATTAGTCTTCTCTCCCACTTTGGCCATCCCGGGTAAACCCTGCCCATCCTTCAGGAGGAGTTTCTAGCTTTCTCTTCCCTGGGAATCTCCTCCCTCCCTGCCCTACCTCACTGTCACTCAGGGACCCCATTCGTGTGTTCTCAGAGCTCCCCATGGTTGTGCTTTTCTTTTGGAAGCTACGTCTTAGATCTTATACTTCAATGGCCAAAGTCTGCTAACTTAACAGATAACACCCAAATGATAGTGGCTTGTCACAGCAAAGGATTCTCTCTCTAGGTAGGAGGCAGGGGCTCTGACACACACACAGTCCTCTCCCCACTGTTTGCTTTGGCCTTGGGGTTTTCTGTAGATCTGCACTCTGCTGACTGATGAATCAAGAGAGCATGGAGGATACCATAGGAAATTAGCGGCCTGGCCTGAAAGTGGCATATATCACATCTTACTAGCACTTCACTGATAAGACTAGCTGTGTGTCCCATCTAGATGCAGTGGGGTTAGGAAAGTAGTCCTGGTAAAGGTGCGCAACTGGCCAGGCTCTGCCACAAACTGCAGTCATTTGGTCTCCCCACAACACTGCGAACTATTCAAAAACGAGGATTTTTTTTTTGTTTTTAATTTTCCTATCTGTTTTTAAGCACATACCTGACATATAGTGTGTATAACATAAATCCTTGTGAAATTGTTAAATTTCACATTGCTTCTTTTCATAAAACTGAGAATGACTGTATTCAACACAAATTTTTGCAAGTTTAAAGTCTTCATATGTGATATTTTTTTAAGTCTAAATGTAACTTTTCTCTTGATTGTCTTCAAATACCTCATCAAATCCACATTTACTGTAGACAGTAGTTTAGTGGTCCATTATATCTGCCATAATGATTGTCTTAAATAACAGCTTCAGATTCTGACAGGTTGACTCACTTCTCAGATTTTTGAGACTGAGTGCTCTGTAGTTCTGGATTTTCAATGAAGGAATATCATCTTTTTGCTTCATCAGGATATGTGTAGTGCTATTTCTTATATTTGAACAATGTCTGATTTTCAGTGTCTTACTCATTAATTTCATGTTGATTTAAAAAAATGAATCTGGATTATCTTAATTCAGATGGATTCGTTATGTTTGAAAGGCATGTATCTGTGTCTGAGGGGCTGCCAAATTAGGTTTGCCTCCCGTCTCTGTGCCCAGCCATTCTTTTGATTGCTGGACTCTTGTTTTTTGGATTGCAGTGAAGTGGAATTTCAAGATACCAAAGACAGTCTGATTAAAAAGGGTTCACTCTCAATTTAGTCCCTATCAGGTGCAGTGCCAAGTATCATCCAGATAAATATGCCCTATACTTCTCCTGTCTTCTGCCTCAGGTGAGGTTATTAAACTTGCCAGGAGTCACGGATCCAGGAGGAGTGGTGGTGTGGTGTGGGGGGTTCCATTTGGTGAAGGCGGCAGATACAAGGGGAGATGTCTGCAACTCTTAGCTAAGCCCCTGTCAGCAAGACCAGGGAACCGTATGGACCGCAGAAATGATCAGACATATTTTATTGCTTCATTTGAGGCCAAAAATAAGGATTTACAGGGTGCTCTGAACTTCTGATGCCTTTTTACGGAGATTAAGGATTAGTTTTTATTTTTTTTTAAATCCGTCTTTTTATTTGTTTTTAAGTTGAAGCATAGTCAACACACCGTGTTACATTAGTTTCAGGTGTACAACACAGCTATTGGACAAATCTATATGTTATGCTGTACTAACCACAAGTGTAGCAACCATCTGTCACCACACAACACTATTACAATCCCACTGATGATATTCCCTGTGCTGTACCTTTCATGTCTATGAGATTTCGGGTAAGTTTGGGGCAGCCTGGGTGGCTCAGCGGTTTAGTGCCTCCTTCAGCCCAGGGCATGATCCTGGAGACCCAGGATCGAGTCCCACGTCGGGCTCCCTGCATGGAGCCTGCTTCTCCCTCTGCCTGTGTCTCTGCCTCTCTCTCTCTCTTTGTGTCTCTCATGTAAATAGATAAAATCTTTTTTTTTTTTTTAAAGACCTGAAGCCTAGAAAGTGTGAGAGGGGATATATAGGTACAATTTATACTCCTTCCTCTTCATAGAGAGGTGGCCTGTTTTGGGGGAAGGAGTGCAGAGATAGTGGGGTTCCTGACTTAAGAGTGATGGGAAATAACTACAGACCCTTGATCCATCTTTATGTAGAAAGTATGTTGTCTATTCATTGGGGCCTTAGGCCTCTAAGTTGTGGCTGCTTTGCTATTGCCTGTAACAATCTAAACGTCACTTCAGTAACTGGAGAGAGGATTTAGACAATGACCTTGGGTCAAGCCTTGTGTTTTGTGCTGGGGTTATAGAATAAAATAAGGCAAAGTACCTGCCTCTGTCAGGCTTATAGAATAAAAGGGCAGAGAGAACAATGTAGATGAACAAAACGGTGTGGAGAGGGCCCTGGAGTGGTGGATGGAGGGAGAGACTGAGCTTGGCTTTGCTTGGAGCAGGGAGAGATGGGCAGTTGTGCAGGCTCCACTTGGGGAGTGCTAGCTGGGCAGAGTTTTGAAGAATGAATGGACACTTGCCAGAGCAGTAAAGGTAGGGAGAGACACTGGAGGGAGGGGGAGAGGGAGATGGGAGGTAGGGGAGAAAAAGGGAGGTATGACTATGGAAGGTTGGTGGGGAGGGAGAGAGGAGCAGCCAGCCTGTACCTGAAGGTAAGGTTTTTCTAGGGGGGAAGAGGATAGTACTATGGAATATTTTCCAAGGGTGACCGTGGGAGGGAGTGGTAGAGAATGAGGGCCATGAGAAGAGGGCAGGGTCAAAGCCAGGAGGCTTTGTTATGAGGAGCTAAACAGCTTGAGGTTCCTTGACTAAGGATCTGCCTTTTTATATGGCTTGCCCTGGAGAATGAAGACAGGAGCTGAGACTAGAGGTAGAGAAACTGGTCCAGGTCCCTGGTGTGCGAGTGGAGGATAGACATGTTGAAGCAGAGGAGGAAATGGACTTTGAGATTTGGGGGGGACCAAGGGATCAGACTTGGGAGTTGATTCTGTGTACAGGAAGGTACATAAAGGAAGTATGGGTGGAAGTGGGGAGAGGGAGCAATTTGAATTTTGTGTTACAGTGAATACCCTGTGTTCTAGGCATGGAGGCCGGGGGATGCAGGGACTGGCCTGGGCCCTCAGGAGCCCCGTAGACAGGGGTAGGAGAGGTGGGAGACTAAGGACAGATGAAGAGCTTGCTGGGGAGTATTGAGGGCCTGGCTGAGATGATAAGTCATGTGTTCATAAAGATGCCAGTCTTTTGCGTCACTTGTTTGGCATTAGATTAGAGCTTTGATGCAGGAGTGGGGTTTGAGGGCAGATGTGGAAAAAATGTGGCGTCCAGAAATGAAAGTGGTCAGGCTAGGTTGATGAATATATAAACTATCTTGGTGACTTTCAGACTTCTGTGATAGATTCAGAGTGGCTGGATGGAAACCCTAGGACTGCTACTCCAGACCTACTCTTGACTGTTCTGCATGTGACCTAGGAGGCTAAGCAGTGTAGACTCTCTGTCTCTGGGGCTTCTAGTCAGCTCTGGGGGAGGCTCCAGCAGGAGAAGGGAGGGTGGGCAACTCCCGCCTTTTCAGGTCACTGTGGGTTAGCTCCCTCTCTTCACTGAAGGCTACCCCTCTGGCCAGGCACCCCCTCCTCGCAGTCCTCTCTCCACTGTATCGATATCTACTCCTTTCCCTACCCGTTGGGTTCTGGATGGTGGCAAGGGCTCACTTTAACGTGGGAGCACTGTCCCTTAATGTTTTCCCTTAGCTTTGTGAACCTTTATAAATAGTTTATTATTATTCTTGTTATTATTATTATTTTTAAAGATTTTATTTATTCATGAGACACACAGAGAGAGAGAGGTAGATACACAGGCAGAGGGAGAAGCAGGCTCCATGCGGGGAACTCAATGTGGGACTCGATCCCAGATCCTGGGTCACGCCCTGAGCCGAAGGCAGACGCCCAGCCTCTGAGCCACCCAGGTGTCCCTCTAAATAGTTTATAAATAGTTTATTAAACACCTCAGTGCCTCATTTGAGTGAACCATCTGTTTCCTGCCAGGATTTGGATTAAGAAATACAGTAATAATAGATCTTCCTTCAGGATCCAATATCCTAACTATATATGCACACACACACAGTTGAAATAAAAAATTTCCTGGCTGTACTTATCCTTACCTCACTCTATTTCTTTTGTTCTGTTGTTTTCTTTTTTTTTCTTTTTTCTTTTTTTTTTAAGTAGTTAGGACATACTGATTTGATTTTACTACCCACTAATAGGTTAGGGCCCAAAGTTAGAAAACCACTGGGGCTACCTGATATTTAGGGGACCTTGGATTGGTCATCAGGTCAGGTGACTCTAGACATCCTTACAGCTCTAAAATCAAATCATTTTTGGCTTGGAATAAAGTGTGAGGCTGAAGGCAAATTCCTATGTCAAGTATGCTACAAGGGTTTAAGTTACAATCTGTGGATTATGTTAAATTCCCTACGTAGATAAGATTTGGATCTTGAGACTTGTGAATGGCCAGCATGTGAGCTAAGAAGTCATCTGCGCCCAGAAGTGCACAGAGCCGGATAAAATCTAGAAAAAGTCTCAAGAATTGTGTTTGTCATCTCATATTTCTTTCATTGA
Organism: Canis lupus familiaris; assembly: GCF_011100685.1. NCBI lineage: Eukaryota > Metazoa > Chordata > Mammalia > Carnivora > Canidae > Canis > Canis lupus. The sequence continues at coordinate 13,126,499 of NC_049258.1, forward strand.
GACCTAGTACTAGTATTGGTAACTTTATATATTAGTTTCTGAATTACTTCCTTTTGTAGCAAAGAGTTGAGGAAGTGTAAAATGGCGGAATCATCCTTGTCTCTGTGTTTAGAGACACATTTATAGAGATTCAGTGGGTTTAAGTTTTGACAGCAGTGTTAGGTCAGAGACATTTTCCGAGAATCTTAAAAAAAAACAAACCAACCTCAAAAAACTGAAAAAAACCCCAAGAGTTTAGAAATTTCCAGGAAAAAACTCTTATATATACATATAAGAGTATACATTACATATAATGTAATTTTATAATATATAATATGACATATAATATATAAGGTACATTATATATGAATAATGTAATATATGATATATAGATATAATTTATATATAATTTATGTATATAAATATTAAAAATATATAAATATTTATTTTTTGGTTGCTGCAACTAGATTTGCAGTTTAGATCTGTTCCCCTTTTGCTCCACTTTTTGTCCGTGGGTGAGAAGGACCCCTTGGAAGTGTGAGTAGGGATGGTGAGGAGTCCCTCACTCTGTTGCTGTACTAGTTTCATAGGGCTGTCATGAAAAAGTTCCGTGACCTGGATGGCTTCACACAAAAGACATTTTTTTTTTCACATTCTGCAGGCCAGAGGTCCAAAATTAACATGTTGGCAGGATCGTGCTCCTTTTGAAGCCTCTGAGAGCAGAGCCTGCCTCGCCTCTTCCAGCTTCTGGTAGGCCCAGATACTCCTTAGCTTCTGGCAGAGCAGCTCCAGGCTCTGTCTGCATCTTTACATGGCAGTTCTCTCTGTGTCTCTGTCTCTCTCTCCCTCTGTCTCTTCTCCTCTTACAAAGTTGCCAGTCTTATCCGATTAGAGCCCACCCTAATGACCTCACTTGAGACTCTCTTGCTAATAAATAAGATCACACTCATAGGTACCAAGGGTTAGGACCTCAACAGAACCTCGGGGTGGGGGGGGAACGTAGTTCAATTTATACTAATTGCTATTCATTTTGAAGCAGGTTTTCCAGCTTTTACACTAACAGACTTCAGAAGAATTCTGTTGATTCCTCATTGCCTTCCCTTTAGTATTGCTCTCTTTCTTCCTCATATTTTTGTCCCAAAATGGTCAACCGATAACTTACTGTCTGTTTTATTGGAGAACATAGGTCTGTGGTCTGCTGTCACTTACTACTACCCTTCCCACTTAAATATTCTGGTATCTGTGCTCTTGTTCTTATCTGCCTCTTCCAGTGACCTTTTGGAGACTCAGATTTTTCCTGAATTTCATCTTGTCTCCTGTCCTTTGTGGTCTGGCTTCATCAAGCATTGATAAAAGCCCAGTCGCTTTTATGAACTGCACTCGTTATTCAGCCTATAATTAAGTTACTCTGGAGAGGGCAGGAGGGGTTTTTGAGCACCTATCAGATGCCATATCACACAGTTCCCTTTTTTCCTTCAGGGCTTCACAAGCCAGTAAGGGAGCATCATACATAGAGAAAATGAAGAAATCAGGGGCGCCTGGGTGGCTCAGTCAGTTAAGCATCTACCTTTGGCACAGGTCATGATTCCAGGGTCCTGGGATCAAGCCCTGCAGGTGGAGTGGGGAGCCTGCCTCTCCCTCTCCCTCTGTGCCCCCCCCCCCACTCATGCTCTCTCTCTCTCTGTCAAATATATAAATAAAATCTTAAAAAAAAAAAGAAAATGAAGAAATTAGCAAACAAATGCCAAATGATTTCTCTGGGCATTCAGAAGGGAAAGAGCTCACAGTGGGTTGGGATGGCCAAATGTGAAAAATAGACAGAATTTAGACAACTGAATGAAAGGAGGGTGCAAGAGTGTCTGATGGCAGAGATGAGGAAAATAGGAACATTGCAACAGTTCTCAATCCTACTGGTCCCAACACCTCTTTTTACTCTTACATTTAAGAGGACCTGGAAGACCTTCTTATGTGGATTATATCTATTTATATTTACCATATTAGAAATAAAGCTGAGAAAACAAAAAATACATCTAATTGATTTGAAATAACAAAGAGACCGTAACAAGTTATGAGCACTTATTCACATGAAGAAAAATTTTTCAAAACAAAAGAAAAATTGAGAAGAGTGGCGCTGAATAACATTTTTTTTTTTTTGCAAACTTCTTTGATGTTTACTTACCAGATAGTTTCTCAAATCTGCTTTCTCATTCAGTCTGTTGCAGTTGGTTGAAACCTATGAAGGAAATCCTGCCTCACATAGATATATAGTTGGAAGAGGGAGGCGCATTTTAATAGCTTTTTCAGATAATTGTAGATATGCTTTTTGTATACTATATGCAAATTGAACACATGGGTTTTCTATTTCTTTCTTTCTCATACATGTATTATATCACAGTTTCTGTGGGTTAGGAGCCTGGGCACCGCTTAGCCCACCCTTCTTCTTAGGATCTTACCAGCTACAGTCAAGATGTCAGCTAGGATGCATTCTCAGGAGTCTTGACTGAAAAGAATCTGCTTCTAGGCTCATTCAGGTTTTGGTGGAATTCTTTCCTGGCAGCTGTAGGACTAAAGGGCCTGGCTTTTATTGGCTACTAGCTGGTAACCAGCACCTGAAGGCCACCTTCCTTTCCTAGAGGTCACTTGCAGTTCCTTAACACATGGCATGTTCCAGCCTGACTTATTACTTAATCAAACCAGCAAGCAGGATCTCTAAAGCACATTGGGCAGCAGGACACATCTTCTATAACATAATGGATTATGATTATAAACATTAAAATTGTGAGGTTCGTGATTCTAAACATCTTAGGAAGTGGCAGTTTTCTTAAAGGTTAGTTGCAGTGTGAAGTCTGAAATTATACCAATGAAATTTTCATAGTGTCATGTTATAATTCATTGGTTCATGTTGCGCTTGGAATAGATCTGTTATCCGTGCGTGATCTTTTAACATCCCGTATTGTGGTTCACTGAGTTATGCCAGTCTTTCAAATGTTGACCTGTTTCATTATACAATTTCAAAAACCACATGCATTGATATTACCATCGATTTCAACTGAAAGGTATATGTATTGGGAGATTATTGAGCTCATGGTGGTGGATACAAGTTTTTTGAAACTTTAATTTCTGCTTTATTATTGGCAACAAATACTGTCATTTATTTTCTATTAAGTGCTTTGGTTCACATCATCCTTTTGGAGAAATATCTGCCGAAAGCTCAGGTGTGAATAACCATAGTTTGGCAGTCTTAGGAGTGCTCCATGAAAAAAGCTCAACTTAAGAAATGATAGGAGTGCTTTTCCCTGAGGTAACTATTGTATGTTGGTATACAGTGTAAAAAAAAAGGTGTGAAATCAAGGCTTGAGAATTAATAAAATTTGCATTGCTTTGTCAAAGTCAGATAGGCCCTTTTTTTCCAGTGCAAATGAGTGACAGTGAAGATAAACGACTAGTACAATTCACTGCTTTTCTTTTAAGTATAACTACTATATAGTGTCATTTTAATCTCAGGTGTACAATGTAATAAATCAGCAATTGTATATACTTCTCAGTGCCCATCACGTTAAGTGTGCTCTTAGTCCCCTTTATTTCACCGATCTCCCTAGTTAGCCTCCACTCTTATAACTACCGGTTGTTCTTCATATTTAAGAATCTTTTTTTTTTTTTTTTCTTTTGGTTTGCTCATTTGTTTTGTTTCTTCAATTTGACACATAAGTGAAATCATTTGGTATTTGTCTTTCTCTGTCTTATTTCACTTAGCATTATACCCTCTAGATCCATCCATGTTGTTGCAGATGGCAAGATCTCATTCTTTTTTTATGACTGAATAATATTCCTGTGTGTGTGTGTGTGTGTGTGTGTGTGTGTGTGTGTAACCACATCTTCTTTATCTATTTATTAAGCATATACACTTGGGTTCCTTCCATATCTTGGCTATTGTAAATACTGCAATAAACATAGGCATTCACATACCTTTTTGAATTAGTGCTTTCATTTTCTTTGGGTAAATACCTAGTAGTGGCATTATTGGATCATACAATAATTCTATTTTTAATTTTTTGAGGAGCTGCCCTGCTGTTTTCCACAGTGGCTATACCAGTTTTCATTTTTACCAACAATGCATGAAGGTTCCCTTTTTCCTACATCCTTGCCAACACTTGTTATTTCTTGTCTTTTTGATTTTAGCCATTCTGACAGGTATAAACAATTCTCTGCCTTGATTCAAGCAAAGGTACTAGACTTTTTTTTTTTTTTTGATATTTTTTTTTAGGGGAGGATAAAGGGAGAGAGGGAGAATCTTAGGCAGGCTCTATGTCCAGCATGGAGCCTGACGCAGGGCTTAATCTCACAACACAGATCCTGATCTGAACCAAAATCACGAGTCAGACACTTGGGACACCCGGGTGGCTCAGGGATTGAGCATCTGCCTTTGGCTCAGGGTGTGATCCCAGGTATGGGGATCAGGTCCCACATCGGGCTCCCTGTAGGGAGCCTGCTTCTCCCTCTGCCTATGTCTCTGTCTCTAACGAATAAATAAATAAATAAATCTTAAGTGTCTGACTGTTTTTTTTTTTAACCTGCTGAGCCACCCAGGTACCCCAAAGGTACCAGCAGTTTTACTTACCGCTGCTTTTGCACAGGCAGTGCAAGTGTCAACACAATTATTCCAATGATAAACCTTGAGATTCCACAAGGTTACTCAATATGTTGACTTTCAATTCCAGTGTTTATTGTCAGGCATTCACAGTAAAACAAAAACAAGCAAAATGATTAGTATTAATACTAAGTAGTTTATCTCATAAAAAAGAAATAGCAGGTTCAGTCACATCTGTGGATTAATCCATTTGTAAGGTACAATTGCAAAGGTACAATTATGTAGCTGGGATATTAACCAAGTCTTCACATTTACAGATTAAATATTTTATATGAGGAGTTATTATATCATTGGGAAGTGCCACTGCCAGAATTCTTTTTAAAACTGACTTACCCAGCAAGCATTCAGCAATGTCCACTGTCCTAGGCTTCTTGAGTGTCTCAGTTCTTGAGTGTATTTTCTAGCTAGTGCAGTACAATAGCTTGCCCTATAAGGTGCATCAATGGCTTTTTCATTTCCAGTTTGAAATGGTGTAATGACTTTGGCTTTTAAAGTTCTCATCATGTCTGTATCTAAAAATATAAATTTTATTTTCCTTTACATACTTAGTAAAGAATTTCAAAATGGTGTTATAATTTACTATTGGAAAATACTTGTGTTGCATAAGACATAATAAATTACTAGTATCTGTAAGAACTAGGAAAATCTAACTTTCATCATATTTTTGTCTATATAGTTCTGACCATTTTTTTTTCTTCTTTTTTAGTATATTCTTTCCTTCCGTGAATCAGATCTCTGGTGTATCAGTTTCATTTTTTAAAATTAAAAGTTCTTTCTTAGTATCTTTAAATATAAAGTTTTTAAAATTTGTAAAATATTCACAACATGATATAGACTATTAATACAATTACGTTGTGTGATCATCCTCACCATCCATCTCCAGAACTTTTCATCTTCCCAAACTGAAACTCTATAAGCTAAGGAATTTTTAAGCAATAACCTCCCACTTTCTTTAACCTTTGGCCCCTGATGATTATCATTCTACTTTTTGTCTCTATGGATTTGGCTGCTGTAGGTTCCTCATGCTAGGGAAATCAGACAATGTTTGTCTTTGTGACTGGCTTATTCACTTAGCATAATATCTTTAAGGTTCATCCACGTTGTAGCATGTATCAGTGTTTCCTTCCTTTTCAGATTTGAATTAACATATTTTATGTGTATAGCACATTTTGTTTATTCATTCATCCTTTAGTGGGCATTTGGATTTCTTCCATCTTTGACTGTTGTGAATAATGTTCTCTGAACATAGGTGTGCAAATACCTATTTAGGTCCCTGGTTTCAGTTCTTTTGAGTATATTACCCAGAAGTGAAATTGCTGAGTTATGTGGTAATTCTGTGTTTAATTTTTTTTTAAGGAACTCTCATACTGTTTTCCACAATGGCTGTACAATTTTACATTCCCACCAGTAATGCACGAGGGTTCCAATTTCTCCACTTCTGTGTCAACATTTAATAATTAATAGCCACCCTGATGGATGTGTCTCATATCCAGTTTTAAACCAGTGATCCATCTTAGGAATATGAAAAAGTTATAAATTATTTTATTTTAGAATGAAATGTTTAATTTTAAATTGAAGTTTGTTATATTTGGACATTTAGAGGTATTGAAGTTTGGAAATATTATTGTAAATTTGTGAAAGGACAAATAACGTGTATAAATAACCTTTTGAAATTACTTGGGGAAAAGTTTTGGCCTTGTGGACCTCCTAAAAAAAAGTTTTGAGACTACCAGGGGTTCATAGACCTCTCTTTGAGACCAGCTTGCTGAAGTATACTATCGGAACGAGTTCAGACACTGTTAGCTTGGGTGGGTAAAGCTCTTTATCTTGGTTTACAAATCTATTTATTGTGAACTTCAAACATTTTTTTTCCCCACAATCTATACCCATGATTTTATTCTTTTTTTAAAAAGAAATAAACAAATCAGTTGCTATGTAATTAATGTTGGGGAGGAAGAATGTTTTGTCATCTAACTAGGAACCTCTTAAGATCTGGCAACAGAAGGCAGAAATAAAGTGTACTTTTCTGATAGAAATATTTCGTCTGTTCTTAGTGTTCTTTAATATTAAAAAAAAGGAGGATGGATGTATCAGTCTTGAAATTAACAGATTTCTCTGAAATGGCAGTTATAAACCTATTTAAAAGATTTAAAATATATTGTGAGAACCCAGTTGGCCTTTGGGGCATTCTTCTTTCAATATACTTGAATAGGAGAATAGGAAAAGCCTCCATGGGATTAGATGATTGCAAGAAATGGTAGAAATTTGGTTAACAAAAACATTATAGCAAAAGTTAGAAACATTATTTCATATTTTAAAACCCAAATGTATCACTATTTTAAATGACATACCGAAAAAACCCCAATATTTAAATGACAGTATTTAATTTTTAAGTGGGCATCCATTGACCATTAGGAGTAGTGGTGCTGAATTGGAGCTTCACCTGAGGTCAGGGGCAGCCTCACCTGTTTTGCTTTTTTGCTTTTACTGCATAGTTTAGGCTTTCTTGAAAAGAGCTTCTCTATCATCAGTTGTCTCTGTGTGTATAATTTATATTTTTTATATTTTGAAAAGAATCAAAGGTGCTGATCACTCATTTTATATAGTGGGACATTTTTTTGCTATAATTTAGATGCTGTTTAAAAATCATACTACCTTTTTTTAAACTTTGATTCATGGAGAATAGACTTGTGCAGTATAAATGTTTAAATAATGTATACAGATATGAACACCTAGGTTGACATTTTAAGACAAGATATGTAGTAGACCAGTGATCATCGGAGGATGGACATCCTGTGACTGTTAATTGGAGACTGTGGACTGTGTACAAATTGAATGTCCTGTAGCAGGAAGTCTCAGGTGGCATACCTGGCATTCTTGGTTATGGCCAGGTTTTTAGGTAATAGTTGCATAACAAGATAATTTAGTATTTGTAACTAAGAACTGTCTTGAGAGAAACTAGTTTATTTCTCTTTAGCTTTAATATCATGAGGAACACAATTTTTAAAATATTTCATTTAAATGTAATTTGGCTACATATAACACCCTGTGCTCATCCCATCAAGTGCCCGTCACCCAGTCACCCCATCTCCCCACCTTCCTCCCCTTCCGCAACCCTGTGTTTGGTTCCCAGAGTTAGGAGTCTCTCATGGTTTGTTTTCCTAATGGTTCCTCACTCAGTTTCCCTCCTTTTCCTTTTAGTCCTTTTCACTATTTATTATATTCCACATATGAGTGAAACCATATGATGATTGTCTTCCTCTGATTGACTTCCTGAGGAACACAATTTTGAATATTTTAAATTGTTCTATGCAGTGATGATGAAAACTAATTGGGAAAGAAGGGTAAGGACCCAATAAGGAAACTGAATGTTTGGACAAAAAGTGGGGAGGTGCTTGACGTGAGAATTATTCCGTGTCCCTTGGCCACATGCTGCCTGTAGCTTCAGTGATCAGGATATGAAGCACCGTCAGGATGGCATAAAAACAAAATCTCTTCCCTGCTTGTTTGCCATGCTGTCCTACGTTTGGGCCTTGGAATATTGAGTTCAGAGTTTTAAATGCATGTTGACATTTATAATAGGGCTACATGAGGCTCAGAGTAGTGGTGTCGATGATAGTTGGACTGGAGGCTTGTCTGATGCTCAGTGCTGATGGAATCAGAATATGATGCCCCTTCTGAGAAGGTAAAGCCATGGGCTCAGATACCAGTGCCAAGGAAAGCTTTCTGTGCTCTGGGTGTGGCCAGCCTTGCCTTTCAAGAGTGGTAAACTCAATGAACTCATTACTGCATGAAGTGGCATAAGTGCAAAGTATAAAGAATTTGGCTGTGTTTATGAGGCCTGACCAGACCATACCTCACCGTCAGGTGAGGGAAGATGCTGGGAAGACCAATCCACTGCTTTGTGCCTCTTCCTATGTTTAGCTTGGCACACAACCCTGGGTAGAATGAAGCCTGACAACTTTGTTTTCCTCATCAGGACGATATCCACCTGGCTGGATTAGCAGACTGAATTTCTCAGGACAAGGTAGTCGAGAACGTTGTAGTTCTGGGACTGCTCAAGAATATTGAGAGTCCTCATGGCTGGCATAGGAGCTTAATTCCAAAGGCAAGAGAAAACAGTGGTAATGATATGGTAAAGGAAGTCTTTTAGGTAGCTTGCCCGGGGCCCAGTGTGCAGGATACACTGCAAGTGGGAGAAACGAATAACAAACAGTTCGCTTTTATCACCGAGCTGTGTAAATCCTGTTGGTATTAGCTTTGATTTCTGTATACTTTATTTCTACGACTTCAGGCAATATTTAGAATAGAAAATCCGCTAACTTAGACTGGCTGGCAAAGAAAGTCAAACAGATCCATGTGGGGTTTTGGGGAAAGCCCTGGACTGGGCATGTGGGGCCTGGGGGATCGCACAGCTCTTCTACGGAGTATGAACTAGCTGTGAAACCATGGACGAGGTCCTTGAACTCTCATGACCTCAGGCATAGAGGAGCTTATTTCTAAGTCTTCTGAGCTGTAAAAACGGTTTTTTAGTGTTTGATTTATTACCTTCAAGTACACATTCTAAATAGTAACCTCTCCATGCTGCCAAGGAGTGGTCACTTAAGGGCCTATTATGATGAAGTATGATGAATAGAGGACTCATTTACAATTACCGGTGTCTGTTTCCATACAAGCAGTTGCTGAGTTCTAGATCTCGCAGAATGGTTCCCCTGCCCCCTCAAGTAGGTGTAAGCCCTTGGAATCTTGTCTGTGTCTGTATTTGGGAAATAAGTGCTTTCCGAGGTGTACTGACTCCTCTCCCTAATTGGATTGTAACCGCCTTGAGAGCAAAAGGCTGCGTTTTGTTCTGTGTGCTTGCTTGTTTGAATGCATCACAGTAGCACTTAAATAGCGCCCTGCCTGCGCTGAGCACGTAGAGCCTGCGAGTGACCACCTGGCGCAGCGACTTTAGTTCAGACCAAAATATTACGAACCTGCATTACTGTACCATGAATCCATAAAGGCTTAGACCTCCTCTGTATCTCCCTGCCGTTCTGATTTAAGTCCCGTGTTGGCAGTGACCAGCCCTGTGGCCGCGCTAGGTACGACCGTGAGGCCCAGGCTGAGGTCAGCAGGGGTCTCCCGGGGTGACCTGCCCTAGGAAACACCGACAGGAGTGGGTTTGTAGTAGCCCAGCTGTTACTCTCGGCACCGAGAGGAAATGGCCATTTCTAGAGATGAACGGCTGGTAGCCTCATGGACGCAGGAGAGCGGTGCCCTCTGATGGGGGCCGGGGCGGGGGGCAGCCAAATCGCCCAGTCGGGCCGGCGCGGCCTTACGGCGGGTACGGAACTTAGAGACCCAAGCCCCTCGTGGTCTTCCAGACAGCAGGAAAGGACCCTTGCCTTGACTAGACATGATTTTTGCGATGAAAGCTTTCTGAGGTATCATGTGCTGGCCTTCCACATGTAGTTTCTGTGGGAGTCGGAGACAACAGGATGAGAAAGAGAAGCTTGGAAGGGGGCGAGGAATTGGGTGCGTGCAGTGCTGCCCAAGGGAGTAGAAGCCGTGGTTAGGGAGGGGCAGGAGAGGAAGGAACCCAGCCTGGGCGGGGGGGCTCCTCATCCAGGGTGGAAGGGGATGCCTGTCTCCACCAGCGGCTCCCCAGACCTTCCTTATATTTTAACTCAGGATATTCACTGAGGTTCCTAACAATAAATCCTAATTATTGAGGTTCCTAACAATAAATCGGGGGTTAAAGGGATTGGAGTTACTAGGTCTTTGTTATAAGCCATCGGCTCAGAAGTCACTTAAAACAGATCTTTAGATACTTAAGTTTCTAATCCAATGTATTTCTATACACATAGTCACTGTACATATCTTTTCCTGCCAGTACCTTGGTGGTCGGACCCTCTAAGGGACTGAGCTAAGGAGGCTGATGCTCCAGACAGCTGTTCAGATTTTGTACGTAAAAGTCATAAAGTTGATTATTCATTCATCATCTGGCAAACGTGTCAAAAACTTTGCCAGGTGGTGGAGATACAGTAAAGCTATTATATGGTTCCTGCCCTCCTGTAGGAAAGCGTAGTTCTGTCTGACAGTGCACATCACCTATAAGGCAGCGTGTCTCTGAGATGGCTGCTGTGTTTGGGGAACTGGGATTTTAGAAGTCCTCCTAGAAGGGATGTCACTTGAGACTTCTCTGCTGCCGTAATAATTGACTCAAAAAATGGTCTGTGAATAAAGCCTGTTGACACAGATGACGGAGGTTAGCCTAACTTGGCTGCTGGCTGTACCATTCCATCCTGTCTGCTTCTCTGTGGTGCGTTGTCCTTCAGTTCAAATACGATGCTGACGTGGGATGTAGGAGATACTGTGGAATTGACCCAGGTCTCCAGCTCTGCAGGCTACACACTTTCCTTATCTACACTGGTTTGTACCCTTGATAGCTTTCCCACTAGATTGTAAGCTTCTTTGTGGGCATGATAATGATAGTGATCCTGATTTCCACAGCGGTGCTGCTGATACCTAACGTCCTTTGGGCATTACTCAACACCAGACAGTGCGTATGCATTATCTCATCTGATGCCTACAGCCTCTGAGATGGGTGCAGCTGTTCCCTCCTGTCTTCTAAATGTGTCATTGAGACTTAGAAGGGCTAGAGGACTCTCACATCAGTCTTCATCACAGTGGAAAAAAGGGTCACTTGTCTGTTTTTTGTTTTGGTTTTGTTTCGTGTGTGTGTTTGTGTCCCTATAATTTACATCCCCCCTCCCTGCCATATGCTCAGCTAGCATAGGTTTTTATTTGTGGTAAGTACTTAATAAGAAACAGATTCTGCTCTGCAAGGAGATGATGCTCCCTGGTTTCTTGTTCTGGTTGGTATTCCGTCAAAGTGGCCCCCAGACACCCTTGGGTGCTGAGGCATTGAGATCTTGGTCCTTCTTTTCTTCTTCTTCTTCCTTTTTTTTTTTTTTTTTTTTTTTTTTTTTTTACCATCACTGGCTCTTCTCTTGTATAGCTCACCACTCTTACTTGGCTTTTGGGGATCATCACTGCTTACATGCCTGTACTGTCACCATGGCTAATCCCCAGCCACCTTCTGTGTCTGCTGACCCCTGCTAAGTTCAGGGTTGACCATTCTTAATCCTCTCCACACACTCTTCCTTCTCCTAGAGTCTCCAGTGTGTTCCAGCACTCCACAAGAGGTTGGCCAATTGGGATTTATTCTGCTTGTAAACTGTCCAGTCATTCTGTATCAGTGTCCTATTTTGTCTTTTCTGAGCTTTATCCCTGAGTGAGTAGGTGGGTCCAGGGATATTATTTGATCCTCAGAGGGTGTTGCTTGTTTGGTTGCTGTATATACTTCCCAAGCCAGACCTGTTTAAGAACCGTGGTACCAGAGATGATGCTTTACTATATAAGTAACTGCTGATTTAGGAATAAACCAATATCTCATTCTCCTAAAACTTCCATTTCTGTGCTCTTTTTAAAGTAAATTATGACAAAGTTTTTATGAAACACAGATAGTAGCTACCTCATACTTTGTTCATAATAAATTTTGCTTGAATACCTGTATTTTGTATTTTATTTTTATTTTTTTTTTAGATTTTTATTTATTTATCCATGAGAGACACAGAGAGGCAGAGAGACAGAGGCAGAGGGAGAAGCAGGCTTCTCATGGGGAGCCTGATGTGGGACTCGATCCCAGGACCCTGAGATCATGCCCTGAACCGAAGGCAGATGCTCAACCACTGAGCCACCCAGGCGCCTGTATTTTGTATTTTAACTCTGATTTTGACAGTGTTAATCCTCCCTCCAGTGGGTACTTTGTGTCTCTATTATATGGGTACTTTATGCTCACCAGAGGGTAAGATGCCTGCTTTTTACAGTGGACTGAGATTTAGCCCCTTGTATGGGCACATCTCAGTCTGGAGGCAAAGCATGACATGGTTGTTATTTGTGTGGACTCTGAAGTGAGAGTCCCTCAGTTCAGATACAAGCTGCACCGTGTATTAATTGTATGACCTTGTGCATCTTCCACTTAACTGTCCCTCCGTTTTCTCATCTATGAGATGGGGTTATAACATGGATCTGAGGATTAAGGGAGTTCACATGTCTGAAGTGCTTAGGGAGTATGCTGGATCCACACTCAACAGCCTAAGTGTGTCTCCAGTGTAATGTCCACGTTTCTCAAGTAGACTTCGAGCGGGTCCAGCTGTGTGACTTTGTCGTAGTGCCTAGCATAAAGCCCAGCATGTAGTTCCACTTAGAGACTTGTTGACTGGATACATGGATGTATAAATGAATAGCAAACACTTTACTAAAGCTCATTAGTTCTTTATTTTTCATTGAATACATTGTTCTTCTGAGCTGAAGTTCTCTACTTTTAGGGTGACTGCTGTAGTTACTGAATTTTTATTGATTAAATTATGCATTGCTGATGTTTTTTCTGGCTATAACAGGAGTTAGCCAGTAGCTATAAGAAGATTCACTTAGCAATTTCACAGGAAGTGGCTTTCAGTTCTGAGTTGTCTACCAAGTATAATGTATCTAAGACACTAATGTATGTAGTTTCATTATAATCTGTATGTTGTTAAACATGCATAGAAAATTCATTGCTGTGTATCTTCTAATGCTTTATTTCAAATGAATTTGTTCTTCATTGATAGTTAATAGTTGTGACCCCTTAAAATATTTGTTGCACTTTGCTTTTAAAATTCTAGACATAAAACCATTCCCCATGAAAACCTAAGTTGTATCATAAAGAGCTTTAAAGTGTTTAGTTTGGAATATGTAGTATGTAGGCTTTTTTTAGTTCAAGGGAACATGTAGATTATTGACCCTCTGAAACCACTAATGCTAAGAAAGCAGTTAAGATTTTTTTTTTAATTTATTTATGATAGTCACAGAGAGAGAGAGAGAGAGAGAGGCAGAGACACAGGCAGAGGGAGAAGCAGGCTCCATGCACCGGGAGCCCGATGTGGGATTCGATCCCGGGTTTCCAGGATCGCGCCCTGGGCCAAAGGCAGGCGCCAAACCGCTGCGCCACCCAGGGATCCCAGTTAAGATTTTTTTAAAGGTTTATTTATTTAAACAATCTCTACATCCAACGTGAGGCTCAAACCTATGTCCCCGAGATCAAGAGCCACATGTTCTATGGGCTCAGCCAGCCAGGAGCTCCAAAAGCAGTTCAGATTTTAATCTTCCATTTGCTACGTGTTGATAATGATTAACAGGCATTTTCCTCTCTTTTGTGTAGGATAGACTTATGTTAGAAATGCTCTTGAATGATGTGGTACTTGAGTTTGGTGTCATGCCCATTGGAGACACAGAGCATGCCTGTCCTCCTCTCAGGCTTTGGATTATGACACTTACCAATGCTTCTAAGAGCCAGGGCAGACTTCAGAGTAATGGCAGAGGCTGAGTATAAGGGTGCTTATTTTACTTAACACCCTATTCACCTGGTTAGTGCAGTCTGTGGTCTTAGACCATTCATGGTGTTTGTTTCATAGGATCAGTCTTTGCTGGCCCCTCAGATACAAGGCCCTGTGGAATTTCAAGTCTGTTATTTCCTATCTTGAGGTTTCTCAGTCAGTCCTGGTCCTTAGTATGAAGAATCTTTGGTACATGGCTTATAGATCCTTGGTTATAACCCTTATTTTATAAAGTTTCCAGGTTATAATGCTTTTATTTTTTCCTTCTGGGCAGCCCTTTACCCCTTACTTCTCTTATTTTAGGGTTCCTAAAGTTGCAACCAGAATCTTGCAATTAACAATTCTGTCCTGACACCATCTAGGCTTTTGTCTGATTTCCAATATTTAAGTTGAATATTTGACAGTTTCTTAAATTACATAGTAGCTTGAGGCACCCTAAGAGGAAGGATTGGTAGGGACTTGCCTCCCACTAGCAGCTGGGGTATTCCTAACTTTGAAGACAGAACTAACTTAATCCTCACAACACCAGAATTTCCACAGAGATCCCCTGGGGCATGATGTACCTTTGAATATGTCTCTGTGTGATACAAAGCGAAAGAAGATATGAGGAGAATGGGAATCAGTATCTGAACTTATTTTCAAGTAACAGTATCTGTTTTGTAAAGCAAGGGATATCTGTGCCTTGTTGCAGCACATACTTCTTTTATTGATTAACAGTAAAGTGTTGTAAGAAGCAGGCAGATGGTGGTGTTAGAAGATCCTAAGCTCTCCTTGTCTTAGGAACACACCAAGCTAACAACTACATCTCTAAAACTACCTCTGAAAACATCCTGAAGACTGGCAGAGCAGATCTTCCACACTAGTCAAAGGAGGCCACACTGCACAGGATAGGAGGGGTGGAGACACTTTTGGGAACCAAACCTCTGGTGTGACTAGCCACAAATGAGCATCCTAAGCATGGAGAAAGCACAAGGATCAGACCTCGTACTGGCAGACCTTCACTGGGAAGATGAATCCTTATAATATCTGGCTTTGAAAACCAATGGGGCTTAACTTTGGAAGCTTTAAAAATCAGTGGGGCTCAACTCTAGGAGAGTCAGAGGGCAATAGAAAACTGAGTCCCTACCCTTGAAGAGCCAGCATACTAAATAACTCAGCTCAAGACATAGCACAGAAACCGAAGTTTGAAAAATGCCTGGGGTATAGGTATACATGAAGGACTACTTGTTGACTAATTTTAGAACATGTGTCAGAGGGGTAGGGATCTTTAGGAGATTTCTCTGGGAACAAAAGTGCTAGTGGGTGCCATTTTTCGTCCTTGCTCCCAGCCTAGATAGCCAGTTGGGAGCAATGCTAACACTCTCTACCTTGTTGGTATAGTGTGCCCTGCCCTGGTGATCCCCTGCTGACCTGCCCCACCCAATCTGCCCTCCTTGGCAGACATCCCTCCAAAGCAGCTCCTGTGCTGCCACACCCAGTAGGCAGCCCTGTCCAGGACTGTCACCACGCCAAATTGATTTCTGTCCCGGGGAGGTTGGGAGATAACCCTGCATACCAGTGCATGTATAGTTCTCTGGTAGGACTTCTTAGCTGGCTGCACAGGGAGCAAGCCTTGTCTTTTAGTGGACCTGCCATTATGGCAGAGAGGCTAATTGTAGACAGGTAGGTTGACTCCTGGCTCTTCCCACCCTTCCTACTAGTGAGCCCATGGTGGCTACAGTTGGGCTTCTCAGGACTGTGGGGAGCAAACCCCACCCAGTGTATCCACAACAAGAAAAGTGGGTCACTGCAGCTGGCTAGGTTGAAGGCATTTGCAGCTCAGCCACAAGAGGAGGGTGCACACAGCCCATTCAGGGGATATCCCTGGAGCACCTGGTTCTGGTAACCAGGGGGGAATTGCCCTACAGGGCACCACAAGGCCACTACTTTTAAGACTAGGAGCCCTAGCTGACCTACCTAATACATAGAACAAACAGAGAGAGTTAGACTAAATTAGGAGACAGAAGCATATGTTCCAAATAAAAGAATAAGACAACAATCATAGTAAAAGAGCTAAACAAAACCAAGATGAGCAATATGCCTGATAAAGAGCTCAAAGTGCTGGCCATGAAGATAGTCACTAGACTTGAAAAAAGAGTAGATGAACTTGAAACTGCAACAAAGAGATAGAAAATATAAACAAGAACCAGTCAGAACTGAAGAATTCAGTAAGCAAGATGAAAAATACTACTAGAGGGAATCAATATCAGAGTAGAGGATGCAGAAGAACACAGCAGTGATTTGGAAGATGGGGTAATGGAAAGCAACCACAATAATAGCAAAATGAAAAAAAAGAATAATAAAAAATGAGACTTGGAATGCCTGGGTGGCTCAGCGGTTGCGCGTCTGCCTTTGGCTCAGGGTGTAATCCCAGGTCTGGGGATCTAGTCCTGCACTGGAATCCCTGCAGGGAGCCTACTTTTCTCTCTGCCTTTGTCTCTGCCTTTTCTGTGTCTCTCATGAATAAATAAAGTCTTTAAAAAAATTAAAAATGGGACTAGATTAAGAGAGCTCAGTGGTATCATCAAGCATAACAATGTTCACATTATAGGGATCCCAAAAGGAAAAGAGAGAGAAGGAGGCAGAAAACTCATTTGAAGAAATAATAGTGGAAAACTTCCCTAATGTGGGGAAGGAAACAGACATCCAAGTCCAGGAACACAGAGAGCCCCTAACAATGATGAAACCAAGGAAGTCTACACCAAGACATATAATAATTAAAATGGCTAAAAGTAATGATGGAGAATTTTAAAAGCAGGAAGAGAGAACATTTGCATGCAAGGGAGACCCCCCATAAGGCTGTCAGATAGTTTTTCAGCAGAAATTTTGCAGGCCAAAAGAGAGTGGCATCATATATTCAAAGGACTAAAAGGAAAAAGCAACAACCCTACAATCATAAATACTCTACCCAGCAAAGTGATCATTCAAATTGAAGGAAAGAGAAAGATTTTCCAAAACAAAAGTTAAAGGAGTTCATCACTACTATAACCAGCCTGACAACAAATGTTAAAAGGAATTCTTTGGGTGGAAAGAAAAAGCCATAACTAGAAGTGAGAAAATAATGAAAAGAAAAGGTAAAGTAGTAAAGGTATAGTAGATTAATCACTCATCAAGTCAGTATGGAGGTTAAAACACAAAAGTAGTAAAATCCATTGTATCTATAAAAATTAGTCAAGAGATATACACAATAAAAGGATGTAAAATATGACATATATATAAAATATGAAGGAGGGAGTAAAAATTTAGTGCTTTTAGAATGTGTCCAAATTAAGTAACCATCAACTTCATATAGACTGCTATGCACATAAGATGTTGTATATGAATCTAGTGTTAACTACAAATCAAAATCCTACAATAGATACACAGAGAATATAGAGAAAGGAATCCAAGCATAGCACTAAAGAAAGCAATCGAAGCCCAAGGAAGGAGAGAGGAAGAGAAGAAGAAAGGAATAGAGAAGACTATAAAAACAACCAGAAAACAGTGAAAAAAAATGGCAATAAGTATGTACCTATTAATAATTACTTTAAATATAAATGGATTAAATGCTCCAAACAAGATATAGGGTGACTGGACAAAAAAACAAGACCCATCTCTATGCTGCCTACAAGAGACTCTAGATCTCAAAACACATGCAAACTGAAAGCGAAGGGATGAAAAGAGCTATTTCATGCAAATGGAAATGAGAAAATAAAAAGCTGTGGTAGCTATATTTGTAACATACAAAATAGACTTTATTTTATTTTTATTTTTTAATATTTATTTATTTATTTATGATAGAGAGAGGCAGAGACACAGGAGGAGGAAGAAGCAGGCTCCATGCTGGGAGCCTGATGCGGGACTTGATCCTGGGACTCCAGGATCGCGCCCTGGGCCAAAGACAGGTGCTAAACCGCTGAGCCACCAAGGATGCCCCAAAATAGACTTTAAAATAAAGACTGCAGCAAGAGACAATGAGGGGCATGACATAATGATGAGGGAATCAATTTAAGAGGATATAACAGTTATAAATATCTATTCACCCAACTTAAACACATAAAGCAAATATTAATAGATAAAAGGGAGAAATTGATAGTATTATAATAATAGTAGGGCTCTTTCATACCCCACTTACATCAATGAACAGATAATCCAGACAGAAAATCAACAAGGGAAAAGTGGCTTTGAATGACACATTAGACTATATGGACCTAACAAATACATACAGAACATTTCATCCCCAAACAGTAGAATATATATTCTTTTCAAGTGCACATGGAACATTTTCCAGTACAGATCACATGTTAGGCCCCAAAACAGGTCTCAATAAATTTAAGAAGACTGAAATATCAAATATCTTTTCTGACCATAATGGTATGAAACTAGAAATCAATTATAAGAGGGTAAACTGGAAAAAAAAACCCCACAAACATGTGGAGATTAAACAATATGTTACTAAAGAACCAGTGGATCAGCAAAGTAATCAAAGAGGAAATAAAAAAATACCTCAAGACAGATGAAAATGAAAACACAATGGTTCCAGATCTTTGGGATACACAGCAAAGGCATTTCTAAGAGGATAGTTTATAGGAATATAGGCCTAACTCAAGAAATAAATTTCTCAAATAAAAAACCTAACCTTATACCTAAAGGAACTAGAAAAAGAACAAAGCCCAAAGTTGGTAGAAGGAAGGAAATAATAAAGGTTAGAGAAGAAATAAATGAAATGAACTAAAAAGAAATCAATGAAACCAGGAGCTTGTTCTTTGAAAAGATGAACAAAATTGATCTTCCTTTAGCCAGACTCATTGAGAGAAAAAAAAAGAGAATTCAAATAAAAAATGAAGGAAGATAAATAGTAGCTGACACCACAGAAATACGAAGAATATAAAAGAATATTATTAAAATTTATATGTAACAAACTGAACAACCTAGAAGAAATGGATAATTCCTAGAAATATGCAATCTTCCAAAACTGAATCAAGAATAAGTAGAAAATGTGAACAGACCACTACTAGTTATGAAATTGAACCAGTAATAAAAAAACTCCCAACATACAAAAGTCTAGGACCACATGGATTCACAGGTGAAATGTACCAAACATTAATTAATTAATTCATTTTTATTTATTTATTTATGATAGAGAGAGAGAGAGAGAGGCAGAGACATAGGCAGAGGGAGAAGCAGGCTCCATGCACCGGGAGCCCGACGTGGGATTCGATCCCG
The DNA here is from genome assembly GCF_011100685.1 of Canis lupus familiaris. NCBI lineage: Eukaryota > Metazoa > Chordata > Mammalia > Carnivora > Canidae > Canis > Canis lupus. Next base: position 13,145,789 of record NC_049258.1, read on the forward strand.
GGTCTCCAGGATCGCGCCCTGGGCCAAAGGCAGGCGCCAAACCGCTGCGCCACCCAGAGATCCCTGTACCAAACATTTAAAGAAGAGTTAATACCTATTTTCAAATTATTCCAAAAAATAGAAGAGGAAAGAAAGCTTCTAAATACATTCTACAAGGCCACCATATTACCCTAATACCAAAACCAGAAAAAGACCATATGAAAAACAAACTGCAGGTCAGTATCCCTGATGAACATAGATATAAAAATCCTCAGCAAAATATTAGCATACTGCATTCAACAATACATTAAAAGGATCATTCACCACGATCGAAGGGGATTTATTCCAGAGATGTAGGAATGGTTCAGTGTTTGCAGATCAATCAGTGTGATACACCACATTAATAAAATGAAGGCTAAAAATCATATGATCATCTCAATAGATACATAAAAAGCATTTGACAGAATTCAACATCTGTTCATGATAAAAACTCTCAACAAAGTGGGTTTAGAGGGAACATACCTCAATATAATAAAGACCATGTATGATAAACCCATAGTTAACATTATACTCAATGGTGGAAAACTAAGAGCTTTTCCTGTAAGATCAGGAATAAGACCAAGACATCCACACTTGCCACTTCTACTCATCATAGTCTTGGAAGTCCTGTCACAGCAGTCAGCCAAGAAAAAGAAAGAAAAGGCATCCAAATTGGTATGGAAGAAGTAAAACTGTCCCTATTGGCAGATGGCATGACACTATGCATAGAAGACCCTAAAGACTTCACCAAAAAATTATTAGAAGTAATGAATGCGTTCAGTAAAGTTGTGAGTTACAAAATCAATATACAGAAATCTGTTGCATTTCTCTGTGCTAATAATGAAATACCAGAAAGAGAAATCAAGAAAACAGTTCCATTTAGAATTGTACCAAAAATAATGAAATACTTATGAATAAATTTAATCAAGGAGGTTGAAAGACCCATATTCTGAAAACTATAGAACATTGGTAAAAGAAATGGCAAACAACACAAACAAGTGGAAAGGTACACCATGCCCATGGATTGGAAGAAAAATCCTAAAAGGAAGCATAGACAGTAATCTGTTGGACATTTGCTTTAGCAACATTTATGGATATGACTCCTCAGGCAAGAAGAAAACAAAAATAAACTATTAGGACTCCATCAAAATAAAAAAACTTTTGCACAGCAAAGGAAATCATCAACTAAACAAAAAGGTAACCTAGCAAATGGGAGATGATCTATCAAATGATATATCTGATAAGGAGTTAATATCCAAAATATGTAAAGAACTTGTATACCTCAACATCAAAAAAAAAATCGGATTAAAAAATAGATACTTGAACATTTTTTTTTAAAGGACAGCTACAGATGGGCAACAGGCACATGAAAAGATTTCAGCATCACTAATCATCAGGGAAATGCAAATTAAAACTATGATGAGATATCACTTCATACCTGTCAGAGGAGCTACTATTAAAAAGACAAGAGGGCAGCCTGGGTGGCTCAGCAGTTTAGCGCTGCCTTCAGCCCTGGGCGTGATCCTGGAGACCCAGGATCGAGTCCCACATCGGGCTCCCTGTGGGGAGCCTGCTTCTCCCTCTGCGTGTGTCTCTGCCTCTCTCTCTCTCTCTCTCTCTGTCTTTCATGAATAAATAAAAACTAAAAAAAATTTTTTTTAAATAAATAAAAAGACAAATGTGGAGAAAAGAGAACCCTTATGACTATTGGTGGGAATGTAAATTGGTGCAAACACTGTGAAAAACAGTATGAAGGTTCCTTTAAAAATAAAAAATAGAAATACCACGTGATCTAGTGATTCTACTACTGGGTATTTACCCAAAGGAAAAAAATCACTAATTTGAAAAGATATATGCCCTCTGTGTTTATTGCAGCATTATTTATGCTAGCCAAGGTATGGAAGCTTCCCAAGTGTCCACTGATAGATGAATGGATAAGGAGATGTGTATATATAGCATGCAAGATAGCTCAGGCACAGAAAAGAATGAAATCTTGCTATTTACAATGCTATAGTTGATTCTAGAGAGAATTTTGCTAGATGACAAAGCCCAGTACTACATGATTTCACTTATATGTAGAATATAAAACAATATAAATGAAAAAAAATAGGCTCAAATACAGAGAAAAAACTGGTAGTTGCCAGAGGGGAGGTGAGGGGGGGGGGTGTGATAAGTGAAATAGATGACAGAGACTCAGAGATACATACTTCCAGTGATAAGTCACAGGAATGAAAAATACAGCATAGGGAACCTAGTCAATAGTATCGTAGTAACATTGGTGACACATTGCAACTACTTACTGTGGTGAACGCTGAGTAATGAATAAAATTATTAAGTCACTGTTGTACCGCTGAAACTAACATAACATTGTCAATATACTTCTATAATAAATGATGACAAAGTGTTATTTCTGTGTATCTGAAGCTGATGCTATGGGCCAGTGCTTCTCAACACGACAGTATCTATTTTATATAATGGAATCGCCAGTATTGCTTTTCCACAAATATGTCTAGTCTCTTACCCCCCATTCGCCCACTGGGTTTCCCAGGGTGGCAGGAGTGTTGATGAGTTATCTATAAGCTCTCCTCTGCTTTCCCATGTGGTATATTTGGGCAATACTCATGACTGGGTTGTAGTCATTTGTCATGGATCATAATAACAATAAGAAATATAACTAATATATATAGAACAATTCTGTTGCAGGAGCTTTTTTACGATTTTTTTTTTTTTTGGTGTTAAGGCACTTGCTTGACAATTCTGTAAGGATAATATTAGAATTTGAAATAAAGCTGGACATACCATATATACATACACATCATATAAATGTTTATATATTCAGGTCATGAGTCACTGTGTTTCTTGAAGTGGGATGGGTTAGGGGCCTTTATAAATTGATCACAGTGTGTTATTTTTAGTTCTACAGTAATCAGAGTACTTAATTTGTACTTAAAATGCAAGCTAGCACTAATTTTTTTTAGTGCATTAAAAAAAATTTTTTTACTAATACTTACCATGTGCCAGACTCCATGCCATATGCTTTCATTGTATCATTTCATTTAAGTTTTGCAAAAAAGAATTGTTTCTGAATTTACCTAACCTGAAGATGAGGAAACTGAGGCATAGACATTTACCGAGTGCTCACAACATACCAGACATGTTATAAACACTTTCCATTGTTAACTTATTTCATCCTCACAACAATTTCATGAAGTATTTACAATTACCATTATTAAAATTTTATTTTTATTTTTAAAGATTCATTTGTTTTAGAGAGAGTGTGAGGTTGTGTGCGAATGGGGTAAGGAGTAGAGGGAGAGGGAGAGAAAGAATCTCAGACTCCACACTGAGCACAGAGCCCAATATAAGGTTCTATCCTATGACCCTGAGATCATGACCTAAGTCCAATGCTCAACTGACTGAACCACCCAGGTATCCTCGATTATCACTGTTTTATAAGTGAGGAACCTGAGGCTCCAGGTTAGTGACTAGTCCAAGGTCACTCAGGCGGCAAGCCTGGGCTGCCTGACTCAGATTGCACAGTGACCCTAGACTAGAGTGGGGATTTGAACCTTAGGTTTTCTGTCTGTCTCAACATCGGGTTTCCCAGGGCTTTATTGCCTCCAGTTCTTAAAGGGGTTTAAAAATGATACATACCAAGGAGTGACAATTTGTTTAGATTGGTGGTTCTCAGCTGGGGGTGTCTTGGACTCCCCAGGGATACTGCAGTGTCTGAAGACATTTCTGATTGTCCCTACTAATGAGAGGGTACTGTTGGCATCTACTAGGTAAAGGCTTGGGGTCCTGTTAAACACCTGGCATTGCAGAAGACAGGTCCCTCACAACAAAGGATTATTACCGAAAAAAAAAAAAAAAATTCAGTAGTGCTGAGATTAAGAAACCTTACAGTGTTTTGAGTAGTGCATTTTTTTCCCAAAGAAATAAATTCCTTCAGCTTAAAATTATGCAGATTTTATTTTATTTTATTTTATTTTATTTTATTTTATTTTGCTGAAGAGGGAAAAGAAAAAGGGGTAGAGCTGTTATGAAACTTATAGCGGGGAGCGTCTTGGCTTGCAGAGCCCTGATCTGTGAGCTGCATTCATTCTCATTTTTAATGTGCTCAAGTGGACTCATAGGATCACAAATTCCAGGTTGAAGGAATTTTCACCTTCTGGAATGTAGGTAGATGATAGCTTTAAGTCCATTCATAGCTGGCTTTGAGCTGCTGTATGGAGTGTGTGTGTTTGGATACCTGTGTGGTGAACACTCCTTTGTACGTAACTTTTTGTGTGTGTGTGTAAGAGTGACTTCATAAAAGATTGCTTCTGCCAGAATTCAGAACACAGCAGGTAATGTACTTACTGAAGAGGTACGAACATGAGTAATTCTTGTCTCATGGGAAAGATCTAAACTAGTTTATTATAATGATGTAATATTTGGGTGCTTGATTTATCATCCTCATTTTCAATGACGCAGAACCTTAAGGACTTAACAGATTATAAAAATTCAAAGTATGTCTTTGAAGTCTGGCCTTTTCACCTAAGCAATTAAAGTGCCCCTTTTGTCCTGATAGTTTTCTGTTTGTGGATGTTTCCACAGATCATGGTTAAGAACTCAATGTATGCACTGGGCTAGGGAAGTTTTGGGATGTTTATTCTACGAGAGAGATCATAATCTGGGAACATACGCTTGACTCTGATAACAAGGCAAAAAGGACCATAAGAAAGGTGCAGACTCGGGATTGTAGTAGTGTTGAGAAGGAGTGCTGAGGAGTGGGACCCAGGGTAGGAAGGGCTGTGAGGGAGGAGTTGGCCTTTGGTGGGGACAGGTGACTTGGGGACCCTACTCTTCCACCATCTGCAGGAGTTGGCCTTTGAACTGGAACCCGTTTTAAGAGAAACTTAAGAGTAGTCTAAGTCCTGTACCAGTGTAGGCAAGAATATGGTATTTTAGGATATGCTAGGGGAGGGGAAATGGACAGAGATCATCATCATCACACAAGGATTGTGGCCACAAGGTATCGAATACTCTGTGAAGTCACTCACTCATCTAGCAGCTTTATGATAGCTCATCTAATCCTCACAGCAATCTCATGGGGTTGGTATTAGGATAACCTTCACAGCCTGGGAAACAGACCTTCCCAGGGCCCTGTCTTGCTCAGGGCTCCAAGGGCTCTTGTGGCTGCAGGCAGCCCCGGACGGCAGTCCTTCGCGGTTCAGTCTTGGTGGATCCTTAGGGACCAGGGATTGATGTGAGCAGAGCTGTCCTGTGACTCTGGAGGAAATACCTTTGATGCAGCGTTCTGCGCCATTAAGGAGGGGTAAACGTGGACTTTTTAAAGAAGAAAACTGGCTCTGTTAAACTTGGTCTCATAGGAATTCTTGGAAATGTTGTGACCTGAAAAATTGGAGAAGGACGATTTGAGTTGAACTGGCCAAAGTGATTAATTTGGGCATTTAAGTATGGAAGTACAGGTACAGACTAAATACATGGCAATTACTACCACAAGGCTTTCTTTCAACAGAGAGTCAGGGTCAAGTTAATCTGGGCTCAGTAGCTTTTGAGATGAGCTGTGAGAATATTTCAACAGCTCCTCCTTCCCCGGCCTGGCAGCAGTAGCCCCAGAGTGGGGGGCGATGGTGTGGAGGGGGAAAGAGACATCCTTCCTTGCTTTACCATAATCGCTAAGTGTACAGTAATGTACACTCACCTCAGTCTCAGATTTTAGACTTTATCCTTCATCTCCACCCTCATGACAATGAATAGAAGTCTAGTATTTGTTTGGAAAAGTAACAAGTTAATGGTGTATCAAAAAGTTCTTGACATTTATTTGTGTTTTCTTTAGGTGACTCTTCTTTAAAGCTACTTTCTTGTAAGAGACGTGTGCAATTTGACCCACAGAGTCTCAAAGAGAATTCAATTCCATTCCTTGCTTGTTCATTCATTCGTCGAGCGTTTATAGAAAGCCAGTCCTTGACCTGGAGAGGCTCACAGTCTAGACTCTGGAGGAAAAAGCAGACAACGGGCACCGATAAGTATGGTAGTGGCTGTGAAGAGCGGAGGGGTAGACGGTTGAGCAGAATGTTCATGAGCCCCCTTGAAGGACAGGGTAGGAGGCCGCCCTTAGTTCTGGGGATTGTTTTCTCTGTTTTGTTTCATCCTCTGTCCTGGGCTGACACCCTGCCCTTCAAACCTGTTTGTTTTCCTCTCATCCAAAGGGAGTCTCTGGGGTGAAGCAGCAAGATGGGTGCCAGCCCTTTGCAGCCCCAGCGAGGGCGTGTGTCATTCTTCCTCATGACTCACACACACCCAGCCACACTCAGGGCTCTACTACCATCTTCTTCTGATACTGATGAACTTCTGCAGCCCTGTGTCTTTCCTTTTTTCTGTCACCTGACCCTAACCACAGAGGTGTATAGAAGCATATGGGATACTGGAAGTACTGTGTGGGAAAGCATATAACAAACATATGCAAATAACTCCACTTGGGCAAGGGAGCATTTTATCATGCTGGGCCTCACCTCAGATTTGAAGTGCAGGTTAATGTATACATTTCTGCTTCCTAGGTCTAATTTTGGACTACGTGTTCTCTTAAAAATATACTCTTTAAGTATGTTCACACTTGATCCTATTCATTTACAGAATATGGCAAGATCATGGCCCCTGGGGGAAATGAAAGGGGTTCTCTAAGAGAGGCTCTGATCTTGTCAAATCCTGTAATAACAATTTGTGTGATACACAGAATGAATCCCTTCCATAGAAAGGAGTTGGGGTGATAGAAATCACAAATTTTGGAAGCAAAAATATCTTTTGTTAAGTGTATTTTTAAACTGTAGTACTCATGGAAAAAAAGATGACATTTCCATCAGAAGAGTTTCAAATTTAAGCAGAAGAGTTATTCTGCTTTGAAAGCCTTATTTCCCTTACTAAACATCAGATTGCATATTATAGTTATGAATCCCTAATTCTAAAAAATGCAAGCCAGTAGATGTAACCTAGTATATTTTGTCAAGCCATGGACTCTTGGGGACTTTATGCACAGGAAGTCCAATCTATTTTAAACTAATTAATTAGTGGACAGGTTTGGAGGAGCTGAAAATCGCCCTCCTGGTAGTTGTCTGAGCTCTGTGTTAGGATTGTGTACTCTGCTGATGCAGGCCTGCTCCTTCTGAGATCATCTCATCTCCTAAATGAGGTTTCAGATATTGAGTTGTATTTATCAGCAAATTATGTCCTATTTTTCTATCTTCTTTACTTTTTATTCCACAGTCATTAAAGCCTTGCTGTGTTCTTGTTATATGTTGATAAATGCTTCATAATTACTGTACAACTAAAATGTTGAATTGTTATATGGATTTTTATTAAAAAAAACAACCCCCAAATCCAAACCTTCTCACTGGAGAAAGGCAAAATAGTGGGGAAAAATGAACTCTGGCAGAGAAGTCTAGAAAACAGGGACTAAGTGTAGTGGGGGAACAGGGGTAGGAAGGGTTCTAGGTCTGACAGCCCACGTCTTGAGTGTTTACTCTCTTCCAGGCATTATGTGAAAGCTTTATATGGATTCACCCACTCAATCACCACAAGAACTCTGAAATTGGTACTATTATTATTCCCATATTAAAGATGCAAGAACTGAGGCACAAAAAAAGTGAGTCATCTTGTCCAAGGTTCTACAGCTAGTAAGCTGGGGACTAGGTTTCAAATGTAGGCAGTAGATCTGGGTACAGCCTACAAAGGTCTTGATGGGAGAGCTAACTTGGATTTGCATTTACCCAAGCTCCAATCCTACTTGCTACTTCTCACCTCTGTGAGCATGGGTGAAGTTATTTAACTCATCTGAGATAGTTTCTCAACTCATAAGTGGGTGTTATAATACTTACAGTGTAGATATGTTGAAAGTTTTAAATAAGGTGATGCACATAAATAGCTTGGCACTTAGAAAGAGCTCAGTGAACATGGCCTTCTCTCCTTTTGGTTTTCTGTCTTGGTCTGGTAGTGATGGTGATAGCTTGCAGCCCTGACTTACCCTGAACGTCCTGGTGATATGAGGTACTTCCCAAAATTCTTAGAGTTCTGCACAAGTTGTTTAGCACATGCCCCCACACAACCACACACTTTCTGAGGTTTCTTCTTGCTCTACTCTTGAGTGATTCCAAAGAGTTTGTCCACCTAGTTACATTTTGCGAAGTGTAGGACTGCCCTTGCAGTGGTCTGTCTCTAGCTTGGAGGTGAACACAGCTGGCCAAGTGTGCTTTCCAGGTAGGATAAGAGAATTTTCCCCAGCACTCTTGACTTGTTTTTTTCTTAAGGGAAGATAAATATTTGCTTTTTTAATCTTTGATTTGTTTCGTTGGATTGGATTTTTTTTTTTGACTTAACTATTAAGAAGGAGGGTAAACAAGTGTAGGGAAGGAAACATTTTCCTCTTCCCTCTTAGAGCCTTTGGATGAATCTAAGAATTAAACTGACATGAGACATGGTAAAAGGAGAAAAGCATACACACTTTTATTTTTAAGTGCACATGGGAACACTCACAAGCAAATGAAGACTCAGAAAGTGACCGGAACAGAAAGTTTTTACACCTTTCAGACGAAAAATTAAAAGAAAACCCAATAAATTTGTGAAGAATTGATGAGACAAAGAGGTTTGGGCAAGGAATAGTAAATTGTGGAGAGATGACTAGGAATATAAGAGTTTGTTTAATGATTTTGTTTGTACAGATTTCTTTTGACTTGATTGCTCATCTCTGGTGATAGAATGTCTTCCTGTCACCTGGTTACAGGGAAGATACCTTTCACCTGGGAGTTTTATCTCTTGCTCTCAGTAATAAAAAAGAGGGTGAGAGTGTCCTTCTTGGATCCGTTTCCCAAGTATCTTTAACTCAAAATAATCAATATGCTAAAGTGGCGTATTATTTTGAGGTGACACGCTCAGAATTCCTTCCCAAGTTTGAGAGAAAATAGATTGTAGTGTCTTAATTTTTTTTCTTGATCATTCTTAGATGCCTAAGGGTCCTAAGAGTAAGCAGTGAACCCTACCATAGGGTTTCTCTTCTAGGGATGGGTAGGACACACAGTTTATGGATTTAAGAGCCTGACTTAGGCTTGGATTATGGGGAAGCTCCTCTCCACTCTATCCACCTTACTCTGCTCTCCCAGATCCCTTTGCTAGCCAAGTCCCTTCTGTACTTGGTTGTGAGAGGAAAGTTTTTATGTAGCTTGTAAGAAGCATTTAACAGGAGTATCTGTGTATCCATAGAGATGCCATATGCTTCATTAAAGGCAACACAGTGTGTACCTGTGACATGATTCCCACTGTGTGGTTTGAGGACGCACTTGCATGAGATGAGGTTTCTGGCCCATCCCAGATACACTGAATCAGAATCACATTATCATTATTTGTGGTTTTAAAATATTCTCATGGGTTGTTTAAATTTCTCTTTGATGAAAATCAGTAGTGCAAACTTGTCACATCATTCAACCTTGTTCAGATCTTGGCACCCACATTTTCAAGGCTAATTTTCTCTCACTGTGGCTTGTCCTTACCGGTGAGGACCTGTTTGCCAAAGTTTCCTCTGAGCTCATTGATGAACAGTGTTGGGAGAGGTTGGTAAGAGTGCCAAGGAGACCAAAAGTTAGGGGAGGTGAGGCCTATGGAGTAAGCCAACACTGGAGCCAAGAATATGTAGTTCGTGGAATTAGATTTAAGGCAGAGGTGGTCTGTACTGAGAGGAGTTCAATTCCACTATCGTAGGGAACAGAGGAGAGAAATGAGAGTCAGGTAGAAGGCAGAAGCAGTAGGAGGCTCTAGTAGGATGGGGGTGGGGATATAGGGTCTGACATTGGCCAAGGGGCCTTTGGAACTTAATTAGTCTCAGGCCATTTCCTCAAGGTGGTTATTATAGGACTTGCCAGTCTAGCTACTGGGAATTTGTTTGTGATTATGTATTTAGACATTGAGTATAATACATTACATGAATTAACTGTAGATATTGCTTGCAAGTAAAAGGTAGAAATAAAGGTAGCTAGTTGGGAGCCCCGAAGTACTAAGAACAAGTTAACTTATGGAAGAAAATGTGCTGTTCTTACTCTAAACTTATTGTCTTAGAATATTCTAGAAAACACAAGAACACATGAGCTATATTCCAATTTCTAGTGAAGCTGTTCCTGAACTTTGCTGTTCACTGGAAGCATCTGGGGAAATCCTAAAAAGTACTGTTGCCTGGTTCCCGCCCCCAGATGTTCTGATTGAATCAATATGGGGTATGATCTGGACATTGGGATTTTAAAAGCTCTTCAGTCTCTCAGTTTTAGATGAAGAAATTCAGGTCTAGAGAGATTGTGAAGTTTTCCAGGGTCACATGGTTGTAGGAGCAGAGACAGGACTACATAAACAAAAGTCTCTTGACTCTTAGCTCAGGGTCCAGAAACCACTTCAAGCCTTATAAACAAAGGGAATTTAAAACAGTGCATTGTCCGCAAAGATGATGCAAGAGTTGAGGAGGCACACTGGAGATGATGAGGCAACTCAGAGAGCCAGCAGGAAGCAGCTCCCACACCCCTAGGGCTGGAGAGATGATGGGATTAGGTGGTGCTTCTGGAGCCCAGATGCCAGACCTCTGGGAGGGAGCTCGAACCACGGTGGTGGGGACAGGGGCTTCCTGGTAGGAGCTGAGACTAGTAGAGGGAGTTGAAGATGCCACTTGGTGGAGGGGTGGGGTGAGGGGAGGAGAAATAGCCTCCCTTCTCTCCTTTTGGCCCATGTACTCCGTCATCTTGTACTGACACTTCCTATTGGCCAAACCAGTTGAGAAGTGTGGTTCCTTCCAGAGCAGAATTGGGAATGGACAGACCTGAGTGCAGACTGCCAGCGGTGAGCAGCTTTGTGGTCTTTCTAATGTGCGGAAGTTCTTTGTTTGGAGCAGATCTGTTTGGATGCTGCTTTCATAAAGGAGAGTCTGCTGGGAGTTTCTCAGTAAATATCGGTAGAAGGAGGAACCCCCCCCCCTTTTTTTTTTGAGGAATATCATCTTTTATAAGTCTACTCTAACCCCAAGGTGGAGCTCAGACTCTAAGATCAAGAGTTGCCTGTTCCACTCACTGAGCCAGCCAGGCTCCCCAGGAATAATCCTATTAGAACAGTTAATGTCTTATATCCATTTTCATAAGTAGTATGACCGAAAGGCTTAATACAGGTGTGCACTTTTTCATTAATATCTTCTTTCTGCTTTGCTTCACACCCATCTCTCTCTCCCATTCAACATGCTTACATTTTTACAGCCCTTGTCTTTACAATATATACAGGTTTAAAAAGACGCATTGGTAATCTTATCTGTGCTAAGTCTTAAATATTTGTTCCTTTGAGGAATAGTTACTTTCTAGACATATCACCTAAAGCCTCCTATATATAGGAAATGACAGACTCTGCCTTAGTATATCATTTTAAGGCATTTTTAAAGAAAAATGGAATTATAGTACACTGCATTTTATTTGTTCTTCCTGATGGGCCAAGTACTTTGCACCCAGCGGAGCTAAGCCACACGTCCTGCTGTTCTAACAGTAGCTCCTTGTAGAGTGCAGCATTCTTTAGACTTGGATAATGTGTCTGATGTCATAAAAGGTTTATTAAAATAAATACAATATCATATTTTCTTTCAAGTGGCATTCTGATTAATTCCATCATAGATGGATACCTGATGCTCTTTTAATCAATAGAGGTAGCAGAGAGGCTTCAGCTAGTGATACCCAAGGTGTCAAGGGTGTTTTCAACAGCCTGTTCTTACCTGACACCAGTATCAACATTTGGTGTTCCTGTAAGTCATGCTCTAAAGACCCATGTCTATTTTAACCTATCTCACTGAATTGCTGTGAGGGTAATTAAATACTAAGGCTTTCTCTTGTTTTGAGAAAGAAGCTAATTTAAACCTTTAGACATTAAGTGCTTCTCCAAGGCCACTAGCAAGGGAGCTGCAGGGGCAGGGTTAGAATCAGTTGCTAATTTCTAGCTTTTTGCTGGAATTGCCAACTATAGATCCCAGTAATATGTTCTGACTCTATTTTCCCTCAGAATTAATCTGTGGTTAATGATAGCCTTCATAATCAAAAAGAACATGCAGGCCTGGAATTTATGACTTCCATAAATCTACTTCTTTTACATATCCACAGGGTTTGCCAGGGAGGCAGCTCAGGATGCATCTATTATCCTTTAGCTAATGGGAATGTGTTTAGTATTTGGGAGATTTTATATTTTAGCATAGTACTTGAATTATTAGTAGTAAATATTAAGTATAATAAATCTCCAAACTTTAAAGATTTTTTTATAATTACCTAATTTTAAAAATGCATGTAATGAATGCTGATGAATATAGCATATTCTTATGATTATTTTACTTCTGTTGTCTATTCCTAATGGAGAAATTGGGATCTACAGCATGTAACAAACTTCCCAAATGATACAGGGGTGCTAGATGATGGCACAACACCAAATCCTCCAGACTGTGTTACATAAACACAATATAAAAATGGAATGAAAACATTTTGTTATAGGATACTACTGGCTCTTGATGTCCTGGAAAAGTGTGTGTGTGCGCATGTGTGCGCCAGTGTGACTGTGTGTAATCTTTTTTAAACACGGGAAGGTTTGCCAATGGTGCTGTAGAGGGTGTGCCAGTAAGATGAAGAAGACATAACTTAGAAGAGAGAGCCAGAAAGCTCATCATAAGAGAGATGTTTATAGGATAAATCTTATCTTTTACAGGACATAGGGAAGATAAAAAGCTGTTTTATGGTTAATTCTGCTCAGATTACTACATTATTTAAAACTGAGAGAATCTTTTAAAAAATTGAATTTTCTATTTTCCATCTACCTTAATTACGTTATGGCATTTTTATTCATTGTAGGCAATGAATTGTCCACAGATAAATGGAATTGTTGATAGACACTCTCACTTTGGAGCTCTTCTGTAATCGGAATGTGAAGATATTTGGATTGCTTTATGAGGACATTTAAATAGAAGAAGTATCTTTTTATGTTTCAGATTGAAAGCAAAGAAAGCCACTTCACTGATTCTAAATTCATTTTGTAAAGCCCTGAATTACTGAAATGAAGTTCATTCAGCTCAAACATAATCAATGGTTTTCTATTTTGCTCTGAGGGAGAAGAGCAGGGTCATCTCAGATGGTTTTTTACTTGCTCATACACCTTTCATAATACTCTGAGGGAGGGTGTACATTAGAATTATTGTGGTATTGATTGAGGTAGAAAAAAATACACTATAAGAAGTCATGGTATCTGACTTTAGAACCCAAACCAATTGCTTCTCATGTTGTTGTGTAGACTTAGTGAATTGGACCTAGGCTCCTCCTAGTCATGTCAGATTTAGAATTTTTTCATGCAAAACACACTAAGCAATATGTGAGAGTTACATGAACCCATTTATCATACACTTAGTGAGAAAAAGCTGAGCTATAATAACACAGTGGTTTTTTTTTTTTAATATCAAGGATGCTGAAATTTCTGGAATAAGCAGGTAACCTGTATATTTAATTCAAGGACTGAATCATAAGAAATCATTTTATGGAAGGTCTTCACCATTATTTGATGCTTGATTTTTTGCTTTGGTTCCTACGGAAACTTTCATCTCCCAGTATTTGAAATGCAAATATTTCCATTGGGCTTTTGGTTTCTTTCATGGTTTTCAAAGGTACTGCATCATTATATTTGGTAATTTCATTTACTTTCCAGAATTGTCCTTAATCTTTATTTTTAAATTAAATCTTAGTGTAGATTACAACAGTGAAAGATGCTTTGTTCATTTTACATTTGAAATATATCACTTAAAATGGACTCCCAAGTTTACTTTAAAATACATAGAAAGAAAAATTCTATTCCCTCCTTTCTCCAAATGAAGAACAGTCCCTGGAGAAAGATTTTCCTTATTTTTTAACTGGAATCATTACATTTAAAATTAGAAATTATCTATATCTGTTCCCCTTCTATGCAGAGGTCTTTAAACTCTGGTTTCCAGAGAACACAGAAGATTGAGACATCTCTATTTCAATCTAAAAATCTCCTGTTTCTTCAACATCCCTCCTAAACTGTGGTTTCCACTTGGCTCAGGGCTTTGGTTTTTCTCATTCTCAAACTCTTTGGGATGCCACATTAAAAAAAAAACATAAAGCAACCAAACAACAACGACAAAACCCTCACAGATGTGATTAAAACTTGAATATGCTAAGATTAGATAAGCAAGTATTCATGAAGCCTCACTAGATTACTTAGGAAAGGATTCATGCAAGTGAGACCAACGGAAGCTTTGGGCGGCACTCGCTGCCCTTAAGGAGTTGCATGTACAGTGGTTGGGATAAAAGCACATGTTCATGTGGCATAATTAGAGCAGAGTATAAGAGAATCTGTCATTGGGACATTAGGTGGAAAAATAGGTTAAAAGTTCTAGAAGTGGAATGGTTGGGAAATGTTCATAGGGAAAGAATGGCAGAGCTGATAAGATGGGGAGCAGAGGTATTGGTGGGGGAGTAGATATTACAGCAGATTTGCAAGGGGAGGCTGATCTGGTTCATTGGTACTCACATTGTAGGGTAGTAGCGAGAAGAAGATGGGATAAATAAAATAGGACCATGTACCAAGAGGCTTCAAATGGCACTGTGGTGACTTTGAACTTGTCATTGAAGTTCCAGGAGTCAATGTAGGCTTTCTAGCACATGTGTGACTGAAAATGAAAGCAGTATTTTTGTCAGTATTAATCTGTTTGGGTTGTTTGGAATCCCCTACAACAGGAAGAGAATAGAATCTAGGAGTCCCGTTATAGCTGTTACTCAAGGTTCTAGGCATTGAATGCATGTTTGATTGAACCAAAGAGGTCCAACCTAGGACAGTTGGATCAGAAGGGGAGGAGTTAAAGTAAGAAAAATCAAAAGGATTGTTAGAAATAGTCAATAACAAAAAGAATTCAAATCTCAGATGGCCATGATTTTTGGTGCAGTAGCAAGGAAGATGTTAAGTTCTGTCAAGTGCCTTTGACAGAAGGGGGAACATTAGGAAGATGATGATGATTATTTTTAATTATTTTGTTTCATATCTCAGAGTTGAAATATGGACGCTTACTAGCTATGTAGTCTTGGGAAAATCATCTCTATATGAGATTCTTCATGGAGAAAATGGGCATGTGGTCTCCTTACCTTGATTATGGTGAGGACCAAATGAAGTGGGAGACAGAGATAGGAACATGACAGTCAAAGCAAAACAAAAATACAGAACTTCAAGTGTTGTACACGTGCAAGATGGTAATCCTTCTAACAGAAGCAGAGCAGTAGGAAATAGGGAAATGGGTTTGATATGAAATATGAAGTAAAGGTAGGTTATCAGCCTACCTGATAGTTTGGTTGCAGAGACTGGGTGAAACCCTCCAGGTCCATCTTCTGCTCTTTAGCTGAAATCATCTTTCTAAAAGCAAATCTGGTCATTGCCTACTCAAAATATTTTTTACTCTTGTTTCTCATCCACAGCATGAAACTCTACCACCTGCTCAACCCTAAAGGCCCATCGTGTTCTGGCCCTAAAATACTTTAGAAAATCATTCACTGAATGTTATTTAAATGCCCACTTTATGTCAGGCATTGAGCTGAGTTCTGAAGATAGGGAGGTTGCGCGGCACATTCTCTACTCTCTAGTGTAGTACATGGTAGGAAGTGTGTGGTACAGCCAGATAAATATATAGGAGGCTCTAGAAGGAGAAGCAGAGGAACACCTAATGCATGCATCCTCCTTGGGAATAGAAAGGTGGCTGATTTCAGGGAGGGCTTCCTAAAGGAGGTGGCCTGATTTTTTGCTGGGTGAAATTAGGAACCAGTCAGGGGAAATGAGAAGTATGGGTGAAGGAGGGTATTTCAGAAGAGAGGGTGTTTTTCATTTCCTTTGAATCCTATCACCCAGTTACTGTTTCACATAGAACATTAGTCATGCTTAGTTAATTAACCTTGGCCGTTTCTCAAATGTGTGAAAATGGAGATGAGGGAAGGGGAATGTTCCTGGACCATAGGAGGGTGAAGGAGAAATAAAACCAAGACTCTTTCAGACAGGTATACATAGGGCAACTGCATAACTTATTCAGATTAAGGCACTTTGAGGAGTAAAAGGAGTAAAAGTATACTAATAAGTATGTCTGGACCATAGGTATAAACTGGGAATATTCTAGGAAAATCAGGATATTTGGTTGTTCTAGGCGGAGAACTTCCTTCTGCTGGGGTGACACCATCATAGCAAGGCCCCTTCTAGTTCTGGGTTGGCTTGTGAGCTGTCTTTGCATACTCTCCCTATAGGGCTTCTCTTTGGGATGGGCCCAAGATCCAGATCTGCAGAGCAGCCTGCTTAGAGAATGGGAGGGCTATGGACTGGGTGTGGAGCCTAGCCAGGTCTCCTCCCCCTGGCCAGGAGAGGCAGCAGCGTTCTGGCTGGCTAGGTGGTGGGATGGGAAGCTCGGTGAGCAGCAGTCCCCAGCCGGTCCCTAGTTTCAACAGTGAAGATTGTGTCCTTTGGGCTGATTGGGGGTGGGAGGTGGGGACTTGCTTTTGAGAATCAGAACCTTGGTTTCTAGTTCGCCATTAATCAGCTGCTATCCTGGGAAATCTTTCCATCCCCCTGTCTCATTGTGACTGTGAAAAACGCATGTAAATGGACACCTTCATTTATGGGTGCTTTCATGCTTTCATTTGTTCTTGTTACACAGATGCTGATGCCAGTGTTAGTCATTGAGGGTCCTTGCCTTGCTCTCTCCCGGGTGTATGAGTGGTGAGATTTGGATTTTCGTGGCTAGACTAGGGAAAAGGAGCTGGGCATAACAAGGACTAAGAGGTATTTTCAAATTATACACACAACATAAAATAGGGTTTTGTTGTAAAGATAGTGAGCTTTTTTCTGTTTAGTATGGTTTTCTTCAGCATTTGCAATACATTCAATATCTCCAGTTGGGGTTCAATAACTTTAACGGAGAAAAATTGCAATTTTAATAATAAGCACAGGTTGATTGCCTACTTTGTCTTTTATATTAAAATGAATGTTGCAATTACTATGTATTAATACTCAGTAAACTGTTTCTTTTTCATTTGGAGCTAGAAAAGTATTACTTCTAGGCAGGCGCACACAATTTATCCTGGTAAATAAAGTAATTCTGAGTGTGCATGTATATGTTTATTATGAAGCCATCTTTCAGAATGCACCAAATGGAAAGAGAGGAAGCTGATTGTCTTTTATTTTGGGGCTGACAGAATGTTTATTAATGGCTGTGGATTTGAAATGAGCATCTTACTAAATGGAAGTCTTGGGCCAACCTCTGACCCTTTTGTCTTAAAGGTTTGAGAACAGATAATATAAAGAATACCAGCTTTTTTCCAGATGGCTGCATGCTTGATGTTCCTTTATGTTTAGCTGTCATTCAAATATGAATGCCCAGTGATTATAAGTGTCTCTTTCTCTTTTCTGGACTGAAATGAAACCTTTTTATGCGTTGTGTGTTAAAACAGATTAACTGTTTGGCTGATCAGTAGGGAAATTAGAACAATAGCTGCCAACTCGACGCTTTAGTGAAAGAATGTCCTTTGGGGCTTCGGGGTAAGGTTCATAGGCAAATGGTGTGTCCAAGTGTCAGGCTTGGGAAAGATGGGTGAGTTATAAAAATAATTCTCCTGAATTTTAATTTTATAATGCGTCTGGATGACAATAGTAGTATCTTTAAGAAGCATGCGGGATTTGGATAAAATTTCCCCAACTTTTCCGGGTTGGCCCATCATTAGTTTCTTGGAGTGGCACTGTGCAAGGTGAATTAAAAATGATATGTTCATATGTAATGATGCGTTTTATCATGAAAGCATAATGCAAAATTACTATATAATGGTTTTCTACCTTTTAGTGTGCTAAAGTTGTCTTTTAAAAATACGTACATTTGATAGGATTCTCATAATGGATAATCTATCATTTTTTCTACTAATGCAGCAATTTTGTAATCTGAAAAGCAAGTAAGGCGGACAATTATCATTTAGGTATGGTTGAAATATAGACCTGTCTGGGTAGCAAGAGGGAAACTGGTGAGCCCTCAGTGACCGCTGCAGTAAAGGCAGTGTCAGAGATGGCCAGAGGCCAAGGGTCTGAGGGGACCAACACATCCATTTTAGGAAGCTGGAGTATTTTTTAAAAATGCTCAGTTGGTTCACATTCTCAGCAGTGTGTAGAAAGGTGGCTCTCCTTTTCCCTGGAAACACACAGCATGACTTAAGTACAATATTTTTATGACCTAGTGGAAGAAAAAAATATGTTTCATCCATTTATTTAATAGATTGTATTAAAAGATGTGGGTTTTTTTTTTTGATGATTTTTGTTCATGGAAAAACACACAGGAAAGCCTTCCTTGAAAATTGTCTTAACAATAATTGTTTTCTAAAGCACCCAATGGTGAAAATAAGATCAAATAACCAGTTAGTCTGCTTTTGACTTTGTAGAATATTTTTGATATTTTAAATTTTTTGGTACCTTTTTCATGATTTATGCCCAGTTTTTCTTTTATAACAGCTTTATGGAGATATAATTTACATGTCCTACAATTCATTCATTTATAATGTATAATGCCTCTTCATATATTCACTGAGTTGTGCATCTATTGCTATAATCAATTTTAGAATGTTTTCATTAGCTCCCAGACAAACCCCATTTCTCTTAACTGTCATGTCCTAATCCCCTCAGCCATGGGCAGCCTCTAGTCTACTTTCTTTATAGGTTTGCCTCTTCTGGACATTTTGTATGAATGGAATCAAAGAACCAATATAGTGTCCTTTATGATCAGCCACTTTGACTTAGCATAATGTTTTTAAGGTCCTTCTATGTTGTAGCATGTATGGGCACTAACTCTTTTTTTATGGCTGAATAATATTCTATTGTGTAGATATACTGCATTTTGTCCATTTATTGAAGGACATTTTCATAGTAATAGCAAAGAATTGAGATAGTCATCAATTACTGTAAATAGGATGTGGAAGGAACTCAGAGTGTGACAACAATGACCATATGTGGAGAACTTATAGTGTTTAGTAACACATGTACTTACACAGTAAGGCCTTATATAGGTGCAATCTTTACAAGTATCCTTTTGGTGAATATTGTTATGTCCAACTTAGAGGTGAACAGACAAGGGCTAAGTCATTTTGCCTAGCATCAAACATCTAGCCAGTAGTGGAGCCAGAGTGTACCCAGGCCATGGGACCCCCAGGACACCTGCTTTGGGTCCCAGTGTTGGGATATTGCCTACAGCACTTGAATTCCTCATGACCTCTTTTCCTTTCCCCACTGAATTTTATCAGTGTGCTTCCTAACTGAAAATAATGTTTTCTTTCTTTCTCTTACATAGATGTACTGATGGCTATTTTATTTTCTGACCTACAAAAATAATGCATAATTGGAGAAAAAGTCAGAAAATACAATATAAAGAAAAGAACCTTGAAACCCTGCAGTGTACCTAGCACAGAATTAAAGAAAGCTAGAGGCCTGAGTTATGATGCTGTTTGTGAGGTGGTCTGATCAGGTGTCTTCATTCATTTTTTTCCACTATCACTGAATTTAAGTGCAAAACTCTGACTATTGCTTGCAGTGACTTGGCTAGAGAAATATCTGTTCCGTAGGGTCATGAGTCTATCTCCAGAAAGGGCTTCCTCTAAAAATTTCCCCAAGTAGTTTGCAAGTGTGCCAGGTATGACACAGGGTGCTCTGATGCTGCATCAGTTCAGAAAGTCCTTTTTGACCCTTGGTATACCCAAGGCTCAGGACACGATCCTGGGATCCGGGATTGAGTCCCATGTCAGGCTCCCTGTGGGGAGCCTGCTTCTCCCTCTGCCTATGTCTCTGCCTCTCTCTGTGTCTCTCATTAATAAATATAAAGTCTTAAAAAAAAAACAGTCCTTTTGTAGGGTCTTTTCATCATTTTGGGGCTGAGGAAATAAAGTTTCTAGGAGTCTTGTATCTTTATGTAACATCACACTGATAAAATAAGGGTATATTTCCTTTTGTTTTTTCTTCATCTGATGTTTTGTGATAATTAGAGCCCTGGTCAAGATTGAGTCTCAGAATTTGGTTTTTAAGGGAAATGAGAGACTGCTATGCTCTGGGGCTCAGTTTGAATTCTCCAGTGAAACAAAGAAATAGGATTTTATTTATTCATTCAGTAAACATTTTTTTTTTGAGCAACTGATTATTTGCAGGTGCTGTGGTGCTAGATGCTGCAAGCAAGACATGTGTTCTCTTGCCATGGAGCTCTCTGACTACTGGGTATAAAGACAAAAACAATACAGCACTATGAGTCTTACAGTTTTTGATAGAGAATGGTGCAAATAATTATTTTTAGAATTATTAAATCAGAAAAAGGAATATGGCTTTATTGTCTAATAACGGTTATTTTCTTTTTCATTTAAAAAACTTTATTGTGAAGAACTTTGCATTTTTGCAAATGTGTATGTATCACCCACTCAGCCCTTCAAATCATCAACCATCTTTTATTCTTTTCCTGTATATTTTGATCCTACTTGTTTTTCCTTTGTAGGGATGTTGAGAGTCTTGCAGCAGGCTTTCCTGGGTGATAATGGAGCCTTATTGAACACTATTTTCCAAGTAACTTCTTATATTCTTTTTATTTTGCCATTCTGGAAACAAAGAATGCATGACACATGCCATTTTTTGAATTGTTTAGCAAAAAGATAATAAAATGGTTATTTGACTTCCATGTTCAAGGATGAATCCTGCTGCTCACAAAGGGTCTGCCTTTTGCTGGCTTTAGAGGATTAGAGGTTTGTTTGCCTGGTGGAAAAGTGTATGGAGCGTTAGTTCCAAAAAACCCTCAGCACGTACTAAAACACAGAACATCCTCCAAATAATCTTTCAAGTAAGTGAAGCTTAGCAAGGAATATAATTGCAGAGAACATTTGTATTTGTGGTTTAGATTTATATGTGTGTAAAGGCAGCAATTTCAGGCTTTTAAGGAATTAAGCTGGCTGGAGAATTGGGTACGGGAAATTAACCTGCTTAATTCATTGGCTTGATTTTTGTGATGCTCATGATCTGTGATGAGGACACTATTCCATGCTACTGTGTAATGCCTCCACAATTCATTGCTGAGAATGAAATAATTTTTCTCATGTGGCAGGAGCTGATGCAGGTTTTTTTCTGGTAGTGATCGGAATCAATGATGCCTATAGGGTAAATAACAGGTTCCTGAGAATAAGTTCTCACTAATAAGTGAAGCCCTTTAAAAGTCTCCAGATGTGGAAGCTTTTGTATTTTGTTGCTAGGAGTTCCCCTGAAAATGCTCTTATTTCCCCACTTATCTCTCCAGTCAAGGTATTGGGAACTGTACAAGTGATGTCAACCTAGCCCCAGAATGTGGAGAGAAGGTAGTTGTTTGCATAGGATTGTACTGCCAACATGGGGGGATGTGCTTTGCAAACTCATTTCAGTTCTTAAACACAGTAGGGGAACAGGTGATATTGACCGTCTTCTGTTCTAAGTAAACAGTCTTCCATGGGCCAGTGCTTGGTGAGCTGGGCCTAGAACTTGTCTTCTCTCTTGTTCATTTGCATCAGTGTCTGGAGGAGAGCCTGGCACATTGTAGGCCATGGTAATCATTTGAATGAACAGAAATATTCCAAACCAGGTTTTTCCAAGGTGTGTTTTATACAGCCTTGGTATTATGATGACCTCTTTGGAAAATAATTTCATGGGCAAATAAGTTGGGAAATGTTAGTCTCTGGGTAGAGTCACTAAAGGTTTGAATATATTTTGTGGCAAAGAAATCATTTTACATTTGTTTAATCCAGTGTATAAAACCATATGATTGTGGTGCCTTCCTATCACAGCACATCTATTAGTGTCCTGCAGAATTACTATTAAGTATAAGAGCCTTTGGGAAGTAGAGCTTCAAATGAATAGCTTTCCTAGACTATTTGACATTCACCAGTTAAGACCACCAAATAAAAAGTAAGCCCAGACCTTGGCCTCCTGCTTTTGGCTTATATTTGTTCCTTTAGTTCCAGTTTTTAAGCCTCAACTCTCATCTCTCTCTTGATGATTTGGACTTTACATTTCCTATCCCTACTTATTTCCTGGGTTACTCTTCTATTGGTGTACTAAAACAAGCTTTTTCTTGGAGTGCCTGGCTGTCTCATTTGGTTGAGCATCTGACTCGATTTCAGCTCAGGTCATGATCTCAGGGTCATGGATTGAGCCCCACATTGGGCACTGCACTCAGTGGGGAGTCTGCTGGAGATTCTCTCCCTATCCTTCCTGGACCTTGGGCTCGCGCACGCTCGCTCTCTCTCTCTCTCTCTCTCTCTCTCCCTCTCCCCCTCTCAAATAAATAAATAAATAAATAAATAAATTTAAAAAATAAATAAATAAATAAATAAATTTAAAAAATCCTCTTTTCTTATACGAATAATACATGTTCAAGTTGGAATATGAGAAGATATAGTGTAAAACATACCGTTCTGCTTATAATCTTATGATTGCACTATAAGAGAGAATATATTTATATGTGGGTCTGTGTATCCTATGGAGCTAGATCACCTTGTTTCCAATCCTTCTTCTCCTTACTTGCTGTGTAACTTGAGGCAAGTTATTTAGCCTCCTGCTTCAATTCCCTCATCTCTAATATGGGGATAATGATAATGCCCATATAATGGGGTTGTTCTGAAGAATAAATGAATTAATATTTGTAAAATGCTTGAAATAGTACCTGGCACATCGAATTTATATGAGGTAAATTAAAAATATGTATGCATATATGTGTTTTCACACAATATTGTACTGTCTACATGTATCACAGATTATTGACACAGTACACCACTGTTGGATACTCAGGTTGTTAGATTTTTCACAGTGATGGACAGTTCTGTTGTGAACACCTGTCCCTGAGATTTTTTGAATAGCCATTGTTATTTCCTTAGATTAATTCCTTAAACTGGAACTACTCAATCAATAGATGTGCATGTTTATATAACTCTGGTACAGTCTTACTACAGAATTTAGTAAGAAACCCAATCAATACTGATCACTACCATGCTTGAGAATGCCATCTCTTTTAATTTTTGTTAATGTGGAGGGTTAAACATTTTGCCACTTAAGAAAATACTACTAAAGGTACCTGTGTAAAGTAGTGGCCCAGTCAGTAAAACATGCTGTTCTTGATCTTAGGGTTGTGGGTTTGAGCTCCACACTGGGTATAGAGACTACTTAAAAAAACAATCTTTGTGTTTCCCCTTTTGTTGCTGCTGTTTATGGTTTAAAATAGATTTAGATAATAGTTTAAAATAGTTTAAAAAATAGATAATAGACACTTTTTTTTTGGGGGGGGGGGAGAACCTTTCTGTATTAACAATGTTCATCCCTTGTCACTTGTAAATATCCCCTGCATCCTTTCCCTCCTTTTCCCTTAGGTTCTTTATTCTATGTCTTCCATTTGCTTCATTCTGTTGCCTGAATTTAGACTTTTTTTTAGCTCTTTTGCTTTGTAGTGCTAGTATAACTTAAGTGAACATTTGCAAAATACTATCGTTAACACTATCCATAATGTCTTAAAATAAAAAGCACACAGAATATGGTATGTTGGCTGATGAAGGGCATAGGACAGGTTTTAAATGAAATTTGTAGAGGAAATGTCTATGAATTTCCTTTTTTGTCGTAGAACTGAGGTGATGAGTTTTCCGCTTTTAAAAAGTAACATTCATAATTTATGCTTTTGTGATGTTCACCAGACTTTATATGTCTCTACAATTAAAAAAAAAAAGATTTACCTATTTATTTGAGAGAGCAAGAGAGTTAGTGTGAGCTTGTTGGTGGTAGGGGGATAGAGGGTAGAGGGAGAGAGAGAATCTCGAGCTACCCACTGAGCTTGGAGTCCAATGAATGTCTCATCCCAGGACCCTGAGATCAGAACCTGAGCCAAAATCAAGGGTCGGCCACTTAACTCACTGAGATACTCAGGTGCCCCAAGTCTCTACCATTTTAGTTGCAAAATGAGTTCTAGGGATGTGAGGCTTATAATATTAAGTGATTGTTTTATCTGGACTTACTGAGCTAGATAGTTGAATCTTTCTGTGTCCAGTTATTTCGTTTAAAATAAGATTTTTTTTTTCTGAATAAATCTCTTCATAATGAACTTGAAGTTTTTGTTTTTCCCCCCATTGGATAAGAATGGAGTGGAAAGATTTCTTTCAAAGACTGATCTTTAAGCACATTTCCTCAATATAGACCTTAAGACCTTTATTTTATAATAATGGAAGTAAAATATTTGATGCATTGAATCTTCTCATGCATATAACCTCGTTTTCTACTCCATTTATTTGATAATTGTTTCATCATTTCAAATTCAATTTGTAATAGCAATGAACACTCTTTAATATTTTTCTAATAAGGATTAGTTGGAGAGGTTAATATGGTCAGAAATTTAAAGAAGCTCAGAGTCATCTTAATGAGTGTCAGGTAATTAACCTACATGAATAGATTAAAGAAATCAAGCAGCACGCTGATGGGTTTTCCTTTCAAGTTCAAATTTAGAACATCATCTATGCAGTGGTTAGGTCTTACACATTAGATGGTGATTGCTATATTGTTTTTTAATATATAAAAAAACTTAATAGTGAAACGTTATTAGAATTCCTCATCAAATTTGATTAATTGAAGAATGATTATGATATGTGATAGGAATTTTGAATTCTTATGTGTGAATAATATTTTTTAATAAATAGTCTCCTCCGAATGAATTTCTTTATAAATCAGGAACCAGTGTTTTAATATAGGGAACTCCTCTTACAAGAAAAAAATCATAATGTAAAACTTAAGCAGATTATGAACTGGCTTAATTTAGGTCTAAGAGACTTGGTGAAAATGATTGTCACTATTATCTATTCCTGTGGTCACTGTTGGATTAAAAGACAAGTTCTAGAAGTAATCCTGAGTGGTTCAAAGGCAATATTTCTTTTTTTTTTTTTTTTTAATTTTTTAAATTTTTATTTATTTATGATAGTCACAGAGAGAGAGAGAGGCAGAGACACAGGCAGAGGGAGAAGCAGGCTCCATGCACCGGGAGCCCGATGTGGGATTCCATCCCGGGTCTCCAGGATCATGCCCTGGGCCAAAGGCAGGCGCCAAACCACTGCGCCACCCAGGGATCCCAAAGGCAATATTTCATCTAACTTATTCAAACAGATGACATTTATCTTCTTCTTAAGGAATTCTAGAAATTTATGGACATTTGTCCTTTGTTTAGTTAATTACAGCTGAGTTGATATAAGCTATATTTGTCTCTCTGGCCCTACTGGAAGTGGTGTGCAAATAGTTACTATACTTTTTCTTTTTTCTTTAAGTGAATTATGGCAATTCTAGGTCAGGGAGTCTAAAAGTAGAGATCCTTGTTTGTTTTTTTCTTTTTTAAGGATTTATTTATTTATTTGAGAGCCAGAGTGAGAGATCACAGAGGCAGAGGAAGAGGGAGAAGCAGACTCCCTGCTGAGCAGGGAGCCTGACGCGAGGCTCCATCTCAGGGCCCAGGGATCATGACCTGAGTGGAAGCCAAACGCTTAACTGACTGAGCCACCCAGGTGCCCTAATCCTTGGTTTTGATCCCCTCATGAAGGGGAAGGTATTTCTAGTATTGGGTAAATAGCCTCACCTTGGTACAGAATCTGGATTTGTACTTCCGCTCTGCCACTTGCCATTCACTCCTTCAGCCTCACCATTCTGTCTTGTGCAGTGGGGACACAAGTTTCGTCATGTGGACAGAATAAATGGATCTTGCTGTGAAAACATTTTGTAAATCTGCTAAGTAATGCAAATACCAGATGTTTCATTGTTAACTTCATTAGGGGAAGCTTCTGTCAATCTTGGGTATGTCCCCTCTAAGCTAAATGAACTCTGTTTTCCTTTTGACTTAGTTTTCAATCTTCTATTCTCTTTCTATAAACCCTGCCCAAGAATTTCCTTAAATGGTAGTACAAAGAAACCGTGAAAATCTGGTCATGAGTTCAAGGGAAGGTAGAATGTTAGAATTAGTTGTATACATACCATTCCTAATCTGTAAATAGTAAAATGTCAATTTAGGTCAGAATGTTGGATTTAATTTGCATTTTTGGGCCTGGTTGTTTCTCATTGTCACAGACTCTATGGACAATTCTCAGCACTAAATGGCTAATTATTTATAAGGGAGGCCAAGTTAAATCAATCCATTTTGGGCTCTTGTGTGAACAGCTCTGAGTTGATTGTTGGTGAGATAAAGATTAAAAAAAATCCACAAAACCTTTAAACTTTTTAGTCTGGTTAGAAGATGTCATATCCCATGAAAGTCAGAAATTGATAATCAAAGTGTCTCAACCACTCATTTGTTTCATTTGGATTTTATGAAATATATTCTGGGGATGGCAAGGAGCTATCTTTATACCACTTTGTATTGCCTTTTGACCAACACTTTGCTCGTAGCAGATACTCAATAAATATTTTGAATCAAGCTGTAGAACCAGGATAATTATAAACCTCTACTATTAGAATAATAGTTAACAGGATAGATATTACTGATATTAGGTTAATAGCATCCTCTGAAACTCTAAGGAGAGAACATTTAGCTCTCTAAATTATATAGCTGTGTGCTCATTTATTTATCTTTTAAAGTGGTCAATAAAGAGCCTTCTTGCTCAGCACAGGAATGAGGAAGTGCAGCTGGAAACGTCTTTAAATCAGAAAAGTTGAAAATACTGAATCCTTGTCACTATAACCTGAGGCGTCTAAGTTAATTTTCTTTTATGCCTTTGTAACTCCTATTTTATTAAATTTGCTGTCAACCTCTTTGAGAGTTTTTTTTTCTTTTTTTTTTCTTTTCTGGATCTGACTTTCTAATGGCATATTTTGTTTTAGAAAGACAGTATCTAAGCTGTGGTTGAAATAATTTGTAGGGCATGATTAATTCACCAGTATTCAGGAATCCTCACCAAAAGTATTTCAGTGGTTATTGTTTGTTAATTTCTCTACTGGGGCAAATTAAGTAGTGATAAGTAATCTGCGAAGTCTGTGTGAACAGTTGCCATCCCTGAGGACCATCAGGGACAGATACTGAAAACATTGGAAGTTTACCCTTCCGACTTCAGCGTTTTTCTTTAAGTCAGACCATAAGATATTTTTCATTGTCCTCATAACCATCTGTTAACAAAAATGTAGAACCTTAATGCCTGTTCGGTACATCCTGCTAACTCTGCTATATCAACAACACTGATTCACTCCTCACACCAGTGCTTTTGGCTAATTCCAAAGGGGACTCAGCACAAAAAGAATGTGAAGCATGCAGTACAAATCTAGCAGGAGTGTTGGAAAAACATTTCAGTGTTTGAGTTGCACTTCCTGTTGCTGTGAAAGATCTTTCTTCATTTTCTACCTTAGTTTCCCCTTTAGAAGATAGTGGCACAACTTTCTAGGGGAGTTCACTTGGGCACAGACTGGAGGGACATCTGGTTCATTCAGCCGTCTCCTGGGTAAATCCTCGGGTGATTTCCTTTCACCTGACCCACTATTGCTGGCACATAGTAGGTACTGCTTGCTGGATAAGTAACAAATATTTATTGAAAAGTATTTCGTTATTTCCGTTTACACTTAATAGAACCAGATGATGAGGCTGAGATGCTTGCATTTATCATTACTGACCTCATTTTCTAATCTCTGAATATTAACAGTGTTCAGAGAGAATATTTGTTTTATAGGAAATGGTCTACTCTTTGTGGCTTTGACATTCTGAGTGCTTTTCCTCGCCACTGAGTTGGACAAGGGCAATGCTTTGTTACAAAAGGGGTGGAGGTCATTTTGATATCTTGTATTTAACTCTAAGTATTAATATTCTTTAGATTTCATTCTGGAATTCATATCAGAAAAAAAAGTTTTAATATTAGCTCAGGAAGAAAATACAGTCTGTGTGGTGGCATGTGGCCTACTGCAAAAGCTAAGCTTTTTTAAAGTGAAATTTTCCCTTTAAAAGCTGCTTAACATCCAGTCTTTCCAATAGATATGTTTAAAGCAGAAATACAAATCTGCTCCTGAACCTCCTATGCTTTAAACTGCTTCTTGAAACACAGAAACTTAAAAAATTTACTCCATATATTTAATGTTTGACTGAAGTGATACACATAGCAAGTGGTTTTAGATTTTTTTGGGAGGAGAGAAATTACGTTTCTTTTTGATCTTTTACTTAGTCAAGTGGTACCTAGAGGTCATCTTTGCAGTCTGGGGCAATCAAGCCAAACCTTTCTCTTCTGAGTGATTCGTTTCCTAGGAAGGCTTTTGTTTTTATACCTTCTTTGCTCATAAGGCAGTAACGTATTAATGGTTGAGGTGCCTGGGTGGCTCAGTTGGTTAAGTGACCGACTCTTGATTTCGGCTCACATCATGGGCTTAGGGTTGTGAGGTGGAGCCCTGTGTAGGGCTCTAGATCTCAGCATGGAGTCTGCTTGTCCCTCTTCCTCTACTTACTTCTCCCCTCATTCATGGTGGCTCCTTCCCCTCTTTCTCTTCTCTCTCTCTCCCCCTCTTTCCCCCTCCCTCTCCTCCTCCCTCCCACTAAAGAATCAGTCTTTAAAGCAATAATGTGTCAAGGGTTAACGGTGAACCGATGGCTCTCAATCCTGATTGCGTATTAGGATCACCTAACCTGCTCCTAGTGATTGCTTTAGCCTGGGGCTCCAGCTTTGGCTACCTTTGAAAGCTTCCACGGTGTTCTCACTGCAGCCAGAGCACAGGATGGCAGTGGAGTGAGCGGGAGAGGAGTAATGATGTAAGTTTTCATGTATCACTCATTTTGTGGGGAAACAGCATTTTTGGTTCCATTTTCATTATGTAGATTTTTTTTTTTTTTTTAAGTTTTGAGAGAGAGGGGTACCTGGGTGGCTCAGTGGTTGAGTATCTGCCTTTGACTCAGGTCATGGTCCTGGGATCGAGTCCCACATCAGGCTCCCTGCAGGGAGCCTGTGTTTCCTTCTGCCTATGTCTCTGTCATAGATAAATAAATAAAATCTTAAAAAAAAAAATTTGAAAGAGAGAGGAAGAGTGAGAGAGAGGACAAGAATGAAATGAGAAGGGGCTGAGGGAGGGGGAGAGAGAATCCTAGGTGGATACTGAATGAATGGAGCCCAACATGGGGCTTGATCCCAAGACCCCGAGACCACAACCCGAGGGGAAACCAAGAGTCAGACGCTTCACTTAGCGCACCACCCAGGGTCCCCTGTGTAGATGGTTTTAATTCCAATCTCAAACCTTAATGTAAGAAGTACTTAGGGTCATAGAATTTCCTAAAACTGCCAATCCTTGGGCCAGTGCACACATTCTAACTCCTGAAGGGAGGGGCTGAGAACACCACCAAGTGATTTAAAAAAAAAAAAAATTATTTGACAGCAAGGGAGAGGGAGAGAAAGCTCACACAAGCAGGGGGAGAGGCAGGCAGAGGAAGAGGAAGAAGCAGGCCCCACACAGAGCAGGGAGCCCAGTGCAGGACTCGATCCCGGGATCACGACCTGACCTGAAGGCAGACACTCAACTGACGGCCCCCATTGAGTGATTTTGATAGAGTTGGTTGAAGTTCAGTGTTCTTCAGTAAATGCCATGTTCCGGTTATCTATGCCAGCATAACAAAACATTCCAAAACACATTAATGTATTTACGCATTATATTTCGTGGGCTGGGGGTCAGGATTTTGCCGTAGTTTGGCTCAGAGAGTGCTTCCGTTCCATGCAGTGTCACCTGGGGTCCCTTGGCAATTCAGCTGGTGGCTGGTCTACCAGGTCCAAGATGGCTTAATTCACACGCCTGCCACCTAGGCCTACCTAGCTAAAAGGCTGGGCTCTGCTGGGCCCTCTTCACACACTCTTGGGGCTTTCTGACAAAGCCCTAAGGGATTTGTACTTACAGGGTGACTGAGGCTCCTGGTATTTCAAGAGAACCATGCAAGAAGGAGCTTTGGGGTTTATTTGTCATTTCTGTCACATTCTTTGGGGTCAAGCAAGTCTAAAAAAGCCTAGATTTAAGGGGAGGAGAATTAGACTCTTTCAGCAAGAGAAGTAGAAGGAACTTGCAGCAAGCTCTATCAGCCCCATGCAGAAACAGGCAAAAGTCATATTGCTTTGATCCCATCACGACTCTCTGAGTTACTGATTCACAGTTACTATTGTACTACAGGGGCTTAATATCTTCCACCTGGTTACCTTCAGCGATTTCTAAAAGGTATCTCTACCTATATATCCGTGTTTTTATTCACATGGCACAACTAATCTTTTTGAAACATGGGAGTGTGGTGTGGTGGTTAAACAGGACAGACCTTGGAGTGAGACTAGCTGAGTGCAAATTCTGCTTCTGGTATTTATTTCCTTCATGCCTTTGGGCAGTGTACTGTACCTGCACCTTACTGTTACAATTTCCCTTTTACAATTAAAACAACTAGCCCAGTGGGTTGTTTTGAGAATTCAGTGAGTAGTATATGTAATGCCCTAAAATGTGTTGGGATAAAATGGTCTCTATTATTGTTGCTGTTAGCATTTTTATGGCAAGGCATTCAAGCCCTACCATGCTCTGTTGCACCTTTTATTTCCAACCTCATTGCCTAGGACTGTTCCTGTAATCCATGTTGCAGCCTCATTCAGCTCTCTTCTGTGCCATCTGCCTGTCTTCCCGTGTTTTCCATCTTGACTGCTGCTCATGCTGTCATCTGTCAATGGTAAGCTGACTTCTGTCCCCCTCTTCTTTAGAAAGTGGTTTTACTCCAGGGCTTTAGAAGCTTTCCAATCAATGGAAACCAGAATTTTGTACTTTATTCCATGACCCAAACGTGGCTCTGTTCGGTCCCTCTGATTCTCCAGTATACTCACGGCAATACTGCCTACTGCCCTCCCAAACTTTGGCCTTTGCATTTCCCACAGGAGTAGCACGGTTCTGTGCCTTACATGTTGGTGTTTAAAATTAGGTGTGGTATCAGGAAAGCTCAGGTTATGCTGCAGTAACAAACAGTCTGGGTTTCAGTGGCTTAGAATAACTGTCTTATTGGTCATGCCATCAGCCTGGGATGGGTCATAGGAGATCTGCTCATTTCATCATTTGGGGCCCCAGCTGATGGAGACTTCATCCTATAGCATGTTTCCATGATTATAGAAAGTCAGTGGAGATATAAATCAATGCACTGGCTCTTATAACTTCTGCACAGGGGGGCACGTGTTACTTATGCTCACATTTCTATAGCCAGTTACATGTCAAACCTGAGTTCAAGTGGGTGGTAAAGAGTGATTCTCAGGATCACATGTTCTCAGTATAAGAACAACTTATGAACAAGCTCCAGTGGCTACCACAGATGACTCCCTGGCTTCATTACCTATTCCTGTAAGATGCTGCTAGGTTAATAGGACCAAATTGCTATGAAAGCTTCACCTGTGTGTACCTCAAAAGGGTATAGCATTCAATTTGGGTGATTCCATAGGCTGTCGCTCAGCTCTCCTTTGGATGCTGTTTTAAAGAAAAAAAAAACAAAAAATCATGCAGTAGCAGTTATATTGTGTTTATGGTTTTTCTTAGAAATATTAAAGCCTCAAATAGTCTCTTTCATATATTTCTCTTAAAAAAAAAAAAAAAGACCTTCTTTTACCCTTGTGGGAGCGCTGACTTCCATCTTGTTAACACTTGCCCAGTGACCTTCCTCAGGACTATGTGTTTCAGGCTCCAAGGAGGTTAAATGTATGTTCTGACCGGAGTGTGGGAAGCCCTATTTCTGATCTCTAAAGTGGTGCACAGAAGGCCCCACTTTAGATAACTAGTAGCGATGACTGGTGCACAGAAGGCCCCATTTTATATAACGAGCAGAAATGACGGCTCACTGAAGGCCCCCACTTTAGATAACTAGTAGAGATCATCTACTAGTTAGCAAGACCCAGGAGTCAACTCTAGTATGTTAGAACTCACACCAGGTGACCATAAAATAGGCTCCTGGGCAAAGTCCCCTTCATTTTGGAGGTTTACTAAATTGAGCATGTTTAGTAACAAAGTGATAATGATCTTAGCAAGTTGGAGAGAGAGTCTATAAACCTAATTTTCAGTAACTCAAATTTAAGATAGTAACCAGAAGGAAACTATAGCAGATGCTGACAACCACATACATGAAAGATTACGTTTATTAAATGCAACAGTTGGGACATTTTTTGTTCCTATACAGTCACCCATATGAAGGCCCACCAAAGAACTTTGCTTTAAGGAGTTCTAAGAAGTAGAGACTCGAGGGAAGCCCATAAAGGTTAGGGAATAACTGGAAAGGGGGTTGGCACATAGAGGAACTAGGGTCCTAATTGGTTGAATATATCAGCGGAGTAGAGCTTCTGTTAACATTTTAAGTTGGCAACATTCTCCCAAGGACCAGAAATCACTGCTTGTGTAGCTACTTGTCATCTGTGAAAGGTATGGAAAAATAGGCTAAGGAAGGGCAGAAAATTATAAAGTGAATCAAATAATACAGTGGCAGCAAAGGATTTGAGAACCAAGGGAATGAAGGATATGGGAGTGGCTGTACCTGTGAGGGTGTTCAGCTGTTTGGAGTCCCCAGAGAACTGAAGTGAACGGTGTGGTCTCCCATTCCTGAGCGGGGAATAACTCTTCATTAATTGCTTAGTGTTCTATTCCTTAGGAGTTGTAGGTAGCTGAATTCAGTGGCAGATGAAGTGGTTAATGTGAACTGTAACCTAGTAATGTAAACTTTCATCACATGAAAGCCGGGTATTTTTTTTTTTTTTTAAGACCTGGACCCCTTTGACACTTGGGACGTGTATTAACCCCCTGTCTGTGTGTGTGTGTGCCATATGCTTCATTCTGGAGTCTTAGGAGGACTCTCTGTTTAGAATCCTTACAGCACAGGCAAGGGGAAGTTTGTAAACTAGTCTGTATCCCCAGCCATCAGCTACTTCATAGATATCTATCCCAAAGAGTGGATGTATTGGTGGTTTAAGACAGGCAATAGGGGGAATTTGTTTGTTTTTAATTTTAGGCATTTTAAACAGCACATGCTTGCGTATTTTAAAAATATTTGCTTTAACGCAACACTAAATATTGTAGGGGGCAAGGAAAGTTTACAGTAAAGCACATTTGCTTGGGGAGAAGGTTTCCATGGCTCTCCACTAGCTGTTATATGTTTACAGCCTGCAGAACTTTCACTCTGGCTTTGTTCCCAGGAAAGAAAGCTCTGCCCTTTCCCATTCTTCTACCCTTCGTGTATGTGGGCGGCTGTGCATCTCCTGGGGGAGGGCACTGGGAGTAAAGCTGAGCAGAGTAGTCCTTGGCTCCCAGAATCTCAAGCCAAGTGGAATTGTTCTGAGTTGGCTCGTCTTACTTTCTCATGGTTACGCCTGGAAAGAGGTGGGTTTTGGGCGTCATGTTTCCTGAAAGCATGAACTCTTTATTAGCACAAATAAATCAGTTCGTTGGCTCAGTAGATTTTGGGAGCCCTGGGAACATTAATAAATCCTTGCATAGGGATGTTGCTTACCTGGGAAATACTCCGATTATGATTCCCTGACTCGGACATCATCCGCTCAGTACTCCTCATGCTCCCTCTGACCCCCAAATCCCCAAATGCGTAACACATGTTTGCAAGATGATGATGATATTGAAGGTGAAAGGATTTCAATCTCTAATTTACACTTCTCAGAATAATAGAATGGTTTTAATGTGTCATGTTGTGGATGAAGGGGATGTTTGAAACTGATTTAAAATAAAAGTATGAGGCTGTGTACCTCAATCTGGCACTGTCTCCAGTTATGATGGAATAATGGTTCAGGTAATACCTTGCTATATTGCTCTGGAGTTAGGCTGCTTTTAAGATAAACCAGTTAAAAGTTATAATTTGTACTTCTGTTTCTAAAGTTAAATTTGAATGATTTTTTTTTTTTTTTTTTTTTTTTAGAGAGGGAGAGGGGGGAGTGCACTTGCGTGGGTTGGGGGCAGTGGGGCAGAGGGAGATCGGGAGAGAGAGAATCCCTAGCAGGCTCCATGCCCAGCGTGGAGCCTGACTCAGGGCTCAATGTAATGACCCTGAGATCATGACCTGAGCCAAAATCAAGAGTTGGACGTTTCACCAACTGAGCTACCCACGTCCCCCTGAATGACGTTTTTAAGATGTTTTCTTCCCTGGTAGGTGTTTGGATCTATTTAGAAAATTTTGATTTTGAAAATTAAGTCTGAGAGTGTCCAGGTAAAAAGCATCATGTATTTAACGTTAGCCTTTTTTTTAGTCACCCAAAACATTTTGCTGAATGTTTTGGAGTTGGCACGTGGCATCTATAAAGAATTAAAGTGCCATCTTGCTAAAAGATGATGAAATCTGGGTGCTAACATTTGCAACATGAAACTGAAAGAGATCATGTAAGTAGTTTATCCACATATTTCTGGCTTCTTGTTCTCTTGTCCTTTGTAGAGTCACTTTGATTGTTACTCCACTTCCCGACAGACTGTTTCTCTGAATAGGAAAAACTTGTCTTCCCCGCAGTGTCCTTAGAGCAAGAAATGGCTAGTTAGTTGGTCCAGTCTGTGTTTACTACAGCCCAGCAGTTTTATGTATTTATTTGCACAGCAGTATTGCTATCACATAAAACTTAATTGATAAATGCTTGAAAAATTGCTGTAAGATTTTTGAAGACCTCAATGTTATTTTACAGTTTACATCAAAGTGGCTGTTCAACATTGCATTTTCCAACTGCTTCATGGTGCCAGCCCTCCAGCAGCCAAGGGTAGAGCAGCACCTTGCCTGCCTGCCGGCAGAGTAATTCCACAGCCTGAGCAGGGAAGACTTAAGTAAGGACTTCCTTGCCCACGCTTTGATGCTCTGTAAACACAAAACAAAATTTTTATTTCTGGCTTCTAACCTGTTAGGAGAGTGGTTAGCTCAGTAGGAGCCAAAATGCATCAGAGATAAAAGGAAATAGGCTGGGGAGACTTTACTCCTGGGGCCAGGTGAGAAGTAGCTGGTGTCATTCTGAATGTGCTGCAGATGAAGAAATCCTTGTAGCCCTCTTAGGGTACCCATTTAGAAGCATCCTATTAAAATTTGCTACATAGTTAAAGCTGACATTTTGAACCCTGTCTGAGAAAGTGGGAAACCCTTGTCATGAATAATGCTATGTAGAGCAGTAGATTAGGACTTCTACCTTTTATCTTGCTTTCAATTCTAATGTGGCATTCCATTCTCTGTCATTTTAGTTAAAATGTTACTTGGGAAGGCAGAGGTCATTTGGAGATTGTGTTGTGGCATGTAAATAAAACTAACAGTCTTTGTTTTAAAGTTGTACTGCCTCTCTGTTCTTCATTCACACCGGTTCAAGACAGTTTAAAGATTTTTTTTCTTCGAACAGGATTATGATATGTATTCTATAAATCAAAATGAGGAAACCATTGAAACCGTCTTGTTTTTCATGTCTTTAATAGAGTTAACGGACAGATTAAGTTGGAAAAAGTCTGCAATTATTTTAAAACATGCTGATCAGCTTATTTTAATTTCATCTGCATGTATCACATGTAAAAAGCTTTGCAATATATGGGAAAAGGTAAATCTATGTATAAGTGCAAGCTTGCAGGACATAGCAAAAATGAATGAGTTTGTTTCTTTCAAGCCTATTACCTCTTAAACCAGGATCTTAGACGCCAATCATTGCAGTGGCTACAAAAGTAATTGGAGAAATAAACCCGTGCTGTTTGCATTTTAGACAGGGAGATTCTATTAACCTATGTGCTATTTCTGATTCTTGAAAGATGACATCTTCCTGTTTTACCCTTTTCTCATGTATAGGGGTGCGTATGGGGAAATGTAACACTATTTGGTAGTAGACTGCGTCATGCTTGCTGAGTGTTAGGGAGACACTGGGTTGCTCCTACTCAGCTTTGGTTGGTCGGTGCCTAAATGGAACATAGGCCGTCTCTGTCCGGATTTTTGCTTTTATAGGAGAAGATAACCAGAGTTCTTCTGCAGCCTCCCCCATTTGTACATGGCAAAGAACAGTAACAAGCTCTACACCCCAAACAGCATAGTTCTGCAGGTTGGCTCAGCCAGCTGCTGATTCCTGGTGAATTATTAGGTGGCTGTCTTTTCTTTCCAGTTATGTCTAGTTTAAAGCAAAAAAATGGACAGAAAATTTATTCACAGTTTCCAAGTGCATTTATTCAGTCTTAGCTTTTCAGAGCTAAGACTTTTAAGAGGATTTAAAAAACATTTGTCAAAAATTCATAAATTCCTGATTTCTTTGCAAAATAATTTAAAACTGTGTATAAAGTTAACTGTATATTCCTTTTCTGTTACCTGATATCACTTTGAATTTTTAAATTGTACTTTAAAACAAAGTAAGACATTCAAAACTATGTATTCCAAGGTTTTCAACAAATGTCAGCAATTTCATGCCCACTCCTTCTTACCTGTTAGTAGCAGCCACTTTCAACTTATTTATTTATTTTTTAAAGATTTTATTTATTTATTCATGATAGAGAGAGAGAGAGACAGAGACAGGCAGAGACACAGGCAGAGGGAGAAGCAGTCCTGACGTGGGACTCGATCTCGGGACTCCAGGATCGCGCCCCGGGCCAAAGGCAGGCGCTAAACCGCTGAGCCACCCAGGGATCCCCATCTTCTTTAAATGTTTCTTCTCATTTCTTAGCAATATGCTTGAATGATTTTTCTTGATTTTAAAATTTAATATGTTTTCACTTGATCTATTTGTAGACAATGATTTAGTTGTTTTTCACTTCTTTCATCTAGTTCACATCCCTTAGCACTTATCTCCATTCTTCCTGCTTCATTAGTTAAAATTTTGGTGAGATCAGCATTCAGGTTTTTTTTTTTTTATATATTGAAGTATAAAGACACAAAGTTCTATTAGTTTCAGGTGTACAGCATAGTGATTGGGAAAGCCTGTATGTTTTGGTATGCTCGCGCAGTGTAGCTAGCATCTGTCCCCATACATCACTGTTAGAGTACCATTGATTATAGTTCCTATGCTGTACCTTTTATCCCCGTTCACTTACTCATTCCATAACTGCAAGTCTGTATTCTCCACTTGCTTTCACTCATTCTGTCCATTTACCCATCCTCCACCCCTCTAGTAACCATCAGTTCTCTGTATTTATGGGTCTGTTTCTCCTTTTTGTTTATTTGTTTTGTTTTTAGATTCCACAAATACCACATGGTATTTGTCTTTCTCAGTATGACTTCTTTCAATTAGCCTAATATCCTCTAGGTCCATCCGTGTTGTTGCAGAAGGCAAGATCTTCCTCTTTTTTTTTATGGCTGAGTAAATTTTGTGTGAGTGTGTGTGAGCGCACGCGAGAAAGAGAGAGAGAGAGAGGGAGAGGAGAGAGAAAGGGAGAGAGAGAGGGAGGAGGAGGAAGGGAGAGGGAGGGAGGGAGGGAGAGAGGTATTTATACCACGTCTTTATCCATTATCTCTTAGTGGACACTTGAGCTACTTCCATATGTTGGCTACCATAAATAGTGCTGTAGTAAACATTGGGGTGCATATATCTTTTCAAATTAGTATTTTGTTTTCTTTGGGTAAATACCTAGTAGTGCAATTACTGGATCATATGGTATTTCTATTTTTGATTTTTTGAGGAACCTCCATACTGTTTTTCACAGTGGCTTGTACAACTTAACATTCCCATCAACACTACATGAGGATCTTGTTCTTCTTATCCTCACCAACACTTTTTTTTTTTTTTTTTTTGACTCTGGCTATTCAGACAGGTGTGAGTGAGGTGATCTCATTGTGTTGTTGATTTCTATATTCCGGATTAGTAATGTTGAGCATCTTTTCATGTACCTGTTTGCCATTGGTGTGTCATCTTTGGAAGGAATGTCTATTCAGGTCCCCTGCGCATCTTATTTTCCTGCCTATTTTTAAATAATGTTAAGGGGCACCTGGCTGCCTCAGTTGATAGAGCATGCAACTTTTGATGTTGGGGTTGTGAGTTTGAGCCCCACATTGGGTGCAGTGATTACTTAAATCTTTAAAAAAAAAAGCCTTATTGTTTCTTTGGTGTTAAGTTGTAGACGTTATTTATAGATTTTGGATATTAACCCCTTATACATCATTTGCAAATACCTTTTTGCAATCAGTAGGTTGCTTTTTTGTTTTGTTAATGGTTTCCTTCAATGTGCAAAGGCTCTTTATTTTGATAAATTTTTAATAGTTTATTTTTGCTTTTATTTTCCTTTCCTGAGGAGACCTACATAAAACAGTTCTGCTAAGGCTGATGCCAAATTGCTGCCTGTGTGGTTCCCTGCCCCCCCCCCTTCCAGGAATTTTATGGTTTCAAGTCTCACATTGAGGTCTTTAATGTATTTTGAGTTTCTTTTTTTGTGTATGGTGTAAAAATTGGTCCAATTTGCCTGGCAGCGTTTGTTGAAGAGATGGTCTTTTCTGCACTGTATGTTCTTGCCTCCTTTGTCATAGATTAATTGACCTTATAAGCATGGGTTTATTTCTGGGCTCTTTTCCAATGATCTATGTGTCTGTTTTTGTGCCAGTACCATACCATTTTGATTACCTCAGCTTTGTAGTGTATCTTGAAATCTGGGAGTGTGATACCTCCAGCTTTGCTCTTCTTAAGATTGCTTTGGCTATTCAGGGTCCTTTGTGGTTCCTTTAAAAAGTTTTTTTTTAAGTTTTTATATAAATTCCAGTTAGTTAGGGGCGCTTGGCTGGCTTAGAAGAGCATGTGGCTCTTGATTTCAGGGTTGTGAGTTTGAGTCCCATGTCGGGCATAAGGATGACTTTAATAATATTTTATTTATTTAATAATAAATAAACTTAAAAAATTAAATTCCGGTTAGTTGACATAGTATAATGTTAGTTTCAGGTGTACAATATGCAAATCTTAATATTTAGGTTTTACCAAATTTTAGCCACATACAATAAAGTTTTTCATTTGTACAAATATTTTATTTTCCTGGTTTTAATAATGGTTTCTCTTCTCAATATATTTCAAATACATCTAGCAGATTTTTGAGAAAGGATCTGTAAGAGATTTTTGGTTTTTGATAATTTGTCTGAAAATGTCTTTAGTCACACTTGATTATTAAGATCAAATTCTAGATTGAGGTCATTCTTCAGAATTTTGAAGAGTTTCTTTTGTCATTGTTTGTTTTCAGTGTTATTAAAGCCTCTATTTTACCCACTTTACACCTATAAACCTTTCCATTTTTTTCCCTTCCAATTATATGAAATTTCATAATGTCTGTGGTTTTTAAAAATCATTTATTATGCTGGCTCTAAGGGCATTTGCTAGAGCTTTTAGGTCTGTAGACATCCTTCAATTTTGAGAAACTATTTCTGTAACCTCATTCTGCCCCCCTCTCCCCAACCACTCCCCAACACACGCACATGCAGACACAATTTTTCAGGTATTCTTTCTGACTCTTCTGCATTTGGACTTCCTGAAGTACTCCTCTAAATTTCTTTATCTGTTTTTTTTTCTTTTCCTGTCTTTCTGTTCTACTCTCTGCGATGCTTTCTGAGATCTATTTTTCTTTTGAATTTATTTCTACCACCAAATTTTCCAGTTTATGAATGTTTTTAAGTATAGCTGTTTTTGCATGGATGCAGTATACTCATCTAAGGATATTAAAGTCTTTTTGAAGTTTTTTTTCTATTTACACTGTCTTTTCACAGGGATATTTATTTTTCATTTTTATTTGTGTTGGTCTTTGACCTTCATGTTAGAGGATTTCCACACATGTATGGTGAGCTTTACCACCTTTTCATATTTGAGAGAATCTATGTTCTTGCCTTATTGACTGGTAGTGTTTTTTCTCTGTAGGGTCATTCTGTGTCCCGTTGGGCCTCCTAAATGTCAGAGTCCATAGATTTGTTCTTTTTCCCTTCTACTGGTTCATTTTCCCATACAGCAGCAGTTTTTAGAACTTTGGTCTCATGGCTGTTTCACTTAATATTAAAAACTATTAAGGATGTAATGGACGAGTGCTGTTTGATAGAAATACAATGGAGGGGATCCCTGGGTGGCTCAGCAGTTTAGCGCCTGCCTTCGGCCCAGGCCCAGGGTGCGGTCCTGGAGTCCCAGGATCAAGTCCTGCATCTGGCTCCCTGCATGGAGCCTGCTTCTCCCTCTGTGTCTCTGCCTCTCTCTCTCTCTCTCTCTCTGTCTCATGAATAAATAAATTAAAAATCTTTAAAAAAATGAAAATAAAAAAAATGCAAGCTATAGATGTGGTTTTAAATTTCCTGGTAGCCACACTAAAAGATTGGGTTAAGTAAAATATATTAATTTCAATGATTCCAAAATACTGTTTTGACATGTAATCAAATATAAGAAGTTGATAAATTTTATGTTCTTTTTAATACAAAGTCTTTGAAATCCAGTGTATATTTTACATATAGAGCATATCTCAATTCAGACTGGTCATATTTCAAGAGTCCAGTAATCACACAAGACTAGTTACTTACTATCTACTACTATCTTATTGGCAGTGCAGCTATGGAACTATTGTTTATGTAGGTTGTATCTTGCAGTATTTATATACTTGAAACTAAGATAAAAAAATCATAAAAATAGTTACCTCATTTAAAAATGCAGTAGTAAACCCATTACATGTTAACAGAAATAGTTATTTTACGTGAAGGTTTTTTAAGACAATTTCATAAGTGACATTGTTTTACATTTTTGCAAATTATCATAATGTATAGCTTAATCGAAGACCCCCTAAGTCCTCATATCTATCATTGCTTTCGGTCTGTCGCAATATGCTGTTTGAAATAGAGGAAAAGGGCATCCCTGGGTGACTCAGCAGTTGGGCGTCTGCCTTCGGCCCAGGGCGTGATCCTGGAGTCTCGGGATCTAGTCCCATGTCGGGCTCCCTGCATGGGGCCTGCTTCTCCCTCTGTCTGTGTCTCTGCCCCTATCTCTCTCTCTCTCTCTCTCTCTCTCTCTCTGTCTCATGATTATATAAATAAAATCTTAAAAAAAAGAAAAAAATAGAGGAAGAAAATCTGTCCCATTCAGATATGTAGTTGGAAAATGGTGGAATATTTTAATACTCTTTTCATATAACTGTGGGTATTTTTTTTTTTTGATACTACACCAAAACTCAACAGGTGGTCTAGTTCTTAACAGTGGCAGTAGAATCTGAAATTCTATCAGTGGGCTTTTCAAATCCATTGGTTTGTCTTTCCCTTTGAAGGGATCTTAACCCATACACAGATTTGTAACATTTTTGAGATGCATTGGTTATTTGGACAATGCTGGTTGACTGAATTATGCCAACCTTCCAAATATTGACACATTTCATTATACTATGTCAAAATACCACATTTGCTTGTATTACTATTAGTCTTATCAGAAAAATCTTCAAGGATGAGAAACTATCAAGCCCATGGTGATAGATAGAACTTATCCCAAACCCTAAGTTTTGCTTGAAAGCTTGAATTTATCATTGGCAATAAGTACTGTCAATTGTTATTCTTGAAGTGATAGGCTCACTGTATTGATTATTTAGAAACTTTCTGCCAAATACCCAAGTCTGCATAACCATGGTTTCTCTATCAGACATTTTTTTTGAGGTGAAAATGGTGTTCCATGAAAAAAGGCCAGTGGTTCAGCATGCAAGGTAAAGAATAGTATGTGTCCTTTCCCTGGAGATCACACTCATTCTTTAGTGTGTAGCAGAAGTGCGATATATGTATATGTATATATATAATATATACACACACATATATACACACACACTTGTTGCATAGGATATTGAAAATATAGGTGATTCAAGATTTATTAATAATTTTTACTCCCTCAGGATCTTTTAAGTGAACTCAGTTTTTATTTTTTTTTATTTTTTATTTTTTATTTTTTTTTAAAGTGAACTCAGTTTTTAAAAAATTTCTGAATATGAAATGCCAAGGAGTATAGTGACTACTGTTGTGTGCCATTGTTTTGATTTTTGCTAAGAAAGGAGCAGCTTTTCCTACCCTTGATTTTGTACTATTAATGCAGATTCAACAGTGAAAATGGCAAATTATGTCAAAGTATTGAACATAGTTTCAGTTTTATGTCCTTTCTGCTCATCCCCAGTCTGTGGACCATACTTTGTAAGCTGTGGTCCTAGAGGCATTATCTGATCTTATTGCTTCAGAGGTAAAAAGCCTGGGCAACCAATGTCCA
Organism: Canis lupus familiaris; assembly: GCF_011100685.1. NCBI lineage: Eukaryota > Metazoa > Chordata > Mammalia > Carnivora > Canidae > Canis > Canis lupus. Next base: position 13,188,058 of record NC_049258.1, read on the forward strand.
GGTTGGTTAGAGTAAGAAGTGGGCCAGGAGAAGCTTTACTCATTTTTAATGCAGCTTTTCACCTAATTTCTTAGTGTTTACTCTTGCTCAGCTGTTCTCCACATCCACAAAGTTCCTATCCCAAGTTCACAGGCTCCTTTGCTTTGTTTCTCCATAGAGTAAACCTCAAATTTTCCATTTAGGTTGGGAGACTTGATTGCCTATGAGGAGTATCAGCCAGTTCTCTTTTCATCTGTGGCCTCAATCTTAGGGACCTGGTGCCTTCAGGTCTGTCTTTGGTTTTTTGTTTGTTGGCTTCTTTCTAGACTGGCTCAGGTGTTTGCTATCTCTGCTCTAAGTCCAGATATTACCCTTGTACCTGCTTTCAACCTTCCATTTTGCTTCGCTATATCTCGTCTGTGGTGATTTGCACTTCTTGTGTGATTTATTTTAAGTTCCTTTATTAGGGGGGTTAGGCCTAGGAGAATTGCCAAGAGGAATGCATGCATTCAACTCAGGGTTATCTAGAAATCCTCTCCTTTTGGAGTTTGTCTTAGTATGTTCAGGCTGGCATAATAATACCATACACTGGGCAGACTATAAGCAATTTTCAGTTTGTTAGGCTGGAAAGTTCAATATCATGGCTCTAGCAGATTTCAGTATCGGGTGAGGGCCCTCTTCCTCACTGATGGCTGTCTTCAGTGTTCTCATGTGGTAGCAGCGGTGAGGGAACACTGTGAGGCCTCTTTTATAAGAGCACTAATCCTATTCCTGAATCTTCTTCCCTCATGACTTAGCCTCCTTCCAAAGCCTCCCTCTCCCAATACCATCACATTGGGCATGAGGTTTCAACTTATGATCTTTAGGTGGGGACACAGACATTCAATCAGTAATAGTTCAACTGGAGAAAATCTTGTGTACGGTTCCAAATCCCTACTTTTCTATGTGGGGAAGATACAATCCCCAAATACAATCCCAAATACAAATACAATCTTGTAGCACCCTACTTATTTTTGACATTTCCTTTGTATCTTTCACTTTTTTAGATAGCTTCTCAGCATCTTCATTATGTTCATTACATTTCAAATGTAAAAAATTTTCAGAAGAACGACAGCAGGTCAAGTATCTGATCTGTCCTGCTATCCCCTGTTAGAGCTCACTGCTTCCCATGCCTTTTCAGAAGTTTGTAGCTGTCATGATGAAGACACAGGACTTGAGGGGGATAATTGACCAGCAATTTCACTTTTGTTTTCCAATGTACCTTTAAATGTATTCCATGAGGATAGTTCTTCCCATGCCCTTGAATGAAATCCCAGTACTCTCCTAATCGACTCAAAGCAATAGAGTATATTCCTGTCAGTAGTTCATACAGTCTAGTATAATAGCCAGAAGTGAAAACTTTACTCAGCATTCACGGTTATGCCCTTCACCCAGCTCAGGTCTGCTCCAGGATGTCACTAGCAGGGGATGAAGGGTACTGCTAGCCTTTCTTCTCTTACCTCACTTGTATTACTCATTCCCCAGTTTACTCTCCAGTTCTCACAATGTCATTGCTGGTGTGTGGAGAGGGAGGGCTGGTAAGTAGAGCAGTGTATTTCCTACTGCCTGCTGGAACAAAGGAACACAAAATTATCTGTTAGTCCTGGATGTCAGAAGACAAATGTTGTCTCAATGGGCTAAACTCAAAGTGTGGCCAGAAGTGCTTTCTTTTCTGGGGGTTTTGGGGTAGTGTCCATTTAATTATCTTTTCCAGCTTGTAGAGACTGCCTGCATTCCCTAGCTCTTGGTGCCATCCTCCATTTTCAAAATCATTCTCCTGTCACATCACCATCTCTGACTCTCTGCTCCAATTTCCTCTTCCACTTTGGGAACTTATGTAATTAAATTGGATCCACATGGATAATTCTGGATAATCTCTCCCACTTTAAAATCAGTGACCAGCAATCCTAATTTTTTTCTGTAGCCTTTGAGTGAGTTAAGGTTTGAGGGATTAGGAAATCCTTTTTCAAGGGACGGTCATTAGTCTATTACCATAGGCAACAAAACTTGCAGCTAGGACTGTTGAGTACTCCTGCATGTGTGCTCTCTTGGATTAGCAGATGAGGAATCTGACTCTTGAAGCCTTCTTGACTTCTTTGTGGACCATCCACCCCCACACTCATTGCTGAGAATCTCCTCTGTAGTTCTCCTCTTGTTAGTTAAGCTTAGCTTCCTCAGCTGCTAAGAAGCCAGCAGTTAAGATCCTAGCCCTCCAGAGGCTTCCTCAGTGTACTCATAATGCTCTGCAGGGATCCCCAACCACTAGGTCCCCCATTTTTTTTCTTGTTGTGGCAAAAGGAGTAAAGAGCCATAAGACTGGGCTTTCCATGAGCTCATGTGATATGCCCCGCAGGCAGTTGTCTGCATTTCACTTCAGACTGTGTCACCATGGGGTTAAGGATCCTCCACTGACACTGACGGGAACACGTCATTGCCGCATTGTAGTTGCTAGGACATCAGTGTGCAATGTATGCTAAATCTTTCTTCCCTTAAAGTGTCCTCTCTCAGCTATTTTTGTTTTTATGTGTTTGTTTCCAAACCATATATGTGTGTGTGTGTGTGTGTGTGTGTGTGTGTGTGTATCTCCCTTTAAAAAAGAGTGGATAATTCTTTCAGATTTGTCAAATGTTTCCTCCCCCTTCCCAAGAATCCTCTCTTGGAAAGTTCAGCACTATTACTATTCCTTCTGGAAAGCTTGAAAGGTTAGGGATTGCACTGAGGTTGGGGTAAATTCATGCAGAGAAATGGTACCACCTGGAGCCTCCTGTAGCAACCAGCTGGCCTCTTGTGCTAGTACTGCTTCCAGCCTGATTCTTTCAAGCTTTCTTCAGCCTGCAGTGGCAGGTGGGCTGAAATCACAGAAAATACAGTGAGCCTTTCTCTGCCGGATAACTCTTCTTTTTTCAGGGCAGTGTTCATATGCCACCTCTTTCTTTCATAGGCAGAAGCCGGGCACTCCCTCTAGGAAGGCATAGAATAGGTCTTTGGGGGATAGATGGATGAGACCCAATGTGTATATCAATGTGAACCAAAGAGAAGGCAACTAGCATGAATGAATATCCTTTTAGGATATATATCCACATAGTCCCAGTTTCCCTAAAGTTACTTCTTGTATCTGTGGGACAGAGGAGAGTGTTTTCTCCTCTGTTATCTTGTGTCAAATTGTTTGTCTGAGCTACATTTCTTACTGGGCTGTATTCATATCCCTGGATTTTCACCTGGGATCATGACTAGCTTATTAAGGAAGCTGCGTGTCTTGATGGATGCTGCATGGATGCATGTGGAGGAAAGAACATGAAGTCTGGGCCCCCAGTGCCCTGCTCTGGAAACCTAGAACTGCCACATACTACCAGACAGACCTCTGGCCAGTAAATTTGTTCCAGTCTGTTCTCACATCTATAAAATGATACTTCCATTGGGTTGTAGTGAGGATTAAGTGAATTAATATGAATAAAATGCTTTTTAGAGCGGAACAGTGATCACCCCTTCAGTGGACATGGCCACAGTTGGGATGATGGTGTGGGATGATGGTGGTGGTGATGCTACCTGGAAGTTTGGGTCAGGGAATGTATCTCTTAGGGCCATTCCTTTGGGTTAAGGAGGCCTTTCTGATCACTACTTTTACAATATTGATGCTTAGGAGTAAGATAGCAAACTACTAATTTCCTAGTATGACTTCTGAGAGCATTTCTTGCATTTAATGCAGCCAGAGATATTGACCTCTTTTGACATGAGAGAGGGCTTAAGAACTGAATGACACTGGAAAAGGAAGGGGAAACTGAACCCTTTACATTCAACGCAGAGAATCTTGTTCTGTATGTATTTAACTTCTACACATGCTGCTTAATATTCTTGGAATATATTTTTCCTTACTGTAATTTTTCTTTTTCTCATTTTGTGTTCATTTGGTAGTTATACAATAAAGAATCATTTATTCAGGAAAATATTTTTGTTTTCTCCTGTTTTAATTGCTTTTACATTAGCTGTTTTTTTCTTGCTCAGTTACTTTCTTGCCAAAATGTATCCTACCCTAAATCCCCTGGATTTTGCATCTGGCTGTGCCCTCTTTGAATGTAGAGAAGGTTTAGCAGAAGTCTGACTGTTGGCTCTGTGGCTGTTCAGCAGGGTTGCGTTGCTGAGAATGGAGAAGGTCAACATTTGGATATCACTCTGCATTCCAAATGTGTGCCGTCCAGTAGTCTCACTGCATGACCAGGGCTGAGCTCATGTCTTCAAGTGCCCCATGTAAGCTGAGGCATAGTTGCTGCAGAATTAATTGGCAGGCATTTCGTCATCGGCTCTTGGTGGCTGAATACAGAGCTGTCCCTTTCTGGTTTGCTTGTTTCTCAGGCTCAAGACATTTTGTACTTTTGCAAGTCTCCAGTAGGGCAGTTGTCAGTGGCATGAAACAGTTGTGTTTATAGTGTTCTTCACCACAGAGCGAGTGACATGACCAATGAGAGCTAAAGGGCATCTTACATGGGACTCTAAGTCTAATAGAAATCTAATGTCTAAGTATTTAAGAGTACTCTGAGTTGACTCATTGATAGGAATAAGCCAGAATTCTTGATTTTAGTTATATTGCTTTATTTCCACTTCAAATGCAAGCTACCATCAGAATATGGCTGTGGGCATTCATTTCTTAAAGTCTTATGAACTAATCTTATTACCATGTCTGGCATGCCCCACAAACGCAGTCTGGTTTCCTCCAAAAATTTATATACCTTTTGAAATCCCTACATTGCTTATACAAACAAACAAACAAAAAACGGTCATATTTAATACATCACTTTATAGAAATGGTCCAATTTTGAGATCTTAAGGATGAGCGAGCAAACTCACCTGTAGGTTGCTAGGCCTGAGATTTCTACATAATAGGGGAAGGCACCATAAAGACTTAACATTTAACTTTACAAATATTGCTGTCCTTAGGTACAAGGGGTTTAAGAATCTTTAAAGTTTCTCCATCTGTGGCTTGCCTGCTATTGCTAAATACGTCATGAAATGGAATAGCCATTGGCATTGCAATCTCCTGCCCTACGGAGATAACCATGAGATAGACTGCTTATGGGTATTCAGTTAAGTGTGCTTCTAAAATTATAGTGCAAAGATAAGATGCCTTGATTTTTCCGTTAGATTAATGCAGGGGTTTTATGTGAGAATTAGTTTAGTGTACTATTGTATTTATCAACTTTTACTATTCTTGAGATATATGTTAGGATTATTAAGGGTGAATTTATATTTTAGGTCCACTTTTGTTTTTACTTTTAAAGAAGATATTTCTGACACTGTCGGTGGAGAAATGAGGATTGATAAATTAATCTAAGTTTTGCTTCACTGAAACCAGTAACAAAAAAGTCCTATCATGTTTTAGTAGTAATTTGTTCTCTTGGGTTATAAGGGAGTATAAATATGTTGGAATGTCACAGGGACACATCTAAAACTGAAAATAATGTAATGATCAAAGGTGTTTGATTAGGTCACAATGTTTCTGAAGTAAACCCCTTAAACCATGAGATTAATTAAGCATGTATTAAGCATCTACTATTTTGCACTCTGGGGAGCCAAGTGAGGGTGCATAGTAGAACATAATAAAGTCTTTATGGCTAAAGCCTCCAGAGGCTGTTATACTCCTATTTTTTACATCTTAGTCATTTATAATACTTAAAATTTTGTTAACGCATTCCTACTTCTTTTTCAAAAGGATATTTTTTGAGAGCTTCTATTTTTAACCAAATTATGTTTCCCTTCATTTGTCATAGAACATTTTCCAAAATTTAGCTCTCCTCCTCAAGGTGGTCTTTTATTTTTGCTTCCTTAACTCTAGATCTATGTCGAATCTCTGTATTTTCAATACTTACATGACCAATGAATATTTTATGAGCCCTCCCAGTACTTGTCAGTACTTCTCTCTATGCATTTCTGTCAAGCTCCATTGTCCTTATTTGTCCTCTGTATCAGCTAGAAGACTATAAGTATTTTTGGAAGCAGATACAACGGTAATTCCTTATAAATAGACTACGAGTGAACAAAGAATACCAGAAGGGAGCAGAGAGCTCTGATTTCATGGGAGCCCATTGATAGATTTGATTTCAGCCCCTGGGCATACCTGTAGAGAAGTCTATCTGCATGCTTGATTGAACTTTGTTTTCACTTGTAAAGGCCTCGAATATGTATTAGTTTACTGTGGAAGGATGCTTACTATGAGGCTACAGTCCTTTTAAATTTCTTCGAATCTTTGAACCCTCCTATGTGTACTTCTCTCCCCATCCTTCCCACCTGTCCAACCCTATTCATACCCATTCATTCTGTTTTTTTTTTTTTTTTTCCTTATCCCTCATCCCTCCGAATAAGTACAGCTAGCTACTTAACATTTTGGCTTAGAGTCACAAACGAGTGAAAGTTATGTTCACTACTGAGTAAATCCTTGGAGAAGAAGAAAGAATTCTCTAATTGGTTAGTGATTCTGACGTCAATTTTTTTTTTAAATACAAAAGATGAGAGGTGGCAGGAGACAATGCAGTAAAAAATCTTGTACAGAAAAGAATTCCAGCTGAAGGGTGGCAGTTTAGAAATAACAGAGGAGTGTTAATTAGTCCAAGTTATGGACTATCCTGGATATTCCATGTGAATTGGGAGGGGATTTCTACTCCTCTGGTTGCTCAGGAACCCTAACTGACAGAGTTCCCTCTTGGCGCAGCCTTTCCAAGCACTGACAGAGGAAAAATACTGTGTCAGTTCATGCTGTGGGCCAGCAGACCACAGCCCAGAAGTGATACACATCCTCTCTGTGCATTGGCCTAGGCCAGTCACAGCACCATCCCTTACTGTGGAGAGGGCAGGGAAGCACAGTAGGTCATGTGCTGGGAGGGACTAGAACTGGTATATCTGTGAATAGTACCGATGTCTGCCCTAAGGTGATATGCTGAAATAATACTGATAGAGCAAGGAGACCGGAGAAGGTGTTAAAGCCAGGTCTGAACTCATGAGGCACCTGCGTATGTTAACATAAAAAAGTGTGTGGGGCCATGAACTGTATATTTAGCCCTGTGTTGTATGTTAGCCAGGCAGGGGCATTCAAGCTACTTACTGGTGCTGGTAGTTGTAGCTTGGCATGACAAGAAATCTCCATGCTGGTGTATCTGAACGTGCTGAGGCAATGGGGCATGAAGAGAGGAATTTGAAGCAATTCTATGGATTATTCTGAATGTTTTCTCTCTATGTTGATAAACTTTGATTTATAGCAAATGACATGTATAGCTGTTTTAATTACTTAGAAACATGAGCACCTGTGATTTACCGTAGCCTATAGAGGAGGACACCTGTGTTGGACTAGACTTCCCATAGTGCTTGCTCTGTTAACACCTCCTATTTCATACCAGTATATTTTGGTTATTGCCAGTACAGGCCATTTCTCCCTCATCACACTCTAAGCAGCTTAAGGTAAGGACTAAATCCTGTTACTTTGAAAGGGGGACCTTCAGTGGACCTAACATGGTGTCTGATACATAATTGTTAACTCACCTCGTCAAAGGAAATGATTTGTTTTTTTTTCAAGATAACATTAAAGAAAAAATAGGCCATGTTAGTAAGACTAGTCTAGATTATGCTGTGGTAAAAATTCTAGTAGCTCAGTGTTTTAACAGAGGTTTATGTCTCATTCACATAGTCTGCTGGGGGTCAAAGTGACACTCATAGGTGGTTTACTTCTGAGTGTTGGCCCAGAATTCCTTGGATCTCCATGTCAACACAGGCTGTCATGATCTTTACAGTAAGGTATAAAAATTCTGCAGAGTGAGACTCCAGAAATTAAATGATTTGGTCCAGAAGTGACACCCTTCAATCATCTAACTTTATGGTTATTTGCAGTGAATTTTCTTTGTATATGATGGGTTATTTCCATCACTTCCTGAAGTGGAGAAACTAAGATATTACAGATCATTATCTCTTTTATAGGCATAAAAACTTAATGGATATCCCCTCCATTGTCCAGAATTTTTTTTATTTTCGGAGAAGGTATACCTCCCATACTCATTCTTCTTCCCTTTTGCAGACTTAGGGTGCAACCATCTACCATTTTATCTCCAGACTCCCCTCTCTAGCACCTAGCATTTGTGACACTTTTAAGAGCTGCTGGACATAGGGTTTGGGTTTCCATATGGCAATAGCTGGCTTGTGTTTGAAACTTTACTAAGAAAAACACTACTGTGAAGCTATCAAGAGCATTTCTATCACCCAGAGTTGTCTCCTGTTTCTTCCTAACTCACTCCTGCCCCCCCAGAAGGACCACTGATCTGGTTCTCACCATGGCTGAGTTTTGCTTATCTTAGTATTTGATGTAAGTGGAACCATATACTATATATATAGTATGTGTATATGTATATACATATGTATATATATACATACACGTATAGGTATGTACATATGGGTATATATGCTTTTTCTTTTTTTGGTCTGGCTTCTTTCAATCAGCATATTTTTGAGATTCACTCTTGCTGCTGTGTACTAGTAGGACATTTCTTTTTATAGCTAAGTAGTATTCCCTTCTGTGATTATCCTGCAGAGTGTTTGTATATTCTGCATCAACTATCTGGGCTGTTTCCAGTTTTTGGCTAGTATGACTCATGCTTCTATGTATCCTGACAAGGCTTTTTGTGGACATGGATTTTCATTACTCTTTGAGAAATAGCTACAAGTAGATTTATGAAGTCATTGAGTAGATATATGTTGAACTTAAAAAACCAACAGACTATCAAGTGATTGTGCCCTTGCGTACACCCAGACGCAGTGAATGAGCCTTCTGGATGCTTCGCATCCTAACCTTTGGTGCTGTCAGACTTCTTTTAGTGATTCTAGTGGGTGTATAGTGAAATCTGGTTAAGGAGTTATAGCTTTATTTCTTGTTTTTGTTCCAAGTATGTTTGCACTTAATACATCTTTAAAATCTTAAAAAGGATTGTCTCAAATATTGTGAGCTAATGGCAGAGTGAGAAAGGTGTTATTTGCTTTCCTCCCCAGTAGACAGGGAAAGGACAGAAATGAAGTTTGGAAGCCCCAGTTATTGCTGTGGTGAGAAAGCAAGTCGTTCAGCACCAGGGCGACCCTGGCTGCCACAGATCTGGATGCTTTAGTAGTATTGGTTTTATGTGGTGCTGGTTTTAGCGACTCTTCTTGGTAACTGTAGTCCCTCCTCCCTCCAACTCTGGTTGGGTTTGCAGAATTATGGAAAGCTTTTACTGATCCTGTCATGCACAGGGGCCTTTTTGGAGAAGGAAATGACACTTTGTAAGATTTAACACCCTCTCCTTAGGTCTCTTCTACATAGGTGATAGGTGTAGCCCCTTCTGCATTGATACCTCTTCCAATCTCTTTCCAATTTAGCTCCATTCCAGGCATCCCCTGTCCAGTCACCTTAGATCAATCAATGGCCCACAATTGGTAGTGGTAGCTATTAGGGTGAGCGCTCATCATTTATCTGGGAACCCCCAATAAACCAGGATGTACAGCTCCAACCAAACAACTCTTCAAAGTGCCCATCTGGATAAGGTCACTCCTGGTATTTCAGCCCCAAGGACACTATTCAGAGTTGAAGTGCCATTCCCAACATCTGAGATCTGCACATCAAAATAAGAGAATGGGGTGCGTGGATGGTTTAGTTGGTTCAGTGGCCAACTCTGGATTTTGGCTCAGGTCATGGTCTCAGAGTCCTGGTATTGAACCCCATCTTGGGCTCCTCTCTCACTGGGAGTCTGCTTGAGCATTCTCTCTCTCTCTCTCCCTCTGCCCCTCCCCTGGCTCACCCTCTCCTCTCTCAAATAATAGAAATAAATCTTTTTTAAGAAAATAAAAGGAATGCCAAGCTTATATGTACCTCTTTTTTTGTATTTGAAAAGATTTCTAACTCTAATAGTACATAATAGGTATTCAATAAGTATTTAGTGAATAGATCACAAAAGCCTGTTAAGTGCTGTAATGTAAAAGGATGTAGTATATCATGAAAAATTCAAACAGTAGCTAAAGAAATACTCTATAGAGAGTAAAAGCTATAGTAAAAAGCTATAGGGAATATTAACTATGAATAGGTTTTGGTTGGAGTAAAACTATTAAAGGACATTTGCAAATATATGTATATATCCACACACAATGTGTCATATGAAATTTTATTATATATGTTATATAATTTATTACATTTATTATATATAATGAATATATATTTTTTCCTTTGAACTAAGCCAGAAATTGAGTAACTTACCCAAGTTTCATGTGTGCTTTCTCTCACATACCCTTTCAAGCCTTTTGAGCACTATGCCTGAATCCTAGAAGCTGATCTCATGCATGATATTTCTACTAAATAATTCAGTCTAGTTCCAAATACCCAGTTTATAATCTCCCTGAATTAATTTTGTGTTCAACACCTCTTGGGAATGAGAATAAAATATTACCTCTATAAACCTGATGATTATTTTCCACTAACCATAAAGATATTTTTCATTTATGATATTGGCTCTTTGAAATTTCTTGTAAACAGGGCAGCCCTGGTGGTGCGGCGGTTTAGCTCCGCCTGCAGCCCAGGGCGTGGTCCTGGAGACCCTGGATCGAATCCCATGGCAGGCTCTCTGTATGGTGCCTGCTTCTCCCTCTGCTCTGCCTGTGTCTCTGTCTCTCTGTCTCTCTCTGTGTGTGTGTCTCTATGAATAAATAAATAAAATCTTTTTAAAAAACAAATGGTTTCTTTAAAAAAATGAAATTTCTTATAAACAAAGTAGCATATTTCACTTTGTAGTTTTATTCTGGTAAACTTCAGCTAGTTTTTCCTAAATAGCTTTGTATATGCTTTATATATGGCCTGTCCCTATTATCTCAAACTAAGGCTTTTGTGGAGTCAGGGGAAAGAAGAGAGAATCATTCAGGTTTCAATCTAAATTAGACATTACTTGTGTCCAGCTTATGTTTATGAACAGTAGTCCATGAGCTCTTGTATGGGTAAAGTGTGTCTCACCTTCATCCGGGTGACTATTCAATACTTTGGTGTTTGAACTTAGCGATTTGTGTAATCGTTGTTCTAATTTCTATCAGTCCGTCTCTTGCTACTTGATCAAGGAGAACTGGTTATTTCAACTCTGACATTGGTCCTAGCGGTTTCTCTCTCAAAAAGAAGGTGAGCTACGGAAGGTAAAAAAGTACACTTATGATTTCAAACACACAGTGACACTTTGCAAGAGAAATACTTGGTGATGGCCCATCTGGGACCCTGGGAAATTCAAACAGGACTCCTCTAGCTTAGGTTGAACTTTACAATCAGCAAGATTTGACAACGTGAGCATGGCTCTCACTTTCCTGTCTTCTCAGTACCATGTATGCAATGTCTATGGACTTGAAAGACCTGACCCAGCATTTCTGTAGTTGAAATCTTGTACTTCCTTTAGGAGCCATTTCTTCCACAAAGCCAGCATCATTCTGTTGTATCTGAAATGATCTCTGTCTTCTAAACTCCCATCACATTCGTGTGCTCCCTGTGTGGCATTCTCTATTGAGCATATACCGACTCTTAGTTGCATGGACAACTGTATATAATCACTACCTTGATTCATCAGAAGTTCTTTGAGATTAAAAATTTAAACCTCACATTTTTAGGCTTTACATGTTCTGATTGTTGGATTAAACAGGTCACATGTATTTCCTCATTTAATCATAGGATTTGATTATATTTTATCTTAGTTTTACTTATGTAATTATAATTATATAAGCCATATTTATTACATTATTACCATTTTACAGATGGCATTGTAGTTTTTTATTTTTTTTATTTTTATTTATTTATTTTTTGGCATTGTAGTTGTAAGGGGATAAGCAACTTGTCCAAGATGGCATAGCAGTGGCTGGGCCAATTTCTGAATGCAGACCATTCAACTCTTTAAACACTATTTTAGGCTTCATCCTTATGTTCCACAGAGACTATTGCAAATAGAAGATAATCCACATTTGAATTAGTGCCAGAATTTCTTTAATGTATAATGAGCTAGTGGGTGGAAACTCTGTCACTTAAGAATGAAAAGCACATAAATTCTGTTAAAGTAGGCAAATATAGATTTTTTTTGTTTGATTTTTTTCCCATTACATTATGTCCCTCTTTCATTTGCTTTGCCAATCCTTCCTCGGAGATGGTAGACTGTACATTTCATCTTCACTTCTGAAGTAACTTCAAATTACTTTTTCATATTGTATATTAGTAGTCTATGGCTGTAATCTTAGATGCTAATTTTATTTAAACAAAAGAGCTCTTTATTTAAGAATTACATATTTACAGGAATTTCAAAGATGACACAGAGGTACTATATAGCCTTCACTCAGTCTCTTCCACTGGTTGAGTCTTAGGTGATATTGTATAGTATCAAAATGAGGAAATTGGCATTGGTGTGAAATGTGTGTTTAGGACAACATCATCTTATCACATGTCGTAGATTCATGTAGTCACCACTACGGTCAGTGTACATAACTACCCCCTTACTGCAAAAATCTCCTTCATACCACCCTTTTATAGTCACATTCCTATGCTGTAGGCACTCCTCCCTGACTTCCTCCTTTTTCCTTTCAGCTAGTAATTTTTGCTGTCTCTAAATTTCATCATTTCAAGAATGTATAAATGGGTTTATATAGTATGTGGCCTATTGAGATTGGCTTTTCCCCCCTACTCTGCACAATGCCTTTGGCATTTCTCCAGGTTGCCAGACATACCCAGTTATTCATTTTTATTGCTGTATAGTATTCTATGGCCTAGACCTACCACGGTTCATGTAGCCGTTTACCTATTGTAGGAGATTTTGGTTGCTTCCAATTTTTAGTTATTATAAATAAAGATGTTAGGAACAATTGTGCACAGGTTTTGTGTGAACAAAGGACAAAGTCTTCATTTCTGTGGCACAGAAGTCCAGGCATGTTACTGCAAAGCCTTATGTTAAATGTATGTTGAAGTTTTACATTGTCCAGCTGCTTTCTAGAGTAAGTGTACAATCTTTTGCTTCCACCAGTAACGTATGAGAGTTGTAGTTTCTCTACATCCTCACCAGCATTTGCTGTTATCAGTGTTGTGTCTCTTGTAGCAATTCTAGTAGGTGTGCAGTGGCCTCTCATCGTGGCCTTAGTTTGCTTTTCCCTAATGACTAGGGTTGTGGAATCTCTCTTCATGTGCTGATTTGCTCTCAGTGAAATGTCTCTTCATGTCTTTTGTCCATTCTGTAATTGGATTTTTTTTTAAACCATTGAGTTTTGAGAGTTCTTTATATAGTCCATGTGAATTCTGTGTCAGATGTATAATTTGCAAATGTAATCTCCTTGTCTTTAACTTGTTATTTTGTCCTCATTTTTGGATAGAGGTGAATCCTTGGTCAGGGTCATAGTTGTGAATTAAGAAGGAAAAAAATTGCTTAATTCCAGGTCTGCATGTCTTCTACTCTGTGAGAAATTCATGGTCCAGTATGTCAAAGGAAAGAATGTTATCTACTGACGTACTGGCATGGATTCTCTCCAGGGGAAGACAAGGAACCATGTTCCTTTTCAATGTAGCTGGAGAGGGCCATCCACCATTTGTATTAGAGAATATTACTATTGCTACTTAGTTAAAAAAAAAAAATCACCATGGATCCCTGCCAGATCAGGGGATTATTGTCAATTTAGTACACCGAACCTCTTGACAAAGAATCAGCAATGAAGGTAATAAATAAAAGAAATGACATTGGTATCAGATGATTTCAGACATCTCTTGCCTGCTTCGGCTTTGTTCCTTCCAATTAAATCCCTCTAATTAGAGTAATACATTGCTATTAGCTCTAGGTATATTTATAACACATGCTTTGAAATGACATTTACAATGAAGGCTGATCTAACCTTTGCTTTTGAATAGTTTATTTTATATATTTTATCTTTTATTAAATTGGAACACTCCTTTTATATATTTTTTTCTGCATATACCGTAGTATAATGAAAATTCATGTTTTTTTGCAAGTTTGCAAGGAGTTACTGATGTGTCATTTATAGCTATGTTATCTTTCTATACATTTTGAATATTGAGGCTATAAGTATGCCTAAAATTATAAAACTTAGGTTGAAATTAGTTCAGTTATATATTTAGAACATGCTACCTTGAATTATGGAGTAGGAAATTCCAATGCTCTGTATGTGAGGTTTGTGGCAACTTTAGTATTTCTGGCATGAATATTTGAATATTTCAGGAAAAATTAAAATTTGAAAAATTTGGCTAGTTATTTAGAACTACTTAGAATTTGGTAAGTGGACACTTAGAAATAGTTATCTTCATAGATGGATAATTTGGATGAGGTTGGACAAATGGACAGCAGATATTTGTGGTGCCCTCTTGTAACTAGAGGCAAAATTGGCAACATATTATGTATTTGGCAAGTCAGGTTAGTTAAGTATATTTATGCATGAATTCTTGCCATTCTCTTTCCTCTTAATTTTTGTAGGAGCCTATTTCTTGAGCAACAATGTAACTTTGCTTAATAAAAAAAAATAATTTTATAGGAGGACCCATAAATACCCTATATCTAGATCCTGTTTGTTAAAACATCTTCTATTTTGATGCATTTCAAAGTATAGATATTTAATATGTAAATCAATTTCAACACTTATTTTTAAAACCTGTATAGTAGCATTCACAAATCTTGTGTACATTAGCTGAGATTTGATAAGGAACTAACTGCAATCAAGTTGTAGGACATGATTGTCACTCCAGGAAGTTCCATCCTGCCCCTTGGCAATCAGTACTCATCTCCCAGGGATTAGTTTGCCAGTTCTAGAAGTTCAGATAAAAGGAATCATTATAAACTCTTTCATGTCTGGCTTCATTCATTTGACATAATGTTTTTGTAATCCGTCCATAATACAAGTGTATAAGTAGTTCCTTTTTATTGTTAAGTATTATTTCCTGGTATATTAGTTTGTTTATCCTCCTATTGATGGCTACCTCATATTCCATGCTTTTAAATCCAGGAGATGAATTTTGAAGATTATAGCTCTATGGTTTCTTATATAGTTAACTCTTAACAACTGTAATTTTGAAAACTAACATTTGTATGTAAATTTTATATTGGTGTTTGAATCTGTGCCTAACTTGGCTGACTTGAACGAAATTCTTGCACCTTAATTATTCAGCGTGATTCTTCCCTCTGAAGACCAGACAATGCTGGTACTTGCTTCTTCCTTCCCACCACAGCAGGATCATTTTAGGAAATGATACTGCAAAGTCTGTGTAGTATTTATGACTTGGATTTAAATGCCATTTTTTTCCTTTATGGAAATAATCTTAAGTTTTTAGCCTGTAGGACAGGTTCTGTTGAGGTTGTCGGTAACATTGGTAAACAAGTAGGATTGGCAAATATTTTTGCAAAAATTTCGTATGTCATAAGGATGATGTATAAATGCATAAACTTAAAGGTTGGGAAGAAAGGCGGATAGCTTTTTAAAAAATCATTTTGAAGTTTGCTGACCATTCTCCTGCAACATCACAAAGTCATTTTATGGGTGTTCTTAAGTTAACTGCATATTAGCAACTATATTCAAAACTGATCAGTGACTTCATTTTTTGACCATCTGACACTTGAGGTTTAGGGACAGTTGAACTCACTTATAATGCATCATATTTTAAACACATTTTTATATAACTGAAACCTTCTCTCCAGTATATATTTTTTTAGGCTACTAAGATCACCTGTTTACCCAAGATGCTACCTTTGAAAACTGTTCTTTAAGAATTGGAAATATGCATTGGTAGTGTTATTTGGGGATAGGAAATAAATGAAGCACAACGTCTTGATGTTTTGACTAAGCAAAATTGTGTGGAGAAATAATTTTTTAAAAGTTTGCTTAGTTATTTGAGTAGTCTCTATACCCATTGTGGGGCTCAAACTCATGACCCCAAGATCAAGAGTCACATGATCTTATGACTTTGGCAGCCAGACATCCCTTGTGATAGTTTTAAAACTATGTTTCTTTAGTATAATAGAGATGAGTTGGGGATGGGGAGCAAACCTCCTTTGAGTATAGCAGTTGTTAAACATATATGGTTAAGTATTTGCCTGACAGTATACTTACTTGGAAGTGCTTGGGGGGAATTATTATTGGTGTTGGTAAATATCCATATACAGTTCCAACAGGATGTGCATCCCATTGCCTAAACTTGCTTCAAAAAGACCTCATGAAGTTGGATACTCTCCAAAGCTTTTACAGAAGAACAAAAGAGATGATCAAACTTGGAGCTGCTCAAAGAGAAGCCAGAAGAAAAGAATAGAATAATGACTTTGAAATCCTATAGAGAACTTCAAGTGGAGAGATGATATCCTTTGAAAATCTGTGAATAAGAGCAACAACAAAATTAGCTTTCCAAGAATTAGAAATTTGCCCCCTGCCTACTGTTTTACATTTTTTTAAAATCGCATGATTCTTTAGAGTGACTTGCTTTTCTGTTTGTGCAAATCATCTTACTTTCTGCTCTTTGTTTATGTTCTTGCTTTTGATTGGAAGCACCTTTCTAAATTCAGCCACCTTTCAAAACCTTCTAGGGGTGGCATATTGACAATCAAGCCAAGATTGCTCCTTCCATTCCTTCAGAATTACCTGCCAATAGATGAACTTCTCCACCTCCTCTGTGTCATTTCTGTATCTTTTACATCCTCTTATTCCTGTTCATCATTGGTTTCCCCAGTAACAGTGTTGCAGTTAGTAACTCCGGCCATGCTAGGAGGAGACCTGACACCTATGCAGTGTCATTCTGGGATGGACATGGTTCTAAACACTTGATGAAATAGTGTTCAATCTCACTACCTCTCTAATGTAAGCAGTATTACTTTCAATATGTGTCACTGCCTGAGCAGTACTGATTTTGAATTATATACTATTTTAGATTAAGCTAATATCTTACTGAAATTTTTCTCTAAAAAGAACATATTAATATATCCATTATTTCTTGCAAAGTTCTATACCAAACACTGTAGACTTCCCCCCCTGGTTGAGTCAAGAAATGCTTAACAAATATACCAAATTCTGTGTATATAGCATTATATTTAGAAAGATGTCTCCGGGGATCCCTGGGTGGCGCAGCGGTTTGGCGCCTGCCTTTGGCCCAGGGCGCGATCCTGGAGACCCGGGATCGAATCCCACGTCGGGCTCCCGGTGCATGGAGCCTGCTTCTCCCTCTGCCTATGTCTCTGTCTCTGTCTCTGTCTCTCTCTCTCTCTCTCTGTGTGACTATCATAAATAAATTAAAAAAAAAAAGATGTCTCCAAAGTTGAGAATGAAGTTATGGATCTAGACTATCTATGCTGCTAGTTTCTGTGTACCCAAAATAGGGGATTCTATAACTCTGTTTATCTTTCAGTGCCTTGAAATGAGAGCTTAAATTCTTGAGGTCATGATTAGTGGAGATGAAATAAACTAGATTCTATCTGGTGTTATCTGTCCTTTACATTAATAGGGTTGTCGGTCTGACCCAAATGGCTTTTATCAACTACCATAGATAGTATTAGCAGCTGTGCTTATTATAAGGAAGCACAGTAATAACAAGCAAAGTGGGGCTTGTGTGTGCATAATTATAATGTAAGGATGTTGTAGGGGGTGTGAAGGAGTAGTTTAAAAAATGTGTTGGGGGCACCTGGGTGCCTCAGTGGGTTAAGCATCTGACTGCAGCTCAGGCCATGATCTGAGCACCTGGGTCTGGCTCCCCGGGAGTCTGCTTGCCCCGTCTCCCTCTCCCTTTGCCCCTCCCTGCCCCCATGATTACACTTGCTCTCTAAAGTAAATAAAATCTTTAAAGAAATGTGTTGAACTTTATGCTTATGGTACAGTGAAAAATTGTGAAGATCTATGAATGATTTGAATGGCAAGTTTTGTAGAAAAGAAGTAATGGGAAAATATTTGTGGAGATTTGTGTTTTCTAACATCTTCTTTGTTCTTTCTACATACAGATATCTTTGTTTCAGTAAAAAACTACATTTTTAGAGTCATTTCTTCCTCCTGTTGTAGGTTTTCTTGAAAGTTTTACTTTTTGCATATATATGTATATATATATCTTGTAGCATGTGGTTATGACTTTTATTTTCTTGCAAGAAGGATCATATCTGAGTGTAAGTGTTGTGTGATAGGAAGTTTCCTATTAATGTTCATACTTACATTGATATTTTGTTTTGTTTTGTTTTTTTTTTAGGAAATATATTAAGTTCTTCATTCTGGAGATGCAATTTATGGCCACATTAAAAATAAAAGCCCTCGGTGCAAGAGGGTTTTATTTTTGCCAAGTTTAGAAACAAGGATAGAGACTTACAGCAGCTGGAGGAATTTTTGGCAAAGTTTATTTTTTAATTATGGTAAATTTCAAACATCAAAAAGGGTTGATAAGAGGACAACATATCTCCTGCTCATCTTCCTATAAGGATCAGAGTCTCTTCCTGAGTTTGCTTGTTTGAGTATAAAACTTATGTCCCAGTATCCTTTGAGTATTTTTAAGAAAATCTCACATGACCTATTTCATTCATAAATGCTTCTGTATGTATCTCAAAGAAATGAGGATTCTTTAAAAAAAATAATGCCATGTCCTCATGAAACATAATAATTATACAGTTTAATATCCCCAATTGATAATTCAATGTTTAAATGTCACTGGTTGTCTCATACCTATATCTTTACAGTTTTTCTTAAGTCAGGATTCAAACAAGGCTCACACGATGCATTTGAGTCACCTCACTTAAGTTTCTACCATGTATAGCCCTCCCTCCCTCTCCTTTTTGTTCTTGCTATTTGTTGAAGAAATAGGATCATTTGTCCTCTGTTGTTCTCTAGTCTGAGTTTTGCAGAATGCATTCCAAGGTGGTGGTCATTATATTTTTCTGGTCTCTGTTTCCTTAAATTGATTTTTAGATGTAGAAGGTCAATCACATTTTTTTTTGGTGGTGGAGTAGGGAAGGAATATTTATTTCATAGCTCTTTTGTATACTCCAGGAAATCACATAATGTAGTTATTTTTCTCTTTGATGTTAGTGGCTATAGATGACCATTGGCTAGAGCCATTATTTTACTGAGTTTGCAAAGTAGTAATATTCCATTCTTCATTTATTAGTTGGAATAGTACTAATGAGAGATTTCGTCAACTGTTTGCTTATCCAAAGGACAGGATTGTAGAAGAAAGGTAAATTTAATGCTTGGTTCTTTCCATCTTATTACTACTTCAGAAAAATGCATTTGTTCCATAGATTCCTTAGAAATGACCAAATACCTTCTCAGATATATTTCTTCTTATGAACACATGTATATAAACCTATTTGGGTTTAACAGTTACCAATTCTTTTTGCTCTAGTTTCCTTTTTTAGCCAATGGGAGCCTCTTCAGGTTGACAGTCTGAAGACATCCTTGCTTTCTGCTATGATAAAATTTTCTAGACTCATCTTGTACCTTTCTTAACCCAGGCCAGGATCAACTATTGTCCGTGAATTTCTTTTAATGAGAAGTAATGCCTAGAGAACCATGATTTGGGTGCTAATAGTGGTGGTTGTTCCTGGATTGGTGATCGTATCTAGGATTTTTCAGTGGATAGAGCTAAAATATATACATACACATGTTTGTATCTATGGACCTCTTGAATTTATGCATTTCTAATATAGGATTGTATTATTTTTTTAAAGATTTTATTTATTCATGAGAGACCCAGAAAGAGGAGAGGCAGAGACAGGCAGAGAGAGAAGCAGGCTCCATACAGAGAGCCTGATGTGGGACTTGATCTCGGGACTCCAGGATCCCGCCCTGAGCCAAAGGCAGTTGTTCAACTGCTGAGCCACCCAGGTGTCCCTAGGATTATATTATTTTACTTGATTTTATATTTGCATCTCTTTTCTCTAACACAACTTGCTTCCTAAAAAATTGACATGATTTGACAATGCTATCTGTTCTTCCTTAAGAGACAGACCACTGATTCATAGGTGTTGAGACTACATATTGAAAAGGAATTTCAAGTTTACTCTCATTGAGGGGTGGATGTCTGAGAAGTGTTCCTTGTGTCACATCACTCTAGGGAGTTGCTAAGGACCAGTAACTAGAGAGAATAATAGAAGGGGTACTGGATTGAGGTCTGGCTCTGATGATTTACCCATTGCTTGTTTCCTTGTCTAGTAAAAAAGGGGGTAATAATAATCTACATTCCAAGCCTTTTATGGAAGATAGTATATGTGGAAATGCTTTATAAATTATTAATATATCATAATAGAAATAATTTTCCCATCTGATGAAAAAATAATGAGATAGTCTTTGAACCACTGGACTTTTGATTAGCTTTTTTGTTGGGGTTTGTTTATTCTTGCAGGGTGTATTTTTCTTTTTTAATTTGCTAGGGTAGTCTTCCTAATTATCTTCTTTAATGGGGATCTTCTTCTTTATAGTTAAATGTATATGTTTGTAGGCTTGAGGTGAATAGTTGACAGCTTAAATATTTGTTTGGCTTAAATATTTTTGTTTTAATTAATTTATAATAAAGTGGATATAGAAAAGATCAAAGCCAATGGGACTTTTTCATCAAAGCCTGTTTCTTGTTTTTGATAAAGTCTCATTTCTCTTGTGTAGTATAATGGAGTACTATAGACCCCAGTCATATCTCTGTGTGTGTATATATAACCTTTCCTTTGGTAGGACTGAGCTTCACAGTGCTGGATTCATAACATGAAAACAAATGACAAGTACAGGCTTACTTAGTCATCTAGATTACGAGTATTGCATGTTTGGTGTTGGTAGGCTCCTTATTTTTATTTGGCTCATAGAATAGACTTAACTAAGACTCCAAAGGCAAATTCCTAGCCTACCCCTTCCAATTATTCTTTTTATATTCCCAGACAGGGTTTTGCCTGACTTTTTAATCTTGGTGCCATGTTTACCCACTTGATCTAATGGAAAAGTGGCCAGAGTAATGTCTCTTAACTCTACTGATGCTTGCCTGGCCCTGCCTTTAAGATCCCTATTTTTATTCCTTTCCTGCTATCTTGTCCTCAAGGTCCTGAATTAAGCCTTATCTTAGTTGTATAGCCTTAGATTATTCTAGCCTAGATTATTTGTGCTTAACTTCCTAACTTTTCTTTCCATGTCTCAATGATATTTTTAAAAAACTTACACTTTGTTATTTTACAGCTATTTTATACCCCTTTCAGCACTTTTAGGCAATCCTTGAAGTGGCAAAGACCGTCTTTCTGCAATCTGGACTTCTGAAACCTCTTTACCGTTCTCCATGTAGAGATTCGTAGTATTCATTTGCATTTTACTAAGCATTATGCCTCTATGAGGAGTGAAAAATTGTTATGTTTAAATATTTCTACTATGAAATAAAATAATTATATTACCAAACCTTGAAAAATAAAGGAAATCCATTAGTCTCTCATACTCACTATTAGTAATGATTTTTCTACCTTGCCCCATCAACATTAGTTTTTATATATTGTTTTTCTAGAGTAAATTTTTTTTTCCTGTCTTTTAGGCTCAGGCTCCAGGAAACTCATGATAAGCAGAAAAGTTTTTGTATGTCTTTCCATTGGATTTATAACTAATACTTAATGGCAAATTTTAATAAGTTTATTTGTTCTCCTGGTAACTTAGTAGTTTTAAAAAAAACACTTAGTTTTAGATGTAGACGTTGTGAACTTTGAATAATATATCTAAGTACTGTACTTCTGATTTAATGTACTTTCAGATTTAATATAATCATCAGTTTAAAGAATGCATAACATCTGAGAAATACGCATAACCTGCTGAATTGTTTCCCTATTTCTAACATTTTTACTGTTGTAAATAGGGTGAATATTTTTACACACAGTTTTTCATATTTTGGATTATTTCTTTAGAATCCCAAGAGTAAAATAATTAGGTTCAAATAATATCTTTTTACTCTTGATTTAAATTCTGCAATGGCCTTCCATTAGGATTGTAAGAGTTGATGATACCTTCAACAAATTAGTTATGGTTTTCTCTTCTGTATATTTTCTCCCTTACTGCTTGCCCCCCCCCCCCACTGTGCACATTGCTCATTTCTTTGCAGTTTGATATTTCCTTTAAACTTCAAAACTGTTCAAGTCACTTCTTAAGAAGGCCTATTGACTTCTGGATAGGAGAATGAACAATTTCCTACCCTGGGGCAGAAGTGATGTGGGGTCATCGAAGACCCAGATAGGAGATGTGGGGGTAGGGAGGTTGGCAGAGTAAAACGGAAATACATTTCATAGGGCTTTTTTTTTTCTTTTTCTTTTTTTTTTTGGCATTCTTCCCGATAGGTAGCTGTCTCTAAGCTGTAAAAGTGTCAATGTCCTATAATAAGGAATAACCTGTGACTAGGTTTTTAAAATGAGGAAGTGAGATCCCTAGCAATCAAGCTGTGCATTTTCTCATGGGAAAATTTAAAGAGCAACTAGCAATGGTCTCTAAGTTTATAAAGAACAGATTATGACTTGTAAACTTAAGATGTTGTAACCAGATTTCAGAGTCTGGAACCACTGGGTCGGTTTGCCATTCCTAGCAAATTGGTAAAGAACCTTCATTGCTTAGCAACCTTGCTAAGTTTATTCAAATAATTTCATAGATAGCATCTACCACTTTGTGGAATCATCATTAGGCACATCAGTGTTTGAATGAATGAATGTGGTTATGTGCAGATAAAGAACAAGAGTCAGGATCTAGTGTGGTGAACTAATTTTTATACATAGAGTATCACTGCTTACTATCTTTAAACTGTAGCTAAGTGTAATTTTGTTATTTAGAGCAAACTGGACTTCACAACTGGCTATTTCTGTCAGTGGTTCAAGACTATAGTAAGAACATTTTACAGAGTACTAATAAAAATAGACATGTTGAATGTAACCTTAAACCATTTTCATTATTCTGTTGGCTATGCTATTAGATGCTATGCTAAGATTTTTTTTTCCTTTTAATGACTATGCATTAATTATTCCCTCAGGCTTAGTACATATTCCTTGCAAATGCTTTCTTCTGCAGTACTCAATCTGTAACTTGATGGGAATGAGAATATATCATTCTTGGCAGGGTGGCATGCAGAATTTCAGATTCCATTGAGGCTGACAGTATCATCTTTTAATTCTAGGACCTAGTTGGCTCCTCTTTATTAGGGCTTGAGGTTTCCCTGTGACCAGTTACCCAGCCTTGACTTGGGTACTCATCAGCCATATGCTGGGCAAATGTCTTTTTGACTCTTCTATGGTTGACTTTATGATCAGTAATTTGTAAATTCCAATAGATCCCAGTCTGCCTCCCTAACAGATTAGTGCCAACAGAATTCTGGCTTCTGTGGCTTGGGTGGTGGTGATGGGGAACAGGTGAGATACATACTTAGGTTGAAAAGCACTTTATTAAAAAAATTAAAGTCTGTAACTTTAATTCTAGTATAGTTAACCCACAGTGTTATATTAGTTTCAGGTGTACAATACAGGGATTCAATAATTGCATACATTACTCAGTGTCCATTGTTAGAAGTGTACTCTTTAATTCCCATCACTTGTTTCACCTGTTATGCCCTCTCCCCACCTCCTGTCTTGTAACCATCAGTTCTCTGTAGTTAATCTGTTTCTTGGTTTGTCTCCTTTTGCTTTGTTCTTTGTTTTGTTTCTTAAATTCCATATATGAGTAAGATAATACAGTATTTGTCTTTCTCTGACTGACTTATTTCGCTTAGTGTTATATTCTCTGTCTTCATCTATGTTGTTGCAAATGGCAAGATTTCATTCTTTTTATGGATGAATAATATCCCCGTGTGTGTGTGTGTGTGTGTGTAAATATAAACATACCACATCTTATTTATCCATTCACCAGTTGGTGGTCATTTCCATAATTTGGCTGTTGTTGATAGTGCTGCTCTAAACATTGGGGTGCATGTATCCTTTTGAGGTAGTGTTTTATATTCTTTGGGTAAATATCTGGTGGTATGATTGCTGGATCATAGGGTGATCCATTTTTAACTTTTTGAGGAACCTCCATATTTTCCAAAGTAGCTGCACCAGTTTGCATTTACACCAGCAGTGCATAAGGGTTCCTTTTTCTTCACATACTCACCAACACTTGTTTCTTGTGTTGTTGATTTTAGCCTTCCTACAGGTGTAAGATGATATGACTTGTGTGCATTTCCCTGATGAGTGGTGGCTGAGCATCTTTTCATGTGTCTGTTGGCCATCTGGATGTCTTCTTTAGAGAAATGTTTGTTCATATTTTCTGTTCATTTTTAAATTGGGTAATTTTTTTGGTGTTGTATAAGTTCTTTATATATTTTTGATACTAACCCTTTACTAGCTATGTCATTTGCACATATCTTGTCCCATTCAGTAGGTTGCCTTTTAGTTTTGTTGATTGTTTCCTTTGCTGTGCAGAAGCTTTTTATTTTGATGGAGTCCCAATAGTTTATTTTTGCTTTTATTTCCTTGCCTCCGGAGACCTATCTAGAAAAATGTTGTTATGACTGATGTCAGAGAAATTACTGCCTGTGCTCTCATCTAGGATTTTTATGGATTCATGTCTTACATTTAGGTCTTTAATCTGTTTTGAGCTTACTTTTGTGTATGGTGTAAGAAAGTGGTCCGGTTTCATTCTCTTGCATGTTATCGTCCAGTTTCCCCAGCACCATTTGTTAAAGAGATTGTCTTTTTCCCATTGCATATTCTTTCCTCCTTTGTTGAAGATTAATTGACCATATAATTGTGGGTTTGTTTCTAGCCTTTCTGTCTTGTTCCATTGATCTATTTTTTTTTTGTTTTGTTTTTAATCTTGATTTTTGGAAAAATTTTTTTTTGTACCCAAGTTAGTTTTACACTTGTGATTGTTCATGCTAGTTGTAAATAAACACTGATTTGAGGTAAGAAATAATGCCTAGACTAGTCCTTTCTTGGAGAGGAAACTGGTTTTGAATATCTATTTACTCTGTATGTCAGGCCTGCAGTTGTGTTTGGACACACCATGGTTGTAATTCGTACTCTTGGTTTAACAACACTTTCATATATAATTATCATTACTTTGTAATTACAGCAATAAAATCCATTCTTTGGGAACTATTCCAGTATTTAGAATACTGAAAATAAGTGTGCTTAGTACCAGTTGTCACAATGATTTTTCCAGTGCTTGAATTTCTAAGAAATCAGCTTCTATTGTATTTCAAAACAAAACTGACGTCTAATAAAATTCCCCTTTTAGAGATGGCAGCTCTTTGTAGAACCTGAAAAGGAAAACTTTAAATCAAAAGGAATATTCACAAAAAAACATTTAATGTTCTTCTATTTAGAAGTATTGAGAAGGAAGAAGAAATGCTAAAACTTTCTGGGGAAAAAAAAAAAAAAAACAGCCTGGAGCCTTAAGGATATGCTCCGCCTTATTTAGAAATTAAGTTGGTGCAAACATAAACCTAAGGGTGAGGTGGAGCTTTAGTAGAGAGAGAGAGAGAGAGAGAGAGAGAGAGAGTGTGTGTGAGAGAGAGAGAGAAAGAGAGAGAGAGAGAGAGAGAGAGAGAGAGAGAGAGAGAGAAGACTTTGTTCAGCCTATTTGTTCCTCTGACTCTTGACCAGATATTGGTTTCCTTGGAAAGCTATGTGGAATTTGACCTAGGCTTGTCTCTGTTGAAATATTGGAGTGTTGGTTTTTGCTATACTTAGGCTTTAGCATAGGAAGCCCAGACTGTAGCCATTGGACCAAAGGAGGTGCAGTGAAGAGAGAATGTATGTAGTGCAACCACCATGCACCATTTTGGATAGGTAGGCTTTGCCAGGCCATTGCATAAACTGAAATTGGTTGTAGCACTGCATTTTATTAACCATATCTAGGAATTTAATGATATGTGTTTTTCCTAGTGATTAAATGAGTAGCATTACAGGGAACCTTGCCAATTTAGCACCAAGATTACAAGGAGAACTCTCTAGAGTTGATACGTCTTGATACTAGGGAAATTTCTGATTGCTGCCAATGGCACTATTAGCATAAGGATATCTATGAGATTGTAGCGGTCAAAGCATGACAACCTTTTTATCTGGAGGTTGAGAAAGATATTCTCTCTGATGTGACAAAGAGACTATCCCAGTATCCTAGAGAATAGTATAGTTTCATTTTATTTGTGCATCTATTACTGGGGATTCAGCTCTTCCTCCCCACAGTGAATGAATGCTGTAGTCTTGTCCTGGACTTTACCAATTATCTCAACACTTGGCATTATTGCTTGAATATTTCACTGCCACCTCCAATACAGCATGTCTCAAATAGAACTAATTATCTTGCAGCCAATTTGACTCCTTATAGAAGCCAAGAAGAGAAGTTGTAAAGGATGCTACCAATTGCCTGCTTGTTCAGATTATGAACTGAAAATTCTTCTGGATGTCTTCTCCAGCAAAAGTTCACATAAAAAAATCTTTACAGGAAATTCAGAGTTGATTACCTAGCCCCTCTTGGAGTCGACCCAAAGGATAAGACAACAAAAACAAAAACAGCGCTGACTGAGAGGATGAAGTCAAAGGCCCCCTATGCTATATTCTATGTCTGGGTTCTGGGAGACTCTTATCCATCTTGTGCCTCTTGTAAGAATTCTTTAGTAACACCAGTTTCATCCTTGGTCCTGCAAGGGGAGCTTGTCTTTCTCTCTACTCCTCTGATTCTACAACCCATCCCAGCTAGCATGCCCTGACAATTCTCCTTGCTCAGTGACCTTTATTTACACCTTAAAAGACAGCCAAGGGATCCGTGGGGGCTCAGCGGTTTAGCGCCTGCCTTTGGCCCAGGACACCATCCTGGAGTCCTGGGATCGAGTCCCACATTGGGCTCCCGGCGTGGAGCCTGCCTCTCCCTCCTCCTGTGTCTCTGCCTCTCTCTCTCTCTATCATAAATAAATAAATAAATGAATGAATGAATGAATAAATAAATACCAAATGATACCCCCCAAAGGTGAAATTATGCCTCTAAGATGTCTGTTTTTCAAATGTCATGTTATGGTGTTATTTTTTTTTTCAGGAGATCACATCTCTCTATTTATGGACTGAAAGTTCTCAGAGGACAGAAACAGTCCTTTCTTTATTTCAGGATCTAGAGAACAGAGGCTACCTATTCAGCAAAAATGTTAAACTCCTCTCCCATTTTCCTTCCCCCCCCCCTTTCTTTTTTTGTTTAGCATTTTAGCTCTCCTGTATCACTGTATCTTCATGTGCAGTCTCAAATATTTCTTATATACCAAAGTAGACTCTCCTCTTAATATTTATTGCTATGTTAATTAAAAGTGAAACATAATTCCACCATGACTATTTTAACGATAAATGTGAAACATGTTTTCAAAATTAGAAATCTCTCGCTAATTAGGTGGTTTGAATAATTCTAAAAAAATGAACATTTATATATGCTACTTTATTAACAAAAGAAAAAGGAGGGCTTTCCTTAATTCCTTTTTTTTTTTTTTTTTTTTTTAAGTAGGCTCCACACCCAGTGTGGGGCTTGAACTCACAACTTTGAGATCAGGAGTTGCATGCTCTACTGACTGAGCCAGCCAGGCACCCACCCCCCAAGTATTCCTAAAACAGGGTTTTTTTTTTCCCCTTCAAGGATATGCGATTTTAACTTTATTAAAATATACTGAATCCCAAACTGAGGTTTATTGTATGTGAAACTATAGCTCATGTCAAGAGCTGTATCTCCATGAATTTGCCATATAATCTTTTAAAAGATTTCTTTATTTTAGAAAAAGGGTGCACATGCCGGTGCGCTTGAGCATGTAGAAACAAGTGATTTTCGCGAGTGTGTGTCGGGGGGGGGGGACAAGAGAGAGGGAGAGAGAATCTTGAAGCAGACTCCCTGTTGAACAAAGAGCTCACCAGGACCTCTATCCCAGAACCCTGAGATCAGACCTCAGCTGAAACCAGGAGTCGGGTGCTTAATGGACTGAGCCACCGATTTTTCTATATATTTTATAATTTTATAGAACAAAAAACTCCTCCTCAAAGACATTGGAAATAAACATAAAATGACATAAAACATAAAAACAAGAAAATTATATTTCTGCCCTCTGTTGCTGTTCCCCTAAGATACCCAGTGAAAGTGGTTGACTTGACCACATTTTAAAATCTTGGATAGTTTAGGCAGGATTTATCCAGAAGTTCTGGTAACCTTTAGATTCTTAGCAGGATTCTAGAGAATTTTTATTTGATATTAAGGCTATGCGGGGCAGCCCCGGTGGCGCAGAGGTTTAGCGCCGCCTGCAGCCTGGGGTGTGATCCTGGAGACCCAGGATCGAGTCCCACATCGGGCTTCCTGCATGGAGCCTGCTTCTCCCTCTGCCTGTGTCTCTGCCTCTCTCTTCACTCTCTCTGAATGAATAAATAAGTAAATCTTTAAAAAAATGATATTAAGGCTATGAGAATGTAAATGGTTGAAAGTCACATGTATTTGCAAATCACCTATACTCAGTCACTGAGTTTGAGATGAAGTGAACTGTTAGTTCACTGGCTCTACAGTATTTACTAAACTACTAAATAAGCTCTGGGAAAACCTCAGGCTCTCTGATATTAAAAAAATGATTCTTTGAGCACAATAATTCATTAGAAAAAAATAAAGCATGCCCATTGACAGTTCTGTGTGGAATCTAGGCAATGACTTACATATTTTTTTCACTGATCCTTTTCATAACTGAGATTATTCAAGATAAATACTCTTCTCTCTTTTTCCTCAAGCACCTCACTAATGATGTGAAAGGGAAAAGACATTTTTGGCTTTATTGGTTTCTTAAGTAACAACCTGTGCTTTTGCTTAGTATGACACATCATACAGGAATTTCCCTGTGTATTCCACCTCCAGGCCTCTTAAGACTTGGCTTATGCATATTATTGTTTATCAGCCTGTAATTTGGCAGTCAAATTTCGGTATTCACTTCCTCAGACTCACTTTAATAGTCCATTTTTGTGCAAGTATTTTAGTACCTAAGTATTAAATGACTACTGTTAATGAGATGCAAAAATAGAGTGAACATGTAATTCTTTTTGGCTCAGTAGAGCCGTATACATCTCACTAAACATCAAAGCTGGGCAATTTCAAATTCCCAAAACATTTGAAGAAAATACTTCTACCTTGCTTGTTTGCTTTCTTCACTTGGCAGTAGAACGCGATTGACATTTATTTTCTGGATAGTCAATGTCTTTTATGTTTTTTTCAATGACTTTTACCATTAAGTATGCCTGCAGTAACATTTCTCTTTTTCTTCAAGGATGCTTTCTGGTTCTAGCCAAAGTTAGAGTGGAATGTTTCCTGCTTCCAGAATCCTCATGAACTTGCTTAAAAAAAAAAAAAAATAAATAAATAAATAAATAATTTTTTTTTTTACCCTAATCTAGAGGAAGCCACTGTCCTTAATTTGCGACTACTATTCCTTGTTTTTCTTTACAACCTAAATCTAGAATTCTGAACCATTTAGTTTCACTTGTTTTTTAAGCTTCTAATGAATCTACTCATGCAGGTTTTTGTCTGAAGGCTTTTGTTCAACACTGTGAGATTCACCCATGTTATTGCAGTAAGCTGTAGTGTGTGAAATTTCATAGTTGTATGAAATTCCCTCATTAATATAACAGATGCTAGTTATCCATTCGCTTGATTGTGTTGTTTCCTGTTTGGGGCTATTATTTGCAGTGAACATTCATGCATGAACATTTGCAGTGTCCAGTACATGGACATCCCAGTGTGTGAGTGGATTGTTTTCCTTAATGTACAGATGAGTGAATCCTACTTGTCCTCATTATCAACTTCACAAGATAACAAAAATAGTTTTATGAACTAGTTGTGCCAACTCACATTTCCATTATCAGAGTTCTGGTTCCTCTACATCTTGCCCTTACTATTAATTACTGCTTTTACTATTTGGATGAATGTGGTGTGGCATCTCATTGTAGTTTGTATTTTTATTCCCTGAGAACCAAAACAGTCCTTTTTGTTTATTTATCCTTTTCTGTGAAGCTTTTATTCTTGAGTTTTTCTATTGGGTTGTCCTTTTTCAAAGACCTTCATTATACAATCTAGATATCTATCCTTCAAATATTGTTGTGTTATCAATATATTCTCCCACTTTGTGGTTGGTTTACACTTTATGATCACTTAATTAAATTTATCTTTTTAAAAAATTTATCTTTTTAAAAAATTTATCTTGTGAAAAAAATTATCTTTTCTCTGTGTTTACACCTTTTGTGTTATATTTGGAGATTAAAATTTCAATCTTGAAAGCGATTTCAACGATTTCTAAATCGCTGAAAAATTTTGGATTTATGGGAGTCATATGAAATAGGACTGGAAGAAAAATTGCCACATTGTACTGTATCTAATCCAGAGTGCTACAGTTTCATTATAGGTAACATCCAATTGAAAATTGAGGACATAATTTAGAAATAGAATTTAAATGTCTTTAAAGGCTGCAATTTTCAGAATTTTAGGAAGAGCAGGGATAGAATATGCAGTGGGTGATTAAATGCCATATATACATGGTGCTAAATAATGGTTTTGTTTTTTTTTTGAGAGGATAGAGTGCCAGAACATTTAAAAGCTGTACAACATTAAAAGGAAAAAATAATGTAACTGATAGGAAGGTGGAAGATCTGCTACTTAAGGGAGATACTAAATCTGGTACCAAGTTGCAGCATATATGACATGACACAACCCTGGCTTCTGTCTTCACATTTCTTTGCTTGTTATTTATTATTACGAGGTATACAGAATTCTACTTTTAAAAGGATTTTACATTTTTGTGTACATTTGGATAAGGTGACTACACAAGAATAAGACTGATTTGTGTAGAAAAGTATGCATCTTTAAGCTTCAGAGGAATGATTTTGTTTATTTAGAAAATATTGTTGGTATTTTTGGAATTATATTCACAACCATATAAATTGTAGGTACTTAATGCATTACTTTATGATTATTTAATCTCATTTCTTTATATTTACAATATATAAAATTTAGGTTGCTTTACATACAATAAAATGGACCTATTTTAAGTGTACTTTTAGAATTTTGACAAAAGTATGTATTCCTATATATGTTATTGTAAATTCACCAGTGGTTTTCCATTGTTTGGATATACCACATTTCAGTTTCAGGTTTTCTGCTATTATGAATAGAGGTTTTAGGAACTTTCGTGTGTGAATTTATTTATTTTTTCATGACAAATAAAATTACAGGTTTCCTTTTAGATGTGTTTTTTTTTAAAAGATTTTATTTATTTATTCATGATAGAGAGAGAGAGGCAGAGACACAGGCAGAGGGAGAAGCAGGCTCAATGAAAGAAGCCCGATGTGGGACTTGATCCTGTAACTTAGGGATCACGCCCTGAGCCAAAGGCAGATGCTCAACCACTGAGCCACCCAGGTGTCCCATTTTAGATGTGTTTCATTTCTCTTGGGTAAGTACTTAGCAGTGAAAACTGTGGGTCATATGGCAAGCATATATTTAGTGGTATAAGAAAATGCTGAATAGTTTTCCAAAGTGGTGTACCATTTCACATCCCACCAGCATTATGATTGTTCCAGTTATTCCACATCCTTGCCAGTACCTGTGATGGCAGGTGGCACGGAATGTGTTCTTGCAAGGGACTTTTTGTATTGTTTGCCCACTGTTTTATTGATTTGTTTGTCACCTTTGGGTTTTATGAGTTTAGGTGCAACTTGGATAGAGGTCCTTTGTTACACTGTCTTCCAAAGGCAGCTTCAAAATTGTGATGATTATGAGTGTTTCTCTACTTTGTTGTACTATGTTGTAAGGTTGCTATTATGGCAAAAATAAAAAAAGTCTTAACACTTTGAGTTATATCTGCTTTTAAAATAGGAACACAGTTCAGTTGTGTAAATACTATGTGATTTTTATAAACATCTGTGACAGATGTGTTTCTTCATATGGCGTCCAAATTCATAGCATAATCTCTTAAAATCTAAGTCAATTTTAAGTCAATCTTAAAAAAAAAATCGAATTACTTATTCAAGGAGACCTGATGTCTGGGGCTAGTTTGACCTCATAAAGCTCTGGTTCTTAAATTTGAGAGCAAAGTATGGAGACTCCATGTATTCTCTCCACAGATTGAAAATGCCCATTTATAAATGTGCACCATTCATGGATGGTTTTGTATCAAATCATACTAAGATTCATGAAATCCTGAAGCTCATCCAAAGACCCCAGTTTAAAAACTTCTGCAATAAATATTTCTCTTCTGTGTCTTTATGAGCTATCCATGTCTTCACTGCTTTTTAAGATCTAGGTTTTTTTGTTTGTTTGTTTGTTTTGTTTTAATCATGCAGTCCTCTTTACCTGTTCTGGAGCCAAGTCCTGATGTAAGGCTAGTCCTGCAAAATGTAAAGCTTGAAAAAGAAAAGTGAGCACTTGCCTAAGGCCCTGCTTCTTGGGCTAACTTATGGTGGGTTCCTCCCTCATCCAGTTTTCTTCTTATAAAGAAGGCAAGGTATTTCCTTGAACCAAGGAAAACCATCTGAGCAAGAAAGGGTTATGGCAACCTAATATAGATTCTTGAATAAAAGGGGTTAGTTTCTAGCTTTGAGATGAAACTATAAATGGGAGAATTTCTTCTTGGTATTTATGAGCGAATGCATTCATTTTGCAGTGTTCCTTGGTGATGGTCCTGAGTGCCACCTGACAATGAAGGACTGTGCTGAGGAATAAAACTGAATTTAGTGACTGACCTTTGTTATTTTGCTATTTTAGCTGATTTGAAGTGATGAGTTTTGTATAGCTAGGAAGTTCCATGCCATGAAGGTTATGGCAGTGTTGTTGTTGTTGTTGTTTTTTTTTTTTTAATATCCATTTAGTGGGTCATACTTTCCACTGGAGTGTGGGTAATGGGGAGTTAACTATAAAGGATAACTCTGCATTTAAGTACAGATTTTAG
Organism: Canis lupus familiaris; assembly: GCF_011100685.1. Lineage (NCBI taxonomy): Eukaryota > Metazoa > Chordata > Mammalia > Carnivora > Canidae > Canis > Canis lupus. The sequence goes on from NC_049258.1 coordinate 13,221,005, forward strand.
GAGGCCTTTTGAGGGAAGTGATTTGTAAGGAACTAGAAATCAATGTTGATCATAAGTTTTTTTGTAATTGTTTTTAGAGTTTTAATTTTGAAGCCCAACGTTTGAATAGGAGTAAGTCCTTCATTTTGTGTTAGTTCCTGGGCACAGTGCCAAGTTTCTTGGTGGGGTAAGTTTATCCCCTAAAGGAAATGATAGCTTTTTTTCAAAGCCCCTAGTGGACTGAACAGACTGTCTGACACATTCAGAGCAGAGCTCTTGGTGACCTCTCTGACACAAGAGGATCTTGAGATGTACTGCATGGAATAGCAACCCCGAGAGAGCAACACCCCACTTTGCCCTGAAATAATTAGATTTGCTGCTTTTAGTCTTGGTGGTACTCACTATGCTCCTATCTGAAAGTGGAAGACAAGCCTCATGACCTCAGAGACTTAGTATTTCATTTGTTGGAACTATGGACCTCTTGCAGTTGATTCTTCCAGTAGTTCTGTAGCTAAGCTCCTTATGCAGGTACCAGTAAATTTCTTATCTTGAACAATTTTCTGTCTTCAAGCATGACATTTACATTCAAAACTGTAGATTGCCCAAGGCTTTGGTCTGTTTCTATCTTGTCCTAAAGTGATGTATTACTACCTAAATTTCTATGTCCTAACTACATTCCTTGCTTATGCAGAACTCTGCCTTTTTCTCACTCTTCTTGTCTACTCTCAAGTTATGCATTCCCAGCTGTGTTTTCCCCTTGCTGCTTCCCAAGTAGAAAAATGATTCCACTTTGCCGAAGTTTTAAGCACCCTTTCCTTATTTATGTTCAGAAATTATATTGCACTTGTTCATTTTTATTCAACATGTGTTAGGCATCTGTATGCAGTTAGGAATTTGGGAGATATGAAGATAATTACAGTGATCCTTGTGATCATGACTCAGGACATGCCTGTGCTGAACTATTTCATGATGTGATACGCAGTACATTAGCTGTATGATCATGTCCTGTGGGCGCACAGAAGAGGTGGTTAAATCTGTTAACAAGACTTAAAGAAAGGGACGCCTGGATGGCTCAGCAGTTGGGCATCTGCCTTTGGCTCAGGTCCTGATCCTGGAATCTGGGATCGAGTCCCACATCAGGCTGTTTGTGGGGAGTCTGCTTCTCTCTCTGTCTCTACCTCTCTTTCTCTCTCTCTCTCTCTCTCTCTGTCTCTCATGAATAAATAAATAAAATCTTAAAAAAAAAGACTTAAAGTTAGTGAACACATCTGTATTAGGTAACAATGCATAACAAAGCAGCACAAAACTCAGCAGCTTAAGACAACCAGTAGTTACTGTTGCCTGCCAGTCTCTGGTTCTGCTGGGCTCTTTTGGTTTCAGCTGTGTTTACTCAGTTGCCTATAGTCAGCTACATGTTGGGAATGTCTCTGCTGATCTTTACTGGCTCTTGCAGTTGTTGGGGGATCAGCTGGGTGTAGGCTGGAGTGGAATGGATTACCCTGGGAAGAGTTCTCTGGTGTGGTGGTGTCTCCTTCTTCAGCAGGCTAGTGTGGGCTTTTTCTCGTAACAAGGTAGCCTTTCAAGAATTAATAAAAATACACAAGGCCTTTTTGAGTTCTAGGTTCAGACCTGGCACATGGTTGTTTCTGTAGCATTCTGTTGGCAAAAGCAAGTCCCAAAGCCAGCCAGGATTCATAAGAAATGGAAATAGAACACACTTTTTGGTGAGAAGCACTGCAGAGTGAAATGGCAAAATCTGTGGGTCCAGAGGGGAATAATTTGGGCCAATTTTACAGTCAATCTATTATTACACCACAAAAGAAATGACATTTGAATTAGGCCTTTAATGGGTAACCAGGCTTCCTTTAGGTAGCAAAGTGGATAGAAGGCATTGATCATGGATATGCTGAGAGTGTAGATGAAAAATATATTTGTACAGTCTGATCAACTTAATTTCAAATTTGTTCCCCGTACAGTACTTCCTGGTACCCGGAAGGGCTACCTACTGCACCGTTGGCAGCTTTAACATTTTAGGGCTGAGGAGGTCTCTGGTCAGTCGTTTTTATAAGTGAGAAAACCCCTAATAATGTTAAGAGACCCATCCAGTTCTCAAATCACCTTGACAGAAGTGGAATTGCCAACTGGAGTCTCTTCTTTCCGTGTTTCTCTCTGCAAGCTCTGTCCTTGTTTTTAATTTTATGTTTCTTAAAGTTAGCTATGCTTCAGGTACTGTTTCTGAATGTGACCTGCCTTCTAACACTCAATATTTCACAGAATCTCTCACTACATGCTGGCCAGAGAGGCTTGTGCAAATAGTGAGAGCAAATACTGAGCCTTCACATACCCACCTCCTCATCGTGTTTAGAATTTATAAGCTTTACATGGTTAAATGGTAGTGGCTCCCATGTCCTCTTTCTCTGGCATCTGTGCCTTTGTGTTCTAGGCATAGTTCTGAGGTCACAGCATGAGTCATTGTGGATACCCAGCATGAGTGCCCTTGGCTTATGAATAATTTTAGAACTGCTGTGTCTTGGGGACCAGGGTTAAGTGATTGTCACAGGCCTAGACATTACTGTTTGGCCCACATATTACATTCCATTGCTCCATCCCTTGCTTCTCTTGCTATGGGTATAGAGATCTGGAGGAGAAAGAAGAAACTCCTCTAGGTGTGCTCCTTATCATTTAATACTTGTTTACATTTAACCTTTGTTTTCTACCTCTAAGAGATATGATTCATAACTTATTTCCTTCAGGAGCAACTGAGGCACTATGAAAAGAATTGGAACAGTTGATCTCTTTATGAAGGCTGTGTGATGGCTTTTTTTTTTTTTTGATAGACCATACATGTTCAAGTAATGACATAAAACAAATGAAAGCTTGATTACTGGGGCATCTGGGTGGCTCAGATGATTAAGCATCTATTTTTGGCTCAGGTCATGAGCTTTGGGTCCTGGGATCAAGCCTGTGTGGGGCCCCCTGCTCAGCAGGAAGTCTGCTTCTCCCTCTGCCTCTGCTCATGTACATATTCTCTCTATCTCTGTGTCTCAAATGAATAAATAAAATCTTTTTAAAAAAAAGCATGATTACTCCTGTACATGAATATTTTTCTGAAGATTATAGTTAAATAGCAAAATGAATTGAAATACTTCACTATACTTAATTTTTAGAGTAAGATCATAATTTGTCTCCATTACATTATTCTGATGTACTTTGCTAAGCCATGGTTGCATGCTCCTAAAACCCAAGGAACTCAAAATACATAATTTTTAAAAATTAAGAAAATTAAGAGCTTTTTGATTAATGTGTATTTGATTTTCATATTCTCTATAGTTTTTGAGTGTTCAAGTGTTTACTGACACCTCTAGGTGCAATGCCTTGTCCTAGAAACTGTGGATGATACGATGATGACTTAGACATGATCCAAGTCTATCTGGCAAAGAAAGATAAATGTGCAGCTATTAAAGTGCTTCACTATGGCAGATGATTTTTTTTCTGATGACTAGATGACATTAATTTTCCATTTTTGCTTTTGAGATATACTAGAAATTTTGTATTTTGACCTTTACTCTAAGATACTTGGAAAACTAAAAGGTTAAAAAGAAAAAAAAAACTACCTTATTAAAATCCTTCAAGTCAAACTATCCAGAGGGGAACAGGGAGACTAGAGTTGCTTTACATAATGAGTTTATATTTGAGGAGTAGGTAAGAATTGGTTTATTTTCTTTCATGTTCCCATAAACTTCTTACATTATTGGATTTTCCAGCTTAAGAATATGGAAAGGATAATTAATTATTGCACTTGTTTTTAAAACCTGTCTTGGTCTTAGTAAATAGTCTAAACAAAAAATTCTAGGAGTGTCTTCATTGTTTGTAGCCACTATGCAAGCTCTAAGCCTGTTAGGAAAATGAGTGGCCATTCCTTTTTGCCAGTTACCTCAAATCTGAGGAATGGTAAAAGAAAAGATATTGGGTAGCTTCCAGGATATGCATTCAAGAATTTTTTCCTTTCCCTTGCAAACCTTGGGGAGCTTAACACAGGTTAAGCAGAGGTTGACAGATGCTATTTTCATCATTAAATAAATTTCTAGAAATTACATATAAAGTTCACATGAGTTTCACATAATTTTTATTCATTTCCATTATGTGAGCTTCTAGTATTAAAAAAAAAAATTGGCTCCAGGATCCAACAAATGTGTCATATTTAAGGATCCCAACTCTTATTTCCAAGGCATGATCTGTTACTACCAATGTGTCTTAGTATTTTATTCTTTCCTGATAACTTATGCAAGGAAATAGTCAAGTGCCCAATCAATCCTTATGATCTTTGCAGACACTTAAAAGCTTATAGATATTAAAATGTGCTACCGTGGTTCCATTTCTTTGGGGGTATATATAGCAAATGTCTTAGTCCTTGAAAGTTTAAGTAGCCAGGCCAGCTATCAGGTGTTTTAGCATTCTCTGGCTGAATTATCAGTATAGATATGCTGATCTCAGAAAATGCTAACTCCCCAATTTGCATTCTTAGACATGTTACTGCTTTATTGAGTGTTATCAAATGTTCTTGACCTGAAAGTAATCAATAACAGAGATTTTAACTCTCTATTACTTCATTGGAAAAATCCTAGTAATTGTGATAAAATGGACAATTGTGCTATTTTGCCTTAATATTTGGGTCACAAAAATAGCTCCCAGAAGTCATTTTCTTCTGTAATCTCAAACTATACTTTAGGTAGTTGGTACCCATGAGAGGGATCCCCTGAGATACTCGTATGAAACAGATGGCCAGCCAGGGGTTTTTAGCTCAACCATCAGTGGAGCTGAACAAGGAAATCCAGTGAATGAGGTGGGCTGCATGAAGGCAATAAGGAGTAGAGGAGATTGGCCAGGTGGAGAGGATGCACTGCTGTGTGTGTGTGTGTGTGTGTGTGTGTGTGTTGCGCGCGCACGTACATCTAGCATCATGTCCAATCCAGCTGATTACACTGGAATGCAAGCCCACTTTTGACAGATCATGGATTTTTTTCCCCTAAGAGGAGCTGGAAAACAGATTTTTATGCAAAATTTCCCACCTTTAAAATATTGTGCAAATAAAAAAAACCACAATGAATGTGAAAAAAAATACTATGCAGGTTAAAACACTTCTATGAGTCAGGCAGTGGTTTGCACCCTGGTCTAGACTTCCCTGCATGTGTAATGTGGTGTTGAGACCATTTTATCATTAGCTTAAGTACTTTCATACATTATTTAATAATGGCATTGAAATAACATTAATATATCTCTCTAAACAATAGATACTATTTACAGAAAAGATTACGATACAACTACCTAAGCTCAAGCTAAAGTTCCTTTCACACTAAGCATAAACTGGCAACCATTACCATATAATATAATTCTGGTATTAATGCCATTCTCTTTCTGCTATTGGAATATTCTGAGCTAAGTCATTTAATGTCTATGTGGGGACCTAAAAGCAATGTGGTTCTATCTGAGAAAACCCCTACCAGTTAACTCACCTCCAATCTTAAAGTTCCTTTAATAAGCAAGAGGTGTGAAGTGCTTCCCATTGTTCTCAGGGAGGTCTCTAGATAGTCTACTTCCTTTTCATCTATTGCCTTTAGGGAAGATGCCAATCAACAATTTTTTTTTTGCATATTGGACCTAATAAATTATAAGTTTCCATCTCTTGTGTTGTTTTCCTTGGTCCAAAGGTTTTCTTCTTCAATCAAGTTTCCATTCCAGCCATGTTGATTATTGCAATTAAACATCTCCTTGCTACTGGCCTTTGCAAGTTTTTAGAAAGGCAACAATTGGATGCTTTAAGTCTTCTACAGAGAACTGTCTTCCTTTCCCTTCCCCAGCTATTAAACATTTAAAACAGCTAGTTATTTATTGAATACCTATAGTTAGCCAGGTAGTAAAGTTGGAGGGGAATATGAAAATAAGACATTGAAATGTATGCTCTTTAAAACTGATGCTAATTCACTGTTATGTCAATACTGTTTCTGGAAGAAGTTCAGACAATGTATAATAAATCATTAGTAGATCAAGCCAACATCTAGTTAAGTGCTGATCTGGGCTCTATAAGGTTATAGAAGTATAGTTCTGAAGTGACTATTTCAGTGCTAAATTTTGAGCCCTTAACTAAAGTGCTGCTTTTTGTGTTCAGTGGTTTGTTCCCCCCCACCCCCACCACCACTACTATCAGCCCAGTGAAATTTTTTTGTCCTATAATTTCTTTAAAGAACATAACTTCTTAGTTCCTGCTAATGATAGCAATTGCATGATGTTTTATAATTCCTAAAGAAAAATGCTACCAAAATGTAGTTTACTCTTAATTCTGTAAGACTTTAAAGTATTAATAAATGAATTTATAGAACATGCAATGTTGCTATGTGGAAAATGTCAAAAATGAAGCCATTAATCCTCAGATCATCTTACAACTTTGGGAGCAATTCAGTATGACTCTAAATCCTAATGTTCTTCAGTCCCAGAGCCTGGATACCTTCTGATGGCATAGTGGTTGAGTGTGGATGCTTTCCCTGGAAATCTTGCCAGCCAATTGCCCTGCTGTTCGTGCAGGTAGGGAACCCTATTAGGTCAGGCTAGTAGTAGTTAGAACTGGCAGTTCCAGTGACCTTTTAGGCACTCAGTTTCTCTTCAGTCCTGTCTTTGGTGGGTTGCCATCTTAGAATCAGGTAGTGATCTTTTCCTCTTCCCTCATCTCATCTCCTTGTCCCTACGTTCCTTTGAATGTCCTCGGAAAGGATCCTTTCTGGATGGAACTGCTTAGCTTTTCCACCAGCCATTAACCCTAGTGCTGATTGATGACTTTTCCATTTCCTCCTTGCTTGTGTTCTCCACCCACTGAACAAGAATACCTGAAAAGAATGTCAAGAAACAGACTGTTGAAAGCCTAGTCATCTCCCTAGCCCATGGGAGTGAATCCCAGTGCCCTTGGGAGTGAATCCCAGCTGCAATTTGCTTTTCCTTAAAAAAAAGCCTCTAAACAAGACCTCTAATTTCCAAACCAAGTACTCCATGATTAGGGAAAGAATAAGCCATGGCATTCAGTTACTCCTTTCTCCACCACACTACAGATGTTCAAACACAGTGAGTCCAAACCTCTATCCTCCTTTCTTCTCTTCACTACTTGAAGACGTCAACGTGCTTAAGTCTGTGTGGTTTATATTCGTCAATATTTTGGATTAGACATTAGAATGAAGGTGCCTAAGAAATTAAACCTCTATTCGTAAGTGAGCCTTTTGTGTGCTAACACAATTTTTTTCTGATAAGTAACTCTTTTCAAAGTAAAACTCTTAGTGAAGAAAATACTGTTTTACATTTTCACTTCTCTTTAATGTCTAATTTAATGGAGGGTGGCCGGACTCTCCAGTCTCTTTCTGCATCTTGTCTGTTTTGATTGGTTCTCTTGGCTAACATTTATAAAGAAGATTGGAATTTATACAGGTCATGTAGTTGGAAAATTGTATATGTTACTCTTTAATATCATACCAAAACTTGACATGTGGTAGCATAGGGATTTTTTGCAAAGAAAATAAAACCATATTAATGAACTTCAAATGTTGTTAAATAAAACCCCATTGTTTGTCTTGGGTTTTGATTTTTTTTTTTTTAGTAAAATAATTTTTTACTGGTGTTCAATTTACCAACATACAGAATAACACCCAGTGCTCATCCCGTCAAATGTCCCCCTCAGTGCCCGTCACCCATTCACCCCCACCCCCCGCCCACCTCCCCTTCCACCACCCCTAGTTCGTTTCCCAGAGTTAGGAGTCTTTATGTTCTGTCTCCCTTTCTGATATTTGTTTTTATTTATGATAGTCACACACAGAGAGAGAGGCAGAGACACAGGCAGAGGGAGAAGCAGGCTCCATGCACCTGGGAGCCCGACGTGGGACTCGATCCTGGGTCTCCAGGATCGCGCCCTGGGCCAAAGGCAGGCGCCAAACTGCTGTGCCACTCAGGGATCCCCTGTCTTGGGTTTTGAATGGACTTTTTACTCCTAGATGATTTTGTAACATTAGACAGTGTCCCTTGGAAATTATCAGTAGATATTATGTAGATCTTTCAAATGCCAGTACATTTTGTTGTATGTCAGAATTGTCGCATTCATGAATATTACCACTGATTTCATCAGAAAGATTTTTTTTAGTATTGCAAACCTGTCAAGTTCACAGTGGCGAATACAAGTTACCCACAATTCTATTTTCTGTCAAAAAGCTAGAATTTGATTGACTAGAAATGCTGTTTTCCTTTAAGTGGCAAGTTTGCTTTATTTTAAAAAAGTCTGTATTGTGCACCTGAAACTTATATTACACTGTATGTTAATGATACTGGAATTAAAATAAAAAACTTAAAGTCTGCCAAATACTGAAGTCTGGAAAACCATAGTTTATCATTCTTTTAAGTACAAGTGTTCCATGAAAACAGTTTGTTCAGCTAGCAACTTAATGGAACATGTTTTCTTTTTTCTCTTTTTCTTTTCCTTTTCTTTTTTTCTTTCTTTTCCTATCAGAAGGGCTTTATTCATATTTCCTGTTTTGTCACACAAAATATCAGAGATGTATATTCAAAAGAGGAGATTCAATAAAATTTATAATGCTAGTCCTTCAGTGAAACTGCCTTTTTTTTTTTTTTTTTTAAAGCTGGGAGGGAGGTGTGATAATAAAATGACTATTCACAATGTTTAGTGCCCCTGCCATTATTCTTGTTAAGGCACCAGCAGTTTTACCCAATATCAGTCCCAAGGGCAACATAGCCTATATGGCAAATCTATACTTACAGAAGTAGATATGACATTCTGGATTCCCTGAAAAGATCTGGGATATGCTGACGAGTCTGTGGACCAACTTGAGGTCTGCTGCTCTACTACATATGTTCTAACTGCATAGGTTGTGTTATGATATGTACACTCATACTTTTTTTTTTACACTCATACTTTAACCCTATTGACCATGAAGCAGAGCTTTGTTATATTTTCTCCTTTCTCAAAGCGCCAAAACTAAGCAAACTGTCATCTTTACATTAGCCTTGTTTTATTCATTCCTTATTGGAATTTACCTTTGTGGGAGTAAGTGGGACGAGCTGTAACCTTAGTACCATTTGTCTAGTCTGGCCCTACTTGTTGGCTCACAAATCTCTTGCCTATCTGTGCTCATCCTGCCATTCTTGAAAGAGTTTCTCTCATCTTCATTCTCAATAGCTTATCCTGAGCTCTACCTTGAGACAACCTTCTGCTGAATTTCAATACTGTCTTGGCAAACACGTCACTCCTGTCCTCTGTTATGGTGCCAGCACTTATTGCTCAACTTACATCTATGCTGTGAAACAGAAGGGTTAAGGTTAACCACTTCTGGAAGCTAAACTCTATCTCTTAGGTCTACTGATTTTTACCAAATGAAGAAAATCATTTCTCTAATTAATTTGTTCTGATTTTAAAATCTAAGCGTGAAGTCTGATGGGCAAGGGGTGAAATACTTGAAATGTGGGGTTAGACCTGGGCTTGTAAATTCCAGGTGTGGTTCTTCCACTTACTAGCTCTTGGACCTTCTCTGAGGTCTACTACCTCTTTGAGCCTTATTTTCCTCATCCGTGTAGAAGTGTTAGTAATATTTACCTATAAAGGTTATCGTGAAGACTAATCTCACTATATACACAGTAGCTACCAGAATGTTTCACACATAGTAGATAGGAATTGTTTTTAAAATAATTTATTGGGGTACCCTTGACTGAGTTGATTGAGCATCTGGCTGTTTATTTTGGCTCAGGTCATGATCTCAGCGTCCTGGAGTCAGTCTTGTGTAGGGCTCCATGCTCAACAGGGGGTCTGCTCATGCGTGGTTTCTCTCTCTCTCTGTCTCTCTCTCAAATAAATAAATCTTAAAAAAATAATTTATTAATGTGGAACTTAAGCTTTTACCAGTTCTAGTTTTAGTGGTCAGATGCAGTGTCACTATTCTAGAATGAAATGGAGCCTCAGCAAAGTGTTGTTTTGACAAGTGTGCATTAGCTAAAGTCGGAAAAAAATATCTTTAAGTGTGCAAGTAATGAATGGTGCATATGAAACAATAATAACTCTTCCTCCAACATTCAAATGTGACAAACTTATTTTGTTCAAATAGGGTCCCCAATTTGATGGGATTTTTCTTTGATTTATAATCCGAGGCTAAGATTATTGCTTTGATATTCTAACCTTATTACTGTCTCAAATGTGCTCATTGGTTAGTTATATCAAGGGAGAGGTTTTATTCTGAGAATCTTGATTTTTAAATTGAGATATAATTGATATATTAGTTTCAGGTGTGCAACATAATATTTGTATGTGTTGTGAAATAATCACAGTAAGTCTATTCTGTCACCATAGTTACAAGTTATTTTTGTGATGAGAACTTTTAAGATCTACTCTCTTACTGACTTCCGAATACACAATACAGTATTTTTACCTACAGTCCTCATGTTGTGCATTACATCCTGAGTCTCCTTTCTTTATTCAAATCTTAAAAGTAGATGATAAGACAGAAAATGTCTGGGGTGATAAAATTGAATATGGAACAAAACATCAGTTGCTTGTGCTGAGATGGTAGACTTTTTTTTTTTTTTTTCAAGAAATGGAGAAATACCTAGATTTCATCTGGGAATATCTATTTGTGTATACCGAATGAGCTGTGGAAGTTGTGGTCTGCAAATACATCAGCAAATAAAAGTCTCAGCAGCTGGGGCATAACTAAGTGCTTGCCATTCTGCCTGCAAGTTAGTTATTACAGGCAAACTTTTGATCATTGCTCTAATGTAGTGAAGAATGTGGATTTTCCTGTTTGACATGATAGTGAATGGTAATGCACGGTACAAAAGCACTTACAATGAAGGGATATTTTTATTTCTACATTTAAAAATTGATTCTGATTTTTAAGGAACTTTCCTTATAAGCATACACTGGCTCTGACAAAATCCATTCCAAAGAACTGAAGGCAAATAGCTTCTGAGAATTTGGACTCATTAGCAGGGCCTAGTCCTTTGGCTGTATTTCCTGATAATAGTTTTGTTAGGTATGTGAATGTCAGAGAGCAGGCGTAGCACGAATTTGTCTCCTGTGCTCATCAGCGAATGTGAACGGGAGGAAGTAGCGTGAGGCAGTCCAGGCACTAATCAGTATATTTTAGGTCCCTCCCTTTCTCTTACCTTGTTCTTGTTTATTGGGCATGAGTTTAAAAGCCTTGTGTTTAACAGGAACTTTGACAAATGTAAATATTTGATGTAAGTATTTGCTGGGTTCAATTTCCATTTGCTTCTTCATTGCCCTTATGAAGAAGACTGGAGAAAATGTTTGTACTGATTTAGAAATGTTAAGAATTTGGGGGAGTGGCTTTTCAGTACCCTACAGTGTGTTAATCATGGGTATGGCTGTGACTTTCTTGATAGTTTTTGACTTTGTTCTTTAAGCCAAGCTTTTAAAATTCTTGAAAAAGTACAAAATGTCTCTACTTTACGGTTTAAAAAAATGATTAAAAAGGATAAAATTTGTGAAAGGTGTTGGTATAGCCTTGAAGGATAGGCTGTGGTTACTGACCATATGGAAGGTGGAGTTCTGTCAAGGAATGCCCCACCCTGCAGCTGTTTGGCTCCTCTTAAAAGGGCTTACAAGGTTTCTGCCAACAGAACAAGGATATTCCTCCTGGCATGACTCTTCTGTGCCATCTGGTTCGGAGCTGTGGCCCCACACCCAATGGCAGATTTATTTATTTATTTATTTATTTATTTATTTATTTATTTATTTATTTATTTATATATTTTGGAGTCAGTGAGCCACATTCTTCAACTGGTAGATGAAACATTCCAGCCATTCCAATTATCCATGTCTATGACCCCTTCTATTTTATGCAGATCATCAAGTGCCAACTCATTCAACCCAGACGCTTGAAAATTGTGCTAGAATTTTGGCCCTGCTACTGGCCCATTTTGTGACTTCAGGGAATAGTTTCAACTACTCTGGGCCTCAGTTTCCTTATCTGCAAAATGAAGTAATTTGGTTAAAGTTCTTTTTTTGATGAAACAGTTTGCAACCTCTAACTGGTAATTTTCATATGTGCATAATAAAGCTGTATTGCAAGGAGGTAGAAATTACTGCGATAAATAAGGTTTAGCATTGCTGTGAATTGGCATATTTCTTACTAAGTTTTACAGGATGTCAGGGACACTGTAGGAACATCTTGGGCAATATGTGTGAGGTTGCAACTCTTAATGTTGTTACTGTGAGTTGGTCCTTACAAAGAGCCAAAAGTTGTCTGTTCAGTAATTATTTACTGAATAACAGTTGACTGTTTTCTGTTGTTGACTGGTATATTTTCCTTTTGTGAACTTACTCTGGTCCTAACCATCCGTCTTACATCTAAGTAAGATATCACACATATGGCAATCATAATGTTGGGTTGGGCTCTTGGGTGGGGAAGTGATAGAGTATATTAAGATGATGAAGACCTTGTCCATACACCTGAGAATGAAATACACAAACAACTGATCATGGAGGCAAAATGAAATCTATATGAGCAAAGTGTGAACAAGGTAACATAAGGGCATGGTAGGAGAAGAAATTAATTCTGATTGGGGAATTGGGAAAGGATTTATATATAAGGTAAAGAGGTATCTGAGTTGGGCCTAGAGAAATGATGGTTAAGCTTAAAATAGGGAGAGGAAGAAGAAAGGTCATTTCAGGCAAGGAAGAAGAGCTTCTTGGATTGAAGCAGTAGTAGAACTCTAAACACATGATCCTAGGAAGGCCACAAAGTATTTGAAGTAAAGAGAGTAGATGCAGGCTGTTAGTTGACTCTTGCTGGAGTGTGGACAAGAGATGGTGATTAATTACTGGGAGGTAGTTGTGGAAGTGAGGAAAAGTGGATAGATTTGAAGTTGATTTAGAAAAAAGAATCAACAGAATTTGTGGTTGTATTAAAAGGGGTAAGGGAGTTGGGTATAGATGGATGCTAGACTCGCAACTCACAGAACTGGAAAAGTCTGCCGCTCACTGTGAAAAGAAATACTTAGGATGTGAAAGGTAATGTGCTCAGTTTTGATCCTATAGGTTTAGTGCATCTGTGTTGAGATGACATAGTGGATCTCAATAATAAATCTTGGTAGAGATGTGTTTGGGAGCCATCTGCTTTAAAAAAAATATGACTTTACATTTCTATAGCAGTTTAAGGTTCACTGCAAAATTGAGGGAAAGTTAGAGATTTCCCATAAGATTTTATCCCTCTCCCCCACATGCAGAGCCTCCACCATTATCAACATTTACCAGAGTGGTACATATGTTCAAACTGATGAACCTACTTTGACACACAGTAATCACCCATAGTCCATAGTTCACATTCTAGTTCATTCTCAGTGTTGTCACACTTCTGTCTAAACATACAGAATGTATATCCATAATTATGGTATCATATGGAATATTTTCGTTGCCCTAAAAATTCTGTACTCTTCCTGTTCATCCTTCCTCTGTCCTGACCCCTGGTAACCACTGTTCTTTTTTTACTGCCTCCATAATTTTACCTTTTCCAGAATGTATGTGACATTGGAATTATATTGTATGTAGCCTTTTCAGATTGGCTTTCATTTTGTAATATGCATTTAAGGATTCTCCATGTCTTTTCATAGCTTGATAGCTTATTTTAGTGCTGAATGATACTCCATCGTCTCAGTGTATCACAGTTTATCCATTTACCTACTGAAAGTCCTCTTGGTGGCTTCCAGATTTTGGCAATTATGAACAATACTGCTACAAACATCATGTGCAGGTTTTCACAAGGACATTAAGTTTTCAACTTCTTTGGGCAAATAGCAAGGAGTTTGATTACTGAATCATGTGGCAAGAGTATGTTTAGTTTTGTAAGAAACCACTGAATTATCTTCCAAAGTGGCTGTACCATTTTACATTCCCACTCGTGAGTGATATTTCATGTTGTTTCATATCTTTGTCAACATTCGATATTGCTACTTTGACTATTCTAATAGTTATATAGTGATAGCTCATTGCTTTAATTTGCATTTCCCCAACACATGCTGTGGAACATTTTTCATGTCTTTTTGGTCATTTATATATATTTTGTGGTGAGGTAACTGTGAAGGTTTTTGGCCTGTTTTTTAAATCAAGTTTTTGTTAACTGTGAAGGTTTTTGGCCTGTTTTTTAAATCAAGTTTTCGTTACCTTATTGTTGAATTTTAAGAGTACTTTGTGTATTTTGGCTAATTCCTTTATCAGACCTGTCTTTTGCAAACATCTTCTCCTAGTCTTTGACTTGTCGTCTTCTTTTTAAAAGATTTATTCATTTATTTTTAGAGGTAGGAAGGGGCAGAAGAGGAGGAAGAGAATCCCAAGCAGATTCCCTGCTGAGTGTGGAGCCCAGTGTGGATATCAGTTTCATGACCCTGAGATCATGACCTGAGTCAAAACTAAGAATCAGACACCCAACCGACTAAGCCACCCAGGCACCCCAACTTGTCCTCTTTTTTACAAAAGACAATGTCAAGACCATGAAAAGTTTTTAATTTTAATGAGGTTTCGTTTATCAATTATTTCTTTCATGGGTCATCCTTTGCATGTTGTATCTGAAGTCATTGCCATACCCAAGGTCTTTTAGAGTTTCTTTTGTGTTATTTTCTAGAAGTTTTATAGTTTTGTATTTTATATTCAGGTTCACGGTCTGTTTGGAGTTACTATTTGTGAAGCGTATAAGGTCTGTATCAAGATTAATTTTTTTTACATGTGGATGACAAGTTCCATCACTGTTTGTTGGAAAGACTATTTTTGCTCCATTGCACGGTTGTCCTTTGAACGATATGGGTTTGAATTGCATGGGTCTACTTATATACTTATTTTTTCAACAAATATGGCACAGTACTGTAAATGTATTGTTTCTTAGGGTTTTCCTAACTTTTTTATCTGCCTTAAACAATGTAGTATATAATACATATACAAAATTTGTGTTGACTGTTATTGCTTACGTATACAGTCAATAGCAGTAAGCTATTAGTAAAGTTTTGGGGGAGTCAAAAGTTATATGTGAATTTTCAACTGCATGGGGATTTGGGGTCCTAACCCCTGTGTAGCTGAAGGATGAACTATATTATCTTTGCTCCTTTGTCAAAAATCAGTTGACTCTATGTGATTCTAGTTCTGGGTTCTCTATCCTTTCCTAGTGATCTGTCCTTTTGCCTGTACCATACTGTCTTGATTATTGTAGTTTTATAGTAAATCTGAAACTTGGGTAGTTGTAGGCCTCCAACTTGGTTCTTCTTCTTTAATGTTATGTTGGCTATTTTGGGCCTTGCCCTCTCCATATAAAATTTAGAATCAGTTTGTCAATATCCACAAAATAACTAACTGGGGTTTTGGTTGAGATTACTGAAAATCTGTAGATTGAATTGGGAAGAACTAATACCTTGACAATATTGAGTCTTCCTATCTATGAACAAAGAATATATTTTTTTATTTCATTTATCAGAAATTTTTAAAAAGTTACTCATGTAGATCTTGTACATACTTAGGTTTTTCCTATTTCATTGTACATACTTAGGTTTTTCCTAACTATTTCATTTTTTGGAGTGCTAATGTGTAAATAGTGTTAATTTCAAATTTCACCTTTTCATTGCTGGAATATAGGGATGTGTCTGACTTTTGTAAATTAACCTTGTATTATGCAACTTTGCTGTAATAACTTATTAGTTTCAGGAATTTTTTTTTTTGCTTGGTCTATGTAGAAAATTTGAAAGAATTGACAGTCATGTCCTATGTGAGCAAAATGTGTTTTGTTTTGAATTTCCTAATCCGTATACCTTTTAATTCCTCTTCTTGTTTTATTGTGTTAGTTAATACTTCCAGGATAAATTGAAAAGGAGTGGTGAGAGGGGACATCTTTACTTTGCATTTTCTCTTAGCAGGAGACTTCCAGTTTCTCACCACCAAGTACGATGTTAGCTGTAGGTTTTTTTTTTTTTTTTTTTTTTTGTAGGTATTACTTATGAAGTTGAGGAAGTTCCTCTCTAATCCTAATTTACTGAGAATTTCTATCATGAATGGGGTGTTGGATTTTATCAAATGTTTTTTCTGCATTTGTTGATATGATCATGTGATTTTTGCATATGGATGTAATGGATTACATTAATTGATTTTTTGTTTTGTTTTGTTTTGTTTTTTCATTAATTGATTTTTGAATGTTAAACCAGCCTTGCATACCTAGAATAAATCTTGGTTGTGGTGTACAGTTTTTTTCATTCATAGTTGGATTCAAATTGCTAATAGTTTGTTGTAGATTTTTACACATGAGAGTTTGGTCTAGTTTTCTTTGATGTCTTTGTCTCATTTTAATATTAGGGTAATGCTGGCCTCACAGAATGACTAAAGATATATTCCTTCTGCTTCTATCCTCTGACAGTGATTTTAGAGAATTTGTATAATTTCTTAAGATAATTTGTATAATTTCTTTCTTAAATGGCTGGCACAATTCACCAGTGAACCCATCTTGGCCTATTTTTTTTTTGTTCTGGAAGGTTATTAATGATCAATTCAATGTAATAGATACAGACCTAGTCATATTGTGTATTTCTTCTGTGTGTGTGTGTGTGTGTGTATGTATGTATGTATGTATTTATTCTTGTGTGAGTTTTGGCAGATTGTGTCTTAGGAAGACTTGGTCCATTTCATTAAGGTTATCAAATTTGTGGACATAGAATTGTTCGTTTTATTCTCTTACTATTATTTTAATATCCATAGGAGCTGTAGGGATCTTCGCTCTTTTATTTCTGGTATTAGTTATTTGAGTCCTCTCTTTTTTCTCAGCATAGTTAGAGGCTTTAACAATTTAATTGGTCTTTTTAAAGAATCAACTTGGATTTATTGATTTTTCTCTATTGATTACTCTTTGTCAATTTCATTGATTTGTGCCGTAATTTTTCTGTTTATTTTGTATTTGCTCCTACCCCCCAGTTTCCTAAAGTAGAAACTTAAATTGACTTTAGATCTATTTTTTTTCTAATATTTAAACTACAATTCTATAAATTTTCCCAAATCACTGCTTTGATACATCCTATAAATTTTTCCTCTGATTCTCCATGTATCTTATATTTTCTTGAACTCCAAGTATTACCTATTTGTGGTGGTGGTGTTGTGTTGTTTTTGTCAGCTCCTGCTTTCCACAGGGAGTCGCAAAGAGTGAAAAGGCATTGATTTTGTAGTAAAATCTTGATATTCCCATTGTGACTTCAACTGTGCTTTTTATGTTTTGGACCCTGCCTTTTAGCATGTAAAAGACTTGTAAAAATTTCAGAGAAAAATGAGAAAAAGTATACTTAATGAGGTAGTCCTGAAGAAAGTTAAAATTTTGGTTATTCTTGTATAGAAAAAGGAAAGCAAGGGACGATTTGATGATAAGCTTCCATGTCCATTGTGGAAAGAGGTATAAAATAAGTCTTCTTCCAAGTTTATGAAACATTACTCACTATGGAGGCAATCTAATCATTTCTACAATATGAAAGGACTGAGTAAGCAGAATAGAGAAGAGAAAATTTGGCTGAAAATACTTTCCTACTGGTAAATGTGGCTCTAGGGGTCAAATGGGTGGGCTGATGTAGCTGGCTGGTGACATCAGTTTGGCCTTCCTTAGCTAGAATCTGTTCTGACTGGTTAGTGTCTCTGTGCTTCAGATTACTGTTTGACTTACTTTAAATTATCACTGACTCAATTTTAGATTTTATTTCAATCCTAGATTTTTTAATCTCGATTTTATATCTTTGTTGTTTCTTGAGCTGTTTAAAAACTAATGTTGCTCTTGGGTAACATTCCCTAGAATATTAGGCTAAAAGTTGAATGTGACCCAACATTTCATGAAGGCTAGTCTTCTAAATTAACACTGAAAATTTCTGAAGATGTGTCTCCTAGTTTCTTAACCTAAATTATAACCCTTTTCACTCCAAACACAACTCTGAGATGGGTCTTCTAACACCCTGGTTTTTACTTGTTTCTAATTTGGAGTAATAGAGCTGTTAAGACCTCTTAAAAACAACAACAAAAAAAAGACAATATACAGTATTTGACCCTGGTGCTAGGCAAATAATGGCTTCCCAAAGTTGTCTTCCTAGTCCTTAGAAGCTGTGTACATGTTATGTTACATAGTTAAAGAGAACTAAAGTGGCATATGGCATTAAGATTGCTAGTCCGTTAACTTGGAGATAGGGAGGTTGTCCTGCATTATTCTGATGGGTCCAGTATAATCACAAGAGTTCTAATAGGTGGAAGAAGGAAACAGAAGAAGTCAAATTGGGCTGGCCATCCTAGCTTTAAAGGTAGGAGGATGGCCATTAGCCAAAGAATGTGGGAAGCCATCAGAAGCTAGAAACAGCCAAGGAAAGGATTTTGCCCTAAAGACCCCAAACTAGGAATTCAGCTCCACTGACAACTTGATTTTAGTGCAGTGAGACCTACATCAGACTTAAAACCTATAGAACTATTAAGATAAAAACTTTTTTTTAAGGCACTAAGTTAGTGGTAATTTGTTCTAGGAAGAATAGGAAATAACTAGTATCCTTTTATATTACTATTGGGCTATATGAAGGACTTCTCATATTCTAGATACCAGGCATTTATAATTATCCTAGAAAACTTAATAGCATATTTCTACTTTGCTATCAAAAGCAACCATGCTCATTCTCAAAGAGAATGATTATTTCTTGCCTATATAAAGTTGGGCATAATTTGTTTTACTATTGAATGATTATATCCACCTGCGTTTTTGTGATCCTATATACATATATAGTGTGTTTATACATTCATATATATATACACATATATGTAATTGTATATATACTACATATAGGAAATATTATAAAAGTATATTTTGGAATAATTTACTACACATTTTTGATATTGAGCTCAATCCTTATAGCTTATATATCTGAGTACCCTAACATAATTCCTGGCAAAGGGTAGATGTAACAAGGAGAACATATTTGAACGTTCTTGTTTGAATGACTTAGGGGTTATGACATTAGCACTGTAGGAAATGACAGACAGTCATTTCCTATTTGGTTTGTCAGGGAACACTATTCTTTTGGCTGCCATAACTGTCAGTACTGGCCATTGGCTTTCAACTTGTGGAATCAAATTATAGACAAAGTATGGTTATCATTACAGAAGGGAATGTAAATGTTTTCAACTTTGATAATGTAAAAGTAAAGGTAGATATGACGGATATGGAAAGTAAAAGGGCAGAGGGAGAGAAGAGTAGGAACTGTGATGTCCTCTTTTACTCTGAGGAGTGGAGAGGTTCAGTCTTCAGGTGATAGAAATAAAAATAAAAGTTTTTCATTAAAGATAAAAGTAGCCATTCAAGGAAATATGTTTGAATAAAAATATTGGGAGAGGGAAGGATGGGAAAGTTTGGGGGACCCTAAATACACTTCATTGACATTATGATATCAAAGTCAAAAGATGATTTCTGAAGTCAAAGAGTTAAGACTGTGCAAATGCTTATTTAGAGAGGAGTTAACATTCAAATAGACTAAAACAGATGCCTAAACGTTGCTTCTGGAAAATACAATGGGCCACAATTTTTACAATCAAAGTAACTCTTAGACATGATTTATTTTTTTAAAGATTTTATTTATTTATTTATTTATTTATTTATTTATTTATTTATTTATTTGAGAGAGAATGAGAACACAAGAGGGGAGGGGAAGGGAGAGGGACAAGCAGACTCCCCGCTGAGCAGGGAGCTGGGATCTGGGGCTTCAGTCTGGGACGTGGGATCATGACCTGAGCCAAAGGCAGATGCTTAACCAACTGAGCCACCCAGGCGCCGCTTGCGTATAGTTTAAAGCAGAAGTTGGCAACCTTTTTTTGGTAAAGGGCCAGATACTAAGTATTTTTATCCTTGTGGGCTGTATGATCTCCATCACAGCTATTTACTTCTGCCATTGTCGTGTGAAAGCAGCATGGCTGCATTTCACTAAGCTAAATTTACAAAAATAGATGATGGGAGGATTTGGCCTGTGGGCCATAGTTTGCCCATTTCTAGTTTGAAAAGTCACATAGTGCTAAAAGGCCCATAACTAAAAACAGTGACTTGTTGACACTCCCACCATTAAGCTTCTAAGAAGCTTATTTTATTTGTAGATAAAAACTTACTACTAGCCCTTTATTCATCAATCTGTTTACATCCTATTAGGGTACTTGAAAATTATAACTTTCTTATACCTTCTTCACTTTTTATCCCCCATAGTTGTCCAGAATTGTTGGAATTTTTGGTTAACCCAATATTCAGTGTTTTCACTACAGTAACCATACAGATATTGTTTACTCTTGAGCCAGTAATTATGATTACTTCCTGTGTTGTGCAATCATTTGTTTTCCTGGAGCTAATCTATTTTATTTAGTCTTCTTTGAGTCTCATGCTTTCTTTTCTCTCCTAATAGTTGTATAAAATGACTCTGTAGTGCCAATTTCTTGAGATTTAAAACTATCATAAGATCTAACATTTTTTGTATGCTTCCTTGATGACATTGCTGGAGCTCTTCATTGTTCTGATCCTATCAAGATCACTTGCCTCCTGAACTCCTGCCTGACTATGATATTAATTGCTATCACTGTTTTTTTGGTGGGAATTCCTTTCCCATATCTTCTCTGGTGGGTCCTTTTGTTTCTTGTATCCCTCATTTTGGAGGCACACATTCCCCTAACGGCCTATGAGGAGTGGCTGGGGAGGAGGGCTGATTGTAAACATCACTACTTGCTTTCTGGGTTGGATAGGGTAGCTTGGTTCAAATGCTCTGAACAGGGAGTACTGGAGCTCTGCTTTTCCTGCTTCCTTACCTGTCTTTCTGTGTTCCTTTTAGTTTCACCAGCCATCCATCTATAGCATTTGGGAGAAATGGCCCTGTTGTCAGAGAAACAAGGTTAATAGTAGTGGGTAATAGTATCCCAAAACTGTCAGAGACAGCTAATCCTTCACCATTCCTATTACTGCCCTGCTGAAAAGAAGTTTCATAAACACTGAGCAGGAATAAAGTTGATGAGGCCTTTATGTTTCTCTTAGAGCTGCACAGGAGAAACCCTGCCAGCAGTACCTCTTCTGATGTAAATTAAAATTTTCTTTTCTACGTCATAATTTCCTCAGTGATGGAGCATAAAACTTTGTGTTTGGGTAAAGATCTAGAGGCCATAGTGGTTACCTGTGGAATGCTTTAAACCTCCTTTATTCATACATATACATAAAGATACACAACTAACAGTATCTGTCAAAGCTATTCTTTGGAATTACCTTACACAGATGCCAGCGTCATAGTGGCAAGAATGTTAGGATTTAATTGGCTGTGTTAAGTAAGGTTTGAATTGTATGAGTTTGTATTCTCAAAGTCCTATTAAAATTCATTTTGTAGCAAAATACTTTCTAGGGTTTTATAATAAATTTAAAAAAATATATAGCTTATCCTTCTCCTTGGTGACATGACTGCTTCCATTCTTTGGCTGTAGGCTTTGCATTCCTTTGGACCACACAGGCTTCTAAAACCTTGGCATCCAGGTCTTTGGACTATAAAATTTCACTGAAAACAATTAACGGAAAGCAGGATTAAAAAAATCAGCTGTTTTCTTTAAAATTGTTTTGAAATGTGATTTCAGCATTACTAAATTAGTAATGGTTTAATGTTTTGGAAATGTTTCATACTGAGAAACTTTTGAAATAGATGTATGAATTAAATACAAGTGCAATTTTTGCTAATTTCAGACTTTAACATTGATTTTCCTGATAGAACTTTGATTTTAAGATTATAATGTATTTAATCCTAAAGGTTTAAATAAGGTTTATGCTTTTATACATTTAACACTTAGATCCATAGAAAAAGGAAATTTCCACAGTCTTGTAAAGAGAGTGTGCTGTGAAGGTGTAGATAGTAGATTTGAAAATAATTAAAAATTGCCCTTCATTGAAAAGAAATAACTTAGGTATCTGGACATTTTTTTTTTCTATCTCCAAAAAGTTTAGGTTAATTCCAGAATGAAAAATGAACCTTTAAAGTCCTTTACACAAAGAAAACTGCTGAGATTATGGTTACCTCATAAAGCTGAATGAAAAATGACATGAGGTGATTAACATTCTTTTAAAATATTTTGTTGATAATATGAATTAGAAAGTGAAGTATATGCCTTGATGCTTAGTTTTTTTCCCTCTGCTTGAAAAGGATAATTTGTAGTATCAGCAGAATTTGGATTATGAATAAAATTGAAAATTTATCCTGGAATTGTTGGTACTTTTATACTGAGACTATTTTTGTTGAAGATAATGTATCACAAACCAGCCACAACCTTCTTTATGGCTTAATCTTTGTGTATTGTGTTGTCTCCTTCACCTCCAATAAGATGGGAGAGCTGGTCTAGATGGTCTGTGAGCCAGTGAATTCCTCTGAGTTTTTTTAACTTAACAGATTTACTAGTCAAGGATTGAAAACCCCACATTTGGGGGTAAGAGTGGGAAGGACTTGTTTTAGAATGAGAAATTAGCCGTTTATATGTAAGTAATATAAAATTCTCATGCTTTTATTTTGTTCCTCTATCAGAGTAATTCTGCTACTTTGGATGTAGAAGACCCTTTTTCTTAAAGACTATAAATTAGTGAATTGTCAGGTTACAAAGCAAGACACAAGAATAATTGATAGATTGAAAAATGTAAAATTTGGCGTTTTGCTCAGACTTTCTGTTTGGAGTTGCATAGTAATTGTGGAATTACACTGAACTTCTGAAAACTTTTTTTTATTTCTTAACTGAATTGCAGTTGACACACAATGTTACATTAGTTTCAGGTGTACAACATAGTGATTCAACAACTCAATACGTTATGCCCACCAGTGTAGCTCCCATCTGTCACCATACTATGCTATTATTAACACCATTAACTATATTCCTTACTGGAGAACATTATTATGATATAGCAGAGATTTCTTCTTGTGAAGAGTTTTCTAACTTTAGGTTCAAAGCCCAAAGGAGCTGTGAGGCTCTAGCTGTTGTAGGTTTCAGAGTTGGAAGGGCTCTTTAGGATCACAAAATTCTTATCCTATAACCTCCTTGAGAGAAGGCTCAAGATACTTGACTCCTTACAGGAATGAAGAACTCACTATTTACCATACAGCCCACTCCATTCTTACATAGCTCTTTCTGAAAGATCTTTCTTATGCTGTGATTCAGTATACCTCTCTATTGTTTATGTAACTCTTCCAGAGCCATACAGAGCAAGCTAGATCTTTCCTGTGCATGGCAGCCTTTTAATTGGGGTGGGACTCTGATATAGTCATTTAACTTTTAGAAATTCACCTATAAAAGTTCAACCAAAGAAAAACAGGGGTTTAAGAATTTGAGTAGTGTAGCTAATTCGACTTACATGAGCCATGAGCATGTATTGCAGAGGAAACCCAAAATGACTCTGCTACTACCTCTCATCTCAATTCCTTTATGTTTATTGTAGTGTGAGTCTGTCTCTGGCCTGAGTATGATTTTAAGTATTTAAGATAAGCATTTTTCACAGAATGTTGTCTCCAACATAATCCACACACTTTAGCTGGTACTTAGCTAAAAATGCAGTAATTTGCCTGTCCTGGTTGAAAAGCAAGTCATGTTGGACTTGAGAGAGACTTTGTCTCTGATATGCTGTCTCCCTGATGGATTATCAGGGATGATCTTAATAAGAGATCTTTGTCTTTGATAGCTTGAAGAGCTCAGTGCCCTATAAACTGTGGTTCTACTATGTTTGAAATTGGCAAACATGTTTTCCTGTGTGTTCTCTGGTTTAAACAAAAGTAAATCATGTCTTACCACCAGTGAGCTGGCCTAACTCCATCCCCATATTGATGTTCTCTCATTTGTTAATGATCTTCTCTTAAATTTTGAAAAAAAAAATACTTTAAGTGTGGGTGATCACTTGGCATAGGAGGAGATTATTACTTACTCTGTTCTGGACACAATACTATTATCATAGCCAGAGATGTTGGTAACATTTTTAACATATTTGTCACACTGTTGACTCATTGAAGCCTGTGGTTTCATTAAATCTCTTCTCTGGATCTTGCAAGTTTTGAATAATTGATGGTCAGTGAGCTACATTTTCTGTTGGTTGGTTAACTGGGCCTCCCTTTCTTCTGGGACTTCTACATTCCTTTCTTTCATTTGCCTAAAGATTTGTCCTTCTACTTCTAAGGAAACTTGTAGACAGCTTTTTAGTGGTCTTCATTTACTTAACTGTAGAAATGGTCATGTGTAAAGGGAAAATACACATTTCAGTTGAAAGAAGAAATCACATTTTTTTGAAGCAGAAAGTTCTTATTTTTATGTGGCGGTTTTTTTTGAGAGAGAGCATGCACAGGAGCCTGGGGTGGTGGTGGTGGGAGGGGCAGAGGGAGAGAGAGAATCTTAAGTAGTTTTCATGCCTACTACAGAGCCCCATGAAGGGCTCAGTCCCACAATCTTGAGATCATGACCTGAGGTGAAGTCAAGAGTTGGACTTTATTTTTTTTTAAAGATTGTATTTATTTATTTATTCATGAGAGACATGGAGAAGCAGGCTCCCTACAGGGAGCCTGATGTGGAACTCCAATACAGGACCCCAGGATCATGCCCTGAGCCAAAGGCAGATGCTCAACCACTGAGCCACCTAGGCATCCCAAGAGTTGGACGTTTAACTGACTGAGCCACCCAAGAACCCCTTTATGTTAAACATTTTTAAAGTACAACATACCTACAGAAAAGTACACAAATAAGTGCAGCCAGCACACACATCAAGAAATAGAACATTACTCCAGAAGCCCCATTGTGCTCCTTTGTACTCATGGCCCTTTCCCTCTCAAGGGGTGAATAGTTTCTTTACTTCTAACATTGTGAATTAATTCTGTCTGTTTTTGAGCTTATTCATGGAATCAGAATATGTACTTTTTTGTATTTGGCTCTTTTTTGATCAGTGTTATGCTTTGAGATTCACAGTGTTATGTCATGAGATTGCTAAAATACTTTTTATTGTGAATTGATGGTGACCATTCAAGTGCATCCATTGTGATCGTCATCTAATTTTTATCCTTTTTTTCCTCCCTTATTCATTTGGTGAATAAGCTCAGTTGATTTTTGAATTTCAAACTACTCTTGCATTAAGGGAATAAATCCCTCTTGCTCATGATATATCTTCCTTTATATATATATCACTGAATTTCGATTTATGTTTTATATAAGATGTTTGCTTATGTATCCATATGAAAATTTTTATAAATTTTAAACTTTTTGGTAATATCCTTGTAAGGTGTTGTATCCATGTTATGTTGTCATCATAAAAAGGGGGATGGGAACATTTTTCTCTTTTAATTTTGAGAAACGTATGTATGCGATTGACACTCTTTCTACCTTAAAATAGGAAGATACTTTCTGTGAAGTGATCTGAATCTGATTCTTCATGGGAAAGTTTTAAAATTTAATTGTCTTTGTAGTTTTCTATTTTTTGTCAGTTTTGGTAAGCTATATTTTTCAAAGAATTTGTTCATTGTCAATTTTATAGGTCTGAATATTTACCAAGTCTTTTTAATATCTGTAAGAACTATGATGGTATTGCTTGCCTTTTTCCTTGATAGTGGAAATTTTTTTTTTCTGATCAGTTTTACTAGGTATTTGTCAATTTTATCAAGCCTGTCATAGAACCAACTTTGTTCTGTTTTTTTGCTCTTTATTCCCTTCCTTTTGTGTTTTGATTTGACTAGCTATTCTTTTTTCTAGCTTCTTGAAGTTAGCTTTTCTCTTTTGCTGATATTTGCACTAAAGGCCATAAATTTGCCATTAAGCACTGCTTTAGCTGCATCTCATAATTTTTTTAGTTGTTTTAATTATTGTAAGTTAAAAATTATTTTCTAATTTCCTTTATTTTTGATATATGGATTATTCAGAAATGTATTTCCTAATTTCCAATAGCCAGCATTTTCAAGATATCTTTCCAGAATTCATTTGGCTTTGGTCAGAGAATATATTCTGAAAGGTTCCAGACTTTTGAAGTTAGTTATAAATTACACACATACTTGTAGAGAATGTATTTTCTAGTATCTTGGGGGTACAGAATAATGTATGTATGGAATATAAATAAGGTCAGTTCATTAGTTGTGTTGGTCAGGTGATTTATATCTTTGTTTCCTATCAAAAGTCTCACTGATTTTTTTTCTTTTTCAAGTTTTTATTTAAATTTCAGTTAACCTGCAGTGTAATATTAGTTCCAGATGTAGAATTTAGTGATTCATCACTTACAACACCCACTGCTCATCACAACAAATGCCCTCTTCAATACCCATCACCCATTTACCCCATCCTCCTCCCAATCTTCTCTCCAGTAACCCTTGTCTATGGTTAGGTGGATTGCTTTATTCACTTATTTATTTTTAAATCTGTGCATCTTGTCAATATATGTTGAAATTATGTTATCAGGTACATAGGTTTAGGATTGTTTTCTTAACATTGGATTGACCCTTTTGTCATCATGAAATGTTCCCCTTTACCATTAGTAATGTTTCTTAGTCTCCCTCATCTGATGTTGGTATGGCTATCTCAAGTTTCTTTTGGTAGGATCATAGATTTTTAAAGCTAGGAGTAAATTTATAGATGGACTGATTCACCATCATAAATTGAGGCTTATAATTCTGTTAATTTATTGGGTATTACTTTCAACCCAGCATTTAAAAACCCTTGGTGCCATTCTAGTTCTTGAGTTCCTCATAAACATACTTGATTAAATGGCATCAACTCATGTTTCTCTCATACCCTTTTCTCAAATTTCCATTGGTTAATCTTTTTCAGGAAGTTGGACGAGTGGTCGAAGTCAGGGCCAGCTCATAATCTCAGTATTTATTACTGCCTTTTCTGGTTAATTCTATCCTTTCAGGGGTCAGTGCTGCTCTGCTAGGCTTTGCTCAGGCATCATTTTCAGGAACTGTTTTCTCCCTACACTGTGTGTGGTTGGTTATTCAGAGACTCTTGCCCCAAACAGTCTCTAGACCAGTTCTGATTACTATCTCCTTTCAGGGTGCAAATCTGGGGCATCTTATTCTCTTTTGGTCCAGAGTGGACAGAAGAATAACCACAGAGGAGTATGATAGAAGTAGTTAAAATGTGCATGGATGGAAAACTTCATAATCCTCTATGTAATTTCTGATGCCCCAGGTTTCCTGTGTGCTCTTGGCAGGAAGATATTTTTCCATTGCCTCTCCAACCTTTAATTCCATGATTGTGAGAAATTATATTCTGAGCTTCTTTCACCTGTAAAATACTGGACACACTTAGGGAAAGATTTGGGCCTTCTATTATTGCCCTATTGTGTCCTCTACACTTGGACTTGCATATGCTGCATTGTGCAGAAGGCTAGAGAGCCTCCATGTTTACTATTGAGGCCCAGAGTAATGGGGACTTGCCAGGATAAATATACTTAGTAGCAACAGAGATGGATCTGATCCCCTGCCTTATTCTTAGGTACTTGTGATTCTTGTTAATTTTTAAAATTTAGAATACAGACACACACACTTTTTTTCTGTGCTAAAAAAGAACACCTTGGCTCTGCTATTTATTAAGCATCTAACTTTGGGTAAGTCAGTTCACCTACCCATGCCTTTCTTTTCTTGTCTATAAAATGGACTTAAAACTATTTCATGAGGCTCTTTGAGGTTAAACAAGCTAATCATATAAAAATCACAGTACCTATACCATCTGGCCTATAGTAACCCCTGAAGTTATCTGCTATGATGATGATGATGATGATGATGATGATCAATGATCAAAATGGTCCAATCTCATTTTATGGATATATTCCACCAAATTCAGTAGGATTATTTGTATGAAAACATAAAGTCATCAAGAAGCCAGTTGCAAAACTGAGCTCTGTAAGTGGCCAACACTGATAAACACAGCTCTCTTCCAACCTTGGCTATTCTTTTGTAGTGCTTCCCTCACTTTTGAGCTTAGCTGTCCTTGCAGGCTATTTTTTTCTCTTTTTGGACAAGAAGCATTTTGCTTAAAAACATCCAGATTTTCCTTATTTTGATTATTGACATAATCTCAGTGCTTGGTAGTCAATAACACTTTAGTCTCTGGCTTACCAGGCTACCTCTCCCAATACTGCAGGTGGAAGATTATTGTTCTTCGGAACTCTGGCCAGTGGAGATTTTCTAAGATAGTAGGGTCAAATTTCATGTCATCTACTCATAGTGAAGGACATTTATTGCTGCTAACATCAGTGCCTCTTTGGAACGGTTTCTACATTGATCATTATAAGTTCTCTATCAAACTGTCTTATTTCCATAATGCCTTCGTTTTTGTTCCCTTTTCCAATTTATCCTTGTGGCTATTTTTAAGTTTAAAATTCCAGTAGTGTTTTAAGTTAACTGTGTGTTATTTAAAAATTTGTGAAAAGATACTATCAGAAATAGAGGAAACAATATGTTATTTTTCAATACTTTAAGAAACTAGGAGTGTAAGTCATAAGATATACTGTATAACACCTTTATTAGAGATATTTTCAAAATAATTTAAGTTTTACATATTACAGATATTTGTACAAAAGAAAGGTAAATTAATGTCACTATCCTAAATAAAAAAAAACGTAAACTTTTCCAAGTGACTAATTGTGTGAAACAAAACACATATGTGAACATCTATTCATGTTTGATCAGTTTTATTCCTGGTGGTAATAAAACTAAGTAAATTAAATGCAAAATCTTGACTGCAAGGTAATGGTTGAAGTTTTTACGTACATAAAGGAGTCAGAGTAAATTTATGGTCTTATAATGGCTGTCAGCTGCTAATATTGTATTTATATTCTTATAGTGATCTATAGTGCCATGGCCAAAATACCATAGGGACAAGATCACAGTTGGTACGTGCTATGTTTGTTGATTTACCTCCCTTGGGCATGTAAAATATTAACTGAGACTACTTTGATATAGCTTGTCTGTTTTTGTTCAGGGTTGAATATGTGCTCATCATTAGTCTACTCCTTTCTGGAGCGTATAAAATGGCACTATCCATGTGAGACTGTGATGTTAGAATTGCAAACCATCTGTTTATATTCTGGTACCATGTATTTCACTTAAAATTTCTTTTTGGATTGAGTTTATGATTCTAAAACGTTCAAAATAAGTTTATTATTTGATTTAGTTCTGTAAGACTTAAGTTCTGTACTCCTTTGAATCACAATTAGACAATTAGATAAATGTTGTAGTGCCAACTCCCAGGTCTTATTTTCCAGAAGGTCTTAGATCCTGCAAGTATGTATGATAGCGGAACGCTTAGTGACTTAACAGCTCCATCGTGCTGCCACCTGTCTGCTCCTCCCTTTGTTACTGATCAGATCCTGCCCCCTGTTACCTCCTGAGTTTTCCTCTTTTAAATCAGTCTTTGGTTTGCTCCTCTCTGTTCGTACCTCGAGGCAGGAGAATAGGCACACTTTAACTTCCGTAGCAGTGTGGGGGGTAGTTGTTTACCTCAGTCTTAGATGATAAAATGTGGTTTTACAAACTGAGCATGAGAAAAAAGCAGACAACTTAATAAATGTCTGCTTTTAAGTAATTGAATATATATATATAAAAAGCAAACTCTTTAGAATACATCACCTTTTACAAACAATGGTTAGAATCACCAGATTTCATCTCTAGTGCTGTAGAATATCAAAAACTAACTCAATGGATGTTAATAGAAATTAATTAAATTGAACTCTGTTTGTAAGAAGGCAATTTTTCGAGGAAAACGTAATACCCTATAGATTTCAATTAGAAGTCCTGGGTATATTTGGAAATAATACGTTGCCTGTGGCATGGCCGTAGCCAAAAGACTGAATTCCCAAAGATTACTGAGGGAGTTGTCTCTTTTCTGTATGGTCCAGTGACTGTTACATAGTGCTTTGTCTACCCTAATATTCTCCTTATTTAGAATTTAGTCTATTGTACTTAGCTTACCTTTTTATAGCACAATCATCTTGAATTAGTAAAGGTCTGTGATTAAAGAATCTGATTGATGGGTGTGCTGTGCTTTTTTTTACCGGGTTATACAGTGTCTGCTCATATCTTTGTGATCTCTCTAGGCAAGAGAATCAGGTAGTTAAAGTTTCCTGATCATTAGTGTTTCCACCTGTAAGTCTATTATTAGAAGCAAAGAAATTTCTTTCATTTTACATGGAATGGCTCTTCAGATACTCTATAGAAAACAATTTTGAAATGTCAGAGGCCTAGCTAAGGAGAATTTCTTTGGATTTTTTAAGCCTATGACTTTACCAAGTCAGATTACTGAAAAGCTATGTAGTTGGGCCACATTTCAGTAGCCCTTTGCATAGGTGTTTTAAAAGCATTACTTTAATAATAGGTCCTTGCCTTTTATTGGGGGACAGGTAAGGAAGAGCCTGCGTGACAATCATTTCTATTAGTTTTTGTAAAATTGCACTTGAATTCTATGGGCTGTGTTAGTTCTTATCCTTTATAAAGATTCTTATGGTAAAGGCTTAGCACTTTCTCCGAGAAGAATTTCCCTCTCTTCTTGTAAACTGGTGCACATTTTATTGTGTGCTTTATATGCAGCTAGAAAAGTTCCCACTCTGAGAAGCTTTCTAAGAGTCAGCCAAATTGATGATAGCTTG
The DNA here is from genome assembly GCF_011100685.1 of Canis lupus familiaris. Lineage (NCBI taxonomy): Eukaryota > Metazoa > Chordata > Mammalia > Carnivora > Canidae > Canis > Canis lupus. The sequence continues at coordinate 13,251,673 of NC_049258.1, forward strand.
GGTATTCTGATAAAGTTGCTAATATTTTTCTTCATTCATTGGTTCATGTTTTTGTCTCATTATTCTGATTGACCTTCATATCTTTACTGGAAGTAGGCAATACATATGTAACAATGAGCTACATCATTTAATTCTGAGTTCTAACATCAGAGTATGTAGTGACATATCAAATTGAGAAAATAATTGTTTTCCTTAAGCCTTATATTCCTCAGCAGGGTTTTAAAATAGTACTTGGAAATCTACTAAATCCCTATTCCAGGTCACTGAACTCCATGTTCAGTTCCAAACACAGTTCAAGTCCATGCTGTGTGGAGCTCTTGCTCTATAAGTCATCTGAAATCTTGGAGTTGAGGACATGCTTGGAGTGTGGAGATTTAGAAAGATGAAGAGGTCAGGGGTTACCCCATCCCATTGATAGATTCTAAAGTGACAACGATTGCCATCAAAGATTTCTGCCTTTTGCCACCCGCCCCCCGCCCCCCACCTACAGCTTTGGGACTCTCAGTTTGAATTGCTAATCCCGTTTCAAAGAGTACCCTCAAGAAGATCGGTTTTCCCCCACAAGTATTGTTGGGATTTGAAGTCATAAAATATCTCTTGAATATGCTTTTCAAATAACTGTGGCACTTTATCTTTGCATTGCAATTTACCTTCCAGGATAATTGATGAAGTAGTATCTTTAAGTATTTATCTGAAATAGGATAAAAATGTGAAAGGCTTTATCGAGATAGAGGTAACATTTATTTGTGATGTTCACACATTTCATTCATTACTAGAACATATGTTTAATGAGTCCACTTAGTTTTTAAATTAAAATGTATTTTTAAAAAAGTTTAAAAAAAAAAAAAGTTTGCGTCATGACACTTGTCGATTGTTGTGCCGTAGGATCCTGGCTACTGGGTGAAGATTCATCACTTAGAATACACAGATGGAGGGATCCTGGATCCAGATGATGTTTTGGCAGATGTTGTGGAAGACAAAGATAAGGTAGGTGACTCATACTCTTCCCTTTGTTTGCCTCTGCAAATAAAGGAAGCTGTATGCTTCCTAAAGATTGAAATCCTTAACAAACTCCTGTGTCAATTATTATTAAAAGATACCATCTGTTCAGGTTTTACCTGAACAGCCCATAAATCAATGTACTTCATCAGATGTTTGGAAAAACTTTGTCAAGGTTTAGGAATCTGTTCATGGTGGCCTAATTAGCAGACACTTCATTCCCAAGAGCTCCTGATGCGTCTCAGTAAATTAGTGTCAGGCTTCAAGGCTGTTGGAGTTCTCATTGCCATTGGTGGCTCTGGGGTTTATTCTTGGCCCTTGCTAAATATTCAACTCCATGCCTGTGATTTGAATGTGTTTCAAAATAGAATACAAGTGGGAGAAAAGTCTTTTGAGGAACTATGGTGAAGGTTTTTTCTTTTTCAAAGTAGCGGGCAAACAAGGGTCTTTCATGATAGTCTTTGTTTTCATGGCTAAAGTTAAAAAAAAAAAATGAAAGCAAACAAAAAACAACCCACTAAATTGAATGTTCCAAGAAGTTAGAACAGTCTGCCAACTACTTGGGAATAATCCCATGGCAAATATCTTATTTTAATAAGATTTTTCTTCTGTTGGTAAACTGGGAAAAGGTGTGAGAGGAAATTTCAGCGGCCATACGCTGAATTTTTGCTTTTGAGACGTGTTGTTTTATTGCTGCTTCTGTGTTGGGCTCCTCTCCTCAATGGTTCATGTGTCCTCTGGAATTGGACTATGGCTATTCCCGAGGGATCCTTGCTTCAGAGTTTCTTTTCCTGTGCATCTTTAGCACTGTTTGTACTAGGCTAATTTATGTGTATACATGTTTCTCTTTTTCGCTTTTCTGTACTGTCAGGGAGGTGCGTGTGTGTGTATGTGTGTGTGAACCAACTGCATTAGAATATGAGTAAGTGATTTATTGAACTCAGGTAAAATTTACATGTTTCCCTTTCTGTAAGATCTTTTTTGGACTGTTCAAATTTACGTTTGCCTTTGCAGACCTTCTATCCATTTATTTTCCCTGTTTTCTGTTGGAACTCAGCCCTGGTTTGCTGGTTTGCTTTGTTTTATCATTACTCATTTCATAAGGGACGTATTTCCCTAAATAGATTGTAAGTTCTAGATGACATGGACCAGAAGATTTTTATTTCCTTTACGTTCCTCTTATTAATAATATCTGGTAGAGTCTCTTACCCAAACTTGATTCTCAAAGAACACTTACTAAATTAATGAGTGAAAAAGAAAGGTTCACTCTCTGTAGTTGACTCCTGCTCTACATAATTCTGATGCAGACTTCCTGTTTATTGCTGGGTCTCCTGGTAAATAATCACATATTATTTACATTGGTAACTTTACTGGAGGACTTTCACTTCTGGATTTCTGTTTCACTTTCTGCTTTTCTATAGCCATCTTCTCATTTTGAAATAGTTTGGCATTTGGTCTATTTGTTAATGAAGAAGGTCTTCCCTTCTAAGATTTCACTGATGCCCAGTGTATTAAAACTAAACACCAAAAAGTTAGGCAGGGCCAGAAGAAAATGTCTCACCCCAGCCTTATCCAAGGCCTAATCACAGGAAGAATGTTTCCATGAACAGTGCTTAGGGAAATCATTTGTCCTACAGAGCTCTTCTGTTTAGAGAATTTTTTTTATCCTGGGAGTGCCCTTTTAACTATAATCCATTTACTAGACACAGAAACAGCTTTTATTATATGTAATCTCGGTTTTAAAGGGACTTCACTGCTACTGAATCAGGTAAAAATATGAGGTAGACAGTTAAAGCCCCAGCAAAGGATTAGTGCTGTTTGGGTGCAGGTCTACCCATCCCCTTAATGCACTTTCATGTGAAGTACATGGAGCCTAATTGGTATTGTACTACGGAACAGACAAGAATGTACACTTTGGGGGATCCCTGAGTGGCGCAGCGGTTTGGCGTCTGCCTTTGGCCCGGGGCGCGATCCTGGAGACCCGGGATCGAGTCCCACATCGGGCTCCCGGTGCATGGAGCCTGCTTCTCCCTCTGCCTGTGTCTCTGTCTCTCTCTCTCTCTCACTGTGTGCCTATCATAAATAAATTAAAAAAAAAAAAAAGAATGTACACTTTGGATATTGCTGGAAAAAGCATGTGCTCCCATTCTCCCTTTTTAAAAATAAGGTAGGTGAAAAAGAGAGCATCACTTTTGTTTTTCTTGATATTGTCTCTACAATATTAAGATTTTCTGATAGTTTATGTATCTACTGTGGAAAGAAGGTTCAGGCAGACTTTGTTTTACCTTATTTATTTCTAAGTTTAAGAAGTGATTAGAAGTTTGGCGGTTCCTGGGTGGCTCAGCGGTTTAGCGCCAGCCTTCAGCCCAGGGTGTGATCCTGGAGACCCAGGATCGAGTCCCACATCAGGCTCCCTGCATGGAGCCTGCTTCTTCCTCTGCCTGTGTCTCTGCTTCTCTCTGTGTGTGTCTCTCATGAATGAATAAAATAAAAATTTTAAAAAAGTGCTACTTCCAAATATTTAGTGATACATCAAATTCACCCAAGATCCTTTGAGACAATGTCAAGCTTAGATAAAATTTCAATTCACCTATTTTCAAATTGGCTATCTTATAATCTCTTGCATTTAGAATATAGCATTCAAGCCGAAAGAAGCATGGATGGATGTACCTAAGCCTTGGCCAGTGCCCACTTACCTCAACTCCCTAGGAAAGCCTCTCACTACAGGTGGAAATGGCAATTAGGAGCCTTTGATGACTTAGCTGGAAAGGAGGAAGCAGGAGAATTGGAAATTTCGAATGAAAGCAGTGCAGACTGACGCCATTTACCAGTGTAAGGAAGAGCCATCCAGTACACTTCTGCAAAGACTGAAATTAGAGATCGCGTGGTATTTTCCTTACAATCACACAGTTTTCTAAATAAAGGGCCTTCAAAACTTCTGGTACCAGAAGTGGTTTGCCTTTGGTCTTAGCTCCATCATTCCTTGGGCCAACACTGTGTGTGGTTATATTGATGCCTCTTTGGGATGTTTATTGTTCTGTTTGCCTTGCTTTCCCAGTAGAGCCCCTTCACAGGGGAGCTCAATTTTCTTACCATGTTACACTATTTCTATCCTACATTTTGTCAAAATATTACTGGAGTAGCTTTGGAATTTTGCATCTTACAATAACTAATATTTGTGTAAAATGTTATAGCGGGATTTAATTATCCAGTTGCAACAATCACTCTTAAAAAATCTCCAGTTTTATGTATCTGTTTGATTCAAGTTCTTTGGGATGAATACCAAAAAATTTACAGCTTTACGCTGATGCCTTTTCTCTGGCTGCCCAAGGCTCCTGACATAGCTCACCCAATAGCAACTACTTAACATTTTATGGAGCAGTAACAGTGGCCCAGAACGTCCTTGGCAATTATATATTCTATTTTACTTTAGAGCAACCCTGCAGGCAGGAGCTACTTATTATCCCTATTTTTAATTTCTGAGAATAGCCCCAGAAATAGTGACTTGCTGAAGATCCCGCAGGTTGTAAGTGGCAGAATCAGACTAGAACTTAAATTTCCAGATTCCTTTGTTCTACAATGTGCCAAGCAGCGTGTTGGTGTTTGTATCTATGATTACTAATTGTGAGAACTCATGACTTGCAAGTAAGCATGAATCTGTTTTTACATAGCTCGCACTATTGTTAAGAAAAGGTTGGTAATAGAACTATGGAGTATGACAAAGTTACTTTGAATCAGGGTATCACAGCTATATAAATTTCACTCTCTTTGCCTGAAGGCTGTACCTAATTTATTGTAAAGGTGTTTTCCCTGTGTTGCTGTCCCTTTCATCCCTTTCTCTATGTCCTAGATTACTCCTTTGAGGACTTTGTAGACTACACTTATCTAACAAATATATGCCGTTTTGTAGGAAAATATATTCTGTATTTTAGTAATTTTCAGAGGGATTGCCGAATATGCACAAATTATATGCTGTGCTGTCTGCAGTAGGCAGAGTAATAGCCTCTAAAGATCTCTAATCCTAACGCCCAGAACCAGTGAGATGTATGTTACATGGGAAAAAGGGTCTTTGTAAATGTGATTAAAGATGTTAATATGGGGAAGATTATTTTGGATTATTTGGATGGGCCAAGTGTAATACAAGGGTCCTTATAATGGAGAGGAGAGTGGTATGATACAATGTGAAAAGAGTTGAATGTCCAATGTTGAGTTTAAAAATGAAGCCAGGGGCACCAGACTGGCTCAGTCAGTAGAGCCTGTGACTCTTGATCTTAGAGTTCTAAGTCAAGCCCCATGTTGGGTTGTAGAGATTACTTAAAAATAATAAAATCTTGGGAATCCCTGGGTGGCTCAGTGGTTTCGCGCCTGCCTTTGGCCCAGGGCGTGATCCTGGAGTCCCGGGATCGAGTCCCGCGTCGGGCTCCTGGCATGGAGCCTGCTTCTCCCTCTGCCTGTGTCTCTGCCTCTCTCTCTCTCTCTCTCTCTCTGTGTGTGTCTATCATAAGTAAATAAAAAATAAATCTTAAAAAAATTATAAAATCTTAAAAAAAAGGGGGGGGGGGAGCAAAAGAATGCAGAAGCCGGAAAAGAAAAGGAATGGGTTCTCCTATAGAGCTTCCATAGGGAGTACAGCCCTGCTGACTTCTTGACTTAAGCCCAATGAGACCTATTTCAGACTTTTTACCTCTAGAATTAGAAGATAAATTTGTGTTGCTTGAAGATTCATGTTTATGGTAACTTGTTATAACATCAATGGGACATTAATACCATGTTTCTTATCCTATTTTTAAACTTCTAAAATGGTGATGTTTTGACAAGTTGGGCTTTAAGATTTTGTAGGACAAGGAACATGGCTTATGTTTCAGATTAGCTGATCAAGCCGTACATTCTTTCCAAAGTACATCACAAATTGAATCTCCATTCATTGGGTGAGTCCTCGCTCTTTAGGACTTGACTGTCATGCTGTTGCTTGTGTAGAAATAATTTCAGGGTCACATCGGAGCTATGTAAGAGCACACTTACCAGTTTCTCATTGTAATATGTAATGACTCTAAGAAGTCTAAGGATTAACATTTAACAAAACCACTGCAAAGGTTAGCATTAGCTGATATTTTTTTGAGTGTGAGAACCTGAGTATTGAACTTCTTAAATGATTATTTTCCTTGCTATTATTTCTTGTTTGTAGAAGGCAATTGCAATATAATACTGAAATACAGCAGTGTATAACTTATTATGTAAATTGAATTACTGCCATGGTTTTACATATATAAAAGTAAAATTTTATTTTGTGGTAAAGTGCAATGAAAGAATGTTTCCATCTTTGACTAAATTTTGACTATCATAGGGGTTAATTTTGGAGAAATGCTCAGATCTCTTGGAATTTAGTGATGGTGAGTTAGCCTCCGGGATCACTTGTGATATCTGGTACTCAAATATTAAAGTTTCATTTCAGTTTCATCCTTTATTAGCTATGTGTCCTTGGGTAAGTTTCATCTCTATATGTGTTAACTTGCCCATTTGTAAAATGGATATGATGTTAGTCTTTACTGGATTAGTGTCTGAAAACTATTACTTTTTAAGTATAGTATGGTCTATAGTAAATGCTCAAATGTTAGCTGTTAAATATTGTGGTAGTGTCATTAGTGTATTTTTTACCTGTGCATTTTGATTTAACTGCTAAATGTTCTAAATTTAAGTATTAAAATATCAAAGGCTAGAGTACATTCTGTTTTTAAATGTTATTATTTTTTTTGGTAAAATTTGGAAGTCATTAAATTGTGTAATAGTTTTATGGGAAGATACTCTATTATGACAAAACATTTGGATTTGTGTATTATTGAGAAATCAAAATGCCAGTATGACTAACTTTAACTTTAAAACAGGAATCCTTTTCTCAGAACAAAGTGCTTGGTAATAGAAGCAGCATTCAGGGATCCAGTGTGGCTTTGACATGGAGACTGTTTTGCACACTGAACTAGTGACCTAAAACCAGACTCTGTCCTTATGCCCCGGTCGCTCTCTGAGCACGCTCTGTTGCCCCCTAGTGGAATCCACAGCTACCTGGAGAGCAGCTTACGGGAGATCCTCCGTCAAAGTGATGGTGATGGGCTCTGTTTCATTCTCAATTTTACTGTATTTTTAGTACAGCTCAGACTACATTGTGGAGAGTAAAACCAGACTGTATATTTCAACCAGTGGTGATTATTTCTTCATGGTTCTCAACCACACCAATATTTACCTTCTCATTTGTAAGGTAGCTTAAGAAGGCTTGAACCAAAATCGTTGCATTTATAAAACTCCCTTTCATTTAAACTTCTTTTCATCTTCCTGTTTACAGCTGGAAGGGTGAATGGTCGGTTGTGATGAAGTATGTACCTTCCTCAGTATGTACTTGGACAATTTATGCAGTTTATTGTGGTTTTCTTTAGGTAGGGGATGCTTAATTAGGTTAGAATCCTTAAAGAAAAAAGAAAAAAGATAGGTCCTGCATTAATTACCTCATTTTGAGTCATTTTGTCAGTGAGCCTCCCATTTCAAAGGGAAACACCTATTTTAAGCCCTTGATGTTTTTCTTTTTTTTTTTTTTTTAAACAATCAGAATATAGTGTGTTGGGGTTTTTTTCCTTCTAAAGTTTTTCTTTAGTTCATGGGTGCTGAAGTTTTGAAACCATATTTTAGAGGAAGTTTGCAGAATGTTTCAGAAGCTGAAGCAAAAGCCCCTAAAGACTACCTTGGCCAAGAAATTCCATCTCAAACTTTCTAAGGATAGATATTCTATGCTTATTGAATTACAAAATTACAGAGTCATAGAACCAGAAGAGACCTCAGCAGTCATGTGGCCTAAACCCATTCTCTTGCAAAAAATATCTGAACCGGGAGGCATAAAGGGCTCCATATTTCCAGCTAATATCTTTTCTGAGTCCGTTTCTGCATTTCCTCCCTAGAATGCTGGTAACATCTGGTGTGTTTTAAAACCACTCCATTTCCCTCCCTCCAAATTGGCTTCCTCCATTTGGCTTCCTGATTTCTATTGGTAGGAATATCTTCTAGTCTTCTTGGTTTGAACTTGCCATCATTTAAAAAACTTAGTTATTAGTAAATCCAATTTATTCTTTTTTTTTTTTTTAACCCATCTCATGTGTCTGCTCCTCTCTGCGTTCCCACAGCTACCAAATTTAAATCCATAAAATCTCAGGCAGGGTTATTTAATTGATAAGGAACTGGTGGTCTTGACTTTAGCCTCCCCCTTGTCTCCCCTATTCTGTGCAATGAGTTCTAAGCAGACTGGCTAAGAATTTGGATTCCTGACAGGCAGAGTCACTTCATTTCTTGGCTCTGCTATCGGTGTGGCTTTGGGCAAGTTACTTAATCTCTTTGTCCTTAGTTTCCTCTTGGGAAATTGGAGCTGCAAAGTGTACTAATTTTACAAGTTAATACATATAAAGTATTTAGGAGAGTCCTGTCCTGTAGTAAGTCATCAATGAGTGTTAGGTGCTATTATAATTAATATACTACTATTTTGTGTATAATAAACTATTTCTGGGAGCTTCTGGGTAGCTCAGTTGGTTAAACATCTGCCTTTGGCTCAAGTCATGTTCCCAGGGTCCCCAAAATGGACTCCCTGGCCAGTGGGGATCCTGCTTCTCCTCCTCCCTCTCCCTCTGCCTCCCCTGCTATGCTCTGTCTCTTGCTCTCTGAAATAAATCTTAAAAACAAAACTCTATCCCTACACTATAATATACTACTATTACTAATGTAGTACTGGTTAAATCCTACCATTACTTTCATTATATACTGAATCCAGCCCCAAATTCACCAAACATTATATTCAGCATCTTCAGAATGTCCCCAAACCATCTTTCTCAAACCTCAACAGTAATGAAACTGCTATCCTGACTATTCTCTTATGTACCATGTACTTTCTACCTTCAGAGCTTTCTTTGTTTCACTTGTCTAGTGTGTCCTTGTCCCTACTTCTACCTTACTGAAGATTTATTCTGTAAGTGACCCTTGAACGACATGGATCCACTTGTACGTAAATTTTTTGGATAAATACAGTATAGTGACTGTAAGTATGTTTTCTCTTCCTTGTGATTTTCTTAAAAACATTTTTAAGAAAATGTTTTTCTTAAACATTTCTCTAGCTTACTTTTTTGTAAGAATATAGTGTATATAATGTACCAAATATGTGTCAACCAACTGTGTTGTTGGTAAGGTGTTTGGTCAACAGTAGGCTAGTAGTAGTAAGTTTGAGGGGAGTCAAAGTAACACATGGATTTTAGACTGCCTCCATGGTTCAGGGGTCAACTGTCTATGTTATAAAATGTAAGCTGCCTGAGGAGAGGAGGGAATCTTTGTTATATTCACTACTCTTTTCCCACTGCCCCTGCCAGTGGGTGGCACTTTATAGCTGTTCAGATAGCTGTGGAGTGGAATAGAGGAATAAATGAATGAATTAATTCATGAATTAATGAATGTATGTATGTTAATGTGTGTATGTTTTTAAGTCTTTAGTAAGCCATTACCAACTTATACTTTTTTCTAGGTAAATGAGAGTTATAAATGATCTCTTACTCTGAAGTGTCATTGGGAAGGTTTAGAGGTTGTATGTAAAAATTAAAAGGAAATTATAAAGTATTATAAACAGGTAAAGAATATATTTCTGCTGCTCATTTCTTATCAATCTTTCAAGATCTAGATCAGCTTATTTTTTTCCTAGTCAGTGTTTTCAGAGCATCCCAACCCTAAGTAAATTCTCTGTGCTCTGTAATTTTAGAGAAATAATTTGGCAGTCTCTTTAAAAATACATACTATTGCTTAGTTACATGTATTAATTGCCATCTTAGAATTCTTAAGGATTTTATGGTTTTGGGCACCTTGTTGGGTTAGTCAGTAGAACCTGTGATTCTTGATCTTGGGGTTGTGACTTCAAGCCCCACATGGGTTGTAGACTTACTAAAATGAAATAATAAAATAGTAAATACTTAAAACCCAAAACAAAACAATAAAAAAAAGTATTTTATGGTCTAACTTAAGCCTTAATTTTGTCTCCCCAAATGTCTTGTATGCTCCTTTGTGACTGAGATAGCCTTTTATTTTTAGTTTTTTAAAGATTTTATTTATTTGAGAGAGAGATTGAACAAGAGAGCACAAGCAGGAGAGGGGCAGAGGGAGAGGGAGAAGCAGACTCCCCTCTGAGGAGGGAGCCCAACACGGGGCTAGATCCCAAAACCTCAGGATCATGACCTGAGCCAAAGGCAAACATTTAACCACATGAGCCACCCAGGTGCCCGCTGAGATAGCCGTTTAAAATAATTTGTAGCAACTGAGGTGTTACCTGTGGCTTCGTATTTAATAAACAAATTTGATTTTAGTTAGAGAGCTGGAACTTAAAGATTTCTGATTGTCCTTTATTTCCTTCCACCAAATTATGTTGCCTCTTTGGAATATTTCATTAAGAGGCAGTTTATGGGCACATTTTCAACCTCAAAGGAGCACTCTGGAATCCATGCCTCTGTGACCTTACTGTGGCAAAAACAAGTGGCGTTGGGAGGTAGTAACTTGTGTCAAATTCCTTCTCCTGGTCTCTTCTGCAGTTTTTGGCCACTATAGGGTATGCACGTGCATAGGTGAGAAAGAGACCTACTGTGTGCGGATCTGCGTGTGCAGACTGTGTGTATACTTGTCCTCAGTGTGCTTGTTTGTTGTTCACAGCTGTGGTGTGGAGGTTTCACCAGAGGTTGGGGGAAAAAAAGATTTTCAAGTTTGGTGGTGGTGTTAACTTAGGTAGGCATTTGAGTACAGTGAAGAATAAGCAGAAGAAAATGTTTGTTTTATGTGTGAAATTTCAAGTTTGGTTGGAGGGAAAAAGACACTAAAACTTGAGATTACAATAAAGCTTCACTTAGAGCAAAAAATGTAATTCTAAAAAAAATCAATGAACGTTTTTACCATTATAGCATGCCTTTAGCTATATGTTACTGGACCCAGTTCTACCAGTGTTCTCTCTCTCATTAGCTTCTTTTGAAGCTATCTATGCCCAAGAGGTATGGGACCATTATTGTTTTTTAAATACATCTATTTTTGACTTATACAACTTACAAATGGCAATTTCATTAAAATACCTGAAATTACACCAAATAGAAAGCTACTTCAGTTATAAAATATCTCCTTTGAAAAATGCAAATGCCTCTTGGTGCTAATTGGGTGTCACAGCGTCATTGCCTAAGTGTATATCAATTCAACCAGATTGCATTCCCCGTACCATCTAGCTAGAACCGGCTTCTCTGAAGGAATACTATAGAGTGTTAGGTGCCAGAGCATTGGGCTTTGGCAGTTTGAATCCAGGTTTTTCTTACTATTCTAACCTCGCTCAACCTCCATTTTTCTCATTTGTAAAGTCAGATATCCTGTCTCACTGACATCACTGGGTTCATAGGAGGATCAAATGAAATTAAGTATATGGTAACAGTCTGAACTGTGATGTGCCAAACAAACCGAGCCCTTTGCTCTCAACTCTTGCAGCAGTGGTCCTGAGGAGTTGGAGCAAACATTTTCTTGTGGTCCAGGAGGGACTTGCTATGGAGGAGGACGCTGAGCCAGGGGGGGAGGGATGTGAGAGACGTTTGGAAGGAAAAAGAGGCTGAGTATGTGGAAAGTCTTCTCTTTGTATCCAGTGAGGTGTCCAAGAAAAAAGGGACCTCTTTAACCAGGAAAGAGGGCAGCTGTGAGGGTTGTAGGAAGAGGCATGTTACTGAGGGATTAAATTTATCCCTGGGAATATAATGGCTAGGAAGAAAAGATATCAGACCTTCTACATACAGACAAGCAAGGAAGGAATAAACTATAGTACAAAGACAGTTTCCCAGAGCTTTCCAAGATTCTGGACTCTGTTCCCATGTCTGTGTATCTAGTTACTAGTTAGTTCTTGTTTTAATGATTGGCAGTAGGCTTCTTAAAATGAAAGGGAACCGTGTGCTTCTTTGAAGAGCAGGGGGGTATGCTCTGTCTTAGGAGAGATCTTAAAAAATCAGATAAAACGTTATGGAAAGAAAAGCACCTGAATACCTGCAACTACATGGTTAGGGAGAAACAAAACAAAACAGTAGGGATATGTCTCAGTACTGACAAGCTTAGGCAACTATTTAGCTGCTTTATTTCAACACGAGACTGAGCTATTCAACAATTTGATGAGACTAGCCCTGTGCTACTCTCTTGGTCAATCTTATACTGGGCAGGTTCTTGCATTTCCAGGAGCTCAAACTCACTTTATATTCTTAATTAGCTACATCGTGAATCAGATGAACTTCTGTGGAGCTGCTCTTGGAATCAAATTAATGTTTGTAACACTTCTATTGAGGTACTTGTTACGAATTCCTTTACATGTATAGATGCCTTACATTTATAGATAACATTTTTAGTAAATAAGCGTTTCCTTAAATTTAGCTTTTAAAAATTGTAGCTTTTTAAAGTCCTGTAAGTATATAATTTTCTGTTAAAAATAAAGTGTACTTCCCCATCATAAATATGGAAACTTCACTTAGAGAATTTTGGCAGGATTACTGAACTGTATATTTACTGCTTTAAGTTTTTAAGTTCTCTTTTTAGCTTCCCTTCTTCTGATGTTATGAATCAATTTTGAAGGATCAAATGACATTTCCTTAACAATAAAAAAGACTTTGTGCAGACTTTAAGAGTAGTATAATAGCAAAAATGCTTGTTCATGTATAATAACTTTATTAGTCTCAATAAAAATATGTTATAAGTGAAACACGTATTTACACAATATTTAACCATAAGCAGACCAGAAAGACTGCAAAGTAATGATGTGAGGTGATTCTAATAGCCCAGTAATCTGAAATATGCAGTTTTATTTATATAAAAAGAAAGTTAAAGAATCTTCTAGTTCTTGATACCAGGGCTGGAACTTGATTTTCTAGACTATTAGTTTAGTGTAGCTGCTGTGTATCAGTTCAAAAAAGAACCTAATATGATGGCATAATGTGGTGATCTAAGTAGCTCACCTATAGATGGAAATCTTACAAAGCTTTTGGGTAATTATTTAAAAATGGAAACACGTAATGTGAAGACTGATCTTGAGTAAAGGGTGCAAGGGAACCTGCTAACTATCCTCATGTATTTGAGGGATCATAGAAAAGAATGAATAAACTCATCCGTTATATCCCAAGAAGTTGGCCCTTTTAAGAAGTTCCTTTTAAGGAAGGAAGCACAAAATAGTTCAATATAATAAATAGCCCTTCAGTGAAGCATATGCTGCTGTGTGAAACACAGACTTTCAGTCGTTGAGAGAACGTAAGCAAGAGTTGAGCAGACATTTGCCTGGAACTGCTCTTTTAGGTTTGGAGTGTGATCTGACCCACAGTAGGCCAACTATGAGCTTCTTAGGCATGCATTTCAATCTAGAAACACAGGGTGGGCCTGTGTATTGTGCAGATATATTATTATTTGTTTACCCAGCATCGATTCTTCAGTTTTGCTTTCCTAGGAGAGCTCCACATTTGTTCAGGTAACTCCCTTCAACATGCAGCCTGTATGATTTGATCTTGTATTACCACCCACCTGCAAGGATGAGTCTGGGTGGTCTTTCAGCTGTGATCCAGTTCCCTGGAACTGTGATTAGTTTGAGAATGGTCATGTGATTTAGTTTGTGCCAACGATGCTCAAAGAGCAGTTAGCTGAAGCCAGCTGGGAAAGCTCTTTCTTTGGTCTTGTGGGAGAAGTTCCCTCTGACTTTTAGAGCCTTAGAACAACCATCCAATTTCCAGCATGTGGTAGGTGAAGCCATGAGCAGAGCCAGACCCCAGGGAGTCTCTGGGACATGATCCCTGAGGCAGGGGGATTTAGTCTGTGCTGAGTCCCATGCGAACTCCGGACTTCCAATCACAGGAGCGATGTATTCCTTTATCTTTAGGCCTGCTTAGTTGCCCTTTTCTGTGGCTCACAGTTAAAGTTCCCAATTCTTACCCACTGTTGTAGGACTGTGGGCTTCATTTTCCACTCCTCTTTATTCCCTCATGATTAGGGCATCTATATTCTTCCCTCTTTTAGTTTTTTCCAACGTCTTTAATTTGAAAAATTTTCTGAATTTTGTTGATGGTTCTGCCAAGTTATGTATCTATTTTCTTAGAAGTTTTTGAATTGTTGGTAAACGATTTAAACCACTTTAGGTTAAAACGTGTATTTCATTTGATTGGTTTGTATGACTTTGATTTAATAAACAAGATGAATGTGGAATGTATCCATTTGGTGAGAATTAAATTTTTCTATTTTAAATTCTTTATTATCCATTATTGTTGACTTTGTTTTTCCTAGAAGGAAGCAATTCATGAAATTAAACTGTTAAACATAAGCGTTTGGTATTTCACTCATTCTTTAAAAAATTATGTATTTACAGCCAATATTCTAGGGACTGGGGGATCAGAATGTGTTCTGTTTTTGGCTTTTTTGGATACTTAAAGTAGTTAAGTTGATGTGTGTCTCACAGGGGAACACAAAGGCTGTTTTTCCCAAGGGTACTTTCTTAATCTAGTCTTCTTAATTTTTATTTTAATAACATGGAAGAACTATTCACTGCTGATCTTGAAATATTGGGATTTCTCTTTCACTAGATGCAATCTTATTTATAATCTGGAAACTGTTTAAAGCAAAAAAAAAAAATTCAAAACAAAACAAAAAAACTCAGGTAGTTTAACAACTTAGAGCAAAGTATAGTAATCTTTTAAAGTTCTCCAATGCCACGAGATAATTCTATGCTTGATACTCCAGTTTCCCCTAAGCACGTAGGTTTTGCTAATTTTCAGAATCTTCCCCAGTCCTCTAGAAAGAACTAGAGCTGTTGACCTGTCACATAGTTGTTCTCCTAGGCCATATCCAAGTTACACAGAGGTGTCTAGGTTTTCTTGGTGTAGCCAGGTCAACCCAGAGACCCCCAGGTGGCCCTGGGTCAATCGCTGGGGCAGAATGGGTTTTTTTTTTTTTTTTCCTATCACCAAGGCAGAGGGAGTACTCACGGCATGGATATTAAGAACATTTTTGTGATAAAGCCAATGCAATTCATACCTAAGTAATATAAAGACTGTGGTTCTTTACATTGTGACATTTTTTTTTTCTAAAAAAAATGGTTAGCTACATGGCAGCTAAAATCAGTTCTTTGAGTTTGCTAGAGAACTTGCCCTCTCTCCTCAAACTACAGGGGATATTTTGGTTTATTTAGGAAGTTTGGAGGTTAAGTGAGAAGCGTTGGGGTTGGAGGCATGAATATGACTGGTTAGAAAAATAATTCATAGACTCAGTGTGCTGATGACTGGAAAAAAAAGATGTGCAATGATAAACACCAAAATAAAACAAGCAACAAAGAATAATATGAATAAGAAAGTGATAGAAAAATGATAAAAATGTTGACATTTCCTTAGGGAAACCTAATGTCAAAGGCATAAACACTCAAACTATTTAGATATCTCTTTCCCAAATGGAAAATTCTATTTAAGGAAGTTAAGTATTTAACTGCAGTGATTGAACATAATATGAAATATTTTGCATTTGACAGAGACTTCAATCTGAGATGAATCTTGTGCTCATATATAATGCATTAAAATATGGAATGCCACTTCTGGTTGGCCAAGTTTTAATTTTAAACTTAAGTATCCTTTGTGTATATACACATACAAAGAAAACTTATTGAATTGGCATGTTTCAAGAAAACTTATATTGAGAACTTGTGTATGTCTTGCTACGTTGATATTTTAAATGAATATTCAAATAAAAGTAGAACACCAAATATGCTAAAGTACTGTGTTTAAATCTTGCTGTTCTTTGGAAGTCAGAAGCTGAAAATAAATATCAGATTTATTGAAATGAATACTATGGAAGTCTGTTTTCTGGTAATTTAATTCAACATACTGCTTAGATTTTTCCAAAACGAAATATTTTCCTATTAAATGGAAAATTTTTTTTTACTCAACTGTAGTATCTGATGGCCGAATGTCAACAAAAGTCAACATAATTTTGGGATTTAGAAATTTTAAAATTTTGTTACTATTTTACTTTAAAATTGGCTTTTTATACAATGAAAATAATTATGGCGGGAATACTCTGAGCACTATTTTGACAGCAACACACTTTATATGAAATAAATAACATAGGTTTAAAAAAAATTGATAGTGTCTCCATATAAGGAGAGGAATGTAGCTCTGGATTGAATTTTTGACACATAATCTTTTATTATGACATCTAGTTGATTAATACTTCAGCCAAATCATTGTTTTAAAATATCTACTTTCACTGTCCATTAGATCTGGAGCTGCAAGCATGCATAAAACCTGGCATCCACTTTGTACTTCCCATCATTTACTTTGGGACAATGCCAGTGTCTTGGTTACAGTGTTTAAAGTATAGTCTGAATGCTTTGTTTTGGGAATTTGTGTAAGGCTGGACAATTTTAATGTGTGACTTTGTTGCTGCATTTGAGTGACCCAAAGATAGTATCAAAACATACGGTATTTTAAGAACACAAGGTGGGTGGGATAGGAGTGCTGAACAAGAAGCATCTTTGTAGGATTTTTCCTTTGGTTTAAAACTACCTAAAACTGTCACTACTAAAAATGTTAATACCTCTTAAATCTTAAAATTTAAAATAAAGTAAAATATAAAGAACACCAAAATTATCTGGATTCACATTGAACAGAAGTAATCATTATTAGAAACTGGGTATATAAATTTCTTTCATAGATATATTCAAACATAAATATAGCATATATACCTTTTCATACAAAATTGATACTGTTACATGCTTTTCCTTGACATTTCATTTTGCTTTACTTTTATTCTTTGAAAAAAATTTTTTTTTTTAATTTAAGTTTAACATAGAATGTTGTACTGGTTTCAGGAGTAGAATTTAGTGATTCATCAGTTGCATATAACACCCAGTGCTCATCCCAACAATGGCCCTCTGTAATGCCTATCACCCATTTAGTGTATCCCCGCCCCCCCCTAGTAACCCTCAGTTTTGTTCTCCATAGTTAAGAGTCTCTTATGGTTTGCCTCCCTCTCTGTTTTTGCTTATCTTAATTTTTCTCCCTTCCCTATGTTCATCTGTTTTGTTTCATAAATTCCACATATAAATGAAATCATATGATATCTGTTTTTCTCTGTCTTATTTTGCTCAGCATAATACCCTCTAGTTCCATCCACGTCTTTGCAAATGGCAGGATTTCATTCTTTCTGATGGGTGAATAATATCCCACTGTGTGTGTGTATGTGTGTGTGTGTATATGTATATGTGCCCCTTCCAATCAGCATTTTTGTATCCTTTGGATAAATACCTAGTGGTGAAATTTATGGGTCATAGAGGAACTCTGTTTTTAACATTTTGAGGAACCTCCATACTGTTTCCAGAGTGGCAGTTTGCATTCCCATCAGCAGTGCAAAAGGGTTCCCCTTTCTCCACATCCTTGCCAATATCTATTGTTTCCTGAGTTGTTAATTTTAGCCATTCTGACAAGTGTGAGGTGGTAACTCACAAAAGGTGATTTTTAATGTTGGCAGTAGTATTCTGTCCTTCTTTGGACATATTTAGCCTCTTTCTTGCTCTTTGAAATTTTTGGTATAATTTTGGTCAATAATTACTCTAGTTACTAAAGGTAAATTTTAAAAGCAAGATGTATTTTCAGTATAAAAAAAAATCTTAGGATATTTCAGGTAATGACTTTCAGCACTTTAGGTACAGTATAGAATTCCCGTCTAGAAAACTGTAGTAAATGATCATGTTAATGGAGCTTACTGAGCTGGTTGCTTATCCAGGCAGTTATATTTTGGCTCTGATCTCTGTTCTTATGTTTAGAAAAGAAATTTCCATTTGTTTTGCAAGAGATTAATGGTAAATTGTTACTTACTTTAAAAACATTTCTGCTTTGAAATACATATATGAAGAGTTTAAAGGCAAGTCTAACTTTAAAAGATCTTAAGCCTTATGTTTTTAAAATTTATGTTGACTGTTGTGGGTTTACCTATTGTGTAGCATTTTATTAATACCACACAATACGTTTATTTTTTTACCAGTGGAAAAGAAACATTTTTGCAAATGCCTTCTACTATGGAAGCCTTTGTAAACATGGAACTTGTTATTATAGAATTGTATGACTATAATTAGAGCAGTATTTATGATTCTAATTGGAATTTTACTTGATTGAGAGTTTACCAAGTGTGAGGCACACTGGTAAAGGCATTACTTACATTCTCTGATAGAATTTTCAAGATGCAGTGAGGTAGATCTATTGTCCCCATTTAGAGATAAAGAAACTAATGTTGACAGAATGGAATTATGTGGTTTGCTCACTGTCGGAGAACCAGGGTTGTGGCTGAGCCAGGAATTCAAACTCTGACCAAAAAAGCCAGAGTTCTTAACCACCATGCTTAGGTAGAGTTTGTTTTTCCATGCTTATGGTATTTTTTTGGAACTCTACTGAATGGTCTCTGCACTGGCTCATGTATTAAAAGGTTTGTGCCATGAACCCATACCCATTTTGTAGTTGATATAAAAAAAAACAATAAGTTGCCTCTTGTTGAAGAGCCTGGGGGGGGGTGTGGAGCAAGGAGCGGGGGTGACTAAGGGAAGCAACAACTCATTTCTGTTGCTTTATGCTCTGGTAAAAAAAAAATAGGTTGTGAATTTCTTCTGTGAAATGTTTTAATTTCTGTAGAGTTGCCATGCATTATTCAAGATTATAAAATGATTTGAATTTCAGAAGCAGACAGATTTTCTGATGAGGATTTCAAGCTGTGTAATTATGAAATCCATATAGGTTAAAAGTTCAGAACTCGTTAGCTTAATCATTAAAAAATAACCGATTTCAGAGCATGGCATTTCATTTT
This sequence comes from Canis lupus familiaris, assembly GCF_011100685.1. NCBI lineage: Eukaryota > Metazoa > Chordata > Mammalia > Carnivora > Canidae > Canis > Canis lupus. The sequence continues at coordinate 13,270,561 of NC_049258.1, forward strand.
AGAGGGGTATGGTTACAATATCACTTACTGAGGTACTCTTCTCTGATTCTGCCTCCTATCCCACCACAGACCGAGAGTGCTCATGACTGCATACCACCTAGCTTATCCTGTGTTACTGCATAATTTATAAAGACAGTTCATATTTTATGGGGTGGTAAATTTGATGCCATAAAATAAGGCACATTTCTAGGAATTTCTTCATCTTTCTTGGCTCCTTAAAAATTCAAGGGAGTTAGGGAATGAGTGCCAAAGATCAGAAAAGTTCATTGGAACCTGTTACAACATATCAGAGCATACATTTAGGAAATGAATAGCAAAATTCCTTCACAGGAAGTGTAAATGTTTCAGAATAGAATATAAGGAAATTAATGTTCAAGCAAAAGAGATAGCTCATAAAGGAGTTTTGTTTTTATTGTGGTAAAGCATAGCAAAATTCACCATTTTAATCATGTCTAAGTGTATAGTCCATTGGCACTCGGTATGTTCATATTGTACAACCATCGCTGCTATCCATCTCTGGAGCTTCTCATGATATGAGCATTTTAAAATTTTGCGTAAAATACTGAAGATATCTTTGAGAATATACTTGGATTTGTAGAGATGCTTGAAATCTTTAAAGCTTTTGACTTCTCAGTTTATGTAAAAATTGTCTTCAAAGTTGTAGCTTTAGTTACTTCAGGTAAAACACATGACCTCCACTGATATATATGAAATCTTTGCCCAGACTATGAAATATCGTCAGGGCTATGCTGATTTACTTTGGGATGCAAGGACATTGAGGGGACAACTATATTCACGTAAAAGCATTCTTATAAGGAGTGATTTGAGATGATTAAAGATTCCACGATCATCAAATAGTTAAAGAGGGAAAAGGAAATACGGTATTTGAGATTTTTGACTGGCATGAAGATTTTAATGCATATTATCTTGCTTTGCTAATCAAGGTGATTGAAATACACTTGCTTGTTAAAGTCACTTTTGGCTTTTAGTTACCAGATTTTACATTTCTCTTCATTTGAATGCTATGTTGAGCCTTTGCCTTTGAATCTGAAGGAGGTCACTATTTTTTTTTCTTAGAGTAGTACTATTATATGTTGAGAATACATATATTTTTTCTAATACTTGGAGAATGATAACGAAAAAGAATTTTTTATTGGTTCATTTCATGCTTGGTAAGATTCCAACTGTCAAAACATTATAAAATTTTGAACCTTAGAGGCACGTTTCATCACCAGAGTACTAATTACTGCAGAGAACTGGAGCGAGTCATTATGTAGTAGTATTTATTAGAGCTGCCCAATTTTAATGTTTTTTGGACCAGAGACACTTAAATAAAAGGTTAAACTGTTCTGGCACAGAAGTGGGAGGAAAAACTGCATAGTGCATGCAACACTGTCAAATATAATGCAGGAAGGGTGGAATTAATTGAAAATTAGTCACCAACTTGCACTGAAACTCAACATCTTATTTTCAAGGATGTCCTGAGCATGGTGGATGTTGTTCTTGATTTATTTTCATTTATTTAGTATTGGGCACCTGTGATGTGTGAGGTATTCGTGATAAGAGGGAAATGTGGAAGACCAGTGGCCCCTTTCATGGAGCCCATATTCTTGAGGAGGGAAAGAGGCCATAAACAAAGCAGCAATAATCACATAGCAAATAAAGCATGGCAAGTGTTTTGAAGACCAATGTAGCGGAGTAAACAAAATCATGGAAGTGTTGAGAGAGTGGGAGAAAGGGTATTTTAAATAGAGTAGTTAAAGGAGGCAAAAAAAAAAAAAAGGCTCTTCTGAGGACGTGACATTTGAGGATAGCCATGAATGAAGGTCATTTTGAAATATTATATAAAATTTGAAAAAGCACACAGTTAACTCTATTATACACACCATGAATAAAATAATAAACTAGAATAAAACAAAAATATAAAGTAAGCTGTTGAATAGGCAAACATGGTAATATTCTGTTTTTAATCGATGTTTATTAAATTTCTATCATATATAAGGCACTGACCTTGTATAAACTGGGGAGGAGAAAAGATAAAGAATGTATCTCTACCTTCAGGAAAGTTACAGTCCGTGTCAATCATTGTAGTTTCCTAAGAGAAGATAAAGAAGCAGTCCAAACAGTGAAGTGTGTGGGAAATAGCAGATTCTTCTGTTTGTCCAAATAACTAGCAGAGTGCATTACATGCCAGTTGTGTACAGTTTTCTCTCTCTATTGCAACCTCTCACCCCTCCACAACCAACACTGTGAGATCTTTCTGTGATGACCATGTTTTCTTTTTACTATGCAGTCCATAATATGTGGTCAGTAAAGGCTTTTTGGGGAATAAATAAGTGGATGAGGACAAAGCAGACCTTATGCCTTTAGAAATAGTTTTGAAGAAAAAAGGAATAATGTGCATCCATTTGTAAGGATGAAATTTATTTTAGAGTAGGGAAAAATCCACCAAGGTTTGAGACGGAAACAAGGGACAAGGGAGAGGAAGTCAAGATACAAATGAGATGTGTGACAGAAGAGGAATCCAGAAAATTGAATGGACCACCATCCAATTGGGATGGGTCACTAGCCCAGCCAGTGGTTGCCTTTGAAAAATTTGGAGTGACATTTTTCTTCAAAAACAGGAGAAAAAATAAGTCGTGTTGGGTAGGTGGAGAACCATGTTGAGATGTAGAGGAAGAAGTCTAAGGTAATGCTTGGAGTCGCAGTTTTAGTGAAGGAAAAAGGGAGCCATCTGCAATGCAGAGGCATGGAAGCTCTTAGACAGGTTTCAAATTTTTGAATTTTTCAAATTTTAGGAAGGCAGTAGATGGAAGTAGTATACTAACTACCACCTATCCCCCTTAAGTCTTGTGCAGTAACCTGTAATGATCCCATTAATATTTCTCTAGCAAAACATATTAATATTTACACTTAGGGGGATAAAGATGATAAATGGTTTCCATTCAGTATAGTTTTTACCAAGTTTATAAAAAGCTGACCTTAAAAAGCCCACAAAAAAACAATTGGGTTTTCAGAACATATTGGATGTTGGAATAATGCATAAGGCATTGAAGAACTGTGCAATTTGTATTTTGTGTTTTTGCAGAGATGACTGAGAAGGATCAAGATGTTTAATATTTGAGAAGAAGCAGGGATTTTTGAGTAGGGGGGCACTTAGGGTCAGCTGCTGTGATGTCCAAGATGGAAGTGTGGTTGGTCATTGAACTTCATCACTATGTCCTGTGCCTTTCTGTGCACTCCCTGCATGCACAGGGTGACACCCAGCATTCTGAATGGTGATCCACAGTGGATTAAGCCGGAGTAGGATGGAAAGTTTATCTTTCATCATCAATGTGTTACACTGGCATTGAGGAGCGTATTTGTGAGAAGAAAATATGTTTAAGAATCAGGGTGGAAGAATAGTGAGATTTTAGACTTTTTTAAGAAAAAAAAGACCTGTTATACCTTTAGTATTTTTTAAAAGATTTTATTTATTCATGAGAGGTACAGGGAGAAAGAGGCAGAGACATAGGCAGAGGAAGAAACAGGCTCCTCTTGGGAAGCCCGATGCCAGACTCTGTCCCAGGACCCCGGGATCACACCCTGAGCCAAAGGCAGATGCTCAACCATTGAGCCACCAAGCATCCCTAGCTTTAGGTTTTATTAAAATTTATTCTTCAGTAGATTTCCTTTATGTAAATTAATACTTTTTTGAAGATTTTCTTGTTATTTATATTTTATCCCAAAGACCAGTGTGCCTAGACATAGGTAGAAGGTGGTTGATGACTACATAAATGAATTCTAATTGGTAAAATTATGGAATATTATAAACATTATAAATGAGTTATGACTAATTACTTTTGTATTTTTGTATGTGTGTGCACGCGTGCACAAACTTTGTGTAGTTTTCAAACAAGATTATAATTAATTTTCCATTGTAATTTAGCACATATAGAATTTTCATATCAGCGGTGATTTGTCCTAGTTTGATTTTGTAATCTCAAGTGAATATCATCTAAATGCCAAGTAATGAATCCTTAATATTATAATTTTTAAAAATGTTAATGGGAAAAAAAATCAAAGTTTTATGAATGTAATCTTTCAGGCTTCTCATTGCACTTTGAAAGTATTCTGTGTTGAAGATTGTCAAGTACTATGCTGCTGGGTCACTGGTGAGAGCTTGGAGTATGGGAGGCCAGGGAGCAGTGAGGGGAAGTCTGAGACATTTCTTGAGGAACTTAGTCTCCTGGGCAGTGTTTCCCTGGTCACAGCTCTCAGCAGGGGTAGGATATAACTCCAGGCTCAAAGTCCCTGAACTGAGAGGTATAACTCCCTTTTATAACTGGATAAACTTGTTTTACTATGTCAAAAGAAAATATTCTAATTTTCATTAGACTTTTTTTTAAAGATTTTATTCATTTATTCATGACAGACACAGAGAGAGGCAGAGACGCAAGCAAAGGGAATAGCAGGTTCCATGCAGGGAACCTGATGTGGGACTCGATCCCGGGACTCCAGGATCATAACCTGAGCTGAAGGCAGACGCTCAACCCCTGAGCCACCCTGCCATCCCTCAAGACAGACTTTCAATGTGTATACTTATGTTTATGATATGTGTGGTTTGTGATTATGGAAGAATTAAATAACCTTCATGGAGAAGAACTAACATATATAACATGCTCCTTTGCTTTTTGACATTATAAATCATGCACTTAAACATTTGGTCCTTAGATTTCAGAAATGATTTTTCAGGGATGCCTGGGGGGCTCAGCAGTTGAACATCTGCCTTGGGCTCAGGGCGTGATCCTAGAGTTCTGGAATCGAGTCTCACATCAGGCTCCCTGCATGGAGCCTGCTTCTCCCTCTGCCGGTGTCTCTGGCTCTCTCTCCCTGTCTTTCATGAATAAATAAATAAAATCTTTAAAAAAATGATTTTTCAGCAATAGAATGCAGACATAGATAAAGATAATTTAGGTTTGGGAATTCATTGACCAAATCATTAGAATAGTGGAATAATTGTGTCACCTTCATTTGAACAAAATACTCACAAAATTCTCAGTATTTTTAAGAATTTTATATATTTTTCATGCCAGATAATTTAGGTTTTTTGTTTCTTTCCAGGAATTTACTTCCAAAGTCCACAATGAAACTCTTCTCTTGTAGAATTGTACAAGAGCAACTTTGTATGTTAAAATGTCTCCTAAAAGGAGTTTTAGGTCAGAAACTCCAAAAGCTTTGCATGGTGGTACTACTTCTAAAAAGCTGTGATCACGTATCAGCTACTTTGGTAGTCATTCCATGGAAATCTTTTAAAACATTTTCTTAAGTGATTTCGTGCATCCCCCTGGACTACCACATGATAAAAGAAATTTCTTCTTAAACTTTTTTTTTCTTGGAGCTTATAACAAGTTTAAAAACAAATCTTAGGTGTTGGATGAGGTTTTCTAATGTAGCATTTTATTCCTTAAATATAGTAGGTGGCTAAAACTCAGTTGAAATGGAAATAATGTTGCTTTGAGGCAAGATATTTACTTAGAGAATGTGCAAATAAATTTGTTAAATTCCTATTGTTATATTTCATTCCTAAATTTTCTTACCATTTAAAAATGGTAAAAATACCTGGTTTCCAGAGTTGTATGGGTGTTCCCAAACATGTGAATTGCCCCATTAATTTGGTATAATATGAAAAAAAATAATTCAAGAACTTTTAGGTTTGGATGTAAATCATGCAAGGAACAAATCTTTTTTTTTCACAAGGTGCCGAACACACTACAGTGTTCTACATGGAGAAAAAAAAAAGTGAACAAGAGGGAAAACATAATTGAATTTCTGCCTGGCTATTACGGATTTTCTGTGAGTTTGAGGCCAACTCTTGTCAGTCGAGAATTGGATTTTCTCATGTAGAAAAGATCAGTCTTAAGTCTGTTAGTCTTACCATGTACATATTTTATCATTCTCCTTTATTATTCTCTTCTCTCTCTGCTGTGATCTTCAGTTGCAGAGTCCCTAGTACATGCTACTTTCATTCTTTTGGAAGCCCAGCCACTGTTGAACACAGTGATTCACTGGCTTAGTGCCTGGGAAAACATATGATTTCTCCATGGTAGAGTCATGCATTCAGGGTGTTCACTCATTGAATACACGTCTATAGGGGTAAGTCCTAATTTCTTTGGGTTCAACACTGAGGCATCTTAAGGTAATTGAAATCAGGTAAAATATAGACATTCCCAGATTAGAATATCATGGAATTAGAGTCTAAACTTTTAGGGATCATTATACTTTGGCATGCTTAAGTTTTATATTTGCCTCAGGAATGAAGTGTGTGATAACTAAAGGATTATTAACTTTAAATGATTTTAAATGTTTACATTATTGGGGAATAATGGTAAATGCATTTTTCTAAAGTTTCACTTTTTCATGTTGAACATCCAAAAAATCATAATTTAATATTTTTAATCCCATGGGGAAAATAAGCCATCTCAAAAAAAAAAAAAAAAAAAAAAGAAAGGTAAAAGAGTGCAGTTCTATTGACTTGCAGAGTGACTTGTTTAATGCTTGTATTTCTTAGGTTAGAGTAATACTTCAGAGAAAGTCTACTGGAAAAGTAATCAGGTTTCTCTTCTTAAATTGACCTTGAAAGGATGTATATAGTTTATATTTGAGAAGAGACTGTCCTGCTGGAAAGACATTTGATTCAAGTTCTTTGAGGTCAAGAACTTTGGATAATGGAAATGTATCAAACTAAGCATCTGATTGACTAGCAAATGCTGCTCAAATAAATATAGGAAATACTGTTTCCATATACTCTGAAGAGAGGGGAAGAAAGATTATGGAAAAAGTCTGTTCATTACATCATGATGAGACTACGCATTGGTTCCTTAATGGAACCAATGTCAAAGCAAGTTCAAAATCTTGACCCTGGCAAGAAATTGTTAGACTTGTCTATATTTTGAGATATTTTTGATAGATGACTTAAAAACTGTATTTTAAATTATTTGAAGAGATGTGGGGCATGCTCATTTGGTAGAGTTTTAGCTGTGGGATCCAAATGCTGGGTATTCTTTGAGCTCTATCTACCAGTAACTAACTGAGTGATCCTGTTTGAGTCTTTCCATCTCCCTGGGCCTCCTGGTTTCTCCCTTCTAATCTTTAAGGCGTTGGGCCAGCAACAGTAACACTCGCTGGTCTGGATAGGGATTCCTTTAGAAGATGCTGGGGAGCTGAAACAGATTCTCACAACATCTCCTGAGTTGGGGCCCTGCAGTCTGTATGGGGCCCTATAGTGTTTTAATATTTTATTTATTTGTTAGGGCACACAAGCTGGAAGAGCTGTAGGCAGAGGGAGAGGGGCAAGCAGATCCCCCCACTGCTGAGCAGGTAGCCCTACGTGGGGCTCGATCCCAGGATCTCGGGATCATGACATGAGCCAAAGGCAGATGCTTAACAGACTGAGCCATCTGGACCCCAGTCCTATACTGTTTTATTGGTGCCTAGTTTTTGTTTTCGTTCCTCCAGCTGCTATCTCTGACACAAGTGAAAGCTCTTGAGCTAAAATCTAACAGTAGTTCTTCAAACACTGAACTGCTGGTCTGAAATTCTAGCCTGAGGGATTTTGAAGCCTGACTTGGTGATTGTGATGATGAAAAGGAGGATGATACTAGATCAGAGGAATTTCTTTTTGACCTATTAGAAGGTCCTTTAATCAATGCCTCTGTAGAATCAAGTGAATCATTTTTCTAAATTTTTAAATGTAACATTGATATTGAGGTTATCATAAGTAGGAGAAAACTGAACCAGTTTAATCTGTTCACTATAACTAGTTCTCAAGATCTACTTTAGGACTAAAAATGACACATACACGGTCTGAGTTTGAATAGTTATTCTATCTCTCTCTCTAATCATATAATTGCCTGTGATTTCCTCTTCTCCCTATGTTTCAGAAATAATAATTATAAAGGACTTTATAAAGAAAAATAAAATGATTGAGAACTTTAAAAGACTAGATTGATTTTCATTGCCTTTTCAGTCGTTTGCTGTGTAGATGTCAATAAGTGATGTATATGGGATGGTACAGGGGTGCTTGGGTGATGCCGCCAGTTGGGTGGCCAGCTTTTAGTTTTGGCTCAGGTGGTGACCTCAGAGTCCTGGGATGGAACCCAAGGGGGCCCCCTTCCTCAGCACGGAGTCCGTTTGTCCCTCTCCCTCTGTCTCTCACTCTGCTCATATGTGCTCTCTTTCTCTCTCTCTCTCTCTCTCTCTCTCTCTCTCAAATAAGTAAAAATCTTTAAATTAAAAAAAGTAAAAGCTTTTCTGACAAAGGTAATAAAATATGTACATTATTGAAGTTATATATAGGTAATACATGTGTTAACTCTGTTATTACCTCCCTGTCATTATCACTGTTATTTCTTACAACTGCATAAGAATGTATAATTGTCTCAGAATGAAAAGTTAAACATTTATTTTTAAGTATTATTTTTAAAAATTATTTATTTATTTGAAAGAAAGAGCATGTGAGAGCACGAGCAGGAGGGGGAAAAGGTGAGGGAGAGGAATCTTAAGCACGCTCTGTGCTGAGCACAATCCTTCTCATGACTCTGAGATCAGGACAGGAGCTGAAGCCAAGAGTTGGATATTTATCTAACTGCACCATCCAGGCAGTTCTATTTAGGTATTGTTCTTAACACAGTATATGTATTACTTTATTTCGTTCTCCTGAAAACTCATTGACACAAGTATACTTTTTATCTCCCATTTTACAGTTGGGAAAACAGAAGTGCAGAAAGGTTAAATCATATTCAAGTCCCCAGAGCTAGAGGAGGATGGAATTGTAATTGAAGCCAAGCAGTCTAACTCCATAGTCCTTGCTCATAACCCCTAGGATTTGAATAATGTAGACCAGATCGAAAAGCTTTGTGGTTAGTAATGACAATCAACTCTTTGATCATCCCCTATTTTATGATGAGTTCACAGATTGTACTGCAAAGAGCCTTTATCGTTTTGTAGAAGACATTCTATCATTTATAGAGGCACTTAAGCTATATATTAAGTTATATTTATTAAGAGAAAATGATTACTAACAAAAATCTTTAGAGATTTGTGTACTCTATAAAGAATGTTTGAAAATTCTGTTTTAAAAATTGGCTTTACTGCTTCACTGGAGCTTAACATTTTCAGGAATCATTCAGCCATTCTCACATTGTTAAAATGAAATAATAGGCAAATGGCCTAGAAATTAGATACAGAAGGTCCTGTCCATATTTTGTTCTTTTAAAGACATGACTCTTCAACTATAGAACTTTGGGCAAAAGTGGATTAAGGTCTTAGATTCTCTGAATTAGAGAATCTAATCAGGTTTAGGGAGCTCAGGAAGGGAAAAATGAGACATTTGGAAAGTAGGAGTGGTTTTGTATACTGTTAACATTCATGATTTAGAAGAAAAGCTTTTTTTGGTGAGGACTCATGGATTTGTATTATCCTTGACAAGGAAGATGAAATTAATGTTTTCAGTACTTTTCCTTTTTAAATATTTTTGTCTTCTTAAGAAGCCATATTATCTGTATAAAAGAATAACTGTTTAATATGATACATAAAGCAGTGGAAAAAATCATGTATCATATATTTACTGCACAGCTTAAAAAATACCCTTTAAACCATCACCTACATGCTGCTCCATAGTCATTCCTATCCTCTTCCCACCCCGAGGAGTTTATCATTCTACTGACTTCATAAAATAGATATATATCCCCAAATAATAAATTAAGTTTATGTCTTTTAGGACTCTTCAGTGCATTGTGTTATTGCATATATTCTGTTGTGACTTGGTTTTCTCAGTCAATATATTTTTGAGCTTTGACCGCATTCATGCATATAAGTATGGCTCATTTTCAATGCGGTAGAGTTTCTACACAACTGTTAGGATTTATTAATCCTCATTTATCTTTTCTCTAGAAGCACTTTTGTACTGTATATAATTTCTTCTGTTTCATTTTATTATTGAACATTCATATTTTGTCTTTCAAACACGTGGGCAAGAATATATCTAAGGTATAAGCATAGAAAACTTACTGCAATACATATTTATCAAGAGAAATCATTCACAAGATCATGCCACATTGTTTTCTGGGTTGGACGTGCCAGTTCGCGTTGCCTATATATATTTTTCCTCTTATTTTTTATTTTGGTAAAATATACAAAGTGTCAATTTACCATTTTAACCACTGCATGTGTACCATTCAGTGGCATTATGTACATTCATATTGTTCAACCACCCTCTCATCTTTCTTCAAAACTTTCTTATTTTCCCCAGCTGCATCTCCATATCCATTAAACAGTAGCTCCCCGTTTCCCTTCCTCCCACCCCCCCAGCCTCTGACAATCACCATTCTCTATATGTCTCTCTGGATTTGATGGTTTAGGTACCTCGTGTAAGTGGAATTATATAATATTTTTGAGATCCTATAATCTTTTTGAGACTGGCATATTTCACTTAGTCTAATACCTTCGATGTTTGTTCCTGTTACAATTTGTGTCATCCTGTGTTTTCCCTCTTAAGGCTGAAAATCTGTAATATGTGTTTACCGCATTTGTTAATCTATTTATCCATCAGTATTTTTTTTGGGATCATCTTATGTTTTTTCTGTCCAATCCTGGAATCAGATAATTCAGGAAGTTCTGATTCCTTTTATTGGAGCATGGTATTTGGAAAGTGCTAGGCTCTAGGTTACTACTGATGTGTTTCCAGGCCCTGTCTGTATATAGAACTGGAAACACATGTTTATCAACACATGTATGTGTGCACATTTATATTTCTATTTATACTTAGCTGTCTGTATACCTATTAAAATCCTTGAGGTCATATCAATGCCTCTGATTGCAGTCCATAACTGCAGACCTAATTCCAGCTTTTCCATCTCCTTATTTGTAGCTCCTTTCTCTGAGAATCAGAAATCAGGGTGTCATTATCTATAATATATACTTATTGGCTCAACCATATATACAATATAGTTACATACTTGCTATCCCATATCCCTGAACAAGAAAATTTACTGGTTAAAGTACTGTATTTGTGTCCTTAAGTCGTCCTTTCAAGCTCACTATCATGCTCTTATTAGACCAGAGAAAGAGAAAGCCAAATATTTTCTAAAAATCATGAATTAGGGATGCCTGAGTGTCTCAGTGGTTGAGTGTCTGCTTTGGGCTCAGGACGTGATCCCAGAGTTCCAGGATCTAGTCCTATATCAGGCTCCCTGCATGGAGCCTGCTTTTCCTCCCTCTGCTTATGTCTCTGCCTCTGTGTCTCTCATGAATAAATAAATAAAATCTTAAAAAAAAACCCTAGAAAATCATCGATATCCAGTAAATATTCATATTTCCCTGTTTTATGACTTTTTAATAGTAATTTTTTAATTTGTGTCAAATTTTAATAATAATTTTTTAATTTGTATCAAATCTAAATAAAGTTACTGCCCTTTTGGAGATTTAGTTATATGAGCCGATAAATTCTTTACTTTGCCTGTGTTAGTTTGGGCATCTGTCACTTGTTGCTGGACTGTCTGGGCCAAAGCAGAGTGACTGGCTAGTCAGCTGTACCATTCCACAAAAGAACAATAGGAAGACATTCTTCTGCCTTAAGGAAATTATTTCAGAAAAAGAACCAGATAAAATGAGAATATGCACATAAGTAATCCACATTATTTGAGAACACTGTTATACTGTCTAGTTATCTCTGTGCTATCAAATCATATAAAATGAAAGCTCTGATACCTTCTCTCTTCACTGTAATTTACTACAAACACCCCCCATCCCCCAAAAAAACAACCAACAAAACCTCAGCATGAACTCATGGCAAGTCATCAGTATCTAATACCTAATCACTTTGCTTGTGGATTTACCATTCACGTTTCAATTTGACAATATGTTACAGTGATGTGCTATAATTTTCATTTTAAGCTATACAACAGAAATGATATTACATTTAATGGCTGAATGGCTTCCATGTTACAATTAGAGGTATCCTAAGCAATGAGAGGTGGCAAATTATCCTTTAAAAACAAAATTACAGGACACTCACAAAGAACCAGCTTTTAAAAGGCTTACCAACAAGGCATCTTTGAAGTGAATATGGAATATGTTTTGCTAATCTACTAAACTGTTTGAATTGAGGTTATAGTTGCTTTTGAAAGGAATGTTCTTTAAAATCCTAGTGTTCACAGATCAAGAGGGAAGAACTATTGAAGATAATAAAATAATTGAAATAGATTAGTAGTTATTACCCAATCATTTTTAAAATTTTAATTTAATATGGAATCCGTGTCTCTAATGAAGACTTTGTATTTAATCCTAGTGCAGTTTAATTCCCTGTGACACTAACACATTTTAAGAACAAAATTTTTTTAAATGTGCTTTTGAAATCATTTTTCTAGTGGGTGGATTCTTTTCCTGTAGACGTTGTTAGACAAGAATTTTGGTTGTCATTTTAAAAATCTGCTTTTTAAGCTATTTCAGTTTATTGAACTTTTTTTAAGCAGATGCTGTTTTTCTTTTCATTTCTGGTGCTGTTGACTATGAAACGGAGTATTTCTGGCACTTGATCAATTAAAACGCAAGTTGTAACCCAGACTACTTTGTTTTGTAACCAAATTTCTGTGCAAAGCATATGGGAAGACCTCGGTCATGTTCCCCAGTTAGAAATATGCAAGACCTTTTAGAGAAGAAGATGGTGTTCTATGACAGACCAAGGTCTTAGAATGCTCAGTTTTTTGCAGCCTTGTTAAGGCATCTCAGCAGCTCCCTTTGTCCCTTGAATTAGCCTCCCAACACCTAAAGGATCAAGTCCAGAGTCCTAAGGCTTTTGTAATATGGCCTCAGTCTTTCCAATTCATTCTCCCCATATACCTTCACCTCATTCCCTGCTTCACAGCTCTGTCTAGATCTCGCCTTCACTTTTCCCTGGACTTAAACTATAATCTTCACCACTGACCATTGTTATATGCTCTCTCTCCCCCCCCACTGCCAGGTACATTCCTTCACACTGTCTGCATCTTCCCCTGTCCAGAGTCCCATTCTCTGAGCTCCCAATCCACCGTGTTGACTCATTCAGCCTGTCCTGTAGTTTTGTAATTGTCTTCCTGTTCCACTAAAGCAATAATTTTCAGTGGGGACTATTAGACTCATCTGGCAAGAACATTCATGAGACTTGACCCTGACATAAGGAAGGTTTATCTCAGGCAGTTGGGCCATGGATTTACATTTTTACGAGGCACCAGAAAATTCTCATGTTTTCTAACATTGGAACCTTACTGCATCAAAGTGAATACTTCTTAACTATATTTTTATGTCAGTGCCTTGCATTCATTAGATCAATAAATGCTCGGCAGATTCTAAACAAGATGTGGAGTCCTATACTGTCTCTAGGAGGTAATCATGATCTCCAGTCTAGTTGCTGTTAGCTCACTTACATTTGGTAGTGAATTAAGGATGGTAGTGTCTTTCTCCATGCAACAGCCACATCAGCATCATTCAGAAATCTTAGGCCCCATTCTTACTAAATCAAAATCTTCATTGTAATAAAAACCCATAGTGATTTGTACATGCATTAAAGTTAAAGAAGCACTCCCTTAAAAAAAAATAGATTTTATTTATTTATTTATGAGAGACACAGAGGCAGAGACATAGGCAGAGGGAGAAGCAGGCTCCATGCAGGGAGTCCGATGCAGGACTCGATCCCAGGTCCTCAGGATCAGGACCTGAGCCATAGGCAGAAGCTCAACCACTGAGTGACGTAGACGCATCCAAAGAAGCACTCTTTTAGGGCTAGAGTTCCAATGCGTTCTTGGATATAGTAGGCAGTGTTTTAATATGTTAGGTAAGGAGTGACTATTTAATGAGACTATAGAACTTTAAAAGATGTGTATTGAAAGATTGTGTGCTTTGAGAAAGTGGAGGGAATGGACCGTTAGATTATTAGATTACGATGTGGGAGAAGCATGTGTGAATAAGGCTACCCAGTGCCTTTCATATTGATGTAGTTTAGGTTGGAACACTGGGGAGAAAGTTCATTCTTCCATCTTTCCTTCTAGGATTTTGTGTACCTCATTCCATTAATTATTGCAGAGTGAACCAATTAATAGTGACCACAGGCCTACTAAGGTGATCTAAGATGTAATGGTGGCAAGTACCTTGGTAGAAAACTAACTCAACATTCCACCCTGTAGAAAATACGTTCAAGGGAAGCCTGAGACGTTTTGGTTTAATATTAAAATATTTCTACCTTTTTTAAGTTCAATCAATATGCCTACATGAGCAAGTAATTAAAAATTGTTAATGACTTCCATAGGGTTTTCCTCTGAATCTACGTGTAAATGCTAAGGAAATGTCCTCAAATCTTTCTTTCTCTCCTCTTAAAAGCACTCTCCCATCCTCGCCCCCTCCCACCGTCTCAGCTCTGCAGGGCAAGCAGGTGAAAGTCTGTCTTTGCTGGTTTGGGGGTAGGTGTGCTGAGTGGCGGCCTGGATTGAAGGCAGAAATAGTCGAGGAGCCGGGGAGTTGAGCAATCCAGCAGACACCCGAAGTAAGGGGGGGGGGGACTTAAATCAAGGCAGTGTTACAAAGTGAGCAGAGAGAACTGGGGTAGTGCCTATGTCAGCGGAAGACAGATGGGCAGATTGCCAGGAGCCAGACTGGGGAACAAGGGACTTGAGGGTAGTGGAGGCATCCAGAGGGGTGGCGCATGGGTCTCCGGTTGCGGTGGCCCATCAGCTGCCCGCAGCCAGGGACACAGAGCTTCAGGTCAGGGGGTCCCTTGGATCTGCGCGCTCCGTGACTATGGCCATGGACGTTTGCGGTGACAGTTCCGCTCAATCACCTCACACCATATTTGCATGTACTGCATGGCTTTCACTGTTGAGTGAATGTTCTGATTATGGCACTTCTGGTTTCTAGGGGCAGATCTCACTCTAGTTTGAGGTGTGTTATTGTAATGATATGTGGACATTTTGGGGAACTGGGGGCAGAAAGGCAGGCCTCACAAGGAATGAAGCACGAATGGGAACGTTTTCAGGACGTGAAGCAATTATCCTCCCCGGATTTACTTGGTTTTATTCATCTGTATGTTCCTCTGGAGAATGCAGTCTCTCTCTTAGTCTGTTTTCTCTCTCCTTTTCCCCTTGATTAGTTTTTGCTGCTTACTGACCTTGCACGTGGCCTCCATCCCCAGTGTTGTCATGACTTATTAGGTTCAATATCCACCGTTGACTGGCAATGGTCTCTTGTGTCTTTGGTCAAAATCAGAAGGGAGTGAGAGTACCAGATTTCTTTACTTTATCTCTATAAACCAAGCCAAACAAGTGCTTGGCTGTCTTCGAGAGATGTGCATCCCCAGTCAGTCGACTGTGTTCAGTTTGGGGTAGGTCTTAGGACATATAAACCTGGTTCCCTGAGACACCAAAGAAGCATCGAGTCATAAAATATGTATGTATTGTTGAATTTTAATCACGATTACTCATGATCTGTTTATTTAACCAACAATTGTACAGCTCTGCATCTTTTTATGATACATTTTGTAGAATCTACAACCATGAAGGAAATATTTTTTGGGAGAATTTCTAATCAGTGGAGAGAGGATATCCAATTAACCAAAATAGATCATTCTCTGACAGTTTTGAAAATGAGTATGCTTGTCGTTGTATTTTATGATACTCTTGAACTTCCTACTTATTATCTGACCTCACATTGTAAAGACATGCTTCTAATGTAACTTTTCAAAAGCACATCTTGTGGATTACTTTGGTTGAAAGTATTTTGTTACAATGGTTATAATGGAGTAATTATTTCATGGCAAACAAAGCTAATGTAGAATATTTGTAGACTGAGGTATGTTTTCAAAGCCTAGTGAATTAGCAAAGAGCTGAGGAATTAGGGCCAAGTGCCTTCAAATGCTTGTCTTTTTATTTTTGAAATTAAAGCTGATATTTGAATAGACAGAAAATATGAGTGATGAAAATCTTTGATCATCTTAATAGTAGATATCTTTAAAGTGTAAATTAACTGCTAATTTAATTCACTGTAATGCTATGTGAAATGATGTGTTTTTACTTAAAAACTTGTAATTTTGATGAAAATATGCAAATTTTAACCACATGTTCCATTCTGGTTGTTTCATTTTGCCTTTTCACACAGTTTTTGGATAGTTCCACATTTTTAAAAATAAAACATTTCTCTCCATTGTTTTTAATTACATTACAAAATAATTAAATAGAAACCCTTTGTAATATTAGTTAGATAGTTGTCTTTTTTATAACCATGAATTTCAGGATGATCTGCACAATCATTTTTAATGTACTTCTGAATTAGATAAATATTTTACCTCTTCATACAAGATTAAATTATAGGACATAAATAACTGCCTGAGACTCTGTTGTGAGAATACAGAAGAATGATAGGAAACCCAAACTATAAATACCATTCTTTAGTTGTGGATAAATTCCAGGAAAAAAGGTGTCCATTTATATCCTATATTTCTGCTTTTTTCCTGTTGAAATTAAATTAAGTATTTGCCTCTTGAAGTTACTGCCTTTTTAAAGTATTCTTTGTCAGTATTTGCAAGTGACAGTACTACCTGCTTTTGCAGGATTCTTATAAAGGTTGATTGAGAATACAGTTAACTCTTACTTAGCAGTAAATTAATTGTGTTTGGATTAATTATACTAAAGTGATAACGGATATGAAAATTTCAAGTTTACTGTGAGTCAGAAAAATATTCACGTGTTAGATAGCATCTCTTACTTGTAGTCCTGTGATAATGAACAGAAGCCACATTAGGTTCATTGCCACACGGGAATTTCTGTTACTCTTGCCACAGGCCACCATATAGCTTTCATAGTTGTGGCTAAAATAATTTTTGTCTCTGGTCTGCCCAAATTTGAATGGTAGGATGGTGTTAGCCCTTTTAAAAATTAAAGTGTGATTGAAAAACGCTGAAATACTGGAATCAAGGTAATTGGAATCTACATAGTATTTAACAGTCAAACAACAATGAAAGTTATCAATCTATTGGAAAAAGGATGCCATTAAACAATTCATAGAATATGGGAAAGGAATCAGATGGTTCATGATTGGAAAAAGAATGATGTCTTTTGTTTGCTGTTTTTTTTTTTTTTTTAAATAAGTTCTTGAGGCAGACAAAACAAAAGGAGAAGGTAAAATTAAAAAAAAAAAACAAAAACTCTTTTATCAAAGGATCTTGATCAGACAATGGAAGTTTGGTTCTGACAGCAAGCAGTAGGCCCAAGAACTTAAGCTAGCATCCCCAATGACTTAGAGCTGACCAGGAGGGATATCAGTGATGCCTGTTGTATTAGTTAGGTTACAAGTTTAACTGCTTTTACAGAGGCCATATGATAGTGGCTTAAACAAAGTAGAAAGTTTATTTCTGTCTCATATAGGAGTCTGAAATGAAGGTGATTTTGGGAGTTGAAACCAAGTATCTCTTCCCACAAAGGTTTTTCTCAACACTCCACCATGCCTTAGCAGTGGTTCTGACCATTGTCTACGCACGAGGTTCCTCTGGGGAGCCTATAAAAATAAAAAGAAAAACCCTCTTAGGTACTACCTCAGAATATAATTCGATCTTTGAGAATTAATACTATCCCAGACCTACTGAATTCAGTTTTCCCTCTCTTATGGTCCTCTCCACTATTTCTTATATTCCACATATGAGTGAAACCATATGATAATTGTCTTTCTCCAATTGACTTGTTTCACTTAGCTTATCCATTCATTCATCTAAGGACATCTTAGCTCTTTCCACATTTTGGCTGTTGTGCATGTTGCTGCTATGAACATTGGTTCAGGTGCCCCTTCGTTTCACTACATCTCTTTTCCTGGGGTAAATACTTAGTAGTACAATTGCTACATTGTAGCTCTATTTTTAACTTCTTGAGGAAACTCCATACTGTTTTCCAGAGTGGCTAGACAGTAGCTTTTTTTTTTTTAAAAAAAGTAAAATTGTATGTGATACTTTGGTATATCTAAACTAGTACACTCAATTTGATATTTTTCATTGATGCTTATAAAAGTCTTATTGTGAATGAACTCTAGAGGAATAAGCTTCTAGATTTTGGGTGTTTTTAAGAGTGATTTTGTGATCTTTGTGACTCTCCATTTTGTGTGCTGTTCATTAAGAGCTACCTCTGTATTCAGAGGCATTTTGTAACTGTGAGATGCTGTACTGATATTTTTAGTGCCTTGTAATGTGTCTGGGAGTACAAGAACCCAATGCATAAATGCTGAATAAATAATACCTTTGTTAGATAATCATTAGTGTTTCCATCCCTAAGATAAGACATCTACTGATTTTAATTTTATTACTATCAGTGGGAAACAAAAATAACAAATATTTGATATATTATTATTTTCTCAATTTTTATAAACTAGATTGGAATTAAGCTTTTTATCAATTAGGTTTTTTTATTAAGCTTTTTATTGACAAATATTGGATTTTACAGATTGAATTAATTACTTGGTAGAAAGTTAATTCCTCTGCTTGGTTGGTCAATACATTATCCTATGAAATGGAATTCATCATGACTTTATAATAATTCAAAGTTTCTAAAGATGTCGCACTTAAGTCTTTGCATGAGGTTGTTTATCTGCTAATATCTAGTTGTCAGATGCTTCTCAGGTGTCAGCTTCGTGGATGACAGTGCTATTGGATGGGATTGGCTTACTTACTATCATTTAAATTAAGACCCCTTAGATGCTTTTCAAAATAATCACAGTTCAGTTACTGTGCCAATTGCTTAAATGCATTCCTTTTATGGAAGGTGGTACTATTAGGATCTTGTCTCAAGTGCGAGACCAGTGAGAAGATGTTTGAAGTCTGTGGCATGGGCCTAAATGCTTTGAGGTTGGAGAGGTACTGTAATCTCTTTTAGTGATTTGAAATTGTGTTGTTTTTTGATGTTTGTTAATCAGGATGGGGAAATATCAAGACTTTTGTGAGTGTTTAAAATTGTCAGCATACCAAGTTTGCAATGTATTTACTGTGGGAAGATCTGTAGAGACCTCTTCTGAACGTGGGCAGGGTGCTATCCTGCTGCCTCCTTGGTTATTGAAGAGTAACAGAGGTTATAGTGTCTGCATCCCACTCCCACTGCATCCTCCACCTCTTGCTGTTTTCTTTGGCTAAAAATGGTGTGTCACAGGCAGCAGTCAGGAATTAACATAGGGTGATTGTTTCATCAAAAGTTAGCAATTTGAGATGTAATTTTTATGAATGTTGTTTTGGCACTTATCTCTGGAAAATAATTAGTTGATATTCTATATATAATCAGTTGGCTACTTCTAAATATGGAAGAAAATATTTCCTGAGTCAGCTACTCTAATATTTTGAAAGAATTCACTGAAATTGTTAGAAATTCATATTTTTAACAAAGTAAAATAGATTGGTTTTAAGGTGACTTAGCTGCTGCTGGTGATTCACTTCATTTTACATTTAAGAAATGTATTAAAAGTGAGAATGATACATTTATAGAGAATTCATAAATTGCTCTGAATTAGTTGACATTTCCTTTAGGCATAATACATATGTTTTGTAATTTGTGAAAAAATTTTAGCTTGATTATATTTCTTAGTAAACCAAAGACATTCATCTGTATTCACATTTTTCAAAGGACAAAAAGGAAGATCTTATCATTTGGTTTATTGGATTTTTCATTATTCTCTACAACACTAGTCAGAAGAAATCATCTTTTTTTTTTTTTTTTTAACACTTCACTACATGTTCTGAAGGGAATTTTTCTGTTCCATGTTTAGCTTGCAGAACCTCAGAGCTTAAAACCACTTTCTTCTTTTAAGGGAAATCAAAAGTAGTCTTGTGACTTCTTATAATTGCAAATGCGCTGGAAAATAAGAATAGGGAAGAGGGCAATGTGATAAGTCACTTACTAGAAGGGAGTTGAGCATCCCGGTACCGAACAGGATGGTGGAGTGATAAAGGTCATGATGATTTGTAGGAGGAAGTGGGCATGATGGCGGTAAAGGTTGACCAGGTAAGAATTCTGCAGGAAGGCAGCATGTTGTGATTGACATGTTGCTCTAACCGTATTAGTTATATGACCTGAGCATAGATTCCAATTTTTTTTCTGGCAAAAAATAGTGATTTTTTTCCCCCTATGCAAGAAATACATTTGCTGATTCTAAGTTTTTGTATGCCTTCTGGACACAAAACAAGAACACAAAAACTGTTATTCTTAAAGTTACTAATTTTATGGCTAATGCCTTTGCTTAATACTGGTTTTATTATATTCTCTTCTTGTTCAGAAACTTCTTAGGTCCTACTCATACTGGAAGCCTTATTATAACCTTTGACATTATAAAGTACTTTCCATTATATTCTGTTTCCATTCATCTTAAAAGAACAGTAGCTATAGCCACTTCTCATTAAAGAAAGTTGGGTAGACAATCATGCATTTTTCTCATGTATTATTCCAAATCAAAGTTTTACTTTTTAGCCTTGTTTTTGCATTTCAGCTTGCATTTTCCTTAGAAAATACAGGCAAATAATTAATATAATGTTAAAAAATATAATGTCCCCCAATCTTATGGTTGATTCATAGTGAAATCTTTTGTGGATTTCATGCCCCACATGAGCAATACTCACAGTAATGTATTCACAGCGAGAATGCACTTTAGAATTAATTATTTGTGTCATTCATCCAGGTATTCCCTCACTATTAAATTATTGCCTTTTTATTCAGTATAAATTTGCTTTTCACTGTTTTTGGTGTGACCTCTGTCATCAGTGGATAGTTAAAATTCCCTTCCAGGGATTCCCTCTGATTATCTACAACATTTTGGTTTGAATAATAGGCAGGCTGCATTACTTGGCGAGGTGGCCCTTTGATATTCAGTTTATTAATTATTTATGGAGTGACTATGTGGAAGGGGAAGTAGCAGGAGATCCAAATTAGTAGAAAATACTATCCTTGCTTTCAAGGAGTTTGTGATCTTATTGTGGAGACAAGGTATAGTTGGAAGTCTGATTATGTACCATGGAAGTAATGGAGGCTATGTATGCTAAGCATGGGTGTGAGTGAGCATAAGAGAAATTAAAGTTAAGAAAGCTAAGACTGATCCAATCTATTTATAATAGAATTTGACTGGGTCACCTGGCAGGGCAAGAGGGAGTGAAAACTGGGGAGGTGGTATAGTATCCTGAGTAACTACAGTGTGTTAGAAATCTCTATACTGAGGTGTAATGGTGAATACATTTAAAAATAGAGATTGAATATGAGGAAATTGAATATGAAGAAGTACCAACAAATCTATGTTTTCTTCCTGGAACCTTCTCTCTTTCATTTGAACTATGGCTATCTGAATGATCCATTTCAAAACTCCACTTAAGAGAGGGAACCCTTTGTAGGACATAAAAAGGTAATTTATCGTACACATTTAAGGATATTACTTAAAGAGTAAAGAATCTTCTGAGAAAGATTCGCTCTTTTTCTTTTTCCCCCTGGGAAAAGCAAGGGACAAAGTGCCTTGAACATAGATATGAAAATGTATTTTAATGTTCTCCATGTTGGAAGCACGATAGAAAAAACATAATTTTACTTATTTTAAGTGCTATAATCTTTTTAATTTGGCAAATATTATTTCTCATTTAATCATTTGAATTCATATTTTGTAACACCTTAAACTTTAAAAAATACCTTGGAACTATAATAAGTCTGAACACTTTTTTTTTTTTTTTTTTACCCCCCTTAATGGTGCCATTTGGTTTAACGTCCACTGGACTTCTTCACAATGTTCATTTAGAGTCTGTGAAATCTCTACATATTTTATGCACTCAGATAATCAGTATAAACATGAATGTGAAGCTCTGTAATGTAATCATCCAATATTTAGTAAGCTATGGCCTTCTCTTTTTAGCATAGCCCAATGATAACTTCAAAGAAAACACCAGGAAACCACAGAAATTCCCCCATTGCCAGCTCTGTAAACTTGTGGGAGGTGACAGTCAGTATTTCAAGGACAATTCTGACATGCTCCCCATGAGTGTCACACAGCCACTGACATCTGGGAAGTGACAGTAGCTAACAGACCATGTTGGCACAGCAGAAATCGGAGATGGACTAGCTCAGTTGGAAGGAAAATGTCATGCTGACTTGGAGGCTAAGCAGAATGCAGCAGTGCAGCCTGTACAGTGGCCGTTAACATTCACTAACAGATGGAGTCCAGCGAGGGCTGCGGGCCCCTCATCGGTTGCTCTGCCGCACTTGCACACAGAGGGAGTGCTTACTGTCAGCAGTACCTTCTCTGGGTAAAAGGGAAGAGATGCTTAAGTTCATTCTCCTGCTAGTGTTGGACAGGGTCAGGTAAGGGAGGCACCTTTTGTTACGAAGAGGAATGCAATTTTAATGTGAATTTGACCTTGAAGGTAAAGAATTGCTGAGCCATCACAAACAGCATCACTTAAAACATATTCCCAACTCCATGCGGGTTCATCCTCCTCCATCCCTGATCCCACGCATTTTCAAGATGGCAGCCCAGGGGTGAGAAGCATGTTGTAGAACTATGGACCACAAGGCATGTGTACTGTGAAAACAGAATTGGGGTGGCGTCATCTTCTTTTGCTCTTATGTCATCAGCACCTTGGCCACGCAGCACTCCTGGAGAAAACCACAAAACTGGGTGTTTTCCCTTGGCTTCCTCCCTCTGTAATCCGTTCAGTGGTAGTTCTAAAACCTCAGTGCACTTGTTAGCCCCAACCCTATCCCTGGCTTCTTAGCTCTCAGCTTACGATCTTCCTTCTGCCTTACAGAAAAATCAGAGACCTTGAGGCTTGAATAAACTTTCTCAGTTCCTCACCTTATTGTCTAAAAAAATTTATTAATTTCTGCTCTTGAGACTTGAAATTGCTTTTCCTGTGCAAGGCTAATTCTTCTATTTGCTCTTTCAATCTCCTTTCCTTCCTGGTACCTCCAGACGTTTTAACTTCACAAGACCCTTCTTTCTCCTGTCAACTTCTCTACTGTATTGACTCAGTTTAAGCTCTGTGTTCTTCTTCTTCTTCCCCCCCCCTTTTTTTTTTCAAAGATTATTTATTTATTTGAGAGGCACAGAGAGAGAGAGAGAGAGAGAGAGAGAGAATACAAGTGAGGGTCGGGGCGTGGGGGAAAAGCAGACTTTCTGCTGAGCAGGGAGCCCAATGCAGTATTCAATCCCAGGACTCCAGGATCACAACCTGAGCTGAAGGCAATGCCCATCCACTGAGCCACCCAGGCGCCCCTCAGCTCTGTGTTCTTAAAAACAAGCAAGGAAACAAAGCCTTTTGTGTTTCCTCCTTCCATTTGTTTCCCTGCAGTTGCCTACTCTTCTCCCTGTCTTGTTTCTTAGACAAATTGCTTCAGTAGTTGTTTAAAGGAGAACATGATGATCTCACTTCACCCCCTCATCCTGCTATTCTGGTTTCTGTGCTTTTAATTCACTGAAGCTTCTTTGACAGTTTGAAAAGTTCACCAAGGGCTAGAGTAACAGGACGCATTGCATGGCAAATGAGAAGATCATTAGGCCGGAATGGGAGACCATGTCAGAGCTGATGGGCCCTGACTGGCCGTGTAGGTAACGTAGCCATTGGTGCTCAGGATTTTATCTTGCTCCCCACCCCCATTTTGGTTTTTGTTTGTTTGTTTGTTTGTTTGGTATTTGTATACTTCATTCCACTTGAATGGCCACACTTAAGCAATCAATAAGGGCCTCGGCTTAAATTTTTAATAGGCTTCCTGTCTCTCAGGATACTAAACAATGAACGAAAATGCTGTCCAGAATTCCTGAGGCAGTTATGTAGGAAACTACGTGTTAATAACTGGTTTCTAAACTCAGGTCAAATATTTCCGGTCTTGGTTTTTCTATAATTTTACCATAGCAAACAAACACATGAATTATCTGTGGGACGTCTTTATCCATTTACGTGTGGTTTGTTCTCAACTTCGTACCAGAAAGTTCTCAGAGAAGTAACTGGCACCATCTGATGACTACAGTGATCAAGGAGAAGGGAGCTCAGAAGAGGTGGAGGGAGACAGGACTTACAGATGGTGGAATGTGAGCGTGATGGAAGAACTAGAAGAATGTACACAGTTTCTTGTAGAGGAGGCTCCCGGGCTGTGTTTCATGGAGAGTAAGAGCCACAGAGCTTGGTTTGACAGAGTAAAAGGTGTTAAGGCTGTGGCAGTCCATGTGTGTAGTTCAAAACCAAAGACTTTGAGAAGTTTTGCTGTGAAACGTGAAGAAGAGCTTGGATATCCATTGAAATAAGCTTGGTCCCATAAAGGGTTTATTATATATCACATATTTGTACTCCACAGCTTACAAAGACTGAGGGTGTTTTTTCCTCTTATCCTCTTGAAGATTCTATTAGATATGCCAGTGAAATTGTTCCTGTTATCCCTGGGTTATGGATAAGGTAACTATTTCAAAGTGCGAGTTGCACGGACTAAGTAGAGAGTAGCTGAGCTGGGATTTGAAGGGAGGTTATCTTTACTCTTGTGATCTTTCTGCTTTTTGAGGTGTTTTCCCTTTAACTTAAGACTATTTGATAACAACGGAAGGAAAGGAACTTCTGCAGAAAATGAGAGAGAAGATGTTGGGAAGAGAAGGGCTGATTTTGAAGACAAAATCTCTCAGTCCTTGGAACAGGTGCTAGAATGTGGCGGGTGGGAGCTGCCATTACCCTTAAAGAGGAAGAAAGATACTCATTCTCTGTTATTTCAGGAAAGGTTGACAGGTTGAATATAGGGTCTGGGATTTAGAATGTGTTAAGAATCTTGCTGGGCGTGGGATTAGGTTGCATTCTGTATGGTCCCTGGGTAAAGCCTGACACAAAGCCTTTGATGAACATTCTCTGGTGATGATGCAAAAATAATCCATTTGGCTGAAAGTTTTAATTGGGTTTTAAATAGTCATGCAACCGTGTGTTTGTGACTACTGTTAGCCAATCTTCATGGATCATTGAAATATAAAAACGAAGCACTTGGCTCCTTTGGTTGCCAGGTTTTTTCCTACACTGATCCTGATGTTTCTTTCAGAACTAGCTCTTGAAGGATAAAGAACTTAGAGATTTGTAAACTCTCACCATGTTTCTTGGACTCTTGCCTACTTCCTCAATGAGAAGAGACAAATTGTGCTTCTGGAGGCATTAACTGGTTCATTCCCCTAGGCTCTTATTTCTATAATGCTCAAACTCTCATTTCTGATAAACCTACAAATGATGGTTTATCTCACAGATGGTTAAGGTGTGACTTTTATGACATAATCTTGAAATGTCATACCTAGTAGACCTCCCTTGCATTACAAAATATTAATATATCAACAATGTGTATATATTACAGCTTTGTTCCTTAAATTATCCTTTGCAGATACTATAAAATTATGAACCCTCTGATGAAAGGTTCATTGTTGCATCATGTAACAAGCACCATTTACGTATCTGGTAAATGCTTTGGTCGTATTTTTTTTTTGGTCATATTTTTAAAAATCAGTACGATACCTTTTTATATGATTTATTTTACAATCCAACAATGACCCATGTTCTTATATACTTTGGACAATTTAACCCCTTTGGTTAACTATGAATTTTTTTATTTTTTGTGTTCTTTTTTATTCTGAAAGAATAAATTGAAAATCCAAACTAGTATTTATATGGTTCTGACTTCTGTAATTGATTCATCTTTTGTTTCTTACCTTTTTACAGAATCTTTCTTCATTTCTCTCTCCAGTTACAGGCTGTTTAAGATATATATGTTGTACATAAAGATATACAGGTGTACATACCTATACTAACTGCCGCTCTGCTTTGGGTTTTAAATGGTTAATATCTA
Organism: Canis lupus familiaris; assembly: GCF_011100685.1. Taxonomy (NCBI): domain Eukaryota; kingdom Metazoa; phylum Chordata; class Mammalia; order Carnivora; family Canidae; genus Canis; species Canis lupus. The sequence continues at coordinate 13,296,423 of NC_049258.1, forward strand.
TAGCATAGTTATATTGTTCAGAAAGCAGGTTTCCTGTACCACAGCATTTTGTCATATATAGCAAAATTAGCATTAGTATTGCAAGGCTCAAATTGATGTTAAGGCTAAAGATGGGAGCATAGTTCGCTTTCTTCCTTAAACTTACATTATCATCCCAAAAGCAATCTTGCGGACAGATGCAGGGTGAGAAAATAGTGGGAAGGCCCTTGTCTTTCAGAAGAAAAAATTGCACAGTGATCTTCTGAAAGGCTCTCATCGGAGAATAAAGGATGTAATCTCTGTATTAAACACAGATGGAATATTTCAGTCTCAGCTGTCACTGAAGAATCTCCACATTAGTTTGGATTGCGCACCTTTGGGGCATGTATAAATGACAGTGATAAAACTACCTCTTTGTTGAGCTGGAGTGCACAACATCCCTTTATCTGTGCCATCTGGTGCTACGGAGGATGGCAAATTCTCTCTGCCATGATTTTTCTTTCTTTGGGATTTGTAGACTTGTTTAGCAAAGAGTATGTTTGACCACAAATCAGTCTTTGCCCAGATTTCAGTGGCAACAGCTTGAAAAGAGAAATGGGACTCCAAGAAATTGGAAGCATAAGAGGAGGCAGACAAGTTAGTTAACATAACCTTTATGTGTTTTGGAGGGTGGTGGTTGGTTGAAGATATGGTGCTCTATGAGCCCTGGCCTTGTATCCCTCCCTGCGGTGATGGAAAGTTCTCCCTACTTTTGTTTTTGTCATTTTTTTTATTATTGCTTCTAGCAAAATAATAACAATTGACACTTGGTTCTCATCCGATGAAGAAATGAATGGTGGTTATACTGCTTTAGGGCTCTTACTTCATTGTGGATTCCAAAAATTGGTTTATAATGCTTTATCACCACTTACTCAATTTATCTATTTTAAGACAAATCAAAAGATTTATTGGCTCTTCAGTCTTGCAATAACCTGTGTTTCTTTATTGTCTACCACTGCCTGTGATTAAAATCAAAACAAAGTTAGATTACATTTTACTAACAAAAGAACATTCCTTGTATGAATTATGAATCTCTGATAGAAGGTTTATAAATTATTAAGTTTTAATATTTTCACCCAAATTGGGCTTAGATTATGTAAAAGCAATTTAGACTCACGTCAGAGATTATCTGGTGTCACAAAATACTGATGAAAGAAATGACTTTCTCTAGATTAGTTTAGTTGAGAACTGTATTGGGCAAAATGCTTTAGAGTGCTTAATAATAGAATCACCTTTGAATTGCCTGAGTCCAGGATTACAGTCATGAGAAATGTGAGTGAAAAATATAACCAGGTAAAACTTGGAGCTCTTTGAGTTAAAGTTGAATGAAATTAAATGATTAAATACACAATTATGTATGGTCTAGCTGAAAACTACATTTGTGTTTGAGTTACTAGATCGTGTAGACTGCTTAGGACCTATTCTGATCAGATTGGGTTGCATTTCTGCTCCTCTGCTATCCTAGCTCTGAACACTTTAGGTGAAGTACCTGAATTCTGTGACATCTTTTTCATTTCCCCAAACTTACTTCCCTTCTATTTTTATAAGAGTAGAATAGGTTGAACCAGAGAGTTCTTTTCATTCTTCACTTGCAGTGAGGTTGCTTGTTTTCCATAAGCTAATTTATTTACCCTTAAGTCACAATCTTCTTTCAACATAAAGAAATGGTATGTGTGTGGGTTTTTTTTTTTTTTTTTGGCATGGTTTGCAGAATAAAAAAGTGAAGTTGTCATGTTTGCAATGTATAACTTGGTAAAAAGCCAGGAAAACACTACCTTTCTTACTGTACATATATCGGTCCATTACTGTCCACAAGCATTTGTGCAAAGCAGAAGGGATGGACCTCAGAAACCTTAGACATGGTACCACTTCCAGGACCTACTTGGCAGAAAGTTGGCGGGAATATTTCTATGTCAAGGGGGCAGTGGGAGGGGAAACAGTACTGTTTTGCTCTAGCCATGGTTTTCTCTGGAAGTACTCAGTACACTGATAACAATGATATGGGGTAGGAAACCACTGATAAGACATCGTTAATTTATTGCCTTCCTCTTTAGTGTAACGTTGCAACACATCTGTTCACAAAAGAAGTAGAATTTCTTGCCTTTTCTCCTCATTTGGAGACTCTTGCAAATTAGAGCAATGAGTAGAAACCTGAAAACCCATTTGGTTTATATAAAGCCCTCTTTTTTGTCTAATTTTAGTGACCTATCTAACTTATGGGTATTTGGACTAGGTAAATATTAGTATTTAGACACTCATCTTTATAACCCTGAATGAGGTTTATTTTGAGGGTAGAATATTGGATAAAAATGCCTGATTTAATAAAAGATATTTCAATATAGGGCTACCTAATTTCTTTGTGGCCTGACTTTACAATGATGGGAAGTTCATCCTAGCCATAAACTTCACTTAAGTTTCCATCCCATTCCTACCAGGGCACCTGCCATTATGGTGCCTTTCACAGTTTTTTTAAATGAGTGTTTGTCAAAGGAATTCACACAGGAAAGATATAGGTGATCTTGGGGAATCTTGCTGTGTCTTTAATTTAGAAGACACTAAGTACTTTGAAGTCACTTCAGAAGGAATCAGAAGCTAGCTGGACAGGACTTGCACTGGTGAAAATCTGAATTTGTGAGCATCAGAAAAAGTGAAGACTATAATAGATTGTAACATATTGAATAAAAAGGATTGAGAAAGCGATATACATAGTGATATGTAACAGTACTACTTATAGTAGCATCATGAAACATGAAATTTTTAGGGATAAAAGTGGCAAAATACGTGTAAGATCTGTAAATTGCAAACTACATAAGATTGCTGAGAAACAAAAGACCTGAAAAAATGAAGACCATTGTGTTACTAAAATGTTAATCTTCCTCACAGTGATTATAGATTCAGTGTAATCCTGACAAAACCCAGCAGGCTTGCCCCTTCCTTCCTTCCCTTCCTTCCTATTGCTAAGCTGATGGTAAAAATTTATAAAGAAATATAAATATCTAAGGTACTGAACATTGTTTGGAAAAAGAAATGCAAACTTACAGTACCTGATTTTAGGAACAAGCTTCCTATAAAGCAACTTCAAGTAAAAAAGTGATGTGATATTCACATTAGTATGGAAAAACAGATCAATGACTTGAATTAAAAAATAGATCATATCTATATGTTTTTGACAGAGATGCCCACCCTGGCAATTGAGAAAAGAAGTCTGGTCAGTAAATGTTGCTGGTAAAATTGGATATTTATATGCAAAAAAATCTCCATCTATATACAAAAATTTATTTAAAATGGATCATAGATTTTCTAAGATTTCTAGAAGAAAGCATTGGAGAAATATTTTCAATTTTAGGTAAGCAAAGATTTCTCTATATAGCATCTAATTCATTAAAGAAAATACTATAAATTGGACTTATCAAAATTGAAAACTTTTGTTCTTCAAAGACACTATTAAGGAAGTGAAAAGGGAAGCCATAGACTAGGAGAGAATATTTGCAAAGCATCTGTTTGATGAAGAACTTGTATCTGGCATATACAAATGACACATTTGATAAAAGAAGTCACCTTGTTTAAGAAATGGGTAAAAGATTTGAAAAAAACACATCACCAGAGATGATGTACAGATAGCCAGTAACATGAAAAAGTGTGCCATATCTCTAGTCATCAGAAAAGCGAATTGTAACAATCTGGCTATACCCATTGAGATAGCTAAACATTTTTTTAAAAAAGTGAAAGTAGCTAATATTGACAGGGGTGCAGAGCTGCAACTCTTATACATTGCTGGTTGTAATTCAGAATGGTACAATCATTTTGGAAAACAGACTGACGTTTCCTTAAGTTAAATCTAGGTTTGCTCAGCCATTCTATCCTTAAGCACTCACCCAAAAGATATATATCTTCACACAGATACTTGTATGTAAATATTCAAAGCAACTTTATTCATAATAGTCCCAGACTGGAAATAAGCCAGTGTCCATCAAGTAGTAAATAGATGAGCAAATTGTGCTATATCCATACAATGAAATTCTTCTCAATAAAATGGAGCGATTATTTTTACATGCAGAAACATGGATGAATCTCAAAAGCATTTTGCAAATTGAAAGAAGCCAGACATCAAAGACTGCATGCTGTAATGATTCTATTAAATGAAATTCTAAAAGGGCAAAACTGTAATCTTACAAATTAGATCAGTGGTTTATGGGGGTGAAGTGAGGGAATTAACTGCAAAGGAGCAAGAGAGAACTCTTGGAGTGGTAGAAATGTTTTATAACTTGATCGTGGTGATGGTTGCATAACTGTATACATTTGTCAAAACTCAAACTTCACCATTGAAATGGGTGCATTCTATTGTGTGTAGATGATTCCTAATAAAGCTTTCTGAAACTGAGACCACAGTGCTATGAAAAAAGGATAAGAAAATCCCAACTTTCTACCACCCTTCAGGAGTCTACCAAGTAACAATTTTAAGAAGAATTCTAAATAATTCATAAGATTACCATTTTAAAATTTCTAAAGTGACAGTTGATGAAAGAATCATCAGTGACTGCCAAAACCATTTAGAGAGGCTGTTGGAGAACACAACATTTACAAAGATGATCCTGCAAACTGTTGACTACTTTTATTGGGTATAATGTGTCTTTTCTGTTGGTATCCATGCCTGTCATCAAAATTCCCAGCACCAGTATTAGAAAGCCTCATACCATGAGCTTCTTGATGTGTGCATCCCAATGAAATGTTCTTTTTATTTATTTATTTTTTTTATTGGAGTTTAATTTGCCAACATACAGCACATCACCCAGTGCTTATCCCGTCAAGTGCCCCGCTCAGTGCCCATCACCCAATCACCCCCAATGAAATGTTCAAAATTAAAATGTTCCAAATTACTTAACTGGAATCTAAACCTAACTTAAATCTAATTTTCAATTTACAGAAAAAGTGAGGGATAGAGGAACAAGTTTGATGACACTAAAAGTAAATAATTGTCTAAATTCTAGATGTAGGACATTCTACAAGATAATTGGATTGGATTCTTCAAAAAGGTATTCTAAGAAAACCCTAGAGTTGCTGTGGTAACAATTCTAGATCCACAGAGTCAAAGACAATCAAATGGAATATGTGAAACTTGGGTGAATTCTGATTAGAAAGAAAGTTATAAAAGACATTTTAGGGCAAATGGGAACGTTAGAAAATATGGACGGGCCATAAGACAAAATAGTATTTTGTTGAATTTGGTGTGATAATAGTATTGTGGTTATGACAAGAACGTTCTTATACTTAGGAAAAGCATGGTATTAGCATCATGTTGTTTGCAAGTTTAGTTCAGAAATAAAAGGAATGAAGTATCTGAACATCTTTTTTTTTTTTTTTTTTAAGAATTTTTTTTTCTTTTGAGAGAGCGAGAAAGCAAGCATGCATGAGCTGGGGGAGGGACTCAAGGAGGGGGAGCCCAACTGAGCAGAGCTGGATCCCAGGACCCTGAGATCATGACCCTGAGCCCAAGGCAGATGCTTAATCGACAAAGCACCCCTAAAAGTCTTAAATCATTTTTAAAATTGGACCTGTTCCAACATTTCCATGTTCAATAGTTGGCATTTTGTATAACTATCTTAAACTGTGTTCAGATATTCTAAGTTACGGTTTTATCTCCAGAGAAAAAGCAACTATCACTACTAAATCATAAAATTGAGACTCTTCGATGGATGGAAAAATATATATTATATAATTCATAGCTAAGTTTCATTTTTACTTCATTTCAAAATAATTGGCATCAATTTGAATAATGCATAGTTTTTTTTTTTTTACTTTAAGAAGATTGCAGCATGATTAAATATGGCAGGTTTTGCTATGTTCCTGTCTCATCACTAATGAACTGTTAGAATTTTGTAGAGAAGCCAGCTAACAACTTTTGGAAATAGGGGAATGGAAAACATTATAAGATAGTGACATAAAAGACAGGGGAAAAAGGTAAAATCAGTATTTTGCAAAATCACATATTTGCCCTGTTTTTGGCTTATGCACAAAAGAGAAAGCACAACTCTTGTTACCTAAAGTGAGATCTGATGATGCTAAGGTCCATGTTTACTCCTGTGCCAGAGCTCAGGAAATTAGGACTTCACACCTAAGTCTTCATGGGTTTTGAATCAACACAAATATGTTATAGCAACTACTGTAGTACTGGCTATCCTCGCAAAACCCTGATAATAGGCTTTTAGTTCATGATTCAGTATTTCCTGACATTTGTAATGTTTTGTTTAAAGTTAGAGCCTCATATTTTTCTCCCAATAGCATTTGGGTTATTAAGACCTTCTTTATTCTTACTAATTTGAGAAGAAACGACTTGGAAAGCCTCCTGGATTCACCTTCCATTTCTGCCACTCTTATAAAAAAAAAATATCACCTCTCTTTTTTTTTTTTTCTCTCTCTCTCTCTTTTTCTGTTAGTATTTAACCTCATAGCTTTTACATTATGCTTACTGACACCTAGCAGTTAGAATGTGAAGGTCCGTTTAGGGGGTTATCCCAGTGGAGACACTAGCAAGCTACCTGGCAAGCTCCCAGCCATCACTGTTCTTTATACTCATTATATATTGGGCTTTTCTAAAAAGCAATTTTTCAAGGATTGAGTGAGTCCCTGAGCTAGAGCAATAGGATTAAGTGATGCTATCACTCCGAGCCCAGAGTTTCTCACTGTGGTCCCTGGACCCAACAACATCAATATTAGCTGGCAGCTTGTTACAAATGCATGTTCTTGGGCCTTACCATAGACCTACTTACTCAAGAAGTCTGGGTTTGGGGTCCAGCAGACTGGTTTTAACAAGCTAGGCAGGGTATACTCAGCCAAGTGTAAGAACCACTGTCTAAGAATTTGGCGATAGATTTTGGCATTTAGCACAATTTCACCTTCTTATCCTTTTGCGACAATATCAATTACTATCTGTAAGACAGTTGGTGTTATTTTAAATAGTTATCTTTATTACATGATAGCTATATGTGTATATGCATATCAACATAGATTTTTCTTTTGTGTATTAAAAAAAAAAAAAAGGTACTATCCCTGCCATTGTCCTCTTCAGATTTTGAGTTAGAAACAAGGAAAATCCCATGATATTGGAGTCAGAAGTAGACCAAGTTGGACCTCTATGGAGCTGAAGATCAACAGGCAAGGGGCGGAAGAAGGTGAAGAGGAAGGAAATTAGAGGACCTAGGTATGTAAATTTTGGGGGGAGTTCAGCTGAGAACATCATCAGGGAGCTGAGTGGGGATAGAGGGCATGGTGAGCTCTGCCTTGTGGTTTTACTCAGGGCTGTCTCCCTTCCAGTAAGGGATAAACATCTTTTTTGGGGGTTTGATTCAGTATTCTGATGGTCAAAAACTACCTTTGCCCTTAACTGTGTGTAAACTCATTCCTTCAGTAAAATAAGATGATGCTTTTGATGATGGCATGGTTATCATGAATGAACTTGGTCTGTGTTGTCACTAATGGGTTTATGAAATGGTGTTCTATATACGACAGCTCTGTAATGTATGAGAGCATGACAATAAGTAGGATACGTTGGAGTGCTGCAATAGATTACAGTTAGATTAAATATGGAGGTGGTGTCCATCTAAAAAGAGGCATCAGTTTTCTTCTGGAACATGATCTGGTTTTATCAAGTAAAAGCAATTTCATTTACATTGTTTTCACTTAAAAAGCTGCTTAGATTTTATCCTATTGGAAATCCACACTTCTTGTTTGCAGTAGCTTGGGAAGCAATGTAACTTTGAGTAAGTTAACCCTGTTTTAAATTTCTTTCTCTGTTTTTTAAAAATTATAATTTAGTTCGTAAATGTAATATAGCCTTTAAAAATGTTATCTTTAGTTTTGGTATATGTACTTACAGTAGGTGCCCATTAAATAATGGGGAAACAAATAGATGTTGGCTTTGTTGATTTAGTGTCTGATTTTTTGAGAGAGCTTCTATGTTAGCAAGAGGCTTGGAGAGATTATTTTTGCCACAGCTGAGTTGATTTTTGTATTCTATTTTTGTAGTTACATTTTGATCTCTTTTTTGAAATTCTTAATTCTAATGAATATTTAAAGTTGATCTATATTATGGTGCTTTTAAATGTTCCATTTAATTTTAAATAGGAAGAATTTAAAACAATCTCTACACTAGGATAGGTTGCATATACATGTCTTGAAAAAATGTGCTATTAGGAAGCTGTTGTATGCTGTGGCATTTACTGTTAAGGTGTCCCATCAAGTGCACATGGAAGGAAAACCACCATACTTATTATATTGTCTTAATGGTATTGTAAAAAATGGTAAGCAAGTCACCAGACCTATTTAGTAGCCTACTCATTTGGGTTTCTGACTCTTCCTATTGTATTTCCCCATTGCTTCTGAAGTGGCATTTCAAGTTGTTTTATCCCTAATACCCTCACATTCTTGAGGCTTTGCCTGGTTTTGTTACTCTTAATTATTCCCAGTGGTCTGATACTATTCAGTTATCACCTGTAAGGTAATCTCAGGCCATTTCCTGGTCTCTTCCCCTCCCTTTTACCCCTACTCATTCAGCAGAGATTGTTGCATTTCAGAAGGAGTTGTGTGGTGGGGGAACAAAGGAGAAGTCCTAGTTTCACTGACAAATGTTACTGACTTTTTTTTTGATAGGAAGTGATAACAGTCAACTAAGGCTGTCTTTTTATTTTAACTAATTTATTTTCCAGACAGAGAACCTCCAGCAGACTCCCTACTGAGTGTGAAGCTCAATCCCATAACCCTGAGATCATGACCCCAGGTGAAATAAAGAGTTGGATGCTTAACTGACTGAGCCACTCAGATGCCCCTCAACTAAGACTCTCTTAAGCAAAATCTCATTTCAGAGTGTCTAACAGAACCCAGGGCTAGGCCGTCATAAGCCTTGGCCTCATGAGAGTGAGCTCGTAGGAATCCACACTTGCTCCCTTCCTCTACCCATGTCTTTTCTCCACCATGCACTTGATTCAGTAAAGATGGTTAAACCAGAACAACTGAATTGTGAAATTATCTACTTTCTCTAGACAAAGCCTGACTGAACTAAGATTTTTGTACCACAGAAGAGTTACTAAGATTGGCCCAACTTGAATTATATTTTTCCTTGAACCCGACACACTGTGGGTAGAAGGATGGTATTCACGGCAAACCACAGGGTGGGCCCTAAGTAGCCTTCCTCCTCTCTGAGGCCCTCTCTGCTCTGACTCAAGCTGGGCCCAAACAAAGAAAACCTAAGGTTTACAATTTCAATGGCTACCAACTTTTTTGAATTTGGTATCCTATTTTCCTAATTATGAATTGCCATTTTCAAATTGTGAGTTCTTGTCTTTCAGGATGGGAAAGACAAGCAAATGTTTTAATCAGTGAGAAATGAGAAACTGGGAACAAAGCAACTGAAATAATGTGAATGGAGGGTGGTCCTAGGGGACCCAGGGCTGGACAGATGAAGCTGTGGGCCTTGAGTAGGAGAGACATTATTCTCAGAACCCGGAGATTCTTTGTGACTGTCATGGGTCAGCATTTGCAGTCGGCAAACTTAATTTCCTGAGTAGAGGTTGAGTAGCAGCTAAGAGTGATAGGAGTAGGTGAAGGCCTGGGAGAAAGTGCTGAGGTTCGTGGTTCCTGAGGTATAAAGTAGGAAAGGATTCCTGAGGTGAGACCGATGCTCTAAATCCAGTATCTGCACCAAGAGGTGCTGCTCTACTTCATTGTCCTCAGATATGAGTGGTTTTCTCTGCGGGAGTGGGAAAAGCACATCATTAACTCATCTGGGGTGGGACTGCTGAGTCAGATGCAACAGAAGGACTGAGGAAAAAGTGGCTGAAAGAAGATAGATGAGTGGTATAGTTAAGTGGCCAACTCTTGGTTTCGTCTCAGGTCATGATCTCAGGGTCATGGGATCAAGCCCCGCATACGACCCTTCAATGGGCTCTGTGCTCAGTGGAGAGTCTGCAATGGGCTCTGTGCTCAGTGGAGAGTCTGGTTCAGATTCTCTCTCTCTCAGCCTCTCCCACTTGTGCTTTCTCTTTCTTTCTCTTTCATAAAGAGGGAAAGAAAGAAAGAAAGTTGCAAGGTGAGTGAGTAGAAGTGCTTAGTTGTAGGGTCTAGTCTGAATAGGGAAGGAAATGAAAACAGGAAGGGGCAGAAATATTGAGGAACAGGAAAGCTTTAAAGAACTGGCGGGTCTCCATGGTCCAAGTTCACTCTCAGGGATAGAGTTATGGAAGATAGAAGTTCACAATTGATGATGTTAGAGGAGGACCCACTCCAGGCAATGCTGGGGTCCAGGTCATGGCCCAGTGATTCATAGCCTTGGGAAAGGGTAGGGAGCTTGACTGTGAGGCTTTGAAGTGGGCTGTGCACATGGGCGTTAATAACAAGAGCTAACATTTCATGATCACTTATTCTGTCCTGGGCACTATTAGCAATTTTGCAAATGTTTATTTCTAATGATTATAGTAACTCTAAGGTACATACTGTCATTTTTATTCATGAAGAAAGTTGAGCCAGTATAACTTCTATGCCCAAGATTGTAGAGTTGGCCAATCCTGGAGGTTATGTCTGACTATAAATCCAAGCACTGTGTACTCATGGAATCTCCCAAGTAGACTGCTACCCATTCCTTCCATTCCTGCTTTCTTCTCCATGCCTTTATTTCTGTATTTCTTCTCTCCGGAGAAGGATTTATAAGTAACAGAAAAAAAAAATGAAATAAAGCAAGATTTTAAAAATTGAGAAATACAGGTAATAAATAAATTAGAAAAAATAACATCGAGGGTAGGTTCATGTAGAAACTCATGGTATTCATTTTAGCACGTTTATTAGGCTTAGACTTTAAAATTGGCTCTTATTTTAAGAGCAAACATAGAAGGAAAACCATGTCAGAGTTGATAAGATCAACTAGTCCTCAGAAGGATACTACTCTCAGTACAGGGGATGACAGACCCTGTGTCATGTGATAAACAACCTCCTTAAGAACATTCTTCAGAAAAAAAAATAGCATTGCATTTTGAGTTCTTATGATATCTGTCAATGAAAGCAAAGTAAAATTAGTTCTATGAGGGTTCAAACAGTGAGGCTGAATGCAGTGCTCAATTAAAGAAGGGTCAGGATCTGGATTCCTTTAGATGCCAGTCTTTAAGCATTGACAGCTGAGGATGAGTGGAAAATGTCACAGCAGAATAGCCAGAACCTGAGGCTGGGAGCAGCAGTAAGACAGCTCTGAGTGGATCAGCTTGAGCTTTTTGAACCAACTGCTGTGGTTTCTTGGGCTAAGAGTTCAACTCTTCCCAGAGCCAGGATTAGGACCGAAGGCATCCAGTATACACTAGGACACCTTGTATATAGAGAAGGATAGGATATTAGGTGTGGGGGATGGGAATGGATTCTGCATTTTTTTCCCTCTTATTTGAGTACTTTTAAAATAAATCTCAAGTGGAACCTGACAATTGCTTTTCTCTTCTCTTTTTAGATTTTATTTATTTATTTCAGAGAGGGAGAGAAGAGGGCACATAGCAGCAGGGGGAGGGGTAGAGGGAGAACCAGAGTCCCCACCCCACTGAGCAGAGAGCCTAATGAGTGGGGGGAGGGACTCTCAATCCCACTGTCCTAGGATCATGACCTGAGCCTAGGCAGATGCCCATCCAACTGAACCACCCAGGTGCCCCGACAATCGCATTTTTTCACAAGTCTTTAATGTGATGCTGCAGAGCAGACCTTGAGAACCCCTGCTCTACAGACGGGAAATAAAATGATGTTGGATGATTTCAAAATATTGTAAGCAGCCTGTTAACTTTAAAAATGAAGCAGCCAGTTATTTTACCACCAAAAGGGACTTACTCTGGAATAGCAGAGAATTCCAAGTGAGAACTTGCAAGCTATGACAAAACCATAGGCAAATCTGACAATACAGGAGAGGAACGTTATTTTACAGAGAAGGGAGGAAGTTGAGAGGAGTTTTTTTTAATAGAAGTTCATTGGAGAAAAGCAGGAGTTCAGGGTGATGATGGTTTCTCATGGGCTGAGTTGTGGGAATAGATGATTTCTCGTAGAAGATTCAATGTGCATCTCTTCTCATTGGGCCTTTTAATTGATTATTCTTTCCTGTTGATGATTCTTCAGTTAGGGTCTGAAATTGACAAAACTTCCTATAATTGGCATTGATTGGTAAGGCTCCCCTTCTAACCTCCCTACTCTGCTTTAGTGAGGTTTTCCTGTATTAATTTTCACAAATCTAAATTAGAGGAAAGTCTTAGACTGTCTTTTCAGAAATTTTCTTGTTTTTCATATACTCACATCCTCATTAGCAAGCTAATGATTGAAAGTGTGTCCAAAGATAAATCTGCTAGGACTTCTTTCATTTTGTTGGAAAGGATCATTTGTTCTTAGCAGACTTAATAATCTGGGTGCTTGTAATTTTGTGTTCTTGAGCCGACCCCTTTTTTACCGAAAATATCAAATATAAATTTTTATATAACGTGTGTTAAATTCACAATTAATTGAAATTCTACAATTTTGCAGGGAATTTTTGTTTTCCCCCCAAACTGATCTGTTAATTATCTGAAGTACAAAAGTGCAAAGATTCTAGCCTCTATCTTTGGAATGGTAATACCACCGAGGGCCATTTGAATATACAATGAATAATTTCTCAATTAATTCATTGTGTAAGAGGCATGGTTTCTAAGGGTATTGAAAGAGAGAGCTCATCTTAATGACTTTTTCTCCCAAGTAATGGGCCTTCTGTATCAGTTTTTGGTCTAGGAAAATGTATTTGATATATTGTACTTTTTATTATGTAGCATTGAACTCTAAACAATGGTGAGTTTTTAAATTTTTTTTTTGTTTTGCTTCTTAGGATATCTCAATAAAAGGTATCTCTCAAATATGCTGAATAAACTGCATTTTGGGAAATATTCTAAGTTCATAGAGAAGAAGAGTGGTAAAATGGTTCAGTGTTTAGGTTTACCAGCTTCCTTCAACTTAAGAACCACCAGTTTCAGATTTAATGAGACCAAGAAGTAGGCTTTATTTCTTTTTTATTCCAAAAATAAAGCCACTCCAGAAAGCATGTTGTAAACAAAGAGCAAAAGGATCTGAATTGCATTTTACTTTGGTTCTTGATATGGTTTAGAAAATAACTAGAACATCTGTAAGAACTTCATGTATTTACCTGATAAAAGCATGCAGGTTAACTGTGCTTAAGAAGCTTCTACTATAATACACTCTACACAAATACCAGAAAATTGATAGAGGAAGTTTCTGAACATAAATATTAATTTGTGTCCAGCTGATGATCTCACACAGAGTGCTTATGGCTCTCTGATTTTTCCTTTTTAGATACTGTTTTAATGCTTAATAAGATAAAGTTCTACATGTGGTAAATATTAAAGTAATTAAAAACATTTGGCTTTTTTGCATACATTTTCTAAAATTAACTGTCTTGTTAACACTCATCTCTCTTGTCTCTAATTGGGTTGAAATGTGTGAAAAGAAAAGAGCTTTGATACGGAACTGTTTTTCAAAGGATGGCTCCATTATGATACCCATAGAGGAGCTAATAGATGTAGCTTTGAAAAAGTTTCTGATGTCAGTGTTTTTACTTAGGTGGTACAAGATTTAAATAAGAATTTGCTACATCTCAATAACTAAAGTTTTTCATGTATCACTTGTAAATCTAACCATTATTCACTTTAAAGCTAAGAGTGGAAAGATGGTGGTCCAAGATCTTATTTGGAAGAAATAGTTTTTTATCTTATTTCTTTAAAATAGGCATAGTGTCATCTACCTTCCTAGTAAAGAAAGGGGACTGTATTGAGTAATTTACTCTTCTAAAGGCGGATAAATACTCATTTCTTCATTTTAAGTTTTCTGCAGCTGGATGGTTTTAACTTTCTTTAAAATTGTTAAAAAGAATTGAGAAAAAATTATGTAATGTCTGAATCAGATTAAAATACTGTAATTTGAGTAACTCTTCCAAAGGCTTTACATTAAAAGAAATTTTACAGACCATACTTATTCTATAATTTTACCATAGGCAAACACCTGATATATTGAGACAGTTCTTACCATTTTTTGTAAGTTGAATTTTACATAAAAACAAAGTTATATTATATGCCCGTGGGAAAGTTAATATTTGTTTCTTTCCTATCATCCTGTAAGCTTTATTAAGACTGCTACCACCTGTCAGCAAGAGGAAGAAGGTAATCACAATGAAAGCAATTGATACTGAGGTAACTTTCTGAAGAAAAATTGAAGCAGCTTCTTGTTTTGAATTGTGATATGTACCGTTGGGGTCTTGGCTAACCACTGTTATCAGAGTTTGAAAGGATTCAGTATTAAGGTAGGCAGGCAGGGCCGTCATCAGGTTTGGTGGCATCTGAAGCATACATAATTTTGGGGGGGCTTCTTTAAGAAAAAAATATATTTTCCTTTGCAGATTTATAGAAAGCCCTGGATTCTCCTTAGGGTCTTGAGAAGTGCAGAGAGGAAGGACCCTTGAATTTCAGCTTCACTAGTTTTAAGGGTAAAGACTACCTTTGGCGCAAGTAAGGAATATAGGTTCTGCCTGTGGGCATGAGGTGGCCTCCAGAGTTCTTACAGATCTGGCCACATTTTTCAAAGCTCCACCCCCACCTTGTAGAAGTTTTACTTCTGCAACAGAATTGCCATCTTCTTCAGTGCTGGTTTACAAAGCATCAACCTACAACCAGAAATCTTCAAATGAAACTTGCTGAGTAGGTGTTTTTTAACTGGCCCATTACAAGTTGAGTAACATCTAGCACTTGACCAAGGTTGTTGAAAACTGAGAGAAACTGTCATGGATCCGGTTGATGATTTATCGTATTTCTTCTATTTTTTAATGTAGATTAAGTCAGCACACCAAGTGAGCAAAATATCTGAAATCACACATTATTCCTAGAGAAATATCACTACCTTATAATTTTATGTTGTCCTACAGGCTCAATAGGAGAACCATCTGTTGGAACCGTATTTCTGTACAGTATGTTACATAATACATATTGTCCACTGGATTCAGCATGTCAAGAACTTGCATCCACCTTGTTGATCCCGGTGTCTACAGATATTTGCTTAGTGAGACAAAGAAGTGTGTCCAAAAATACAGGCTTTAGAACCTAAAATCACTAAGTATAATCACTTATCTCAGGATCACTTTGTTATATCTGTTATAAAACATTTGGAAGATGTACTAGTTTTACATATTCAGAAAGATTATCTTTAAAAGTGTGGATTTGGGGGCACTTGCATGGCTCAGTAAGTTGAGCATCCGACTCTTGGTTTGGGCTCAGGTGATGATCTCATGGCTCATAGGATTGAGCCCCACATCGGGCTTAGTGCTCAGTGAGGAGTTGGCTCGAAGACCCTCTCCTACCTCTGCCCTTCTCCCCACTCATGAGAGCACATACGTACTCTCTTTCTCAATAAATCTTAAAAAAAAAAAAATAGCGTGGATTTGGAGGTAGGCCCAATGGTTTTGGAGTATATCACTTATTAACCGTGCCACTGGGCAATCTTTTTGTCTTTGGGGTTCCAGTTTCTCATCTATAAATGGAGGTTGGCTTAAGGTTCTCGTAATGACTAAGTGGTAATGAATCTGGGTGCTTGGTGAAGTGGAAGATAGTGAGCTCCTCTAAGTATTTACCTATTGCTGCAGTTGTTGTGGGCCATTGATTCAACATTACACAAGTACACATTGGATAAATTCCTCCTTTTAGTAAATGAATAAAAATTGGTGTCTTTATAAACTTGAATATTTTTCTCTTATCAGAAAATTGGAACTGTGTCACCCAGCCTGTTTTCATTTCTGCCTTAGATATCAGTAAGCTTAGAGCAAAATTCATCATTCCGATGGTGTAATTTGTTCAAGTCTCAGAACAACTACCTTGCTTTCTTCCGTTGATCCCTATACTCTTTGATCCTTTAATTTCTAATTTTGTACCATCGGAATCCATAAATCACTGCCAAGCCTTTCGGAATGGGAATAATTACACAAAATGGTCTCTTTCCCATCCCATTAACATCTTTATCTTGTTTAGTTGCATGTAATTCTCATCTGTGAGGTTTTAGTTGTAGCATGGCTTCTTCCAAGACTTAATTAGGAGACTGGTCAATCCTGTACACCATTCTAGGACCTTCCATAGTATACTATACAGTCTATTTTTATATGAATATCATATCTTCTGACACAGGCTTGAAAGCAAAATGCAAGTTACCCTCTGCTTGCTAAAGGCATATATTTGGAAAACTGTTACATTTTTGAGTCACTTTGAAGCAAAATCAGTAATCTCTTTCAGTATTTTAGAGCCAAAAGCTACATGGGAGGTGCAAAAAACAGTTGTATTCAAACACTCAGGCATTGGCTTGTTTACTTGCTTGTATTTATGTTTAAGTACATCAGTCACCATTAAGTGAGACTTTTAGTCTTCCTGAGAGTGAGAAATTTCCATTGAAAGGTGTAGTTAGTCACATTTTTATTACCTAGTATTTTGTAAGCCAGAAATACTGTTTTTTCTATCTCTTTAGCTTTCCTTCCACATGATAACTAGGTAGTACCAAATGTTTGAAAATTTTCTGCTACTAAATGGTATTATGAATGATTCATTATTAAGGAAATTTGTCTGTCTGACAGAAACAAGCCATCACAGGCAGAAATAAAAATTTGAAAAGTCACAGACTTAGAATTTACACCTGAGAATACTGCGTGTAGATAACTGGAAGATTCTAACTCAGTTTTAGGAATTTTTAGTTCACCTGTTATTTAAGAAAACGTTGAGCATCTACAACTTAGAATTGTGAAAGGGTAGTTAGTGTACTAGACAAACCCCAAATCACGTACTGATACTTGTATTGAAGATCCCTCGCCTACTTCCAGCTGTGTCACTCAACAGTTATGTGATTGGGAGCAAATAAGTCTCTCCATGCCTTGATCTTCTCATCTGTAAAATGAGGAAGATTCGGTTAAGTGGACTTCTAATTTCCCTTTCAGGTCTAACAGGCTTTGATTCTATTGTCACAAAGCAGCATGCAATAAAAAGCCTTATTCAAAATCAGAGAGGCAATATTATTAAGCATTGATCCCCAGAATCTATCCAGTGATCAGGAGTGAAGTTCAGTTACATATAGTCTAAATTATTCATTGGACATTTGAAGATGGTGCCCAATATCAACATTCTTGTAGCACTTTTGTTCCATACTCTGTAAGAGGTAATTGATGGTTAAGTCAGCTCAGTTTATGTGCTAAAAGCAAGCCTCAGCCTGCAGTAGCACTTGGGGCCACATTGATGCAGGCATCTGTGAAATTGCTGTGGCTTTCTGCTTGCCTGCTAGGATTCCAGCAGTGAGGAGAGCATTTGGGAAACAATGCTACTGTGAGACAGTTTCAGTTCCACTGAGGAGAAAATGATTTGAGAACCTCACAGTAGGGTCCATGGACTTCTGTGGTAGACTAGGGCCCAGTAAATACTTCACAGGTGGTTTGGCAGCAAGGCAGGAAAAGAAAAATGAAACAACTTTGTTTACATAAGTTCTACAAACTTTAATGTTAATAATTATGACATACAATATAGCATGTTTAATTATGAGTAATTGTGAGAGGCAATAGAGCCCATATGAGTAAAGAGAGGGCACTCAGGAGCCTGTCTTCCTGTGTTTGAGTCTGAGCACTGTGTCTGTTTCTGTGTGATTTTGAGCAGGTTGCTTAACTTCTATGTCCCTCAGTTCCTTTGTATGTAAAATAATAGTAGTATCTACTTTATAAGGTTGTTGTGAGGATTAATGCATTTTTAAAGCATTTAGAGTAAGGTCTGGCACAGGGTAAATATTATGTGTTATCTGTTGTCATTATTACCATTATATTATTTTCACATAAAATTTATACTGTTTTTACTATCAACTAAGAATTGATTGGGGCACATGGTTGGCTCAGTGGTTGAGTGTCTGTTTGCCTTTAGTTCAGGTTGTGATCCTAGGGTCCTGGGATCGAGTCCTGCATCAGGCTCCTTGTGAGAAGCCTGCTTCCCCCTCTGCCTATGTCTCTGCCTATTTCTCTGTATCTCTTACGAGTGAATAAATAAAATCTTTAAAAAAGAATTGATTTTTGTGTGTGAATGAGAGTAGGAGATGCAGGCTTCCAATTATAGAATGAATATGAGAATAAACGGCACAACATAAGGAGTATGGTCAGTGATTGTGTTGTATGGTGATGGATGGTAGCTCCACTTGTAGTGAGTATAGCATAAAGTATAGAGAAGTAAAATCACTGTGTTGTACCCCTGAAACTAATTAACTATACTCAAAAAAATTTAAAAATTAAAAGGAAACTGATTTGGGTACAAATAGCTAAAAAAAAAAAAAAATCCTAAAATAACAGTTACTTAAGCCAGCAGCTTATTTCTCTCAGATATTAAACAAAAAAATTCATGGTAGGCAATGATTTGTAGCATTAGGGAAAAGCTTTATTTTGTTTCATTTTTGCCAGCCTTGGTGTTTTTTTTTTTTTTTTCACCTTGTGGTCCAGAATGGCTGCTCAAGCCATCTTGTTTGAATTCCATCCAGCCAGGAAAAAAGAAGTATGCCCCTTCCCTTTAAGCACAAGTTTTAGAGGTCACATATGACCATTTGGCTTACATCTTGTTGACTAGAAGTTAATGATAAGGCCAAACTAAGCTTCAGAAGAAAATGTAAAATGTGCCTTCTGATCTGGGGGGGGGGGGGGGGGGTGTTATGTGATGAATCCAAAGTAGTGGTTTTATTATTGAAAATAAGACAGTAAACAGCACCCATGAGGTAGGTGAGCTCTCATGGCTGTGAAGACACACCCCACACACTCAAGGTGATGGAAACAAACCCCCACGAGGGCTCTGTCCTCTCCTAGTTACTATTTATTTTCAGCACCTGTTTGATGCAGGTTTTTTTTATTCTCTACCTATTGCACTGTTGTGACTTGTTGGCCATTGTTTGATTTTTGTATGAAAAAAGCTTTGTTATAGAAATCAGCATACTATTTTTTTAAATCCGGAGAGAAGATATTATGGTGACTGCAGATATGGTCAGGTGTCAAATATAAACGTATAAAAGCCTTCTTGCTGTCCTGTCGGTCATATTACATTCATTTCATATTTGCTGGCAATATTGAAGGTTTCTTTTTTGTTTGTATAAACTCTTAATTTCTATCAAAGTGTCATTGATTTTTAAAATTAGTATTTCATTATAGTTGTCTCAGCAATGGTTAATTAATTTTTGCCAGGACCATTATTGATCAAGCAAATAAATTCAACAGCCATTTGGGAAAAAAAAAAAAAGAAAGAAAAAATGAGACAGTATATTGGAAAACAAGTAGCATCTCTATCCACAAATACTCTTACATTTTGAAAGTTGGGTTCTTGTTTCTCAGTTGAGGTACAGGTTTTTTGCTAAAACATATTATTTGCACATGATTTACATGTTCAATGTGTCATTACTATTGTGTTATTTTAATTGCCATGTATACAAAAATTGATGTCTCAAAAGTGATTAAATGACAAAACTAGAATTAAAATATTAGCATCAAATCTCGATTTCAAGTACTGAATTTTAACCTAAATAAGTTGGTAGAAGGGGCTCTGCTAGGATCATAAATTACTAGAGACTTCTCAATAATAAAGCATGTGAATAGCAAGTATGGCAACGAATATGTAGCCCTCAGATTTTATTGGACTGGTGATCCATTGACCCATAGCCACCTGTTATGAAACTGCCAAAATAAGTCTTTCCAATGTGAAATTAATGGTCTTTATCCCTCCTGAAGACAGAAACTAAAACCCTAGAGATATCATTGAGAATTTCAATCCCTTGTGTGACAGAAGTCACAGTACTCCCAAGGAGCTTGCCAACTAGTCCAAACGCTATGACAAATGTGTATAGAGAGAAAGCTGATTAATTATTGGCAAAACCCATTTGTAAAATGACAGATTACATACCAGTGGCCATCAGTGTGCAAAAGAACATTCACTATGTTTGTGTACTAACATTTTCCTCACGGTGAGGCAAAAGAACTGAGCTGCAGAGACTGAATCACAGTTCGGGATATATGGAATGCGTATATTGTTCACTCAGCAAATATTTTCTTCACAGCTCGTTCTGCGTGGAGTGTTAGTTCAGACACTGGGTGTAGGGCAGTGAACAAAGTTCTTGCCCTCATAGAACTTGTATTCTGTGAGAGAATTGTTTCATCAGAATTGTTTCTAGTATTCTTAAGATCCTGTGCTGTAGGAAAAGGGAGTGATTGTGTGGGGAGTTCTAAGAGAGGCTGAACAAGGTGGATTTGGATCTGCTGAGATCAAGAGAAAAGAGTTTTGAGGGGGGTACAGGGCTGATTTTTTATTTATAAATAAGACTTCTCCCCAAACTCGTGGCCATCTTCCACTTAACTCTCCAAGGATAGTTGCTGGTTGAAGTATGCCTCCTGCTTATGAGTCAGGGATAAGGGGAGCAGTGAAGTGTGACTAGCGTGGAGTTTCAGGCACTGACTATGGATCTTAGTGTGATGAGCAAAGTAGAAAGCTGCTTCCTTCCTTCCTACTGAGGAGCACTGGCTGGCTGCCTAGTGACAAAGGGGGCTCAAATGAGTTTATCCAAAAGGTTAGAATAGAAACATTTCTTCTCCGCAGTGTATTCATTTATTCGTGCTATTACAGGAGGCTTGCTTGGTTGGCGTTTATGATATTCAGCTTCTTGAATAGGTCAGTTCTACCTTTTCATGTCTGCGTTATCACAGTGTTAAACATGGAAGGTAGGTTGTTGGTGGTTTCAAAGAACCCTGGCTGCAAATGGTTTCTACCCAGAAAATCACTTTTCCCCATTACTTGATGATTTTCTTTACTTAGATGAGGAAATTGAATGGCCTGTTTAGAAATGGATAGAAATGCTGCAGGAGAATATAGAGATTACTTTATGTTGGAAAAAATGGTCAGCTTAACTTTAAATGTGATAGGTGTTTCAACTACCTGAAATGAGAAATTTCCCCATAATTCCTCAGTCTCCATTTGCTCCAAACATCCCAAACTCTGAGCACCACCAAACAGTTGCTGTCATTCCTAATGTCCTATAACCATAAAAAAATGACTTTCTAATTTAGGTGAAATAATGAGTAAGAAAATAAACTGAATAGGTATAGAATCTGACCTTCAGGTCATGTCAGATAGGTATCTTTATACCTTAGTGAAAGATCGCGAACCAGGAAACCATCTCTCACTGATATGAAACTATTATTAATGTTTAAACTTTACTTTTTAGATTTTCATAAAGATCATATTTATTTATTCATGAGAGAGAGAGAGAGGCGGAGAAGCAGGCTCCATGCAGGGAGCCCCACGTGGGATTTGATCCCGGGACTTCAGGATCAGGCCCTGAGCCAAAGGCAGACACTTAACCGCTGAGCCACCCAGGCATCCCAATGTTTAAACTTTGATTTCTACTTAAAAATCCTGGCCTTTTTTTTTGTTCAACAGTAGGTTGATACCTGTGTGTGCTAAACATTTGCTAGATAGTCCAGATCCCTGGGGTTGGAGAAACACTAAGCAGAACAGAGATAACGAGCAAAATGAACAAGATGATGAAATTTGGGAAGGATGAGGATTGGACATGTCAGATGTTATTGAGGGGTTATTGGTGGGGCTAAGGTTATTGGTGGGCCTTAGCTGAGGCTTCTTGGTTTCCTTACATGTGGGCTCGTTCTCCACCTGGGCTTACTTAAAAGCATGGCAGACGGGTACCAAGATTGGATTTCTAAGAGAACAAGCCCCTAAATATGTGACTGTCTCTTGGCCAAAGCAAGTGCTGTGACCAAGCCCTGTGTCAAATGAGAGAGGGCTACACAAAGTACCAAATCCCCCCCCCCCCCGACATATGTCCCCGAGATCTACCAGTTATTCAGTCTGCCACAATTGTGGGGAAAAAAGCAGCTCTGTTGGAGATATTTATATTTTTATTGAAACGTAAAGGACCTGGTAACCTTGAGAGATGGGACCAGCTTAAACTATAAATGTTTGAATTACTCTATGAATGTGAGAAGCAGGATGTTTTAGGGTAGTGGTTCTCAGCTTGGTTGCACTTTAGAATCTCTTGAAATTTGAAATTCCCAGATGCTTAGGTTACATCCTGGACCAATTAAATAAAAATTTCTAGGAGTTTTGCTCATTTAGGAATATATTTTAAGGCTCTTTGGCAGGATTCCCAAGTTCAGTCAAGGTTGAGGATCACTGTTTTAAGGGTATGTTTCTGTTGCGATTGACTTGATGGAGGACACTCATCTTTTCTTGACACCACCGATAGATAAAATGCTTGCTAAATGTGCAGTGAATTAAGGATCAAGTGTGGCTTTATGATTTTTTTGTTGGGCTCTCAGGTTATGACTTCAAGTTGTCTCAAGAACGTGTTTTTTCCTGAAGTATTACCTCAGTGGTATTTCTCTTCAGAATGCTTAAATCGTTTAATATTTTTCTATAAGTCACATTACAACATCATGTATGGATCTATCTGATTCAGATTTATCAACTTTCCTTCCCTGATGTTTCTGTTCTCTATTTATGTCTTATATGGACTTACCATCCCCTCTGTGGCTGTCTTTATCACTTCAAGCCCTTGACACCCTTAACTGCCCTTCTGCTTCCTTCAGTGGATCCATTTAGCCATGTGGAAGGCTTTCCTTACTGTTCTTGTGTCTCCTTGAAGTTTTTCCAGAGTGATTCTTCATGATGCATTTGCTCAAATGATTTCTGTAATCCAACACATTTTGGGGGGAGGGGGGAATAGGGAAGAGTTCTTTCTACAGAGAATTAAAATTTAAATGTGTAGGTTTGTATATCTCTGGTTGGCCCTTTTTAAATTTTTTTAAAAGATTTTATTTATTCACGATAGACATAGAGAGAGGCAGAGACACAGGCAGAGGGAGAAGCAGGTTCCATGCTGGGAGCCCAACGCGGGACTCGATCCCGGGACTCCAGGATCGCATCCTGGGCCAAAGACAGGCGCCAAACCGCTGGGCCACCCAGGGATCCCCTTAAATTTTTTACTTTTAATTTATTTCAAGATGTGATTTTTGTACCTGGCAAATTAAAAGTTTTCAGGCAAGTGCAACATAGAAAGGAAGTCTTTTTCTTTGGCCCACCCATCTTTTAATTATATGGAGGAAACCATTAATGCTTTACTTTATTTTGTTCCAGAAAAAATTTAGGAATATACCAAAAATATGTATATAGCAGGGCAGCCCCAGTGGCCCAGTGGTTTAGTGCCTGCCTTCAGCTCAGGGCATGATCCTGGAGGCCTGGGATCGAGACCCACGTCAGACTCCCTGCATGGAGCCTGCTTCTCCCTCTGCCTGTGTCTCTGCCTCTCTCTCTCTCTCTCTCTCTGTGTCTCTCATGAATAAATAAATAAAATCTTTAAAAACAATAAAAGCATATAGCAATATTTTAGCATAATATGTTCTGAATTTTTTTAAATTAATATATTTTAGAGATTTTACTGTACTTTATCCTTTATATTATCTCATATTTCACTGTCTGGCTGCAGTGTAATTTTAAAAATTACCCCCTCTTGGTAGCATTTACATTCTTTCTGGCTATTTCCAATACATATCTTCATGTAAATGTATATACTAATAGCAGGAGGATTGCTGGGCCCAATATTCCATGTTCTTAAATTTTGAGAGCTATTACCGAAGTGCCTCCCTAATTTTATATTCCCACAGTAGTTTATAAGATTACCTGTTTTCCCACATCCTCATTTACACTGGATTTCAGTCTCTTTATCTTTTGCTTTAGTTTAGGCCCTTGTCTCATCTGTAATGTTTTTGTAATCTATTTTCTCTGCTTATTCTCTACTGGGACCTTAGCAGAGCCTGGTACACATGGACGAAGTGTCCATGCTAATATTTTAGCAAAAATATTATTAGCGTGAAGAACTTCACTAAATATTAGCGTGAAGAACTTCACTAAAATGAACAGAGTAGAAAATTTCTGCATTTGTTAATAACAGTCACAAAATTTCAATACGATATACTTTATGGTTCTAGTTTGAAACCATACCGCATACTGAAACAAAAGTAAGTAATTTTATACCAGGTATGTATATTTTTAAAAAGCCCTACAAAGTCCTAGAAATCTACTGTAAGTACTGTAAGATACTTTTCAGCTAGTGGGATGTAGCATTTTTTAAGAGTCTGTGTACATGTATTTCCTTTTGAACAGTGATAAAAGTGTCTTTATATGGGTTTTGTGAGAATTTCCTCTTGTATACAAACAATAGAGTAAATGGCTAATGAAAAGTCACATAGTGGAATATTTAGGAAAGTCAGAAAAAATTATAGCATGGATAATAGAAACTGGCATTGAGCATCATTTTATTGTGATTAAAAAATCATGACTTTATGAATTGAATTTCATATCTGGCTTCTGTAGTTTTTCTTTTAACATATTAAAATTGTTTTATTAATAAGGGAATTTAAAAATTTGAATCTTTCACTTTGAGGCAAATACACTTTCCCTGGTTCATTTTTAAACTTCTGTCTTAAATATCTTGCTGTTATTTTTTTGAAAGTGATGGAAAGGGAGGAAAGCTGTACACTCTTTAGGATTTTAAGAATATTTACTGTATTTGGGTGCATTAATAAGAAATTACTTCCTTTTAATGAGTGAAAGGGTAGCATACTATATCTTTTTCACCCAAAATGTGCAATTTCCATCATTGCTATGAGTGAAGCTGCCTGTTAACATGGATTCTTGAAACTGAAGGTATCCACTATCTTTTAATTTGAAAGTACATAATTCTCTTCAGGGGCATTTCTTTCCACCTTTTGTAGGAGAGCTTCTAGGTAGCTGCCACATTTACTGACTACCTTTAGTATTCCGGTATTTGTACTAGGTACTTTAGAGATGTTCTTTAATTTTTGCAAGAGTTCCTTGAAATCAGTGCTGTTATTACATTTTTTAACTTCCAATAGAGTTAAGTAACTTAGCCAGTGATGACAGAATTTGTTAGGGGCAGAGCTAGAATGCAAACCTATGCCATGTCCACAGTCTGTTACCTTTGTGTGCCACTTGTGCTTCATGATGTTCCAGAAGCTAAAAACAGAGATGTCCACATTTTCTGGTCCTTCTTAGGATGCAGAATCACTCAAAGGGGTACCATTCAGTCTGTACTGAAATAGTAGCTACCAAGATAAAGGCACCTAAGTTGAGAGCAGAAGTAGTAATTTATAATGTCAAGCCACTGAAACAGTCCATCAAGTTGTGTGACTTTTTTCTCTACAAAAAAAAAATAGATGAAAATTTCTTTAAAATGTAATTTTTAAAAAAGATTTTATTTATTTATTCATGAGAGACAGAGGCAGAAACATAGGCAGAGGGAGAAGCAGGCTCCCCATGGGGAGCCTGATGCACGACTCGATCCCAAGACCCTGGGATCACGAACTGAGCCAAATGCAGATGCTCAACCACTGAGCTACCCAGGTGTCCCTAAAGTGTAATCTTTACCCTGATGTATTCAATTATTTTATCCTAGTTAGATGTATTAAACTATTTTAAAACCCTTTATTTATGAAGTTTAAGATTGTGAGTGCTTAAGATTTAAGACAAGGAATTTTTCTGTGTTTCACCTTTAATGAAACTCTATGAAATATGTATTTATATGACAAATGGTTGTAAACTTTGTTTTAACTTTTGTGATTTTTTGAAACATAAGTGTACCCTATGATATAATTGTAATAGCTATTGTGTACATTGCCCTACACATGTTGATAACTGCACGATTCAGACTTTCAATTTCAAAAATCTCTTGAGCCTACAATATTTTTTCAGACAATGGTTATTAAACAATAAAGACTTTCTAAAACTAAATCAAATCTCTAGAAAGCGAAGAGGCAGGATTTATATTAAGATAGAAGTAAACTTAAAATTGAGCCTCGACACATCTGTAGGTAAATAGTATTTGTATTGAATTAGCAGTAAGCTATATATATATTTTTAATCCATCAATTACAGCAGTATGGGCATTGGAATTTCTTTCTTTTGATATCTTGGAAAAGAGAATGACTTACCATGTGTTACTGTTTTTAGTATTACATACTTTCTTTAGCAAGCTGATTAGGGAACTTCGCTGTCAGTTGCCACTCCGGTTTAAGTTGACAGTTCCTTTCCCCTGCCTCCATGCAACCCTATGGCAGAGCTGTTTGATTTCTTCCTAGATTCTGTCTCTTAGCTCTACCTACCAGGAGCATCATTGACTGTAAACAGCATTTCAGTATTTACAACACTGTATTGTTCTATCTAGCTAAAACAGCCCAAGTATCTATTATGTGAAGTTACCTCATACAGATTAAATTTGCTTTGTGTTTGATTAAATTTAATTTTACAGATTAAAGGTTTGACTGAATATTTTGTGCAAATGCATTTTCCAACTGTAGCACATAGACTGCTTTGCCTGGATAAACTGGTTTCCTGGCTAGGGTTAGCAAGAGACTCAACATTCTTCAAAATATAGGGGTTATTTATTTTTTCCAAACAGAAACTAGAGTATTTTCCAGGGAACTGAAAAAAGATGGATCTTACAGAAAGGAAAATTGATTTTAAAAGGATTGTAAGATTTTATGAACTTATTTTTTTTAGTACATTATTTTTTAAAGGAGATAAATAGTACATTTTTACTGTCAATAGTAGAAATGACTAATGTGCAGTCTGAGTTTTTTCTCAAGAGATATCTCATGTGCAAGTAGTGCCAGGCAGTGAGCTCTGGAGAATATTTGGAGCACTTTCAAGGATAATACCCCCACCTAAATATGGAGTCTTGTGGACTTAGTGAAAATACATAATAATATGGACCAGGCCATTCATTCTTGTTCAATATATATGTCCTTTTAATATGAAAAGATAAGATGTATTGGTTGTTGATTAGACAAACTTTTCTTTTTTAGTTATATAATAGAATAAATTTCTCAATCTACATAATACTTGGGAAATGAATCTTTGGTCTATACTTAAGATATTTACTTTTCTAGAGATGCAGTTTCTTTTTTTGTGGGAAGATATCTTCACAATTTTGATAGGTTTTACTAAGAATTCTTTTTAAGCCCTGAATAAATGGAGGAATGTACCACATATCTGGATGTTAATGCTGAAATTTGTAATGTTTAATAGCTGGACAAGTTGGCTGCCTGACCTGCAGGCTGAATCAGGCATGCAGGAGTGTGTGTGTGTGTATACGTACATGCGTGGTGAATTTTTTGATTCAGTTTGAAATATATTTGCATAATACAGACATTATTCTGCAGCTGCCAAAATCACCTCTATCTTCTCTCATGTAACACTGGCTTGCTTCATTCCTTTGTATTACCTGCCTGGCTTCTAGAATCTTTTGAGTTTTTGACCATTTTGTATGTTAATCAATTTAAGAAGAACAACTGTATTTTATATAATCCTACCTAATATTTCAGTAGGTTTGAGAGGGAAAGGAGAAATTAATTTAAAGATCATCTGGACTGCTTTATGCATTATAAGAGAGATTTATAAACAACCAACTTTTTAAAAAAGTTTACATTTTAATTCTAGTTAGTTAACATACAGTGTTATATTAGTACCAGGTATACGATACAGTGATGCAGCAATTCCATATATCACCCTGTGCTCATCACAAGTGCACTCCTTAACCCCTGTCACTGATTTCACCCATACCCCACCCACCTCCTCTCTGGTAGCCATAAGTTTGTTCTCTATAGTTAAGTCTCTTTCTTGGTTTGTTTCTTCATGTGCCCTCCCTGCCCCCCTGCTCATTTGTTCCTTAAATTCTATATTTGAGTGAGATCATATGGCATTTGTCTTTCTCTGACAGACTTAATTGAACTTAGCATTATACTCTCTGGCTCCATCTGTGTTGTTAAAAATGGCAAGATCTCATTCTTTTTTGTGGCTGAATAATACTCCTGTGTGTGTGTGTGTGTGTGTGTGTGTGTGTGTGTGTGTATACACCACATCTTTATCCATTCATACCAATCAACTTATTTTTTTGATGAGCCAACCTAATTTTGACTAACCAGGGGGAGAACCTACTCCACCTGTATTTAACTGGCTTGACTCTGGTAGAACAGAGATGACTAAATCTGTTCCTCTGGGTGGATGGTGATTTTATAGCGGCCACCAGAGCAGCTCAACATCAACATCTTGCTTGCTTTTTTCCCCCAAGTAAGCAAGAACTTACTTGGGGGAAAAAAAATTACCTAGTCCCTACCAAGAACTACAGAATCAGAAACTCTGGGGGATGGAGACCTACATTTAGTTTTAACAAACTTTGCAGGGTACCCTGATGCTCTCTCAAACTGGAGAACCATTAGTTTATTGAATCCTATTATTGCTGCAGTAAGATCAGTGGAATGAAGGATTTTTCCTTGAATAGAAGAAACGTGAGTTTGGGTCTTGACCAAACCTCTTACCAGACCATGACCCCTCTGAATCCCTGTTCCCTGAGTGGAAAAGGAGGGAATGGTGTTCTGTGATCCAAGGCATTCATAATTTTAAAAATCTTTCAGTTGTATTCTTTCTTCTCTTTCTTTGCTATCCAATTAAAAATAAAAAGCTAAAAAGAAGCACTATTCAATCCTCCTTTGTTTAAGGGGCTATGGGAAATGAGAACAGAGCATTTGTCAGGTGCCCTTAGGCTACAAACTAATAATGGAAACAATGGCCCTGGATCTTTGTAACACCTGTAAGTCCCCGTCTTAGAAGATACTTGACAAGGACAGTTGAAATATTTAGTGGTACTTGATGTGCTGGAGTATGAAACCAAGTGTAATTTAAGCAATTTAGAGCCCATTGAACTTGTGTAGCTAGTGCAATTCGTATAGCCAACAAACGGTTATGAAGGAAGCAGTTAATATTAATGGTTTCCTGTATGACTTGGCATGTTTTAAAACGAGTGAATTATACAATTCTAGTCTCTATGCCAGTTTGTTGTGGTGTTCTCTCCCCACAAACTTTATTTGTATTTGTTCAGTGCTTTAGCTTCTAACATACTTCCATATATTTTATTTTATGTAATAGCCAGGAAAACTCATCAAATGATAGTTTATTAGAACCATGAAACAGAGGTGAACATTGTGCTTTATCTGGTCAATACCTAACAGTTCTTGTGAATCTCAATGATTGTTCTGGATTTTAAATAGTACAATGTTTAATACATATTTAATATTCTCATTAAAAAAGCATAATAGAAAATTCAAATATTATAGAGGTATGTGATATGAAAAATAAAAAACCCCTTCCAATCCACTCTCCTACTTTGACCACTGCCCGAGGCAACCATTGTTTGCTACATGTTCTTTGTATATTTTTTTTTTCCTAAATTGCACTATGGAAAATATTAGTGTATTACACTCGTAATGTGCCTTTGTCACACTTTGTTTCCTGTTACATGCAAGGTCAAAGTGTCAATTCCTTTGAAAAATCTATGGCGGAATAGCTAGTATTTTGGTGAAATCTTTATATCCATCCTCATAAAAGTGAAATGCAGAGAGGAATGCCATTATAAATCAAAGCCGAGAGGAACTAACATAAAAAATTTGAGGAAATCACCAGCAAACTAATTTGCCTCTAGAGCTTATGAAGTAGAAAGGTGCCCTTTTGTAAAATGCTATATTATGAGATTGTAACAAGGGATTGATTGAAGTAAATGATTTTGCAGAGTTGGTTGAGAAATTAACTTAATGGTAATATTCTTGGAGGAAAGTCTGGATTGGAGTGTTCTGCTCTCCTTCGTTACTTAGATTTTCAAATTAAGTGCCAGTGTCCTCTGAGCATGTACCAGGTTAAATCTCAGAAGTGATCAGCATTCATTAAAGCAGTCAACAAATACTTTTGCAGGTCTGCACATCAGGCATGACCTGTTTTGAGAGATTTTTTGCAAGATTTTTTTGCAGGCACAGATCAACCACTCATGCCTATTCACACCCGCCAGGACCTAGAACCAGCTTTAAACCCGTTATCTGCCCCCTCTCCCTCTAACCTTCCACCTGCATTCACACCTGACAGGTACTTATTTCCCCCTCTTGGAGGTCTTTGTAGCTGTTTTATCATTGACCAAGATATGTTTAGAAAAATTTTAATCTCTTGTGCAATTTTGGCAAACAGCAGCCTCAGCTCTGCTTTTCCTAACAAATAACTTGCAGATTGTCATGTTTCTGTTGGGAGAAGGAAAAACGTCCAATCAGAACAGAATTGAAATGATATAAATTAGGCTCATTGTTTAGCAAATCGCTGGTGTTAGGTAAGAATTGTAGATAAGAATAGCCTGGGCCCTCTTAAGGATCAGAGCAGGCATGTGTGCATGCATGAGGAAACCAGGCCTTTGTTAGTATCCTTTCTGAAATGGCTATTAAAGTAATTACAGTAATTTATAGATTTTTTTTTCCCCTTCGATTTCAAAATGGGTTCCATTTTTTTGTCTTTTGTCTTGAGTTCCTCAGTTGGAGAGTGTATGTATGTAAGCGTGTGTTGGGTAGTGCTCCTATAGTCGCCATGAATAATCACCCGGGCTGATGAGGTGTGGTGCTCACAGACACCCCAAGATGGCTTTGCAGGCTTTGCTGTCGCGAAGCCCTGGCCCTTGGAGAATAATAAGAGAATTGTACTGTACAATACCATAGCTTAGTGGTTAATTATAGTTTGTCATAGAACCACTTAAAATTGCTGTTTGATTTAAAGAGAATTTTTTTTTCTGAATGTCTTTAAAAATACATCCATTCACAGCTATGGATTTTATGATTATACTTCATTGCATTTTTATGGCACTGATGTTTGTGTATAAGAATGGCAACACTTTCTGTGACTCTTAGAGGGAGACTTTTGAATCAATTGACCACATCATGACATAGTACATGCTCATTGTGCAAGACTTGTAATTGTAGTGTGATAGAAAGACAAAAATAATTTTATGTAGTGGTATTTTTCCATATATAATTTTTTATAAAGTAACTCTAATAGTTTCCAATCCCAAGAATGCCTTATATCAACTTATGTTCATTCTCCCTTATCTTTGCCTGAACAACACAAATTGCTGAGTGACTTTTTTTAACAAGCTCATATTGATTATAGAGATTAAGCTGTTTCTAAATAAGCCTGGGCATCATTATTATTTATAATAGTGATTAGTATTGTTTATGTATAATCTTAAAAATTTTGCCAAATGAGATGTTTACCCATATAGTGACATTTCACAAAGCAAGAAGACCTAACATTATTCACCTTCTTAATTAGAGCCGGAGCTGAAGGAGTTAAGGTTTTTTTTATTCTGTAGATCAAGCGTTGTAACCACAGTAACCAATTTACTGTTATTTGCTTAGTCCTAGCAGAGATGGAAAGTCAGTGGTGGAAAAAGTCTAATTCATAGACAAGCACAACTGCAATGGATTCCAACGGGTTAAGATTCTGAGGCATAATTAACTATTTGTGGTTTTAGGTCCTGTGATTTTAATAGGAATATATTACATTTTGTTTTTCAGGTGGTTTGATTCCCCAGCAGCCACTCAAGTTTAATAGAAAGGAAGTTTATATGGTTGATAATTTGCATTTTCGTAAGGGAACAGTTGACGAGAACATTTTTAAGAAAGCAGAAGCTGAGATAGGATTTAGTATAAATAATGGAAAATCAAATGTAAATTATAGAAACTTAAATTTTTCCATAAAATTACAGTAATGCTAAGTTCTGTAAGAGATGGAATTGACAAATTTCAAGTATTCCCATTGAAATGTAAGAAATGGAAAATCGTACTTTATGTGATTTGCATCAAACAGAAGTGTCATAGCTATCACTAGAGATTGTGGAAAATAAATGGGTGTATGCTAGCCAGAGTAGTTTGAGGTACTTCGAAGAAATACATCTTCAAATTTAGTGTGTTCAAAGCTAAACTTCTGTTCCTTCTCAACTTTCTACCTCATCTTGGATGCTTCACCAAAGAAGGGTATTATATTATTTTGACTTTATATATACTTTATATCAACATTAAGATATTTTTTTTCCTGTTTTCTCTGGGGGAATTTGGTATAGCTGATATGGATAGATTTGTCAATGCTAGACGTTTAATCCTGAAAGTCTTAATTTTAACGAAATGGCAAAAGCAGACTTTCTTTTTAACTAGGTTGTGTATAATATTTGGCTTTACTTCTGAAATATGAAGTTGGCTTTATCTATGAGATACATCCCGAGGACAAACACTTCTAGTAATCTCCACCGTTGTCTTGGCTGGTAGTATAAACCACCATGGCTCTCTTGGATCACTACACTAGTTTCCTTCTCTCCCTACTGCTGCTTTTACCCTGACCCCTTTCTTTCCATGTCCCTACATCCCTGCCAGATCTATTAAAATTATGAATTGGATTATGTCACATGCCAGTCAGAACCATTTAATGGTTTTTTCATCTTATGTAGAGTAAAATTCCAAAATGTGTATCATCATGTGGATCCTACCTACCGCCCTGGCCTCTTTTCTCGCTTCCTTTCACTCCCTGACTGGAGTCCAGCCACACGGGCCTCAGTGCCAGAGTTTCAATTTGTAGTTTGCAAAATAAGAGCTTTTGTACCTCCTGTTTTCTCAGCCTGGAGGATTCTTCTTTCAGATATGTAATGGTTGCATGATCTCTGTCTGATTTCTGCTCTTATGTTTAGTCCATTCGGGCTGCTGTAATAAAACTACTGGGTGATCTATAAACAACAGACATATTTCTCAGAGTTCTGGAGGCTGGGGGATCTAGGATCAGGGTGCTGGCAGATTTGGTGTCAGGTAAGAACCCACTTTCTGGTTCTCTCCATATCTTTCCTGTGGAAGGGACTAGGGAACTCTTAGAGTTTCTTTTATAAGGGCCCTAATCTTAGTCAACTTTTAAAGGTCCCACCTCTTAACACCATTACATTGAGCTTTAGGTTTCAACATAGAAATTCTGGGGTGGGGAGTCAGATGCAAACATTCAATCTATAGCAGGTGCCAAGTCCTCAGAGAAACCTTCCCCTCACTATGTGTCAGGTCGCACCTCCCCTCCTCTTCATTATCCTTATTTTTTTTTTGATTGCACTACCCTACTCTATGATATTATATTATGTATTTGTCTATCTTCTTCCTATCATTAGATTCCAAGTTCTATGAGATGGGGAGTTTTAATTTTGTCATCCTCTGAATTATCAGTACCCATTTGTGGCACATACTAGTTGATATAGTTGTTTAAAAGAATATTTCAAAGAACTAAGCTTGAGTAGGTCTAGAAATTACATTTTCAAATAGATAGTCAAGAGTAGATTTGGGATATAGTTTAGGCTCAGCAAATGCTGGTTATTTTAAAGCCCTTTAGACCCTTGACTAGCTGAAACACCTGTCCCCAGTGTTTTCATTTCCACTCATACTTGAATCTTGTTCATCCTACTTTTTGATTGTCTCTCGGAATCACCCTTCAGAAAAATGCTTTTTGATTTATAACCTGGAAAACCGTAATAATACCTTTGCATAAGCCCCCTATGAAAACGTTTCCATTTTGTCATGTTGTATATTTCTAAAATCCACCAATACTCAGAATTGTCCAATATATCTTTCATCTTCTTGTAACTACTTCAGTCAGTTATTACACCGGGGAGTAAAAGGAAAAAGGTGCCAAATCTTTTCTGTAAGAAATTATGATATTTCTCTACACTTACAGGTATTGTAATGCTTTCCATTTATAATATTTGAGGAAGAAATATTTTAGTGAATGCTCTCTAAAGACCTAAAAATGCCAGTGTAAATCCTCAGAATGGGTAATTTCTTATTGTCAACAGAAATGTCTATTACCTGGATTTCTGGATTAAACTAATCTTGAGGTTCTCAAATCTGCTTAATTATGTTTCACGAAGCTGATATTGTTGGATAACTTAAAAATCCAGGGGTTAAAGTAATGTAGTTGGAAAATACCAATAGGAAAAGGCTTATATATGAGCCATTAGAAAATGAAATATACTGCATAAAACACTTCCTGATTATTGAAAGTTTAAGCACCAACTATGAGCAGGTTTGAAATTTTTTTCTTCTTTTTCAATGAAGTTTGTTATTAAATGTGAAGTTAATAATAGTAGTAATTGAATGTTTATGTGGCAGAAACTATCCTAGAACTTAACATACTGTTGTCTGGTTTAATACCTGAAACGTTTTAAAAGTGCATCATGATTGTCCTTATTTGGACTTGAGGAAAGGAAGACTTTAATTAACTTGTCCTTGGTTGTACAACTGGAGATGGGGGAATTTGAATCCAGGAACTCCTAACTCTCTGACTCAGGATCTCAACCCCAAGGAAACCATGAGTTGGCTGAGGTTCATGATGATGATCCTTTTCTCCATCTTAATAGTTTGATGCCCTTAGAGTGTATACGCCTCTTTGTTCATCATGCCATTAACAGCCCCAGATAGTAATTCTGACTCAGCAGCCTCTTCCAGTTATTTTGGAGGGCTACGGTTTCTGGGCAGTGCCCTCATTGTGGAGACTGTTAGTTCCCCACTATCTAAAGAAAGAAATAAACAACATGATTAAATCTGTAAGACTAATTGTGCTATTTAAAATCTTTCTAGGGGCACCAGGGTGGCTCAGTCAGTTAAGTGTCTGACTCTTGATTTCAGCTCAGGTCTTGATCTCAGGGTTATGAGTTCAATCCCTGTTTTGGATTCCACACTGGCCATGGAGTGTGCTTAAAAACAAAACGAAACAAAACTTTTTGGTTTGCCCACACCTCCACTTCTCCTGGAGGGGAGACTTTGTGCTAGCATATTTGCCATGAGCCTGAATGCAAGAGTCAGGAGCATTGCCATATTTAACCCTTATAATAGAAATGTACTTTGTTTCACTTGTTTTGTCAGCAGAAACTTGGGAGTTTCTGTGGTTTTGCTAGCTAGAAAAAATTGCCAATAACCAAATATTTGGACTGATGACCTTCTAACTCAATATTTTGTTATTATTTGAACTTATTTGTAAGAATATTATTGAATGACACAATCTCTTGAGAAATTTGCTGAAATGATAAAATAATACTCTTCAGATAGCAATTATAGTTGTTGATATATTTTCTAGCTTTGGGTCTAATATGAGCAAGTAAAATGAGAGTTGAAAGCCTTGAGAGTTTGCACAAACTATTTGATAGGATGACAAGCATTAGTTGAATAAGATTTTAATTTGAACATGATTTATTAAAAATAGATCCTGGATGAACTTGTTAGCTTCAAAGGTGAGGTAATAGAATAATTTATCTTTAGGTTACCTGTATGAGCACAGAATAGATTACTAATGATAGAATATCTTTATCAATTTGTG
This sequence comes from Canis lupus familiaris, assembly GCF_011100685.1. Lineage (NCBI taxonomy): Eukaryota > Metazoa > Chordata > Mammalia > Carnivora > Canidae > Canis > Canis lupus. Next base: position 13,331,807 of record NC_049258.1, read on the forward strand.
GTAGTCTGGCTTCCAGTAGTAATATTTTATTATGTTGGTTAAGTCTTAAGTAGGCAAGTGGCCATTTCTCAAAAGCGGAGTTGTATACAATATTTATGACTTCCTTTTCCAAGTGTATTCTTTCTTTGCTCCTAGACAGAATGTAATTGTGAAACTTTGCTTTTCCTGCAATAAAACTTGGCTATTATTCTATATGTGAAGTTAGAGAAGTGGGGAATTTGCTAACCATTGCCTTTGTCCTGAGTGGACAAAGCACAGAGCTATCATGATAAGGATCTAAGTCAAACCAAAGGTACCAGAGAGTTTGAGAGATCTGTGGTGTGTGATCAAGGAAAGTGTGCCTCCTCTCTCTTCTTCTCCTCAGGAGGGAATTCCAGCCCAGGCGAGGATTCTGTTAGTATTTATGTGCCTAGGGTATGGTCCAGAGATTTTGACAGGAAAGTAATGATAAGGCGTTGATAAAGTAGGAGTCGGTATGTGATAATGGAAAGGGAAAATGAGTAGATGATAATGCCCCCATGAGAATAAGAAGGAAGCCAAATGTTTACATCTGAACATTGCATGATGATGTACCATTGCTACCAGCTTTGCCAAGTGGAGAAAATAAATAAATCCAATGATGTATTCATTCCTGGTGTGGAGAAAGTTGACTTTGAAATTAGTGAAAATGAAGAAGAATCAAAGTCCAGAAAGACAACCGTAAACAAGTTTACCCAGTAGTGATCAAATAACTTTGATGGTTAGAGAACCTTTGAAATAGGAAGGGACAAATAATCTTTTTGTCTTTGGAGCTAGAACTCATTTGAACAGTTAGAGGCATTGTAACTGTTTGGTCAGTACCCAGGCTTCCTGATTTCAGGCCAGTATTCTTTATGGTCCATGACTTTGATGTGTGTGTGCAAGAAGGGGTGGTCAGAAAGGAGAGTAATGGAAGGAAACCTGAGAGTTTCCATGAGTTTAAACAAAGGTGGCTAAAACCATGTCTTATTCTCTATAGTAGTCATCCTATATATATTCTGCTTTTTGTGGTTTTATTAAAATCAGAGTTACAAAATATTGTCTGCTGAGTTAGGGGTTACCATGTGATAATTCATCCTATTGAAAAATTGAGAACCATTGAACATTTTGAAGCAGTGAAATGACAGTCACCTCTGTATTTTAGAAAAAAATAGCACTGGCTAAATGGTGGAGATTGTGTTGGAACTAAAGGTTTGAAGGGATAGAGAACATTTAGGACAAGCGCTAATAAGATCCTGAAAATGGAGAGGGGCAGTAAAACTAAGACATAGTTGGTGTATATTTTGCCATATGGTTGAACTTGGATGACAGTAGTGAAGTACAGTGTTGAGTGAGTCCAAAGCATGTAGTGTGGTTGAGTAAGTAGAGACTCTATAAAACTGGAACTGGCCATAGGGTCCTCTTCTGTCTTACCATCGACCAGCAACTCCTTCTTACTAGCCTTACTTCTATTGCTCCAGTCCAGTCTGCTCTCTCCTGCCTGGATTGTTGCAGTATCTTCTCAGTTTGTGTCACAAGATCTGCGGCTGCTGCTTTTCCATCCACAAGCCCATGATCCTCATAACACTTGCAATGGTGTTACTCTCCTGCTTAACATTTTTCCATGATTTCCTATTGCTCTTAAGACTAAAATTTTTAACATGACCTGCAAAGATTTGCATTTGGGGCCTTACTTACCTATTAGCCTCATTTCCAGCCATTTTGATCTATGTTCATGTGACTCCAGCCATTCTGTCCATCTTCCAACGTATCAGGCTCTCTTCCGACTTCTGCATGTGCATTTTCTCTGGTTGAGTTACTTAAGCCTGTTAACTTCACTGGATCAGCTCCTTTCCTTAGGTCTGTGTTTCCTTGTTTCCTAGATGCCTTCCTTGATACCCTTAGCTAAGTTTCCCCACTTCCTTCTATACTTTACCTTCCATGTACAATTATTTGTTTAGTGAATTGGGCTCCATGAAAGCAAGGATTAGTGTGTGTGTGTGTGTGTGTGTGTGTGTGTGTGTGTGTGTGTGTATAACAGGTCCATAACAGCTGTTTCATAGATATATTCTTAATAGATGAATAATGGATTCATCAAAACTTATGTCAATTGGTTACATGAATCACTAATAATATTTTGAAAACTGTCTAGTGACTAACCATTTTTTTTTTTATCCCTCAGGTAAACAGAGGATATAATGGGAGATCATGTTTTAGTGGACAATTTCTTTGAATGCTAGAATAATATAGTCAAACATGAAACATTCTGAGGACCTGATAGGAGAATACAGGTCAGAAATTTAGAGACCCAAAGGCGTAATAAGTTTGGTGGTCTTTGCTCTTTCTGATTTCCTGCCCACCACTGTAGAGATTATCCAGGTCCTGTCATAACAGAAATACCCTGGTAAGCACTCCCAAGGTCTCATAGCTAGTAAGTGATAGAGTAGGTGGTATATTGAGGCTTGATCTAACTCCAAAACCTGGGCAGCCTGGGCTCAGCCACTTACCCATTGAAATCAGACATCACAGAGTGTGCAAAATGCTTTGTAAACTGTAAAACCCTAAGTAAGGTCTAGCATGCAGATGACTTATCTAGCTTGCTCTTTGAAGTAACTCTAAACTGTATTTCATTGAATAGTAGAGAGGAGAATGGTGAATTTTGCATAAAAGGCAGCATTGAATGAATTGAGTTGAGCTGTTTTGCAAAGACTTCCTTGTGATCGTATGGCTGTATTTGGCAAGCAGAGAATCCCTAATTTCTTCTGCTGTGAGACTCCCAAGGAGACATTTATATTAGCAATACTGAATTTGCAAACCTGCATTTTAAAATTTAGCTCTATTTGTATTCTGTGTCTCTCTGGGAGGTGTTCAGTACATTATGAAATTCTGTGCTTTTACCTCCTGCTAAGGATTTGAGTTCTTAGACTAATTAATCATTAAGTGTTGTCAGTCTATCATGATGCGGCTAATTATCAGAGAGAGTGTCTGTGTTTCAGACAGTCATGACCCTTTCCTGGGTAACTATAGAAACCTTAGCAGTACTGGATATTATCTAAAATTATAGAATTTAGTTTTTAAGCCATTTTAGCCTTAGATAGTTATGGGCAAATAATTGGTTATCATCTAGAAAAAAAATAGGAAAACTTGAGTGAAACTAAGATTTAAAAATGTATAAATAAAAAAATGTATAAATAATAAAATATGTTCTAAATAATTTATAAATAACAGATATGTGTTATCTAGAATATTTTTGACTATGACTTTTATCAGTTCTGTATATTTGCCACAGAGCTTTCTCACAAACTATCTCCACCCCCCACCACACACACACACACACACACACACACACACACACACAGTTCTAATCATCCTATTAGAAATCTGTGGTAATTCCTGACTTTGATGCAATGATTTCACCGTGCATCGAAGTTGCATATCTGGGTGAAAAACAGTTGAATTTGGGGGCTAATATAGATACGTGTAGATAAACATAACTGACTGTGCAAAGTGTCATTAGTGGATTCCTGAGATTTTAGCTCTTCAAAGATGGGAACTGACGAAATAACTTTTTCTTTCCTATTCTGAGGAATTCCATTCGATTCAGAAAGGAAAACAAAAGCTAACATGTCATTGCACTTTTTAATATGAAGCTCTAGAAGGATTACAGTCTGAAGGGTGGTAGGGGTGAGTGTGAACATTAATACGGAAGATGGAATCTGCCACATTTGTACTGTCCTTCATATATCACATTCAGAGAACAGTAACATCCTCTGTGGAGGAGGCGGTGCTTAAGATATGTTCCCTCTTCTCATTGGTAGAGTAGATTTTAGTGATAGGTAACTATAGTGATTTGTTTTCACGTTATAACATGTGAACAGCTTATTTATGGGTCATGAGCTACACAATTCTCTCCTTTGTTCATGTTTAAAGTTCTGGTCATTACATTCTTGAAAGTCATCTGCCTTTTAGCTAATGCTAGATTCTTGGAAATTTATTAAAGCAAATTGATGACTTCTATCAATTACAGGTAATATAAGCAAAGTGTCACAGTACTGATAAATAAAAACTTAGGGCCCAATTTGATTCTATTAAAAATTTTTAGTAAATGTCTACATTAGTACATGAACATTTGTACTTGAGGCTTGGACCATTTTGTCTACTCATTGATACTACACAAGCTTAATTCTTTTTTTTTTTTTCCACAAGCTTAATTCTTAATGTTAGTGTATCTACACAGTTGTTTCCATATTGAATAAAGGTAACTTTAAGTTGATTATTTACTTTTCACATCAAAATGTGAATTAAAGATTTTGACAATGAAAATTTAGCTGCTAATGTAGTCGATATACAACAATGGTGGCAATTGCTTACCCCTGTTGAGTGTCTACTAAGAAATTAGATGCAATTTATTTTTGTCAGAAATGTACGTCACAACAGATATTAATGATTTATTGGTTTGAGAAAGAGATGCTTTTTTAAAGGTTTCTAATCTTGTAGCGAGTTCAGTAGGTATGTGTGATAATATACATCTAACCCGAACCTAGTATTTGCTCTTTTTTGGTTAACATATATTTTTAGTATGATTCTGCTTTGGTGAATGGAAGAGCTTAATGGGCTGTTCTTGCTGTTCTCATTGTGGTACTATGAATCATGCCATTTCAAATTTCTTAATACATGCTAATAGCTTTTTCAGCTTTATCAGACTCTGCCCTTAATATTTATCCATTTTCTTATTCTAGAAGTTCCCAGGCTAGTATAAAAGTTTGCTTGATGAGAAAAAAGGAAAATTAAATCTTTTGTTTAAAACAACTTATGTCACAAATTTTGTGAGCTGAGAGTGTGTTAGACTGTGGTATGGAGAGTGTAATGTCACTGGTTTTGTTATGCCAGAATGTTGATCAGCCTAATTATCTGAGAATCTTCTGGTTCTCTGGCATGCTACAGCTGTGACTTTCCCTTTGTTTGAGATAGCTATCTTCCACACTGCATATGCATGAGAGAATATTTTTTCATATTAGTAAATCACTTATGAGTTTCATTCCTTGTTAAAATGATACTGTTTGCTAAATATATATTAAGATATTCCTGGTTGTTTATTTGATTGAATAAAGCCACACCAGTCATCCATTTGTAAAATATTTTAAGTCACCCATATGAAAAGGAGGTTCAGTGCAACTAAAAGCTATTTCTAATAATTCTGGAAAATTGTTTTTTTCCCCCGGTATATCTTTCCAATTAGGCAATGCATTATTTATCGCTTTTTTACAATTTTCTTTTCCTTCTGGGTTAAGTATGTCTGTTTCAGATACAGAATTTTAATTTATTTTTGTGCTATTGGTTACTAATGATAAGTGGACCCACATTAAGCACTGGTTAGCTCAGGGTACATCTGGCAAGAGTGAGGATGGTATTCCAGATTTGTGATACTCTATCACTTTCAAAGGAATGCTTGTTTTGTGAAAATTTCCATTCCACTTACCTGTTGTGGCCTTTTCCTTTAACTTGGATTCAGTAAGGAGATGTCTCTGCCACCAACTCTACTTTTTGTGCTGAGCTGTTCTGGCAGTGAACCAGAGTTATCTAGCAATCTGATCTGCCTCACGATGGCTTTTTATCTGATGCAACACCTCATTTAAGGGAGACAGTTAAGTCCAGAACACTCATGTGGTGTTACAGATTGATCAAAACGGACCTGAGTGGAGAAAACCTCGTATGGTCCTGATCATGTATCATCAGTCAGGGTTGGTCTTTGGCGAGCCCTTCCAGTCTTGTAGAGGACCACGTTCTTCCCATGCCCTCACTCGGTGTCTGCTGAGTGCACTCGCAGGGAGGAAGGTCTCTCCTGTCTCCAGCTCTTGTTAGAAGGATGCCAGCCCTTGTGGATCAGGGCCCACCCTTAGGCTCTCCATTATCTCAGTTACTTCCCTCGAGGCCCTATCCCCAGTAGAGTCAACATCGGAGGTTAGGCTTTCAATGTGAGTTTTGCTGGGCAGGGACACTGTTTCGTCCATAACATAATGCTCATACTTAGGGAACGTGGACTATGTGTCAGATGTTCATTTACAGATGACTCGTTTGACATGTGAGGAAACCAAGATCCTGGGAGAGTAAATATCTCAAGGTCTCAGGTAACAAGGGGCAGAGTTGGGATTCAGTACCTTGCAGTCTGGCTTCAGAGCCCGTGTCCATCCCTTTTGTATTTAAAATAGTGTGGCATATTTGTTGCTTTTTCTGACTAAACTTGCTTTGGGTCTAATTTTTTTTTTTTTTTTGCTTTATTTTAACTCTAGTGTAGTTAACAGTTTTTTTTTTTTTTTTTTTACTTTATATTAGGTGAGATTTTTAAATTTTTATTTTCATTTTTTAAAGATTTTATTTATTTATTCATGAGAGACATAGAGAGAGAGGGAGAGAGAGACAGGCAGAGGGAGAAACAGGCTCCATGCAGGGAGCCCGACATGGGACTTGATCCCAGGTCTCCAGGATTACACCTTGGGCCGAAGGCAGCGCCAGACCGCTGAGCTACCCGGGCTGCCCAGCTGAGATTTTTTTAGATGAGTCTAATATTAGATGAGATTTCTTTTGTCTTTGGCTTTTTTGCACAGAATATAAAATTGGTATTTATTTATTTAGTGATTCACTTTTTACTTACTGTGATACCTAAGAGTGTATACTCTGAAGCCAAAATGTATAGATTCACATTTGTGTTTTTCTAGAAAACAAGGAATGGGAATCATATACCTAGTTGGAATGTTGTGATAATTCAACAAGAAAACACTCTTATAAAAGGCTTGAATGTGAGCCTGGTGCACAGTATATACTCAGTAAGTATGAGTGAGTAGTAAAGGTAGGACAGTAAATAAAGGATGATCTCAGGCAAAAGAGTTATTTTCCCTCCCTGTCTTTGGGAAGGCTTACCTTTATGAAAAGTGCTGTGTTATAAATCTTACGTCCCTGTTAACTAGGGGCAGCACAGACTTTCCTCACAGAATTTATATGCTCTGGCAAACTTGGCCACGTAGGCAAGTCTTTACAAAGTGAATATTGTTTTCACTTTTTTTTCTTCCTCTAAATGACTTTGAAGATGCCAGGTTAGTTTCTGTTTTTTACCTGGAGCTTATCAAACTCCTATTAAACCAGATGATTTTTATAAGTGGCGCCCATAAAGGACAATCTGTGTTTTTCTGATGTAAGAATAGTACCCCTAGATCTGAAATATAGATGTTGTCAACTTCCACCCCCACCTGTGACATGGTTACCCATCTGGGCACTCCTTCTGTGCTTGAGTATTTCTTAGGTGTCCTTTCACTACCACAGATTCTACTGCTCCATGACCAGAACCCTCATCTCCTCAACTGTTTCCTTTTCCTCATTCTATTGCTACCTTATCCTGATTCTGTTCTCTTCTGTACGCAGCGCCCAAACCAATGGAATGGAGAATAGGAAGGGAAAAGAAAAGTTTGCAAGAGGCAGGGAATGCTGTGTTAGATGCTCCCAGCCCTCTGCTTCTGTTTTCCTAGGTTGGCTGGCAGCAAAAAAAAGCATAAAAATGGTTCTTTGAAATTCTTCAGGTCCCCCTATAGAGATGTGTTTCTGGAAGCTGTCCTTATTTTCTGTGCCAGGATCCAGGTTTAGTCCTGGGTTCATAGCCCAGTGGGGAGAAGTGGTATACAAATGTTCGTGCTTGGTGTATTAAATGCCAGGGATAGAGGAGCTAATTCTGCTTGGGGATATTGGAAACCATCAATGAGAAGAGAAATCATTTGTGTTGAATGAAGGTTGATTGTCAGGTTCAGTGGTTGCTAGGTACAACTGAATTTGTCCTTAGTCGTCTTAGGTGGTCAACTGCCATCAGTGGGTTAATCAGGGAACCAAACTACACAGGATGATATTGCTTCTGAGGGAAATTGTTTCTGTTTTAAGCAACTGATTTACAAATGTAACTTTTATGTATACCTGATGTTTATACAGTGATATGATTTGGTTGTTTGTATTACCCATGCTATATTGACAAAGATGAGATTTCTGGTCAAGTTCACACTGAGATTTTTCAGCAGTTATAATGGAGTTGCGTTGCCCCACTGGCCTTCTTGTTCAGGGTCCATTTCAACGAGTAACTTGTATTTGCAGGATTTGGATTAGGTACTCAAGTCTGTGATCACCTCAGAGATCCAAACTACAGAACCCCCATACACATCAAACCTAACTTGCTGTAACAAATCAAGCAGTTAAATACAGCAACCGTAAACCTCTAAGAGGCAATAGTGATAGGTAGTGTATGAGAATAAACTATACAGCAAATACAGAGAAAGAATAAGTACCCAAACTGAAAATATGGTTGTATTTTACCTCCTGTCCATAAGAAATTTTATTTCTAAAAGCTTAGTCAGATTTCACTAATAAACTTCCATTATTCTGTGATAGTTCCTTTATATTTTGTAATAGTTTGCTCATTATTTGACTTTTGCTCCATCCTTTGCCCTAGGAATCGTAGAAATGCTCCCACAAATGTGATCTGGCTCTTCTTCATCCCTGCAATATTCCTTTTCTCTGGCTTCTTCCATGAATCCTAGATTTCCATCATGCTAAAGGAAGTGCCAGTGGCTTCTTGGAAGAGCCCAAGCTCTTTTATCTTGGCTCTTTGGCATCTCCCCTTCTCCTAGTGCCCCGTTTGGCAACTCTTCCCCTTTTGGGACTTATCTTAGAAGTCAGATGTTCATGGCCATCCTTCCTTGACATGCCACTTCATGGCTAGATAGATGTTCCTGCCATGCCCTACCAAACCAACAAAAATACTTGGTGTGCCCTTCTAGTAATCCTTATCACAGTTACACATTTTCTCTGCTTATCTAGACTTTTAGCCTATGTTCTATCTGTTATTTCATCCCAGACCTTAGTCCAGTACCTGACATGGAGGTAGTACTCAATAAACGTGTATATATTGAATAAATTAGTAGGTTTTTATTTTTACCTTTTCTTTCTCCAAACTGTTTTAATTAATTGTTAGTCCTCACTGGATACCATTTATGCATCAAAGTGTACAGACCTGTGAGACTAACAAATTGTTCCTTTCATTTTTGGCCCATAAATCATATGGGGAGCAGAACATTCAAGTAACAATAGAAACTGGTGTAGGATGATGGGCAAGGCCTGGTTCTTTGGGTTATTTCAGGAAATTCAAGGTGTGTTTTTACATAGCCTTAATTTACTACTCCTTGAATTCTGTTGGATTCTGTAAAATGAGTGCTAAACAAAAAATGCCTTTCTTGAGCTAAGGTGCTTCCTATTTGCCTTTTGTTTGCTTGTTTGCTTTTGCTCTTTTCTCTGAATTACAGGAGCCTGGAGCTCTGGTGACCTGCTTGCACTTCAGACTCCATGCAGTGGCTTGAATTTACTGCCATCTCCTTGGATGGCAATAAGCTAAACATTTGAAAAATTACTGCATCTCAGGATACCAAAGGAGGTCACTAGAACTTAGTCTGGCTAATAAGTTTTTGTCCTATTTATTTTCCCTTGTCAGTGTTGTTCTGGGCTCCTTAGGAACTTATGAAGAGTGTGTGTGTGTGTTTTTTTTAACTTAAAAAATCATCTACATTGATTTTCTTTAAGGAGCAAATAACAAAACATCACATCTAAAACAAGTTACTCCAAAGATGGTACATGACAGTCCCACCAATGCAATGAAAAACTATATTCATCATAATATTGGTACTCTGAGCACCAAATACTGTGAAAATTGCAAGCATTTTGCTCCCATTTTCAATGTAATAAAGACAAAAAATATCAATAAGACTAAAAACCATTTTCCAGCCATGCACTCTGTAATGATTGTGGCTTGAGGAACTGCTTAGTTCTCTGGGCACATAGGACAACAGTGTTTTGTTTCTTTAGAGTTTCAATCAACTAAACATACTTAAGTTCCTTTTTTGTTGGTATAGCTTTTGCATCAATGTTGAAAGGGTAGAAATGTGTTTTCCTTGCAGCCTAGGAGTTACTCAGCAGATTTTTTGGAATCCCTCATGTGTGCTGTTTAGGAATGTTGGCTGTTCCTCATCTTTAGGATGAGGGATCCCTTTACCTGGGGCATGTTTCATTGGCTGCCTTGGGCCTGCTCTGGCATTCACTCATGAAAACCTTAGACTGTATTTCAATTTTTTTTCCCCCATCTCTTCCCTTCTCAGAGACATCCTAACCTTTGTCAATCTCTAGTGTGGTAGGAAATCTGTTCCCTAAGTACTGCCAGGTGTTGAGGCAGGACCATGAGGAAGTGTAGCTTCAGCCCTCTTGTGAAATTATATTTGTGCAATAGAGAGTCTCAGCACCATTGCCATTGGAAGTGGCAATTGTGGAAGGCCTCCCATAACTCAGTACTGAGTTTATCTAGTTAAACTTGATTCCCTTCCAGTAAATAGGATTTCTGAAGAGTAGATATAATGTTAGCAAGAGTAGGCCTTGTTTTCCCTTGGAAACATGAGTGAAGGAGTCTGCTGTTTTCTCATTTTATTTATTTATTTATTTTTAATATTTTTTTTCTTTTATTTATGATAGTCACAGAGAGAGAGAGGCAGAGACACAGGCAGAGGGAGAAGCAGGCTCCATGCACCGGGAGCCCGATGTGGAATTCGATCCCGGGTCTCCAGGATCGCGCCCTGGGCCAAAGGCAGGCGCCAAACCGCTACGCCACCCAGGGATCCCCTGTTTTCTCATTTTAGTGTAGGCCTTTATGAGCTCAAGTATCAGAACACTAGACTCTCAGTATATTCTAAATTAGTAGAAATTCTCTTCCACTTTTCAAAGAGAAAATGTGTTTTTAAATTATTAGTTGCTTTCAAACAAAAAATTTTGGGGAGGACTCTCAATACCAACTTTAGATAGGATTTAATATAAGGATAATGATACTCTTTGTTCTCCTTCTCCCTCCTGTTGACCATGGGTAGGTGTCCTTTCCTCAAGTTATCTGTCTTGATGGAGTATAACAATTGAACTAGATTTGTCCCTTGATCCTGCTAGACTGAGTTCTTTGTGGTATCATGACTATCATCTCTGTACTTCTGTACAGTATCTGGTCTGTAGTAGATGTTTAATACATGTTTTATGAATAAATTTGCTTTTATAATGCCTTCCGAATGATTTGTATGTCAAGTCACGTAGCAGTCTTCTTCCCTAATGGTTATGCTTGGGAGAATGTCAAGTATCCAACTAAATATCCACTTGGATTTTACTAGGTGGACTGGGACAGTAGAATGCACATAAATTAATAGAGCCAGTTATTTAGGAAAGGTAAACATCCTAATCAGAGAGGATGTCTGAGATATGCTAATAATCAGCCCAAAGACATGAGCCACCCCCCTCTAGCCTGGTGTTCCCCTTAAGCAAAAATTATAGGCCATATACAAAGGAGGCAAGAGAAGAGAATGCGGAAAAGACAGGCTCTTCCATAAATGGTGCCAGAAAAACTGAACAGCTACATGCAAAAGAAAACTGGACCATTTTCTTACACCATACACAAAATAAACTTGAAATGAATTAAGACCTAAATTTGAGACCTCAAATCATAAAATGCCTAGAAGAAAACATAAGCAGTAATTTCTTTGACATCAGCCACTGAAACACTTTTCTAGATATGTCTCTTGTCTGCAGGCAAGGGAAACAAAACAAAAATTAACTCTGACTAAACAAAAGTTTCTGCACCACAGAGGAAACTACCAAACAATGAAAAGGCAACCTATGGAATAGGAGAAGATATTTTTAAATGATATCTCTGATAAGGGGTTAATATCCAAAATGCATAAAAAAAACTTACACAGTTCAACACACACACACACACACACACACACACACAAACAATTAAAAATGACAGAAGACATGAACAGACATTTCTCCAAAGAAGACATATAGATGGCCAACTCATCATCAGGGAAATGCAAATCAAACCCACAATGAGCTATCACCTCATGCCTGTCAGAATGGCTAAACTAAAAAAAGAAACAACAAATGTTGATGAGGATATGGAGAAAAAACTAGTGCATTATTGGTGGGAATGCGAATTGGAGCAGCCACTGTGGAAGACAGTATAGAGATTCCTCAAAAAATTAAAAATAAAATTATTATATGATCTAGTAGTTCTATTGGGTATCAACCCAAAGAAAACAAAAACAAAATTCAAAAAGATATATATGCACTTCTGTGTTTATTGCAGCACTGTTTACAATAACCAAGATATAGAAGCAGCCCAAGGCCCCATTGACCGATGAATACCGATGTAGCGTGTATATGTATGTGTATACACACACATATGTACACAATGGAAGTCAGCCTTAAAAATGTTGAGATCTCATCATTTGCAACAACATGGATGGACTTTAAATGAAATAAGTGAGACAGGGAAAGGTAAAAGCCATATGATTGTGCTTAAATGTAATCTAAAAAATGTGAAAACAGAAACAGACTCAAATACAAAGAGCAAACTGATGGTTACTAGAGGGGAGGAGAGTGAATAAACAAAATGAGTAAAAGAGTGTGGGAGCTATAGGCTTCCAGTTTGGAATGAATAAGCCATGGGGATAAAAGGTACAGCACAGGGAATATAGTCAGTGGTATTGTAATAGTGTTGTGACTGATGGTCACTACACTTGTGGTGAGCATAGCAAAAGTATTATATTGTTGAACCATTAATTTGGACACCTGAAATTAATACAGCATTGCGTGTCAGCTATATTTCAGTTAAAAAAATCCATAGGACGTATTCTTCTGTAGCAGCCTTATATCATTATTTCATAGGGACTATTGAATTTCCCTGCTTATAGACAGAGGAATAGAACCTAGAATGCATAAAAGTGATGATAAGCTACCTGCTATTCTGTGGGTGGTTTTGTCATGCACACACATTGGAATTCTTAATCTGACTCAAATTCTTTTGTAGATGTCATAAACCATCTAGGTACAGATGTTCTTCCTCCTATCCAATATTTTAGGCCAAATAAATTTCATAGCCTTTTGATGTGCCATCATTTTACTAGTAAATTTTCTTTTAGCTAGAAAAGCATGTGAACTCCCAGCTCCACATCTTACTCTAATAATTACATGATCCAGAACAAATGACTTAAAGGCTCTGGGAACTGGCTTCCTTGTCTAAAAATAGGTAGGACAAGACAAGGTAAATAAGTTATGATGCAGGTTCAAGTAATAGTAAAATAATTGTGGATATATTTTCCAAACAAGTAGATGATATATTTGAGATTTTGTATAGTATCATTCATATAGTATTCTATAAATATTGTTTAATGTGATGATATAGGACATTTCCTCTATCGCTATGTTTTAAAATATCGACTTTGAACTTTAAACAAAAATGTTTTGCATTCATTTACGTTTATGTCACTTGGCTCTTTTAAGCAGTTACCATATTCTGTTGTTAAATGCAATGCATGTTTTAAGTAGGTGAAATAATTTTATTTTGTGACAAGGTATTGAAATAAATTTTTTAAATTGTATATAACAATGATGGCAAACACAGTCTTGTAAAAATGGGATACATGATATTTTAAATCCCTTAGAAGCAGTAAAAGACTTATGAGTCACATGCATAAAACAACTATACAACTTAGGAGAGTGACGCCATGAAGGTGTGATTTTAATTCGGTAATTAAGCAGGAGCTACCAGGAGAGCCATCAAACAGAGTTCCCCAGTCAACTTTTTTTTTAATGGAAATGAAAATGTTTAAGCTTGAGATAAAATATCTTCCTAAAGCTGATCTGTTTATTCTCAGAAATTTTAAGTCTATTCAGTGGTTGTCAATAGCAACTTTCATGCTCTGTATGCAAGAATGCTGTGGTCTCCTCCCATCCTTCATGTAAATCCTGTAATTTGGTGAAGGTTAATTTTTAGCTTAGTAACAGTTTTGAAAAATAGCTCATGGAACAATTAAGACTGAGTTACCTCTTTGACTAGCTTTCTATCTCACGTTAGCTGTTCTGCAGTTAACAAGTGGGGCAGGGGTGTCGCTTCAACAAATGCATTCCTTGTACTCTTGGGCTGAGAGTTCTTTTTTATTTAATCACAAAGATTTTGGTGTCTTTTCAATTGAAGTTGCTTAGGTCACAGTCTTTTTTTTTTTTTTTTTTTTTTTTTAATCAACAACCAAGCTTTTGAGTCATTACATAAATCCAAGCATTAGGAATTATATCATTCGCAGTCAAGGTTCAGAGGAGAGATGAGAATGTGGTATGTGACAGGAAGCCCTCTGGGTCCTGATGGTTCCCTTGTGATACCAGTGACCGAAGGAACTTTCTAACATGGAGTCGGCATCACCTATTCCCAAAGCACCATGTAAGAATCTGCCAATTTTGAGCCTCTATAGATGAAGCAACCTACAGACAACCAGTCAATATAGGAGAAAATGAGGTTTTCCTAAAGTCGTGGCCTCTGGGTTGTTGTTTTTATTTCTTTTTATTTAGTGTTTGTCACTGTCCTGAAGCACCCAGAAAATGGAAAAGATTGTTCTCAACTTTTATGACTTAAGTTTATAGTACAAAAGAAAATTTTCATCCAAAGAAAATAGAGAGTAAAATCCTCTTTATCTTAGAACCGGAACAAGTCCAAAGGCTTTTCTTTAGTCATTCGATGACTGCTGTGGAGTTGTGAGCATGTGGGTGCTGCAGCAGTCAGACTTCTGATCAGAATAAAAATGATAGCAGTTCATTCTAGATTTAAATTCAGTCTTTGGTTTTCTGTAGTATTACTTTATAATATTTTCTAGAGTGTTGTTCCCCATTGACCATGTCTTACCCACATTACATCATTTCCCTCTTATTTTGCATGTGTAGGAGAACTGCCATTTATAATAATCTTAAAATTCATTCATAACAATTTGTAATAAAAATAATTCATTCAAATTTTATCACAGCAGTAAGAACGTTGACTGTTTATTAAATGAATTTCTAAAATATTTCTCACTTTCTGTTTTTCTGGAAGAAGAGTTTTGGAGAATCAGAGGATTTTAGGAGTGGAATGAATCTTGGAAGCCATTTTGGATGATGAGGTCCACTTTGCAGTTGAAAGTGAGACTCAGTTTCCACGGCTTATGTGGGAATAGTGAGTTTATGGCAGTGGTAACTGTAAATCAAAGTTTTTTGATAATTTTTTTCTTGCATTGCTCTTTTTTGGGGTATCAGATTGCTTCACTCTTTTAAACCAAGAATTTTTTACCAGTAATCAGATTTTGTAATGGTCAGGGTCATTATATCAGTGAGCTTGTCTTTACATTGGTCCTTAGTACATTCAGCTTGTTGGAGTATAGAAAATGGAAGTATTGGGGGACCCGGGTGGCTCGGCGGTTGGGCACCTGCCTTCAGCTCAGGTCGTGATCCTGGGATCCAGGATCGAGTCCCACGTTAGGCTCCTTGCATGGAGCCTGCTTCTCTCTCTGCCTATGTCTTTGCCTGTCTCTCTCTCTCTTTCTCTCTCTCTCTCTCTGTCTGTGTCTCTCCTGAATAAATAAATCTTAAAAAAAAAAAAGAATATGGAAGTATTTTTCTGAATTATCTGAATTATCCTAGTTTGGTTTTCACTGTTTCTGTGAAACAGTGCCTTCACCTATTTATTTATTAATCCACATTACTTCTGGCCTTAAAATCTGAGAACTAGAAACTTTGTACTTGGATACTTTAAAAAGTTCCTTAATGTTGATAATCCTTTGTCTTACGGTGCCTGAAACTCACTTTAATCATATTTACTAAAATCTGTATGGGGATATGGTTTCAGAAAGAATGCTAGACTATATCTTTTATTTTTAACAAAAAGTTCTTTGGAGCTAATGCCCTTGGGATACCTGATAATGAAAGTCAGAAGGGTGTTAAAAATCTAATTTAGAAAGACTTGACCAATTTTGTAAATAGAAAAATTCTGAATAGTGAATCTGGTAGCAAATATACATTTATTAGACTTTTGATTGGTTATGGATATGTGCTGAACTTTGTGGGTAAAAGCACAAATATCAGAACATATTGTATTTCTTCTTATATTTTTTCTTAAGGTACTTAGAATATTATCCTTTTGAACCTGCTTCAGTGTTTCTGCTTGATAAAGAATATAGCAATAATGGCTTTAAACTTGAAATCTTAAAACAAATCATTGGGACCAACGCTTTTGTATTTTTTATCAAGTTTTATATTGACCAAGAACAAGAATATGTACTCTGTGTTTTCACAGTACTGTATTGTAAAGAAAACCAGACAAAATTGTGATTTTCCTTTTGAAGTAAGGCTGATTTTTTTCCCTATACCTACAGAAGCTGAAGTAAAAAAAAAAAAAAAAAAAAGAACTTAGAATGTAGGATTTTTCAAAATATAATCGTACTGTCCATATTCTATGTCCATCTTTCTGCTGCTAATACTACCACCTGTACTGGACACACCTCCCCTCAATAGTATATATATACTTCAAATATCATGCTTAAAATATACCCTCAGTCCTATGATGAGGGCCTAGATATTAAGTAGTCAATTAGAAAGGATGATGGTTTCTAATGCAGAGAGTTTACAACCTGGTGTGTTTGAGCTAATTTTAATTCTCTGAAATATCTTGTACACAAATTACTTGATTACCTCCTACATCTCTCTTAATCCAGGTTCCTGAACATAATAATAAGGTTTTGCTTTTTTTTTTGTTTTTTATAGACCCATTCATCAGCTGAATCTTCTAGCACTTCACAAACAGCTGGTGGCAAGCACTGTCACTAACATTTTTCTTAGACTTCTTTTAGTTGCTTTTTTTTTTTTTTTTATCACCCTTGATTGTCATGAGCATGAATAAGGAAAGAAAAAGGAAGACCAGTTTTTGTTTAATCCATGGTGATCAAAAGAAGTCCCAATAGTAGTATGGACTGATTGTGACAGTGACTTGTATTTGCAAAATATATGAGACTTGCTCTACTTTAACTTTTCCTTTTTCCTTCTCTTTTTTCCTCTTCTCTTTGATGGAAACAAAGTTTTAGTTGTAGCCAGAACATTTCATTTATATTTTAAGGGACAATTCCCTTGTTGCTCTGCCTTTATCATCTTGGGAGTGGCCTATCAATTGTCTTCAACCCCATTTGATTTGTAGAAGATTCATAACTTTTCCGAAATTAAGCATATTAATTAGATGTGTATTTTGGTTTTATTTCTGTGCAATAAAAATACAGTTTTAGGATTACAATTCTGAAA
The DNA here is from genome assembly GCF_011100685.1 of Canis lupus familiaris. Lineage (NCBI taxonomy): Eukaryota > Metazoa > Chordata > Mammalia > Carnivora > Canidae > Canis > Canis lupus. Next base: position 13,349,009 of record NC_049258.1, read on the forward strand.
AGTTATCCTTTCAGTGAGTGTGTAGTTCAAGTATTCCCAACAAGTTCTGTTGTTATTTTATATTCTCACTTATCGTTGACCTCTTCTAGCAATAAACCCTCCCTTTCCTTTTCATCACTACATCTGTCAAAATAATTTTCTGTGACTCTGTTTTTTACTATTCCTGAGTACACCCACATGGGGGCATGTTTGCAAGCCCTGTAATAATTAGTAAATTTCTTACGTAGGCTTCATGCCTAGGGTGGAGCTCCATGTCGGGCTTGAAATAATGATCCTGAGATCAAGACCTGAGTTGAGATCAAGAGGCAGATGCTTAAATGACTGAGCCACCCAGAGCCCCTATAACTTTTTTTCTGACTCTTCACTTCGTGAGGCTGGAGACCACCTTGGATCTCTATTATCTAAATATGGATGTGTTCAAAGGGATAGAATTTATTTGGAACTAAGGGAGATTGAAAGAAGCTAAAAGTACTACAGTTATATGTGGTTAGTAGACTTAACTAAAAGCAATGAAGGTATATGGAGTTTCATAAATATTATTTGTAATGTTCAAAGCAACACAGCTTTACTTTTCTGAAGGTCATAACTCTTATACAAGGTTTTTAATCTTTGATATTAAGACTCAAATCTCTGTAAATTTCGTGTAACCAAGGAGATGTATTGTTACTTGAAGAAAAAAATAAATTACAGTATTGCAGAGGTTTTTTTTTTTTTTTTAATTTGGCATAAGTTTAAAAAGGCTACTTGTATCCTTTATATAGCATGCTGCACTGACAGGGTGCTTAGTTCATTTTGGTTAAGTGTCTGCAGATGTGTTGGTAAATGTTCAGGAACCAGTGCATGGGGCTGGGATAAGGTGGGATAGGACTAATTTGTAGCATGTGCCAATTACCATGATGAAAATGCTCTCAATGTGGACAAATCTAACCTACCGATGTGATGTTATCAAGCAGAAAATGGGTAAAAGATGCACAGTAGCACAACATTGTACAGTCTTTCCACCATACAGATAATAATATAAATGCCTCAGAGCACAGGTAAGAGTAAAATATAGTCAACTATTTAGTCTGTGATGAATGATAAGACCTTATTACATTTGTTTTTAATATAATTCATTTAATTGTAATTTTATGTGATTACATATTCAGTAATGGTCATGGTTTAACAACTGGCCCATAGAATGTATGAAATTTAAGTCTGTTCCCTGAGTAGTAGGAGCCAGCTTTAGTATACCACCGGAAATGTATTGTGGTACTGAGCTACACACTGTTGCACCTGTCATTTGTTTACTTGATTATTGTCTGTGCCTTTGGAAATAGTGTTGCTTACTCTCGCTAGAGAATTTATATCATTATCATCACCACTTTTTTGAAGATCCTATTTATTTACTCATGAGAGACACAAAGAAGGAGAGGCAGAGTTATAGGCAGAGGTGAGCCTGATGGGGGACTCGATCCCAGGACCCTGGGATCACGACCTGAGCCAAAGGCAGGTGCTCAACCACTGAGCCACCCTGGTGCTCCTCATTATCCTCATCATTAATATAAACTATTTTAATAAATTGCTTAGGTTTGAAAATATGTTTGTTTCTACATGAAGTAAGCTAAATATAGGTCATTGTTCCTTAGGAACTTAAAAACCCAGGTTAGATCTAGTCATGGAAAGAATAGAAATATTCAAAATGTAAACATTGAACCATAACTGAGTTAGATTTTTATTTTTCCCTAAACTTAAGGAAACGCTGTTTCTGTCCATTCTGATTAGTCCAGTAATGCCTTTGATGGACTAAAATATATTTTCCTGAGCCCTTCCCCTTCTTCTGTGGACTTTTATGCAAACTGATTGTGATTTTGGTGGTCCTCCTTAGCATTCCAAACAGGAAAGCAGTGTTCATCATTATACTGTTACATGGCAGATTTGACTCACAGAGCAAGGGGCACTGCCATAGTCTGCCCAGATGGACTTCTGAGACCACTGGGAAGATAGGAGAAGTGTTTGCAGCTTGTTGGCATGTAACAGAGAGCAGGGGTTTCCTTTTACTAGACAAAAATGATTACTAGCCCGAGCAAGGTTGATAGTGAGATGCCAGTCTTGCCATTTGATACTGCAGGGTATGCATATCTGTTACCAACAGAGAATACTTGGTAGCAACCCAGAGGCTCTCCAAGAGAGACATTCTGTAGAACGTCAAACCCTTTATATAGTTAGATCATTAGAGAACTTAATAGCTGAGCCTGCCTACAAGTTCAGCTCCTTACCTCTATTTTAATATTTTTATTCTTGCTGATAATAATTATAAGCAGCAGTTAAATAAGGAATACTTTTCCTACTTTACATGTCATATTTCTTTAGTAACCAATGTGATAAATTATTTTTAGGGTTTACTAGTAAGAGGACATTTATTTTCCTCATAGCATGCTTTTTTCCTCTTTTTAAAAAATAAAGATACTATATAGCCTGTGAATCCTCTCATTTTTGTCTGGTGACCAAAAATTAAAAGTTAAATTTAACAGGAATATGCTAGCAAGTGTCATTGAGAATTATTTTCTAATCACTCTATGTTTGACTTTTCTCTTTTGTATCTATGTTATTATTTATAGGCAAGTTTAATCTTTCAAAAGAAGGTAGGGCATAAATTATGAACACTTTAGTTCAAAGAGTCATTAATGGAAAAAGGAATAGAAATACGTATGATGTGTTACTTGCCAGTATTGTTGTTTGTCTGTAATCCCAAGTGATGTTCCTGGGCCCTATTCTCTTCTCCATCACTTTCTCTACCAGTGTGTCCCCATGACTTTGGGTATGACACATTTGACCTGTGAAGTTCAGAAATATGTGATGTGATTGAGTGGTTATGTTCAGAAATATTGTAAAGCTGATCTTTCACAGGGTATAATACAACACTGACAATCAGGGCAAGTACCATAGGGGGGAAGATTTATATATGGCAAAAGGGCAGTATTGCTTCACATCATCACTGTGGGAGGAACTGTGATCCAACCTGGAGAATGCCGCCGGCCTCCAGCACACAGGTCAGAGAAGGGGATTTCTCCAGCACAAAGACTCAGAAACTGTTTCAAAGGCTAATGATCTCAACGGCTACTTCTCTGAATGTCGCAACATAGACCATTCATGTGAAACTGGGCAGCCTGACATACAGTGAACTGCATTAGCATCCTTTATTCTCATTGCCAAGATTCAGAAACACAGACTGAGCATATCCAGACAAGTAGCACTTCAACGTAATTAAGATTCATCGCACTGCATGTCATACAAGACCACCTTGTGAAGCCTAGGAGGTGTGTTGTCTTTCATACTATCCCATTTCCTCGATGGCATTCCAGCAGGCTAATATAAGTTGATAGAGTGGTTTCCAGTTTCTGGTCTGATGTACTCAAATCCAGGGACTGTTTTGAATAGATGTATGCCTCTGGCTAAGCTATATTTGGCTATGTTTGCATTGTTCTTTGACAATATTTTTTTTTTTTTAAAGATTTTATTTATTTATTCATGAGAGACATAGAGAGAAAGAGAGAGGCAGAGACGCAGGCAGAGGGAGAAGCAGGCTTCATGCAGGGAGCCTGACGTGGACTCGATCCCAGATCTCCAGGATCACGCTCTGGGCTGAAGGCAGGCACTAAACCGCTGAGCCACCCAGGCTGCCCGTTCTTTGACAATATTAATATCGAACTATTCATTAGATTAATGAAAGACTGTAGAATGGTTGAAGTTTTCGCAGAAAAATAAGCTGGTTTGTATATCATTAATGATTTAATAACTTACAGAGAGTTATAGCATAGGAAATAAGTTTTTTTAATTAAAATATGTTATTTTGTAAGATTCCGGGTAAAACATTCTAGTCTATTTTATAGTTAAATAGACTACTGAAATAAATTGTCACATTTCAATGATAAACAAGTTTATTACCTGAAAGAAAATGTAATCGGTTCAAGAAACATTTTGTACCACAACAGCTAAATATGTCTCATTTTGCATGCTTGTTTTGTTATTGTATTATGTTATTCTCATAAAGGAGAGTTATTAAAATAAATACTGTACCAGGAAAGCATACCTGTAAATAATACTGACTTACTGGAAAATTATATTAAAAGTGGATACAAAGAAGAGAGCTTGGACAAATACATTTAAAAAACGCTGACTTGTAAACAGACATCACTGTTTCCCTGCTCTTGGTAGTGTATTCGACGTCCCTTATTTGTGAAATAAATATATTTCATGTTAGCATATGAGACATCTTAAATTTCTGAACTTTTTAAAATGAAATTTATTGCCATTTCAGGGTTTCTACAACAGAAGAGTTTTTTTGGAAGAATGCCATTGGCCCAATGAGATGGGAGAAATGCTCTGTATAATTTGAAAACACATTCTTTAGGTGACTTAAAAGGCTAAGGAGGCCATTTTAAAATTAATATCATTCTCTTGGGAGATGCCATCATATCCAGAGATACTGAAATAATCTCTAATAGGTTCTTTAAGAAATTTATTACATTTTGACTCATAAAAACTCCTGCACATTGGGACGCATTTCTACTTGTATTTGTCTTTGTTAACCAGTTTCATTTACACAAGAAGAGGTTTTCAGTTTTATCTTCATTGTGGTACTTGAGAGTGAAATCACCAGTTTGTACACTCTTACTGCAAAGTTGTCCCTTGCATAAATCTGTGCTTTACATTTGTATTCATGGAATTCCTCTTCCGCCTTTAAGGCCTCTGGATGGGGACAGGGGAGTGGAGTTTTGAGTCTGAGGCCCTAACAAAATATTTTGAAGTACTTAGCACGAATGCTCATTTTTTCCCCGAGTTTGCATATTGCATAGATCTCTCCTGGTTTGTGTAAACTGTACAGTGTTTGAAGTCTTTATTTCATCTCTTAAAATGCCTACCACAGGTCAAGTGACAGAAATGGAAGTTGGCTTAACATGTAGATTTCTAAATACAGTGGGGTTCATCAGTGTGGTGGGATTTGATGCTGGGGGAGATGAATTCTTCGGGGCATTCTAGGTATCTTGATTGGCTCGACTGAAGTACTGGAAGGGACCACTGAAATGGGGGTGCTGGGTGGGACAGGATCAGAGACTGGTCTATGGAAATGGTCTGCATAGAATCTAAGCAACTGGAAAAGGTATGTTTGTCTATAGACTTCAAAATCTGCTGTGGATGAGCTCTGCATTCTCTTCCTGTTTCTTTGTTTTCCCTCTTAAGCAAATGATGAAATTGATTTCAGTAACTAAAACCTTTTGTCCTAATTATTTAAATTTACATCTTAGTTCTAGTTCCTCCTTCGTTTTTCTCCTACCTCAATTGATAAGGTTATAAATATATGTATTCCCCTTTTCTTTACCTTACTCACGTTTCCTTTTGTTCTACTGCTTCATGTTGTTGCTCTGGCTCCTTTCCCTGTGGTTTCTTTGGTGCTTTCTTGTGTCTTTGATGTTCATGTGTATGTGTGAAATTAATGTCACTGAACTTGATACCAGAAATTGGTTAAGATGGCAAACTTCATGGCATGTACATTTTACCAGAATACCAAAAATGTACTTAATACAAAATTTATTAACTCACTGATGCAACATTAAAAATGTCCTTTAGATCGGTAGCTCCCAATATAGCACATAAGCTGCTTGAAGATAAAAGCATGGGCGAGCACAGTCCTGAGGTCGTGTGATTCCTAGCCTCCTGCATCCTCTCTCAGCAGGTCTGGAGCAGAGCTACTAATCCCTAAAGCTTTAGCAGGTTGGAGAATTTTCTCTTCAGCCTCAGACTGCCTTCCCTACATGAGAAACTTATGTTTGTATCCATCTTTTCTCTCTTTGTACTATTTTCATTATAGTTCTTATTGGCTCTTTTGAGGACATTTTTCTTGGCAATATTCTTGTTGGAGTTTGGTTTTTTGACTTATCTATACATCCATTAAACTATAACCACAATTAAAGTGATGAAAATACCCATTTTCCTAAATGTTTCCATGAGCTGTTGTGTAACAGCTCAAGTACTTTTCTGTCCTACCCACTAACTGCTTTCTGTGACTGTCTATTTGTTTGAATGTCTAGATTTTTACATAAAGAGAAGCATGTATTCTTTTGTATCTTCTTTCACTTAACACAAGTATTTTGAGTTGAATTGATGTTGAGGTCTGTAAAAATAGTTCATTTCTATTTATTGCCAAGTAGTATTCCTTGTATGGATATACCACAATTTGTTTTTTCACCTGTTGGTAGACATCTGGGTTGTTTCCAATTTTTGACTATTATAAAAAAAAGCTTCTGTGAATTTTTGCATATAAATCTTTTTATGAAGGTATACTTTCACTTCTCTTGGGTAAATATCTAAGAGTGGAATGGCTGGATCATATGTTAAGTGTTTATTTAACAAACTGTTTCCAGAAATGATTTTATGATTTCACATCCCTGCCACTATTGTTTTAGAGTTCCAGTGGTTCAGTAGTCTCACCAACATTTAGTATAGTTAGACTTTTTAATTTTAGCTGTTTGAGTAGGTGTAGATTATAATTTATATTTCTCTTATAACTAATGATGTCGAGGATCTTTTTGTTTGCTTATTTGATATTCATAGACCTTCTTAGGCAAAGATGAGTCTGTCCAAAACATTTGCAGATTTATTTCATTGAGTTGATGGTTTTTGGATTGATTGAATTTTGATGGTTCTTTATATATTCTGGATACAAGTCTGCATCTTATGTGATTTGATACGTTTTTTCAGGCTGTGGTTTGTATTTTCATCCTTTTAAAAATATAGGAAAAGTAGAAGTTTTGAATTTCATGAAGTTTAATTCATCAATTTATTTTTCTGTGATTGTGCTTTTGGTGTAATAGCTAAGGAACCTTTGCCCATTCCAGGTAGCAAAGGTATCCACCTGTGTTTTTTGTGGAGGTTTTGTAGTTTTAGATTTTACATTTAGGCGTGGGATGCTTACATCTGCAGATTTATTTCAGGACTCATAATTGCTTTGATTAATGTACCTTTTAATAATATTTCATCTTAAAAATTAGAGTAATCCTCTAACTTTGTTCCCTTATTCAAAATCATTTTGGCTATTCTGTACCCTTGCATTTTCCTATAATTGGCTTATCAATTTCTGCAAAAAAAAATGTATTGGGACTATGTAGGATATATAGTTTAATTTAGGGAGAATTTGCACCTTAACATTGGGTTTTCCAGTCCATGAAGATGGTATCTCTCCCTACCTATTTTTTTCAAAGTTGATGGATAACATTTATTAAAATATGTCATACAAAAGGGGATGGTCTCTTTTATAAGAAAAAATATTAAACAATAAAATTCAATAAAGAAAACCATGCTGTTCTATTTTAATTCTTCCTCAATCAAAAAAAATCTGTGTTTAGTGTATAGATAGAATTTGCTACTAGTATATAAAAATAGTTTATATCGATCTTATATCTTGCAAAATTGCTAACTCACTCATTATAGTTATATATATATTTTTTTCTATCAGATTTTTTGGTATAGATTGTCTTGTCCTTTGTGAATAAGGAATTTTATTTCTTCCTTTCCCCTCCTGAATTACTTTTATTTTTTTTATCTTATTTCATTGGCTTGAACTTCCAGTGCAACGTTAAATAGAAGTGGTGAGAGCTAATATCCTTATCTTCTGATCTTAGGGAGAAAGCATTCATCTTTTACCTTTAAATAAAATATTAGCTGTAGGCTTTTTCACTGATGCTCCTTGTCTGGTTTCTTCTATTTCCAGTTTATGGAGAAGTGGTTTAGTTTAGTTTGGTTTTAGTTTTATGATCAGGAATGGATGGTAGATGTGTCAATTTTTTTTCTCCTACCTATTAAGAAGGTCATATGATTTTTATTTTGTTAATATGATAAAGTGATTAATTTTCAAATGTTAATCCATCCTTGAATACAAGTAGAACTGTAATAAGGTCCACTTGGTCATACTATATTATCTTTTTTGTATATCATTGAATTAAATTATTAAAGTTTTGCTCAGAATTTTTGCATGTATTTCTATAGTTTTCTTTTCCTGTAATGTCCATGTTTGGTTGTCAGGGTAACATGGTCCTCATATACAGAAATGTGAAGTATCTTCTCCTTCTATGTCTTGGATTAGTTGATGTAGAATTAATATTACTTGTTCCTTAATTGTTTAGGCCTAGAGTTTTCTTTGTAGGAATATTTTTAAATAAAAATTAAATTTAATAGATATGGGATTATTCAGGTTATTTCTTCTTGAGTGATCTTTGGTAGATTGTGTCTTTCAAGAAATTTTTGCACTTAATTTGTTAAATTTATTGGCATTTTCCCATAATATTTCCTTACTGTTCTTCTATTATCTGTTGCCTTTTATGATAATATCTCTACTGTCCCTGTTATTGGTAGTTTTTGTCTTAATTTATCTTTTTTATTCACAATCAATTTGCCTAGGGATTTTTATTCTTTTTAAATATAGGGAAGAACCAGCTTTTGATTTAATTGTTTATCTGTATTATTTTTGCTTTCTAGTTAATTGATTTTCACTCTGATCTTTATTATTTCCATTTTGTTGCTTAGCTTGTGAATAATTTTATCTTTTCTTTTTTAATTGATACTGAATTTTGTTCTTTTCTAATACATGCATTATTTAGTGCTCTTAATTTACACTAAGTACTGCCTTAGCATCCTGCAAATTTTGATATGCTATTTTTAAATTTTTACTTAATTCAGAGTACTCATTTCCTTTTTGTTTTCTTCTTTGATGCTGCCTTATTTAGAACTGTTTATTTAACAAATATTTGTAAATTTTATGGACATCTCTTTTATTGATTTCTGATTCAAGTCTGTTCTTGTCAGAGAACATATATTGTATGATTTGCAATTTGAGACTTGTTTTATGACCAAGAACATGATCTTTCATAATAAATGTATTGGGTGTACTTGAAGAGAATATGTTTTGCTGTTGTTGGATAAATTGTTCCATAGATCTCAGTTAGATTAAATTGGTTGATAGTGCTTTTCAAGTGTACTATCAGGAGTGGATGATAGTTTCCTTGATGATTTTATATTCATTATATAAAATGTTGACAAAGTGATATTGAAATTGGACCCAGTTTGTGGATATACCTATTCTTTCTAGTTTACTAGCTTTTGCTTTATTACTTGTGGAGATCTGTTGTTAGGTGTGTGAATGTTTAAGGTATTATGTCTTTTGGATGATTTGACCCCTTTGTCATTATGAAATGATATTTTTTATCCTTGGTAATATTCTTTACTCTGAAATCTACTTTATCTGACTTAAAGTAACCAATCTGGCTGTCTTTTGATAGGTGTTGGTATAATCTTTTTGTCTTTTTACTTTTAACCCGTCTACCTATTTATATTTGATGTGAATTTCATGTAGGTAAGCATGTACATGAGTCTTAACTTTTCAAATCTAACAGTATCTGCCTTTTAATGAAGGTATTTAGACTACTTGCATTTAATGTAATTATTGATCTGATTAGATTTAAATCTATCATGTTTTTGGGGTTCCATTTTTGTGCTCTCAATTTGAGTAACTGAGCAATTTTATGATTCCATTTAACCTACTCTTTTGGATCATTAGCTATATCTTTTCCTTTTTGAAACATATGATTTATTTTTGTATATTTTTTACTGGAGTTCAATTTGCCAACATATAGCATAACACCTAGTGCTCATCCTATCAAGTGCCCCTCTCAGTGCCCGTCACCGAGTCACCCCATCCCCCTGCCCACCTCCCTTTCCCCCACCCCTTGTTCATTTCCCAGAGTTAGGAGTGTCTCATGCTCTGTCTCCCTCGCTGATATTTCCCACTCATTTTCTCTCCTTTCCCCCTTAATCCCTTTCACTATTTTTTTATATTCCCTGTATGAATGAAACCATATAATGTTTGTCCTTCTCTGATTGACTTACTTCACTCAGCATAATACCCTCCAGGTCCATCCACATTGAAACAAGTGGTGGGTATTTGTTGTTTCTAATGGCTGAGGAATATTCCATTGTATACATAGACTACAAATTCTTTATCCATTCACCTTTTGAAAGATACTGAGGCTTCTTCCAGTTTCGCTATGTGGACATTGCTGCTATAAACATTGGGGTGCAGATGTCCCGTCGTTTCACTGCATCTGTATTTTTGGAGTAAATCCCAAGCAGTGCAATTGCTGGGTCGTAGGGTAGCTCTATTTTTAACTCTTTGAGGAACCTCCACATGGTTTTCCAGAGTGGCCAGTTCACATTCCCACCAACAGTGCAAGAGGGTTCCCCTTTCTCCACATCCTCTCCAACATTTGTTGTTTCCTATCTTGTTAATTTTCCCCATTCTCATGGGTGTGAGATGGTATCTCATTGTGGTTTTGATTTGTATTTCCCTGATGGCCAGAGATGCAGAGCATTTTCTCATGTGCTTGTTGGCCATGTCTGTGTCTTTCTTGGTGAAATTTCTGTTCATGTCTTTTGCCCATTTCATGATTGGATTGTTTGTTTCTTGGGTGTTGAGTTTAAGAAGTTCTTTATAGATCTTGGATACTAGCCCTTTATCTGACATGTCATTTGCAAATATCTTTTCCCATTCTGTAGGTTGTCTTTTAGTTGTGTTGACTGTTTCTTTTGCTCTGCAGAAGCTTTTTATCTTGATTAAGTCCCAATAGTTCATTTTTGCTTTTGTTTCCCTTGCCACTCTCACCACTGCTATTCAACATAGTACTAGAAGTCCTAGCCTCAGCAATCAGACAACAAAAAGAAATAAAAGGCATTCAAATTGCAAAGAAGTCAAACACTCCCTCTTCACAGATGATATGATACTGTACATAGAAAGCCCCAAAGACTCCACCCCAAGATTGCTAGAACTCATATAGCATTTCGGCAGTGTGGCAGGATACAAAATCAATGCCCAGAAATCAGTGGCATTTCTATACACTAACAATGAGACTGAAGAAAGAGTCAATCCCATTTATAGTTGCATCCAAAAGCATAAGATACCTAGGAATAAACCTAACCAAAGAGGTAAAGGATCTGTACCCTAAAAAATACAGAACACTTCTGAAAGAAATTGAAGAGTACACAGAGATGGAAAAATATTCCATGCTTATGGATTGGAAGAATTAATAGTGTGAAAATGTCTATGCTCTCCAGGGCAATATACACGTTTAGCACAATCCCTATCCAGATACCATGGACTTTCTTCAGAGAGTTGGAATAAATCATCTTAAGATTTGTGTGGAATCAGAAAAGACCCCAAATAGCCAGGGGAATATTGAAAAAGAAAACCAGAGCCGGGGGCATCACAATGCCAGATTTCAGATTGTACTACAAAGCTGTGGTCATCAAGACAGTGTGGTACTGGCACAAAAACAGACACACAGAACAATGGAACAGGATAGAGAATCCAGAAATGCGCCCTCAACTCTATAGTCAACTAATATTTGCCAAAGCAGGAAAGACTATCCACCGGAAAAAGGAATGGTGCTGGGAAAATTGGACAGCCACGTGCAGAAGAATGAAACTAGACCATTCTCTTACACTCTACACAAAGATAAACTCAAATGGATGAAAGATCTAAATGTGGGACAAGAATCCATCAAAATCCTAGACGAGAACACAGGCGGCACCCTTTGTGAACTTTGCCACAGCAACTTCGTGCAAGATACATCTAATACCTTTTTCTTATGTTAGAGGCGGCTTTTAGATTTATATTCCTCATCTTTAACTTACTAGGGTCTATGTTTAAGTCATACTATGCCACTTCAGAGTAGTGACATGCTTGGTAAATAAGAATAATTCTTATTGGAGAGTAATTGACATATAAAATTGTATTAATTTCAGGTGTGAGACATGGAGATTTGCTATTTTATATACATTATGAACTAGTCACCACAATCAGTCTATTTACCTTCTGTTTCCTGACAATTTTTATTGAATTCCAGACACTGTTTTATCTTAAAGAATGCTGGATATTATTTTTTACTTCTGTACATATTTTTTGAATTTTAGCTGACACATAATGTTCCGTTACTTTCAGGTGTACAACAGAGCGATGTGACAGCTTTATAGGCTATTGTATGCTCACCATAGGTGTTATTACTACCGTGTGGCACCATACACTAATCCAGTACCATTGCTTGTATTTTCTGTATTGTACCTTTTGTCACCATGACTCCTCTACATATTCTTGATCATTGTTCTGGCATACAGCGAAATTTCTTGGAAACAGTTTAATTCTTTTGAGTCTCAATATTAACTTGTTAGATGGGACCAACACAGTGATCAGTATAGGATGAACTGTTCCCCACTGCTGGGCCACAGGCCTCCTGTGTACTCGGCCCAGTTCTCTGTGCATCTTGAGCTGTTTCAGTCGGCCTGCTGGGAAGAAGCGCTGTTTTTGGTCTTCTGTGGGGGCTGACACTGTCCTTTCGAATCCTTTCAGGTCCTTTCCTAATAGGTGTGTGCTAATCAATATGCTGGTGTTACTTCTTTGTTCAACTCTCTCCTCTTTGCCGTGCACTCCATCTGCCTTGGACAGTTCAGACTCTCAGCTCAGTCTCCTCAACAGGGAATCTGCTGGGGTCACATTGGATCACTGCCCTGATCTGTAGCCGGGAACCTGTATCAGGACAATGAGCTGAAGCAATTGTGGGGTTCACCGTGTTCGTTTCTTATATCTCAGGTATCCTTCATTGTCCAGTCAGTATCCTGAAAACTGTTATTTTGTATATTTTGTCTGTTTCATGCAAGTCAATTAAATATCTAGGCCCTATTAGTTAATCTTGGCTGGAGTGAAAATACTTGGAGTGTTTTATGAAAGGCTAAATTGGCTTACAAAGGTCTACTCCAAAATTATCTCTTATCTCTGATTAAACGATCAGTTCTGGTGTATTTATGGTATAAGTTGCCTACTGCTAAGAATAATTTCACCCAACATGTGTACATCTGCTGTAACATTCACCGACCTCTTGGATAGATAGATTGTGGAAGGGTTTTTGTTTTTGACAACTGCTTTCAAAGTGTAATGAAAGTAAGAGTAGTTTTTTGTCTCAGTGAGATAGCATGGAATAAAAAAATTAGCATTATGGCCTTTCACTTAAGAAATACATGACCTTAGGAGTATTATGTATTTTTTTACCCTCTAATGCTCAGTCCTCTCAGGAATAAGTGGCAATGTTAGTTTAATCAGCTTATGAGTACAAATGAACATAGATATCAATTATTCATGCTGATTTTTCATTTTGAAGGTATATGATGTTTGGTACTGTGCACTTTTTCTTTTTAAAATACAATTCATAGGAACTTTGAGCTTTTTAGATATCTAGAATATAGTAAAATATTGTTTTTATTTTGATCTGAATGTGCTAGTATAGTTTCAGTTATTCCTGTGGGATGATCATGCAGTAATTACAATTTTAAGTAGTTCATATGTCTCAAAATGTTATCATTGCATATATTAATGCTATCTAAATGCAGTTGTAAAAAGACATATGAGGAAAATTATTAAATAATTATCAGAATGAAGTTGAGTTAATAGGTGTGACATCCAATTATAACTTGCCCCAGAGAAATATTGAGTGAAGGTTGAACATTTCAGCCTCAGCTAAGACCCCTACTCTTGCTAACTTAGGTTAGGTAGGATTCATAATTATAAAGGAAATCTTTGTTAGCATCTATTGTTATTAATACCTTGACATAATTTAGAATTTATGTATTATATATGTAGATTGAACTATCCATTGGAAGATCACTCTTATTTAAAAATCTTTTTTCACAGAGAATATGCTGAAGTGCATTTTAGGACTTGTTAGATAAGGTAGGGTGAGAGGTTATGGACAACTAAATAGGAAGGCTAGAATGATCCATGTGGTGGTAATAGGTTAGATTTGGAGATATAAGAATGAATTCATGTTTAGCTAAATATAGATCTAGATGGAGATCTGTGTGTATAGACACACGTGTGTGTGTATATATACACACACACGTATGTCTATACACACATATACAAACATGTATGTATGAATATTTATATATGTATATATTATTAGTGTGGCCATGCATATTTCCTTGCTGAGGTGCCTGGACATAACAGCACCTCAGTAGCAACACCCCAGATGCCTTTCAACCAGATCTTGGTTTCTAATACTATATTCAAGTAAAAGAAAATAGGTTTTTAGAGAAATGACTGATTCTGAGCCTAGAACTAGGAGTATACAAGATGAGGCTGGAGAATCTTGTAGTGCCAGAAAGGGGGAGGTGGTGGTGGTGGTGGCTGTTGTTTGTTTTAATGCTGCAAAAATCCCACAATGATGAGTATGTCAAATGGACGTGGGTCGAATGAAAGACTCCCTAGTGGCCATAGCTGGAATAATTTGGGCAACAGAATAAAAATATACTTTGGGAATACAACCCACAGCACTGATAGAAACGCATTAGTCAATAAATAAATGAGAAGTAAAATTTCTTATGCAGAAGAATTCAAAATAATTTATGTAGATACTGTGCCTACAAGGAGGTGAAGCCTAAGTCCTCACCCCTTAAGTGTGCACAGTGATTTCCTTCTATATAGTACAGTATGGAAAGGGGGGGGAGAGTAAACTTATAATAGAGAAAATTGACAAACACTACTTTAGTCAGTTGCTCAAGATTAACTTAACAGTGATTAAGTCATGTCAGCATATACCCGCACTTGACTCTGGTTTTCTTTCCTTAAAGCCAGTCTAATCATAAACGATACTTTAGATGGATTTAAAATTAAGGGGCATTCAGTAAAACACCTGACCGGTACTCCTCAAAGCTGTCAAGATGATCAAAAACAAGGAATATCTGAGAAACTAACAGCTAAGAGGAGCCTAGGGAAACATGAAAATTGAATGTAATCCTAGATAGGATCCTGGAACAGAAATAGGACATTAGGTAAGAGTGAAGAAATTAGGAATAAAATGTAGACTTCAGTTAATAAGATGACAATATCGGCTGATTACTTGTGACCAATGTGCCATATTATTGCAAGATGTTAATAATGGGAACCTGGATGTAGGATATAATGGGAACTCTGTTCTGTCTTCACATTGTTTTTATAAACCTAAATTTATTCCAAGATTTTTAAATATTTAAAAACATTTAGCTTTATTTTAGCAGTTATCAGTTAATGGTGAAACAAATTTGAACAGTGTACAAATGTGCTTTAAAGTTAAAATAAAAATTACATTTATTTCAGTGCATTTTGCTATCTATTTATATGCTAAATCTCCTTCTCTAATTGTTGCACAACTTGTTCCTGGTTATTTTGGGTTGAGAGACACACACTGTACCTTTCTTTATTGATGGTACTAAATAAATACTGAGAAGAAATGAGGAAAACAGATTTCTTTAAATATTTATTTATTCATGAGAGACACACAAAGAGACACAGAGACATAGGCAGAGGGAGAAGCAGGTTCCCTGCAGCGAGCCTGATGCAGGACTTGATCCCAGGACCCTGGGATCATGCCCTGAACCAAAGGCAGATGCTCAACCACTGAGCCACCCAGACACCCAGAAAAGAGATTCTTCTCATTAAAAGTTGTCTCATGCTGTGTAAAGTGGAATATATTTCTCTAAGTCCCTTGACTGAGACCTAAATATTTAAGCACTTGGGTTGCCTCGTAGAGAATCACTATGCTACAGTGGAGCTTACATCGGAAATCTCCATTGTATATACCAACACCTTTTTAGGAGAAAAGTATTGCTTAGCTGTTTGTTGATAAACTCTTCCCTTGAGATTTACCCACTCTCTTTCATCATTGCTTTTGAAAACTCCCCTCCGTCTGAAGGAATGGGGGTTGTCAACTTTTAAAGTTTCAGGCACATGTCAGGTCATTTCTCTTCTCCCACAGCCAGCTTTTCCTATCCTTTTTTGTTTACTTCTGTTGTGGTGCACCAAAATGCTGTGTCCTCTGCACGTTTGTTGTAGGATATTGGGTGCCTTGTGCTCTAATTTTAACTGGCTGATGATCAGTATAAAGATTTCTGGAGTCTGTAAAGAGGAAGAACAAAGAATTGAAATATGTATTATGCTGTCATATTTAGGAATTTCTGTAGAATATCACTGTTTTTATTTAAAAAATGTTTGAGGATCATTTATATGTAACATGAGTCATGGTTGATACAGAGGTAAGAGGTAATAATTCTGCCTTCATGGACCTTAAAGTATAGTAGTTACATATATAAATATAATGAATACAAGATTAAAAAAAAAAAGTGCCAAGCCAGGAGATACTGCTTTTTAGATGCTTGTGGATGCTTATTAAAAAGCTGTATTCTTATTGTCACTGATACTTTTTTCTTTATTAATGTCAGAAAAAAATAAAATGCAGAGCTATAATGGGTGTAGCAAGAATTAACAAGGAGAAATAATGAAAATGAAAAAGAGGCGAGATGAAGTTAGGGATGTGGATTCTGTGATAAAAACATGTCTACAAAATCTGAGTTCCACAATGAAACACTGTGAGCCAAAGCATACAGTGTCAGAAAATGACTCTTGGTGAGATGTTTTTCCTTTTTCCTTTGAGAGCTGAGCCATTTTCCACTCTTTTCCACTTTGCTGTTCATACAAGGAGACCAGCTTGTCTGGGTCCCTTGTCATCTGGCTTCCACTTGGAGTTCACCAGTGGAGAGCCCCCCAAAAAAGATGAGAGAGAAGATAGGAGGGAAATGAGGCCGTTTTTCCCCTTTTCTCCCTTCTGCAGGGGCTCCCTCAGGCTAGCTGTGTCCCTCTACCAATGATCATACTCATAATTTAATGATAATGCCTGGTCTCCAATCTGGACATGCCAATTCCTACTATTCCTAGTTCACATTTCCCACTTGCTTAGAAATTATCTAAGTATATTTCTTTTCTAGTTCCCAAATTCAATGCTTTTGAAGCTGAAGGATGAACTTTCCAGCATTCTGCTTTTGAGCGTGGACATAAATGAAGGCCACCCAAATGAGGACAAACAGGACATTTTGTAGGGGGGTCAGCTACCATGGCTTTTGTTTGGTGGAGACATCAAGGCATGCAGGGAAGTTAAGAAAGCTTTGTAGTAGAAAATTGTGTGTGTGTGTGTGTGTGTGTGTATTTTTTGTTGTTGTTGGAGTTCAATTTGCCAACATATAGTATAACACTCAGTGCTCATCCTGTCAAGTGCCCTCCCCTCAGTGCCTGTCACTCTGGAAAACTATGTGGAGGTTCTTCAGAGAGTTAAAAATAGAGCTACCCTATGACCCAGCAATTGCACTACTAGGGATTTATCCCAAAGATACAGATGCAGTGAAAAACCGAGACACCTGCACCCCGATGTTTATAGCAGGAATGTCCACAATAGCCAATCTGTGGACGGAGCCTTGGTGTCCATCGGAAGATGAATGGATAAAGAAGATGTGGTCTGTGTATACAATGGAATATTCCTCAGCCATTAGAAACGACAAATACCCACCATTTGCTTCGACGTGGATGGAACTGGAGGGTATTATGCTGAGTGAAGTAAGTCAATCAGTGTAGTAGAAAAGTTCTACATTTGTTCTGATCAGATGTTGTTGGTGTGGTGAAGCTGGAGGCAGGCTAAGTAGAAGTGAGACATCTAATTTGATTTATTTGGAAGCCTATTTGACTTTCTCTGGTTAGTTCTCAGTTGAAAGCAAGGAAAAAAAAAAAAGGAAAATCTGGTGGACCAAGGCCTGACTGCACTGGGATGATAGCTTAGAGTTTGTAGGTCAGAGTTGAATTGGTGTATATGATTCAACCATTATCTGTTAGTATTGTCAGTCTCTGGAGCATGGAAACATTGGATTTGCTTTGCAGCTTTCTTAGTCAACATCTGAAGGGACTTAAGTCACTGAGTAGCAGATTAACTATAGATTGTTCTAGGTGCAGTTCAACAAATCTAGGAGGAGATAGTGACCATCTTGAGGTAGTGATGGTAGAAGACAGAAGCAAATTTGGCCTATTTTGGTGAGTTCTGTAGACAATCTGCTAGACTGGGGCAGTTAGGGCCTGTGCTTCATCTGGGAATTTGCAGTACTTGGTGTCATGCATATTTATGCCTTAGGAGCGTAGTGTAGTTTTGCCACAGCTGACTTTTTGTATAGTTTTGTCAGTCATTACTGTGACTCGGTCACAACTTTGTCAGCTCTTTTGTTGTGTGGATGTCAGCAAAATTTCTTGTAAAGCAGAGAAATCTTTATTCTCATCTGAGAATCTGGAGTTGGGGGGTGGCAAGCCTATGTGTGAGTCAAGCATCAAGTGTCAACAAATTTCTAAATTCTGTATTCCCATATAGTCTTATGAGTTATCAACTGAAGCTGCTATGAACTTCATATGAACATATGAAAAAGGCCTAATTACATCTCCTCCTCATCCAAATGAAGGCAGGGAAATGAAACTTTGAGGATTGTGGTACTTGGTGGCTGCTATTCTCATACATTCTTGACTCTGCTCTACACAGTTTTCCAGTTGTTTCTGTTGTTGTATCACTTCCTTTTTTCAAAACATCTTGTGTCCCTTAGCATGAGATTGTCTGTACAGTCAAGCTGTAGTGTTAATTTGCTTCTTAGATCACTCCCATTGCACTGAAGTCCCCAAAGCGACTCCATTTTCAATTTTGTCATTGTTGTTTGGCTATTTTAAAGAAATTCTAAGCCTCATGAGTCAGATGAGAAATTTAATTTGGGGAGAAGTATAGGAGAGGATACTCTGAAATGTAATTTGACTGTGTTTGAAATGTAATCTGACAATAGCCTTGAAGGATAAGATACAGGTTGAGAGCAAAAGGAGCTGACCTTTCTCTTCTGGCTGAGATTGGAGGAGTCATACCTTTGTAGCTACTAATACCTGCTCTTGTAATGGAGCACAGTATTGGTCTTCTTTGGGACTTAATACTTCATAGGAACTTAGTATAGGTCCAACTACAGACACTTTTCTCTCACAGTTGGCAGAGACAGAGATTCTAAGTGGTCAGGTTAGAGTAAACTGGGTTTTGATTCCATTCCATTCAAAGAATGAATTCTATCATTGGCCTACGAGCTCTTAAGGGCAAAAATTGAGTCTTAACTTTACATAACTACAAGCTACCACAGTAATTTATTAATAGAATATATTCATATGTTTATTATAAAGGGTTAACTTATAGCTATGATATTTTGAAAACATGGTCTTTACCTTGGAAATAGATTATTCTTTATTCATCAACCCATTAGCACATATAATATGTGAGAAAATAGATCTTTATATAAAAATTAAGATGTCTTTTATATTGTCTTTGTTTCCTTGAAAGTTCTATTTCTAACCTTTTGGTGGTTGTCCTATAATGTGAGGCTCATTGAGTGTCCTAGTGATCTTATTAGAAAGTAAAAAATAATAATAATAAAAAATAAAATGAAACAAAATTAAAAAAAACCTTGTTATTATGTAAAATTTGAAGTAAACAATGATCCATATCCATAGCTATTGAAATATTGTGTATTGAATCCAGCATGGGCAGTATCATGCCTTATTTACAGGTTTTCCACACACCGGTACAGTGGTAGAAATGGATGAAATTATAATAT
This sequence comes from Canis lupus familiaris, assembly GCF_011100685.1. Taxonomy (NCBI): domain Eukaryota; kingdom Metazoa; phylum Chordata; class Mammalia; order Carnivora; family Canidae; genus Canis; species Canis lupus. Next base: position 13,368,569 of record NC_049258.1, read on the forward strand.
GCAGGGAACTTTCTATCATGGAGGAAAAAAGCTAGTGACAGAGGTGATGATCTATTCATGTATGTCATGTGAATATTAATTGGTTTCTTTTAAAACTTTCGTTAAACCGGCAGTAATAGTTATAGAAGTAGGAAGATAGTTCATGCCTAGTTAAAGATATCTGGCCTTCTCTTTTGTTAAAGAATGACTTCAAAGCTGAAATTTGCATTATGAACATTAATGTGATAATTTTAAAAGTACCCATTAGTCTGACATTTTTAGGATAACAAAACTAAATTCTAGTGAAGTTGAGACATATGGAAGAACAGTAGTAGATATTAGGCAAAAAATAATCTGATCACAATAAAAATATGCTTTTGCTTGAAAATCTGTCAAGAGGAATTTCCAAGTATTTCAAAAAATGCATGTTAAATGTGCCTTACTACAGTTTTGAAATAGATTAAAATTATATGCAAATTAATGCAAATCATGTGGCTTGAAGATTAAATTTTTAAGTGCTATCTTTATTCCCTGGAGTAAATGGCTGTTAAAGAATGGATATATAAATATCTGACTGACTGGCTGGCTGGTAGCGAATGAATGAATGAAGGATTGAATTTTTTTTATCTTTGAAAGCTGTTACATTTTCTCCTCTGCCAGTGGGCCATTTTTTGATCATAATCAAAATACAGTCTAGGATGTGGGTGATTGCAACTCCAATCTTAGCCTAATCAATGCAATTCAACCACATGAAGACCTTTTGCCCCATAATGATGCAGGGCCAGTGCAGAATTCTTAGGCTGCAGTGTTCAGATCGAACCCCAAAGAGAGGAGGAGGCCATTTTCTCAAAACCTATTCATTCAGTACATATCTCCTGAGCACCTACCAGAAGCCAGGCAGCTGTTTAGATGCATCACCATCAGCAACAGTTGTTAGTGTTTGTGCCACTTATTCTTTCTGGAAATGTCCTCTTCCCTCAGATTCTGTCCTATGTCTTTTTTTTTTTTGGTTTTTCTTCCACTTCTGGAAGGAAAGTTGTTTCCTTTTCAATCTCCTTTTCTGACCTTGCCTTAGGAGTTCCTTAAGGTTCAGCTTTTGTCCTGTGCTCCTTATTTGCTCGGGTGATTCTCAACCCTGACTATGACCACAAGCTCTAGGCTGAGGCCCCAAGCATGGACACATTTTAAAAGCTTCATAAGTGATTCCGATGCACAGCTAGAGTTGAGAGCTATTTTTTTTATAGCGTAATCTGGGGAATTGTTTGTGTCTCAGAACTTCACTTTTGTCCGTCCTGATTACTGTCATATCCGTATCACCTTCCACAAAGTGCCCCTTCTGTGCCCCTGGCTAACCAAGAAGATATTTTCTTTAGAAAAACCATTTATCTGCTTTATCTCAAAAATACCTTTACTTTCTGATTTCTTTTTATTTATTCTTTAATTCTGATCCAGAAATGTTAACCTTGGACCTTCCTTCCTTCTTGTTTTCGATATTGTTAGCACACCATGATCAAATTCACCTTGATGAGGCTAGTATTAGCTACTCATTTGCCCCAAATACTCTTGGTGCTCTGTTGCCTGCAGGATCAAATTTAAAATTGTTACATAGAATATAAAGCTTCAGAAATCTAGGTGGCCCATAGGTTAGTTTCCTCACAGAACATCTGTTTCAGTGTTTTGTAGCAGGGCCTGTGCATTCCCACCTTCTGCACAAAGCTTTCCGTGACTTCTCCAAGCCATGGCTACCTTCCTTCCCACATCTTACTGATTGTTTAATGCACTGAATCATATAACTTTTTTATTGAAGTTTGGCTATTACCTAGAGGAAAAAATCTTTTTTTAATTTTTTAATTTTTTAATTTTTTTTATTTTTATTTTTTTATTTTTATTTATTTTTTTAGAGGAAAAAATCTTGACAGACCTTGCCTTGAAATCTAACCGTAAATATGTACTTTTATTCTTCCTTTTATTTATCAGAGACATTTTTAAATGAATCAGGAAAGGTGATGGAACATGGGTTATATGTTACAGTAGCAATGTAAGGAATGTTAAAAGCTTAGGAAAGAGCCTATTCTGAAACATTTTCTATAAGTTCATTGTCAGCAATTACTGGATGGCTATTGTGTGCTAGGAACTTATTTATTTGTTATCTTATTTTCATCCTTATATAAAATAGTATTCTCTCAACTTTAAGATGAGTAGACTGAGCCCCAGCACCATTAATCAGCTTTTCTTCATATTACAGGCATGACTAGGATTACAGGTTAGGTCTTCAGATTTCAAATCTGGTGCTTTATGTTTCTAACCCAGTTCATAAGTTTGGGGAAGGGGTTGCAGGTCAAACAATTGCACCTTTTTATTTCATTAGCATTTTATTTTCCTTTCCCAAAACCCTGTAGATATGAGAGGTCGTCACTCAGGTGTCAGTAAGTAATGAAATATGAGAAGGATCATAGGATAAGCTAAATTTTCCAGATCTCCTTCGAAAAGTTACTCCAGCTTCCGTCTAAAGTAAAAGGCCTCCCCTGGCAGAGCAGCAGTTTTCAATGTTGGGTTGTTATAGTCATTTAAATAATGCCTTCTTTATAGGACCAATGCTAAAAATGTTCTAAAATTACCTGGTGCATGAATTTTCTAAGAAACTATTTTAATGAACTAGGGTTTGAGCTCTGCTATTATTACTTGAAGATTCGGGCTAATGAACATTTCAAGAACATGAAGATCAAGTTTATTTCCTTCTAAAGGAGGGATCAGTTTCCTCCCCACCATCTCTTTGAAATGGAAAATGAGGGCAGTGTTCCCTCTCTGGCTGTTGTCTAACTCAGAATGACTTCTTGTCCAATCATCCAGGCAAAAGGGACCATTAGAAGACTTCCATCCTCTGTAGCTAGAAAGAAGGGAAGAGAGCATGTACATGGGACAACTGCTATTCCATTAGATCTCTGTTAGACGTGTGAAGTCTGTTTCCTCCTTTGGATTTGGTGAGCAAATGGAATTTAGAACAAAGAATCATAGCTATGTTTGCTGGAATATACCTGTTATATTTTTCAAGAACTACTTTTAATATCTAAAGAATTGAGTAAACTGAATATGCATACTTAACATGTGTATTATTAATTATAAAAATAATAGGCTTTGGCAATCAAGGTTGCCAAATGCTGTTGCTGGAACTCTCCTTCATTTCCCAAATTTACCCCAGTAGCTTTGTTTTTTTTAGATGCTATATAATTTAAAAATTTTACTTGAACTTTGCTATGAATAGAAAAATTAGGCGTAGGAAGCTGCACTTCAAAGGGAAATGTAATTTTACTCTTCCAGCTACGTTTGCTGAGATCAAAAGCATTTGAGAGGTGACCTGGGTGGTCATTACAAGTAATTGGAAAAGAAGTACAATTTCTTATTACTGCATCTAAAAATGAGGACAACATTCTTTAAATATCGCATTTATATAAAAACCTGCAAAAACTCTATCCACATGTCTTAATTAGATGCTACAATAAAGATATTTCATTGTTTTTATAACTTGTGTTCAGATATAAAACTTACTTAAGCATTACTTAGCAGAAATATTAAAGTCCAGCCTAGAATAAAGAAAAAGCAAAAAACGATATGTCAAAGATATATTGAGAAGTGTTTGATTATGATTAGAGGGAAATAGAATTTCCACTTTCAAACTAAATCTGTATTCACTTGGCCTTATTATTGTACCTACTTGGCAGTTAAAGGATGCATTACCTTTCGGACAAAAGCCTTTTCATTGTAGTAGCTCATTTTGTAGTTCCTACTTTGCACTTATGAAAACTTCCTATTTCAGAGGGAACTCTTCCAGTTGACAAGCATGTATAGATTTCATGAAGGAAATGTTCAGAAAAAAAATTGCTACAATATAAATAAGTTGTATTGAATAAGATTTGTCACACTAGTTCTATGGACTCCTGAGTATAGGTGGATATTAAATTGGAGATCCACAAGTGGAGTGTCCCATTAACATTTTAATGACCTTAAAATGAGTAATTGTATTCTGGACTTTCTAGATGATTTTTGAAAGCTGAACTCTGAAAGATTTTAAGATTTTAGTGTTTGTGCTTGCTTTTGTTTATAACCGATTCTAGGAGGCTGATTCTCCTGTACGGACAAAAGTTTAACAGTCATTCAAATATAGAAAAGTGAGAGACTATTGGATTGTCTCATGGCACCCCTTTTGTCAATATGTGCTGTTCACATTAAAAGCAATTGAATTTCATAGGAAGGGAGAATGGACAGGCCGCCCTAAAAGCACAGCTAGAGCAAAAGTAGAGGGGCATGGCGTTTCATATCACACTTGGGAACAGCTGTGTGCAGAGAAATGAAGCAGAGATAGGAGACTAGCGGGGGAGGTGAGGGGGAAAGTCATCTGCAAGAGTAGGTGGGTTCCAGGGTGTGGAGAGTGCACTGAGCTGGAGCATTGAAGAACCACTCAAGGTCTCAGATAGGGCTGTGACACAAGCTTGACTATACTCTAATTTCTTTTTTTTTTTTTAAGATTTTATTTATTTATTCATGAGAGACACAGAGAGATAGAGAGGCAGAGACACAGGCAGAGGGAGAAGCAGGCTTCACACAGGGAGCCCGATGTGGGACTCGATCCCGGGACTCCAGGATCACACCCCACGGCCAAAGGCAGGCACTAAACCACTGAGCCACCCAGGGATCCCTCTTGACTATACTCTAAAAAAATTTTCTAGTGTGCATTTTCTTTCCAATGATATCTCCAATTGATAGTTATTATTTTTTTATTTTTTTATTTTTATTTTTATTTTTTTATTATTAGTTTTTTATAAAGCAAAGTATGCTGGGCACTATGAAGAGAAAATAAAAAATGAACACCTAGTCTGTATCATTAAAGAACTAACACACTTTGAAACCAAAGAGGTATACACATGTGAGTTAGCATTTACTGTAGTAAAAGAGAAAGTATTGTTCTAAACTGGCAATTAAATGCACATAAGATTTATAGTACCAAAAATATCCTCAAACTCTAGCTTGTTACCTAACAATGCTTTCATTTATATAAAAAAGAGTGAACGTGAATCATGTGCCTTATTATGGTCTGATCATCAGCAATTTTATCATTGCACAAGTGGATACCATGTTATAGATAAATCTCGAAGAGTCCCAGTATTCAGCCTTAAAGGCAGTTGATATTTTCTGGCATCTTTGAATGTTGTAGCTTGGTTAAATTTTAGATAGCTCTCCCTTTTTCTCTCAAACTTGGGGGAAAGGACAAAAGACATTAATGAATAGCCCCATCTTGGCTGCATTAACAGCATAGGTAGAGCTTTAAAGATTCTGCTCCCTAGGCCTCTATTGGTACTGGTTTAATTTAACCAAAGATATATAAGTCCTCTTTGTGCTTAAATATTTTCTGTGTCTTATATTGACTTGAGATAAAATCCAGTCTCTAACATATCCTAGTCCTGTCTACTCCAAAATCCCATCCACCTCTCTTCCCCTGTTCCAGTTATGGAAGTCATGTTTAGCTTCTTCCAGCCCATTGCACTCCCACATCAGGAATGTTCTACTTACTTCAACCCAATGCACGCTCTTCACCTTGTGATGACATCCTTTTGCTTTCATACGAAGTATTATCTCCCCAGAAAAGGCTTCTGCTTTTCTTGATCTTTCCAACGAAATCAAGTCTCTCTATACTCAAAACTTAATTTTGTCCTTCATGGCTGCTCTTACTGTTTATGTATTTCTGAGTAGTATTTGCTTTACCTGTTTCTTCAACTAGTCTGTTGTTTTCATGAAAAAAACAAATCAGTTTTTTGTGCTGTAAACCCAGTGTCCACCATAGAATAGAGGCTCAGTGAATAAATTTTTATTGGTATTTTGGACAGAGCGAAAGGGATTGGTATGAGTAAGATTCAAATAATTAAAATAGATATAATTATTCCATTTTAAATAATCAAATGCATATCTCCTGAGACAAGTTAGAATCCTATAAAGGAGTTACATTGTGATGCTGCTGGACAAATGATCTCTCTCTCTCTCTCTCTCTCTCTCTCTCTCCCTCTCTTTCCCTCTCCCTCTTTTCCCTCTCAGAGCCTCCCTTTCTTTCCATGCCCAGTGCAGAGCCCTACACGAGGCTTGATCTCATAACCCTGAGATGATGACCTGAGCCAAAATCAGGAGTCAGACACTTAACAGATTTAGCCACCCAGGCACCCCTGGACAAATCTCTTAAAACTTAATGTTACATATATCTGGCTATTATTAAAGCATAAGCAGAAATATAAAGAAATCTTTTAAAAAGTCCTGAGTATTGTGTATTTTCATTAATTATCCTCATTAAAAGATCAAACAGCTTTTTAAGAGGAATACGTTTCCACAATAGATAGGGATGTTGACAATCAATAGACTGGAGCTGGAAAAAGGAAAATAAGGCATAAAGCTTAAAAGGCAAGAAGAGAGGAAATTTTTCTATTCCTATCCTCCCAGAGATCAGCAGCAGAGTGTTTATTAAACCAAAAGTGATCAAATCACTTTTACTGTGTCAGCGTGGGCTGAAAAAGACACCTGCATTTCATGAATTGATGAGTAATTGTTTTAGGCCTGATTCTAAGTATGCTGTTGATTGCAGTAGTGTGATGTGGTTGAAAAAAGCACTGGGTTTAGAGCTAGAACACCTGGATTTAAGTCCTGGTGTCACCACTTACCTTATACATTAGATCTGGAACAAGTCACTTAACTTCACCAAGGGTGATTTCATTTATGAAATGGTACCCTGCAGCATCCTTACATGTATCAAATAAGATAATTACAGGAAAGCACTTGGAGAACTGTATGCAATACTAAAATGTGCTGTTTGGATTTAGATATATATTTGTCTCCAAGTAATGCACTTTGTGCAGACGTGGAGCTACACCCTATCCACCCGCCTCCGGACTTCGGTTACCCTTAGTAGATGATATGAGTACCAAAAAATGTTATTTCGTGAAGAATGTGGCATAATGCAGATGTGAAACAGCATACTTTTGTCCCTCCCTTTTGTCCTCCTTCCCCATATTTGTGTTTGGAAAGGAGAGATGTATTGATCTCAGGAACAAATAAGTTCCATTTTGGAATAAAATGCTCTATTTACCCTTTCACTAATTAAAATTTTTTTTAATAATTATAAAACATATCTGAGAAGGAGGTAAAATAAATATATGTATTTCCTAATGTGTTCTGAAATTAGCTTTTAGCATGAATGAAGCTTTAATTCCATTTATCAAGGGAGATATAACATTATTTAAAATATGTTGGAGTATTATGTATGTAGTATTGTTTAAAGCAGATTACTTTGCATCTGAGAAATTAGAATTTTGTATTTCTGAAATGATGAATAAAATAAATGAGAATATTAAATACGTAGATCATAGTTTACACATAAGAACCACGTATAAGAGCAAATGATCATATGCATTTCTAAAATACCTTTAAATTATATCTGAGAGGGCAGCCCCGGTGGCTTAGCGGTTTAGTGCCACCCTCAGCCTGGGGTGTGATCCTGGAGACCTGGGATCGAGTCCCACGTCGGGCTCCCTGCGTAGAGCCTGCTTCTTTCTCTCTCTGCCTGTGTCTGTCTCTCTCTCTCTCTCTCTCTCTCTCTCTGTCTCTCATGAATAAATAAATAAAATCTTTAAAAAAATAAAATAAATTATATCTGAGAGCAAAAATATGTGCGTCTGTAATATGTAAGTGCATACGTCTGAGTTTGAGCATGTATGTGTATGTTTGTGAAGAAAATATAATGCTAACACTTTTTCCCTCTGGAAGATATGATGATATTTTTTCCGTTTTTTAAAGAGACTTCTACAATGATTATATGCTTCACTGATCACAAAAATGTTGTAAAAGTGAATTTTAATATGCTGTATATGACTTAAAGAGAAAATTTGAGATTAGTGTCCTCTACAGCAACAGCGTTCCTTCCCTGCTTTTAAATCACATTTTTGGAGCCCAGTTAGATGTTTCACCCTCAATGAAACACCAGCACGAGGTGTTTAATTACCACCAAGTGGTGTATGATTGGACCCCCTGAGGTGGCATACTTTCATATGAATTATTAGAATCTAACCTATATCCCAGTAGTAACAATGAAGTTACCCAATAGAGTTGCTAATCAATAAGACTATATAAGAATCTAAGCTTTTCTGTTTACATATTTGTGAGAGAGTAAATATAAAGTTCAGTATGTACTTTCCAAAATGCCCCCTCTTTTTAAAATCTAGAAATGTAGTAGAGGTTAGTACAGTTAGCCTGACATCTTTTAATAACCAAATTTGGTTTCATGGATTTAGAGTGCCTACACATTTTTAATGTTTGAATTTTCTTCTGATTAAAAAAATAAGAGCATAAAAATTGTGGTCTTTCCAAAAGGGAGCTTAACTTAAGCATAAAGCATTCAGCTTTGTAAGTTGTTGAATTTGGTTCTTAATAACTTTGTTAAGAGGCCCTGCTGATCCCCTTGCAGTGACAAGCTCACTGTTCTGTAGAAAAGACCATTCCCTTATTGGTCTGCTCTTCTCATTTAGCAATTTTCACCTGATCTCTGCTTCCCTTTAATATTTTTCTCTCTGGAATACTAGTGAATGATAATACTTTTTAAAGACATAATTCATCATGTATTGGAAAAGCACTATTTGTCCTGTCTAACTTTTCTTTCAAAGACTTACTCCGAACACCCCACTTCCATCTTGGTTCATTCAGTAAAACTGTCTTGAGTATGGTGTTCTAGACACTGGGGCTGCCAGCATGACGCTGATAACATCATCAAGGGCTGTGGAGTATAACGGGAGAGACAGATACATACTCAGGTATATCAAAAGAGAGTAAGTGCTATTGTTGAGTGAGTGACAAAGGGCTATGAAAACAATAAGATCTTAAGAACAAACTGTTAGCACAAAGAAGCTTTTCATAGAAGATCATATTTGAATCAGTTTTTGAGTCAAATAGGAATTTGTACCCAAAAAAGCAGGAAGAAAGTCATGCTGTGCAGGGATAATATTTTATAAAATAAAAACTTTGAATATCCTTTTTTGTCAGTGCTATGCTTTGAAGAATAATGCTTCCCTCCTGACTACCATGGAACCTGGAGAGAGCTTTCATTTTCTGTTTAGTTAATGTAAATTCTAGAAATGTAGTAACATTGAAAACATTATTTATGCATGTTCAGACAAAAGTATTTATTGTTAGAAACTTACAATATTACAATATTATTAAAGGAGTTGTTTATCATAAACTTGTAAATCCAGCCCCATTTTGAGCTACTACACTTGGGTAAACTTGGTGCTTTGGGGTATTATAATAATTGTGACTAGTTATATTGATGTCAGTACTGTTTCACATAGCACCAAATCTGTGCTCTCGGAGCATAACTTTCCATGGTCAAGGTCAACTGTGTTACAAGGCACATGTCATTGTGTCAATTGTGCTTTTACCATGAAAATAGGTATTTTGTTGAAAGAGTAAAAGCATTTTCTTTAAAAAAAAAAAATACAGATTTGAGAGAGGGCAAGAGAGGGAGTATGAGCAGGGGGAGGAGCAAAAGGAGAAGCAGACTCCTTGCTGAGCAGGGAGCCCAGCCCCTGGTTCAATCCCAGGACCCCAGGATCATGACCAGAACCAAAGGCAGATGCTTAACCGACTGACCCACCCAAGCACCCTGAAAAAGTAAAAGTATTTTCTTATTTTTAATAAGGTAATATCAGGAAAACTTGTAAGTATTAGATGTGTAAACAAAGTCAAACTTTTCATTGATTCTCATGTTTTCCATTTCGGTTTTAGACATATCTTATTGTAAGCCTGTTCCCAGCTTTTTGGTGACTTGCATGTACTCACTGCTTTAATCTGATATACGTGTGTCATCCAAATCCTTCATTCTCTTTGTATTATTTTGGAGAGAAAGGTACAATTTAATCTTTTCGTCTCATTGCCCTGACAATTCCCTGTATCTTGCACTTCCACCAGTTCTCTTGGGTCTTTTTATTTATTTCTTCTTCTTTTTTGGCAATTTGATGTTCTCACAAGGAGAAAGGGAAGAAAAAATTCAAGGATAAAGGGAGGGAAATAAACCTATAATCAATAGGAAGGATGATTATCGTTAAGAACTGGCAGCCAAATTCTTAAGGAACAGCAATTTTGTTCAAGATGCTACTTTAAAAGGAGATTTAAGGTAGAAGTTGAAAACGGATAAAAATCTCTCATTCCTGTAATGCTGGGTTTCTGGTGATTTTTAACGTGTGAAGAGACCTGTCTCATTGAACCGTAAATATTTTAGTGCTGCTTCCAAAATGTATTAATGTATTTTTCTTAAAAGAGACCTTTTCATGAAACTATGTAGTTGTTTTTCCCTAGCCCCAGACACACAACAAGTAAAAGAAGAGATGCTCTTCTTTTTCTCCATACAATTATACAGTTAGTACAATTTAATGTCACTAACATAATTGAGGGAGCAGCTGATATGAAGTTACTCAGTAGTAGTACTTCAAATCACATAGAAAAATGTAGTTGAATAAAAATGTAAGATCTACAAATTAAAGGATCAAACTCTTAAAGGTGTGGAAGCATTTCCAAATTCAAGTTACCTGTGACAGCTCTGGAGAAATAATTTAGTGACCTTCACAATTCTGTAGGACTTTTTCCTAATGAAATTCTACCCATAAGCCATTTATCTTCATAAAATATATAGAAAATTGGAAGTGTCTTTATACCTAACTTTCACTCCTTTCCTGCAGAATTAACACTTAATGGCACATTTCCGGTGGTTGCCATTGGTACATCCTCCTTTGTGGTACCAAGACAAATGAATCCCCCTCGTATGATTTTTTAGAAGTTGTACAGAAATTTTTGTTTGTTGCTCAATGTTTTTCAAAATAAGTATTTTTAGTGTTCCCACCTTGATAATGCTTTTGATCAAATTTTTCCTAGGATGAAAGTTAACATGCATAATGAATAAATGTCTAAATGTTTTAAGGCTCAACCAATGGCAAAATTGATCTTGAAGGTGGTGTCATTTCATGAGAGATGAATGAATCAATTGGATTAGAAAGTGGGAGGAAGGGTTATGTGGAAGGAACCCTAGTGCACTAGGGTTATGTGCGTCAGACCTTTTTTTTTTTTTAAGATTTATTTCTTCATGTCTATACCATGTACAATGGCCTGAATTAGTACTTTAAGTAAAAAAAAAAAAGTATGCTTTTTCAGCATCTGTTTAATTTTTTTTTCAAATGGAGTCCACGTAAGGATGAAGGTTAGCAATCCATATGCTTGTGTAAAACATACTGTTTCCTAAACGGCCAGGAAAACTTAATTGTATAAGATTTACTAAATATGAAGCCATGGCTGATAAAATTTATTTCATAAAATAGCAACCTTAATGCCTTTTTTCCGGGTCAGTTTTATGCTTTGAAGAACAGTGCTTCCCACATGGAACCCAGAGAGAGCTTTCATTTTCTTTTCAGTTAATATAAAAACCTAGAAATGCAATCATATTGAAAATGTTTCTTCATGTTCACACATGCAAAATTATTTATTGCTATAAACTTCTGTATATTGTCTACTAAAAGTTGCCAGCCTGTATCTTACAATTGCTAGTGTATCTGGAATAACTGAACACTTCGTCCTGATTGCTGGGGTTGAGATTGAGCTAGCCCTAGTGTAAACACCCAAAGTCTTGAACTCTGTTGCCTCTCCCAAATTACCCATTTGAATGAGTGTATTAAAACTGGGTAAAGAAAAGTGAAGAAAAATAGCTGATTTCTTTTTTTGCTATATCTGATTTCTTTTTTAGATAATCTAAAAAAAATCTAGCTTTCAACTCTAGAACAGGAAAACTGGCATGATATCAAATACCACAGGGACACATGCTTGCAGATTGTGTGAGGAGAACAGGTATAACTGTCCCATCTAACCACAATGGCGACCATTAGAACTTAATCCTATAGATTTTTTTGTTTTCTAAACAGTGGCTGTTTTGGAGTCTGTCATATTTTGCCCCTGATCAGGACGTTAGTGAGGACAACACAGAGTAGCTGCTCTGCAGTTCTGTTTAAAGTTGCAGTTTTCCATTTGTTATTTTTTTGGTCTCTGCCTGATAGAGCTCCTTCCATCTTATATGATAGGATGAATCTTGGGGGGTTGGGGGTGGATATTATTAGTGCTTGAAAACTCCGGAACAACAGAATGGAGAATTATAGTCTCAAGGATATCTCTGTTGAGTGAGCCCAATAGAAGGTGTCATCCCACACTGAGAGCACAGGTGCTAATGCTAAATTACTGGATATTAGAAAACCTGGAGTGTGCAGGTGGGAGCAGAGCAAAAAAGAACTCCAGCCCATTCTAACAAACTCCCCACTTTTCTTTCTTACTTTACTTATTCGTAAAGCTGGAAAATGCCACTGTTGTGTCTTGGTGAGCTACAGATGCAACAGGTAGCATCCCAGGATGAGGTCTCATTCGTGGCAGTGTCTGCTCAGGTAATACCATGACTTGAATATGGAGCTGTAAATGATTTTGTTTTTTGCAGATCTTCAAATCTTCAAATATAATACAGATTTTTTAAACAGTAACTGGAATACTGGCTTTGCTTTGTTTTATGATGAGGGCAAATTTCCTGTGGTTTATTTTCCTCTATTTCAAGCGGGAACAATGTTATCTCTCCCTATTCTATGGGGACTGTAGCAGTTTCCTCTGTTACACTTTTTAAGACATTTGTGCTCTTTAAATAGGCCATTGTATAAAATACAAATTGTCAACACTGAATCACCATAATAGCTAAATTTTTGTAAGAGTGAGTTTTTCGGTGTTAATGCAATTTATGAAGTTAAATTAAAAATTATGAGAATTATTCACCTTGCAGGAAGTGAGAAAATATGTGAACTACAAAAGCAAACTGAATTTAGATGACTTTGAATGAGTAACACAGTTCAGGTTGGTAATATTCCCGAAGGTGCAGCCACCTCATAGGAAACCGAATATCTGAACAATTCCCAGACTAAAAATTATTTGAAAGATTTCAAATGTTTCCTGTTAATTTACTTAGGTTTCTTGTCTCAGGATTGATCTTCCAGCAAGAAAATGAATTTGTATGTATGCGTGTGTGCGTGTATGTGTGTGTGTGTGTGTGTGTACTCAATAGCCGTTATTTTGCAAAGCACGAGTATTCCAAGACCTTCTCTAATCTCCCCAGCATCTAAAATGAAGTGATATAAAACTCCAAGGTGGCAACTAAATATTTGATATATTTTGACACCAGCATGGGTTTATGGGATGGGAGCAGGAGGGAGCAAAATGATTATATACAATTTATATGCTGCAGAATTAAGGTGGTTTTGGATACTTTCAGTTCCTTTAAAGGATAATGTTTTTCAAATGAAGAGGATTAAGAGCTTTGAAAAGCGCTATATTGAGAACATCTGGTACAAAGAGTTTTATAAACGATGAGGGATCAATGTCAGAAAAGAATAAAACGTCTTCTTAAAGAGCGGAGGGGAGAATCTAAGAGTCAAACTTTTTAAATGTGCCTGAAAAATTAGAGGGGTTTTCCCATTTAAACTTATCTTTTCAAAAACTCCCTACCTGCAGTGGGAAAATGGTTTTTGTTACAGCTGGTTAGGATTTCTGAGCAATGTGGTGGAAAAAATGATGGTGAAACAATGTATTTTTTAGCTTTAAAACATCTTTTAAATCTTGGTTTAAACCTGACTCCTGAAAGGAAATTGCTCTGTATGGCAGGCGTGCGCTCTGCGCTGCTTTCCTAATTTCTCCAGAGCTGATTCACTGACAGCTACTGCCTTCACTCCTCAGAACTGTGGAATTCCTTGAAAGGAAGCAGAGTCATTAGCTACTGTGGTTCTAGGATAATGGAAAGTAGGTCATTTTGCTAGACTTGGCAACATTTTCATCAGTTCCAGGGCCAGGATGGCAGTGACTATCTGACTGTCAGGTGTACATCAGAATCCCCCAGAGCCTGGTTTGCTAACACAGGTTTCTGGGGTCCACCTCTGTGATTTATGGTTCAATGGGTCTGAACTAGCATCTGAGAATTTACATTTCTAACAAGTTTCCAGATGATGCTGATGCTGCTGGCCTTGGATCCACACTTTGAGAATTGATGCACTGGTAGAAATTTGGAGGAAAAAAAGAGGCAAGCCTTGGCCAAAAGTTTGGCAGTCAGATGAATGAGGGAACTGCCTTTTATTAATAACAAGATTCTGAGCTAGGTCTTGACATGCAGTCTTCCATCTAACCTTTGTGAGTCTCATTTTGTTACAAATTACCCTACACAGAATTTATTTCCTAAATTAACTTGCCCAAAGTTTAAAGCCAGGGATACAGTTGAACTGGATGTCAGTCTTTGTTTGGCTCTGAAGCGTGACCTCTTTGCTTTAAAACATACTTTTGTGCTTCTTCCTGAAGAGTCTTTATTTCCTTTTCTTTTTTGTGCATATGTTATTCAGACACTCTAAAGATTGCTGGTATTTTTAAATGGTATTTATTTATTTGAAAGAGGGAGCAGGAGAGCACAGGTCAGGGGGAGGGGCAGAGAGAGAGGGACAAGGCCCTAATCCTAAAGCAGGGCTCGATCCCAGGACCCTGAGATCATGACCTGAGCTGAAGTCAGACACTTAACTGACTGAAACACCTATGTGCTCCAAGTTGCTTATATTTTTATAGCATTGATTTCTAAAATGATATTCTGATCTGATAGCCCCCACTGTCAGGCAACACTACCATTATTTAATGGTAATTTTTGTTTATTAATAACTGTGATGAAAGAACATAAGCTCTTGTCAAACGGCTTTAGCAAATTAGTGGAGAGAATATGGAAACTACTCTTTAACGAGAAACTCCTAGTTGGCCATGAACTATGCTAGGAACAGTACCTAATCTCATGGGAGCCTGTCCCAAAGAAAATCGTTAACCTCTGGAACCATGCACTGAATGTGCTTGTTTTATCTAAACTGATATCAGGGAATTATGTTAATATCTCTGTACAAAATTCACTTAAGTGAATAATTTTCATACCACCACAAGTAAAAAAAGTCACATGTAGGAAAACAGCAACATGAGATTATTCTGAGCTGTGTATTACAGCCATTTAAAGTTTGATCAGCAGTATTTGTTATAAAGTGCTAAATTTAATTTTTAATTTGTTAATTGTCAAATGGTTTATATGGAAATTCAGGCTTATAAAATATAAAAGATGTTCTCTTTGAGGTGTCATTTTAGTCATGTGTGTTATTAAATATACTAAATTCAAGTAAAAATTTGGCAGTAACATGTGAGCATCTTGATGGCAGGGGCTGTGTGTGGATACATTTTTTTATATGATACATATAGCATGGCATAGTGCCATGCATATGATAGGAGTCAGTAAGTATTAAATGGCAAAGCATTATTTCTACTGAGTTATAAACTTCTTAGCTCAAATGAACCCATTAATTTTTTTTTTGTAAGATAACATTTTTACAAAATACTGGTTTCAGATAAGAATTTGAACAAGTATGTTGTAAATTCCATTTTGTTTTAAACTTTATTAGTAACCTCCTTTTATGATTTACCTTTCTATTTTTAAGGTTATTATATTTTTAATGTGATTTTATTACCATTTGATCTTTGCCTCGTTCTCTCTAACTCCATCTTCTCCCCACTGGGCCACATTTTGGGGTCAAATTATCGAAGGGGAAAGATGAAAGATTTTCAAAATGCAAACTCTCACAGAGTACACATCTTAAAATAGGAAAATGCATGCATGCTAAGGATTACCTAGAGCTAAATGAGAGTTGAAAATAGAAGCATGTGTTGAGTTGAAAGTCAATTTGGGAGAATGTAATAGAGTATAATCTGACAGGTGTTAATGTTACCCTCAAAGAGAATAAACTGGAAGCCATAAAAAGTATACATAGCCACCACTCATTATGTTCTGCAGTGTTCCTGCTGACTGGAAAAGAAGTATAAAGATTAAAATAACTAGTTTATGTAAAGCTGTATATTTTGATAATTCAACATTTAACTTTCTGTATTGAACAACTTTTTCATGTGGAAATTCTTAACTTTAGATGGGTATAATTTATTTTGCACAATGCTTACAAAAATTTATTGTAAGCTTCATTATAGAAAGTATAAAATACTGACTGGAAATATATATTAACATTGTCCATATTTTGCTCATAGACTAAAAATTATATTTTTATGTATGTAAGGGATAGTGAGAAAATATATTTTTACAGTCTTGATGGTATTCATTTGTGCTTTAGAATATACGAAAAATGGGTTCTAAAGATTGCACACATGCATCAAATCTGATTTAATCTTTTGTGGAATATAAGAGCTTGGCTGATTTCTTTGAATTCTGAGAACCTTGCATAGACCCCCTTGCCTTTATATAGGCTAGGTGAGAATAGCTTCTGATTTCAGCTGACTTTAATATAAAGTTGTAACCTTCTCAAGTACACATCAATATCAAAGTCATTAGGGAGGTTTACTATTTAAAAAACATTTTTTATTCGAATTACTTGTATAGATAATAATTGATTGGAGAAATGTTTTTGAGAGTTTATCATCATTCTCACCTGTAGGTAGAAAAGGTTTAACACAGAAGCCTATATAAAAGTAGAAAACAGGTATGTGGTAAAACACCATACACAATTAAAAGATGGGAGAATTTGGTGAAGAATATATGTAACACTTTTAAACAATAAAAAAGTAAATTTCTATAATGTGAAAGAACTTCCTATAAATCAAAATAGAAAAGACTGAAAAAAAATAGAAAAAAAACATGAAGGCTTTGAACAGTAAATTTATAGAAGAATGACACACATGAAAAATTGCTCATTTTTACTACTTATCTGGGAATTGGATATTAAAACACTGTTTCTGAAGACCAGAAAAGTTGATAAGGATTAATAGTATCCAGTGTTGGCTTTTTCACACTGATGTGGCAAAGCAGTCACTCTCCTCTGCAGGTGGTAGGAGTGAAAAATGATAAAGTATTTTTGGCAGGGCTTTTAGGGAATAGCTTTCAAAACCAAAAATATGACTTTTGAGCCAGCTTTCAAATGCTAGGCATTATCCTAGAGAAATACACAAACATGTGCACTGTAGAATTGTAATAGCTAAAAAAAAAATTTGCTAATGGTCATCAATGAGAAATGTTTAAATATATTATCGTATTGTAGAATATTAGATAGTAGTTAAAAGTGGTATTCAGGCTTTATATACCAGAGAATATTTCTTATCCCATTGTTTTCTATTTTTCTCTAGGTGAATATATTACCTTCTTGTTGATAGGAAATAATTCTTGAACCAGGGGATTCTGACTGCCTAAAATGTGTTCAATTTCCTGAGCCATAGAAAACATGCCCATTGTACCCCCTTTCTCTTCCATCTCATCTTCTGTGACGGGGGATGAAAAGAGGAGATTATAAAACCATACACAGTGGGATCATTCTCTGTTTATGTTTTTCATATTTTAAAATATTCATATTTTAAGCTTGTTAATGTTGTGAGACACATATACCAAAGATTGTATGTAAATATATATGGACAGTCAGTAGTAAAATAGTCCTATGTTGTCACTACATAGATTAATGGATAGACAATTACCACTTATTTTATATCCCTAAACAATATATTGCTTATATAGACATATTTGTTTCCTGATGGAAATTTATAATACCTATTTTTCTGTAACTTGCATTTTGCACATTATGTTTTTAATTCTTTCATGTTGACAAAAATAGCTACTGGTCATCCATTGTCAGCATATAAAGCAGTGGTTTTCAAATAGTTTGACTGTCAACCACCACAAGAAATAGGTTTTAATTGCAAATAAGTACACATCATTGAAAATAAAGTTTCACAAAACAATACCTATATTTACTATGAATCAAGCGCTCTTGTTAATTTTTGGCCCATCTTACTTTAAGAAAAGAAGAAAAAGATTATAACCCAGTAAATTGGTTTCATCTTAGCTTCTACCTAATAATTATAGGAATGCATTAAATTGATTTATCTATTTTACTGCATATAGATGTTTTGGTTATTTTCTACTGTCATTCTCAAGCCCGGTGCTATCATGAAGATCGTTGTACACATCTCCCGGTCCTCACTTGCTAGATACTTTCTAGTAATGGAATTGCATGCTGTTTGGGTGTGTGCTTCACTTTCATTGATATCATCAAACTATTTCTTAAAGTGTGGTTGCAATATCCATTCCCATCAGCTGTACAAAAGAGTTCCCATTGCACTGTTCCTTTGTAATAACATTGGTCCAACTTTGTAATTGCTGCCAGTCAAGTGGGTATAAAAATCATATCTCATATGGGTACCTGGCTGGTTCAGCTAGTAGTATGTGACTCTTGAAATCAGGGTCATGAATTTGAGCCCCATATTGGGTGGGGAGATTACTTAAAAAATGAAATCATTAATTTATGTATTCTTTTACCTGTCAGTGAAGATACACTTTCATGTGTTAATGAGTCATTTATTTCTTCTATCACTTAGGACTTTTGCTCATTTTAACCTTGTATTAAAGGATTTTAATTTGTAAACTTTTAAATACCTTGTCGGTGTTAGAAATGTTATTTTTCATATGTTTTATTTCACTCTATTCTTTTGATAAAGAAAATTTCTTAATATATCTGAATGTTGTTCCTCCTTGTTTTTTAAAATCTTGTTTAAGGAATCCTTAGTATCTTAAAGATATTAAAGTATTTAATCCACCTGTAATTCATTGAATTTTATGTGAGGTAGAGATCTAATTTCATTTTTTTAATTGGATAGCTAGCTTACCTAGAGCCATTTAATGAAAACCCACCCCTTCTTCAGTGATATGACAAATATGTCATAAATGGCATGAATCTGTTCCTTAGCTCTTGGTTTGGTTCATTGGCCAATTTGCCTATAGCTTTTAAATTCTTGTTTTATCCATGCATTTAACACATACTTATTGAGTGCTTATTGCATGACATGTTCTCTTCTAGATGTTTGAGGTAACTTTGAATGAAACAGATTCTTGCCCTGTGAAACATACATTGTATTACAGGGAGACAGGCACATAAACAATCAATATTAGTTTGTTAAAAGGTTGAGTTTTATTTTCCTCTCTCAGAATAAAAATTAAAGCAAAAAATTGAGGTGGACAAGGTTGCGGGAATGGTTGCAATATCCTAATAGGATAGGTTCATAGGTAAGGCAGGTCCCCTCATCTTGATGTTTTTCCTTAGGGCTGTGTTATTTATTATGTGCTATATATAGCATATCATTTTATAATTTCACCATAAAAATTTCAGAGTTAGCTTGTCAGGTTTCATTGAAAAACTAGCTAATTTAACATGCACAATGAATAAAGCCTTAAAAGCCTTAAATAGTAAATATTCTTTTTAAAAAGTCTCTTTCATTTCTGCTTTTATAAATTAATTTTAGTAGGTCTAGGATTATAAATTGACAATGACTTTCAGCTCCTTGAAAAAATCGTTCCACTGTTTTTTGATTTCTGTGGTTGTTAGCAAGATAACTGTTCTTAGTGTACTCACAATTTCTTTGTGGTTGATCTGTTTTTTTCTTGTTGTTTTTAAATTCTTCTTTGTTTTGTTTTTCTTAAGGTTCATTGTGAAATGCATAGATATGGGTTTTTGTTTAAGTTTTTCGTGTTTGAGATTTGTTGTATATGAAGTTTGTGAGCTTTTGGTAGTTTTGGAAAACTTAGAGCAGTTATCTCTTTAAATATTTTATCTCGACGATTAATCTGTCTGAAACTTGGCCTAGATACCAGGTAGACTGTCTACCTGTCTTCCATGACTCTTAAATAAAATATTCTTGTATTTTGTACCTCTTTATTTCCATAGGCTCCATCTGGATTATTCCTTCAAATCTTATTTTCATTTTATAATATTTTTTTTCCTTCAGCAATGTCTAATGTTACATATTCATCCTATTTTTAATTTCAACTATTTCTTTCCTTTGTTTTGGAAAAGATCAGTTCTATCATTTTCTGGTTAATTATTCTTTGTTTTCAACGTTTTCTTATTTCTTTAACATATGAAAAACCGTTATTTTGCTTTCTTAGTTTTACCTTTCTGATAATTGCAATCTCTCTCAAGATTTGATTCTTTGGGTTCTGCAGGCTCAGTTTCATTCATCATGCTTTATAGGTTATTCTTTTTTTCCTTTTTTCTTATTTAAAGCTATATTCTTTAGAATTCTTTGGGAATTTTTGAGAATGTTTGTATGCCTTTTTTTTTTTTCCTTCCAGACGTTTGGGAGCACTACTATTCAGGATCATTTTAAATTTTCGTGTTCTTTTTTTTTAATAATTTAGGAAGGATGCATGTATTCAGATACAATTTCTCCCCCACCTTCCCTTTCACCTATGGGCAGTGTCAAGATAGCCAAAATCACTTGCTAATCTCTTACATGTGGGAGATTTCTCAACACTTTTGCAATGATAATATAATTTTTTTAAGTCCTAGTTTTTTGGGTTTTTTTTTTTTTTTTTTTTTTTTTTTGTATCTGCTGGGAATGTCCACTCTCAATTCTTTATCTTCAAATTCTCTAAGGGTTATATCCTTTCTCCTATATCCCATGCAAATGAATTATGTCAACATTAAGTAAGTTTTGTTGTACATGCTCAAAATAAAACCAGACCACAGTCCTTACTAATTTCCTGGGTCCCTCTTTTATTTTATTTTAGCCTGTATGGATTCCTTATTGCTTTTTATTTATAACTTTTAAATTTTAATTGAAAAATGTTATCTGGCTTTGTTATGTTTTTCATTTAGAGTTTCATTCATCTTACTAGAAGTTGAAGTTTCAACTTTTCATTAACAATTAAAAAAATCTATATAGCTCTTTTTATTTTTATTTTTTTTTTTTATTTTTTTATTTATTTATGATAGTTACAGAGAGAGAGAGAGAGGCAGAGACACAGGCAGAGGGAGAAGCAGGCTCCATGCACCGGGAGCCCGACGTGGGACTCGATCCCGGGTCTCCAGGATCGCGCCCTGGGCCAAAGGCAGGCGCCAAACCGCTGCGCCACCCAGGGATCCCTATATAGCTCTTTTTAAAGTACTTGTTAAGATTCTTTAAGGTCGGTTGCTAATTTATCTCATGATTGTATTACTCTAGTTCTTTGATTTAGAGGTTGCTTGGGTATATAAATTGACTTTATGAAAATCCTTGCAGCACATAATTTTAGGGAGGAAAAATGTCACAAATGAGAATTAGTGGCTATTGGAAAAAGACATCCACTGAGATTTAAGAGTCAAATTTGGGGTCTATTAATCTTGACAGAATAATTAGAAAGCTGTCATTTTCCAAGTGGATAGAAAAATGAATAGTCAGTAGGACATACAGGACACTCAGATCTCCTGAGGATTAGGATTATTTCTAAATTCATAAATTACTGCATGTGTATTATTTAAAAATAGAAACTCTTTTGGTAAATATATTTATAATCACAACTTCTCAACTCAGCCACCCTGCTTTGCTGTCTCAGCATATGACTAGGCTGCATACTGACCTTCCTGCAACCTTTAAATGAGTGCAGTGTGAGGTGCTGAATTCTAACCAATATGAGAAGCATGTTGGCATTTAGGGAACAGTGAGTGCTGACATCTTTCTAATCTACCTTCGAAACTTTTCATGAAATTTAAATGTTATCATCCCCAAGCAATAATTTAGACTGTATTTCTACATAGTAGAGCTTCATGAGCATTGGGTTAATGATTGATTAATGATACCTTACGTAGCATTTATAAGAATGGGACAACCTCAGAAGAAAAGAAAAAGTTTTTTAAAACATTATTATTTCTTATTCCTGAGAGTATATACTTAATATGATGTATTAAATGATCGTTGCTTTTTTTTTTTTTTCTCGCTGGCCTGAGTAACCCTCAATGTCTGGAGTTAAATGAATATATTATTTTCTATTATATTTTATAGAAAGGTAAGAAATCATCATTTAGTGTTTCTGAAAGTAGTATGGTTTCTCCTAATGGAGAGATTGAAAATTAGTGCATAAAAAATGACCTTATTTACCTTTCTAGTAACTGGTTAACATATAGTATTCTATAGGCACACATACTGTACATATGCCCACGCATATACACACACAACTTTTTATGAGCTGGCGCATATTAGTCCAGGTCTCAAATGGTAGTCAGTCATGTTAAACAACTTGAATGGTTTGTTTTGGCAAAACTCCAGTATTTGGCACTTGCAGATTTGCTAGTTGAAGCTTAGTTTATATTTTATCTCTGTATTGTGTTTCTCTGAAAACAGTATTTCATGTGAAATTTGGTGATACGTTATTCCTGTTTTGTTACTTTTTCTCTCTTGATTTTCCTACTAAATAAATATAAATGGGAAGGGACCCTACCATTGCTGAATTCATTCTTCCAGTAGAAAAGAAGTAATTGAAGCCATTGTGTTCCCTTGATATTTTGCAGAAAGTAAACCTTTCTGTGCTTTCTGGCACAGTGGAGATTTTCTTTTTACTGTAACTGGAACACATAAGCTTTTGAAAAGTGAACCTGGGCGAACAACTTTAATCAGTCAAAGTATGTAGCTGCACATACGATTAATGAAGTGAATATGATGAAAGCATGTAGAAGGCTGAGGAGGTTGCTGCATTTGGTAATCCTGGTTCAACAGGAAGTTGTTGACATAAGTGTGTGACAGGAGCTCATTGTATTTGCTTAATTCCAGTAGGTCATGCTGGGAGGTTTTCCCAGCACCGCTGACTACTATTTTTTTTTTTTTTTTTTGGTGTGTTACTCTTTATCTTCCATCATCTAAACAACCACTGACCAAATGCTGATGTGCAAGATGCCACCTGTGAATTGCATACTTTGTGAGCTAAGGCAAGGACTATGCTTAATGTATCTTGTATGGTTTTGCAGAATGTCTCTCAGTTCTCCACATGTGGTGTATGCTGTCTTTGTATTGGTAGCTTGATTCTTATGACTGTCTGGCAAATTGCACTGAGTGCTGTTCAAGGAATCATATTGTTACCATCTGGTGAAGTAAGAGAAGCAAGTGCAAAAGTACTATTGGTCCTCTCCTTTCTACACTAAGGAGTTTAATTAGGCTTGCATTTGGTTACTAGAATGTTTTTTTTTTTTTTCTTGTGGGAGTTTTCATTAGGGCAGGGAAAATGCTCCTAAAGGTCAGAAAAACTTGAGTAATGCAGAATTCCCAAATGGAATGTCAGTGATCTAAGCCATTAGAAGATGAAGCATAGTGATTTATTCTGGTCTATACCAGTGTGCTCCATTATTTCCCACTTATATTCATCTTGGTGAGACACGTGCTTTTCTTTCTCAGTCACCAATAATGATGAGGACAATATGTAAAATCTGCTTATGTGACACCGTTATTTGTAAGTTCTGGAAGAGTGTGGCAAGAGTAGTCATCTTCCCCCACCCCCTCCCAAGTCAAGTGGCTTTCCCTAAGGCTTTGGAAATAATAGATTTTCAGGAGAATAACAGAATATTAGATTCAATAGAATTTAACCTCTATCAGCATGAGTGGTAGGGAAACATATCAAGCAAGATTCTGAAATTGAAAAAGTCATACAAATTTTTATTCTAGCACTAACTTTATTTTTTTTTTTTAGCACTAACTTTAAAACAAGATTCCTTCCTTGATAGTTATCAATTTCACTATCAAACTGTATTTGAAATTGCACCTAAGTATTTTACACAGGTTAGGAACCTTAGTTCTGTCATTATTAATAAATGGGCATTTGCATTTATAAGCATATTTTCAGCTGGCCAGCATAATGATCTCAACGAAAACACAAGGGCCAAGTATTTGAACTATCTTTTTAGAGGTGGTTTTGATAGGGAAAACAGTGAGTATGAAATCATTTCAACTCCCACAGTGTGACATAAGGTGAGGTATTAGAAAGCAAAATGATAATAGTGTTTTGTAAGTAGCTGCTCTTTCACACATTCAGGAGAGGATTTAATTTTTTTTTAGGTTCTTGTAACAAGTTTTGCTTGGCAAAAGTTGCCATTTTGGTTTTTTTTTTTTTCAGTTGTGTATTAAGTTATTGCTCTTTGAAATTCTGGTGGAGTGCTGTGCTCTTTAATTTTCATAATTGCAATTATGCAAAATATTACATATGTAAGTATATTTAAGTATAGTAAGCAAGTTAAGGCTTGTTACAACTTCCTATGGTAATACATAAAGGTAGTTTTATAATAAAGCATATGATGATTGTGTATTGCCTTTTGTTCAATATTTTATCTGCCCATATTGAAGAAAGAAAATGGTCCTATGTTTTCTAGATACAAATTGCAGTATTGTGATAAACATTAAGCAAAAATTTTACCAGAGCTGATATTTAAAGACAGGGAAAAAAAATCCATATTATACAACAAGTGCTTTAAGCAGTGGATTTCTGGGGCTTAGTGCATTTCCCAGGAGACTAGGGCAGTGTGCCTTTGGTTGTGGTCTTAATGTGTTTGAGACAGGCAATAATTCTGCAGAAATGCAATGCTCCAGAGTGTCTTGTTTCTTAATTATAAAAGCTATTCTAATTATTCCATTTTAACTGCTAACTTCTTTAAGTTTTAAAGCCTCAATAACTCAGCTAAAATTTGTTTGAGATGGAATAGGGACTGTTGAATATTGTTGTCACTAATAAAATACGTAATAAAGGAGAACTCACCAGAATCTGATTTGATGTCTTAATAATAAAAGTTAACATGTTGAAGTTCTTTCAGGTCCTAAGACATTATATGGTATTTCTCACTTGCTCATCGTAATTCTTACCAGGCACTAATATCTCGGTGTTCTTTGGATTATTCAATTATCAAAATATGTAAGAGTTTACTAGAAAGGATTACTTGCTTTCTGCCCTTTGGCATTATTTTTGGTGTTCCATTTCCTTTCTAACAACTTTTTTTCTTTTTACTGTTACCATCATGGGCATCTAGTCACTTATCAAATTTAAGTATTACTATGTGCTAGGTGCAAATTGAACAAAGTATGTTTCCTAATTTTAAGAGTCTATGAGAGGGACAATTAAGTTCTTGACTATAGGACTATGCAATCATTATAGCAAAACAGAGGGAATTTTAGAATCACAAAAAGGGCGTCGCAGTTTGGGGAGTTGGGGAAGTTGTCTTAGTGGTTGTCGCATTTTGGATTGAGTTGGAAAAGACAATTTAGTGTTGGCTAGAAGAAGCTAGGACATGTGAAAGAGCTGGGACAGAATTCTAGGCAGGGTTAGGGTACGTGGGGCCAATGGTTCATCAAACTGTAGTCCTCATTTGGTCTTCATTCGGTGCCATGCTTGTGTTCCACACAGAGACAGACTCAAGGAGGCTGGAAATGAGAATCAGTATCAGAGCTTCTTATATATATATTCATCAAACTAAAGAACAAGCTACAACCTTAACAAATAATTAAATGAACAGTGAACTTTGGAGAGAAAGAAATAAAAACAGTTTGAAAAGATGGTCACCTTTTATCCCACAAATATGAACTGAGCACTCCTTATGCGCTAAGCATGAAGCCAGCAGCTAAGGAGACAACACTAATGCAACAAATACTGATTTTCACCCACACCGGCCTCTGTCTAGTGAGAAAAACACATTTTAATAAATATTGCACAAATCAATGTGTAATTACAAGTTGTGGTAAATGCTAATTAGAAAAAGTAAAGGAAAAAAAAATAAAAAAAATAAAAAAAAAAAAAGAAAAAGTAAAGGATTTGAGGGGCTCCTGAGTAGGTTGGTTGGTTAAGCATCTGCCTGCAGCTCGGGTCATGATCCCAGGGTTCTAGGATCCAGTCCTGGATTGGACTCCTGCTCAGAGGGGATCTGCTTCTCTCTCTCTCTCTCTCTCTGCCCCCCCCCTCAAATAAAATAAAATCTTTTTTAAAAAAGTAAAGGATTTGAGAGGCCAGGGATACAAAATATTTACTTAAATATAGGTAGCAGTCAGTCAAGCATTTTGGAGGTAACAATGGAAGAGCAAGGGGTAGAGAACATTCTAGGCTGAGTGAGGGGAGCATATGCAGAGATCTGAGGTAGACAGTTTGGAAGGAATGTAAATAACCCCACAATGCAGTAAAGTACACAAGGGAAACTGCTGTAAGACAAGGCTAGGGAGCAATAGGCAGATGAGAACTCAGGCATCCAGCAGGAGAAGGAGTAAATTGGAACAAAGAAGTGAGGAGCCAATTTTTTCCTGGTCTGTATGAAAGTGGTGTAGTTCAGTGGTGTAGGTCAATCTGACCTCAGGGCGATTTTTCTTAATACTTTTTGGTAGAGAAGTTTCTTTAAGGTAATAAGGAAAATGGACAGGTGAAAAAGAAGCAACAGGAAGAATCTAAACCGAGTGAGCAAAAAAAAATAAAAAAAAAAAAAAAAAAAAAAAAATAAACCGAGTGAGCGCACACTGGAAGAAGAACCTATCAAGGAGGGACGCCTGGGTGGCGCAGCGGTTAAGCATCTGCCTTTGGCTCAGGGTGTGATCCTGGAGTCCTGGGGATCGCGTCCGTGTAGGGCTTCCTACCTGGAGCCTGCTTCTCCCTCTGCCTGTGTCTCTACCTCTCTCTCTCTGTGTGTCTCTCATGAATAGATAAATAAAAGAAAATAAATTCTTAAAAAAAAAAAAAGAACCTATCAAGGATTTTCTTGAGAAAATGGAAGGAATCTAGTTTGAAATGAGTAGGAGGTACTGTAAGCATGAGAGTCTAGACCATCCACTGATGTGATAGGCAAACAGAAAATATGGATTAGCTCTTAAAAAAAAGGGGGGGGGGGAGGGATCCTTGGATGGCTCAGCGGTTTCGCGCCTGCCTTTGGCCCAGGGCGCGATCCTGGCATCCCGGGATCGAGTCCCTGTCGGGCTCCTGGCATGGAGCCTGCTTCTCTCCCTCTGCCCCCCCCCCTCTCTCTCTCTCTCTCTCTCTCTCTCTCATAAATAAATAAAAATAAATATTTAAAAAAAAGAAAATATGGATTAGCAATAGAAGATTCAGAAGAACACTAATGGTTCCATTGTGAACCAAGAATATATGGAAAATACACTTGGGTAGGAATTCCATAGTGAAGCATGATACTGTTAGACACATAGGAAATAATCAGTAGCAAACACTCATGTGATGTCCATGATGATATAATTAGATAACTTGGAATGATTTTTTTATTCTCTCCCAGTCTTTGAATTAAAAAAAAAAAAAATCACTCATCAGTTGCTGCTGAACTGTCAGCAAAACTCAAAATATTATCTATTTTTCTATCACTATGCCAGTGCTACATATCAGTTCCTTGGGGAGCTTTCAGCATCTTTTACTCAACTTTGTTTTGCTGATGTTATGGACAAGCTTTGTGAAGGCACAGCTTTCTGCATCAGTTCATGACTTTGCACCATGCATTTTAGGGGAGAGCCTCCTCATCAGAAAATAACCCGTCTTCCTGAGATTGAAGATTATCCATTTCTCACAATCTTGAACCTTTATAAGTTGCCCTGATTAAAAGAGAGTTTACCCCAAGAGAGAAGGAATCAGGCAAATGTATTCCCCCAAAGATCCTTAATCATTTGAGGAGATGGGGGTTAGTTTGGAATACTTACTATCTTGGATTTGTGTTTCAACCTAACCACCACAGAATTCATCTGTGTTCATAGCTGCTAACTTTATATTAATTTGCAAGTGGACTTACTAGTATATTAATAACTTAGAGAAGCTATTTAATCAGTTATTTTATCAAGTTATTTACCATCATGTTAACCTGTTAATTTTCTTTTTTTTTTTTTTTTTTTTAAGATTTTACTTATTTATTCATGAGAGACACAGGCAGAGAGATAGGCAGAGGGAGAAGCAGGCTCCCTGTGGGGAGCCTGATGTGGGACTCGATCCTAGGACCCTGGGATCACGACCTGAGTCAAAGACACCTTGACACTCAACCACTGAGCCACCCAGATAACCTCTTAATTTTCATTGTGTACAATCTTTTTCAAGTACCAGAATCACTGTAATTTGAAAAACATTTATTTTTATCTCAATTAGAATTTTTTAAACCAATCTTATGTTTTAGAATATTTATGACTTTTAACCCTCACAAAATCATGTATCATTCCCATGTTACTGATGTTCTACATGGTTTTAGTATTTGAGGAAAGTCTTAAGGAAATTTTTCTATTCCCAAATTTTAGTAAAATTGGAGAATAAAATCTTAGCTGTGAAATACCATTTCTATAGAAATTTTGTTAAAAATAATATGCTCCAGGGCAAAAAGTCTGAAATACAAGAACAAAACTTAAGAGCTATTTCCTCTTTTCTTCTTTCAGTGAGCAGAATAGGAATAATGATAGCTATTGTGAAATTTTATTTAGTGATAAAAGTATTCAACTATGAGAAATACGTACTGTTTCATTGTGAATAGAAATTTTGGAAATCAAAACCAGAAATTTTTATTACACACATTTTAGGGGTAGAAAACATGTATTTTTAGAGATTGATGAGAATAGCCATATGCCTCAACATCAAGGTCTGTGGTTTACAAAGCTAAGAGACTTAAAAGAAATGTGAAGGTTAATACAATAAGACTGTCCTCCACCATTTATAAAGATCAGACATGCCTACAGAGAACATTACCATCTGTAAAGATGGAGAAACCTCAGATGTCCTGGCTTAAAATATGTATATTTTCTGACATTTGGGTAGAATGATATAATTTCTTATGAGTGAACTTGATTCCTGACATTCACTTAAATGCTAATTTAATTTTGGTACTGAGATAGTGAACCTTCCAAATTTCATGGTTGTTCAGTTATCCTGGGATTCTGATGAGTGATTGGGAATGAAATGGGCCTCCCTCTGAAGCCTGGGCAGCGATGGAGACATTAGATAAATTCCCAGGAGTTACAAATCCAGAAAGAAAACCTCTTCAGTGTAATAGGTAGCAAAGCCCGAAACCCTTTTGCCTTAAGGAATTTCCTGGTGGCCTTAGGGAGAATATTAATGGAAACTCCTTAGGCTTAACCTCGTTAAGAGACTGTTATGTGGCCCTTGTTGTTTCTACTTTAAAGTCGGGAATTTTAAGTAGATTAGGATGAAGAACAGTGCAGTGCAGCATAAAGTTAACATTATACTGTTAATAACATTCAACTGAATTATTGATTTCTACCAGAAGTTGTTTTTGAAATAATCAGGATTAACAGTAGGAATAAGAATTGTTTTCCCCTCTTTGCTTCTTTATCCAAATTATAATTCATTATAATTGAGAATACCTTATAAAAACAAAAAGGGAACGTAGCCATAAAAACTTGTTATATTAATGACTGATTGTGTTAATGTACTGTCGCTGTCTAATTCTGTATCCCAACGGGGAAGAAGAAGAAAAAAAAAAGGAAATTAAATTGTTCCTATTGGGATTGTTGAGTTTTTTGGTCCTCCTGAGATCCAGTGGGTTAGAGAACAGTGTTTGGGATGATTACCGAAAGTAGGTAGAACCCAAAGGTGCTGGTTTGGCCCTTTTCTCCTCCTCTTCCTTGTGGTGAAAGAGCCATTTGAAACAGCACACAGGCAACGTGGCCTGGGCACGGGAGCAGAGCGGCTGGCAGATGGTACCGCAGGACGGAGACGCTGCTGGCAGATGGCATGGACTGTTTGAGCAACAGAGACACTTTTGGCTACCAATGCTAAGAGTTGGAAAGAAAGAACAAGACCACGTCTCCTAGCTGCCAGCTTGTATACAGAAGAGGTTCAGGCAGCGTGGAGACCGGGAGGAGACAGCCGATCGTCCCTGTCCCCGCGAGGAAAGTGAAGAGGTGGCACCAAGTGGCACAAGGTGCGCTTCCTCCGTGTGACCTGGACCTGGTTTCCTGCCGAGGAGCCCCTTTAGAGATCCTCTAAACCAGCTATGCCGACTGAACATTTGGTCACACTCGTTCTGCTTTTACTACTGAAAAGTTACTTCTTCGAAACTTTATAAAAAGTGTAATCCACTTTTCCTTTTCATAAGCTTTTAAAAAACTCTTTGTTGATGCCTCTGTTTCCCTGCCTTTATATTACGTGGTAAAAGTGTAGGTTTACATTGTAGGCCTCAGGGGTGGTTCTTGATTGTCAATTTAAGGAGCCCTTTGGCCATGTTTGGAATGCTAAAATGATTCATGGTGAAGTCAAGTGGTGACGTATGGACCTAGAGCTTTATCAGCAAAAGGTGTACATAATTGTGTCACTGAATTACTTTGGGGGTTACAGTCATTACCACATGTATCCCATTTGTTTTCTGGAGCCTTTGAAGCCACCTGTAACAAATAGGCATTTAGTTCCTAATGATTTCATTGGGGCTGCTCCAATTTTTCACTTGAAGCTTTTTCACTTCTTACTACCTGTCTCCATCACATACCTGTTGTTAGAGGTTATGTTGGAATTAATTTGGATAACTTTCACATAATAGCTTTTATCCATAAGCAGCTCTCGAAACTGAGGACCACACAGGAAACATGAGGGTACAAGGCATAGAGAGAGCTGACGGGCGAACCCCTAAGAACTACTCCTTAAATAGTGAAATGATGGCTTCAGGACTTCAAAAGGAAAAAATGGACTATAATTAAGACAATTTAAATAACTTTTTCCAAACTTTGGTTTTTTGTTTTTGGGTTTTTTTTTTTTTTTTTTTGGTACTTATAGGGCAAACACGTTTTCTGGAAAATTTGCAGATTTCTAAATGTTGATTCCTTATTTATCTTAAAGAGACAGGATTTTTAACCTATAGTTTTCATAAGTTGGAAATTTTATTTGAAAATCTCTGTTTACAGGAATATGCCTTTATAATCTATGTATAATATCTACTCCCAGAGGTATTGTTTGTTCCTCGTCATCCTCATTTTGGTAATGACAGTGGCAGTGGTGGTGGTATAATGGAAACTGCTAGGTCACACAAGCCAGGCAGCCCTCATGCTACCTTAGTTTTAGGCAAACCACATTATCTCCCTAGAGCTCTGTTTTCTCACCTATAAAAATAAGAGTTGGCTTTTAAGGTCCTCTCTTTATTAATCACTCAAGCTCTCCCTGCCACTCCAGGGTGCAACTTATAAAAAAGAGGAAGAATTGGTATTGATTATTTTGAAGCCATGAAAAAGGAAAGTAAGATCCAGAAAGTATACACTAATAGATGGTTGATTATCAAGCATTTTGGATCTTATTCCAAATTTACAGCCAGACTCTTTTGCATTTCAATGCCAGTTTCCTTTTCTGTGAAGTGAGAGGGTTTATTCAACCAGATGAAATCTGTAAGGTTTTTACTGTATCAAAGACTGATTTTTAGTTAAATTCATGATTCTCGTCCTTGTCCTTCTGCAAGAAGAGGCTCTCATGAGGATATTCTCATCTGTTCTTGTACGAGAGCCCCTTTACATCATCCCTTTTCCCCATGTATCACTCACTTCCTTTACCACTGTGATATAATTTAAGGCTTTGCGTTCTGGGGTGAGAGACATGGAGCCTGCCTTATTGATCGCTGCTTCTCCAACTTCAAGCCAAATACTTGTTGACTGAATTAATTAATGTAAATGTTTCTAGCCACAACCTACTCCATGGGCTTCATTTTTCACTTGAGTCCCTATCCTTCCATCACTTCCTGACACTGATAAAGATTCCTACCTCTCCTCCACGATGGCTTGAGACCACTACAAACCCTGCTTTTCTGATAAGGCACATATCAGGTGTGGGAAGGCACCTCACTCCCCTTGTTATCATGGCTAATCATTAGGCATTATGAATTGGGAGTTTCATTCTGTTGTTTCATAGAAGCAAGATTTAAAATTGCAATTAGCTTCAGTGGTTTAATATAGATACAGTATGAATTAGACAAATTTTTGCTTCCTAACTAAGGAATCTAAACAAAATATTGTTCCTCTGGGAATATATACTCTGGGCTCCAAGTAACGACTTGGCAAATGAACTCTTGGAGGCAAACCATTTGTAAGTTAAAGATGGCCTTTGGGCAGTAGGTATAGAAAGGTACAGAGGGATAAGTATGGCTGTTGGCATACATGAAATTTGTAGTGCCTCAAAGAGAACTTTTCAGCTTATGGCAGAAGAAGAGAAAATTCTCAAATTAGACCCTGGCTTTTCCCATATCTATAGATTGTCACATTAAGCAAAACCTTTCAGGAACACATCTACTAGGGAAACGAAGTAAAGTTGAATTTTATAAAAATCGAATTTGAATAACGGCTTCATTATTACAAACTTTGCCAATCCTTACTGTTTACAGTTCAAAAGAAATTTTAAGTGGATTATTTTCATTTAAGCTGTCATCTGTGATTTGATTTTCCATGGGGTGCTTTTTTCATTTTGATAGTGCTTCACTGGGGAAATCTTTTGATAGCAAATAGATTGCTTCCTGTTCTATTTTTGTACCTCAGCTTTTCTGTATCTGGAAGGCATAATCATCTTTTCCCTGGATTACTATACCATATTCCAAAGTTACCCTTGCATGTCCATCCTGAAGGTCTAGCCTCGTTTTAATTTTCTAAACATTTTAAAAATTTTTTGAGATTTATTAGAGAATGAAAGAGAGTGAGTACACAGGGAGAGGGACCAAGGGGAAGGGCAGAGGGAGAGAAACTCACACAGACTCTCCACTGAATGTATAGCCCGGACACAGCTCAGGACCCTGAGATCATGACCTGAGCCAAAACCAAGAGTCAGACACTCAACCAACTAAGCCACCCAGGCTCCCCAATTTTAAATATAAATTCTCAGGGAACATTGTCTGATTTGCTTACCACCATATCCCTGGTGCTTAGAACAGTATATGGCACGTAGTAGACACTCAAATATATAGGTGAGTGAATTAAGCGAGTGCTTTGTATATTAATTATATGGATCAAGATTTCTCAGTCTTAACATTGTTGATGGGCCAGATAATTCTTCATGGTGGGGGAAGTAGCCTATGTGTTACACGATGTTTGGCATATTCTTGGCCTCTACCCACTAGATGCCAGTAGCACTCTCTCAGTATAATTAAAAAAGCATTAGCAGACATTGCCACTGATTGAGAAATGCTGGTATTGGTGGAAGAAGAGTAAATCCTAATAATTAGTATGTTAGAGTAGTGGGAGTCAAAAAGATAGAATCCACTTCCACTATTATAAGCATATGACCCCACACTCTTGTAGCTTAACCTTTGAACCTTGGTTATATAGTAAGATTTAAATGTCTCTAGATATCTTGACCAGCAAGAAGCCCTTGCTTTCTAGACAGATCCTGCTCCTGGCCAGAGATGACCTGCTGTCTACCAGGTCTCCCACTCATTCTCATCACATATCTTTAGTGAGCGCTCATACCAGTTCATTTGTGATGTCCTGTGTGGCACAGAGCTCTTCCAGATGCCTAATATTTATAGGATTAAGCTATGTTATTTTGCTCTGAATTGATCAACCATTGCTTATACCCTTAGGAGGAAGAGCGAATCCCAACATGCAGCATGGTGGAGTGTTAACAGTCAGGTAGATCCAGGGCTTCCCACCAGTTTCTTTCCATTATATTTTTTTAGCTGTAGGACCCCAACTGCTCTATGTTCTGATTGCTTATTCTCTGAGAGCTTTGGTTATGAGTCATAGTGAGGGATAAGTGAAACTAAGAGCTGGGCACATAGCTGGTGCTTAAAACATTTGAGCTCTTTTCTCTCCCTTTTATTAAGTTCCCAAAACCATATGTGTATGTGTATCCATATTTATAGAAATCATCCATCCATAAATATATGTATAATCATGAAATAATGTATACATTCAAAAAACATCTATTGATCACCTATTTGATAAATGCTGGCACTGTTCCAGATGCTGGAAGTGGAACAATGAAAAAAAATAATACAGTCAACAGGAATCATTAATAGTAATGAAGTGTTTCTATTATGTTCTCTCCTGAGTTGTATATAGGGTAAAAATAAATTTGAAAATCACTTTATTGGGACGGCTGAGTGGCTCAGTAGTTGGGGGTCTGCCTTCGGCCCAGGGCGTGATCCTGGAGACCCAGGATTGAGTCCCATGTCGGGCTCCCTGCATGGAGCCTGCTTCTCCCTCTGCCTGTGTCTCTACCTCTCTCTTTCTGTGTCTCTCATGAATAAATAAATAAAATCTTTAAAAAAATCACTTTATTTAAAAGTCCACTTGAGAGTGTGGTCACTTGAACTATTGTTAAAAAAGTTTGCCCTTGTCAAAACAATGTTGCCTCACCATGTGTTGAAGCACATGCTTATGTTTTGAAAACAACAATTATAAAATATTGAAAATCTTATTAACCTTTGGCCTGATTTCAAATTTTTAGTCCTGATAAGTCAGAATCATTTAAACATGAAAAAATAACTTTTTGGTTTGGTTCTCTTTTCTGTGTTGTTGTGCTTCAGCACATCCTGAACACAAATTAGTGTTTGAGGTCTGCATTGGGAATGAAGTACATTTCAGTATTTATCTGGAAATATTAGTGTATCTTCCTAAGAATATCTGGATTGTGGATGCCTGAATGGATCAGTCAGTTAAGTGTCCACCCTTGGCTTAGGGCATGATCCTGGGGTCCTGGGATCAAGTCCCTGCTCAGCGGGGTGTCTGCTTCTCCCTCTACCTCTCCCCCTGCTTGTGTTCTCTCTCACTCTGTTTCTCTCTCACTCACTGTCCCTCAAATAAATTTTTTAAAATCTTAAAAAAAAAAAAAAAAAAAAGAATATCTAGATCACATTGAATTTCCTCTCAGGGAAATGGGTGAAAATAACTTTTTGCAAAACATGACTGCATCATCCCTAAGCACCATTACAACATGCTTAATGGGCTGTAATAGTATTTTTATTATCTTATAACTTTGGCTCCCTTAACGTGTTTGAAGGTCTTTAAAATGCACCTTTGAGCATTGTTCCATGTGCTTTGTGTCCCCTGAATAAATATTATACCCCTATTGACTTTTTAATTTTGAAATTTGATAACAGTAATGGAAGAGAATTCCCTGACCACTTTATATGTTTGCCACTTCATTTCACATAGCTTCTTTCAGTTTCCAGGGATATATTTAGCAGACGTTTGTCTGTTTTGAGTGGGTGTTATTTGGTTGTTAGGGGAAAAAAAAAAGAAAGAAAAAAGAAAATCCCACCACTGTTCTATTGATCTTGAATGCCGCATAAAGCAAATCAGAAGTGTTGAGATGTTGAAACTGAGCAATCTATATACTGCATCAAACACCTATAGGAGGAGGGGCATCTTGGCTTGGCAAGGTGTGCATGTGGAATGTGTCCTATGGAGAGGGAATTGGGCCAGAAGGAATGAGCACTCTTGGAGAGAAACATTAGAAGTGCCATCTTGGTTAAAGGGTGAACGTTATGGAAAACATCTCTCCACATATTGCTCCCAGCTGGAGTCGTGATAGGCATAATATGAATGGCTTCATGTGGGTCCCTACCCAAGTGAATTACTTGGCCCAGCTGGGTTCTATGAATATAAAGGGACCGTGCTTGACTGGCAGTCAATATGACATACCTTGATGAGAAAAGTTTAAATCAGATTGTGTATAAATAATATGATTTATTGAGTTTACATTGAGCCAAAATAGTGCTTGATGCTTTAAGAGCTTTATTTCATTTTACCTTCACAACAATTTCACTAGGTTAATAGTATTAGTGTCATTATTATCTTCATTTTACAAATGGTGGGGTTGAGAAATATGGGGATTAAGTAATTCACACACAGTCTCTGTGTCAAGCCTCTATGCATTTAGGGATTACACAGAGTCTGGCACTATGGTAGAATGATGCAGAATATAATATATAGAGTTTAAAAATTATCTGCCATCATGCTTTAGTCATAGAATTCTAAATCTAGAAAACCTCATCCAATCTCCAACCCCCTATCCAATATTTCAGATGAGGAGGACCCCGAAATTCTGAGAATTTCTGAGTTTTCCTTAAAAATTCCCTGATCAAGTTATTATTTTAACAACTAACTTCCTGAGAAGACTTTTGCTTTTATTGAATTTTATTTTAATACCATTTATTTAATTTAAATAATTTAAATTTGAAACCATTTATTTAATACCATTTTATTATAAGTACTTTGGATTTAGACAGGTTGTGAATGGAGTGTACTAATTTGGTCATTTAGAGCTGCTTCATCTGTTGAGTTGGGAATGAATGGTGTGGCACAGGTGTTGAGTTGGGGTTATCTGTTGAGACCTTGCATTTATGGTGGAGGTCCCGTGCAATTGATGATGAAATGGAAAGAAGATGTGACTGTTAGTTGCCAGTTAGTACTTAAAAGCCAACAGCAACCACAACAAAATAAAGTAAAAGCCAGTGACAGAGAATCAGACTATATACCTATTGATCTGCCAATCTACAAAATATGAAAATCACCACTAGAGAGGCAAATTGAGATATTGTCTGTATCTTACCACTGTGATACATAATTTTTAGGCTGACGTTGTTGTATTTTTTTCCTATTTAAAGACTCTTGTTGCTAGCAATTACCTGCTTTTTACACTGATGAAGTGTGATTTGTGAAAAGAAGAAACATGTGATTTGTGTGGACTCTATATCACCATTAAAGAAACAAAGTCTTTTTGGCCTCTGGTTAATTTTAATGTTTTTAAAACTTATGGGTGGAAACTATTTGGAGAAAATGTTAAAAGATTCTCATTTTAAAATTATGGTGTGGGGTCCAGGAGTGTTCATTTGTTCCCCCTATATCCCACCCCAGAATATTTTGATGTGAGTCCCAAACTGACAACCAAATTTTGACAAATGCTGAGTTATAGGTAGGATTATGCTTTCTAAGATAAAAAGATTCGTCCAAACATCCTTTATGTAGAAACGAAATATTTAGCTTATTAGGCCCTAGGTAATCTCTATTTTTTGTTAAATGTAAAATGGAAGCCTTATAACTGAATTTATTTGTCTTTAGAGAGCCTATATTTAGGAATACCTAGAAACTTAAGAGAACAAAATATTCTGATGACTTCTTTGATGCAGTATGAGATTTTCTTTTTAATGTAGACAGTTTTTGTTGGCTGTGAGTCTTTTAATCCACACTTGTAACATTGGACTGAGACATGGAGACGATTAACATTTTTTTTTTTTCTCCACGATCAAAGAATACTGCAAATGGTTAGAGAAACTGATCTGGGTTTTCAATCTTCCTTTTACTTTTACCTTTTCTGTACTTCTTTCTTTTGCTTCTCAAGTGCTTTGGAGTTGTATTTTAAAGACGGAGGCATCGTGTTTTTAACGTGTGTTTTATATTTAAATATCAAAATGCTGCTTTCTGCGTAATGGCTGTAGAGGAACAATATCCAGTCGGTTCCCTGTTGGCTGTCCTTTTAGCCATTGCTTTAGCCTGGTGTTTTCTGTGGAGGCTGCAGCTAATGTGGCAATGGGATGCGGAATCCCCCGCTTTCCCTTTCTCCCTAGTTGCCACAACTGCCTGGGCACCCTGGTCAAATAAGGCTTTTGTTTGCCACGGACAGCCCTGTCCTCTGGCTTCTTTCCAAGGCCCTCAAAATGAGTACTTTCACCAGGGTGGCAGAGGAAGTCCCTTTAGATTGAGAAGCAAGCAAGTAAACTTTAGTACGCTGTCAGGCTCCAAGCCAAATAAAGTGCTAAGCATGACAATTAATTGGATGGCTACCAGGATACCTCTTACTGTAACTGTAATTCAGAATATCCCTGGCTGAAGTTAAAAAATGGTATTACTTAATTAATTTGAATGTTTCTAGGGTACTCACTAAATATCTGCACTGTTTGCTAGATTTTGGCGTTGCAGGCAGGAGGGCCTGATATATAGCAAGAACTCTAACGTGTGCTGGGGATTTAATCCTCACAACAAGCAGGGCCTTTGGTAGCCATGTCTTCACCTTGTAGATGAGAAAAGTGAAAATCATACAACCAGTCTGTTTCTATCCAAAACCTATGGATTTCTCATCACTTACACTACCTCTGAGTGAGTCAGGGTGATGATATCACCAATGGAGCTATGATTTCTATCTTGGAATGTTTGTATTCCAGCAAAGAGAGGGAAGCCATGCACATAGATCAGGGAATTTATACATTTTTATTAAGTGATGAGGGAGCAATATAGATAAATGCTGTGGGGTTTTGAGGAATGAGACAATATACTGGGCTGGGACCGTCATGGAAAATGTTATTGTGGAAGTAAGAATTTAAATGAGTTTGAAGGTCAAGGAAGGTCTTGACTGACGGTCATGAGAAATGAAGAGGCCATTCCAGGTGTGGAATATACTTCAGCCAGGCAGAGGCAGAATAGAGGCTGAGGAATAGGACCTGTGATGGGGAAACCATAAGGGACTCTGGAGAACCATGAGTGCCAGGCTGACAAGTTGTAGGTGTGGTGTGGGGGTGGGAAGTTGGGGGGGGGGCATTCTTACATTGTTGACCAAGTGTCAGTGACGAGGAATATCAGGATTAACCATGAGGATGTGTGTGCTAGCTGGAACTGAGAGTGAGAATACTGGAGCTCTGCTGAAGCTAATTTAGAAATTATTGCAGCATTCCAGTCTTGAGGTGAGAAAAGCATGACCTTGCACGCTAACATAGAAAGTAGATATAAAGAGAGAGATTTGCAAGATGAGTGACAGAGTTCAGTGGCCAACTAGAACCAGAAAGGCTGGCCAAGTGCAGCAGAGACGCTACCACACAGAAGTGACAGTAAATACATACATGCAAATATGCCAAAGCTTGTCCAAATCCTTATCGTGCTTATCTGCCAAGTTGAAAAAGCTTGTCAGTGGAATTAAAGCTTAGAGATCAGAGTAAAAACTTTGGCTGGAAATCATAATTACACCCATCTTATTGTATTTATGGATGCTTGCATGGTCTTGTGAGTAGCTCCAGTAGGTGCTTACCTGGAAGCCCAGACCCGTTTGGTATAGATCCTTAGTGGCCACAGCTCTTCTAGCTGATTAGGGTTATCTGGTCATTTTGCTAAATAAACTTGGAAGATGTGCACTCCTATGTGCAAGAATAACAAATAGTTAAATATACATTTATGCAACACCATATAAAATTAACTTGGAAATTCTGATGCACCTCAATGAATAAAAATACACCAGAAATTATTTATTAAAGTGAAGAAGGAAGTTTACAGAATGTTTCCTATGTGCCTTCTTAACATTTTATTGGGAATCTCACTAGTCAAATTGATTTAAATATCAGTTTGTTTTGGTTTCAAGGATTTTATTGTTTGTCTTGTGCTTCTCAGTAATAAATGATATTTAGAGAAATGTGAAATTGCCTGTCCATTATTAAAACATCTAAAAATGTTTGAAGTCATTTCTAAAGAACACAATTAAGGAATTGTGCTGCTGTTTAATTTTATAATATCAAATATGGACTCTAATTCCCCATGTTTTGATACAGTGTGATTTGATTAGAATTTACTTTGATAAATTTTGTTTCAAGTGCATGTTCTTCCTGGTATTTCTTTAATTTTAGGCCCAAAGTTATTCTCCTGGTTTAATTTTCATTAACTGTTTTGTATTTTTGCCGCTTGCTTTTGTGTTTTCCTATTAAAGTGAGATTTGTAGATTGTTCATGACTTGTAATTATGTTTTTACATAAACCCCTTTTGGAGGCTTTGTGTAGATTTCCTTTTGATTTATTGTAGACTATAAACAACTCAAAACAGAGTCTATTGTTTGGTTTAAAAAAAAACCACTAATCATGTCATATTTCTGCATCATATCCTGATTTATCCTTCGATTTTAACTTTAGAAGTGGCTTCCTCTTTGTTTTCCTGATCTCAAGGCAGAATTCAGAACACTCAGAACAATGTGTGAGACAGGAGAACATTTTCAGTGGGGAAAAACTTCAGTTTTAATCGTTGCTCACATCTGTTCTATTTTTAAAAAATGAAGTGCTAAAAAAAATAAATAATAATGATATGGATGATTTCTTTATGTAGAAAATCAGCTGTCAATTAACTAATGAATATTCTTTTTAATCAGTGTTAATTGACAAATTTCCTGTACTTGTAAACTCTGTGCTTTCATAGTGGGTTCATTTTGACTTTTCTTGATTTCCCCCTTTATATTTTAGTAGTCCTGTTGGGTATAATTCTTTATTATTCCCTGAATTCCCTGGTCTGGAGCTAGATGGAGCTATGAGATCTTCTGTAAACGTACAGCAGGCCAGTGGCTCTCCGAGTCTACTTGTGACAGTACCTAATGCTCACTTTTAAAGCCTTCTTGTCCCTTTATTCTTAAAGAGCATGGAGAGAAAGTCTGGCCATTGAAAACACCATCATTAAAATGGGTGGATAATCCCAAAGTTCTCTAATTATCTTTTATTACTGAGCAGCTAAACACAAAAACTCCCAAAGCCAAATCTGAAAGAAAAGCACACATACGAGCTATAGGTACACCTACCTTCAAGAATCAAAGCCAGATTAAACGTTTGCCATTAAAAATCAATTTATTTGTTTTTTTAGAGTATAATTCTCTGAGAAATTCACAAAATGTTGAAAACAGTGGAAAATAGAACATACAGCAAGTGTTTCAGGACTCATCTTTCAAATTTTATACACCTGTGTAGATAAACGGAATCATGTATGTAATGTGTACTATATATGTATGTATAATTATATAAGAATGTGGAAGATAGTTCACAGAGAGGGATTATAAGTTTTACCTAAAAGCTTTTGATTAGAATTTAGAGTTATCTCTTTTCAAAATTTTTCTGGGCATAGGGTGATTTACTTATTTATTAAAAACATTTTATTTATTTATTCATGAGAGACACAGAGAAAGAGAGAGAGAGATGCAGAGACACAGGCAGAGGGAGAAGCAGGCTCCATGCTGGGAGCCCAACCTGGGACTGGATCCCAGGTCTCCAGGATCACGCCCTGGGCTGAATGAAGGTGGCGCTAAACCGCTGAGACACCCGGGCTGCCCTGCATAGGGTGATTTAAAAGTCTCATCATTGGGATCCCTGGGTGGCGCAGCAGTTTAGCGCCTGTCTTTGGGCCAGGGCGCGATCCTGGAGACCTGGGATCGAATCCCACATCGGGCTCCCGGTGCATGGAGCCTGCTCCTCCTTCTGCCTGTGTCTCTGCCTCTCTCTCTCTCTCTCTCTCTCTCTCTCTCTCTGTGTGTGACTATCATAAATAAATAAATTAAAAAATAAAAAAATAAAAGTCTCATCATTGAGGCTCGTCCATGCCTACAGAACCCTTTGAAGGAACTTGTTATGCACTGTGTTTAAGTACTGAGAAATATGCCCAGACTGCTGTCTTGCTGCTTACTATCTTTTAGGACAGAAGTTGTGAAGGGCCATCTGCTTACTTTGAGAAACTAATTGTAATAAATTCTTTTGTGTGAGTCTCTAATGAGATTAGCTTTAGCTCTATGTTACTCAGATTTTTAGGTAATTGTGTGGATGATTCTCATTTACTTAATTTGGCAAATACTACTGAAATCAAATACCTGTTTGAACTCTATGCTTTGCCATGTTTTGTAGATCACTTTATAGATTTTTACCTAAGTCTCTTCCTGGGGACGTCTCCTGAAACTTCATTCTCCATGTATCTTCTGTCCTTACCTGCTTTTCAAATCTAGAAGAGTAAATTGTGCATCAAACAGTTTTTAAAGGCCGAAAAGAGTAGAGAGGTGGTTCTTGATTCAGCTTCAATAAGCATTTCACTCCAAGAGTATTTTATCAGGC
This sequence comes from Canis lupus familiaris, assembly GCF_011100685.1. Classification (NCBI taxonomy): domain Eukaryota; kingdom Metazoa; phylum Chordata; class Mammalia; order Carnivora; family Canidae; genus Canis; species Canis lupus. Next base: position 13,410,262 of record NC_049258.1, read on the forward strand.
TATTAGATAAATAGCAAAAAAAAAAAAAATTAATAATAATTATAAAATAATAATAATACAAATTAGCTTGTAGGTCATCTTACATCTTGAAGACCCAAGCAGCTGAAATATGCATAGGAAGGGTTGCAAAAAATCTTACATCCTTTTCAGGTAGAGTCTTACTCAAGACTTAGTTGTTCCTTACATAGTTTGTGTGGGCCTCATTATCAGCTTTTCCCTAAAGGAGGCTTAAAAGCCACTCAGGCCTCACAGTGGTGATACATGCTGCATATGGTGCAGTCCCATTTCAGCAAATGAGGACAACTATAGCTTGGAGCAGGGGACGAACTTCTGGTCTGAGATCATTCTACTTAGTAAAGTGGGAGGATTTGGGACTCCTGGGTGGTGCAGCGGTTAAATGCCTGCCTTCAGCTCAGGGTGTGATCCTGGAGTCCTGGGATCAAGTCCCACATCAGGCTCCCTGTTGGGAGCCTGCTTCTCCCTCTGCCTGTGTCTCTGCCTCTGTGTGTGTGTCTCTCTCTCATGAACAAAGAAATAAAGAGAGAAAGAGAGAAAGAAAGAAAGAAAGAAAGAAAGAAAGAAAAGAAAGAAAGAGGATTCTACTCCATTGTCTGATTCCAGCATCAGTGCTTTCCCCAGCCATTCATTATTCATTTATCCAGACACCTCACTGCCCATCCACAGCACTTTAAGTACACATCTTGTGCCAGACACTCCTTAGTTGCTGAGCATTTGATGACAGATACCAATGAGGTCCACTGGTGAAGGGAGGTGGTAAGAAAGTCAGAAAAACAAAACAATAAAATTGTCGTAATAAAGGACAAAACCAGTGTAATGTGTGAGAGAGGCTAGCAACATTGGCTAGGTTGATCATGCAGAAGTTACACCTGAGGACACATTATGATTTCAGGAGCAAATAGGAGAAAGAAAAGCTCGCAGGCAGCTGGCAGTGAGAGAAGAGGCCTGCTAATTGCAAACTAGTAAAGTGGACAGGAATAAAATGAAAAAAAGCTAAGAGAGTAGGAGCTCTGGTTATAGAGACAATAAATAGCTCCTTCTACCACAAATACCTCTCCAGATAGCCCAGTATTACAGACTAATTGATGCTTATGACGATGAAAATGAGTTACACAGAAAAAGATGAAATATGTACATTCTGCCTCAGGAAGTGAACACTTGTAAAGAATTTTAGAAAAGAATCATAAATTTAGAATAAATACATTTTGGAGCTTAAAAAGAATAAAGAACTCTTACTGGAAGGTTCACCTCAAGAGACTACTACAATACTGAAGATGGCACAGATGGGAGACCTAATTGTAACATTTCAATTTCCCAGTTTTTAAGGGGTATCCAGGATACGTGGATGTATGGAGTGGGATCAGGTTTTTTCGTTGATATTAAATGGGGTACAATTAACATGTAATAAAAGACACCTTTTATTTTTTTAAAGATTTTATTTATTCAAGAGAGTGAGCAAGTGAGTGAGAGTGAGCACAAACAAGGGGAGGGGCAGAGGGAGAAGGAGAAGCAGCTGAGCTGGGAGCCCCAAGGGGGGCTCCATCCCAGGACCCCAAGATCATGACCTGAGCTGAAGTCAGACACTCAACTGATGGAGCCTCCCAAGTGCCCTAAGGTGTATTTTAATAAACAACTGAATGAGTTTTGCCAAATGTAATCATGTGTGTAACTGCCATTCACATAAAGCATGTGAGGCTTTTCTGTCACACCAGTGAGTTGCCATGTGACTCTTTCTGGTCAGTTCTCGTCACTCCCAGGGCAACGCAGGCTCTGATTGCCACCACCCTAGCTTAGTCCTAGAAGGGCCTATCGATGAGATCATAGTTTGTATTCCTCAAAGTGTGCCTTCTAGCATTCCACACAATGTTTGTGAAAATTCATCTATATAATCGTATGCACCGGTGGTTTGTTCCTTTTTATGACAGAATAGTATTCAATTGTATGAACATACTGCCATTTATTCATTTTCCCCCTTAGCTATTCTGGTTGTCGTGAAATGATGTCTTATGCTTTTAATTTACGTTTCCCTTATGTGATGATACTTGATCTTTTTTAAGATTTTAATTTTAATCTATATGTTTTTAACATTTTTACTGAGATAAAATTTACATCCCACAAAGTTCACTCACTCACAAACTCATTTATTATTTATTTATTTATTTATTTATTTATTTATTTATTTATTTATTTTTAAAGATTTTACTTATTTATTCATGAGAGACACACAGAGAGAGAGGCAGAGACACAGGCAGAGGGAGAAGCAGGCTCCACGCAGGGAGCCCAACGTGGGACTCAATTCCGGGGTCTCCAGGATCACGCCCTGGGCTGAAGGTGGCGCTAAACTGCTGAGCCCCCTGGTCTGCCCAAGTTCGCTCAAAGTGTGTAATTCAGTGGCACCCGAGTTCAGTCACTTAAGCAGTTGACTCTTGGTTTCAGATCAGGTCATGACCTCACAGTCATGGGATTGAGCCCCCATTGGGCTGTGTGCTCAGTGCAGAGTCTGCTTCAGATTCTTTCTCCTCCTTCCTGTGCCCCTCCCTGCTCATGCACTCTCTCAAATAAATAAGTAAGTCTTTTTTTTTTTTAATTTTTATTTATTTATGATAGTCACAGAGAGAGAAAGAGAGAGAGGCAGAGACATAGGCAGAGGGAGAAGCAGGCTCCATGCACCGGGAGCCCGATGTGGGATTTGATCCCGGATCTCCAGGATCAAGCCCTGGGCCAAAGGCAGGCGCCAAACCGCTGCGCCACCCAGGGATCCCTAAATAAGTCTTTTTAAAAAGATTATGTAAGTCAGTGGTTTTCAGTATACATACAGAGTTGTGCAGCATCACCAAAACCTAATTTTAGATCACTTTCATCACCTCAGAAGAATCTTTGCACCTCTGGAAGTTGCTCCCCATTCTCAGTCTATGTATTTTAAGATGTATTTCATAATTTTATATATTCTTCATCAAAGTCCTAATAATTAGCTCTATTGACTTTATATCTGTCCACATTAAGTGTGAAGGGGGCACATTTCCTTCTAGTTTCATCTTTTCAAATTGCTTTGCAGAGCATCTAGTAAAAGTCTTCAGGTGGAGTACTCTGAAACTTAAATCTGCATTCAAATCACCTAAGGACCTTTTAAGAATGCAGATTCTTACTTGGTAGGTCTGGAGTAGGGCTGAGCTTCTGCATTTCTAACATCTCATGCTGTAGGTCCATGGGGCCACTTTGAGCTACATGGTAAGAGATTTTGGTTGCCATGTCTTGAAAGAGGAACAGTTGGGAGAGAGACTATTTATGATGTAACATTTTTATCTGGCAATTTGCACACAGTTGACATTTTTATTCTCAGAGCAGTTCTTAATCTATTTTGGGTTTTTAAAAAGTTTATCACATCTTTTTGTACGTAAAAAGAGAATGGACTTTAAGAATTTTAAAAGTGGGATTAAGAAGAAGGCCCTAAAAAACCTATAGCATGTCATTAGTTTGATAGCCCACAAAGCATCCTGCTGAAGAATGGATGAGAAACAACTGTATGGGGAGAATCCTTCAGGGTGCCCATGGGGACTGGTTGACCAAAAGCATTTCTTCAAAGGCCTCAATTTCTGGAACTGCTCCTCCACTCTTTCCCAGAGCTCTTTGAGGTCCTGAGATGAAGAGGGAATTGTCTCAGGTGTGTAACCAGTTAAGATGCTGAGAGATGTTGACCTGGGCCTCTGAAACAGCCATATCAGTCTTGCTCAATCAATCAGTGGGTTATTAGTTGAATGATGAACAAAAGCACAATACAGTCATCAGTATGTCAGAAGCACCAAGTTTGGCTTAAGTATTTTGTTTTACAAAGTAATAATCCAGAGGTTCGTTACAGAGCCCTTTCTGCAAAGATGACAGCTTCAGCTGAATCAGTGCCTGGTTATACTTATGTATTGATACTTCTAATTTAAATGCAAATATTTCTTAAAGACGACTATAAGGCATACTTTATAGAGTAAATCGAATTTTTCTATTGATCTTCATCATACAATTGGACGTACGTTTGTATAGACAAAACACTTGTTGGATTGGCTTGAAGGATTTTGGGTTTCTACAGAAAAATATGGAAGTGGCAGGTAGCTCATGCTACTCTTGGCCTTGGCAGGCATGTATACCTAACGTAGAATGCAAGAATGCAGGGGAGAGTATGCAGATTGATTTTTTTTTTGCTCTGAGTCCTTTCAACAAGCTTCAGCTCAGCCTCTATTCTAAGAGTTGTTCTACACATTCACATGGGTCCCTGGTTCCAGGCCTGATGAGGTCCAGACACCCCTAATCTTGCTTCCTTGGAATGGTTTTCCACCATCTCCAATTGTTTTTAAATTTTAAATTGTGTTAAGGTATTAAATTTTACCAGTAGGGGCCACTGCCTTACATTGTCTGAAGTCTTGACTGAAAAGACCTTAATTTGATGTTAGAGGTTATGTAAATGAAAGTCTTCCACTATAGAAATTTGTATAATGAGTTTATTTAAAGTGAACTTTATAATTCTGTCAGTCTACCAAAGAATATCACCAAAGATGCTACTGTTTTATGAGGGCTTGGCTCAATGTACAATGAAAAAACACTGGTAATTTTTTCAAGTAGTGATGGGTAGCAGATTAAGATACATTTAGTAATGATGATAATTGCAGTCAATTTGCAGGCACAAAAACTCTGTGTTTCTACCCAAAGTCTAGCCAAATTCCATGTGTCATTTTGGAAACATCACTTAGGTGCCCTACATTGGTTGTTTTGTTCGTTTCAGAGAGTATAATTCTGACTACATCAATTTAACTATGACTGTGTGTTCTTAGAACTGAGTAACTTCCTCAGACTGAACATATTAAATTAGGTTCAATTTCCTGCCAAAATTTATAGACAGGTTGTAAATGAAAAAGCTGCCTCTGCTCTTCATTATCACTATGTATTATAGTTTTTTAAATAAAAATGTTATTTACTTACACCTACTGTCAGATATTAAACTACAGAGGCATCCATCAACAGTTCTGTTGGCACTGTAAAGAAAAAAGCCATGTAACAGCACACCTGGCTTTAGTGTTATAGCACAGAGTTAGTGTTGCAAGGTGACTTTGATATGTCAGAAAAGCTAATTATGTCCCATCAAAGGACGGAAGAAATTGCCTTTTTTAATGAAAAGTATTTTATAGGAGGTGACAGTGATCTTAGGCAAAGCAGTAAAACTAGGTGTATAATTATATAAATTCTTTAAATTCTTATTAGACTTAGCTAATTGACATGTTACTGTCCAATAATGTAGAAAAAATGATTAAACATAAAAAACAGAACAGTGGTTTTGGACTCTACCTATACAGTAATCTAAAATTGAGTCTCCTTCCATTTTTCCAAATGCAGTTTTAATTCTTTTCTGACACTTATTAATAGTTATGCATGTTTTTACTTGAAATGGGATATACTATAAGAATAAAGTATTAAGAGAAATATATTTGCAAACCATCTATCTGATAAGGACTTGATATCCAAAATATATAAGGAACAACTCAATAACGCAAAAAAAAAAAACTGATTAAAAATTGTCAAAGGACCTAAATAGGTGTTTTTCCAAGGAACATGTACAAATGCCCAAGAGATATATGAACTGATGCTCAGTGTGCCTGGCTAGCTCAGGCAGTAGAGTGTGAGATTCTTGATCTCGTGTTTGTAAGCTTGAGCCCCATGTTGGGTGTAGAGATTACTCAAAAAAAAAGTAAAACCTTAAAGAAATCCCTAATCATCAGGGAAATGCAAATTAAAAGCACAATGAGAAATCATCTCACATCTATTAGAATGGTTATCATCGAAAAGGCAGGATAATAAGTACTGGCAAGGATGTGGAGAAAAGGGATCCCTGGGTGGCGCAGCGGTTTGGCGCCTGCCTTTGGCCCAGGGCGCGATCCTGGAGACCCGGGATCGAATCCCACGTCGGGCTCCCGGTGCATGGAGCCTGCTTCTCCCTCTGCCTGTGTCTCTGCCTCTCTCTCGCTCTCTGATGACTATCATAAATAAATAAGTTAATTAAAAAATTTAAAAAAAAAAAAAGATGTGGAGAAAAGAGAACCCTGGTACACTGGGTACACCAATGTAAATTGGTCCAGTCACTTTGGAAAACAGTATAGAGGTTCCTCAAAGAATTAAAAATAGAGCTATCATATGATCCAGTGCTCCTACTTCTGGGTAATTAGCCAAAGGAAATGAAATCAGTATCTTCAAGAGGTATCTATACTCCCATGTTCTTTGCAGCATTATTCACAGTAGTCACGATAGTGCACCAGCCTAAATGTTTCCAGACAGATGAATGGGTAAAGAAAACGTGTGCATGTGTGTATATGTGCATATGTGTGTGTCTATATTTATGTGTATAGATAAATATGTAGATATGTATGTGTGTGTATGTATGTTATACACAATGAAATATTGTTCATCCATTAAAAAAAAAATCTTGCCATTTGCAACAACATGGATGAACCTGGAGAATGTTATGCTAAATAAGCCAGACACAGAAATACTGTGTGACCTCATATATAGTGTCTAAAAGAATCGAATTCCTAGAGCAAGGAGTAGAATGATGGTTGCTAGAGAGTGAGGGAAATGGGGAGATGTTGGTAAGATATGCAGTGTTTCCCTTATAAGATGAATAAGTTTGGGGGATCCAATGTATGTCATGGTGATTATAGTAAATAATACTATATGGTGTACTGGAAATGTGCTGAGAGTAGAGATGTATATATTCTCACCCCTGCTACCCCTCAAAAAGAGAACTGTGTGGCGAGATTATGGATGTGCTAAGTAGCTTGTGTGGTAATGATTTCTCATTGTACAGATAAATCACGTTGTACTCCCTAAATATATATAATTTTGTCAATTATATATCAATAGAACTAAAATAAAAAGAATAAACTATTAGTAACATATATATGCTCCTTAAAATAAAAACGTAATCATCCTAGCTAAGGGTAATAAATTGCCCAAGTGTCTTTTGACTTTTGATATGTATATGATATATGTAGGTGTGTTTCTTATGTACACACTCATATGAATTTAATTTTTATTTCTTTAGAGCCATATCAAGGGTGAATTTGAAGTAAGTCCTGCTGTTTTGTATATAAGGATTAAGAGCAGAACTTTTCATTGTTAGCTTTGACAGAATGTATGTGATTATTAGTGATGTCTTTTTTTAGAAAATTGTAAATTATAGGAATGCTGCGCAGGAGGAAAGAAATGAAGCATACAGTAGTTATTTAGGTTTACAAGATTGACAATGATTTTTTTTTTCTTTACAGAAGGTTTAGTACTTAAAGCAGAAAGCTGTAATTGTTGGTTGCTTTAGATGCCCTTAGCTATTTGGGATGTGGAAAGATGTATGCTATAAATGTTTTACTCCTGTAATTGTCATGACTTCAGAATGGTTCAAGTATAGCTGTTTTGTAGGAAAGGTGCATGAAGAAGTGATTTCTGGCGGCAATCTATAATGATGGTCATTCAGTTTTTAAAAATTGTAATTGTGAAGGGAATGACCCATTTTTGTTACTGGACCCTGGCATGGTTCCTAAAGCTCCCTATTTCTGCATCCCAGACAGTAGTCCAAGCAGGGACAGTGACAGGGCACCGAACAAAGAGAAGTTGTTTCAGTGCTTGGGTTGGGAAAACTTCTTGAGGCACGCATAAGCCATTTGGATTTTGGGTCCTGAAATCATAAAGTGAGACTTGAAGGTATTAACTAAGCTGAGTCAGGGAGCTCCTGTATGTGAGAACAGGTATTCAGGAGATGATGTGTGCTCATCCTAACTCATGTTTTATGACAGAGACCATATCACCTATCTCTTTGAGTATCTTAAAATGCCATGGTCAGCTCTTAGGCCACTCAGATTCTGTGGCAGTGTGACACTCATGGAAGAAACCAAGGTAAAAATGGATAATTGTTAGGAATCTAGGCCAGAGCATTCTCTTGAGAATCAAATGTCTTAATGGGTTGTGAAGATAGTGCAACGTTCTAAAATAACTCTTGATTGCTCCCATTCCATGCCTTTTGTAAAGCTATTAAAGATGATCCCTCATCAGCATTAAAAGACTGGGGAATTGAATATTTGGTTGGAGGTGATTTGGCTTGTACACTTATGTCTAATCAATTTTTGTACTTAAAGTTCATAGCTTGATTTTGAAATTAGGTTTGCAGATCCTGGGTATCACTGGGCTTACTGTTCTTGCCACTGCTGGATTGACTAGCCAATAAAAGCCAGGTGCCAGACACTACTCAGATTTAAATGGACTCTAACTGATGATTAGAATTTCTGTGGGAAAGGAAGGCAAGGTTCTTTCCACTTTGTTTTATTAAGTGTGAAATAGCTAAGCATCCTTTTATATTGATCAGACATAATGTGACTGTTCTAAAGAATTTATTTCTTTCATGTACCTGGATTGTGCTTTTCAAAAGGAATAGATGAGATCCATGATTTTCTTTTCTAGACTGCCAACTTCTGATATGTAGAGATTGCTCTGTAAAATGACCACCCCCTTCTGTGAAGGATTCTTCTCAATGTTTTCAAAAGGGGTTGTCAAAGCCCAAGAAGAGAAAAGGTTTGCTGTTGATGTTCTTTGAGAAAGCTTAGAAGAGTTGTTTGTGCCTTAACATCCTTCAGCATGTTGGAGTTAATTGTTCTTTATCTCTGTCTTTGGTTGCCTGCAAATTCCATATAAGTGGCAGTTTGGAATATAGCAGAGTATGTAAAAGCTTTCTTATCTTCCAGAAAGGTATAGCTGATGTGGGGCTGCACACAAATGACTTTCGCATGGACAGGATATCTGGTCTAACTACTTAAAAAAATTGCATAATCCTATAGGGAACCCTAGCTAACTAATGCAATAATTATTTAGGAGTGGAGCCAACATCCTGCAATTATATTAGAACAAACGTGCTGCAATGTTTCTGTTTATGTATGTCCCTTGGCATCTTGAGTTAATATTTTATCATATTTCATTAAGAAAAAAAAAATAAGCCAGAGAAGCCTTGGAAGCAAGATCATTGGAATTACCTGATGTGTAAGGTTAGGAAATTTCTATGAAACTTCTTCCATCTTGAAAAATAATTTCAAAAAAAAAAAATAATTTCACAAGCATGAAAACAATTCATGTTTACATTATTGTTAAGGAGATGCTGTGCTTTAGGATGACTATACTAGATGATATCTTTAGCTACTTAATTTTTTCTTAAAATGTAAAATGCCATTCATCATCATCATTATCATTATTATTATCATCACTATTATTTTGCCTAATATAGAGTGGATTAACAAAACTTATCTACAAGTGGGTAAACCTGAATTGGTGGCTATTTCTTCAGAGGGCTGCTAGTCCTTTTATTTTTTTATGTGTAACTTTAATTATACAATGACAATATATTAACCTAATATTTGGAATCTTAAAAATTTGAGAACAACTAGGAAGTTTTAAGTTTTTTTCCTTGCATTTAGTCATGAATGACTCAACATCATCATTTCTGTGGCCAGGGAGATTAGTTGCTTTAAATTCTCTTTCTCAATCTGAAAAGCACTCTGGGGCTTGGTAGATGGTCTCCAACCGAGACATGCTGGTGTTAACTGTGAATGGACTTCTTTCAAAAGCAAATTCCTGGTGGATTCCAGGCTAGGCTAAAGAAAGAAGATCTGAGACTCCATATATATTATACAGGAGCCTTGTCTAGGGTAGTGGTAAAGGAGGGAGTGGATTGTTCAGAGAAATACTTTGCAATCAGGAATCAAGAGTCCTGCCATCATGAGTGGGCAGTCATGTTATGGTCTTGGGTCTGTCTTCCTCCTCCTGAGTGATGAAGGGCTACTTTTGCACTGGCACCTAATCTTGGGTGTTCTCAGAGAGGCAAAGCTAGATCCAAGTACCAAGAATTTGGTGTTATGCTTTGGTCATCATTCTTGAGAGGGTCTGGTGGATAAGGCACAGTTTTGGCCAAAGCATCTCTGAGACACATTCTAGGAACAGGCAGCAAAAACACCTTAGATGCCCTAAGGTATACATGTGTGCTTCCTTTTTTACTTTAGCAAGGAATAGAGCAAAGTCTTGGCTGCACTAAAGCCTGAAGCTGGGAACTAACCTGTACTGCCTTTGGAATGCAATCTGTGGTTGATTGTAATTTCAAAACTTTGCATATTCAGGAAAAGCAATTTTGTAAATTCTCCATCTTTAAAAATCCTTACTATCCTGTTTCCTAGAAGTAGGGATCCAGTAAAAAATCTATTAGCCCCCAGTACTTCAGTCCCATTGTACACAAACTTATTATCCTTAAATTTAGTGCTAAATTGCCCTAAATATGTTTTTGGACTATGTCTTCCATGAGGACAACAATTAGATAATCCTTTTATAATCCTTCTAAAAGTTAGCCTAATGTTAAGTAATCTAGAAATGTCAATAGGCACCTTTATCACTGGGTTGATTTCTTTTCTGGCGAGTGCCTGATTATAGAGGCTTTATCTGTAGATCATCTCTTTTATTTGCCTCTCTTCCTTCATTCCTCACAAAGGATTTCTTAATGTATTGGTAGTTAGACAACTTGACAAAACATCTACATTGAAAGCCACAAGTTAATTCTTGGGACTTCAAACTAGGAGTCCTACTACAGGATCTTTCCTGTGCTCAGCCCTGGTTCAGAAGTTTGCTACTAAAAGTGTGATTTGTGGACTGCATGACGTCACCTGAGAGCTTTTGAGAAATGCAAAATTGTGACCTTTTGCCCAGTCATTGGCTTAGAAGACTTTTAGGGAAATCAGGTCATGGTGAATCTCTAAAGATTCAAAACTGCTGCAACAGAACCTCAGAGCATGAATCTTTAGTACCATAAAATACCATTCAGGATGAGTTTGGGAGTCCGGTGGACTTTTGAGCTTGATGGCAACTTCCTTTTTTTGTCTCCCTTTACCAGGAACAGCAGACTAGACTTTTTTATGAACAGAAACAGCTTCCATTACTCTTGTAAAGTCATTTAGTAGTCACAGTCTAGAAGGACTTCTTTAATGTTTTCAAGTCTATTTGGGATAACATGTAAATAAGAATTTGTATGTGTTCTCAGTATCTCTGGGAATGAGAGTAAAAAATAAGTGTCCAAATGGTTACTGAATCACCTTTGTTGTCCTCATTAACGATCTGTTATGTTGGCACTGTGACGTAGTGGTCTGTGCTTTTGCACCAATTGGAAACTGGGTTTAAATCCTGGGTTTACCACATATCAGAACTGGGTAGCCTTAAACTAGTTACTGAGTTTCTTTGAACCTCCATATCCTCTGTAAAATGAGACTGTAGGACCCAATGAGACTGTAGGACCTCTTCTTCACTTTGGTTAAAGACTTTACCAAGGAAAGATTTGAGAAATCCACATACCTCACAAATAGCATGGATCCAGGAAATGATAGAAATGGTCACCATCATCACCATCTCCTTTTCCAGTGGTAACTATGTTGATGTTTAATTTTCAAAAATACTGTTGAGACCCAAATTGTTGGTTAGTGTTTCATTCTTGATTAAGGATGTTTTTTTGTATTCAGATGGATGATTCACAGTTGTTGAAGTAAATACAAGGTAATAGTTAATTAAGTCTTCCATCTCTTCTAGGGCTAAATGTAAGGTTGTTCCATCTTTGGTAGTAGCAGAGAGAAGGTATCTAAGAGTCCGTTAAACCTTAGAGGACCACTGCAAGTGAGCTTGTTACTAATAGACCTAGATTATAGCTGCAAATCTGAAATGCAACTGTTGAAATAAATGAAACAGGCCTACCTTACTAAGGATAAATGAATGGAAAGTTCTATAATTTGAGTATTTTTTTAAATAGAATTGTGATTTTGTAACCAACATGTTGTTTTTTTGTAGTTTTGCAGTTGTTTTTTTTTTTGTCTTCTGTGTTTTTTTTCCCCAAAGAAATAATGAAACTGTAAACAGAAGAGAAAATTTCCTTCTGATAATGGCAAAATATTATCAACATAAAACAATTGTGTTAGTGTGTATGTAAATTATTCTTCAGAGAAAACTGATATTTATTGAACATCATTTATTCTAGCCACGGTATGTGTTTTGTTTCATCTTTATGAAAGTGCTGTGAGATAAATTGTGTTATTCATATTTTAGAGATAAGTAGATAGTTGCTGAATTTAGTAAACTGGAGCTTCATTCAAGACCTGTGCTTATAGGGTGCTTTGGGGGCTCAATGGGTCTGCCTGCAGCTCAGGTTATGATCCCAAAGTCCTAGAATCAAGCCCTGGATTGGGCTCCTTGCTCAGTGGGGAGTCTGCTTCTCCCTCTCCCTCTATCTCTCCCCCAGCTCATGCTCTCTTTCTCTCTCTCAAATAAATAAATAAAATCTTTAAAAAAAAAAAAAAAAAGATCTGTGCATGTTCCACTTAGAGATTGACTGCTAAGGGGAACCTGGGTAGTGCAGTCAGTTAGGTGTCTAACTTTGGTTTGACTTAGGTTGTGATCTCAGGATCGTGGGATCCAGCCCTCCCGGGGCTCTGTGAACAGCTCAGTGAGGAGTCTGCTTAAGATTCTCTTTCCCTCTTTCACTGTTCCTCCCTCTGCTTGCTTGCTTGTGCTCACTCTTTCTCTAAAATACATACATACATGCATGCATACCTACATAAATCTTTAAAAAAAAAGACTGTGGAGGCTGAGAACAGAGTTTATTGAATCTGATTATTAATTGTGGAGAACATAGTATAATGTGTTGCAGGTATATAGTTGATGCATATGTGTCTGATTTCTAAAATTGAATTGTGAAAACCTTGAAGATTTAGGGACTCTAGTTTTATATCTAGAATAGAACCTGGTATACTTTGTAGTTGCTCCAGAAATGTTTGTGAACAAAACACTGAGGAAGGGAGACCCTGCTCCTCTGGACTGTCTGCTACCTGTAGAAACAGCTCTCAGCATGATGGTGATCACAAGAATGGTTTCTCTTCTCCCATGTTTCATTTCCTGTGTGATGGTGATATATGCACTTGGACATCTGCAAAGAAGAGTTGAATTGCAAGCTCGGTTGCCTGTAGTTTCCTTCTGTCTGCAATTTTAAGGCTTAATAAATACATCAAACTATTTGAGCACCTTCAGTTTTGTTTACAAACCTTAGAAAGCATTCACCAACTTGAACTGGCTATTAAAGTTAAGGCTCAGTCACCTAATGAGCCTTTCCTCAGTGGGCTAGTTACATCTTCACACTGGGGTATGGGAAGACAAGTCTTCCCATGTGCTTTTCTGTAAACCAAAGTCAAAAATTAGGTTGTGCATTCTCAGCCTGTTTTTATGAGCTCCCATCATAAATCATGCCAATAACATAAACATTTGACCCTCATTATGAGACATCAAGAGAGCTGTCACATTGCTGTAGTACCAGTGTCTCCAGTAAAAGTGGGAAACACTTGGTGAATTCCTGGGTGTTGTCTGACAGTGCTTTGGGTCTTGATATTTTATGAATTATTCTTCAGCCCATGTATTTCTATCACACTTGACAGTTCTGATTAATGATCCTTAGGCTGAATACGAGTTTTTAACAAAGGAAAATACTTGATATTATTAAGCAGGGCCTGCTTGGATTTGCTTTGGGGATGCAGGATGCAGGAATTAAAAATATTTGAGATTGATGGCTGGGCAACATGTGAAATCATACAAACAGATATAATCAATAACATCTCTTCAGTGGCAAGCAAGCCCTGTGAAAACTATTGGGTTCATTTGGGGCTGACTGGAACTGGCAAAGAATAAAAATGCTTCCTGTGGACTGAGAGTGATCTAGAGATGAGGACACTTGGGGATTCTGATCTTTGGAGGAATTGTCAGACAGTTGGTCTGTTTTACATCAGGGTGTCATACAAAGGCAATTTTTTTTTTTAGATGGGGCTCTAGCCTAATGACTGTGACTGCCTAACAGTCACTACTGGTGTCTGGCAGGCAGTCGAAGCATTTTCAAAGGCCTGCAGGGTATGTATCATTACACGGAGCATTTTATGCAGCAAGCCCATTGAGGCATTTTGGCATTATCCTTAAAAAATCAGTTTTTATTTCCATCCATTCAAAAATAGGTAAACTGGGCCTCCTTTGGTTCCTTTGTTTTGGGTTTAGGGAAAGTTATCTGTTCAATTGAGATGAATAGTAATTGGATTATATTACTGTAATTCATTTATTAACCGAGCATTAGAATCCACAGTAGTGTGTTTCCATCTTAGAACCCACAAATTACCAATTAAACACAACCTTCTGTTCTAAAACAATGTGATTATTTTTATTTAAGCCTATTTTGGAAGCTGAGTCACTCGCTGCCTGCATATATCTTTGTTTAAAAAGCATTAGTGGAATATTACTGAAGCTGAAGCCATTATTTGTTTCTTTGTGATGTACAGGGGTAAATGCTAATAGCTCTTCCTCCAGACAAAGCCTGGCCACATTTGGGATGTCCCTTCTGCCTGTTGGCTAGTTATAGCAAGTTCTAAAAGCAAAACACTCAAAAAATGATACCACTTTAAAAATACAATGAATTTCTTTGAAAATGTTGGTAAACTCTTTAAATGAAAAGAAGGCAAAACTGTAGATGAGAGTGCTGGTGTCTTTGATTTCACAATATTGATTGAGTACTGTTCTTTAACTTGGCTCCATTTCATTCCCTTTGGGAGATTTCAGCAACTTTAAAATCACATCCCTGCCTTCAAGCAGAAGACAGCGTAACTGCAGATATAACATGAACACACAGGAAAAGCTAAATAGCAATCAAGGGCAACTCTACAAGAGTCACAAGACAAGATCGTGTAAACATGTTTCATTCCCATGATTTGGATGTCCCGACTTTATGGCAAAGAGCTCACTGCGGATTTGAATATCCAGGCAAGCCTTCAGGAAGGTGGTGAAATTTGAGCTGATCTCACGGAATATGTGAATATCCCAGCCTTCAGGTCTCACATATGTGGAAGGGACAGTAGGAGAAGGGCTGTAAGGTACGTGGCGTGGTCACTAGGGAGACTCAAGAAGCAGGAGAATACTGAGGAGGCTGGAATCAAAAGGGCAGAAACAGAGTGTTAGACGGGAATGAGCAATGATTTTGCGGGGGCGGGGGGTAGTTTAGAAGTTTATGCTTTTCTGGACATCTATCTGGAAATATTCTCTAAACACTGGTGGATGTGTAATGAGATTCACTGACAACAAGGCTGAGGCTGAGGCGGCCAGTCTTGAAGCCTTCCCAGGAGAGGGGGTGGAGTGGCACTGCAGTTTGAAGTACAGTGGACCAAGGGGTCTTTAGGAAGAGAAGATTGTCAAGGGGCAGACAGTGCACTGAGAATATTGTGTCTCACAGCCACATGAAAAGATAAGGCTTTGAAGTTGATACCAAGGGGACGTGAATGTGTTAGAAGGTGTGGAGGGACCAAGGTGATGAGGTCTGAGAAAAGTCCTTTGTTCATGACAGTAGAAACCTTTTGAGAATCCAGTAAAAAGTAAGAAGCAAAGGATTTGGTTGGCCTGGGAAAGAGTAGCTAGATGTTTTGTGAAACGTTTTGGCTGGTGGTATCTATAAACTGAAGAATTAAAGCTGATCCTCTTAATAGGTGCTTATCTCCCAGATAAGCAAAAGCAGAAGAGGACTATAGGTGTAGAAGAAGGGGTGAGATAAGCAGATGTGATATCACCAAACCTCCCTCCGTGCCCCCCAGCCCTGCTGTCACCCCTTCATGAATGAGATGATGCTCCAGAATTTTAGGGAAACCCCAAAGCAGTCCTGCTTCACTTCATTTTGCCTCCCAGCAAGTTGAGATTTGTTTTCCAGACCCTTCAATTCTTTAGGACTCTTCTAGGCCAGAGGTGAACACACCAAATCAGTTGTTTCAAATCCCTTAGGCCCATAAATGCTTGACTCCCTTTTAAAGGTCTTCTCTGTACCTACTTTATCACTGTAATTCTTCTTACATTATTAAGAATCAAAGACACAGAAGGACTTTTTAACGAATTCAGTGTGACAAATCAGGCAGTTCTAGATCTTTCTACCGTAAATGAAAGGGGTGCTGGTATCTGCTGACTTCTTTAAAGGGCAGTACCAACTACGTGATTTGCAGGGCCCAACGCCAAAGGAAAACGCAAGCCCATCGTTCAAAACCTATTAAGAAAATGGGAAACTCAAGATAACAGCAGCAGAGCATCAAACCAAGCAAAGCATGTGGCTCTTTGACCACAAAGGTCACCTGTCCATGAACCTGGTTTGGTCTGTAGGACTGTTCAGGGCCAGCAAGAGGGCGATAACTGTCCCATCATTTTAGGAAAAGACATGATGCAGAGTAGTTTAAAAACATTGGACAAAAAAGTGAATAGTGTTGACTAAAGTTAATTTATGTTGCCAGTTTCCACCAGCCAGCAGATTTGGCTGGGCACCCCTGTGATAGCCATGCACAGTGTCCACTGTCCAGCCCACCGCTCATCCCATAAAATAGGGAAGGCAGAGAGAATTGAAGATGTTGGGGCTCTTTCAAGGTAATACTGAACATCTCTCTCCCCACTAATCTGTTCTGCTAATAGTCATCCTCCTAAATGGGAAGCCTTCAAATCATTTATCCAAAACTGCTGATTCTAAAACTATCTGAATTATGTGTGTCTTTGGTTCCTTCCTATAAAAAAAAAAAAGGTGTGCAGTGTTGTTTTGTTTTCAGAAGTTTAATTTTACTTTTGAAATGGATTCTCTGGGGCTGTTTTGCTGCCACTCAATGCAGAATTTACTGTTGGCTTTGCCTCTTCCCCAGGCTGGTGGGTAGCCCTCACCACACTCCTGACCCACGTGGCTCCCAGCCAGCGGTCTCAGTGGCACACTTGTGGCTCAGTGGGCTGAGTGTGGGTAGGAAGGGATGCTTTGGGCCAACATTGCACGAGAAGTAGACATTTCACAAATATCTATTGAATAAATAACGCAGCTTTATTTTATTATTTTATTTTTTATTTTTATTTTTATTTTTATTTTTTATTCTTTCATGTAACATCTCTTCAGATGAGGAAGTACACAGGCGTCTAGGCTACCAGTAGGGGAAAGTAATTCTCAGTTGCCTCCCCAACCAGGGGTAGGGATGTCTTAGTTGATGAAATACAAGCTTGGCCTAAATGTGTATACGTTAGGTAGGTATTAAATTCATTGCCTAATTATTTAGAGAAGCACATGATACCAGCTTTTCCAGGTTCAGCGTACTATCACTGATCTCCCCGCCCCCATCATTATTATCGTCTTTGGCCATTTTTTTTTTTTTAAATAAATGAAATTAGCTGAAGAGAAGCCAGAAAACCTTCTCAATCAATCGTGTCACCAGTAACAGCTGAGCTGGAGGCTGGCCTGGCCGAAGGCTGCTGGGGTGTCCCCGCCTGCCCCGCGTCGCCCTCCTGCGCGTCCCTCCCTTTGTACTGAGTGATAACACGTCCCTTCCACTGCGGCGACCGCAACATCGTGGCTGTCTGGAGGATTAGAATGTGGGATGCGGATGTTGTCTCGGATCTAAAACAACTGTGACATTGATCCTTTTCAACCGGCCGCCAGATATTATCTCTCGCCATCCTCCACTGCCTCCGCTAGGATACGCCGGGCGCCTGTATCTAATTACCTGGGCAGCTAATTACCTCTGCCATGTTAAGCAGCGGCGGTAATCTCATTTCTCTTTCAAGTCCATTTTATGACATCAAACTGTATTATATTCCCCCTTCCGTGGCTGCTGACAAAATCGCAGCAGCACCACCCGGGGCCGACAAGGAGTCAGCCTGCCCGGGCCACGCCTGCACCTTGTAGGCTTTCTGGTGATGCCTTTTCTTTTTTATTTTTCTTCTTCTTCTTCTTCCTTTTCTTCTTCTTCTTCTTCTTTTTTTTTTTTTTTTTTACCATGTGCTATTAAATACCTATATCTGAATCGTCTCCCCATAGCTCCATTTGTTTGATTAGCATTACGACACTGTGACAAGACACTATATCAGCAGTAATCGATCTGATTAGCATGGAGATGATATGAACACAGATTGTATTGATGTTTAATAGCGCAGGCATCCAGGTGCTGTAAACATTATAGATGTTTTCGTATGCCGTGTGCAGGGCTCTGTAATGAAGACAGCGACCACAGCAGATTTTAGAGCTCGATGATTTATTTTCTGCCAAGTGCCACTGTGGGTCTCGCATAGTATGTGGCACTTCTCCACTAGGTCCGCACAAAATGTTTTAATCAGTGTTCAAAATAACGCAAATATTTTCACTGGACAGATTCTAATCTTGCTTTATTAAGAGATGCTTGCCACACTGCAGTGAAAAGCTTACTGCAGTCTCATTGAAAACCAGCCACATCCTTCTGTGAACTATGTCCTCAGGTTACTTTATTATTATAATGCATCCCATTTTTTAAAAAGACCTGCCAGAGTTTTGTGTAACAAAACCTCTTTACAATTCACACCACGAAGTCGAGCTTAAAATTTAGCTATCGTATCGGTTTCCACTTTGATTAAATTTTTTTGCTAAAGATCCCTTATTGATCTGGGCTCTGCGGGTGAAGGAAGAATCAGCTGACCACCATTTGGGAGCTGGCTCTTGGCAGCCTGCAATGAACAGAAGGGAGTCTTGCCAAGGAACATTTTGTGTAAATTGATGAACCTTTTGCTGGGATACAGTGGAGAGAGGACATTCCTAGAAAAAGATCTTGCTTTGATATTGGGCATTAATCCTGGCATCTCCATATTTCTATAAACTCTTTTTGTAAAGTAATAGAAAGTGGAGGTCGGGAGATTGCTAGGGGTTTTTGGTTGTTTGAAAAAAATGTTTGGAATTGAGAGATTTTCTCATTTCATATTCATAAAGCCTTGTGGACTTCTAAGTTTCCTATTAAGATCATAATGTAGGGACACCTGCGTGGCTCAGTGGTTGAGCGTCTGCCTTTGGCTCAGGTCATGATCCCTGGGGTCCTGGGATCGAGTTCCACATTGGGCTCCCTGCATGGAGCCTGCTTCTCCTTCTGCCTGTGTCTTTGTGTCTCTCATGAATAAAGAAAGAAAATCTTTAAGAAAAAACCATAATGTATAGCAGTAGAAAAGTAGAAGGTATGAGGAGAAGAACTTAAACATGTTCCTGAGAGATCTGTCATCATCCCAGTATGTGTCTATATATATAGACCTTTACACACATATATTATACACACATGCATATGTAATTCATATATACCTGCACACATATGGATATATCTGTACACATGCATGTGAGTTTGTGTGTACTGCATTTATTTCTCTTTGTCTTGCCTTCATGGGTCTTTTGTCTGTCCTCCTCTCTTCTCCATCTCCCCATTATACACATATACCTAGTAACGGAACCCCGTATGATTATTGATTTCTAGAATCGTTCTCATTCATCCTTCTGGACCTCACAGTTGTCCATACCCGAAGAGCTACCATTTGCCTAACATTACTCCACATCTCTTCATATCTCTCCCTGTGGACGATTTTCCTGATTGGGCCCACCCGCCAGCCATTCAGGCTGCCTTGCTCTGAACACTCCTAGAGCCTTGTACGCGGCTTCCTCCAGCACTCCTGACCCTCTGCTTCTGTGTCCATGCCACCTGCCTTGGAAATGAGGGGTCCTTGAAGGTAGTAATTGGGAACTACCCATATTTTTATACATGACAACTAGTGGAGTGCTAATCATTTCTTTCTTATTTAACACACGCATATGGAACGCCTCTTGAAGCTAAATCATGGTGAGAGAGAGAAAAAAAGTTAAAATCCAATGATGTAGTAGACAGTGCTGTGTAAATACAGTGAACCAGAGGGGGCAGATGGAAAACACTCTCTTAGATGAACAGGAAGGTGTCACTGAGAGGGTGCAGTCAGGGTGGAGTGAGCAAGGAGGGCCGAGCCCTGAGCCTGGGGCATGTGTGTGCTCTTCCAGCAGTAGCAAGGGAGCATCTGTGGCCGAGCTGACTGTGAGGAGGAAGAGTGGTGGCCATGGAGGTCAGATGTGTGTGGTGGGAGGAGGAAGGCAGTTTACATCATTGTGGGCCTCAGTGACACTTTGGCCTTTACTTGCAGTAAAGTGGGGACTCCTTAGATTAGATGAGAGGTTTTGAGCAGGGAAGTGAAATCATCCAATATACCATGGCAATGGTGGGATCACTCTGGCTGCTGTGCTGAGAACATGATGGGGAGAGACTAGTTAGGGTACAAGAAGTACAATGGGAGGGAGACTAGTTAGGGTACAAGAAGTACAATAGGAGATGCCAGTGGCTTGGACCACAATGACCTCAGAGGAGGTGAAAAGACGTAATTGGATTTCTGGTATATTTTGAAGATCGCACCAATAGGATTTAACAATGATTAGATGGGAAATGACAGAGAAGAAACAAAGGCAATTCTAAGAGTTTTCTCTATAACTGCAAGAAAGGGGTCTCCACTTATTGAGATAGGGGAGACCGGTTGAGGAGATCTGGGCTGGGGTAAGGGAGAAACAAGTTCTTCCTGTGCATGGTTAGTTGGAAATAACTATTATACATCATCCAGTAAAAAAGATCACTTGACACATAGTTACATGAAAACTGAAACTTAAAGAAAAGTCCATAGAGAAGAATACATTTGGGTATTTCAGCATAGAACTGGTTTTTGAATTGTGGGTCTGGCTGAGCCACATAAGGAGTGAGCGTAGGTCTGACCTAGCACATTCCACTAAGTATCAGAGAAAGGATGGGGGAAATGGATGAATTGGCACAGGAGGAAAATTAAAAGAGAACATGGTGTCCTGGCAACCAAATGACAAAAGGAGGAGGAAAGGATCAACTGTGTAAGAAGAGTAAGAGGACTGCCAACAATGGCAAGTTGAAGGTCATAGGCCAGGTCTAGGATTGCTGTTTCTATGAAATGGTCAGGAGGAAAGTGCAGGCAGTTGGTAGAGCCAGCGTTTTCCAGGGAGGATGCTCTACAGTTGGGTGGAGAAACAGGAATGTACCTGGAGAGGAATATAGGGTAAAAGGAATGATTTTGATTAGATGACACGAAGTAACTAAATAAATAATAGTCATACGACAGATTAATAAGTGAGCAAATGAATGTGCCTAAACATTCCAAAGCTGTGTTGTCCAAAAGAAATAACATGTGAACTGTATGGGTAGTTTTACATTTTCTAGTACCCCCAGTAAAATGTCAAAAGAAACAGGACAAATTAATTTTAATAGCTTTTATTTAACTCAATATATACACATACTATTATTTCAAGATAGAACTAATATAATTGATTAAGGTAGTTTATATTCTGTTTTCATTAACTGTGCGACATCCGTGCGTGTTCCACCTGGACTGTCTAGCATTTCTCTATTCAGGAAGCCACGTTATCAGTGCTCCACAGCCACAGGTGAGTAGTGGCTACTGCCTGGGGTAGTGCAGTTCTTAATATTGCCCCTCTCAAGTAAGAAAGAGCTATTGTTGAAAGTAAAGCAGAATAACTTGTATTAAATTGCATTACTTCATTCAAAGTAAATAATTTGTGCCAATTGTTACAAATTGAATAAGAAATTAAGATTTAGTAATTAGTTTGCTGCATTAATACCACATATATAAAACTGTTTTTTCCATTTTTAGAATTGGCACTTTTTAATAAAACATTTTTTAATTGTTAAACTACATAAAACCTGAAATTTACTATCTAATCATTTTAAGTGTACAGTTAATAGTAATAAGTACATTCATATTTTTAGGCAACCATCATCACAATCCAAATTCTTTTCGTGTTGCAAAAAACAAAACAAAACAAAAACCAAAAATCTTTTTGTCTTGCAAATCTGAAACTATATAACCATTCAGTGATAAATCCCTCTTTTCTTTTTCCTAATGCCTGTCAATTACCATTAAAATGGTGGAACAGAGTATGATGGGACCTCAAAAAAAGAAAAAATCATCCTGTAATCCAGCACTTCCACTTTTGTATATATACTCACAAGAATTAGGAGCAGGATAAACTCAAAGCGTGATTTGTACAGTGTATTTATATTAGCATAATCCAACAGTAGGTAAAGCATGGAAGTAACTCAAATGTCTGTTGGATAAATAGAGAAGAAATATGTGATGTACACATAAAATAGAATATTATTCAGCCTTGAGAAGAAATCTGGACATAGAGTAAACTATTTTAAATAGAAAATGACTATGTCCCTTTCAAAGACACTAAGACATTATCCTAAACTTTCTATTTTAGTTAAAAAAAAAAAAAAAGGTTAATTGCCATTTCAACTATGTGGTTGCAGTAAAATTTGAAATGGATTTAATGTTATTTATAACATTTATAAAGTTTTGGGTGATTTAAAGGGCATTAAGGGTTTTTTCTTTGATGAATTATACATGTTGGTACTCAAGATTAATGGTGTCCTTTGCAAAGAATGTGTGTATTCTACTTGAATCTGTTGAAATTGTAGTAATGGAATAGCATTTTTGCAAGGTTGTATGTTACACAGACATTTTCTTTAAACAAATAGTTGGAGGTGAGGAAAAACAGAGAAAGGAGTGCAAACCAGGGTTGGAATAAGTTGAAACTGAATTTTTAGTAATACTAGAAAAGTATGGTAAGAGCCATGTTCCAGTCACAGGTATTTTTATTTTTATTTTTCTCTTCACTTTCTGTCCATAGACAAGTGGAACATCCCTGCTTCAATTTTTGCCTTAAAAAAAAAATGAACTAAATGTTCCTTAGGATATGACAGTTCATGATTCTCTGAAATAGAGATTGTTACAGTAAATTGGAAATTTATAGTAAATTCTAACTGTGGGACACAAATGGTTAGCATCCAATGAAAGTATGAAATAAGGAAATAAACATTGTAAAACACAGCCTGGAGGCTGCCCCTGGGTTAAGTTATTGGTGTTTCTGAGATGGACATTTAAACTGGATTTCACGAAAACAAATTCCTTATATTTATTTTTTCAGATTTAAAAAATTTTAAATATACTTATAAACTACCTAAATAAGATGTTGGAAATAGTACCTTTCAAACAACAATACAAGAATGCCTTTGGCTTATAAAGAAGATATTGTTAAAAAAATAGAATAAACTTTATTTGGAGAAATATAACCAAATTTATTTATAAATGGAAAGTGAGCTTTATCCATTTAAGGTTGAAATGGACTGAAAATATTTGGATTAAAGTAATATATTTTGAAAAGTAGAGGATTAAGGAGAAAGATCTTTTTAAGTAAATAATTCAGATGTACATAGAGCAGTGTTAAAGGAAGGATGTGCAAACGTACATTTCTTTTGGGAAAAATCAAAGCGTGCACTTAAAAACAGAAATACAAATCTAGACGATTAGGAAGTGTTAGGATATGTTTAAATGTAGTTTATTTTCCTTTCCTAAACTCTGTGTTTTCAGATTCATTTTTATAAGGCCAGTTTGGAACATCTTTTGCAATTTTAAATCAAAAGCTTTTTTTTTTTTTTTTTTAAATTCATCTATTCATGAGAGACACAGAGAGAGGCAGAGACTTAGGCAGAGGGAGAAGAAGCAGGGTCCTTCTGGGGAGCCAGATATGGGACTCGATCCCGAGAACCTGGGCTCATTACCTGAGCCAAAGGCAGATGTTCAACCACTGAGCCACCCAGCCATCCCTAAATCAAAAGCTTTTTTGAAACTTTTAAAAATTGTTGCTTATCATATTCATATAACCATATATGTTTCCATAGTTTTGTATTACTTAGCCCTTTAAAACTCAGTATGAGTTAGAGGCTTCACAAAAATATTGATGTTACAGCCTAGCCAAAGTTGATCTTTTTCACACTATCCCATATTTAAATATTATATATGAATGAAGTTATTTAAATTTACATTTATTTATACTATAAACATTCATAGTATAATGTGGTACTTTTGCAGTAAAAGAAAATATATAATTCTTAAGCTAAATTCTGTACTAAAAACTTACTGTTTGACTCAAGTAAACTAATTCAAACTTAGTGTACTCCAGAAGAAAAGAACTGATATTAACATTGCTTCATTGAGCTTTATCTCCAGGATATTTTTATTCTCCTTAATTAGGTTCTATGTAGATAGAATCCTTTATCTTTGGTTAAATTCACTTTTCCGACAGCTTTTTGACTGTAGCAACTGAAAGAAATATATACATGAAGAGCAAGTCAGTAAGACAGAAGTTAGGAACCTTAAAGGGAATGATTATTAAACTATATAAGGGTTCCACCTGAAAGAAATACCATCTTTTTTTTTGTAAACAATATCTGGAAAGGTAGACAGGACACAAAGAACAGTACTATCGATTTAGCTATATAGTAAAGAGTTCTCTTAAATGAAGTCTGAGCATAAATAATTTATTTTCTTAGGACTTTTCTTCAAGATAAGCATTTTTGTTTTGGAACATAGAGGCTCTCTACTGAGACTGTGCTTGAACCAAATATTTCCACTGTGTGACCTTTGACATTGTTCTCTATGCTTGTTCTGTGAAATGGGGTTCTGCAAATGCTAGCTGCAATTACTATTTGTGACTCTATTTGGAGATAATAAAATGAGTAAATGAGAAAATTTAAGTATAGGTTAGGTATTAAAAAGGAGGGTGAGTTAGATGTCTGCAAAGTTTGGAATTTTTGCAGTAATGCAATAGTGAAAGTAAGGGGGAGTCTGTGAAACTTGGCCTTGGTCTCCACGGTGGACCCCATCTCTGTTTCTGGTTATGAACTAAGGATGGTGTCCTGCCTACCGATGAGGTTACGTGCAAAGGGTGTAGAGTTCGGCTCTCTGGATCTCAAGGCTGATAGCATGGACACTTTTATCCAGTGCATCTAAATTTTAGTTTTTTATAGGAAATGAAGATAACTTTTGAACCCCTATGCCATAGAGATTTGAAAGGACCACCTGAAACCATATCTGTAAATCACCTTACACGGTTCCTGTCACCAAGTAAGACCCTCACAAATGTTAGCAATTAAAATCATCACCAGTGTTGTTTTTGTTATTATTACCTGTAACTATCCATAGGAAAAACTAATGACAGTACAATTTGCAAGGTAGTTAACTGGCCACATATAAAATTTCTACTGCTGTTAATTAGGAAGGGAGGTGTCAAATATCTATTCAACTAGGTCCATTACATGAAGGTTACCTAAAGTTTTAACCATTGTTAACATCCTTGTTACCTGGAGTCTCTGAGATGGAGGCTAAGCCTGATTGTTCCGAGGTCATAAAATAAGAAAGGCTTTGAACTTTTGTCTGAAAGTGAAAATTGCTGCCTGGTATGCAAACGATCCTGCAATACATCAAAATGAGTGTATTTTTAGTTAATTGCATCTGTAGGGAAGGGAGAGATTGAAAAAGATTTTAACAAGTGAATTACAAAAGGAAATTAATATGCCTTACTCAGTGTTAACGTATGTTCAGTGTTGCAGAATCACGTACATTCTCCTTAGTGTTTTTTTCTTTGTTTTCATAAATATTTTTAACAAGTAAATCTATAAGATTTTTTATAAATTCATTAATACTTTAGTTCTACAAGCTTTGTTTCTGCCATAAGGGGGCTTAGACATACCAGGAGAATTAGTACATTTAGAAGGGACTGCTAAACTTATGTCCTTTTATTCATTTTTATTTTTATTGAAGAGTAGTTGACACACCATATCCTATTAGCTTCAGGTGTACAAGATAGTGATTCAGCATTTATATACATTATGAAGCGATCATCATGATAAATCTAGCTACCATCTGTCACCAAAGTTCATGCAATATTAACTCTATTCCTTATGCTATACATTGCTTTTTGTGTCTTATTTATTTTATATCTCTAAGTTTCTACGCTCTGGCAGCCATCAGATTGTTTTTTGTATGTGTGAGTCTGTTTCTGTTTTTTTTATTATTTTTTGTTTATTGGATTCCACATATAAATAAAATCATACAGAATTTGTGTTCTCTGACTTACTTCACTCAGCATAATGCCCTCTAGGTCCATCATGTTGTCACAAATGGCAACATTTCATTCTTTTTTTTTTTTTTATGGCTGAGTAGTGTTCCATTTTAAGTATACATCACATCTTCTTTATCCTTTCATCTATTGATGGACACTTGGGTTGCGTCCGTAGCTTGTCTATTTTAAGTAACGCTGCAGTGAGCATACAGTTGCATGTATGTTTTTGAATTTGTGTTTTCTTTGGATAAATACCCAGAAGTGGAATCTGTACATCATATGGTAGTTCTATTTTTAATTTTTTGAGGAAACACCATACTCTTTTCCATAGTAGCTACACCATTTTCCCTACCAACCATGGAGAAGGGTTCCCTTTCTCTATATCCTCACCAACACTTGTTATTTCTTGTCTCTTTGATAATAGCTATTCTGAGAAGTGTGAGATAAGATCTCATTATGGTTTTGACTTACTTTTCCCTGATGGTTAGTGCTGTTGAGCATCTTCTTGTGAGGCTGTTGGCCATCTGTATGTGTTCTTTGGAGAAATGTCTGTTCAAGTCATTTACCTATTTTTTAACTGGATTGTTTGTTTTTGATAATAAGCCGAATGTGCTCTCTACATATTTTGGATATTAACCCCTTATTGTTTATATTATTTGTGAGTTTGTTCTCTTATTCAGTAGGTTACCCTTTTGTTTTGTTAATGGTTCCTTCGCTATGCAAAAGAGTTTTTGTTTGATGTAATCCTGTTTGTTTTACTTTTGTTGCTCTTGCCTAAGAAGGCAGATCCAAAAAGGTATTACTATAACTCATGTCCAGGAACTTAACTGCCTATGTTTTTTTTTTTTTTTTTTCTAGGGGTTTTATGGTTTCCGGTCTTATATTTTAATCTTTAATCCATTTTCGGTTTATTTTTGTAGGTGGCGTAAGAAACTGGTCCAATTTCACTCTTTTGCATGTAGCTGTCCAGTTCTCCCTACACCGTTTAGTGATAAGACTATCTTTTCCCCATTGTGTATTCTTGCCTCCTTTGTCAAATATTGACAATGTAAGCGACAGTTTATTTTTGGAATCTTACTCTGTTCCACTGATCTATGTGTCTGTTTTTGTGCCAGTACCATACTGTTCTGATTACTGTAGCTCTGTAGTGTAGTTTGAAATCAGAGAGTGTGATGCCTCCAGCTTTGTTCTTTTTCAAGATTGCTTTAACTATTTGGGGGTCTTCTATGATACCACACAAATTTTAGGATTCTTCTGTGAAAAATGCCATTGGTATTTTGATAGGCATTGCATTGAATCTGTAGATTGCTTTGGGTAGTATAGGCATTTTAAAAGCATTCTTCCAACCCATAGGCATGGTGGAGTTTTCCATTTCTTTGTGCTCTCTTCAATTTCTCTCATCAGTGTCTTATAGTTTTCAGTTTGATATCCTTGGTTAAATTTGTTCCCAGTTATTGTCTTTTTGATGCAGTTAGAAATGCATTTGTTAATTTCACTTTCTGACAATTCATTATTAGTGTGTAGAAATGCAACAGATTTATGTATATTAATTTTGTACCCTGGAACTTACTGAATTTATTTATTAATTCATGTCTGTATTAGAAGTTTCTAGTTTAGACTTTGTAAAATCAAAATTTAGAGGACAAAGGCTTGGTAAATAGTGCATGAATATAATGTATTTCAATCTCTAGGCCATGGTAAATGTAAAACTATTACACCTTTAGATAACATGGAAGAAATGGGACAGATCATTAAAATTAGGAAAAAAAAGGATTAATAGACTATCATAAAACTCTGATTAGATTTTTAAATTAAAATCTTTTTCTTAAATATTTGGAGATTCACAATGGGTTATAAGAAATAGCACATAGAGACCTGTGTACCCTTTACTAAGTTTCCTCCAGTGATGATATCTTACAAAACTATAGTGCAGTGTTACAACTAGAATGCAATAGAGAACAGTTCCATCACAAAAAGAATTCCTTGTTAAAACTCCAATTATTTGATGACTAAGTCACCTCAAAAGGGATCAACTTAATACTGAGCTTAGTTCAAAGACACAGCCAGAAAGTTATCAAGAGAACATTGATCATTAGTTTCTGCTTCTTAATTGGAATATTCTTGCAGCCAGTTGAGCAGCAACCACTGCAGAGAACAAAAGGCTATTTCTAATATTTCTTTAAAGTAATAAAAATCTTAATATATCTGAAAGGCCTTGATTGAGTCAATAATTAAAAGCTTTCTGTAGATAATAAAAGGGCTAATGGAAAAACTTAACTAAACACCATTGATGGAATAGTATGGGATGATGAATAATTCTGAAAGTAGTGATCAGATTGCACAACATTGTATATGTCCTTAATAACAAAATTGCACAATTTGAAATGGTTAAAATGGTAAATTTTATGTTATGGATATTTTACCATAACAAAAACCACTAAGCAAGCCAACTACAACAAAAAGGACATTGACTGTTTATCTTTCAACTATAATTCAGGAGTTTTGTTTCAGATAACCACCTTCATTTTAAAACCATCAGTTTATTTTTCAGGCAAAATGGTTATTTTATTTAAATAACTATTGAAAATTTAAGGCAGGTTTCCAGTGGTCCTATAAATTAATTGATCAGTAGTTATCATCCCTGATCTTAGGGTATAAATGCTGGGCTTGTGGTTTAAATATATTAAATATGTTAATATTTAAATATCTCTGAGATTTATAAGGATCCAAAGATACTTTCTGAGTAGCTAGGTAATTCTTTGTTTGTTTCTTAGGCTCCAAGCCCAATGTAGGGCTTGAACTCACAACCCTAAGATTAAGAGTCTCATGCTCTATGAGCTGAGTTAGTCAGGCACCCCAGAGTAGCTAGATGTTTCTGAGCTGTATAAATAATGGTTTACTATTTGCTCCTACAGTTATCTCATATATGTTTTCTTAAATGAAATGCCTTGCTTTTTAAGGAACTTTAATGTGTTTAAATTGTCTTACTACCTTATTTGGCCAAAATGAAGTTACTGACCCATCAGCAGCTCCCGAATTTGATGGGCACTTTCCCACTGCTCCAGTTGGTGGACCCCTGGCCACTGAAATCCTAGCCATTATATAAACTCCTGGAAATGGTAATTGGTGATACAAAGAACATCCTAGGCATCCTCTAACTGGGGCAAGGGTTTGAGATTGAGAACTCATGGGGAATAGAGCTTCAGGAACCATGGTTTAGTAGTTGAGTCACTGAACGAGAGGATAATATGTGCACATCTATCATTGTCTTAGTCTGTTCAGGCTGCTATAGCAAAAACACCATGGACTGGGCTTATAAACAAAGGGAATTTATTTGTCCACGGTTCTGGAAACTGGGAAATTCAGTGTGAAGTTGCTAGCAGATCTGGCCCACGTCAAGTTGCCAGCAGATCTGGTATCTGGTGAGAGCCGGCTTCCTGGCTCATAGATGTCTGTCCTCTCACCATAACTTCATATGAAAGAAGGGCCAGGGGAGCTCCCTGGGGCCTCTTTATAAGGGTGCTAGTCCCATTCCAAAGGATTCCTTGAGGTGATATAAGCACCTCTCAAAGGCCCCACCTATAGATACCATTACACTGAGAATTAGGTTATAACATGAATTTTAGAGGGGCATAAGCATTCAATCTGTAGCAGTCATATAAAAAAGAAAAGCCATTTTCCTTTAGGCCATTGTGGTACTTCTAATTTTAAATGAGAACCTTTATTTAAAAATGAGAAAAATTGTGGCCATCTTACCTTATTTTATAGAGCTAAAAAAACACTTGGGTAATGAGAGATGAAAGAGGAGTTTGAGTTTGAAACCAATTAGCAACAACTTGAATAAAATACGCCTTTTTTATTACCCAAGTGTGATGTTGAAGTATAAATATTGCTTTCCTATTTATGAAAAGACTGGTAGCCAACTTTTGGTATTAGTGCGACAGACTCCTAGACTCATTGCATTATGTGTATGAATTTCTATCCCCGCCCACATGTGTAATTTATTTTGTCTTACATAACCACAGATTGGCTGAAGCCATTATAATGTGCTAAAATAGATCCATCTTTTTGAAACCTAATACTGTTGTTTGTATCGATAACTTCTTGACTCTGTATCTCATAAATCAAGAATACTCTAACTTTGGCTGCAGTCTAATTGGTTCACAAATTTCCTATTCTTTAATTTCCTGAAAAATTTCATCGTTCTTGTTATTTATCTGAAATAAAATGAAGAACTAATATAATTCAGACTATCTTCCTCTCTACCTTTTCATTAAAAAAAAAAAGGCAATCATCGCAGTGGCCTTTTATATGTAAATCTTATTTTGCCTCTAACCATTATTGAGCTTTGTAGAAGCTAAAACTTTAAAAATCTGTGGCAAATAAAGAGCTCTATTTTTAATGTCTATAGCATCTTCTTTAAAATTAGGTGACCAAACTCTACTCAATGCTGAGATTATTCATTATGCTGTCAATGGATAATTATTGGTCTATTTGTAATTTCTCTCTGCTAAAGTATCCCATTTGCTATTGAATGCTACTTAAAAGAACATCATTGATCTATACCACACATAGAGTTTTGAAATCTTGCCATCAGAGGACATTTCACCCTTACAATAAGAGACTCAGATTTTTTTTTTTTTTTTTGCAAACAACTGCTTTCTAGTTCTTTTTCAATTCAATATTACCCGTTGTTAAACTTTTAAAAGAAGTCTTCGTTCCTTTCTTTTGTTAAACTGCTTCTGCATTCTTGATAGTCCAGGATGGCTTTACTAATTAAAATAACTTTACCATTACTCAACCAACTGATATTAAAATGCCTTTTAATAATTATTTCTTTAAAGATTTGATTTTTATTTATTTGAGAAACAGAGAAAGAGTGAGTGAGCAGGGGTAGGGTAGAGGGGAAGAGCAGAAGGAGAGGGACAAACCAACTCCATGCTGAGTGCGGAGCCTACACAGGCCTGGATCCCACAACCCTAAGAGCATAACCTGAGCCAAAAGCAAGAGTTGGGTGCTTAACTGACAGAGCCACCCAGGCACCCCTAAACACCTTTTAATAATTATTGAGCATGTTAATTGTAATATTGACCTTTACCATTATTGATTGTTATCATGGTGGGGACCTGGCCATAGACCTTAATTTGGCTTTCTTTTTTTTTTTTTTTTAACTTAACCTGTAATAACACACCCTCAGTATTCATTGCTAAGCTAGAGGTTATATGTTTCCATTTCTAAATAAAGTACCTTTGGAAATGTTGTATAATTTCCATCTTGTGGGTAACCCTTACTTCTACATTATATACATTAATTTTAATGCGTCTTTTGGCAAGATGTCAATTTTCTATTATTAGGTTATAATCTGTAAATTGTAGTTATGGCAATTTCTTTAAATTCTTTTACTCATTTTTCAGAAATTTTGAAATGTCCCTAGAAGGTTTTTTGTTTGTTTTTGCTTATTTTTATTTTTTTAAGGCTGGATGTTAATTGGAATGGTATTTATTTTTGTCTTTTGTTACTTACTTTTAGTTGTATCTGTTTTTTATTCTATAAAAGTACATTGATGTGT
Source organism: Canis lupus familiaris (assembly GCF_011100685.1). Lineage (NCBI taxonomy): Eukaryota > Metazoa > Chordata > Mammalia > Carnivora > Canidae > Canis > Canis lupus. The sequence goes on from NC_049258.1 coordinate 13,441,782, forward strand.
TTGATGATGTTTCATATGTTGTACTGCATTGTCTTCAACTTTGTCTTATTCAGAATTGATTTGGGTTCCACACTTTGATAATGCTATGAATCTTCTTTTGAGATTTTAAAAATATATGTAGATTATATCACTGAATCACTGGTGTACTGAATTCCTGTTGATTCTTATTTAAAGACAGAGAGGGATTGTAGTGAAGTGAAAAGAGCCTAGGCTTTGGAGTAAGATAAACTTGGGATTGAATCCTGGCTTTTCTCTTTGTTCTTGGGAAAAATCACTCAAACTCTAAATTGCTAGGTGGTTATAAGAAATAGCAGAGATAACCTAGAAATCCCTGATACACAGCAGTGCTTCTATGTGCCTCCTTGAGTTTAACTAAGTGAAAGAGAAGGTAAATACTAAAAAGAAGCAACTGGAAGGGTGGTTATGTTCTGGGCTGCCCTTATCAGACAGTGTTAGCTGATGGATGTACTTGGAGCCTCACAGGGCATGGCGTGGCAGGCTTTCTATGAGAGTGGAGGCAGAGTAGGGCTTCTGACCTTTATCTCTGGTTTCCCCTACTACAGCTCTCACTTCCCTTCAGATCTGTTTAATTAATTAAGGTTCAGTCCAAGGTTTCTGTTGAAAGGAAAATGGTTTTACTTTTGAAGAATAAGATATTGGAGTGTCCAAATCTAAACATACTCTGGGTTACTGAATATAACTGTTTTCAAAACTTTGTACAGGATACACTAATACTTTAAAAAAAAAAAAAAAAAAAAAGAGTGGTTTGCCCTCCGGGATGCTTTGAGAAGGCCAAGTTTTCCGCCTCAAATGTCTGCTTTAGGTGAGGGACTGAGTGTGTAGTGGGTACAATGGGAAAATGCTAGTAGTAGGCATAGTGGATAAAACTGGAGAGGGGGTGCTAAATTTAGATTTTATTGGGCAACTGCTCCCCACTTAGGGTGTTCAAGGTGAATGAACTCAGCTTACAGTTGGGGTTCATGGAGGGAGAGCAAAAGTTCCTGAGGACCAGTGGCAGCCATCCAGCAGTTTTTAACACCTTAAAACATTACTGGAAATGAAAAGTTGCTAAGTCAGTAGGAATGGAAACAGACAAGGATAACTTGTGAAAGACTAAGTCACTTTACTGGTTAATAAAAGAAAATGAAAATTGAGATTTCTTGCAGATTAAGATGGAAGGCAAAGAGAACAAGACTATAAGGGGCAGTTGTGGCCATTTCTATAATTTCAACTAAGGTGATTTTGCTAAATATTGGTATTTTTAAAGAATTTGATCACAGTTTGTGATTCATATAGTGCCTCCTTTTATTCCTCACCTGAACTATGTAACTGGTTAAGTATTTTTTCTTTGGTTAACCTGAGAGGAGACCATGTATTATTTCGAAGTCACAATAACCATTTGGTCAAAGAGATAGCATGAACCCTGTTCCTGTGTTTTCTGTGTATGATTCTAGTGTAGGTATCCTTGTCAGAATGCAACTCATTTACACTCAGACTTTTCATGCTTTGATGCACCACAATAACTCTGTCATCTCATAAAACAAGTGAAAATTACAATTGGAATGCCAAAGCTCTTTTTCTTGTTTTCTCCTTTCATTGGCGTGTGTGTGTGTGTGTGTGTGTGTGTGTGTGTGTGTGTCTAAACGAATGAATATCGGGGAGAGAATTCTCTTTCCATGCCAGTTGTATATATGGACAGTAGAGCTTATTATTAACTACAGAACCCATGATATTCAGACTCTTCTTGTTGATTATTTCTTTTGCTCATTGTGGCATCCAGGCTACAATTTGAGTGCCATCTTTTATGTTAATAATTTAGCAACTATTGTTCTATTTAGTAACCATAGCCTGAAAGGTATATTAGCTGCCTAACTAATATTTTAAAAGGAGGGAGTTCAAAATCTGTCGTCCTATTCAGCCTGACTTCCAGCTATGGAGGAAGCTGTCTTTGTAATGTGGCCACCAAGTGGTGTTTTTCTCAAGCTTTTATGTTCCCCACTTTACATTTATTATTTAATCTGCATGATTTCCGAAAGCATTTGAATTCAGGTGCTCAGAATGATCTCCTGGAGAATGCATACTATTTACAGATAATGAACATTCTTTGGAAATTTCACCATCTCCCTAGAGAACCTAGGATATTGAAAAAAAAATTGAAGCAAAAATGATAATTCCTTTTGAAAAGTGAAAAACATTTAAGGGTTTTTATTTTTTGGCAACTAGGAGAGTATCTTTGGAAAACTATGACTATGATTATGATAGATGCTCTGAATCCACAGGGCCATGCTTTTTGGTCTTGGCATTAAAAGCTTACGTTGTAGTATTCCTTCTATTCTTTTATTTGAAGGTAAATTATATTATGCAATAAAATCCCTCTAGAGGAAAATTCCCAGTACAGCTAATTTCTCTGGAGAACCCTGCTGAGAATGTAGAAGAATTTATTCTTTTCAGAATTTTTTTTTTCTGTAGCTCTTCATAACAGAAGAGAAATTTTGGGTTCAGGCAGAGGCTTATTTTCATGGGATTCAGAGTTCAATCAGTGCATTGTCATAAAATTGTGTCTTTTTATTGATATTGTAAGACTATCTTGACTTAGATTATTTTCCAGACTTATTTCCTTAAAGTTTTTCAAAAGTTCTCTTCTCTGTTTTTGATACCCATTGGATTCACTGCAAATTATATTGTTACTAGCGTGTCTATCATTATAATTTAAAGCATTTTCTAAGCCCCTTGGTGCTATCCTGTACCAAATGAGTTAAGCAGATACAATTTCTTCCTTCTTTGAGCTTTTAATGCAACAGAATAATGATAGCAAAGGAAATAGTAAGGGCATTCAGAAATATGAACGTGTGTTATAATTCTTAACCAATGCATCATAAAAATTTTGAGCTAAAAGGAAATTTAAATATACTTATGTGTAGTTATCACCTATTGAAGGTGAAATCGAATCCTATATAAATGAGTCGCCCAAGTTCATAAAAAACACCAGTGGAAGAAATTGAACTGAAACACCAGAACTCTTCCTTAACCATTTTTCTTATGTGTCAGATTTCTAGGATAGTAAAATGTTAACAGTATCTTTAAGCTATTCTACCAAATGGGAATATCTTTTTTTATCTTTTAAACATATGATATTTGGAGTTGCACAATGGGGGAGGATTACTACCATTCTTTTTCATATAAAAATAATTACTTTAGCATTTACGTAATTCTTCACAAAGAATAAAAGTCTGGGAGATACAAGGATACAAGAGACTGACTTAAGTACCAGAGTGTCAAGAGGGGAAAAACTAGAGCCTGTCAAGAGGGGAAAAACTAGAGCCCTGTTGATCTTGTTGCCATGCTTCTGTAATTCTTGAATTCTCTGTGAACCAGATGAATTAGCAGCACTGAATAATTGATGCTACCAAACATCCAAAAAGATTGTCTAGCCAGAATAGTGGTTTCCTTTTTCTGTAGGTCTGTGAGTTGCTTGACCAGGGAGTTTTCATAAAGATAATTTGATTTGGGTAAAATATATTAGGCAAACAAACAAAAAATAACTCTCCTAAGATCTTATGGCCTAGATAAGGGCATGGAACTGGGTGACAAAACCGATGAGTGGATTTATACTATCACTTATGTTCTTCAGCAAAACTGGTTTCTGTTTCTTGTAACTGATTACAGCCAAATGATAATTTATTACCAGGAGTTTACATATGTCAAGGGCCTGCAGCAGAGTTCAGACGTTATGCCATTAGAGACCATACACACAATTACACGTTAAAACAAGGAAGGACATTGTCAAGTACTTTTGTCAAGAGTGTAAATTGGTGTAAAAGTATTTGGGACAATAACTTGTCTATATTAAACCTAAAAATGCACATACTTTTTCACCTATAAGTAATGTCTAGTAATCCATTCTATAGAAATAAAAAATCCTAGATATATATATACAATACTTATTGCAGCATTGTTAATAAAGGTTTAAAAAACCCCTAAATGCCCATTTATATCACTTATATTAGAATGGTTGGAAATATATGCCACATACATGTTATTCATTTCCCCTATCGGGGCAGATATACATGGCTCTGTCAGGGTAACACTTAAAATTAACCATCACACCTATAAAATATGAATATAGTTTGAGAACTACTATGAAAACTTACATAATTGATTGTGAATAGTGGCTACCTTGAGAGTTGGCAAGTTGGTGTTGGTGAATAGAGTTTGGAGAGTTTTGAAAGGAACTTTGACTTAGTTTATGTAATTTTTTAAAAAGATTTTGTTTATTTATTCATGAGAGAGGCAAAGGGGGAAGCAGGCTTCCTGTGGGGAGCCCGATGTGAGACTCAATCCCAGGACCCTGTGATCACGACCTGAGCCAAAGGCAGACGTTCAACCACTGAGCCACTCAGGCATGCATGTATCTATCTATCTATCTATCTATTGGAGAGTATAGATATATACGAGCAAGAAGGGAAAAGGTACCGGGCAGGAAATGGAAAGGGAAAGGGTAAAGGGACAAGGGAAAGGGAATTGACAGGAATGGAAGGTCTGGCGTGTGCTGGGGAGGTATTGCGGTAGGCTGGGGTTTGGCATGTTTTCTTTCTTCTGTTCGTATTGCGTTATTGTATTTTCTTGTTTTCTTGTCTTTTTGTCTTGGTTTTCTTTTTTTTTCTCGGTCTTTCTTTTCTTTTATTTCTTTTCTTTTCTTTACTTTTTCTTTTCTTTTCTTTTCTTTTCTTTTCTTTTCTTCTTTTCTTCTTTTCTTTTCTTTTCTTTTCTTCTTTCTTTCTTTCTTTTCTTTCTTTTCTTTCTTTTCTTTTTCTTTTCTTTCTTTCTTTTCTTTCCAGAACTTTTTTTGGTAAGGGAAGAGTTATCTAAGGAAAGGAAGTTGAGGAAGCAAAAGTTGAGAGGAAAAACTTCGAGTAACCATGGTAAAAGATAAATTGATTCTATACTTTCTAGATAAGAGAAATAGAGAGTAAGATGAAGACAAAGCAACTAAGTATTAGCAAGATTGAATGAAAACATGAAAAAGAAAATTTAAAACTTCGAGTCAGAAATGACCCTAAGATGTGTAGGTTCTGAGGGCTTGCCTACACCTATGATGAATAAGATCATTTTAAGAACAGGATCATTATTCAAGTGGTCTATCAAAGGGATACTAAACTAGTAATTTAAGATTAAGCAAAGATGATGATTTTCATAATATATTACTACATTACTCACCAATTATCACCTCATTTTATAGCATTTTGTTAGCTTTTTTTTTTCTTTGTATATTCTTGAGGATTTGAAACACCAAGCACATAGATATGCTTAATAATGCCTGAATAAATGAAGGAACGAATAAACAAATGCACAAACAAGCCAGTATGTGGGAATTCGTTGCTTCCAGTTGTGCTGACACAGGAGATGGAGTAGATGCTCAGATGATTCCAAGTTAAGAAGGAAGCTTAAATGCCCTTCTGTATTGAGGTGCCCGGCACAATGCCAATTGCCCGATAAGCTCAGTGCTTGGGAGCTGCTATTACCATCAACATCCTTGGTCTTCACAACAGCAGAGTTGTTGACCTGATGACAGTGAAGTCTAGGGAGCACCAGTGGCCAGAAGCTATGATAGTGCTTATGTTTTCTAGTTTTTATATCATTTTGGGAGGTAAGAGCTCATCAGTACCCCCTTAGTAATTCAGAAAAATTTTTCATTTTAAATTTCCGATGCTGTCTCCATAAAGGTAGAATAATGTTATCAGAGATTTGGTTCTTGACTCAGAAACCTTTATTTCTATCTGCAACAGTGCTTTCCAACGATGCACTAAATATGAGTTTCACCCTTTGGTACTTGTACCACAAAATATATGCAGCTGTTTGTCAGTGTCGCCAGAAAGTTGCAATTAATAAGACATCTGCCCATAGCAACAATTTACTTAAAGGTTTTAGAGAAATAAAACATATATTTAAACCAACTAATATATTATTGGATACAATAAAATATTCGCATGAATTTGGGTTGAAATATCAGAATTTAAAGACAGTTTGAGATCAGAAAAGGCCATTTTAGAATTGTTCCCAGTCTTCTAGACTTTAATATTCATTTGGGTTATTCATTTAGATTTGTTTCTTGATGGGGTACATGGGATATTTTGGCTTAAATGTTTTAGAAACATTGTATGATAACTTCAGAGCAAGTTCAGTAGATTAATCTGCAACATAAAAAATGCATGACAGTTTGAAAGTGATGCTTATCCTATATTTGAGTACTTGGCTGTAAAATTATCGTAACCTTGTAGTCACATATTTTTATATCTTTGGATTTTACCTATATTGATTGATTGATTGATTGATTTAGATTTTATTTATTTATTCATGAGAGAGACAGAGAGAGAGGCAGAGACACAGGCAGAGGGAGAAGCAGGCTCCATGCAGGGAGCCCGTGTGGGATTTCATCCCGGGTCCCGGGATCATGTCCTGGGCTGAAGGCAGACTCCCTTAACCACTGAATCACCCAGGGATCCCACCTATATTGTTTTAAAGGAATGATCCAAATGTTTAATGCAAGTTGACCTTAAATTTACAGTGGTTATCATGTCATATTAATAGTAGATCATTTATACTTGTGTTTTGGCTTTCATATGTGTGTAAAGAAGATATTTCTTTCACATAAACAAACTTTAGTAATAGTTTTATCACATTTTAAAATTGTAAAGTATATAGATTTCAAATGCATTTCAAGCAGCAGGTTTGTGTGAAGGAGATACAAATATGAAGAACTGTTCTGAACTGATCTTATAGTATGCCCAAAGTATGTTTCTTTTCGATATTGAATATAAGCAAGTCTGCCAAATTATTGAGCAGAAGGAAAAAAAAGCGTAAAAGTTTAATTTGGAAATAGGTAAATATAAAACCACTTGAAAAAATAATAGGAATAGGCAAGGAATTTTTGAGTTTTTCCTTTGTTTATCTCTGTTATTGTAGATCTATTTTATTTCAGCTCTTGTGTGTTCCTTTCTCCCTACATTTATCAGAATACGTCCATGTTCACCTGGCTAATCTGAATACTAACCATAACAAATAGATGTTTGGAAGCATTAAAGTGATGACTTTCAAAGGGGCTATTATCATTTATCATGGAAATGAATTCAGCCTACTGATGGTAATTTAGCCTACAGGTAAAATGAGCATCATATGTTTATAAAATGAATTTTTCAAATGTTTGATTTTCTCAAAATAATGTTTCCTAAGGATGCAATATTGCATTTAATATTATGTTCACAGGAGATACTTTATCTCCTAAATCCCTACATTCTCTGCTTACTCATAATAGGATTGAGAGATTGGTTCCAAAAAATATTCAGTGGACAAAATTCCACAATTTTTTATAGAAATATTGTATTGTGTCCCTCATTTTTGTATGTTCTCTGCCTTATAGGTTAGTTATAATCATGGGCTCCAAACTGGGACTTTCTGGAATTGACTCCAGCCCCACCACTGAAGAGCTGCATCATACTACTTTAGTTTTCTCCTCGGATGACAATACTAACCTTATTTGACTATGAGAGGATGATGAGATAAAGCAAAGGTGTTAGAGCCACAGTTCTGTGGTACCCACACTGTGAGCTGACATACCCAGGGGGCACTTCAGAAAATCCACAGGGTCACTGCATGGATATTTTAAACTTCTGTGAGACACCACACAGACTATTAGCCTGTGCTATCTTGGTTTCAAAATTAGATCATACTTCATTCCTTTTGAGGGTGTCAACTCTTTGTGCAGCTGGATGTTTGTCAGTTGCTATGATTAAAAAGCCAGTACTGTCTGAATATCATCGTGGAACAGCAAACGAAGGTGTTGGGGTCTGATTCCAGAAGTTGTGTCATTCCCAGTAGGCACACATATCCCACTAGTTGATAATTGTGTTTATTTAAGAATTAAATAAGAATACTATTTTTTGTTCAATGTGTACATCTCATTTTCTCAAATAGCTACTGGGTTTCCTTAGGATGTAAATAGTTCAACTCTTTGGATGTAACTAGTTACTGAATAGAAGTGTTAGGCGTTCCATTTGGCCTAAAGACGCCAGGAAGAAATGAATGACTGTGTTACTAATGGCGCATTGAACCCAGAAAGTTGGGCAATCTCTGGCTTAGCATTATCTCATGCCTATGATAGGCCTTTAGTCAAGGCTGGTGGTGACAAAAAGTCAGAAGCTATTTCCTTAAGATTAACTGAACTTCTCCTAGCCATCATTTAAATTCTTTACTACTTATGCAGTGACCTCTGGGGGCCCGGTGGCGGGGTGGGGGTGCAGAGAGGAAGAGAAAAACAAACACAGAAGGAAATAAGTGAATCTGTTGATGGAGATTGGGGCATCTGACTAGGGGTGTGGAAATGAGAGTGACCTTTAGTGATGAATATTAGACTACCTCTCACAAAAAAGGGAGGGAGGAACACATCACATAGGAATCACTCCAGAGGCAGGAGAAAACCTACTGACACCACAACTCAGCCTTAAAAGCAGGAAACATGATATGGTGGTGCTGAGCTTAGGGGGACAGACACGGGAGAGGATTTGAGGGGCAGACAGTGGGGCAAGGCGGGGGCCTCCAGCAAATCTGTGGAGCCAGTGTGTGGTGCCCTGGGGGCACAGAGGGGCCACGTGTACCCGTAGGAGAGGCTCCTGGGCTCCCGATCCAAGGCAGCCCAGTACTCATGACCCCAGGCCCCAGCTCAAGAGCTTTACTGGGAGGCACTGAGCTAAGGTTCAAATTCTCCAAAGCTGTTCCAGGCACTCAGCCAGGCAGAAACGCCAAAGCAATGAAAACACAGGGGGGAGACGTAGCCTGGAGACCCTCTCTTCCTCCCCAGCGCCCCTCACCTGTTTGGGACCCCTGGACAGATGAGTGGGTGGAGGTTCTGAGGGAATCCTTGAGCTACTAATCCGTGCCCTTACCATACCTCTTGGAGGATGGTTTGGGGAAGCGTTCGTCACATCTGGAACACATTTCCTTAATGGAACCAGAGAACATGGTTAGCTAATTCTTTTTAAATACCCCTATATGGATATATATTCCTTCAGCTCCCTTTTCTCAGCCACTTTTTCCTCCAAGTTAAATTACATTACCTTCTTTTCATTTCATCAAAGGACCCATTCTGCACTTAATAAACTACCTAATTAATAAAACTTAATTTTAATTTTAGAAAAGTCCCCTCTCTGGAGAAGCCTTCCCCCACAAATAGCTGCATTTCATTTGAAGTTTACGAGTAAGTTCCAGTGTTCCTTTGGTAATGATTGTAATGCTGGAAGTTGTTATGCCTCGTTTATGGAAAATTTTGAACTAAGGATATTTTAATAGTCATTATTTTGCCATATAATTTTAGTTAAAAATATGCGAAGCATATATTAAGTATACATAGCCTTTTCAGAGTTATATGTGGAAGAAATGCAACTAAAGTTTAGTGAAATAAATTAAGTATCTACTTTCAGCATGAAAAACCTACAAGTAAACATAATATAGTTTAGTATGCTTAACTTTCTCAGAGATACTTGCATTTGTAGTTTGAAACAGTGATAACAGTCTTTTGGCTTCTACAAAACTCCACCTTCAGAGATTTTTGGCAAGTTTTAACTAATTTATACTCAAGGTTCCCTGTTCACTAGGCTTTTTCTGTGGTTTCCTTGTCACTGATACATATTAATGACATCAGACAAATAAAGTACCTTCCGTAATTGCTTGTCTCAAAGCATTGTAAAAATCAAATATGGGATAATTAAAAATTCATTTGCGGTTTGTGGCTGTGAATTTGACTGCTGGAAGGTTGAGTGGTAGGTCCATAAGTATTCTTGATAGGTTTGCGTGGTTGATTCCCAGTCCCTCATATTTTATGGAAGGCTTCCGTGAAAGGAGAGTAGGATGCTTTCAAGTACAGTGTGATAACCGTGCACACGGCACAAATAACTCTTGAAGGTAAAGACAGTTTATTTTCCAAGGCAAAAAATTAGGATCAGATAGTGTGTAAGTACTCACTTTTCACTACTGATACAAAATGCTTTAGCCAGATCTAAGAATATTTTCTGCATTTGTGAAACAGAAAACCCTATTTTCTGTTTTATTGTTTCACTGACTATACCCACTTTCATTAAAATATATATAACATATATGCAGTTATTTTGAACTTTATAGGTCAGTTTTAGTTTCAATTCCCTATTCCTAATCATGTGCAGCATTTTTTGTTGTAGTCACAAAATAAAGAGATTCTCTGAAGATATGTGATGCTTAAAAATTTTCTTAGTTATCTCAAAGAATGGGCAAAGTGTTTGTAAGTACAGTCCAATTTATGTGGTAGCATATTGAATTTAAAATGTTCTGGGGAAAAAAAAATGTTCTGGGGATTTATTAAAATTAACATTATTTTTCCATCAGTGCAATTGCATTTTAAATGATAAATAATCTAAAAGAATTCATTTGTAAGAAAAGCTAAATTAGAAAATATTTTCAATGCCTAAAGATGTGAATATTTTTTATAATAAAAAAAGAATCTGTGTGAACAAACTGTAATTAGGACTAATCTATCCATTTGTTCATGGAGTTCTCCTAATGAGCAAGTGTATCACATATTCTAAATTATTTGCAGTTATTTTGACCATTTACATAAACAATCCTTTTCAAATGTGGGTAGGACTTATGATACCAAGTCAGTCTTTTCTGAACTTTCAGCATTTGAAGTAAATTTAAATTCACTCCTTCATTTGACAAATATGGTACTGGGTGCCAACAAGGCTTTGGGCATTTTTCTAGGTATGGATAAAATCCCTATTCTCTTGATTTTAGCATTTTAGTTAGGGGAGCCCTCTCTGAAGACAAGGAAGTAAGTAAATACATAACATGTCATAGAGTGTTTTGGAGAAATAAAGTTAAGGAGGGAAGATAGAGCCAGAGGAGAAGAATTTAAAATAGGGCCCTCAGAGAAGTCCTCACTGACAAGGTGGTCTTTGTAGCCTGAGAGATCATGAGCGCTTGAGGGGTGGTGGATTGAATGGGGCCTCATACGGTGTTCTAAGAACTTAGGCTTTTATCCTACAATCTGAGAAGCCAGTTAAGGATTTTGGGCTGAGGAGTAACATGATCTCATTATATCTTGGGGAACAGAGGTTGTGCAGGTTGAACTGTAGGAGCCAGTCAGCAAGCCGTAGCAGTAAGATCTCCCCAGTGAAGACACAGTGATGGCTCTGGATCTGGATATTTGGGATTCATTGACGTACTGGATACGGAGAGTGAAAGAAAGAAAAGCTAACGGCTGTACCAATATTTTTGTTCTGAGCAGTTGGACAGATGAGATGATTTGCTGAGTGAGGAAGGCTGTGAGATGACCTATCAGAAGTCTGAAGTTTGGAGCAGAGACCTGGACTGAGATGTCCATTTAAGAGTTCTACTTCCTCAGAATCTAGGAATAGAAGGCCATACAAACGTTTTACCATTTTGTTTCTAATTTGGATCAGAAAGGTATTAACTGAGAGTGTGGACAATTAAAGGTGTTTTTCTTTTATTCATGGCATTTCATTTGTTGTTCAAATAAAAGCTAATTGTTTTAGGTTCTGAAAGGCTATTATGGATGACATGATTCGTGGATACCAGCCAATACAAGTTATTATTTTTTTCTTTAGTAGTGAACTCTGGCAGTAGTAATACTAAAAGTGATTGCATTTTCATTATTTTAATCCAATTAACTATTAGAATTTGCTGTTTGGAATAGCGAAAGCTTTTGGGGGGGATTAGATTACAAGAGCTTACATTACTGGTTAAAGCAATTAAAATAAAGGTTACAAAATTAAGAAAAGCTTGTAGCACCACATGTGTAGCCTGATACATTTTATTAAGATTTGATGGACATTCTGACATCAGGAGAGAGTTTTTGTGGAATCAAGTTAAAGCAAGAAGAGATAAATGTTTCCTTAAATGGATAGAAGAAAATGGAAAATATGCACCTTTGAATTTATTTTTGAGAACGTTCTTAATGTAAAATGAAAGCTGTTGGATTTTAAACATTACAAACAGGCAACTTGTTTTTAAAACATCATAATGCTTGATAGTGTACTCTCCTAAGGGGAAAATTTCTTTGCTAGAGAAGCTTTGAAACTTCACATATGAAATATTCTTTTCCTTGCTTTTTTTGCTGAGGTATAAAATTTGCAAAAGCTTTGGAAAAATACTATAGTTTTTAAACAGCTGACATGTCATTTGCCCTTTTGGCAGGATTTTGTGATTTTCCTATTTTACCTGCCCTAGTTATTTGTTCCACTCTGAAAGATGTCTAGCCACTTGCTTGCATCCTGCTCAGTAACCATTCCTTTGCAATAGCACTGTGCCTCTGCTGACTTTTTTTTTTTTTTTTTTTTTTTTTGCCCTCTGATCCTCGAGACCTGCCATCTGTGTTCCCACTATATCTGAACTTCATTGAAACTATTATTCACTCACTCTCCAATTACCCCCTACAGCAATTCTCCAACATTTTATTATAAAAAAACTTCAAGGGCAGCCCGGGTGGCTCAGCGGTTTTGGGCTGCCTTCAGCCCAGGGCGTGATCCTGGAGACCCGGGATCGAGTCCCATGTTGGGCTCCCTGTATGGAGCCTGCTTCTCCCTCTGCCTGTGTCTCTGCCTCTCTCTCTCTCTCTCTCTCTCTCATGAATAAAAAAAAAAAAAAAAATCTTAAAAAAAAAACTTCAAATATAAAGAAAAGTGGAGAGTTACACACTGAAGACCCATATCGTCAATACCACCTAGATTTTACAATGAACATTTTACTCTATTTGCCTTGTCACATGTCTGTTCATCTATCTGTTCCTCCAACCATTCTTCAGTCCATCTTATTTTTGTTAAATTTCCAAGTCATTACAGACATCCATGCACTGACTCCCTAGCACTTTGACATTCATGTCATTAACTAAAGTTCAATATTGTTTACAGATTACATATGATACAATATGCACAAATCCCAAGTCTATTATTTGATGAGTTTTGACAGATACATGTATGTAATGCAGAGCCCTATGGGGATATAAAACATTACTGTCACTTCAGAAAGTCACCTTTTCCCAACCAGTCTCCACCTCCAACCCCCCAACGGCATGCACCGTCTTGATGTCGTTTGCCCAGTATAGGACATTATGCAAATGAAATTGGACAGTATGTATTCTTCTGTGTAAGGCTTTTTTTCCCCCCACTCAGCGTAATGCTTTTGAGATTTGCCCCTTGGTGAGTACATAGTATTGAGTTCCGTTCTAGTAGTGAGTAATATTCCATTGTATCAATATTTTGCAAGTTGTTTATAGAGTCTTCTGTTAATGGGCACCTGGAATATTTACAATTTTGAGTTATTAATGATACTGGATATGACCTTTCTCTCTTTTCAATACAACTCGTCTTTCATCTAATAAATAATCCTCTGCCCCCAAAATGTTTTATAATTAATCTTAAGGCAATGCATACATTATAGTTTATTTGAATTTCTAAAAACACTTTGCCTATAACAAAAGGCCTTTCTTGGAGACCTGAGCAGTTTGAGGAATAGTTTTGTGGCTCGAAATCTCTTCTCTTTCTCTGCCTCTTCCAGGCAGTTGCTTATTTTTGAAAGGTCTTCCATTTAGATAAGCCCATTGGACTTTTGTTCCTTAGCTCTTATCTATTCCCATAGTCATGTTAATGTGGGGACAATAGAAGAGCTTTATCTTATTCCATGTATAGTAGAGAGAAAGCCCTTTTTGGAAGTCTGTTTGAAGAACAATTAGAGGGTCCTGGCTAACTATGTATCTAATGCCCCCTTCACTTTTGGAGCATGTCAAAATAAAAAGGCTTAAGGCTCATTTAAGCCTTCATCCTAAGACTGCGAACCATCAGGATATGCTGCTCTCTATTAGACTGACAAACTTTTAAGGCAGTTTTGAATGTGAGCTTAATATTACCTCTGGCAATCACTTTTCCTAGAGTGAAACTATAATGCCTGTCTATAACTACTTGATATCAGAAGACTCCAGTTTTATTTTTGTACTTTTTTTTCTCATAGTCTTCAAGAGCAAACTGCGGAGACCATTTTGGTGTGTCCTTTTGTCTAAATACCCTTTCTGACTAGCACAAAGCCTAGATACAGTGATGATCTTATGCCCTGGAGTTCTATAGCTCTAAATATGAGCCCAGGAAAGAGGACCTATCTAGAAGGTGATATAATCTATCCTGTGATGAAAAATTTCTTTGAAAGACCATTGTGCCTCATACCAAAGAATTATTGTATTTGATTAAAAGTGAGGCCAAGAATCCAATGTTTGCATTTTCTCTCTTGCCTGTGTTTTCAACTAATATTGTAGAGCCTTTTTATTTACTCAACCAGATTGACAAGATTATAAATGAGAGCTGTGTGTGGAAGCCTCTAATTTTTCATAAGTAAATGAATTAATTTATCATCGCTGTTGTGTTTTATTGCTGTCTCCATGCCAGGCTGCCCTGCTCCTTTCTTCCCCCTTTTGCCTTCTAAACATTGGATCCATGTCATCGTGTTTGACAGGTTTCTGATTCCCCTGTCAGATGCAATTTGGTGCTAATCACATTTCCTTTGCTCAATGTCAATGATACAAGCCATGCATAATATTCCTATATGTCCACTCACTCACTTGCAGTGCAGCTGGAATATCTTTGGGCATTAATCTGATAGAATGCCACATTGAAATGCAAAAATGATGCTTATGTGCTAAGATAATGTGGTCAGGCAGATGTGCAATAGATAAGTGAGGCTAAACTGGTAATCTTTCCTAAGGTTTGATGAATTTTATTTCATTTTTGAATATCTCTTTACAAACCTGAGACTATGTAATCAGTGATGGTTCATTAGACCTTCAGTGTTTTTAATCAGATTCATTCACTGTCCATGTATGAAGGAATGAGGATTATTTTTCCCATTAAAAACCAGGTTATAGGTAGCTATTTTTAATGTTGAAGAGCATTTCTGTCTAAGATCATGCACTTTATCGAACATATGAAAATGGCTAGCAATCTAGAAAAATCTATGTACGGAATAATATGTCAGTTTCTAGCCTCTAGGAGATCCCAAACAACAAACCTTCCAATGGATCATCTCAGACAAATACAAACAGTATGATGGGAGGATTTTGGCAGATTTAGGAAGGAGGTGATTGTTGTTTATTTTTTGAAGTCTAGTGAGATAGTTTGATAATCTGAGAAGGGGGAGAGCAAGCACTCGAAAGAGGAACAACATGAGTAAAATCAGAGACATGGGAAGGCATTGTTTATTCAGAGAAATAGATGTTGTCTGTTGTAGTGGTCAATAAGACTAGCAAAGCAATTCAGGAGCACATGGGGAAAGGCCTTGATTTTTTGGACAAGATGGAATTATCTTTTTTTTTTTTTTTTTTTAAGATCAAGTCTGTATCATGATTAAATTTGAATTTTTAGAAATAAAAATTTGGTCTTTTGGAAAGGGAATGAGAGAAAGAACCAAAAGTGTCATCAAATAGAGGATTCTTGTCATACACCAGATGAGCAGTAAGGGAACAAACTAGGACAGTGGTGGAATAGGCATGGCACAGTAAAAGGCATTACTGACCAGTTTGTAGTTATGCAGTTGGGTTGAATATGGTGGGATGTGGGTGGCAAGAGAAAAGAGGGAAGAAGGAACAAAAATATGTCCTGGATTTATTGGTTACACAGGGTGCTATGGATTGTGACATCTTTTAAGTGGGAAGACCAATCTAAGTGTGGTGGGGTGAGATTGTGAATTCACTTTGGGTTCTGCTGAATTTGAGGTCCCCGTGGGACATCTAAATAGTGGTGAATAGTGGTGAGGAGATGGAGATATTCCGTGGTTATTTTCATATATACATTGAACAGCTGAAATCATGGGAGTGGTTGCAGTTACCTTGGAAGAGGGCATATAAACAAAAAACAGAAGCTGCTGAATTTTTCAGTCTTGGGGTTAGGACATACTTATTTAAGGGGAAAAAATTGTACCGAAGTAAACTGAGAAAAGATTGAAATAAGCAGTTATCAGAAAAGAGAAGTATTGTGGAAGCCTGTGTGGCATAGGGGATGGCCAACTCTGTCAAATACTGTAGAATACTTAGGAGGACCAAGGAGGTATTTTTGAATGAATAAATGTAGGAAGACCTTTTTTATATAAGAGAATATTTACTAAGTGTTTATTCAGAGCCAGGGTGTTTTTGCTGGAAAGGTAGGACTAGAAATCTCATTGTGTCTGGTTGAGGAATGAAGGAAGAATATGGAATTGAAGACAGCTCCTGTTGACAGCTTTCAAAGAAATTGGTAGTAAAGGGGAAGAGAGAAGGACATGGGGCTTATAGTTTCAAGGGCATATGAATACATAAAATGATATACTTTTTAAAATATGCATACCTTCTCAGAGTAGGGGGGAGTGATACTGCCCTATAGGGAGTGAAAGTTGGTTCTTGATGGGCAAAACTATCTTAAATATGATAGTGGGTTGTGTCCTAGCAAAGTTCAACGTATCTGACCAAATCTTTTTCCTTACTGTTTAATGTCTCTTGTCGGGTTTTCTTGGGTGTCGTATGAGCTGCCTCAGCTAAATTAATGGAAGATTTACAAACTATATACAAGATCAGAGCTTTTGGGGCACCTGAGTGGCTCAGTGGTTGAGTGTCTGCCTTAGGCTCAGGGCATGATCCCTGACAGGGATTGAGTCCTACATCGGGCTCCTTGCATGGAGCCTCCTTCTCCCTCTGCCTATGTTTCTGCCTCTGTCTCTGTGTCTCTCATGAATAAAGAAATAAAATCTTAAAAAAAATAGAACTATAAAATTATGGCTGTATTATAGCTATGACTAGGGGACTTTCAATCTATTACGAGATCTCAAAGCTGTCATGCCAGAAGTGGCCCATGTCCATTGGCTACCTTGTGAATGTTATTTTGTTTCTCAGTGTTTTTGTGAGTGATTTAAGCTTTTAACATTCTAAATATAGTTTATATTTTATTATTTAATTTATAAAAGTTATTCAACTTGTTAATTATATCAAGTGTTTAAAAAGTTGACAATATCTGATATCTTACATCAAGCAAAAAGTCCAGTCACTAAAAATATGTTTGAAGAGTTAAATCTTTTGACTACTTTGCTTTTACTGGAAGTATAACAATTTTGAATTTTTTTTTAGAAATTTGATTTCATTGCTATTATCTATTTATGTAAATTAGTTTCATATGAAGTCTGGTAATTACAATTTATGTGACTAAAAAAGTTTCATTAAAATTGCCCAGCAAATAAAGTTGTAAGACTAAATTAAATGTTTATAGCTTTAAAAAAATTATTTAGTTATTCTTAACTGTGTACCGATTAAAAAGTGTAGGCCTTATACTTTTTTTTGTATAAAGCATAAGTATACATATGGTGCATGACTAGTTATA
Source organism: Canis lupus familiaris (assembly GCF_011100685.1). Taxonomy (NCBI): domain Eukaryota; kingdom Metazoa; phylum Chordata; class Mammalia; order Carnivora; family Canidae; genus Canis; species Canis lupus. The sequence goes on from NC_049258.1 coordinate 13,459,211, forward strand.
CAGTATATTAAAATTTCATGTGGGGTAACAATTAGGAAAACAATGTTTTAAAAGGCTCCTTAGGGATTCAGTGGTGAAAAGAAGGGTAAAAAATATCGGAAGAGAGGAATCTTAATATTTGTTCAGTTTTTGTTTCTACTTCAATTGAACACTGATTTATCTGTGAGATTTACTAAACAAGGTGATAGCAGTGATGCTTACAAAAAAACACCTGTTCCTTTTGAGAGTGGCCATAGAGGATAGACACTTAATGATACTTTTTATACCCACAGGTTATTTTGATTAACAGAAAATGATAGCCACAATTTCAGAGGCTGATATATCTAAAATTGCAAGTGAAGTTTTAATCGCCTGAATTGGATTCCACTGTAACTTAGAATTTTTAGGGCCTGAAGATAGGCTATCAACATGTTGTTTGCCTTGGTGATGCAGTAGTTGATGAATAATACTGCAGGAACAAGCTTATTAAATTCAGGACTCTATGAAAGCCAGAAAACAAAGGACTAGGGCCATTGTTAGCGAAGGAGAACCTTGAGCAATCAGATCCCATGAGTCTTGTGTTGAAACAGTTAAAGGATGGAAAATGTGTGATTTGACTATGCAACTGAAATAGCAATCCTATTGAACCCAAGTCTGCAGGGAATTTTCAAAGGGGAGAGAGACTACCCAGGGACAACCTGAAACAAAAACATGTCAGCTTTAGTTGCAGGAAGATGGTTCCTTTTTCAAGCTGTTAGAGGTTTTGAGGGAACAAAATCTTCCCGTGCAATTAGTAATGGAACATTTATATGTAGTGCTGATAGCTGCTTTTAGCTTGTTTTGGTCTGAGTCATTGTAAAATTTCAAGCTGGCATTCTCAAATAAGTGGACATTAATTTTGCAGATCATTTTTTCTTTCTGAAATTTTAACATTTGAAAAGTTAAAAACATATACATTCACAGCAATTTTATGTATTAAAAATCTGTCGAGGCATCCTTGAGTTACTATTAAAGTAGTTAAAGTTATCTGGAATAGTCTTTGGCAAGATCTGGCTCCTTCTTAAGTATCTTCTAAAAATCTTTGTGCAAACAGTTATTCAGCAGTATCATTCCCCACTGAGTATGGAATTTTGTAACAGAAACCCTGAAGACTTAAAAAAAAATCTGTCCGAGCTTTTAGGGAGTTTGAAATATAACAGTAAAGCTAAAACGTACACACATCTAGAACTATTCACGAACTAAAATAAGTGAAAATGCAATGCAAATAACATATATAAGTGTCGAATTGGATTCACAGCAATGGAATGATCAGTCATGGAGGTTAATAAAAGGCAATTCCCCAGAAACTGAATGCTGAGCAGGGTTCCAATGAAAGGAATAGTGTAAATTGGAATGGAAGAAGGGAGAAATTCTGTCTTTCATAAAAAAACAAATAAGTAGAAGGTGAAGGTACAAGAAAGCCTAAAATTCATGCAGTTATAGGGATGGCAGTGAGTTTTCCCTGAGTAGATAGAAAATTCTTGGGGAGAGATGAGAATGGCAAAGTGTGGCTACTCACTACATGCAAACTGTTGCAGCTAGCGGTCTTGAGACTGAAGGGGGTGTTTTATCTCTTATTTTGACAATGGTGAGTTGAAGAAAAAAAGGAGCTTTGATTATCAGTGTGTAGCTTAACCTCGTATTTGGGATTGCAACAGGGTCACTCCCACCCCCACCTCACACTATTTGATGGATAGTATTCTTGTGTTTTGACATAGTTACTGTAACAGTTAGAACTCCTTGATTCCAAGCAACAGGTTAACTCTTACCTCAAAAAAACAAAAAAAAAAAAAAAAAAAAAAAAACCAAAAAAACCAAAAGGAAATATATTTAAAAAACATGAGCACCCATAAAATCAAAGGGAGGCTCAGAACTGAGAATTTATGAATGGGCAAGATGAGCAAATGGGAGTTAAAGTTGTTTTTTTTTTTAGGAGTTATCTGGTCTTTGAAACTCGAGTGGATAAACAGGAGCAGTTTCTCCTAGAGTCTTTGACATTAAACCAGCCACTTATCCATTTATTCAAACTCTTACTATATTTATCACGCAACTTCTTTTTCCCTGAAGAAGTTCCTGGATGAAATAGTTCTCCATAGGAAATAGCACACCCTTTACCATTAAGGGTAGAACCTAAGTATTATTAATTAAGTCCCAATTCCAATTATGTTAATGAAACTACTTGGGGACTAAACAGCTAGAAGTCCCCATACAGTGTAATACCACGTACTGTTCCTACAGAAGCTCTTGACTGCGTGTTTGCTCTATCTGTGAAATATTTTGTGATTTCTCTCCAAAGCAAGCCAGGTCTCCATAGCAGTTTTTACACTTCTTTAGTTAATAATCTCTCTTTTGGAGCGTTGAACCCTTGACTTCCAACATTGTATCTCAGAAGCCAAGGGTAAACCTTAACAAGTTCTTAATAGTCAATTGTAGAGCATATTTTTCAGGTGAGTTTTCCCATTACATGATTACATTGATATTAAAGTTTCTAAACTGTGACATCCAAATGTAAGTGACAAAAAATATATACCTCTCACCCGAAAGCCGAGCTAACATTGATATGGTTTGTGTCACTGAAATGGGATTAATTAATTCCAATACTACGCTTGGGATCCTTTTGTTGAAAGATAATAGTATAATACAGTTGGAATTATTTTTAGTGATCCAGAAAAAGTCCAAAAAGGAAACTTAGGGAGTTTGAGTTTTCAACAGTTTTTTAGAGAATCCATAGCCCTCTTGAGGCCTGAAGAAAAGCATGTTTTGGGCAATCCAAAAAAAAAAAAAGATAATTACAGAAGATGCATCAAGACTAATAATATAATTGTATGTATGTTTGGAGAATTACTACTCAAGCTATTTTGGATTGTAATTATAACTTTAAAATCATACATGAATGGTTTGAGTTGATACAGAAATACATTCTATTTGAGAGTAGTTACAAGATATTCTATGGTAGAGTCTTGGTAACATGTCACAAGCTTTTTTCTGGAGCTCAGTCCTCCCCTTAGTAAGGCCTTAGTAAGGCCTAATAAAACATTGGAAACTATGGAGCTAAAGCATTAATAGAAATGTATCTGTGTATGTATATACTATATATATGTTTATATATATACATGCATATGTATACATGTGTATTATACATATCTTTTTTAAAAAGCATGTATCTATGTGTAAAGGCGCATGTATCAGTTACCTGTTATTATAAACTGCGTAATAGATTACTACAAAACTCAGCAACTTAACAACAATAAGCAGTTGTTGATTGCCTGTGAGTCCACGTGTTAACGGGACATTTCCAGGTTTGCCTGGTATGAGCACATATCTTTGGATGCTTGTGTCAGGTAGGAAGATGTGATCTAGGCTGTGCTCTTTCACATGTTTGCGAATTGGCTGGCTCCTGGGTGGCCTAAGATGACTTTGCTGAGAACAACTGAAAGGTGCAAGGCCTCAGCAGCCTAGACTCTGAACAGCACAATATCAATTCTGCCTACTTCTCTTGGGCAAAATAAGTCACAAGGCCTCTCTGGTATTCAGTGGGGAAACAGACTCCACCTCTGAGGAAGGAGCTTCAGAGTCAGACTGCAAAGGAAGTGGTCCAAGGAGGGCAACTGCAGACATTTAAAGACAAAATCAACTTGCTACAAAGTACATAGATGTAAACACCCAAACATGCACCCAAAACTCTGGAAGTTTCACAGTACGATTTGGGGTTTATGAAAAGCAAGGTTCTAAATCATTTGCAGGGAAAGAAAGAAACAATTGTTTCTGGGCAGGAGATTCATCGAAGATATCTTGGTCAATCTTATCATCTAAGTGCTATAGTGGATGAGGACCCCACCAAATAAGAAGAAAAAAAAAAAAAGAGAACTTTGCCTAATCTTCCTATCAGGGAGCTTTGAGCAGATCAGTTTATTGTTCTCCTTTGCTTCTTTCTTACCTCTCTTTCTGAGAGCATTTAATTTTTTTTTTAAGTTTCTATTTATTTATTTATGATAGAGAAAGAGAGGCAGAGAGAGAGAGAGAAGCAGGCTCCATGCCGGGAGCCTGACGTGAGACTTGATCCCGGGACTCCAGGATCATGCCCTGGGCCAAAGGCAGGCACTGACTGCTGAGCCACCCAGGGATCCCCTGAGAGCATTTAATTTTTAAATGCTGCTTCTAGATTACAGTAGAGTGGAAAGACTGAGATTAGAGCTGACTAACTGGAACAGGTCGGAGTGGTGTCATGTTCCACCCAGGCACTGCTCCTTTGATGAAAATGTTCCACTAGCATATTGGGAATCCACCTGCATGGTCTCTGTCCTGGCTTCCCTCGTCACAGTGAAAACATTGGATTATTCTAATATCTGCAACTGACCCCAATCTATTAAGCCCTCCTCTTCCTGGTCAGTGGACTTTCCATGCATCTGGTGTTCTTAATCAGAGTGCTTTCTCATAATCCTGAACTTAACTAAAAATATTTCCCATAAGATTACATGGATTTCTTGTCAATATGCTTCTGAAAATAATTTATTGTTATTAAAGTCTGATAGGTATCATAGGTAGATACACTTTGTTCTGGAGGTAGCTATGCTAATATTTCTGGAATATAGCAGGATAAAGCTCATTTGTTGAACTAATCAAGTAATCTGCTAATGGACACAATAACACTTTATTGACATCAAATGCTAAAGATCCGTGGTAATCTAAGCTTCAGATTTGTCAATCTTAATGACTTTGCAGAGTGGATCAAGACAGCTTATTTGTTGTTATTTTACATTAAGAAAATATCTTAATATTACTGCCCTACACTTGGCTAAATAATATCCATAAGTCAATGATAAAGTGCATTAGAAATAACTGATGGAAAACTGTTATAAGTACTATAGTGAAATATGCTTCCTTTCATGCTTAAATTTTTATACGGAATTTTACAGCAAGAGAGAGAAGCTAGGCAATAATTTTTGAAGATTAAATAAATGTGAACCAAATTAAAAAATTCCTTTTGGTTTCATGGATTATCAGAAGATCAGCTAAATGAGAAACTTCTATAAATAAAAGTTGGTTCTTCCCCAGGACATGGGCATTTGGGAGAAAGTTCTTTTCCCTAGAATGTTGGCAGAACAGAAAATGAAAACAAATGTTGTGTCTCAGCTCATAAGACATAATTATTTTTCTCTTCACTATTTTGACTACTCCAGACAATTTAATTCTTCCCAAATCCAAGTCTATCCCTACTCCCATCACTGTTAGCAGGATGACATTAACTTTTAATTTGCTGAGAATCTCGAGGCTACTCAAGTTTTCAGCTCTCTTAATCCTTCTCTCCCTCAACACGAAAATCTCTGTGTTTTCACTTGCTTCTGTTTACTGTGTCTGACTAAAAAATGGTCTTCCTCTTTGCCAAGCCCCACCCTTTAATTTATGTTTTTAATCATAATCCTCCATCTTTTTGAATCTCTAGGACCTTTGTTCAATTACATCTTTCCCAAAGTTTCCTAAAGAAATGTAAACAATTACATTTTTCTAAGAGCTTGAAAACTTTTTTACATTTCTAACTCTTGTAGAGTCTTTTATTTACAAACATGCTCAGTTTTTTTTTTTTATTCTTAACAACAAAAATCTGCATCTTTTTGATGTGGTTCTCCTTTTTGTTTTTTGTCTAAAGTTCTGGACTGTTTCAACTCTACTTCATGACCTCACACTCATTCCTTCATCCAGTGATCCGACGTGCCATTTCTCTGGCTGCCCTACTCTTCCCTCATCCCTTTAGGGAAAAACGTCACTCTGAAAAAAGGTTAGTCACTATACAGTCATCATATGGGATGGCTTATCTTGTTCAGACAGTTCTTTTGTTACTGCTTCTAGTTCCCTTTTTTATGCTCCTAGATCAATATCTTGTCTTACTTCCTTTGCTCTCCATATTATTTTATATATATATTTTAAAAAGGTTTTATTTACTTATTTGAGAAAGAGAGAGCACAAGTGGCAGGGAGAGGAAGAAGCAGATTCCCCTCTGAGCAGGGAACCGGAAGCTGGACTCGACCCTGGGACCCTAGGATTATGACTTGAGCCAAAGGCAGATAGTTAACCCCCTGAGCCACCCACGCATCTCATCCATGTTACTTTAAAACTTGTCTGAAACCAAGTTTAACACATGTGTATATATTTTACCTCTCAACTAAGTTGTAAAGGTCTTTAAGGGCACAGATAACATCTTCTAAGTTTTTGTCTTGCTTTGCCAAACGAGAGCAGAGTTCTCTAGGCTGACGTCACAGTCTTTGGGAAGAATTTATTTATTGGCTGAATGTTGGTAGAAGGCATGGTGTAGCCTTAAACATAGAACCAAAGCAAAAATGGATTTTCAGGGACATTTATGAAGTCAAATAAAGAATTTTGTAGTGTTAGCGGCCTGGAGTCAAACGGCCTTACTTCAAACCCCATCTCTAGCACATGAGGACTTCAGTCAGATGTCTTCACATTTTAAAGTTCAGTTACATTGTATAACAGGGACAACTATAGCCTGTACTGTTGGTATGAATGAGATTATCCATGCAAAGCTCTTAGCACAGTGCCTGGCATATGGAAAGTACTCCATAAATGTTAGTTGTTCAGTAGGTCAATTTTCTTTTTTTTTTTTTAATTTTTATTTATTTATGATAGTCATACAAGAGAGAGAGAGAGAGAGAGAGAGAGGCAGAGACACAGGCAGATGGAGAAGCAGGCTCCATGCACCGGGAGCCCAACGTGGGATTCGATCCCGGGTCTCCAGGATCGCGCCCTGGGCCAAAGGCAGGCGCCAAACAGCTGCGCCACCCAGGGATCCCAGTAGGTCAATTTTCTTATCAGTTTAAGAGTATTCATTTTGGGGTTTGGAGAAGGCCCATTTAATCATAGTTTCTCATATATCACCGTGAGGCCTTTCTGCAGGTTGAGTATGAAAACCTTTAGGATGTGAAGTAGCTGCTGTTTTTCTTGTAATAGAGGACATAATTTACTTTGAATCCTGCAGTTACATAAAAGCTTAGGAAGATTTCATCTTCTTCTAAGGAAAAACTATTGGCACGTTTTCCAGCTTTTGATACTTTGGAAGACCTTTTAGATAGTACAGATCTGATCCAGCTCCCAGACCTATTACTTACTAGACCAAAGACTGTGGTTAATTCACTTAAATACTCTTTGAACTACAAGTTCTTGTTCAAACAAAAACAAACTAAGGAAGGGTGGGGGAGAAAAAGAGAGGAATACCAGACTGGTTGGTGAATTTTCAAAACAGAAGAGTGAATTTGCACCTCAATTTATTTGTTGTAACTGAGTATATAAATCTGTCTCAGATACTCAGAATCAGCACTTTCAAAAAAGTTTGATTATGAGCAATATTTAATTGCACAGCTGCAAAAATCTTACAACATTTAATGTAGCAGAGAGACACCTTAGTAGATATATTTACCATCCCGTTAGGTAGATTTGCCAAATTCTAGTCATGTGTTTTAGGTCAGGAGGTGTATATGCTACACATTTGGTATTATCTTAGAGATCTTTTAATTATTCATGCATTTAATGTATTATAATGTAATGTGGTATACTTTCAAGCAGCAGATGATATAGAAATTGTTCATTTAAGCAGTTTTTATGTCTTTTTAAAAATCACAGCTCAAAGTGTTTCAAGCTTGGGCAAAGAACTTGTAATCTAGTTTTTAATTCCAGGAAATATCATCCCCAATACTTGATTATGTTTTATCTCTTTAATGAGTTTAATATTCTGTTTTCTTTTTTTGTTTCTTTAGTAAGAGAACTTAAGTTCCCCTTCAGAAAAAAAAATCAACATCTGCCTTTAATATTCTCTGTTCAGTTTTCATCCTAAAAATTTATTTTACTTATGAGCCAGTAGTTGATTTTTATTTGAATGTGTTATATCCTTTCTGCATATGATAGATACTGTTTGTTGAATTATATTTGTTGACTCTAAAGGAAAGAAAATATGTATTTTTAAGTGACAGGGTAATAGAAATTTGAAATAATTTTGTCAAGAAAAATGGATTTCTGATTATGTTAATAAAAATTATTTTACTTTATTTTTAAATTTAAATTCAACTAATTAACATATAATGTTATTGGTTTCAGAGGTAGAGGTCAGTGATTCATCAGTCTTAATATAACACCCAGTGCTCATCATATCACATGCTCTCCTTAATGTCCATCACCAGGTTATCCCATCCTCCCACCCGCCTCCCCTCCAGTGGCCCTCAGTTTGTTTCATAAGATTAAGAATCTCTTATGGTTTGTCTGTCTCTCTGATTTCCTCTTGTATTATTTTTTCCTCTCTTCCCTTATCTTAAACTGGAGATAAATGTGCGTAGGGGTTGGACAGTAGTATGCTATAATAATTTATGTTGAAGAAAATAATGATCAAGAGAATGAGAAGACAAGCCACATACTGGGAGAAAATATTTGCAAAAGACACATCTGATAAAGGACTGTTGACAAAAATATACAAAGAACTCTGAAACCTCCACAGTAACTTAAAAACAAAAAACATAAAAGCATCTTGAGTAAAAAGTAGTCAAAGGCCTTAACAAATACCTTGACAAAGAAGATACACAGCAGATAGACCTATGAAAGATGCTCCATATCATATGTCACCAGGGAAATGTAAATTATAACAATGGGGTACTACTGCCTGTCTATTAGAAGTCCCAGTGACCAGAATACTGACAACACCAAATGCTGGTGAGGATGTGGAGCAACAGGAACTCTCATTCATTGCTAGTGGGAATGCAAAAATGGTACAGCCACTTTGGAAAACCACTGGTGTTTTTTTACAAAACTAAGCATACTCTTTATGATCCAGCAATTGTACTCCTTGGTGTTTATCTAAAGGAATTGGAAATTTACACCCACACAAATACTGCACATGGATATTTGCAGTAGTATTACTCATAATTTTCAAAACCTGGAAGCAACCATGGTGTCTTTCAGTAGGAAAATGGATAAACTGTTGCATGAGTGGGATATTGTTCAGCAATAAAAAGAGCCATGAAAAGACATGGAGGAAACTTGAATGTATATTACTGAGAAGAGCCAATCTGAAAAGGCTACATACTGTATAATTCCAACTATACAGCATTCTGGAAAGGCAAAATGATGGAGACAGTGAAAGATCAGTGGTTGTAGGGTGTAGATGAATGAATAAGGGGAGCACAGAAGATTTTCAAGATAGTGAAAATATTCTGTATGATGCTGTAATAATGGGTACATGTCATTGTACATTTGTCCAAAACCATAGACTACAACGCAGACTGACCCTTAATAAAAACTATGGCTTTTGTGTATTTATGATGTGTTCATGTAGGTTCATCAGTGGTAACTAATGCCCAATTCTACTGTAAATCCTAAACTGCTGTGAAAAACTACCTTAAACTAAGTAAGTTTAATCAAAGGGAGAATAAATTAAATAAACACATAAATAAAACTCAATTGGTCTTATCCCCAAAGACCTGTGGCTAAACCTGTGCTTCTTGTTTTTACATTTAGTCAGTCCTGTGTCACTGGAGAGCTTACTGTGATTTGTTAGCCTGGTGGTTCTGGTGGTAACTCCAGGAAGATGCAGCTATTCTTGTGCCTAGTTGATTTGGCTTGTGAAGAACTAATTGTAGAGGGTTGCGTACCATTAGATTACCCAGAGTCTTAAATCTGATCTGACACAGTATAGGGTCTTCTGGCTGGTGAGAGCCCCTAAGTGACCTCTGACTCAAACTTCATGGGGATAATGCTAGGGTGAAGAACTGACTGCTCTAAGATGTCTATAGGGACAGTTCCTGAAATAATTCAAATAAGTAACTCTTTCTGTTATTATAATTAATAGAATTTGCTCATGTCCTTCATATCTGCCTGGAGTAAAATCCCCTCCTAAGTTATAAATAAAGCCTACCCAGAAACTCTCAAGGAAGAGTACAATATTGGCTAATGAAAATAGTTCATGGTTTAGGAATCTAGTGCCACAATTAATTTATATTTGATTTAAATTGATGACACCCTGATGTATCAGAGGTTTTTTAATTAAGAAATAAAAACGTAGGAAGATTGGAATATTGGTAATTGGAAATAGAAGAGGCTTAACTAATGAAATGTGGCTTTATTAGATGTTTTGTTCCTTTTAAAGAAAATGCTATAGAGAACTTACAATTATTTTCCACTTAAACATGGATATTTGCAGGATTTAGAATCTTTATTTAAAAATATGTGCTGGGTGAATAATAATGGTTGTGACCATGAAGCCCCAAATTGCTTTGAATGTTGTTCCTGGACTAGAAAACCACTGTGCTTTATTTTCTTTTCTTTTATTTTTTATATAAGTGACCAGAGTTCATCTTTTAGTGACTTTTGGTCCAGATCTGCATTTTATAAATGGCTCTGCAGTGTAAGGTTTCCAGTTTAGCTTGTCAGATCTCTTGTCTCTCTGCTCAGCATCTTATTTGGAGTTGTTTCTCCCTTTTGTTATGTCTCTAATACCATTACCTAGAATGATAAGTGTCTGAAAATTGACATAGATTGTAATTTGCAGAATTACCTTTGCTGTCGAGGATTACTCTCCCTTATAATTACAGCTTACACAAAAATCTGCTTGATACTTCCTTGTAATCAGAGTAATAATACCTTGTATTTATGCAGTCTTTCTCTTGTGAGCTCAAAGCACTTTTATAGCCACTTTTGTTAATTGTCACGGCATTCCTATGAGCAAAGCAGATGGTGGCAGAAAGGGAGGCTGAAGTGTAACCAGGTTAAATGACTTGCCTAGGGTAAAGCTATAATCAGTGACATTGATGGGAAAGAAGCCAGGGCTCCTGATTCAAGACTAGTTTTCTACCTTCTATATCACTTTGCCTCTACATTTTTTACTTGTGACATCTGTTTCCATCATTGTCATGCTGTTAATTACTTAATATCATTTTACTGCAAGATTAGCTAAAGGGAACAGATACACTCTGAGTGTTTAAAAATATGTTTAATGTAGCATGAGAGAAACAGTGACACTTGATGAGAAGGACAGATAGATTAGTTTTATTGGATCTCAGTGGCTTGGTGAACAACACTAGTTTGGGGCTACTGGGGGCTGATGTTTTACCTAAATGATGCTTTTCGAATGATGCAACTGTCTAGAAATTACTGGTCCTGTTTTCCTATGTGCATCAATTGAAGCAAAACATGATCAATTAGTTGATTACTGAATTATACTCAGTGAAGTGTCCACTGAATTAGCAGATGTGTCTCTTTATGCTCAATTATCTAAATGTATAGTCAGGCTTCTGAGGTTCAGTTAATGTATATTTAAAGCCTGCTTATTAAAATGTAGATAAAATTGCAAACTATTAGCCATACCACTTTTTTTTTTTTCATTAAAATGTTATTTCCCTTTACACATGGAGGTGTGAAACCATAACTCTTGTCTGGACATTTCCCAATCCTCCAAATGAAGTAAACGGATTGGAAACAAAGTGGGACATGGGGTGGGTACTTTTAGTTAGCTTATTCAGGGGTACTTAGTAGAAGGGCAAAAAACTTGAAGGGTATATCCATCAAAGTTTTCCAGTGGTGTTTGGGTCTAATATATATGACTCATTGATTTAATAATAGAACTAATTGTTCTGACCACAGATTTATTGATAATGAAGTATAATTTGGTGACCAGTAGATCCTATTATTTTTGCCCTCTTGCCCTGGCTTAGAAAGTGTCATTTGTTACATGATGCTTGATTATAACCAGATAATCATACTTCAGTTAATCACTTTTTCCCCCATGGTTCTATTTCTTTTCCTTTTTTCACTATTTTTCATTCTTCTCTTCTTATATTTTTATCTTTCTCATTATTCACACAAGATCACTGTGTGTCATGTTAGAATTTTTTGAGATGTGTTAAGAATGTAAAAAAAAGGGGGGGGGGGACCAAAAAACGACTTTAAGAAGTAGATTTTTGTTTTGTTTTTGTCCATTATACCATGGATAGCTGATGTCTATTCTTTAGAAATAAGTTGCTTCCCTATACAAAGGCCATATCATTTAAAATGTGGTATCTCTAATACCTAGCGGGCTTAATTTGAATGGAGTTTCTTTAAACATCACTGTTTTAAATAACAGTGTAGTTATTTAATTGCTGTAGTTTCAATAGTTCTGTGATTGCAGATTGTAAAATAGCTGATTTATTAGGCTATTATTAGGCTTTAAAAAATTCATGGAAAGAACAATTAAAAACAAATTTAATAATATTTAATATCAAGGATACACCTTATACTAGATTCTGGGAAGGCCCTAAGTGTAGCTTTAATCTTCTGAATAGAAGGTAGAATTTTGCTCAAAAATAGTCTTTGAAGATGATGGTAGACATTGTGTTTCACGGGTCTGTTTCCTCAAGCCACTCTGGGGGAACCGGACTGGGGGCTCTCCGGCCGTTGAGGCGGAAGTCCCAGAACACAGCTTAATGCCACGTGCTCCCTGCCTCTGCTCTGCGCTTCCTCACCTAATGCTGTCCCTGAGCCACACGCCATATGGTCAGGGAGTCATCAGTGGGAGCAGCTGGTGACTTCTCTGCTTATTAGCAGCATTGGTATTTGAGTAAGATGGATTCTTCTATTTTCTCTTCATCCGTGGTATCAAAACAGTGCATTATTTATATATATAAATTGACAAAGGTGGGACTCTGTGGATTATCTATTAAAACACTTTTACCTACTCGTGTTATTGGGACTATCCCGTCATTTTTCCCCCTCTTTTTAAAATATTACGTTTACTGAGCACTCACAAGGCAGCAAACGCTACTTCTCTTAAACCCTTGTAACAATTCCATTAAAAAAGAAAAATGGGACACCTGGGTGGCTCAGCGGTTGTGTGCCTGCCTTTGGCTCAGCGCGTGATCCTGGAGTTCCAGGATCAGGTCCCGCATCAGGCTCCCTGCATGGAGCCTGCTTCTCCCTCTATGTCTCTGCCTCTCTCTCTCTCTCTCTCTCTCTCTCTCTGTGTCTCTCATGAATAAATAAATGAAATCTTTAAAAAAATTATATTGTCTCAATTTTCAAGTTGAGGGAGCAGAAGTTTAGCCGTCTTAGAAATGTGCCAAATTTGTAAAGGTAGTATGATGGAGAACCAGGATTTGAACTGAGTATTCTCTGACTTCATAGCCCAGACTCTTTTCTTTTAGAGATGTATCTATTTATTTTAAAGATAGAAAGAGAGCCCTAGCAGGAGGAGGGGGGAGGGGTAGAGAGAGAAGCAGACTCCCTGCTAAGTGCAGAGCCCCACATGGGGCTTGATCTCATGACCCCTGGGATCACGATCTAAGCTGAAAGCAGGAGTCAGATGCTTAACCGACTGAGCCACCCTGCTGCCCCCATAGCCCAAACTCTTAACCACTAACACATACAGCTTAGTCTTTGCTTTGGTAGGAGTTTGGTGATTCCAGATGTGTCTAGTTAATCATGATTAAATAACCACATGAGGCTTTATCAGAGAAATAGACACATTACGGTGGTGAAGCTTTAAAACTGTCATATGGCCAAACACATAGTTTGATAGGTTAAGGAAAGAAGATGAAAGTACAGAAACATGAAAAAACACATAGGATCATAGTATCTGAGGAAGATAGAGGATTGGTAAAAATAATAGCTCGTAATGTAGGTGTATTATGTACCTACAAGGTCATAGGTACTGCAGTAACTTAACATTCTGCTTGCGAAAATAGTCAAAAGACTTAGGTAACGTTATTCTCATTTTACATTTAAGGAAATGAACACATACAGTGTTTAGTAACCTGCACAAAGTCACATACACTAAATCTCTTTAGGGTCTCTAATAATTTTCAGTGTGTAAAGGAACCGCTGAGGTAGGATGATGCCAGGACCAACATAGAAAGGACTTGATTGCCTAACTCCTCACAAAATGTACTTAAAGTTTTATAATATGCTGGCTATTTTTTTCCCACTTTTGAGGGCTTCTGCATGCTACCTCTCCCCCACTCTTTTATGTTATGAACAGATATATTTCAGCACTGTTGCCCTTCCCCTACTCGTTCAGCTGGCCTGGGGTTCCTTGATTGGTACTTCACTGTAACTCCTTGGCTAGTTTTTCTAAGAGAATTGCAAATGTGCATTCATATTTTCTTTGTTAACTCAGTGATGATTTAGCTCTTGCTTGTGGATGCTGGTGTGTGACCTCATGGTTGTGTGTCGGGGGGTATTCCGTGATCCACTAGCTTAATAGACTAGATAAGCTTTTTCGGTGGCATTGCCCAAGTTGTTATTACCAAAAATTTTGTGAATGTTTTTAGAAGTTGATTCTTGAAATATGCCATCATTCTCACTTTCAGAAGATGACTTACTGATTAGGATGCATTGGTGTGACTGAAGAACTTCTGAGGGACCGTTGGGTTCTTGCTTCTCAGCTCATTGCACAGGTGTCTCCTCTCTAGCTATTACCAGCTATAAAGGTCTTCTCAGTCTGGTCTGTTCCCTGTTCTCTCTCTCTCTCTCTCTCTCTCTCTCTCTCTCTCGTTTCCATGATGCTTAGAATGTATAGGCGATTTCATAAATCTTAAATACTGAGTCCCCAGATAATTTGTTAATAAATCCTAGTTATCCTTAGTTATCCTTTGTAATTATAAAATAGAACAGCTTCAGGTTTTAGAGGCTTCTCTTTGGGGAATCTGCCCCATTACAAAGATAACTGGATTCAAAAATTCAGTGTTGTAGTCCAACATGGAAAGAGTGGAGAAATTCTTGGAATAGCGATTAGTGAGACGCAGTCAGTTTGCGAGTCCTGGGCATCCCTCAGGTTTTATAATTGCTACTAACATTGCCATCTGCCAGGGGAAGATGAAAATGATGCCTCATACCTATTGGAGTCTTATCTATTTTCTGTTGGGCTGGGTATCTAGAATTTTTAAATCAACCTTTTAATTAGAAATATTGAACAAATGGGGAAAAAAAGTCATTTTGAAAAAAAGTCACCCCCTTCCTCCCCCTGCCACCTGAATGTCACTCTTTGACAAACAGTAGCACCTAAGTGCTCTCCCTGCACCAAAGATGAAACCCAGGATCAGTGACCCCAGCTCCCGTGGCTGGTGATGTCCGACGCTGCCTGCCCTCAGCCACCTGCTGTACCTTCTTCCCTCCCTCGTTGTGTTCCCCCACCCTGGCTTTGTCACTGCTCCTTCTGCATGCCAAGGCCTTTCTTGCCCTACAACCTCTGCACATGTTCTCCATACCTCTCCTCCTCCCCCAGCACACTCACTTTTCTAACCCTCATCATTTAATAGCCCTGAGTGCAAATGCTGCTGATGCAGAGAGGCCTCTCTTGACCCATTTCCCCAACTCTTCTAGAGGTCTGGCTGATCACTGTCAGGACTTTTTACACTTTTCTTTAATAGCATCTGTAAAACATTATAATTCTATTTTTAGCACAAGTCTCTCTTGTCCACCAGGCTCATGCTTCTCCATCACACCATGGCTGGGCTTTCCAGCCACCTGGGGAAACTTTAAAGCATGCCACTGGGGGAAAAAAAAAGACCAAAAAAGCAAAACAACAACAAGAACAAAAACATCTCGACATCATCCTAGACAATTTAAAGCAGAGATTACAGCCTGATCATCCAGTTTCTTCCAAATGTCCTTCAGATCATTGTAATGTGCAGCCAGGGTTTAGAACCACGGGGCTGGATCATGAGCGACAGAAAAGCAGAGATGATATCCGGTGACTAATGTATATACTCGCTGCCCAGTATAGTCCCTTGTGTACAAAGAGGCTCAACCAAATTAAGACCCAACCACCCCTGCCCTGTAAACAAAAGAGAAGTTCTCTTTTTTTAATACCTCATGTAAGGGTGATGGCAGATTTTTTTTCTCCATTAACCAAACAGGATGAAAAAGGGGGTTATCTATTGTTTCCAGAGGGAGGTGGTGCGCTCCTTTCTGCGGAATTCTTTAACTGGATGATAGACAACCTCCAGGCAGGTGGTGAAATATAGGACAGTGTATTACAGAAGTCTTTTATTCAGTGTGTCAATGCCTAAAGAAACCAATGAAATAACAGAGTAATCAAGAGATTATGCTGTAAAAATAAATGTCATGTTCTAGTCTGATATTAAAAAATTAACTTTTATAAGACGTAGATCATTTCAGAAATTAAAATGTACTTTAACAAAGTTTCACCATGGCACTCAGCTGCTAAGATCAGAGGTGAAGAATATTGCATTCTAGGAGTCCTTTATCACTTAAAGACCCTTGTGTATACATTGTGTGACGCAGTGCCTACAGTATCCTTAGGAAATGGAAAGAGGGATTATGATGCCAGTGTTCTCTATGTACAATTTAAGTGAGTTTTATAAATGGCCTTGTATCTTATTTTAAGTCATTGATAAATTATTTATTTCTTCAGGGAAACTCCACATCTTATCAGAAATTTATAATAATTAAAGATGTTTCCTCTTTCTTTATTTCCTTTATTTCTCAGTTGACCTGCTCTTTTCAGGCCACTGACTATCTCCAAATGTACAAAAGTCACCATCATCCATGTGGTTTCCTGATATCCCCTGGTAATAGCATACCTGCTATTTTACTTTAGAAACAAATTTGTAAATTAAAGTATTATTATTTTTTTTGAAACAGGAAAGACAAGTTTAACATGGACCCTTTTAGAAAAATATAGGAGAGCTTTCCAGGCTCTGTGGAGAGCTGACTAGGCACTACAGGTGTTTTAAATTCATATCATAGTATCCTCAGAAGATAGTACGGCAAGATTTATGCTTTGGGGGAAGAGTTCAGAAGTGTTCAGTGACTTGTCCAGGTTAATCACCAAGCCAGTTGTAGGACAAAAATCACTGGCTCCTCTCCTCTGTCAGACATGCTTCATGTTCATATAAAATATAGTCCCTTATTTCCTCCTTAACACATATGACAGTATTCTAGTGGCATGACGGTGATCTAGGAATTAAACTGCCAAAATAAAAAAAATAATGACAGTTCCCTGGGCCGTACTGGAGTCTCCAACTTGCAGAGTGACAGTTAAGTGAATGCAGAGTACAGGTTAATTTTTTCAGTGAGGTGACTTAAGAGGTCCCCACCCCCCTTCTCAGTTGTTTTATCTATGAGTTTTGTGCCTAGAATTGATTCCATCATTCATGTGCATGGGTATCTTTACAAATAAAATTATGTTGAGACAATTCTAAGGTATATAAGGAAAGTAAGGTACTACTATTAGAAGGTACTACTGCTACTAGAAGTCCTGCTATGGGAAGGTACTACTTGGGAGGATTGGGAATAATTCACATAATTTATGTTGTAGACATAAAGCGGCAGGACAGTTCCAAGGCTATGTGTGTGTGGTCACAGTGGTTTTCAGCACAGCTGGGAAATGGGACATTAGATCTGAGTTGCTGAGAATGGCCAGTTTATACCCCAGTACCAACAGTGCATACTCTGGGAGTACTTGCTATATATTCAAAGCATGGGGCTCACTTTTGCAGGGTCACTAGTATTGATAAGAGAGTGACCTTGGCCTCAAGTTGCTAATAATTTATTAGGTGTGAAGAGAAAAAATAGCTATAGCACAAGGAAGAGTGGAAGAGCTATAAAAGATGTGCTACAAATGAATTAATCATAGCAGAGTTAGTTGATTGAGTAGCAGATGTTCCATGTCATATGTTCTATTCAATTAACATGGAAGAGTTAGAAACTAATGTCTCAGCCACTGACAAACCTTGGGGTTTGTTTTTTATTTATTTCCGTATGCTTAATTTAGCCATGACACTTCGTTTTATATAATAACCTTGAAAGCTATAGACAAGGTTCTCTTTAATAGGAATATTAAAATTCATCAAGATTTATGAATGAAAAAATACTCCAATATCCTATATCTCAAAGAAAACAAAATATTTCTAAAGCTTTGTTCCATTGCTAACCATAGATGAAACCATTCTGTTTTGATAAGTTCTAACACTTACCTGGGAGGATGATAATTAGAGCCCTGCAAACATATCGAACAACATGGTTATTGGAGACACGAAAGAGTTAATGCGCAAAAAGCTGGTGAAAGTTTGTTTTGTTGTCCCCTCTTAGACTTCCTAGCAGGATAAGATTTATTACTGCTGTCCCTTTCCTATGGAAATCAGGTTTTCTAAATGGGTAAATTAAAGCTTATTGTAAATTGCTCTAGGTAATATTGGAGTCCTTTGTACTGCAGGGTTTCCACTGTGGGTCTTTTAACCTTTGGTTCCATTTAAAGGAAATTTTCCTGAGAGATTTATTCTCCTTTCAATGACATTTTTAGATGGTGCACATGATGAGCAGAGAGTGCAAAGTGTTGAAGAAATAATTTGTGTTTCTTTATAAACTGAATTTCATTGTTTTTTTTTTTTTAGAGCTCTCATTATTGTAACATTCTGACTTATATGTATATATTTTAAAAAATTATATACTTGTACATGTTCTAAATGTCAAGTGTACCTACTGGAATATTTGGTCTCCAAGGAAGTACATACCTTGAATTTAACCATTCTTCGAAGCCTATC
Source organism: Canis lupus familiaris (assembly GCF_011100685.1). Taxonomy (NCBI): domain Eukaryota; kingdom Metazoa; phylum Chordata; class Mammalia; order Carnivora; family Canidae; genus Canis; species Canis lupus. Next base: position 13,477,762 of record NC_049258.1, read on the forward strand.
TTTAAGTTTTTATATAATTTTGATTCAGGGAATGTTTTGTTGTCAAGGTCTTTAAATATTCACTTCAGATAATCAAATATGTGAAAAAAATTGGTTGTAGTTATTCAGTAATTACTACTCTATACAACTGAACTAAGTTGGATTCTTTCAATATTTTTCAGTAAATCAATCTTTTGTAAGATTTAATAAAGCAGGGTAAAAAAAAAAAAAGCAGGGTACGTATTACAAACCAATGGCTAGAGTGAATGAGTAGGACTAAAGGATTTTTTTGTTGTTGGTTGCAGTTAAAATTGACGATCTCTGGAAATGTAACTTTTACTTTCCCTGTTTTTATAGTAACGCTGCATTAAGATGTCAGGTCAAAATATTTTTTTCTTTCTCTCTCTGTTTTGATATTTCATTTGAGAACCAATATTTCAAAAAATGTAGTGATTTAGTACAAATTCCTTAGTTCCAGTCAGATAAATAAACCCTACCAGATTCTGTGAACTGATTTATTGATGGGACTCTGAGGGATCACAAGCCTTTTTGAGAACATTTGAAGCATTTCTGAATTCTGAATTTTATTGAAGTTGTTCCCAAGAGAGCAGAATGGGAGAAAAATCCTTGGACATCTTAACAAAGCTTTAATTTTTATCGAGGGGTAATACTAAAAAAAACAAAAAGCAAAACAAAACTTGGACAAGTGGCAAAAGGAACATTGCCCATCACCTGTGAGTGCTAATGGGAATAATCTTCTGTGTGGTCAATTTTGTACGGCACAAGTATTTGAAATACATTGAAAATATCCAAACTTCTTTTTATATAGTGATTCTGACTTCTTTGCAATCTAAGTTGCTAGCTTTAAAAAAATTGTGTAAATATCTCTTTGAAAGTATCCTTGACTTCTCTTTTTTTTAAATTAACACTTTTGTTTGTAGATGATCAGAGCTCTAACGAGCTTCTTTCTGCTTTCCTCAAACCCAGACATTTTCCCTTGTAAAAGGAAGGGGACTTGAAAGACCACATAGGCCAAGTAGATCTTCCTGTGACCTTCATGGGAAACTTACAGGTTAGAAGCAGACTGGCCGCTACACAAGAGAATCCAAGATCCCACCACAAGCCCTTTATTGCATCTTCTTCCTATGGAACTCTCAGTGGTACTAAAGGAAACTCAGGGAGCTGATTTAGTGTCCTTTCCCTGGGGAGACTCTCTGGTCTAGTATTACCCCCTTGCCCAGTCATCTTATATGCCAGCATTATAGATTCTACAGACTGCCCATAATGGAGGGAAATTATTTGTGGCGTGAGGAGGCAAACAAGATTCCAGCTTGATAAATTCCAGGAATTTATTTTACTAGACTCTGTATTAATAGAAGTACTGGAGGTACCGAATAAGGTGAGCAAGAGACTGTTTTGGCAAATAGGAAGGAAATCCATCTTCTGTAAGAGAACACTGTGCTCTCCACTTCTATCACTGCACTGTCCTTCCTCTCTGCCACTTGCAAATCACAATTGCTTTAAGTAGCAAAATTAAATACAATGCCAGAAATTAAGATTTCAGGGGTAAAACTATATATATTTATATTTATATGAAAACAATATATATATATATATATATGCTGAAAAGTAAAATATGAAAGAGAACTTTAAAAAGAATGCTAGCAAAAAAATAGCAAAAATAGAAAAGGTTAGACATTCAACCTTTATCACCTAAAGGAACTAAGCTAAGAACAAGGCAAATGCTGTATAAGCCAAGATTAAAAGAAAAAAAGAAAATCTGAACACAACAGAAAGAATGCAAGAAACAACTGACATAAATTCAAAATGAAATACATGAAAGCAGGAAACAACAAAGTGAAGCCAACCATCTTTTTTTTAAAAAAAGGTTGCCTTGTATATGTGGGAAAAGGAGAGAGTCGGTTGCCTTTTTAAAGTGGTCCCCTGAAATGAGGCAGCTCCCATGGCTTGGAGCTCTGGGGAGACCCCTGAGAGAGAGAGAGCTGTACTGTGGAGGGTAAGATGTGACTCTTGGGGGCCTCCTGTCAGTGGCTCCTGTCCCCTAACTCTCTCCAGGCTACCTTTGAGGGCGAGGAGATGTGCCCCTCAGTAAATAGCAATCCATCAAGCTGCCAGCTTCCCCTTGCTGGGTTCTTACAGGCAGGAAAGCTGCCACAGCCATCTCCATCCCTTTGTGAAACCCACTCTTTGCAGGAGGACTTTTATATTTAGCCCAGCGTTCTTCAGGCAGGTGGTCAAGGCAAAGTGCCTAGTAATCATGCCATTATATAATCAGTGATTTTATTATTTTATATTTTTATGATCCTGCTGCTTAATGTTGATATTTCATAATTAGTTATTTTTCAATTAAAAGCAATAGTAAGCTTTCTACGCTCAGAAAAGCTTTATTTTGAAAAGGTCTGCTTTTGCAGTTGCAGTTGGAATGATTTTGTTGGAATTGTCCCTGACATTGTGAATTAAGACTGCCTGCCCGTCTTCACTCCTCCTTCCTCCAAACCCACCCACACACACACCTCCTGTAACCCATGCCCACAGTCCATGTGGAGGAAGTCTTCATTTGTACGGGTCAGGCAACGCCAATTTCAAGTGTCCAAACTTTGTATTTTAATCTTGCAGTGGGAGCGCACTAGGATAGGGGCAGTGAAGACGTGTGCACCATGTGCCACTTTTGCAGAGTGTATCTGTTTACATCTATTCTTATTCTGAAGATGATATAAGCTGGCCTCTTCATAGTATTATTAGGACTGAAAGTCTGAGAAGCATAAACATACATTATAAGCCATAAAACCTTATAAATTTCAGGAAACATACCTGTGAACACAACATTCAAGTTCCTTCATTTTCTGTGTCTAGCCTTTCAGTCTAGTCTTATTTTTCTATTTCTTTTCCTATCAACTTCCAGGGACCTGCACTCCAAACACCTCAAACTAGTTAACTGGTGTTTTGCAAACAGTGAATTCACGATTTCCAACCCCCCTCTTCTTCTACCCCTGCCCCTCTTTGTGTGTATTGTTCCTTGTGCTTTGAAGTGCTTCCTAATCCTGCTGTCCTATGAAATCATGCTAACTATAAGGCCTGTGCAGGTCATCTCCCCCCGTGTAGCTTCTTGAACAGCCTCCCTGTAAACATAAGCAGAATACATCTTCCCCTCTCTTCATGATGTGACCTTGTGCTCATCCGGCCATTTTGCCACATGCCACAGTGTTCATTTTGATTTTCGTGTTCATCTACCCTTCCTATCACTAAGTTGATAGGTTCTTGAGATGAAGGGCTATATCCTGAGTTCTTAACACAGGGCTTGGCATGTTATACATACTCAAAAAGTGTTCCTTGGATATAGGAGCGCTTCACGGAGATGCCTATCGGGGGCTACTGAACCTTCACTTCTCCTCACCCCCTGAAGAACAGTTAACGTGTCAGTGAACACTACACTTCTACCCCTGCTTTTTGAGTGTTGCTTTATTTTATTTTAGCCTTGTTTTCCCTATTTCAAATACAGGAAGTCTTCCATTTCTTACAGGTTTTTTTTTCCCCCATTGGTCACCTGTAGCCTGGAAATTTCATAATTGACCATCTTAAAAGATGTACATCACTGTAAGGAACATTAAGAAGACATTTTTGCTTATGGGTCAGACTCTTTGTTCTAAAGTGTTGATTTTGCTGGTTGCTTGACCTCTGGGTAAAGAACCTATGTTGGGGTTTTCCAGAGGAAAACCAATAGGATGCGTGCACATTTGTGTGTGTGTAAATACATATACACACAGAGATGTGAAGTTTATTATAAGGAATTAATTTACATAATTATGAAGGCTGAGCAGCAAGCTATAGATGTAGGAGAGCCAATGTGTAGTTCTAGTCAAAGGTATAAATTCTAGTCTGAAAGCTGACAGTCTTGAGACCCGAAGAGGGCAGATGTTTCCATTTGAGTCTGAAGGTCAGGGAAGACCACTGTCCCAGCCCAAACAGAGAGGAAACGGGGAATTCTTTCTTAATCAGTGTTTTTATTCTATTCAAGACTTCCATGGATTGAATGAGGCCCACCCACATTTGGGAGGACAATCTGCTTTACTCAATGTATTGTTTTTAATGTTAATTTAATCCAGAATCACCCTCATAGATAGAAACAGAAATAATATTTAACCAAATATCTGGGCACCCCAGGGCCCTATCAAGCTGACCCATAAAAATAATAATCATAGAGGCAGTGTTCTGTGTATTTTACTATTGATGCCAACCAGTTGACTTAAGGAATTCCGAATATAAAAAGCATTGCTTATTTTGCAAATGATAATGAATATAATCTTTGCAAGAAGACTGAAGTGTAGTCTCATTTGATAGTTGCATTTTAATCAAGGAAGAAGTACAGGGTGGAAAGAACCCTGTATATTCTAGTTAGTCATAGGGTAAAGGTCTCATATTATTTTAGGAGTTAGGTAAATTAGTAAATAAGTATGTTGAGCATATGCCACTTCAGAATGGTGGGAACCATGTTGCATAAGAGAACTCAGTACCTGTCTTACAAGTCTACAAACAATTATTTTTAGCTGCCAGTTAAAATTAGGCTTTGACTAAATTCTTTTCCTTATTAACTAGCTATAGGATTTTAGAAACCCATTTAATTTTTCTACAGTTCAGTTACTTTATTAGAATATATGACCAATCTTATAATCTCAAGATTCTTTCCATGCATTTCACCTGCCATTCAAGTACAAGAAGTTATGAAATAACCTTACCTGATCAAAAGAGGTCTAACACACTTTCTAAATAAGAAGTGGCACACCATCCTCTGAAGCAGCATAATCTGCTTTCCACTGACATAATGATTATGTCTGTTGTTTTGTGAAATATCAAGAGCAAAAATATCCTAATCATATTTTTATTAAAAAACTATGTATACTAATGTGATTCATGATGTAGTGTAACCAGATTTTTTTTTCAAATTTCTTCATAATTAAGTAGTGAGTCTCCACAGGTGTTGCCAAATCCATATCTTACTGTATGTGTGCATGCTTTCCAAAGCTTAGAGAATGTTTTCTATTGTAAAATAGAAAAACTTTCAATACATATGTGTTGGTGTGTTTTGATTTTTCTTGTTCAAAGTCTTTCCATATAGTCTTGAAGCCTTCAAACTATAATTTAAAGCAAGACAGCTTCTGTGGATTTATGAAGTCATTTTCCCTTTAGCTAAAACCCTCTATGGTCACAGACCACTAGATTTAAAAAGGCAGCTGAACCCGTCCAAAGACCAACATAAATTTTCAGAGGTAGAGAAAATGGTGCCTGCTTATTAAATTAGTGAGAATATAGTATTTGGCAGCTACAAATAAATGATGTTTTTCCCTTTTAAGTTAGAAGCAAGACGGTTAAAGATGTGTGATATTTGACTCACATTTGTCACGTTTAGCTACATTAGTTGAGAATAATTTGCATGTTCCATCGTTCGCTTACTTTAGACTTCCATTCGAATTTGACTAGATAAATGGGTTCACCTTTGCCAAAAGCTCCCAGTTATGAACACATCTAAAACAATTTTTCCTCAGCACACAGAGAGTGAACATGAGCATTTAAAAAAAAAAAAAAAAGTCCTGTTGCCTCAGCAGACCCTTCCCAGTGTTCCACTGGTTACCTGATGGGGTTTCCTACGTGCAGTGTCAGGCATTCTCCTTCTGTTACCTGCATCTACTTTCCATTTGTTCTTCTGTTTCATAGAAATTATTAATTTTAGTCCAATAAAAACAGGACTTTTTCTTTTGGTGATTCATTATTGGAACCCATTTTCACAGACTTTGAGGGCTTTGGGAAGAAAACATGTTTATCCTTGACAGATCTTGGTATTTTTCCATGTCCCACAGGAATCTTTCCAAGTCTTTTATTCTATAAAAACAAAATAAATTATAAGAATGGAGACTTTCTAAACCAAAGTTGATTAACTGTACAGGCTTTCTAGAGTAGTTTTCTGAGAAAATGCTGTAGTGTTTCCAGGTATGAAACTTGCATGAAAGGCAATCAGCTTCACTCCCATTTATTCTAAAGATGCTATTATGAAATGCAACTTTTGATAACAGTTTATATTCGGAGCTTTATCAACAGCCTATGGTATATTTCTAGAGAAATGGGAATTACTCCTCCTAATCCTAATATCAATACCAAATGAGTAAATACTAGGTACAAAATGTCAGATGGATGTTATGCTCTAATTAGTGTCTTCCTCCCTCCCCACCAGCTGGTTTTTCTTTTAATTTTTCTTTTCATGCTTATCGCTTGACATGGTGAAATACCTTCTAATAATAATATATATCTTTTTATTTAATCTGTGTGTAGTTGAAACTGTCTACTTTTTTTGGACGTTAGTTTATTTAAGTATTTTACAATACTTAAATCTAGTCTATCTTACTAGTCAAATATTCCGTCCAATATTGTTCTGGGCTGAGAGTTACTTGGTATCTTTAAATTGATTTTGTGCATTTCTCAAAGAAAACTAGGGTATATTCTTACATTAAACACAATCCCTTGATACTAGACATTATTCAGGATACAAATTGAGCTGGGTCTTAAAGGATGAATAGGACTTTTAATCAATAATAAAAATAACGATGATGATAATTATAATAATAGTGGTGGGTTAGCATTAAAGGAACATCTTTCTTTGTAGCTAGGCACTCTTAAGTTATGTCTCTTGTAATACAACCACCCAAGAGGAAGGCTCAGAATAATGAGGAGGTGCTGAAGTTTGGCTTTTTTTTTTTTTTTAAGATTTTATTTATCTATTTATTCATGACAGACACAGAGAGAAAGAGAGGCAGAGACACAGGCAGAGGGAGAAGCAGGCTCCATGCAAGGAGCCTGCTTTTATCATTTAATCATCCAATTACAGGCCATGTAAACCATCTAACCTCTTAGTGCCTCCAATTTTGGGAATATTGATGGTTACTACCTCCAGGAGTGGTATGAGAAAGAGATGAGATATTGTGTGCTTAAACATGGTAAATGCTTAGTAAATGTTAGCTACTATTCTTCTCTTTACTATATAGATGAAGAAAATGATTAAGTCTTAGAGAAGCTAAGTAACTTCCCTATGTTTAAAAAGTGGTGTGATGAAGATTTGAACTCTGTCTGGCTCCAGAGTCTAGGTTTACTACTACTAAGGATTCTAGGAAAGGAAAGAGTAACTGCAGATGGGGCAGCTTGAGTGTGGTGTTGGTGGAGGGTGGGGGACAGTGAAAGGCACAGATGGGTGAATACAGGGACATGAGGCTGGATTTGGTCTCAGGCCACTTGTGGAAGGCCTTGTGAATCCTTGGGTAGAAACAGATGTCATCCTAGAGACAACTAGGAATCAAGGGAAAATAACCTAGTCTATAATTATTTTGCATTATTTATTTGCATTGAATAAATTTGACAAGTAACATTGTATAAATTTAAGGTGTACAGTGTGTTACTTTGACACATTTATATGTTGTAATATGATTACTGCTGTAGCAATATCTGTTGTATTACATAATTACAGTATTCTTTTGCATTTCAGTAAAAAAAATTCCCAGCATTTTCCTTTGATTTAAGCTGTCTTCTAAGCCAGCTTTATATTTTCAGTGAATAAATATGGGGTAAAAGTTCAAATGGGAGGGTCCTCAAAGATTAGGGAATTTACAGAAGAGATCTCACTAGACACCATGTACGTGAAACTAGTTTTTAACCACAGTTCAGGCACTGTGGTTCCATAAACTGTGCCTTCTCGTTGCTATGGATTGATTGCCTCAAGGATCCTGGGTAAAGATAACCAGAACTATAAGCAGATGTGGAACATCTGCCAAGGGGCCTAGATACTGTATATCTGCTAGCCAACCTGTCTTCTTCCTATTGAGAGATTGATGTGAGAAGTCAAATCACAATCAGATTACTTGGGGAACATGAAATAAGAATAAGTTTAGGAAGTCACACGATTCAAGCAGGGCCAACTTCGTGGGCAGGTGACCCATGGTCCCATGTTTATTGGCACCCCATGTTTGGTTCTGTACTGTGGTATCACCATCTTGCAGTTCTTAATTTTTTAGCAAAGACTCTACATTTTCATCCTGCAGTTGGCCTCAGAAGTTGTGTACCTGGCCTTAGATTAATGAGTTTAATGACTACACTATAATCCCCATGGGTCACCCATTTCACAGTAAGCATATATCCCTGTTAATGGGCCTGTAGGTTTGTTCCTTAATGCAGTAGTTCCCTTCAACTGGATGAAACTTAAAATGGCACTGTGCTAGTATATTCACCTCTGATGCCATTTATCTGACTTTTATTACTACCTTATTGACATACCACTTCTTTGGCCTGCTTATATAGTGAATTAAATATTGCCCTGGATGTATTTCTTTGGGTTGATTTTATGTATTTATAAGCAGACCATTACATGTGTATTTAATAGATTAGCTCTCTGAAAGAATTCATGTTTTCTATTTCTTTAAGAAATGCCCTATCTATATGTTACTTGCATGTTGTGGATGAAATCAGCAACTCTGAAATTTACGTGAAAGTGGGATTAACTGGCAGAATAGGTTGGAGGACAGAGTATAAGCAAAAATATTTTGGTAGGATAGAGGAATGTGGCTAGAAACCAGTAGTCATTGGGACCGTAGGTTGGCTGAAAACCATGCTGTTAAATAAATGAAAAGACTTAGGTAAGAGGTAAGGACACACATAGAGTTTTTACCCATCACTCCCAGTAGTTGGGCCCTTTTTCATCCTTGGCGATATGAGGAGCCAGAAGGGTTTACAGGAAAGAACAAACATGATTGATGACAGGATACTAGAAGACATACAAGAAACATTTAAAAATAACACTAAAAGTTTGTTCTGTCCAGAGGACAAAAAAATAAGGGAATCTTAAAGTCTTCAATTACTTGAAAGTTTTTTGAAACAAATTGTGGAAACATATTTTTTCCATTTTAATAATGGATTGACTGTGGAATTTCAGCATAAAGAATTTGCAGAAAATAATGAGTTAGACACTTGGATTATGAAATCAATGAAATATTAAATTTTATTTGTGATTGCCTTATTGTAATAGCTGTATTCATCTGTATTTGTTTAGAATATGAATGTATGATTTAAAAACCAAATGCCTATCAATCAAAACATTTCCCACCTGCTCTGTCTTGTGGGACTATCAAAGTAGTAAATTAAACAAAACCAACATTGTTTTACTACTTGCCCATCATAAAGTATTACTGGTTCCAGGTGAGTACCTATTTATAAGGACCTTGGAAGATTTAATAGAGGGTTTTAAATGAATGCAATACCATGCAATGAAAAAGTTTACATCATTAACAAGAATGAAATGTAAACTGTCAAACATTTTGCAAAGATAAAGACAATATACTCGAAAAAAAAAAAAAAAGAAAAAAAGAAAAGAGCTTGTACATGCTGATAAGAGATACCAAAAGCAAAATGGGACAGAAGAGCGAAGGGTATGAATAAAAAGAAAGAAATAAAAGTGGTTTATGGAATTATTTTCAGTATCACTAGTAATCAAATAATTGATCTTTAAAAGGAACATATAATAGCGTCTGAAAAATTAGCAATTATTGAAAAAATGATGCTTCTTTGCACAGATAACCTCATTGTCATGTGTCCTGAATGGCATAATGGCTAAATTATTTATGATATGACTAATATGCTATGAAATATTAGTCATGAATTTTCTTCATTTTTTGCAGATTAAAATGAAAGAAATTGCACACAGGGCATTCCTAAGTGAAAATATCAAACTTGTGTTATGCAATATGGTTCAAGTGGCATTGTGATGTATACATAAACCCATAGAAGAAAAGATGGGACAAAAAACACCAACTTTGTTACAGGAGTTTTCTGGAATTTTAGATGGTCTTGCACATCTTTCCTACTCTGTGCTTTGAGAAGTTTCTCTAATGATATTCTTTTGAAGTTTTCCCTCCCAATCAGGCACACACCACATATCAAATGTGCTGGAGGAATTAGGGGAGATTGCAATCCCCACATATTCTGGTCTCCACACTTTTTTACCTGAAAAACATAAAATCCCAAATAAAGAAGCAAAGTACAGAAGATGCCACTGGGTTTGACAGTATCAATGCGAAGACTGGCTTTTGAAACCCAAGATTGCTGATGGTCTTGGCAACCTGGATTTTTGGGTTCAATTCTAATTTCAAAACATGTGTTCCGTTTTTTTCCCCATATGCTCTATGTGTTTCATTTCTTGATTTAGAAATCATAGGTTTTAATGCCTACAGAATCTATTTTAGGTGCTTTAGGAAGAAGGCCTTTTGTGTGAAGTATACAAATTTGCAACAGACTCTCAAAGACCATCTTTCTACAATTAGAGGCAAGACCTAAAACACAAGTACTCCTGAAGGAGGTAACAGACCTCCTGTGACTGAGAGCAAGGACCAAGGACCCCAGGCTTCTTGTCTTCAGGCCCCAATTAGCGAGGCATCATTCTATGTGAGTTTAATACACCCACAATCATAATTACAAATCTTGACATTTAAATGCTCCCAAAGTCAACACCCATCCCAGCAGGGTTAGCCACATTATCACTAGTTAAGGAGATGTAGAGCAATTAGAAGGTAAAGGAAAAGGTTAGCTCTACCACTCCGACGGAAGGAGTTCAGCAGCTAAACCCACCTGCAATTGCAGTGTTAATTTTTTAAAATACCGGCTTCAAAGCCTTGTCACCCATGACAAGGAAGATGTGAGTCTAAATGGAATATTTAAGAGCGGTGCTTCTGCAGCCCTCAATCAGGCTGCGCACTGACCTTTGCATAGTCTGCACCAGTTGCTCGGCTGTCACAAAATGCAGGAGAAAGTAGAACATCATTGGACCTGTCATGAGGTCAATCAGCCGGTGCTCAGGCCAATTTGCTAAAGAGTCTGTCCCCTCACCAGTCTGATGAAATGGAGTACCAATTAATCCCAGCTAATTTTCAGGGAGTTGAAAATGTCCTCGTATTTGTTGTCCACTCACCACTTTACCTGGCCTGGCGGGCTCTCAGGCCTGGAACATGAGGCCACCTCAGGGACACGTGAAGCTGTTGAAACTTGAGTTTTAGGCCAGCAGGGTGACAGGCGATGATGGGACACCTGCCTCAGGCCAGCACTGCCCTATTTTAGTGAGAAGGCTCTGTGGTTTGCAGCCTCCAAAGATAGGGTGTGTAGCTCCAGTGCATGCAGCAGACATTTTCTCTTTGAAAATTGTCATGATCTAGAAAGATCTCATTGTTTGTTTGTTTTCTATCAACCTATCAATTCCTTATCTGTCTTTAGAAGGTGCTGGCTTAGTCATCATTCTCTGCAGAGATTTACTCTCAGAGCTGTTGAGTTGTCTTAAAAGTGGAAAGGTTTCTTTTTTCTTTTTCTTTTACCAAATAGACTGTTCTATTTGTAGCCAAGTCTCATAAATTAAAATACTTGTCAAAATAAATGAATAGTATGTTTGTTATATTCATGACTTAAAATCACGTTTGATTGCTTACTCATTAATCCACAAAATTAAGCAACACACCCTGGATTGCAGTCATTAGTACAAATAAGGAGAATTCTTCTAACCGTCAGATGTAGTGGAGAGCACTGTACGGTTGTGTTTGTTTCGAAATCAAGTATGTTAATGCACAAATTAGTTTTTTAATGTCACGTTTCCTCTGGAAGAACACCAAGCACTTAAATGCAGTCCACCAGCCGGTAGAATTGGGATCATAATACACTAAGTGGATTTTAGATGGAAAAATTATAAAATGTAATTTCACATCAAGCCTCGAGGATGGGCAGGAGCTATTTTGTCCACTGTGGGAGCATAGATGATAAGGGAGGTTATTTTTGTTCCTAATTGGATGGAAACATCTGGACTCAGGGAGATGGTATGTACCTTAAAAGTGTAGACATCTACATAACAATGGCTTTGCTTTTCCTCTCAGCTATAGCAGAGAACTTAAGTCACTCTCTTACTCACCCCTTTCCATGTACCATGTACCTACTAGGAACTTGGAATATAAAGTCAAGTGTACTTGAGGGGTGCCTGGTTGATTGAGTCAGTAGATCATGCACCTCTTGATCTCAAGGTTATGAGTTTGAGCCCCACAATCGAGTAGAGATTACTTAAGATACAATCTTTTTTTAAAAAAGTAGTAAAGTCAGATTATACTTCAATTCTCTCATCTGTAATGAGGGGCTAACAATGCTAGTCTCCTAATGTTTTTTTATGAGTATAAAATAGAATTTGTAAGCACAGCACCTAGCACATAGTGAGGGCTGTGTAATTTTTTGTTAAAAGCATTTTGTAGTTATGTGACTCATGGTTTCAAATAACTTACAGGTTTGTTTTTTTCAGGTAGCTTACAGTTATAGAGGCAAGTAAATCCAGACCTTTGTGCTGTGTAGACAGGTAATGATAGAGACATGGACGGTATTGTGGGAACAGCAGAGAGTCTGATGGAAGACCTCATTTGTGGGACTTGAACTACATTTTGGAAGCCACGATAATATAGGATGCAGAATTTTAAGTTGGAGCAAGACCGCACCAGATTGTATGATGGAAAGCCCACCAGCACAGTAGTGTTGTGGGTAAACACTGGGGGCTGGACTGGAAGCCAGAAGCAAGTTGAGGTCTTTGCAGTGGAGATGTGAGGACCTGGCCAGAGGAACTGAGGCATTTTATTGTAAAGGAGTAATCCCTGCAGAGAGAGATAATCCTTAGATTCCCGTAAATTACTGCCTTCAGGGATCTGTTGACCTGCCTATGGATGGCTGTGGCAGCGCTGGACCTTGGCCAAGAAGTTACCAAAGAAGTGTTCCCGAGACCACCACAGCTTTGGGTAGAAAATAGAAGGAAGGAGAGTAAAACTGAGCTGGTAAAATAGGAGTTACGTGAATCATACAACATTGTAAACATATGAATGCTTTGTAATTTACAAAATGTTTTTCCCTGTGCTATTTTATGTTTTGTAGTGTAAGATACACTCCTTAAAAAAGAACATTCTTCCAAAAATGTAGGTTAGATGTGTGTGATTTAGTTAAAAATAATTCGGAGAGAGAGCCATTTGGAGCCATTTGTGTGTACGTGTATCCATGCATTTTAAAACATTACCTTCATTTCTAATAGTTTCATTTCTAATAACTCTCCCAAGACCTTCCAAGTCCTTGCGAATGGGTAAAATTGAGAAGCGTCCAGTGATATACTAGATAAATGGCAAGCAAAGCCACTCACTGGATTGACATCCTTTTTGAGAATTTCTCAGCTAGTTTAACCTTAAGGATTTTCCACTTTCTTGTGTGTCTGTTGTTAATATGTATAACTTAGAGACAGTGAAAATAGTATTATTAACAAAGCCAGATATATTAAGGTTTTATAATTTCTGACCTTCGTGTTGCCTCAGAATGCTTGAAAGTACTTCCATCTTCTTTACCTGTATGTTTTTCCCATTGCTGTCCCTTTGAGGTCCTTTAGGGAAGGGCTTGGTGGCTGCCACCTGACCTCCATGGGGCCCTTTGCTCCACCACTGTTTTGGATGAAGGGCACAGAGGAAGGTGTCTTCAGGCTTTCCTTGTGTATATTAGATGTCAGTTGTGAAGGTTGTTTCATAAATGCTGAGTTGTTACTCCTAAGGAAAGTCAAGAATGCAACAAAAACAAACCCAAGATTCTCTCGAACTTAAGCGAGTCACAGGAAAAATATGATCCAGTATAAATGCCTTTAATGTATATCTGACTTCTGAGTGAGTTACTGCATAATTAAAGGAGGTAAATGTAGTTTTGGCCAAAATGTTGGTGGTTTTTTAATAGACATATTTTTTTTTGTCATTACAGGCATATGTAGGCAGCTTCCTCTTTAAAAAGTGATGAGAATAAATAGGGTTCTTAGTACAGTTGAATAAATTATGTAATTTTCTTTAAAATGAAGCTTAGAGCTGTAAAGTTTGAAAAAGTCCCTATTACAGATTTTCAGTTTGGAGAGGAAATGAAAATTGGTTTATCTCATTTACTGAATGTCGATTGAACTTTTGTGAGATTCAGAGCTGTTACATACTTGCTCTGAGGATGCTAGATCTGATGCTTGCATCTGATGAAGATGCTAATGTGATCATGCTAATTTTGAAAATCTGGATTAAAGCTTTTAGCTAGCTGTCAAAATCCTATGAAGGAAGATCACCTATTTTCAGACCTTTGTTTAAAGTGGCATAAAATTAACTCCCATAGCCAATTGTTATTTAGTTATAAGCAGATGCATACATTTAAATGAAATTCTGCAGTGTTTCACTCTGTTCCCAAAGGTGATAATGTGTTTTCCTCTACTTGTGAAATTGTTGTAATTTCACAGTCTTACTTAGATTTAATTGTGTTTATTAAGATTTGAGACAAATGATTCCAATTTTATTTGGTAGGATCCTGGGTTTTTTTTCTTTGTCTTTTAATTTTATTTGATAGTTGTTGGTAATATGGAATATGGATGAAACAGTAAAAATAGCAATCTGTTGTTAAATTCAACAGTTTAACCCAAAGAACTCAATATGGCAAATAAGCTTTTCTTAGTAATACACCAGTTTACTTGATGTGTAATTAAAATAGAGCCACATATTTCTTACTGTAATTACTAATACAAAAAAGTACACTTTCATAAATTATATTCTATGAGCATTTAGATCACTTTTTTATTCTCTAGGCTAAAGATATTATATGATTGTTATAATCAGATTATTATTTTTATTGTTGTAAAAGTAACAGAATGCTACTAGTAGGTCGATAACAGAGCAAACCACAGCATGAATATTGAAGGACTCTGCAAAAAATGCACTTGGTGGCATTTATTATTCAAATATTTACTTGTCAGTATAGAAACTGGAGGCATTGGTATATTCCTTCAGTTGAGGTGGAATAGACAGCACAGCCCATGTTATTGCTAGGTGGAAGAGCAGTACTGCATGTCTAAGGGTTGTGTGTTCTTGTGTGATGAAGAGCAAGAAAAAAAAGAAAAACAAAAATTACCCATTTGATGTGTTTGATCTTGGTGCTTTCTCTGTTCCTCTGTCAATCCTGTGATGAAGAGATTAAAGAGAAGCAACAAAGTGAAAACAGAATATGGATAAACAAGTCAAGTGGGATTTAGTCTGGAAGCCAGAGAATGTTAACTATGGTAGGAAAAGGAATTAACATTTAACCTGCCACTGTGTACCGGGCTCTGTGCTAAGCATCTAGGCATGTTAGGGATATTATCAAGGAAATTAACATCCTACCTCCACCCGACTTACCCCTCATCACACACGCACGCACACATGCACACACACGCACTCCTGCACGCACACACACATCTTTACTAGTGATATTGATCGTAGTCATCTTACAGTTTGAGTCTAAAAACAGGCCTGAGTCCTTGAAGAGATATTGATGGTGTGAAATTGCAGAGAACACATGGCTCTTTTGATCAAGTGTATTATTCCGGTTTCATGGATGTTGTAAATTATCCAAAGTTCTTCTATTTCCTTTCATCTTTGAGTTTTTTGTTGTTGTTGACTTTTTCATTATTTTGACCTTTACAAGGTGAGTGTGAGAAAAAAGATGGAAATAGCCTCTAATGTGGGATTTGTTGGTGATATTTTTTCTAGGAGAATCCTAATTTCAGATGTTCTTCCGATATGCCTTCAGTGGTGGGCAGGAGATACTTGCACTTACCAAAACTAGTGCCTAATCTTTGAATTGGGAATATCATCTGCGTGCTGAGATCCAGTTGTTGGATATAATTTGTACACGCCACATTAATGTGTTTCTTTTTTCCATGTTTTTCTAAATCCTATTTAGAAGTTAGGTGCATTCCTGAGAATTACACTCCACCCCGACCTCTCAAACAGAGGTACTGTGAAACACGTAGATAAACACTGTACCTCTTCCTCTTCCTGTACCTCTTCTTAATTTTGCTGGCGATTAAAGAGAAGAATCTTTTTGTATTAAAACAAGCACAGAAAGCTGATAGAATGCAAAATATAAGACATGAATTTGTAAAAGCTGAGCACTTCTGCTGTGAGTTTATGGTATGCCAACTCAGGCTATGCCCCCACTACCTTGGGGGTTTATTCACATTTGTCCTTAAGCTATGTTGGGGCACACATCTAGCAGCTTGACACCAGGTACCTCGAAGTGGCATATTGGAGGAAAGTGGGCGAGGGAGTGCCTGGAGCCAGACTGCTAACCCTGCCGCCCTCTCCATCTGCCATCCACCCCTGGTGCAACACTTCTACTCCTTCAGAGACCAAATGAGCAAATTCTCCCTTTCAGAGTTGAGCCTGAAAAGAAAAGAAACACACATAATCTCTGTCTTTGGATCTTGTTGTGGCAGAAACAATTTCTCCTGATGTTGAATGGAAAATGAGGTATTTTTCCCCCATAATAACAAAACCAGAACAACAGTAATAATGATGATGATCCTTGGAGGACCTTTTGGCTATGTGTTGCTTGCTTATACTCATTCACTGCTAAAAAATAATAATATGAATGTTTATCCTAAAAGCACATGAAAAATCTAGGTATCTTTTATTGCTGTGCTGTTTTAGTATCTGTTCTTGCCTCGTTTTATTCATTTTACTCCCAAAAATATATGTTCGGTGCCTACTATATATACTTATCATTCGAGGCGATAGGGATACAACAAAAAAGACAAAACTCTCTGTTTTCTTGGAAATTATATTCTAGTACAGTTAGAAGGGCAATAAATAAGAAAAGGTGAAACATTGAGGGGGTGATAAATACTATAAAGAAAAAGCATGGAAGGATAGGAAGTGGTGGTGATATTGCAATGCAGAGAGTGTGGCCTTTGAGTAGAGATGAGAAGGACAGAGGAAAAGCCATGGAAGTGTCTGAGGGAAGATTCCCTCAGGAGAAGGGAACAGCATATGCAAAGACACTGAATCAGGGACAAAGAAGAAATCGCATAGCTGGGTGGAATCCGAAGAACAAGGGAGAATGTACTCAGAACATGAGGTCAGAAAGGTCACAGGGAGCCCATGACCAGTTAGTCCATTGCAAGGACTTGAGCTTCACGGGAAGTGACCAATCACAGGAGAGATATGACCTGCCTTGTGTTTTAGAAGGGTCACTCCGTCAGCTGTATTGAGAATGGATTGAAAGGGAGCATGGGTAAAAACAAAGAGGCCAGACAAGAAATAATTGCAGTAACCCATGGGAGAGACTGGGAGTACAGTCCAAAGTGGTGGGAGTGGAGGGATAAGTCAAACTGTGATTACATTTCGAGATTTGTTGACAAATTGGATGTGTGTGGGATGTATGAGAGACAGAGGGAGAAAGGAAGGGGAAAAGACATCAAGGATCAATAGGAGATTTTTACCCTGAGCAACTAAAGAATGGGTTGCCATTAATTGGGATGTAAAACAGTTATGGAAAGATCTTTGTAAGGTCAGTTTTTCAGTTTTTGACATGTTACATTAGACAATGGACCTTATGATCCTGGAGTTCAAGAAGAAGCTCTGGGTTGAAGATTTAAGTTTGGGATTTATCAGCGTATACTTACATCCATGCCATGAGACAAAAGAGGTGTCCAAAACAAATTTAGACATATTCCATATTTTTAGAGATGGGCAGGAATAAGGAGGAGGACATTAATGGTGGGCTTGGGGAGTTGGAAGAAGTCCAGGAAGCAAATGAAGAAAATAATTTAAGGAAGAGGCCGTGGTCAACTGTGTTCTGAAATCAAGCCAAAGAAATGACTTGGGATTTAGCTACCTGAGGATTGGTTTTGATCTTGATAAGAACAGTTTCCATGGACCAGAAGAGTAAGAGCCTGACTAGCAAGAATGGTAGTAGGGAAACTGGAAATTGCTCTGTGGACAGCTCTTTCAGATTCTGCTCTCAAGGAAAGTTGAGGAAATCACATTGTATCTGGGGGGGTCCTGACAAGGTTTTCAAGCTCTACTTATTGTTTGTTTTTATCTTTGTTTTGAGTGGGAGAATGAAGAGTATCTTTGTAGACTAACCTTCTTGTGTCTATCTGGGGGTAAGATACCTAAATACAGAGATCTGTGTAGGCAGAAGTTTTGGTTGGAAATAATGTCTGTGTGAAAAGATCTTGGATTTTGGGGTCTTTGGGAAATATCAGTGTCGCACAGCATGACCTGAGAATATTGACCTTACAGAAGGTGAACAGAGGGGTCGCCAAAAGATGGGTGGGACAGTAGAAGGGGAAGGCATCCAAATGAAATATTGCCTGTTTGCATTTTGGGTAGCGTTTAGGTTGCTACAGTTGCTGCGATGTCCGTGAAAAATCTTCCGCATGCCATAGAAGTTCAGTCTAGGTGAAACCTTAACAACAGAAAACTTTAAATACAATTCCTTCTTTCGTGTCCATCTCCTCTCTGTGGGAAAGGTAATTTTTAATGAGTTTAAGGTCAGGGAGGAGAGGCCATTTTCATGCAATGGACACCTTAGAAATCAGCTTGCTTTCTGCTGAGGAACTAGAAGAGTGGTTTATGTGAATTAATGCTCCTCTGTAACATCGTCTGCTGGGAACTCTGCTATCCAGTAATGTAGATGTTCTGATAAGTCATCTAGCTAATAAGCACCTACAATGTGTACAGTTTAAATAGATTGTCGTTACTGAGGCAAGTGTAAGTGTGCACATTGTGGATGTTGAGATGAAGAGTGCATGGACAGTCGCTTATCAGCCAGCCCCAGTGGAGCCAATGACTTCATTTGGGCACCACAGATTCAGGAACTGAACCTCTTCTTTCCAGGAATAGAGACTCATTTACAACATCACTCCTCTTTTTGGAAAACAGTCACATTATGGTCTGGAACCCTGGGTAGGAAATTTAAAAGGACTAGATTTTAGTACCTATTATTATTTCATCTACCCTTTTGAGGTAGAAACAAAATCTCTGAACTATTATGTTCTCTCGTTTGATAAATAGGTGTACCATTGTTATTACATATGCTATAAACTAGAGTGGATATAATAGTATGAAAAACAGTAAAATATTTTAAGGAGGAAAAATTACATAACAAAGATAGATAATGATTTATCTTACGAATTTTCAGTTTTAAAATTCTATAATATGCTCCAGATTGATATTCTGTTTTCTCTTTCTCCCAGTATTTAAGGCACATTACGTATACTAGCAGTTAAGGATGTAGCAAGAGGGAAAAGTAAGGTTTTAGTCTTACTTACACAAAATTGTTCATAGAACCGGTATAGTAAGCCACTTTGCCTCCCTGATTGACAATTAAAATAAATGTTACTAAGATGTGTTAGATTTCACCAATATGCAAAACTGAAATTATAATTATGTCACACAAATAGTGGTGAAAATAACACTTCTAGCACATGTTAAAAGTTGATTTTATTTTTCTTTTCTCTCTCTTTTTTTTAAGTTTTTATTTGAGAGAGAGAGTATGATAGAGCATGAGCATGGGGGAGGCGGAGGGGTAGAGAGAGAGAGGGAGAAGCAGAGTCCCCACTAAGCAGGGAGCATAATGTGAGACTTGATCCCAGTGTTCCGGGATCATGACCTGAGCTGAAGGCAGACACAACCAACATAGCCACCCAGGCTCCCCTATTTTCCTGTTCAAGATTTAAAGTGTTAAACTCTTCACTTTGACCAGATGATTAGAAAGATACATCTACTGATTATTTTTATACTAGAATAATCTTTCATTATTAATCTATTAAAGTCTTCTCTCAAATCAGTTCATCAGTGCTACCAATTAAAAATAGAAAAATGTATGTGCTCAATTTCAAGAATTAAAAATAATGCCTTGGGAGTAGCATTTCTTTCCTGTGGTAAGAGGATTGTTGGATTTTCCAATTAAAGAAGTCTCCATACTGGAAATGAGTAGTCAATTATGAAAATTATTTTTGAATAGTCAATTTGCATATCCCTAATTGTATTCATTTCTTTTGAAAGACTGAACTTGGAATTTATGATGTTTTGATTGATTACTCCTGCATTTGTGTTATTAATACTATTGCTAACAAGGCTCCCCTATGAATGGGCCTTGGAGTGCCTTTTCTGAATAAATGTTTGAATCACAAGTAGGTTTGTTTTATTTAATGAATGAAAAATATCTAAAGATTTACTAGCAGCTTTCAAATTGCACACAATGTACTTTATTGGGTTGACAGTAGCATCCCCTCACTGCCTACTACATGCACATTTGGACTTTTCCACACCACCTGATGAGAAGTGTGTGAAGTTGCTCTATGGTGGTGCTGTCTGCCGGCCAAAAGTACAGCTTCAGCAGGACTGTCCTGTTTATACAGCAATCTTCATGCAATGAATACTTTATTACATTTTGCCCTTTATGAAAAATTACTTGGAAATGGACAATTAAATGTTTTTATATTAATGACAAGAAACAGTTCTCATATGAAATAAAATTGAGATGAAGATGGGAATAATTTGGTTAAAAGTGCTGATGTTTAGTCTCATTGGACTTGACGTTCATTGGACTTAAACCAGTCAACAGAGTGTCATGAATGAAGAGAACAAAATTAAAGGGATGTATAAAAAGGGGATATTTATGTGCACAAAGTGAACACATTGTGTGGAAATATACACATTTATTTGTTGTGATCGTGTCTAAAAGGACAGCCATAATTATAGATTTTATCATATCTTAGCTCTCTGAGGCTGGAATGGCCTCTTTCACCATGTAGATCTATTGTTCAGCTTTTGCATATTCAACTTTTATTTCTGGAAACCCTCTTTAAAAATACTAAGGTCCTTTTTGGCATATTGGAAAAGGCGGCGAGGGGAGGGGCAGCCATTTCCTTCCTAAAAGAGAGCCAAAATCAGTTCTTTATTTCAAGAGTAGACAAACCATGAATTAAATCCTGAGCACCTGCTTTTTGCATTGAGAGGTTTGGTGTGGTACAAGTTTTCAGAAGCTATTTTCTTTAAAATCAAATTAAGATCACAATCCGCTGGATATAGTGTTGTGTGATACGCATGCCATTCAAAGTAATTAGTGTTGTTGGTTTTGTTTGTAGCTGATTGCTGTGTTTGATGAACAAGAACCACTCCACAAGATGGAGAGCCCCAGTGGAAACTCTGCAGGTCGGCAGAGCCCAGATGCCTTTGAGACGGAAGTGGCTGCCCAGTTGGCTGCATTTAAACCAATTGGTGGGGAAATTGAAGTAACCCCTTCTGCTCTGAAATTAGGTATGTGTATTTTCACTGGTATGTTCTTCACCTGGTTGAAATACATCATCTTGCTGGCTATAAGTTGCTTCTACTATTTGAATTATCCTCTTAGTATCTTTCCTTAAAATTCTGGTTTGTCTTCGCTTAAAATTATTTTTACGTAGCAATTTGTAGCTGCTGATGCTCCGACAAGGGGATGCAGTTTTTTCTTGAATTGCAGGTGCATCTGAATTGTGTACTCTTGAAGTACCCTACAGGACAGGCTGGTCTGTAAGTGATGGGGTTTATCTGTAGCCCAAGAAGATGACTTAAAAAAACATCTCTCAAAAGTGTCATGTGGTGAAAGCTAAGATTTATCAAGGAATTCAGACTAGAAATAAAGGTCACTTTCTATTTCAGCCACCTTCTTTTTCTCCTCAAACTATGTCGCTTAGACTTTGGGGAAAACCTTTGAAGTTAGTCTTTTAATTCTGTCCTGCTGATTTATTCAAACAAGAACAACACACCCAGTAATTTTGTTTGGATTTCTTTATTTTTGTTTTGAGGGCATTGGGAGAAAAATAAACATTCTTCTAAAGTTTCCATGAATTTACATCTCCAAGAGCAATGTCAGTTTTGGGTGATACCTCTTAGAGATAAATTTAGGTCAGTTTAACAGCATGAAGCTTTTGAAAATCCACTAACATTTTGGTACTTAAAACAAACTTTCATTCCTGTTGAATGTATGCATATGTTTTGAGACTCCTCTGAGCACCTGTTATATAGGTTAATTCTCAAGGTAGAAGAACAGGGGCTTTTACTACTCTGCAAGGGGAATCTTTTCCTTGCAAAGCAAAGTATATGCTTAAAATTGTAGAAGTCCTCCTACAGAAGACTCATTTTTCCCATTTGAAACAAAACGTTTACTGGAGAGTTTATTTTACATACCACACTACTGAATATCCATATTTGGTATTAATTTTCTGGAAAGCATCTGTGGTGCCGCTTTTTATAACAAACCAAGTGGAAATTAATGACCTCTAATCTTCATGATTCTCCTCTATCCTTTGGAAACTCAGCTCGTGAAGCGGTGTTCTGGAATGTGGACAGCGGAGGGCTTGGTGGCAGCTTCTCTCCATCCACAGCGAGGTTTGTGGCTCCGGCAACCTCACCGCCCTATCATTCATTTGCATAATGGATGCCTTTTTATCCATTATGCAAATGGTATGGGAGGGAAATTAGGCAATAAGGGAAGACGAAAGGAGAAAATTGCTCTTGCTTGTTTTAATATTCTATTTATAAGCAAGCACTGTGTGGTCCTTAAAAGGCTGAACCCTGGAGTACCCTGTGCTGGGCAATTTGCTTTTGCCTTCTCTTTAGGAGCTTTCTGAGGGTAAAATAAGTTTGTTTTTCTTAAGCTTTCTCAGCTTCTTCTGTTGAACTGTCTGAGCAATATAATGTTGAAATCAGGAAGAAAAAGTAAGCTGAGCTTCTTTTTCTTTGAAAGTGAATGTTTCTACTTCTTCAGTACTAACTTCTGGTGAGAGAGAAAATCTTTATTATGTGGGAACTACATGCCAGGCACTGAGCTCAAAGCACTGCACCAAGTGTTCCAAGTCCTTTGCTCCTGACAACTCATTTAAGCCTCATAATAGTTAGCTGGGCTCTCTTATTCCCCTCATTTAAGAGATGAGGAAACAAGCACGTAGCACTTAAGTAATTTATCCAAAATCATGTAGCACAGTTATTAGGTGGCAAAGCCAGGATTTGAACCCTTTCTGGCTCCAGTGTCAGGAACAATTATTCTATGCCGCCTCATATATCAGTAGTCAGTGAATAAAATGATGGTTTTTCTGGGGTGTACTTTGTGAATATACATCTAAACCCTGAAAGTGTCTCTTAACTCCCTGGCTTCGAGTCCCTTTCAGGTAGTACTGCGGAAGAAATGATGAGGTCGGCTAACCTTCCTTACTGGTGGGCGGTCAGTGTTGCCTTGGGGCCCTGGGGTCTGACGCCCTGGCATCATCTCCGGTTCCTCCTCCCTCTTGCCGACCAGCCTCACTTCCTTCCGCCTTCACCTGCCCGACCACTGCGGCAGGCCAGAGCCGCTTCATCAATCAGGCTGGCGCAGAGGCCTCGAGCTGACCCCTCTCCTTACAGGGCCTGCTTTCTCCAGCCCCGGCTCCTGCCAGCGCTGACTTTCTAAATCACAAATCTGATTATATAACTCCCTGCTTAACAACTTCCAATGGCTTCCTATTGCGCGGAGAGCCATGTCCAAACTCATTAGCAGACTGATGCAGATGGTTCCTCGGAATTAGCTGGAGGAATTTGGGCAGGGATGAGTGATGAAAAAAATTGTCCCTTATATGCCCCCACAAGTCCAGCAGACTGAGTACTTTTCATTTCTGGAACTTTAAAAGCAAAGGACACATTTGTCAAAGTTTCTCGGAGCAATTAAAGACGAGAGCAACACAACCTGCTTTGGTGTCTGCTGTTTTCCTTTTGTTGCCCTCGGGGAAGGGTGTGTTCATAGATGGGGGGCAGGTGCCACCTCAGGATGGAGGGGTATGCATGGCAGCAGAGATAGTGCTCGCCGTTCCTGGGGAGTGTGGCCTGGTCCTGCTATCAGGCCTGGTCTAAGATTCTGTTTAGGTGAAGCAGGGGGGTTGCCTAGAAGAGGAGTAGCATTTGTGTTCCAGGAATTCACCGCAGCAGGGTGCATATACAATGCCAGACTCTGGAGCCCCAGCTCTCCATCCCAACTTGCCACTCAGC
The DNA here is from genome assembly GCF_011100685.1 of Canis lupus familiaris. Taxonomy (NCBI): domain Eukaryota; kingdom Metazoa; phylum Chordata; class Mammalia; order Carnivora; family Canidae; genus Canis; species Canis lupus. The sequence goes on from NC_049258.1 coordinate 13,501,683, forward strand.
TCCCAGAGGCCATTGGAACTGGTTCTGCTTCCCGTGGGGCTCACTTGCATAGGCTGATATGGGAGACACGGGGCTTCTTCTCACAGATTTTCAAATTCTTGAGGCCCATTCAAGAAGATGGGGAATTGAATCATTATCAGCTCACACATGCTTATCTCTCTTTATAGGACGCAATTCAACAGATAATAGGAATGAAGACATGTTTATGATTAGGTCATATTAATCACCAAAAATTTGGGTTTTATTGATACCTGAAATAAAAATAAGCTTGATATTCAATATAATATTTTTAAAGATTTATTTATTCATTCATTTATTTATTCATTCATTCATTCATTTGTTCATTCATTCATTTGAGACCCAGAGAGAGAGAGAGAGAGAGAGGCAGAGACATAGGCAGAGGGGGAAGCAGGCTCCATGCAAGGATCCTGGGACTCCAGGATCATGACCTGAGCCAAAGGCAGGCTCTAAACCAGTGAGCCACCCAGGCGTCCCCCAGTATAATTTTTATACCTCTTTCCAACACAAGATAATCATAAATAATAGTCTGTTAAAAGCCAACAACATTCCCTATATATATACAGAGATTCGCCCTTCCTTTTCTTTTTCTGCCAAGGTGAAATAGTTATGCACAGAACATGCCAGAAGTTTGTATTTACAGGCTCTTCATGATCTACCTACGTCTTCTCTGCCCACCTTTATTATGGCCATTCTTCCACAGTTACCTTGACATGCAGGCACCATGAACCACTTAGCATTCCCCAAATTTGCTTTCTTTCAAGCCTCTATGCTTTTGCAGGTTCTATTCTCTTCACTTTGATCCTCCCTTTGCCTACTTTCCACCTGGTGAATTTGTATATACCTTTTATATTCATGCTCATATTATGACCTTGTTTGTAAAACCTCTTGAACATCTTCAAGATAGTACAGTAGGTATGCAGTAAAGTTCTTAATACTTCATCACCAATGATGAGTTATAGAGATGAATTGGAGAAATCTTCTACCGACACAAAGGGTTCATAGTCTTATACCCTATAAGCTAATGGGGTACATATTTTTATTTATAGGAGGAGTTTCAAATCAATTAGGCATCTACATAATTCCAACTTCATTCATCTAAATTATTTCTTGCCTTTTATTTCCCGATGGATTTTTTCTTTTTTTTTTTTTAAGTTTTTATTTATTTGAGAGTGAGAACGTGCACACAAGAGCTGCAGGAGGAGCAGAGAGAGTGGGAGAGGGACAAGCAGGAAGCCTGGCATGAGCCCCCATCCCAGGACTTCGAGAACATGGCCTGAGCTAAAGTCAGATGCTTAACCCAGGAGCTGTCCCACACACAATGGATTTTCTAATGTAATGCTAAATGACTAAATCCTGATGCAGAATGATTTGCTAATTTGGACTAACACTTTACGATTCTGCTTCTGAAATTGGCCAGTGCTTCCCTACTGTAGCCTAGAGATTGCTAACCTAAAACTCCATTTCAAAGAAGAGACATAGTAGAACAAATACTTGGTAGAACAGCAAAGAATCATATTCACAGAGTCCACCTGGACTTTACAATCATCCAGTTCAGGGATTTTCCAAGTCTTTGGAGCCCTTTGGTACTTTGAATATATTTTGGGATTTCAATAACTATGTTATTGTAGCTAGTTAACAAATGACATTTATTGAGGATTTAAGTTTTAGGTGCTATTCTAATTTATTCATGTTCACTCTTTGTATGGATAGGATTGGCTATGCTAGCAGGGAAGAAAGGGATGCAGAAGGCTGGGGAGCAGGCAATAGAGAATCCTAATGCCTTTTAGAAATACTATGGTGAAGGGACACCTGGGTGGCTTAGTGGTTGAGTGTCTGCCTTCAGCTCAGGGCATGATCCTGGGGTCCGGGGACTGAGTCCCACGTCGGGCTCCCTACATGGAGCCTGCCTCTCCCTCTGCCTGTGTCTCTGCCTCTCTCTGTGTGTCTCTGTTGAATGGATAAATAAAATCTTAAAAAAAAAAAAAAAAAGTCCTATGGTGAAGAAACCCACTTCCACTCAAAAGAATTCTTAGTGGCCCTGACAACAGCTTTTGAAAAGTGCTGGTCTGGAAACAGCACTTCCATAGAAGCACTTCCACAGACATTTCCATAGAATTTCACAGTTAGCAGTTCTCTAGACAATTGACATTATTTTCCAAATAAGCAAAATGTGTGTTCTGATGTCAAATAACTGGTCAGGTAAAGAACTAGAACTGGACCCTGTGTCTGTTGGCTTCTAGTGCAGTCCTCTTTCAACTACATGACATTTTGGGATTAATTGTCGATTTCAATTACCATGTCTTTTAATACTATATGTGATAAAATACCACCTCATATCCTTTTAGAATTGAGATAGAGCGTAAATTAATAAATAGATACTATGAATAGCTGTAAGTCAAAATCTATTTAAGGGAATAAAGACCAGAAAAAGATGGAGAAAATTTCCTTTAAGTTCTTCTGTAAGTTTTTTTTTTAAAAAAAAAAAAAAAGAATTATTTCTCCTCATCCCTTGTAGGTTTGCACATACATGCACTCATGCATGTGTGTGTTTGAGGGAAAACCGCACCAAAGCCAATGTGCTAATGGGATACATAGGTGATTTTTTTTTTTTTTTTGTATTGTGGATATTGAACTCTTTCTGACATTTCAAGTATCTGCACATAGGGCCTTCAGTACATAAGACAGATTAGGACACTATTTTGAAATTTGGAAGAGTAAGGGTCTCTTAGCCTGCCCAGTGGGTAGTTCTTGTGCTGCCTTTAGATCTGTGGTGCCCAACCTGCTGCTATTCTGCCAAAGACCTCACGAGATCATAGCCCCAATCTTGGCCATCCTTGTCCTTTGAGAACCAGTGGTGCAGAGCTGGTCCCAGACCCTACAGTATTTGATCTAACTGCGTGCCCAGATAAATCATTTAACTGGTATCTATCAGGACCACATCTTTCCAAACAAAATTAAATCAGAACACATTTGTCATTTCCATACAAGTGAATGGTCTGAACTGAGACCAACCAGGTCACCTCGTGATGTGTCATTACCATGTTTCCTTGCCCCAAAGTTTTCTCATCTATAAAACAGGCCTTGCTTGCCCTAATGGGCTATGATGGCTTTAGGAGAATTTCATTCATACCACACTAAATTCGAATCTGACCCCATGCGCCTGCCAATTTCTGTCCCATGGCCCCAGTTAATTAGTGGTTTTATTCTTGATCTTTGAACATGTTTTTCAGTACTTCTTGACTGAAACTTGCTATTTTGGGTTCAAGCTTATGTGAGAAAATATTTTCTTTAGTTATAATTATTTTAGCAATGTAATTTAAACAGTGTGTCAGGATAAAACGTATTTGGGACTTGGTTGTTGCCAGGCCTGTGATCTATATTACCCAGATATAAAGCAATCTGATTAAAGTTTGGAGTTGAAATAGCGTTAGCTTTATTCTCCTCTTGTGTGTTAAACTTTGAAGATGAGCTTACTTTCTATTTGAAAGTGATTCTTGTTTCTGAGACTTGAAAGCTGAAAGGTGCCTCAGATGCTTTATTGTTTCCATGTGTGTTTGTGCTTCAAAATTGAAATGGAAATTATGATTGTGTGTTTGTTATAATATAATTATTTTCAAAACACTGAGTTCCCTTGTCTTTATTTTCAGTAGTTCTCTGAAAAAAAAATTATACAGACGTAGATTAGTGTTGGAAATTGTGACCGTTTTCTATCTGATTTTGACTAATTTACTGCATGAGGGAAACATATGGGAACATTTGTCTGAATTTTTAAGGAAACCAAATCCCTTTATGGCACTGATCTTCAGGAAAAAATAAAGAAGGGGGAAGTTTATTCCTTTAATTAGGCTGCAGTGTGTAAGTAGCTGCTGTGCCCATAATGTGAGTTTAAGTATTGGCATCTGACCCTAGACAAACATAGTCACACCACACACATAGCAGAACTAAAGCTCAGGACTGGCCTGGGCTTCTGCCGAAGCCTTTGAATTCTGACTACAAAGCTTACAAGCATGTGCGGGTTCCTCATTGCTGGAAGCCCTCCGCTGTGGGCTGTGAAACCAGAGTTGAAATTACCAGGCAACTGAGGTCATTTGCTTGGATGAGTCCATAAGTCATAATTTGGTCACTGAGTTTCATCTTATTTGTTTCCTGTTGGGGCTGATTATTCAAAAGTTAACAGCTATAGAATAGCTTTTCTTTCTTGACTTTTTTTCTTCCCTGCAAGCCCAGTATTTTCTTCCCATGCAGGCTTAGATGAATGATGTTGTAATTAGCTATGGTAACCTTGCCAGGCCATCATCAATCAGTCACAGCCATAGAGTCAACAAAGTGTGTGCATGCTTTCTGGTACGACAGTGACTACATTGGGACTAAGGAGGTCATGGAGTTTCTAACCCATTTCTGGCCTCATTCTTCTTTTCCTGTTGTTTTGGGTTTTATTTTAGTTTGTTTTCACAGTAGGTGAAAGTTGCTGGCAATAGGGGGAGTCAGATTATATATTGAATATTTAAAAATTGTTTAATACTCTGGAAAGGGCCTGAGATACTTGGTTGAATGAAAAAATCAATACCTAAAGACAAGCAACTCATAACAAATGTTAAAAGGTAATTACCACGAGGAGTCATTTTTGTTTGTACTAGTGATGTACAAATGTGAGTGATAGCTCAAATGGGAACTTTTCAGCATACTCGGCATTACCTTTTCTAAGTAATTGCAGATGAATTGTCTATTCAGGTGTATTTCATAGGCCATCAGTTTATAACATTTTATAAAAATAACAGATTTGCTGAAAATATTCTATATTCCCATAAATTGTCTTTTAAGTGAGATATTATTTAATCATAGAATGTTAAACAAGAAAAAGAAAAAAATTACCATCATCTTAACTATTTTCATTTTTCTATTTCTATCTAGTTTGTTTTTGTATTTTGTCTTAATTTTTTTTTTTTTTTTTTTTACTATTTGCTTCAATTCTCCTTGGTCCCTTCATTTTTGTGTGTTGTATCCAATGGCTAAACTTAGTACATAAATTGGTACTAAGGTGGTAGTAATCTATGGAAAAAAATATTAAAGGGGATTTGCGTTTACCATTCATCCAAAAATGTAAGATAGTAGATAAAAACCAAGCTTTTACTCTTGTTCTTTTCCAGCTATAAATTTCTAAGTTGATTATATGACCTCAAAAACAGAAAGCAAAAAATGCCGAGTTCACCAGCTCCCCTTTGGCCTTTTGCCAATGCTAGACCCACATTGAGACAGAGTCTGCAGATCCTCTCATAAACAAACGGAATGAAAGGTCACCTTCCTACCGCTCACTTGATATTAGACCCCTGGGTTTCCAGGCCTTTTTTGCACATTGCTTTTAATCGTAAGTCCAGTGAGGCCATGTTTGCAAAAACCTAGTCCCTGAGCAGTGAAAATATTTTCACTCATACTTTCATATTCAACTTTTTATAGTTCTTTGTGCCACTCATAAAATCATTTGCATTTTAGCCTTTTAATAAAAGAAGACTCCCCCCACGCCCCCACACACACTAATACCCAGAGTCTCTTCTTATTCTTTTCCCACCTGCCATTACAACTCCCATCTTATATAGTTTCCGACCCCTCTTTTCTGGAACAGCCCAACAGGACCAGGCAAGGTGGTCCTCCATTCTCTAGATAGAGGTTCTGCTTTTCAGAGCCTTGTAGGGTTTCATATGCCTCTTTCAAGAATGCTTTCAAATTGCTTATCTATATTAAACATTCTTAATAATTATGACTCATATTTTAAATATATGTCTTTTTAGGTTCTATTTCATATAAATTTCTAATTACAGCTAACCAAATTATTTATGATAATCATGCTGATTTTCTTTTGCAGTGTGAAATTCAGGAATCTTGCTAACAATTCAGTATGTGGTAAAGCCTCATTTATACTAACAGCTTAAATATAAGGTTTAGCCTTTATTATTTGTGTGTGTGTGTGTGTGTGTGTGTGTGTGTGTGTAAAGCCCTGCCCGCACATAAGATTCCCCCACCCCCACTTTCTGCCCATCTGGGGGACTAATTTAATTATTTACAGAAGATCTATCTTAAGGACAAGTCACTCAGAGTTGGACACGCTTTTATGACTGGCTCAGGATTTTCTCATTTGCTTTATCTGATAAAGCCAAGTGATGAATTATGCCCCAATGTACACACATTTGGTTAGTTCCTTGCACTATACGCATTTGGAAATTTTACTAAGATCTCAATTTGGCTAAGAAAGTAAGAAATACTGAAACAGCTTGATCTCTTCATTCTCACAACCTGAGGTGATAAGGAAAGGTGACAGCCTTTGCTTAGCAATTGCCATAAGAAAAGCTATCTCTCTAGTGTTTTACCCTTTTTAAAATGTTTACCAGATAAAAGAAGACAACTTCCCAGATACCACCACCACAGTCTGTCAATTTATCACTGAAACAATGCATCTATCATATGGTACACAGAAAATGGTGCCCATTCTATTTATTTATGGACTTAATGGGAAAAGCTTGATAGCTATCAGAAAATACAGGTAATCCTCTAAAAATACCAGAAAAAAAATTAATTACTGTTCTATATAAAAATGAGACTCTATTAAACTCTTCAAATTCTTTTACAGATGGAAGAAATTTGGGACTTTTTTTTCCTGAGTGTAAAATTAAAGGAAATTATGTGGTACATCTTGCTTATTTTCTTTTTGTTTATATGGAGGGCTTGCCTATGATTACTTAATGCATGTGTGTGGAATATGGCATGATCAAGGAAAATAAGTTAGAAGGCTTCTGGCCTAACCACAACCTATTTAAAATCCTAGCTTTCTTGTAGTTGGTGTTTTAAGATAATATTGGTTAAAAGAAGCCATTACCTCAATGTCCATGTTTCTTGAAACTATTGATAGGAATGGTGTTTCCATAAGTTTTTGCTCTATTTGTTCTGAAAAATGACACGGATAGCAGCAAGCTGAATGGCCTTGTGTCATCTGGTTCTGCAGAATTGTGATGATCAATTAAACTCTCTTTATGTTTTTAAAACAAATAGACTTTCTGCCCCAGAGACCTGAAAGCATGAGGCAAACTTTGTATTTTAGTCACAGTTCAGGAATAATGTCCTTTGACCTCACGACTTTAGTTGGGTGTTACAATTAACTGCTCTCATGGTGGAGAACTCAGCCTTTGCACAGCTAACATCTGCTCTTTTCCAATGATTGGGCTTAAGAATGTAGTTATGGAAATCAGTATATCTGATGTCATTGCTACAGAAGATGGTAGTGTGCCTGTCACTGAATTCAGGTAATCAATAATTATTTATTGCTGGCTCAATAGATGAAAAGTATTATGGTAGGCTACCAGAGGAATATAAAATAGCACAAGCCGTGAACTCATTCCCAAGCAGCCTGCAATCTAGTTGACTTAAAATAAATTACTGGGTGAATCTCTTAACTTGGTTACGTTTCCATTTTTATAATTTACAACTCTTGTTATAATAACACAGAGCGTACGATTATAAAACCTTATAGTTGAAAAAGGTCTTACCTCATAAGTAGATTTAGATGTGCACAAAAAGCTTCACTATGAGCCATTAGTCATGTGTGATATCTCCCCAAAGCTTGGTTAATTGTCTTTTATTTGAGTCTTTGTTAGAGAGGTTCTGGAAATAATAAAACTTCAAGTTTGGAGTCTATATGTGAATCTGCAATTTTCATTTACTATTTTGGGCACTGTTAGATTTATCTCCTATTAGGTGGCCAGAAATAACTAGGACCCAAGTCTTTCCGTTACCAAAAACAATGCCCTATGCTGCCCAAGGAAAGTCTCCAAGGACCTAATGGGTTTGACAGATGAATATTTATCCATCCATCCTTCTTCCTAATGACACTCCACTCAAATATATTCTTTTAATTCTAATTAGTAAAGTTGGAGTCTTTCTACCCTGGTGGGTTCAGTAAATGCACTGTTCAGAGGAATTAATTGTGCCCTAGATCAGAGGTAGATGTCAGTGACCCATCCATGCTGCTTTTCCACTGAGTGCCGTATAAATTACTAACTGGACTCTTAAGGATGATCCTTTCTTCTCCAAATCTATAGGCTATATCTCAGCCTGACTGATTTAGATGATACAGAAATCTAAAGTTCTATCTTCACTCCCTCTAACTAAAACCATTGTCCACTTGAGTGTCCACACTGTCTGAATATGATTATATGTGAATTCATCTACATTGCAGACTGTATTGAGGAGCATCTTGACCGTCTTGGAAGATTTCCTTAGAGAAGTTTAGAGAATGAGTTTTGAGTGCTTTCTCCCTTGCAGACCAATCACCACCTTCTTACAAAACTTACTCGAAAATTAGTTTTCTTTAAAAGAACTTCCTTGTCTGCCTTATTGCCCTATTTTTAAAAATAATGTTCAGCATTTGTTTGGTAGTTGTCATAAATTTGATATGATAATGTTCTGTCTTTACAAGGTGAAAAGTTATGCGAGGTTAGGCAAAATTCTTATCTATAATTCATGTCTTCTTAAAAGCTGGTCCCCTCCTTAGTATCCAAAAAGTTACCTGAATATATCTGACTTTGTTTTTTCTCTAGTATCTTAATGAATAAGTATGCAGCACATTATTTCCAAAAGGGATGGAGAAGGATATAGAAGATAACTATATGTAAATATATTTACCAAAGTATAGTAAAGAAATTAAGAGCACAAGCATAGGCCAAATATGACTTTGCCCTTTACAAAAAGTAGTGATCTTTGGCAAATTACTTAACCTCAGTATGTCTCAGTTTCTTCTATAAAATCTCTGCCTCCCACTATATAGACATATATACACACACATATATATACATGTGTTTATGAGTGCATGTATACATATAGATAATGGGTAATCTTAGTAATGACCTAACCAAGTTGTTGTGAGCATCAACTCAAAAGCATTCATATATATGTAAATATAAAACACTTAAAGTAGTGCCTGCCATGTAATAAGTGATGTCACTATTATTTTATCATTAATTTAATTATTAATCATTTAGAAGAAAATTATAAAATCTCCTTGTGTTTTTGTAATTAATATTTTAGCCTGGGTTTTTTTGTTCTCCTTTTTTCTCCACTTTCTCAACCCATGACACTGTCTTCTCTCTTACTCATAAACATAGATTATTGTCATCTTATACCTTCTCCTAAGCCATAAAATTAAATTTGTTTTTCCTCTTTTCAGGCTTAGAAGATAAATGGTAAAATGATTTATTGAAGCTAAAATAATACTCAGGGACATTTAATCAAAATAGTATAATTGCTGCAAAGTTTTCAAATAATACCTTTGTGCTTTTTTTAAGAGATTTGTGGAAGGGTAATTGCTTTGATTCTTTTTATCTTAACTCAAGTATTTACTTTCATATCCTCACCCTGATTTAGCATATTGTTCATAAGAATTTTCTTTCACAGTTGGTAAGTGCATGCTGTTTATGTTTGACAGTACCTTTACACAAGGGAAGAAGAATTTATTTCTAATGTTTCACTCATCCAACTGACCTAGAACACTGTATCAGTCAGGGTGCCAACAAGAAACAGATGGCATCTCAAAGGTGTATTTGAAGACAGTTTAATAATGGGATTACTTAAAAAGGTGAAACACTCAATGTTCCAAAAAGATTGGGAGAACCATTACCAGCCCAAGCCTAAAAGTGGCAAGGGGAGACCATTCTTACCAATCTGGTGAGAGTTGCACATGTAGAAGAGAGGTGCTTACTGGATCAGAACCTATGATCTAAGGTTATCCAATGCTGCCACTTTCAAACATGGAGGCAACACAGTGGGGAATAAACATCATAATATCCCTTTCTTCTTATCCTCTGATCTCCAGCTGGTCTTTCCTAATGGCCAAACCCAACAGGCAGCAAGAGGCGAAACAGACCAGTGTGATAAACTGAGTTACTGAATGAAAGTCAGCCTCTTGGTGGCCAGAACAGGGCTTCTAAGACTGGGAAGTGGCTCTGGAGAGTAACATGGAGATCAACTAGCACAAATATCTAGTCTCTGAGGTGACTTTTTTTTTTTTTTTTTTTTTTTTACTAAGATGCTGGTATAGATAAAAAATGCTTTACGATTAAGAGTTGATTGTTCACATAGAACTTATCTATTGGACTATAGAAATCAAATAGAAATTAAAATATGCTTTTCTCCTCAGGTGTTTATAACTCAGTATGATAGTTCTCATTCTTTTTCTATTTTTTTTTAATTGAGACATAGCATGGGTGATATTTCTATATACCATGCACTGAAATCAAGTATCCAACATTATGTAATGTACCTGTCTCTCGCCGACTATGATTCCACCACCTTTGTAAGTGAGGAGGTAAAACACATCAGCTTTCAGTTCCCAAAAAGTAGATTAAATACATTTCTTTTGTGTCTCCTCCTTCCCCAACTGTCATAGAAATGACAGTTGTAAATAAAGGAAAGGGGGATATATGAATAAAACCACTGGAAATGGGAAGAGAGGGAATGGAAAATAAATATAATCAAATTAATATGATTAATAGATGACTCAGATTTCAGACTGCCCTAGAATCGAGTCTTTTTTTTTTTTTTTCTGGCATTGAGAGATGGGCTAGGGTGTAGGTGGACAGCGACAGCCTGACTGCCCGCCTGCCTTCCTGTTCATGCCTGTTAAAGTGAGACCTGTCAGTGAACATGCTTTAAAACAACTGAAACTACTTGTTATTCTTAAGCAACTGAGTACTTCATACAGAGATGCGAATGGGCAACCACTGCTCACCAGACATTTAAAGGAAAAACAACTCAAAAAATGATGCAAAAGTGGAATTGACAAGACAACCTTAGAGAAGAACAAAAAAATTTAAAGGGAGCTATCTTACCAGGCACCAAGATTTATAAAGTTATAGTAATTGATTCATTGTGGTTTTGGCACAATGAGAGATGAATGGCATAAAATAGAAATTTCTAGCAACAGACCCTCAAAGATAGTCATTTGTTTTAGATTTGAAATAATTGTGCACTGGGGAAGGGATGATGCTGAGTCAATTCAATATTTATATAGACAAAAAAAATAATCATCTTAACCCCTACCTCACACCTTACACAAAAATCAGTGTGAAGCAGATTATTTTTCCCATTCCTTTATATTTAGAGCTACAGATAAACTCTGAAGACAACATGGAGATATATGTATGCCTTTAGAGTTAGGCTTCTTTTTAATACGGGACATAAATAAGAGCTAGCCATAGAAAAGTTTAGATAAATTGGATTATGTTAAAGAACTTTTGTCCATTAAATGATACCACTAAAAAAGTTAAAATAATTGTAGATTCTGAGAAGGTATTTGTAATACTTATATTTGATGAAAGGCCATGGCCAAAGAATATAAAGCACTCCCAGAAATAAGAGAAAAGCAGAATTCAAAAGAAAAATAGAACTCTAACAAGGCATTTCATATAAAATAGATATTTGTATGGCCTATAAGTATATAAAAAGGGATCAGTTTCATTAATCTTCATGGAAGACACGTTAAAATGCATGGCAAAACTGACAACAAAATAATATAGCATTGGTTTGTAGCCCAAAGTATAAAGTATATATACATGTGTTCATACCAATATAAGTAAATAATTAATTGAATAAAGATGGTACTGATGGTGGCAAAGAGTAAATATTTCTTACATAAGAGTTCCAAATAATATATACACATACTCCTTCTCCCTTGAGTATAAATTGAGGTTGGTGACTCACTTCCAAGTATAGGGTATGGGATTAAAAAAAAAAAAAAAAAAGTAGTACATACAGTGGTGAAACCAGGCCATTGCTACCTGAACCAACAGATCAAGATTACCATCACCAGGGAGAAATCAGCTAATCTATTCCCTGATATGATAAACAGAGCATTTTGGCTCAGTGATGTTCTTCTCCTAGATTTATAATCCCAGGCTAATCTTGAGAAAATCATTAGACAAATCTGCACTCTTTGAAATGTCTGACCAACCCTCTTCCCAACTGCCAAGGTCATGAACAGCGAAAAAAGACTAAGAGACTGTCACAGACTAGAAGAGACTTGACCAAATATGACCTGGTATTCTGGATTGACTCTCAAATAGAAAAGGACATTAGTGAGAAAACTAGGGAAACCCAAATGAAGTCTGTAGCTTAGTTAATAATCCTGTATCAATAACTCATTTGTTTTGACATATGCACCATAGTTGGGAAAGATGTTAACATAGGAAAAACTAGACACTCTTTACTATCTTTGCCACTTTTTACAAATTTAGAGTCCAAACTAGAGAGTTGGCTTAATTTTATTTTTCAGTACAAGACCACTACTAATTTATAAAATACTAAAATGAAAAAGACAACACCGGGTGTTGATGTGGCTGTGGAGTAACAGGAACTCTCATACACTATTAACCCGAGGTTAACTTAGTTCAACATTTCTGGAAAAATATTCAGTATCTACTAGAGGTGAACCTCCACATCCTGTTTCGCTCTGCCATTTCAGTCTTATAGTAGGTAGTTCTCAGCAGCAAAGAGTAGAGCTGTTTTCCAAAAGATACCACACAGGATCTCTGTTCCTCTTAGTCCCTAATTGAAAACAACTCAAATGTCCATGAATGATAAAATGGTAAATAAGTTGTGGCGTAGGCATAGAATAGAACACAGCAATGAGATTGAACTAACTACTGCAACGAAAAACACCTTGGAAGATACACAAAATAGAGTGTGTATTCATGTTACTATCCTTGTCTGTGGGAGTGGGGGAACGGTGAGAGATACAGGTTGGCCCTCTGGGTCAAACAAGTGCACATATTTAAAAAATAAAATGGCAGTTAATCTAAACATTCATTCACTAGATACTTATTGTAGACTTACCTCTATGCCAGGCATTTTTGAAGGTGCTAGGAATGTAACTGTAAACAACACCAAAAGTTCTGCTCTCTTGCAGTTTACCTGCTGCTGGCAGGAGACAACCACAAACATAATAAATGAGTTATTTATGTGATATGTTAGAAAGTGATGAGTTTTGGAGAATAGGAGTATCTGCAGGTGAGAAAGGGAGTCCAGTGTTAAACAGAGTAGCATTTAAGCAAAAACTGGAAGGCAGTGAGAGAGGAAGGAGAGCACAAGTAAGGAAAATGCCTCATCTTTCAGAGCAAGGAATCAAATGGTGCTGTATCTGAATACACGCATGCGTGCGCACACACATACATAGAGGAAGGTATATATGCAGTTAGCCACCAAAAGAGGCAAGAACAGAAATGTCATAAAAGAGTAACTTCTGGGAAGTGGAGCCTGATAGTGCGAGAGAAAAAAAGAGCACTTTATTTTTTATTTCTTTCTGCATGGTTTGAATTATTATGGTGGTATGAATTGGTTTTAAAATATTTTAATTAAAAAAATAAATATTTTAATTGAGGGGCACATTAGGACACTAGTGTTATTAGAGAAGCTTGAAATCACTCTGGTTTTTAGAAGATAAATCATTTACAAAATTAAGTACTACTGGTATGGGATTGTTTATGTGGTACCTGTCAACTGCTTGGAGGAACTGTTCACTCACTTTCTCCAACTCCCAGACCAAGCTGGGAGGCTAAGGAATAGATGTAGCCATGGCCAGCTCTGAGCACAGCTGCAAAGTACCCTCAAATCCACCCAGTTAAGCATACCAATGCAGGGGCTTGGCAACATGTTTGAGTTGCCACCCGAATTGTTTTTCTCTGTCATGAAGTGCTGGTTCTTATTTCCTACCAATATCAACTCACTTTATCACTCACTGTCTTTAAGGTCAAGCCTGAAGATTTGTTTTAATTAGGTGTATGGCAAAACAAACAAACAAAAGGTTTTCCAATTAAACCTTTTGAGATGGGTAAAGAACTACATCATTGTTTGTAGATGATGTGTGACAATTCAGTATTAAAAGACTGTGTGTATTTACTCAGGGTTTAGATCAGTACAGACCTAAAAAGGAATTAGCCATTGTGTCTAATGAAAATTAATCAGTCTTATAAATCATAATATACCCCATAGGGATTATCTTTTGTTTATTTGTTTGTACTTGAGAGAATTTCAAATTGTATATGTCTAAAAGGATAACGGATGCAGTTACCTAAATCTAGAACAACTAAAAATACTTCACCTAAAGTATACACGTAATTGGGGAGTTTTTGTCTTATTTTGTTCGGATTATCTGGATAATTGCCTCCATTTTCCACCTGATTGAGTGTAAGCAGACAACAGCTTGAGTATTTTCCAGGAGGTTGTACTTGAGTATTCGTAGCACAGTAATTTGAAGCCAAAAGTGTTGATACTGAGAATTGTTTTTGGAACAGTGTTGTTTTGGTTGTTTAACTGGTAGTTGGGGCTGATAATTTTTAGACATTATATAAGAATTTCCCTAATTATAGTTATATTCTAAAATAATATGTATATTCTTAAATCATTTTTTTTCTATTTTTTTTTCTATTCTTAAATCCTGAGCTAATATATTTGCTAACTGTGTACTGTGGTCCTAGCCAACTGAATATCTATTGTAGACTGAAACTTATGAAGTTTCAGGCTGAGATTTTAGTAAAAAATACATACCAAAAGTGTGAGAGTGTGCGTGTGTGTGTGTGTGTGTGTGTATTGTGTGGATAGAGGGGAAAATAAAATATGGGGGAGGAGAAAGTTCTTTTGAAAGAAATAAAAATGAAAGAATCTGATATTAACTTCAACTAATAAATATAGATGATAAGTTAGAGGAGCTAATTCAGCATGCATGGAGAAAATATTCAGATTTGTTTATTATCTAGGAAGGGTCTAAATCAAAATTATTTTTTTTATGCAAGATCTGAGAAAGTTTTATTGTCTTTAGAGTGTATGGGCTAATTAACACAATAATAAGATACATTTCTTTTTAAAAAGATCTTGTATTATTTGACAAGTATTAATAGATCTTGTTAAACTGTATTAATAATAGTCAAGCTTTTTCAATCTGTTCATTAGTTGAGAATAATTAAGATAGTCTTCATATGTTTGGATGTAAAAATGCTACTACTTTATCACTGAAATTGTTGAAGTTTCATGTTGAGGATGGAATGGAACTAAAATCAGGTAACGCCAAGAAAAGATTTGGCAAAATAATTTCATGGAGTTTTAAATTTAAACCATTCATAGCCAGGGCCCCGGACAAGTACAAGTTCCCTTTTTGTACTTAATATGAATAACATTAATATGTACAATAATATGCGTAACAAGCCAAAAGGTGATGTTATTGGATGTGTGAGTTAACATTTTTCTGGGAAGTATTTAATTCAGTAGCAGGAAATATAATGGGCCTGGAATTTATTTTATTTTTTTAATTTATTTTTTATTGGTGTTCAATTTACCAACATACAGAATAACACCCAGTGCTCATCCCGTCAAGTGCCCCCCTCAGTGCCCGTCACCCATTCACCCCCACCCCCCCACCCTCCTCCCCTTCCACCACTCCTAGTTCGTTACCCAGAGTTAGGAGTCTTCATGTTCTGTCTCCCTTTCTGATATTTCCCACACATTTCTTCTCCCTTCCCTTACATTCCCTTTCACTATTATTTATATTCCCCAAATGAATGAGACCATATAATGTTTGTCCTTCTCCGACTGACTTACTTCACTCAGCATAATACCCTCCAGTTCCATCCACGTTGAAGCAAAGGGTGGGTATTTGTCGTTTCTAATGGCTGAGGAATATTCCATTGTATACATAGACCACATCTTCTTTATCCACTCATCTTTCGATGGACACCGAGGCTCCTTCCGCAATTTGGCTATTGTGTACATTGCTGCTATAAACATCGGGGTGCAGGTGTCCCAGCGTTTCATTGCATCTGTATCTTTGGGGTAAATCCCCAGCAGTGCAATTGCTGGGTCGTAGGGCAGGTCTATTTTTAACTCTTTGAGGAACCTCCACACAGTTTTCCAGAGTGGCTGCACCAGTTCACACTCCCACCAACAGTGTAAGAGGGTTCCCTTTTCTCCGCATCCTCTCCAACAGTTGTTGTTTCCTGCCTTGTTAATTTTCCCCATTCTCACTGGTGTGAGGTGGTATCTCATTGTGGTTTGGATTTGTATTTCCCTGATGGCAAGTGATGCAGAGCATTTTCTCATGTGCGTGTTGGCCATGTCTATGTCTTCCTCTGTGAGATTTCTCTTCATGTCTTTTGCCCATTTCATGATTGGATTGTTTGTTTCTTTGCTGTTGAGTTTAAGAAGTTCTTTATAGATCTTGGAAACTAGCCCTTTATCTGATACGTCATTTGCAAATATCTTCTCCCATTCTGTAGGTTGTCTTTGAGTTTTGTTGACTGTGTCCTTTGCTGTGCAAAAGCTTCTTATCTTGATGAAGTCCCAATAGTTCATTTTTGCTTTTGTTTCTTTTGCCTTCGTGGATGTATCTTGCAAGAAGTTGCTGTGGCCAAGTTCAAAAAGGGTGTTGCCTGTGTTCTCTAGGATTTTGATGGACTCTTGTCTCACATTTAGATCTTTCATCCATTTTGAGTTTATCTTTGTGTATGGTGAAAGAGAGTGATCTAGTTTCATTCTTCTGCATGTGGATATGGGCCTGGAATTTAGAGGAGAGACTTTCTCTGGTTTGAGGACTCAGATATTATGGTTAGAAAGCAAAGGATTATTTCCTAGTGCATGTGTCTCTCTGTCCTCCCCCTTTCTACCCATTTATGCAGTTAGATATGGGTTAAATGGTGTAGTACCATAAACCGAGAGCCCTGGGAAACTGCCGAGCTTGAGTCTGGCTGGGACAATGTAAAGGAGGCATGCACTAATCATTAGGGGAAAGAATTACTTCCAGCTTTGCTCCTCCACCTCCACCTTGGAGGACTTCATGGTGTCTTATGTCACTGTGTTCAAGCAGACAGTCCTATACAGCCTCAAAACCAACAAAATCTTCTCTGCACATATTTGGCACATCCAATAACAGTTGTAGGCATTGCCCCCAAATCAATGGTACTGTCTTAGGCTGCCAGTTAGGGCTCGGGCTTAGTCTCCCTTACTCCCACTTTCCTCTCCCTTTTTCCTGCTTTCTCTCTCTCTTTCAAGCTTTCCTTTCCTTTTTTTGTCTTTCCTTCTAACCTCTTGTATTCCCTGTTCTGCTTTCCTCCCTCTCTCTTGCCATCTTTCTTGACTTTTTCTTTCTTTGACAATCATTTATACCCTAAATAACAAAATTAGTTAACTCCTAAGATCGTGTTTCTGAGTAATAACAATCTATATGAACCTTAGTACCAAGACCAAATGCTTGAGTGGACACTGTTAATACCACGTGAGAGAATTTCTTGAATTGGATGGAAAGGTTTCACAATTGATTAATCGAAATAGAGTGTGTGAAGCCACTAATCTTTCTTCATTAAGATTATGCAGAAAACAAAGAGGAGGAAATTTCACAATGCTTGCATTCTTGCCATGAATGTGGCTAGAGTTTGACCAAATGGACAAGACGCCTTCCTGACACTGAACTGAGCATCTACTACCCTGTTTTACCTAAGTCACAGAGGGTCATTCTCATGTCAGTGTGGTTAAATGTGAAAAGCCACTTGAAGAAAGTGGAAACGAGTGATGGAGCCTCATGTATCAAGCTGGCTTCATTTGAGGGAAAGATCTGGGAAGAGTTTTGGAGGTGTGCAAGCAATAGACAAAGGCATAAGGTAGGGAAGCAGCTGAATTGTATTGGAAAGGGAGTAACTGCGGCCATGTGCTAGAGACCTTCGCACATATGGCAGACCCATTGCATCTTTTGCTGACTTTGGTGGTGGCTTCTACTGGCAGAGCAAATGTTACTGTATTCCTTAGGTTCCCTAAGCCCTGTCGGATGCCATTACTGAAAGAAAACCTCAGACCATGCGGTTATATAAGTCAATAAAAGTACGCAGGGGCCAGTCCTCTCAAGAGGAGCTTCTGAGTCACTGTTCTTTAAAACATGTCTGTGGAACCAGGGAGTGTTCTGGATAGCACAGCTCAGCCCTAAACTGTGATTCAGCTCAGCATTGGCAGTTATTAATTTGTAATAATCATTACTTTATCTAGTATGAACCGTGATAACCTTTCTTTGAGCTCTTAATACTAGTTCTGTAATACATCAAATTAAATGTAAAGGCTAGTATGACAACCTCTTGAATGGTGACCCTCCTTTTCTGTGGGTCTCAGATTGCTCTCTCTTGAGTAGGAGGAAATCATCTTGCAATTAGTCCTTCCCTTCAGCAAGTTTACGTTTCTAAAATATGTAGTTAATATTATACATTCTCATTAGCATGCTAAAGTGATTTTTAGATTTCATAGGTGGGGATTGTTCGGTGTTTCTCCAGTCTGTTCTGTGGAGTTTTAAAAAAATCTCTGGCAACAATTACTAATATGATAGCAGCTAGGAGAATAATTGTCATTGGAATGACCTTTTCAGTGGATAAATTTGACAGACACTTGATGGGACACCATTCTCTCATCTCTCTGCTCACCTTTTACTTCCTGCCATAAAATGCGGGAGCAAAATTTTAACTCAAGTGATAAGATTCTCAACAGCCATGTGTTGCATATCTTCCTCAGTGCAGTTCCTCAGAAATTGAAAGCTTTCTCTCTTTTCAAGGTCTTTCTCATTACCTGGAGAAAATGTGTCCTTTGGGGAGGAATTCTAAAATAATAGTACAGGTGCTGAATCAAATTTCCCAGGTGTGTAAGGGACTCTGTTGTAAGGTTGCTAAATAGTACTGGTTTGGTGTATTAAATGGCACTCCAGTGTCCCATTATAAGAGTTAACACAACTGCCAAAGGTGCCTTTCCACACAGCAAGAGAACAGCTTTGACTCTGAAGAAATATGGACTATGAAATACCCAGTTGAAATATCCAAAAGGAAAAAAAAATAAAAGCACTTACTAGTAAAGTGAAGGCAATTAATTTGCAAATAAATGTGTTTTTGATCAATGGTCCTGGGGTGATATGCAAATTCAAAAGATAAATATTTCCTGTGGGGATAAAATTACTTTGGAAGATGTTTTCCCATGAATCCTGTGCACATCGCCAGAATAGGATGCTTATTGATTAACGAAATATGTATTTTGATCGGGAATATTTTTCATAGTATCACCTGTATCAGACAACAGTTTCTCTTCAGTTTGGGGGCACAGATTATAAAGGTGACACACACTGTTCATATGTTTGCCTTTGCTTCTTTCTAGAAAGTATGGCACATGAACTTTGAGAGGCATCGTACGTTTTGTTCATTGTTGTATTTTTGACCCCCAGAACGATGCCTACTCAGTCAATAAGTATTTACTGAATGAACGCATGAGCAAATTAAATAAAATAACCTCTAAATATATTTTCATCTTTTTTGTTTAGTATTTCTGTTTTTCAATTCCCCAAGACTGAGGCCTTTTCATTCAGTCTCTTCAAGTTGGAATCTTAATCCTCTTTCACTGTTTTTCATTCAACAGGAATGTTAAACCACGTGCCAGAAGAAGTTAGAAACATTATCTATGATCCTCATACAGGGAGGTGCTTTCATTCCATTAGCTTCTTTCTGGGGAGTTCATGGATTTGTCTCTGTGTTAATCCAGCTGACAAGCAGAATCCCCAAAGTGACATTTAAAAGACTGGAAAGAAGAATTGTTGAAGTGGAGGGAAAAACAGGGCTCAGGGAAAGAGGTAGTTAGGAGAAAATCTGGCAAAAAAATTAGAAAAGAGGGAGTAATACCTCTCATCAGCTCGCAGGAAGAGGAAGAGAACATGAAGGGAAAGGTCTCTGGAGAAGTTGCAGAGAAAGAGAGACAGACTGATCAAGAGATACAAAAAGGATAAAAAGCTCTGGTCAAGCAAGAGATGACCTCAGATTAGTGCTTCACGCATCATAGGCCACACCATGTTACTAGTTGAAGTTTGGCTTTTGGCTGTATTGAAATCTACCCATATGAACAAAGAAGAGGGCCTTCATGTTCTCAGGGGGAAAAAATTATAGGCTAAATAACTATACATAACAGATGAAAGAAAGAACTTTGTTCAAGAATTTCAGAGCTGGAGACTGTTCCTCATGTCACTCCTGAACTTCCTTAGTTCTCACTAAGTAAAAATAAAAAAGAAATCAGAAATTGACAGGAAAGCCGTGTGCATGTTATAGGATGATAGTTCAAAGGAAGATTTAATTTTGGAAGCAAATTACTTGATGATTGTTTTTAATAGCAGAAGTAATGTTTGCATTTGCATGATCCTATGATGATGTGAAAACAACATAAAATATGGTATTCCGCTTACCACACGAATATGGCTAGAAGAGGTCATGAAAGTACAAGTCCTTGTACCAGAATCTCGGTGTCTTGATTCTTCATCTGAGGCTGGTTCTCCTACCACTGTCAGTCACCTGTCATGTATCTCGCTGTGCAGATGTAGTTCAAGCAGAAGTGGGATTTATGGTTGAAATGGCAGGGAGACCGAGGCAGATTCCATATGACAGATAATTTTTCCATTGTTAGGTCTATCCATTATGTAAAAAATGGGCTTTTACAAAAAGGAATTAATTCATCTGCTTGTTCATCGATTCATCACAGAATATTTATCAGGTGCCATCTGCATTCCAGATGTTGGACTACTTAGTAGACTGATAAGAATGGACAAGATGGCAATGGTCTTTGCTGTCCACTTACAAACAGCCTATTACAGGCAGAGACACAAAAAACAATAGCAATAATGGGTCAAAGTGTAATAAGATGAACACAGACCCCTGTGGGAACTCAATATAGATTCCCTTAACCTAAGGAAAGAGCTAGGGAGGGGAGATTTCAGGAAGGTTTCTCAGAGGAAGTGAGGCATTGACAAAGCTAGTAAAAAAGGCAAGAATATTTTAGACAAAGTGAATAGCATTGTATATTTTAGAAAATGAAAAATGTGGAGTATGACTGCCATAGGGGATGTAAGATGAGGAGACAAGTATGGAGAGATGGCTGGAAACTAGGAGGAGGCCAGGTTTGGAAGGACCTATATAACCAAGATAAGGAGCTAGACATTTTCCCAAAAGTCATTGAATGGCACTTTGTTGATCAAGTCTGGAAAAGATAAGAGACTTTTCCAAACTCTATATTGGATATGAAGAGTAGCAGCACAATGAACACCCATGTACCTAACACCTCATTTGGGGGAAAAAAAAAAAAGGACAAAGCCATTATCTTTAAAGCCCCTGTGTACTCCTTGCTGATCTCCTTTATTTCATTTTTATCTTGAATAAAGATAAATCTCCTTTGCTTTTCTTCATAATTTTACCACATATTTTTATATACCTAAGGATTAGACTTAGTTTTATATGATTTTTTACTTTATAAGTGGAACTATACTATAAAAATTCATCTGTGACTTGCTTTCCCTTTTTGACTCCTGAGAAGCAAACATTTTCCTATATGTACCTGTTATCCATTCCTTTTCTCTGTTATATAGTTGTCCAGTTTTCTTTTAATGGGTGTTATAACACCCTTGGTGTTATTTCAAGGTTTTTACATGCACCACGACTATAAACCTTCTTAATATATTCCTAGGGGCACGTGTAAGAGTTTTATTAGGAAATATACCTAGGAAGAAAAATATGTTCATTCATAGAGCAAACAACTTTTCAAATATATTAGATAATGACAAATTGTTTCACATAGAATTTTTACCAATTTTCTTCCTGTACCACTAATGTAAAAAATTCCAGATGTTCCACATGGTAAAACTAAATATTACCAATTTTTAAAATTTTGCTGATTTTATGGGTATGAAATATTTCATTATAACTGAGCATAAAGCATATTTTAATTGTTGACCAATCAAATTTACTCTTTTGTGATGTTCCTATTCAAGACTTATGCCCATTTTTCTATTGGGTTTTTGTTTTCTTATTGATTTGTAGGAATCCCTTTATAAATTCAGAATATTGATCGTTTGTAGATAATATATAAATAGAAATATCTTCTCCCACTTGATGATTTATCATTTCACACCTGTTTGTCTTCATTTCTCAATTTTAACAGTCAAATTTATCAATTATTTTATGTTTGAATAATTATTTAAGAAATATGACCCTACTTAACGATTATAGGATATTCTACTTTGTTGTGTAAAAGATTTATAATTTTTTTCTGTCTAAAATTTTACTTTATCTGACATAAATTGTTTTGCATATGGTGTGAGATAGGGGTATAATTTTTCCCCCATACAGATGAATAATTGTCAGGCAGCATTTATTTTAAAGTCTGTCTTTTCTCTGTCTGCAAAGCTGGTTCTGTCAAAATTCAGATTTCTTTTTATTTCTGTTGTCTGTTTCTGGATGCTCTAAACTATTTCAATTGTCATCCTCTCTATTCCTTTGCTGATACTATGCATGCTTAATTAATATACCTTTATAATAGCTCATAATATCTATCAAGGAAGGTCTCCCATGTTGTTTATCTTCTTCAAGAGTGGCTGGGGTATTCTTGGTCCTTTCTTCTTCCTTTTATTTTTTTTTTTTTTAAGATTTATTTATTTATTCATGAGAGACACGGAGAGAGAGAGAGGCAGAAACATAGGCAGGGGGAGAAGCAGGCTCCATGAAGGAAGCCTGATATGGGACTCAATCCCAGGACTCCAGGATCATGCCCTGAGCCAAAGGTGAATGCTCAAACGCTGAGCCACCCAGGCGTCCCAGTCCTTTCTTCTTCCACTTAAATTTTAGAATGGCCTGTCATATTTCAAAAGTAAAAACTCACTGTTTTGTTTGAGATTGAATTCAATCCCTAGATGAGTTTGATGAGAGAAGACATCCTAACAATGCTGATTTTTCAAATCAGTGATAATGTTGTGTCTCCATTTATTTACATCTTCCTTACCACCCTTTGATAATGGTTGATGAGCTCTTCAAAAAGTTCTTGTATCTCTTTGATTTTATTTCTAAATACCTGGTATTTTTTAAAGCAATTACAAAGAATATTAAAATATTTTGTGTTTATTGCTAGAATACATAATCCGATTGAATGTATTTTAAGCCAGAAAATTTCCTGAAGACTTATGTGAACTCTTAAAATTTAACTAGAATTACTCTTAGGGGTTTCACACAATCAAGCCAAGTTAAATGTTTTATTTCTTTCTTTCAAGTTCTTTTATTATTTCATTAACCTTTTCTTGCCTTACTATGCTAAGACCTCCATTATTGACTAGAAGTGGTGATAGCAGTTGATTTGATTCCCAATCTTAAGAATTTGCTCAATTTTCACTATTGGTTGTGTTTTTGCTGTCCGTGTACATTATATACACTATATATATATATATCTCATATGTGATTTTTGTTTGATTTTTATATATACATATATGATTTATGTTACTTATGTATTTAAGCATTTTGTAACACATTTATGATATAAACATATATATTTTATCTTATATATGTATATTACTATAGATGTACATACACACATAGCATAATGAAGGATGAACAGTAGTTGCATTAATTTCTTTAATTTCTTACTAAGATTACAAAAAAGACCATCCACTGTTACCACTTCTGTTCAATGCTGTACTGGAGGTCTTAACATAGTAAGGCAAGAAAGAAAAGTGTAACAATAAATGAATGATTTTTTTTTTTCAGTTTAGGGAGGATTTTTCAGTTCCTAGTTTATCAAACGTTTTCGGCATAAATGAATGTCAAATTTTACTAAACATTTTTTTCTGTATCCTTTGAGGTAATTAAATGTTTTTCTCTTTCAATCTATTAATATGGTGAGTTGTATTGATTTTTCAAATTTAATTCAAACTTGCATTCCTGAGTAGTTCAAATTGGAAATAAAATGATATATATATAAAATAAAATGACATATATACATATTATATTATTATATATTATGTATATTTTAGTATATATTATATATGATATATAAACATACATTATATATATATATATAGTTTTTTTCCCCTAGATTCAATTTTCTTTAGGATTTGTGTCCATGCTTCTATGCTCTTGAGTGAGACTGTCCTATAATTTCTGTTCTTGAACTCTGACTAGTTTGGTGGAAAATTTTTGATCGAAGTAGAGATCTTACTAGTTTTGAGGTTTGGCTCTAATATGGAACATAATTGGAAGCATAAAGGAGTATCATCTTTCATACAGAGACAAGTATCTCATTCATAGATTGGATGAGCTACAGAGAATTCTTGGTTACCATATGGTCCACAAGATTCTTTCCAACCCTAAAATATGATGGTTCTATAGTTTATTATCTCTGCCATCATCATTTACCTCATTGCTAGAAAAGTAGTAAGGAAGGATAGGGGATGAAAAGAAAGGCAGATATTGCCCTGTTAAGTGGAAGTATATTTCAAAATATGACACTGTCATAAGAATGAGTTTTGAAAACATTTACTTAGAATTTCCATGGTTCCATGCTTCCTGAAATTAATTCACGAAACACTTTCTACTAGTTTCAGCAACTTGCTATAGAATGTGCAAAGAAACTACTTAAAATTGAGTTTTGAACTTTGAACATGTTCTTTTTCAATCTCACCTGATAACAATACCAAGTGCACCAAATCTTTTCTATCCACTGGAGATGAGAACATTTTCCCTGTGATGTTTAAACTTAATTCCGGAGTCCCAATCCCACCGATAATCATTCTCCTTTTCCCCTATACATTAAAGTGGTGTCCTTAATTGCTATAATATTCACAAGGAGACTATTGGAACTGGAGTGCTCTCAGTTGAAGAATAGTACTGTAGGTGATAAAGATAAGTGGTATTGAGAACTACCCAATTTACTTCAGTGAATTCAGTCTTTCTTAGGAGGCAAGCAGTACATGATACATTTACTGAACTTTTAGAGTGATAAGGAAAATGTTTGGCATGCATTCAGGACCACAGAAACTTTAAAGGTTTATCTCAATGGGATAGTGTTCAGAAAAATGGTCTATTTACTTATAGGCTACAAGGGCAGTATAAATTTCAAGTTCTTTCAGTCTGGGAGTTTGCGGAATTGTTACCAATGAGAAATATAAGTGCTACTAAAAGCAAAGTATACTTTTCTCTTTTCTCTTGTTCCTTTTGCCTTTATAGAAAAATTGTGCATCTGTGGGGGTAAGTAGGGAAGGCAGCTCTGCTCTACTACTGAAGCTTTTCCTGAAACATTATCATATAAATCACTGTCCGGAGCAGATGCCACATGCTAGAGAAGTTCTGGACAGTAGAACGTTAATAACAAGCCCTTTCCTATCCTAATGGGACCAGTGCTGCACAGCTTGATTTGCTACGTTAGGCTTGTTAAATTATGTTTTCAGTGCGGCCATGGCCTTGTGTTTTATGCTGAGTGAGCCTGCTCAGGTGTCATATATAAAACCTGTTGCTGATATTTATATTTATTGAGTGCTTATAGTGGTTGGGGGGACTAGATAAGGTTTCTGCTGGTAGCTCATGTTAGAGGAGTCATTTTTTTCTTGTTTTGGTTTTTATTAGATTTCCCTGAAAAGTTCATGTTTGTTATATTATATACCATAGATGCCTGTATAAATGGCACAGTCAAATGTAAGGTACCCCCATTTTCCCAGTGAGGATATGAAAACTCTTAAGGAGAGAAGTAAAATAGCCAAATGTCTACTTAAGTTTATTTATTAACTTATTTAAACATACATTTTTATAATTGCCTATGTGAAATTTATTAGTGACGCTAATACCTTGGTGTTATAGGAACTTTTTTTTTTTTTGTCTTTTACATTGGTTTTCTCAACACAGCATCCTTGCTTCCATCCAAATTGTTTGAGATACCTGAACCTCTTGCATCTTTGTATGATACTGTCACTATAAATGCTATCCTAAGTCGTGTACAACATTGAGGATGTTAGAGGTTTCCCTTTTTGGTTTTTGTTTTCGTCTATAGGTGTATGTGTGTGTGTGTGTGTGTGTACCTGTATTTGTGATTTCACTTCATTGCTTTTTACACGGCTATATAAATGCTTATTTGCAAGTGTATCCAATACTGATATCACTGAGGGATCAATCCCCAAGAACACTGATTCTATGTTAAATTTCTTTTGTTCCTGGTTTATAGTCATTAGTGTCTGAAGAGGCTAACCCCCCATATGTTAGTGGTTGAATACAACAGTTCGTTGCCGTACAAGCTTCACTGCAGGTCTGAGTGGATCTCTGGTGCCACAGTCTCCATGTAGTCACTCCGTGATCCAGAGTGACAGGCACTGCCATCTGTGGTGGTACCATCTGGAATAACCTGGCCATCCTGGTTGGTGCATCAGGGGTGACAGCTTTAGGGTATCTCACACAGGCATTTAAAAACTGGCTCAGAAGTGGCACATACTGCTTCAGCTGTTCACCCATTGAGCAGAACTCATCTACAAAAATGTCCATGGGGCAGTGAAACGTGTTCTTCCCTATACTAGGAAGAAAAGAACTGATTGCAGGACACGTGCCATAAGGCTATAAAATACCACTCAAGACTTAGACGCTTGAAGTTTTTTTTAGGCTGATATGGACATTGCTAAAATAATTGAAAGTGGCCCCAAAATCTGAGAAGCGTTTTTGTCTTGAGGACTAAACTGGTCAGACACTGTCCCCTAATATCTCATATACAGTATTAAATGGAGAAAGAGAAAAGTGGAAATATGTTAAAATTTCATTGGGCTCATTTATAGATTAAAGTCCCCAAGAAATATCAAGAAAGTCTCCCCAAACAAAAGTATATTTACTCCATTCCCTAGTATAAGTAGCTACTAGTAACATTCATATTGCTCATGTGAGTAGTTTAAAAACCCAAATGCCCATGAATTCCCTTAAAGCTTGTCAATGGTCATGAGGTAGACAGCATTTATAAGGTGAAAGTGTATGTTCCTAGCTTACCAGCCACAAACAAGTCATAAATAAGTACTGGCCTTCTCTCAAGCAGTCCTGTTCCCTCCCTCTTACAGACTATAAACTACATTTAAAGAATAAAATCTGAAGCCTTAGAAAAAGAAATCATAGTCTGGCTCTGACATTTCAGACAGACCACATCATTGAATGGTCCCCATGCTGAACTTTCCATCTCTGTGCCCTTAATATTCTTGGTTCAATATGAAATTTTCCCTTGCTCACCCCCATCCGGCTTTCTTCTCCACTGACATTTTTATCTGGAGGAAAGTATGTGGTCTTTCTAGGTTCAAATCAAACACTTCCTTTTTCAGAGAGTCTTAAGTACTGAAATCCCAGAGAAATGTGTTTTCTTGGTCCTAAATCATCCAACCACGTTTTACTTCCCACCTCTACGTTGACAACTCTTGTTCAAGCTTCCATCCTCTCTCCCTCTGAAAACCTTCCCTCTGCCCTTCTATCTCCAACCTTGCTGTTCCATAGTCTATTCTTAACTTGCAACAAGAATGAATTTTTAAAATATAGGTCAGATCAGGTCCCTCCTCTGTGCAAGTTATCCGGTAGCTCCCCAGTTCTTTTGGAATTGTTGTGTGTGTGTGTTTTTTTAAAAGATTTAATTTATTCATAAGTGACACAGAGGCAGAGACATAGGCAGAGACTCCTGTAGGGAGCCTGAAGTGGAGCTCAATCCCAGGACCCCAGGATCATGACCTGAGTCTAAGGCAGATGCTCAACCACTGAGCCACCCAAGTGCCCTTTAAAAAAAAAAAAAAAAAAAAAAAAGATTTTATCTATTCCTGAGAGTCATTCAGAGTTGTTAACCTTAAAAAACAAAAGAGCCAACTATTTTACCCGCAAGATGAGTTTATTCAGAAATAGCAGAGAATTGCAATTCAGGACAAGCAAACTATGGCAAACCACAGGCAAGTCTGGAGAACAAAAAGGAGGGGGTTGCTTTTATAGGGCAAATTAAAAAGCTGGGGAGGGGCTTTTATAGCTTCTCACTGGTTAACTGTGGCAGTTCCTCATTGGCTGGGCTGATGCTGGGCAAGGAGATATTCTTCTGCTCCTCTTTTGAGGGTGTGTAAAGTGAGGCTCTACCTGTTAGGGAATGCAAGATGTGCTTCCTGTGGTGGCTGGTAGTGCCTGAGAGCTCCCACTTCAGGGCATCATGCTTCCATTTTGTTGAGGTTTCCTTTATTTGTTTCCACAAAGTTAAAGTCAAATTCCTTCTGATGGATAGATGATTTTTCTGTTGATGATTTTTCTGTTTTTCTGTTGATTTCTTATAGAAATCACCACCAACTTGGTAGCTTAAAACAATACAAATTTATTGTTTTATAGCTTTAGAATTTTTCTGGGCTGAAATTAAGGGGTTGGCGGGACTCAGTTCCTTTCTGGAAGCTCTAGGGGAGAATCTGTTTTCTTGCCTTTCCAGTTTATAAATGTCAGCTGCATTTCTTGGCTCCTGGTCCCTTTTCATCCTCAAAGCCAACAATGGCCTATTGAGTCCTTCTCCTGCTTTATCACTCTGTCACTGACTCTTTTTCCTCCCTCATCCACATTTAAAGGTCCCTTCTGATTACGTTGGACCCACCCAAATAATCCAGGATAATCTTGTTGTTTTAAGGCCAACAGATTAGCAGTGTTAGCTCCATCTGCTACGTTAATTTCCCTTAGCCATCTAATGCAACATATTCACAGGTTCTAGGAATTAGGACATGGTGTGTTGGGGCAGAGGATGGGTCATTCTTCTCCCCATAGTGGACTATATCACTATATTGTGATATAGCCCTTGTTACTTCTCTGACTTCATGCCTTATTACTTTCCTATGCGCTCCCAAGTGCTGGTTTCATTGCTCTTGCTGTTATATACAAATGCCTGATATGTTCCCATCTTGAGGCTTTGGCCTGATGGTTTCACTCCCCCAAAGATCTGCATAGCTACCTATCTCACTCCTTCACACCTTTGCTCAAAACTTACTTTCTCAGTGGTCTATCCTGACCACACACTCTATTTAAAATCGCAGCTTGCCCCTGGCCTGCACTGTGATCTTTGTTTTTCTATAGCACTCACCCACATCTATCATTGTAAGGAATTTAATTTTGTTTGTTGTCCATAAGTTCTTAGAGAACTTGGATCGCCTTTTTCCTTTTGTTATGTCCCTAGTACCTAGAATAGTGCTGCCACACAGCTGGCAAGCAATAAGTATTTTTGGAGTGTATTAATTCATTTTGCTGTTTCTTTTCTGCTTTATTGAGGTATATTTAGTATACAAAAAGTTGCATATATTCGATGTGTATATTTTGGTGAATTTGAGCATATGCATACACCTATAATACCATCACCATAATCAAGGTAATGCTCATCACCTCCAAAAGCTTCCTTGTGTCTCCTTGCTTTTAATTTTTTTTTTTTAGTTCTGAGAATACTTAACATAAGATCTACACTCTCAAGTTTTTGAGGGCCCAATTCAATATTGTTAACTGTAGACACTATGTTCTTTAGAATTTATTCATCTTTGTAACTGTAACTTTATACCCCCCCGAACAATCATTCCCCATTTTTCCCTTCCCACCCCCTGGCAATGCTGTTCTATTCTCTGCTTCTGTGAGTTTGACTATTTTAATGTTTTTTCATGAATGTGAATATTTATGTGCATCTGATTTTCCCCATAGCCTCCATGAAGGGGCCATGCCATGGCTGGCTTTGGGTCTTCCATGGTGTCTAGCTTGGGAACTGGATTGTTAGAGACACTTGGTGTATGTCAAGGTGAATTACCAAAGTAGGGTCCTGGGTGGGAGGCATGAAGAAACCCTTCTCATTTTATTAGTCTAGACTGGATTTCAGAAACAAAGTTAAGGAGAGTTTCAGGCAATTTCATAGTGTAATTCAGGAGATGGGCTAGGTTAGGGAGGTATTGGAAGAGTGCCTGTATTCTTATTAAAATTTGGGATATCACTATATTGCTTCTTGAAATTACCCCCTCTAGGTCTTCAGCCCTGAGGGCTCTTTTGTTCTTGTCTCATGGAGGGAGCTATGGAAGAGAATATTTAATCATTCAGTGCATTGTCAGTGTGGATGATGAGAAATATCCTGTATTTTCTAGTCTATGCTCCTGCTTCTGAAATATTTCTTTTCCCTCTGAGTAAATGAATTGAGGAAGGAAGATTTGGAAGACCAGGTGTTATTTTTTTTAAATAAGGTTTTGTTATAAAAATAAATGAAATCTATATTTTATCATTTCAGTTCAGGCCCTAAGCATGCACAGTAGTTACCTTTCATGAAATGTTCTTGCAATAATGCTATTTCACTGGGCTTTGTAATGAAGCTTTGATTTGCATCGCTATCCTGAGAACTTTCTGACAATGCTAAGGTAATATTATGAAGGCAGAAGGAAATGAAATGAAATGATGGTAATGCGTGTCCATTGTGAAAAATGTTAAGTTGCCAAGGCAATGTCATATCGATAATATTTTCATAAATTAAATTAAGATACATATGGCAAATAAATATTGCATTTCTCTTTATTATCACTTCAAATACGTGAGGATAACTATTAGGATTAAATCCAGAAATTAGACATAAAGCATCTCAGCCAAAATGAGAGATGCGCTATTCATGGGTTCAACCTGACGTGCTCTCAAGATTCCTGTCACGTTTATTGCAGGCTCTCAGTCTCTCAGTCTCTCGCCCTCGGATGCTCGAACAGCCTCTCGGCTGGGCTTCTCTGCTTCCTGAAGCACAATTTCTGTTGAGAATTAGTGGGAGAGTCACTATAATTCCATTAAGCCCCACTTGCACAGGGCACAACCCACCCTCTGGTTTAAGTTCGGTTCTTTTAATAGTCAAGCCAGTTTCACTGTTTCTTCCTTCCTTCCTTCCCTTTTCTCTTTGTCGAGGGGCTATTTATTTGTCGACAGTGAATAGTATCCTTGGTTAAAATTGGCTGCTTGGAAAAACGTTACTATATTGGCTCACTAGAAGTTTTCAGAGATGAGAGAGAGCCCCTTGCTTTTGTCTCCTGTGAAATGGGAACAGCTGAGGCCTACGTTACAGGCTGTCCTGAAGAACAAGCGTGGTGGTGTGAACAGTCACCACAGTGCCAGGGGCCAGTCGTGAAAAGTAGGGTTTAACTTGGACCTAAGGGGACACCTGGGTGGCTCAGTGGTTGAACATCTGCCTTCGGCTCAGGGTGTGATCCCGGGGTCCTGGGATCGAGTCCTGCCCTGCGCTTCCCATAGGGAGCCTGCTTCTCCCTCTGCCTGTGTCTCTGCCTTTCTCTCTGTGTCTCTCATGAATAAATAACTTGGACCTAAGGATCTGGGTTCAAGTTCTACACCTTCACATCAGTTGTTAAAAAATTAACAGGTAGTATGGAGGTCATACGTGCTCCTTGTAGATTTTAAAAATGCAGTATCTGTGACCAAAAGGACAAAATTAGGAGTTACTGTAATCCCACTGCCCACAACTAAGCATAAGCACACCATTTAGTATTTTGGTGTATACACTTTTAAATTCTAGTTCTTAAAAGGAACCAGGATCATAATACATGCATTTTCTTGGTAATAATATTCCCTCCCCCAGTAAATATATTCTAGGACTCTCTCAACATCAGTTTGTTTCTTCTACAAAATTGTTGGTAATAGCTGGCAAAGAACATTTCTATCTTGAGCATATTGCAGTGTTAAATAGTTAGGGGTATCAGTTTGTTAATTTAATTAAAATGCATATTCCAAATGCCTCCATGCCTTTAAATAAAAAAAGTTACATCAAAGTGAACTAATCACACAATATAAAAATAAAGTGTCATGTAAATCTGTTAAATTTGCTTTTTATAAATAAATTCACTAAGTATTTGTACCCTTACTGTATGCCAGGCACTGTCTTTTATTTCACTTAATATTTTTAAAGTTTATTTTTTTCCTTCCCAATCTCTAGTTTAACATGATTAGTTATAATATGACTTAGATCATATTTATTCCTGAGATTTCTCATGTACTTGATTCTTGATTGTAACAATTAGTTCTGTGACCTACATAGAAGCTGTGCCATCTTGGAAAAATTACCTAACCTCTCTGATACAAAGAATAAATATTTTTCAACAGGGACTTTTACATGCATCACAGAGATAGCCTGTTATCTTCTGATTTATATAATTTCCAGCAAGTCTTAAATTGATTTACTTGAGAAAGACATCTTCGCCCTGTTCTGTACTTAAAGGATTATTAGCTTTTATACCTCTCTTTTATCTCTCAGTTTATTTAGTCTAGGGATATATAAAGCTGATTTCCATTTATTATTCAGCATTGGAAAATACAATAGTAGAGCAATCAAGTGGAATGCAAAGGAAAAGAAATGGTCTTTCAAAAATACATTTCTAAACATATTAATAGTAAGGTCAAATGTCAGTGGGCTTGATGGCAGAGAAAGGTTCATTTTTTTTTTTTTAAAGAAAAGGAACAAATTAGTTCTGAAGGTAGTGATGGGAAATTCACCACTTTTGTCTAATACTCATAGTAAAGGAAACTGAGAAACATTCTCATCTGAAGAGCTGGTTTTCACTCAAATGGTTTACCCCCTTCAATAAAAAAAGATCTTTTGCATCTATAAAATGGTTGTGGCATTCCTTCATTAAGAGTATGCATTACTTTTTCTTTTTAAGATTTTATTCATTCATGAGTGACACAGAGAGAGAGACACACACACACAACACAGGCAGAGGTAGAAGCAGGCTCCATGCAGGGAGCCCGACACGGGACTTGATCCCAGGTCTCCAGGATCACACCCTGGGCCAAAGGCAGGTGCTGAACCGCTGAGCCACCCAGGGATCCCCAAGAGTATGCATTACTTAATACTTAGCTTATCAGATGAACATGCAGCAAGCTGGAAATGAAAGATTTTTACGTGTTACTATGATTGACACCCAGTTTGAAGCCAACAACAACAACAACAAACAACCAAACAAACAAGAAAACCAACCTAGGATCATCAGTAGCATGAGAATGTACTAGTACATCTTCTATTCTTTTTTTTTTTTTTTTTTTTTTAATTTATATGAGAGAAAGAGAGTGAGAGCGGGGGTAGGGCCAGAGGGAAAGGAGAGAGAAACTTAACTAGACTTCCCCTCTGAGCAACGAGACCCATGGGGGGCTCGATTGCTCAACCCTGAGATCAGCACCCAAGCAAAAAGCAGGAGTCGGACACTGAACTGACTAAGCTAACCACATGCCCCAGTTTACCTTCTGTTCTTTGTTTAAACTCTTAAAAAAAACTCTTCTAATGTGTTTTTAAAATAAATGCTATGTTTTTGTACATAAAAGAGGAGGTAGACTTTTTGTCTACCTAATATCCTACTTTATTATGTGTACTTTCAACCTTGTATTTACCTCCTTCACTAATGTGAATATCACCTTTTTCTGCTTTCTTTTTGTTCGCTCTGTATCTGATAACCCAGTCCTTTTTATCTTACTTTAAAAAAATCAATAAAAATGTATGAAGCTTAAAAAGTCAAGTACTGTCTCAGATGTTTAATAAGAAACAGCCCGGGGATCCCTGGGTGGCTCAGTGGTTTAGCGCCTGCCTTTGCCCTGGGCGTGATCCTGGAGTCCCCGGGATCGAGTCCTGCGTCGGGCTCCCAGCATGGAGCCTGCCTCTCCCTCTGCCTGTGTCTCTGCCTCTCTCTCTCTATGTCTATCATAAATAAATAAATTAAATAAATAAATAAATAGATAGATAAACAAATAGAAAGAAAGAAAAGAAAAGGAAGAGTAGCCCCCATGCTAATTTCTATTCTCTAGACAACTATATTTATAATTTTTTGGTTTGTTTCTTCAAAATAGAAAACCTGTATCCTTTTTGATAACTTATTTTTCAATCTGGGATATTACTTTTGCTTTCCTAATAATGGAAGAGGAGGAATTAACAGTTAAACTATCTTATACTAACCACCTTAAGCTTTCTCCATGCCCCCCCCCATCATTTAAAAGAAATAATTATGGGGTACCTGGGTGGCTCTGTCTGTAAGGCAGGTGGCTCTTGGTTTTGGCTGGGGTCATGATCTCAGGGTCATGGGACTGAGCCCCACTTCAGGCTCTATGCTCAGCTTGGAGTCTACTTGAGATTGTCTCTCCTTCTCTGTCTGTCTCCCCCATCCCCCTGGAACTCATGTTCTCTTTCACGCCTCCTCTCCTTCTAAAATAAATAAATAAATAAATAAATAAATAAATAAATAAATAAATAAATAAAATCTTTAATAAAAAATTAAAATGAAATCTGTATTCAGTCTGTGCTTTGTACATATTATTTTATCTCTATATATGTATATGTGTATGTGTATTTATACACATATTTACACCCACAATATTTGTGTGCATACTAGAGCATATAATGCATTATTATCACAATTCCTTAATTATACTATTTTCCAGAGCTAGATAATTAATACATATTAATTAAATCCCAACTAAAAATTTCCAACAGAAATGTAAAATCGCTCACAATATGGTGCAAGCCTGTTAGTCCATCAGTTCATTTGTTCTTAAAGTCAATCCTATTGGTACCCTCCTTGGATGCTCTCCTTCAGTCTCGACTGGGTTGCTCTCAAGGTCAATGCACAGCTGCATTGCAAAGGATCCTCTTCATCTTTCTCCCAGGTGGAGGCCCCTCTTTATCATTATTTCATGTTGTCTCATTTTTGGTTTATTCCCTTATTTTCATAAAGCACACCTTTCAGTAGTTTTCTAAGAAATATTGTGTGAGAGCAAGCATGTTTTGAGACCGCATATTTCTAAAAAGTACCTTCATTCCACCATCCCACTTGATTTGTAGTCTGGCTGCATTTGTAACTCTAGGCTAGAAATCTTCTACTTCTGAAATTTGAAGCCATTGCTTTTTTTTATTTTCAAGCCTTCCATTTTGCTTTAGAGAAGCATGATGCCATTCTCATTCTAGAGCCTATGCATGGATTCTTTTTCTCTTGCAGATTTTTAGGATCCTCTATTAACCTCATTCTAAAAATTCAGTGATACACATTATCAAGTCTGTGTGTTTTCATGGCCCTCAGTCGGACTTTTTTTTTTTTTAATAATAAATTTATTTTTTATTGGTGTTCAATTTGCCAACATACAGAATAACATCCAGTGCTCATCCCGTCAAGTGCCCCCCCTCAGTGCCTGTCACCCATTCACTCCCAACCCCCACCCTCCTCCCCTTCCAGCACCCCTAGTTCGTTTCCCAGAGTTAGGAGTCTTTACGTTCTGTCTCCCTTTCTGATATTTCCTACCCATTTCTTCTCCTTTCCCTTCTATTCCCCTTCACTATTATTTATATTCCCCAAATGAATGAGAACATATAATGTTTGTCCTTCTCCGATTGTCAGTCGGACTTTTTAATCTAGAAACTCTGCTACCTCAATTCTGGAAACCTGTATTGTATTATTTATTTGATAATTAATGCATCTTTTTATTTTCTGCATATTTTTTCTTTCTGCAATTCTATGTTAGCTAGAGGCTAAATGTCCTAGGTCTTTATATTTCCTCTCTCATTTTCCATTTCTGTGTACTACTTTTTGGATGATTTCCTCAAATTTATCTTTAAACATCTATGTATGTATGTATCTATCTAAATTTCAGTATGGTTAACATGCAGTGTTATATTAGTTTCAGGTGTACAATATAGTGATTCAATTCCCATCACCTATTTCACCCATACTCCCACCCATCTCCTCTCCGATAACCATTAGTTTGTTTTCTATAGTTAAACGTCTGTTTCTTGGTTTGTTACTCTTTTTTTTTCCTTTGTTCATTTGTTTCTTAAATTCCACATATTTGTGAAATCATGGTGTTTGTCTTTCCCTGACTGACTTATTTCACTTAGCATAATACACTCTAGATCCATCCATGTTGTTGCAAATAGCAGGATTTCATTCTTATGGCTGGGTAATATTACTCACACTGTTAGGGTCAGAAATGCAGGAGCAGCTTAGCTGGGTGATTCTTGGATTCAGGAAGCTGAAGCCAAGCTGTCGGGAGGGGCAGAAGTCTTCTCAAGATTTGCCTACTTCAGCAAATCCACTCTTAAGTTCACTTACTGGATTGTACTTACATGATTGTTGACCATCCTTCACCACTAGGGTGTGTCCATAAGGCTGCTTAAGGCATGCCAGCTGAATTTCCCCAGAATGAGTGATCCAAGAGAAGTAGTAAGTGAGCATTCCTCCAAGACCAAAGTGCTGTTTTAGACCCTAATTCCAGAAATGATATACCAATATTTTGGCCATATTTTACTCATCTCATGGGCTAATTCTACATGGGAAGTATTGGAACGGACTAGAATGGAGGAAAAGACTCTGAATCCAGGAAGCAGGGAATACTGGGGGACCATCATGGAGGCAGCTACTGTGAATCTCTTCCTGGCTCCTTGCCTAGAGTCTGAAGTCTGGATGCCAGTGTTTTGGGAAAACTGGCTTGGGAAGACAGGAGGGGAGCTCACTCTTTGGTTATTCAGACTTTCACGTAATTCCCTGGCTCTCAGTACAGTGCTTCCCACTCCCCCTCCCTGGTTCTTTCTGACATCTCATGCTGTAGATCCTCTCTCCTCAGCCTCTGCAGAGTGCAGCTCTGATGTGTGCAAGGATGAGAGAAGGGGGCAGACAGCCCCTGGAGCATCGAGACTGCTGGGAAGAAATGGGGCAAGACCCAACTGGGCTTTTGATAGCTTTTCCATCAGTCCTCCTGCCGTCAGCCCCACACTAACTTTCAGGGATGCACGGATCTCCCAGTTCTTGAGCTTTCCTAGGTTTTTACAGCTTCAGTTGGTTTTCCTGCTCCTGAAGTATCTTAGACTTGAGCTTCCTCCCATCTGCTAAGATAATTACTTCAGTCTCTGCTTCCCATCTAACATTGTGTTGGTATCACTCACCTATTCTCATTCTCTCTCAAGTTTTTTTTTTTTTTGTCTTTATGACGTTAATCTTTCTTTTTTTTTTTTTTTTCCTATTTCACTGTCTTTTTTATAAGGTTTTATGGTGGACGAATTTTTATATTTAGCCTAGTATGTATTTAGCATGCATTTCCATTTTTTCTGCTTGTATAATTTCAATATATACCTTGATAACTAGTGTCTCCTATAAAGTTTACTTTTGGAGGAAGAATTCAAAATGTTAACAGACTAATCAGCTTATCCTGCCTAAAGCTACTGAGGTGCAAAGAGAAGGGATTTTGTTTTCCACGCCTCCCTTGATTTTTGGCTGCTTCAGCATGTAGGTTTACATGGAAGGAACAGGAGGTGGAAATGGTCAGTCGTATAATGTCTGGAGGATAAGGTTAGAATTCTGAGGATTCGGGATTTATTTTAGACTATTCTTTAAAGTGCCGATCACAACAAACACTTGAGAGTTTAACATATGCAACCACATTAAAGAAAATGTGTTACCTGCATACATGACTTGAGTATATCTCTCTTTATCTTCAGTTTTCAGTGTTTAAACCTGCCTGTTGTTCCTTACCGTGCTAGGCTTACGGAAAGAAAGCCATAAACAAGTTGGAAATATTTATTACAATACCTCAAGGTGAAACCACTAAAGTCATTCCACGGGTAATTTATTACACGGCTAGATATCAGGCACATGAGAAACTATCTTGAACTTCCAAGTGAAAGTACTTCTCAAATGCAGCATTTTAAAAATATTGTATTTAAAATATTTAAAAATTAGTAACTTTTATTTGTCTAGTATGAACAGAAGAATAAGATTTAGTTAAGGTCTTAAATTTTTGCTGGTGGACCTAAAGTCTAGATAGTATCTTGACTCTTGCTCATATACTGTCTTTCCTCAGGCCGGCTAGGCCCCTGCCTCCCATCTTGATTCCAACCTGAGTTTAGAACCACACGTGCTTTCGCGTGGCCAGGCGGCGGCATGCCATCTGAGGCCTCCCCAGGCAGGCACAAAGCTGTTATCCCGGGGCCGTTTGTATTATTTGTACTTCTAATGCCAGTTCATATTTACTTTCTTGGTCTTCTTTTGTTCATCTATCTTATTCTGCAATTCATAATTTATAAGTATAGTTTAATTATTCAAAATAGTTATTTTTAGACATTTGAACTTTTTTTTTCTTAGACTGTCTTGTGTATAAATGTCATTATCCCCAATGAGACTGCTTAATTTCCCAAGTAGCGGATCCAGTGTCTTGCTCCTTTGTGTTTCCTGTGGTGCAGTACAGGCTTTCTCAACCTCCGCGCTTTCTACTGATATTTTGAACTGGATTATTCTTTACAATGAAGAGGCTATTTCCTGTGCATTGTGCACGGCAGTATCCTTGGCCTCTCCCCACCAGGCACCACATAAGTAGCACCCCGTGCTAATCCCCACATCAGTGACATCCAAAATATTTCTAGTCATTGTCAGATGTTCCAGATGGGGGTGGGGGTGGGGAGAGGCGATCCCACTGGTGTAGTGGAATACACTTTGGGAAAAGACCTGAGGTTAGTTGCCCAGCACTGGAGGTAGAGACAGGATAGGTTGAGAAGATTCAGAAATCTAAGCTTGCTGCAAGACTCAGAATGCAGAGAAACTGAGGGAGCAGAAAGATGAAAGTTCCCAACTACTTCTGTAGGGGTGATTGACAGTGCCATGAATTGGCATCTGCAGGTCTGTGGTCGGTACCAGAGGTTGAAAACCATTTTAAAAGTCTTTCTGTCTTTCTGTCTGTCTGTCTTTCTTTCCTTCTTTCCTCCTTTCCTTCTTTTCTTTCTTTCTGTCTTCTTTCCTCCTCCTTTCCTTCTTTCCTCTCTCTCTCTTTTTTCTTTTTCTTTTCTTTTTTCTTTTCTTTTCTTTTCTTTTCTTTTTTCTTTTTTCTTTCTTTTCTTTTTTCTTTCTTTTCTTTTGTTTTTCTTTTCTTTCATGTAAGCACAGGGTGAGGGATGGGGGGCCAGAGGAGTAAGGAGAGGGATAAGCAGACTCTGAGTTGAGCGCAGAGCCTGACACAGGGCTCAGTCTCAAAACTCTGAGATCATGACCTGAAACCAAGAGGAGGACCCTCAACAGATTGAGCCACACTGGCACCTGG
This sequence comes from Canis lupus familiaris, assembly GCF_011100685.1. Taxonomy (NCBI): domain Eukaryota; kingdom Metazoa; phylum Chordata; class Mammalia; order Carnivora; family Canidae; genus Canis; species Canis lupus. Next base: position 13,540,640 of record NC_049258.1, read on the forward strand.
AAAACTATTTAAATGAGCCACTGCCAAGGTATCAAGTGGGGCCAAGGGGCAGCATGCCCCATTCTATCACAGGAGAGGTTCCACAGTTGATGGAAGTAAACAAAGGAAGCATTTAGGCAGTTTGGGAATCAAAGTGTCACTCTACTGTGAAATCTGTAGACAGAGAGGACATGTCATCTATCTGTTTATCATTCCATACTTGTCTGTGTGTCTGGAGATTCACCTTCTCAACAGCCTAGCTGCCTCCTTAGCTATCTAAATTGTTGTGCTAATCAACTTCACTTCTAGAATTTGGAGAATTTTTAAGAAAGATTTCCTGTATTCATTGGCATGCTTCTACTTTAAATTAAATGGAAATAAGAGTTGAACCATACACTAAATAAAAATAAAAATAGTTCCACTTGCATGCTGTTGCTAATATCAGCCTGATTCCTCATATCCTTTTCAAAGAAGTCTGTAGAACCCAAAAATTTCCTGACAGCTGGGCTTCAACTGCAGCCATGTTAACCTCTCTGCAGGTGCAAGTAGACTTCTGTCATTCTTCGTTTGTGATTCTGATGCCTGACTGTCACATGTACAGTTATCGAAGTCCACAGGGTAGAACTACCTTCTTATCTGTAGTTCTCAGGTATGGAGCATGAAGGGATAGTTGCAAAGAAGGGAATGATAGCAAGTTCATGACTGGGATGCCCCAGTTTGCAGGTTGAAGAGAAGGGGCCTAAGTAATGTTACTCATCAACACTTACTTCAGGCTTTGGAAAATAATTGCTCCTTTAAGGACCTTTCACATGTATTTGTCTAGTCTTCAACAGTTGGCTCTACCAAAGGTGCCCACGATTATCTAGGATATTAAAAAATCACACATTCAACAGAAATTTCTTGGGCATCTCCTGTCTGCCAAGCATTGTGTTCACCATAGAGAATACAGTGAGCAGCAGGGCAGACACAGCTCCTGCCCTCACACAGCTTCTAGCCTGGAGGGTGTGACAGACAGGTAACAAGCATGTACCTGTAAACTCTGAGATGTGCTACAAAGGCAAGAGCATACAGAGAACCCGATTTAGAGAGCCAGAGAAGAACTCTGTAAGGAAGTGGAGTTTAAGTGGAGTTTTGTTTTGTTTTTTAAGCGGAGTATGTTTTAGGCAGAAAGGAATATTCCTGTCTTCAGACCTTTATGCCTGTAGGCCTATGCTGAAGGCTATAGAGGTCACATTCTATATGTCCCATGAACAATTCTGTATATTTTTATTTTAACACCTCACATTAACTGATACGTTTGCATGTCTTAATCTTGAGCAAAATGCAAACTGTTCCTAGAAGATATAAATTGGGTCTTATTCATCTTGATATGACCTAGTCTTGAGTTTCACAACTCAATAATATAGAATATTGAGTTGAATCATATTGAGCAAGTGAATGAGTAAGTGACTGAAATGAATGAATGAACAAATTTGGGGATGCAATAAAGAGTGTCGATACCTGCTTTGTCCTCTGCTTCCACACTTTCTCCTGCTGTTGGAGGCTCTTTCTGTGAAGTGGAGTTTCTGACCTAGTCTTGAACATTTGGCCTTGTTTGATTTTAGATGCCCAGAATCCAGCACCATGGGTAGCACTTAGCCAATTGATAAGAGGTGAATGAATGGAAGAATGGATTCACTTTTTAGTTGTGAGCCTCATTATCTAAACCTGCTTGTTCACCTTTGAAACCTGGAGTCTGCCCGCCCAAAGCATTTCTATACTGAGTCCCCCACTGCCAACAAGCACACTTACGTTATTTTGTCTGGAAAGGAAAAATTGGAAAAATCAGTTTTATCTCTGAAATGTCTCAAAACTGTCTCCTTCTCTGCCTAGGCCGAACCGCCATTATCTCTCTAGCATAACTACAATAATCTCTTTTATCTCTCTACAATCCATTCTTTATAAAGCAGCTAAATTTTCTTTTAAAATATAACATGCAAATGTAAAATGTAAATGTAGAATCTAAAATATTGTATAAACCAAAGCATGAGGACTGAGAACTATGATGGTGGAGAACTAATAACGCCCATCTCTATCACACAGAATGAAATTCAAACCCAGGTTCAAACATTGAACCCAGGGTGGGGTTAGTAGAAATGGAAGAGAGATATATTTAAGAGACATTAACCTCATTGTGGCATGGAGTCGATATGAAAGTCCTTTGATCACTATAAAATTCTACATGATGGGCACCTCTGCTTTTAAGGTCCACACATACAGTTTTTATCAATTTTTCCGAAGGTGAGCAGGCTCCAATGGCTGAAACCCATGAGAGATGGATTTGTGAACTTGTAGCATTTGACCACTTCACTATGGAGGAAATACCTGTCTCCCAAACTGGGCTCGGTGACCTGCTCCAAAAGTCTACTCAGGAGACCAAATCACAGGGCACAAGATTACTAAATACAAAATGAATTAAAACCAAGGGAACTGATTATTCATAAGAGATATTTCCATTCAGCTTGGGCTGCCTTGTGAATTACCCTTCTCTAGTAGATGATTTGTCCATCTAAATATCCATGGGTATATGTTTAGAAGCAAAACATTCTGTTCTCAGAGCTGTGCAAATACTCTGTGAATTTTTCCTCTTTAACCCCTGCCACCTCCCACTCCCCATTTTCCTATGTAGAGGAAAGTCGTATCTAGAACCCTTGTGGTCTGGAGGAAGGAGCACAGAAGTTGCAGTCAAACCAGGGTTCTGACTTCAGCTCTGCCACATTATATACCCTCTCTTGTCTTGGAATTTTTTCTCCCAAACAGGGTATCATATCTATCTTTGCAGGTTTGTCAGTGAAATGCAAAGCCTGTAAAGGAGTGCCTCGCCTACAGATGCGTAGTGTAAGGTTACAGATACTGAAGGCAGCTAAGCCAGATCCATAGCACAGATGGAACACTGCACCATCACCTGGCACAAACATAATAGTTGTTATAATAAATATGTCCTGCTAGAAAAAAAAAAATTGAGCTAAAATTTTATTTTAGTCACTTTCTAATTCTTGCTTCTGAAGCTACATCTTGGTTTTCCCACCATCTTGGGAAAGAACATTTCTTGGTCAAGAACATTTTGGCAGATGACTGATTTCCTCCATAGTGAGTTATGTTTTTGTTTTGTTTTGTTTTTGGTTATTATTCACAGAGTAGCCCTTCACTGATCTCAAACTGCAACACCGTCTTACCAATGCCTCATATACACTCATTGTTTTTTTAACTTCTGTGAGTATCTGCCCTCACTTGGATCATTGTCTTGATTCATACCCCATCATTTTCCCTGGCTTTGCTTGTTGATCACACCAAAGGACTCTCATGCTTACCAAACCCCTCCTCCTGGTCACCACCCACATCGATGATTTGCTTACTGACTTACTTTCTACTTAATCTCGATTGCCTAAATGAAGTGGTCATAGGCTCTACTGAACTGTCCTGGAGTCCTGGATAGGCACTCTTTAAATCCTGGCCCCATCATGGTGACTAGCAGGAAGGTGGTGTCATTGATAGAAACAGGTCAAAGGGGTGCTGATAGGAGGGAATAGAGAAGTGTAATTTATAACAATTAGTTCAAGCAGAGGTGATATTTAGGTGGTTAGAGATAGGGACTAGAGCTCTCATTTAGCAGGCTGTTTTTTAGTGATACTAGAAGATAAACTTTATTCCTCAGTCATTAATTCCTTCAGTGTTTGGTGAACATATGCTGTTGCCAGGCACCATGCTAAGCATTGGGAGTATAGAGTGAGTGAGTTGGAATCCTCCAAGGCATTCACTCTCTGGAGTAATAAATGGGTGTGATATATCTGTATGCACTTATCTACTTACTTATCCATAATGTAGTATGATTTCTTCAATTTAATATTCAGAATATAAAATGTGATCAATAATGTAGAAAGGAGGGCAGAAGTTAGGAGACCGACATTCTGAAGCTTATTAGCCATATGACGAAGACACCTAAAATTTTCTCATTTGTAGAGTATTGGACTAGATTAAATGTTTTCAGCTGATCTCTTGTCAAATGATTCTGCAAAGATTCCAGAAATGTTTGACTTTAAATGCTTTTGAAAGGTGTAAAGAAAACATATGCTCACTTAAATAAGTGTATTATACCTAGGCTTTCCCTCATCAAGAGAGCCTCATTGTTCTTGGCCCAAGCTTGTAATTATTTAAATATTGCAAAGTTGGCCTAAAGGTTACCAATTTGCATTAACTCTATAACTAAAAAATTCACATGTAGCTTTTTTTCTGTTTTACTTACTGTGTTCCATGCCATATTTTCCTTGGCCAGTAAGTCTCTGTCACTGGCCCATACCTGCAGCACTTGGCTCTAAGAAGCTAGGACTTTTATGACTCATAAGAAAAGTGCTTTTTACCCAAAGTCAGCAGATTGGATAGTTTTTTTTGATTTAACAATTTATTAAGATGTAACTCACAACATAAATTCATCTGTTTAAAGTGTACAATTCACTGGGTTTTAGTATATTCATAGAATCGTGCAACTATCCTCACAATCAATTTAGAACATTTTTATCACACCAAAAAGAAACAGTGCATCCCTTCCAAACAACCCTTAATCCCCCCACTCCCTGGCCCTGCCTCAGCCTTAGGCAACCACTTACCTACTTTGTATCTCTGTGGATTGGCCTATTCTGGACATTTCATGTAAATGGAATCATATAATAGGTGATCCTTTGTAACTGGCTTATTTAATTTAGCGTTATGCTTTCCAGAGGCATCTATGTTGCAGCAAGATACATTTATTTTTACTGCCAAAAAATATTCCATTTTATGGATATACCACATTTCATTTAATCATTCATCAGCTTATGTATGTTCAGATTGCCTCAACGCTTTGGCTATTATGAGTAATGCTGTTATGAACATTTATATACAAGTTTTTGCATGCACATATGTGTTCATTTCTTTTGGGTATATACCTAGGAGTGAAATTGCTGTGTCATCTGCTAACCTTCAAGTTAACTATCTAAGAAACTTTGCTACTCTTTTCCATTGCTGCAATACCACTTTGCATTCCCACCAACAGTGTATAAGGGCTCCAGTTTCGGCACATCCTCGCAAACCCTTGTTCCTTTCGCCTTTTTGATGATGGTCATCCTCGAAGGTGTGAAGTGGCACTTCACGGTGGTTTTGATTCACATTTCCCTGAAGGTAGAATGAATGGTTCTTGAAAGAAAAATGTAAGAGTGACAAGGACAAAACTAGGAGAAAGTACAGAGAGAGAAAACGATATTGGGGATGGAACCGTGAAAGTCAAAGTTGCTTAGAGAACTGGCCAAAATATAGGACTTGGTGGGCAGAACATTCTCCCCAGAACCTATTTTTCTGGATCATGACTCTGACGCCCGCCTCTGGCAGCAAAGCTGCAGTCCTTCATGGAAAGGTGGAGATGTATTTGTGTTATAGCTCATTCTATTCCAGTTAGTTTGTATGAAAAAAAGTGGCATAAAGCAGTGTAAAGCTGCCTTTTAAATTCAATCAAAGTACTTTGAATGTGCTTAGTCTTCCTACCCACTCCCTTCCTGTGCCCCATGCTGTGATCATTTCTGCCACTTTGTCATTGATTTTGCATTTTTCCTTCACTTAGAATGACTTCCTCTATTTTTTCTATCCATTCAAATCCCATCCTTAATATTGGGTGACACCTGGCCCACCTGCTCATGCAGACTCTTCTGACCTCTTGGACAACACTGACAAGATGCCTTTTAGCCCATGGACAGCATTTAGGTGGTTTACACTGCTCGATTTGTCCTTAGTGATGACATTTTCTTGCATTGTTCGTATTACTTTATATGTGCTTTCAGGTATCCCTGTGTGTTCCTTAAGGGGGAGGCATGGGTTTATGTTACCTAATACTGCCTATAAAACCAGAAAAAAGTGCTTAGTGCATCTCATAATCGTTAAATTAAATCAAAGTGTTATTTTTTTGTTTCATAGAATTTCATAAATGCAGGCAGATTCTCCATAGCCTTAGGAATTAACACCCATCTGATAAATTCATTAATACAAAACAAAGGGAAGAGTTTACATTTTCAGATTAAAAAAAATAAGTTTATTTCCAGGTCAGATCAAATTTACAATTTTAACATTTCTTTAAGGGAATTGATAACTTAGGAAAGCTCTGGGGAATGCCATCTATGCTTATTATATTTAGGGGACTTGTTCTGTATATGAAATTATTTTTGAAATGTCTGTATGTTGTCAAAGTCAGATGGGTAATACTGATGCAAGGTGGCATTTCTCTCCAAGTTTAAAAACTCTGGGGTCATGAGGGGTAGGGCACTTAAGTTTACCGCTTCTGTCGAGTTGTCCTCAAGGTTAGTCTTCTGGAACATTGTGCTCCACTCCTGTCCTTGAGCTCTCCATCCGAAATTAGAGATGGGCAAAGTCAAGCAAACAAGGCAAAGGTTAACACGGGCAGGCTAACAGGAAACAGATGGGAGTTGTCAGCCTGAAAGTGAGGTCCCGCTAGAGGCCTTCCCTTCAGAGACCACGACTACTTGGGCTGGAAATCTGACCAGGAAGGAACTCCCCAAGCGACCTCACCTCAGAGCACCTCAGCAGAAAGGGCGACAGGGTTCAGAGAGGTGATGGGTGACGGAAGAGCAGAGAAAGCACAATTACCTGTGGGTTGCCTTAAAAAGGCTGATCTCTAATGTAGTAAATAAAGCAAATGTGAATAATTTCATGAACCTCTGTAGATAGGCCTACAACTGGAAAGGTGTCCTGAAAAGGACCCTTGCAACAGCTCCGTAGAGATACATCCACACTGGCCGAATCCAAATTTTAAAACTCTCCTGAGGATTTGGGAACACGTGATGAGTAGCTAGAATGTGGGATGAAATAATGACCTGGATTTGTTATAAAGCAAGAAAATTTATTGTGTGTGGCAAGCAAATTATGTGTTGTAGATTTGCCTGATGCTGAGGAAGCATTAGGGCCACCAATTATTACCACTCACTTTTTAGGGTTAACTTCTCAGCAGCTGGAGCTGCCACTGGAGGTGCTTACTTTGGAAAGACTGACTACAAAGTGGAACCAGAGTCCCTGGGATTGTGATTTGACAAGCAGGAGGAGACACTATTTATTGAACATCTTGTATGTTGTAGGCATTTTGCTGGACATATTATTCACATTCACTCTTTTCGATGATCTTATGCCTCTTCTTTTAATTCTAAGTTTAAATATGGGGAAACTGAGACTCAACAAAGTTAAGGAGCTTGACCTATTCGTACATGACATAAATGGTAGAAATAGGAAATCTGGGTCCTTTGAATTCCATACCACATGCCTTTTTTTCTTATACTTTACTATAGGTCAAGTGCATTGTTAGGGTGCCACACTCTTCCCAAGTGATCAAACGCCTTTTGCTTTTGCTTAGGAAAAATAAAACAAAAAGAGGATCAAAAAATCCAAAATATCAGGAAGTTACCAATTTAAGCCCTTATTTATATTATCCACATTTCCGTAATTTTGTTTTCAATAATCACCTTATTTCATTATTCAGATTTAAACAATACAAAGATAATAAATCTAATGATTATATTCAATTAAATTCAACTAGTTCTGCTTTAAAGGGTATATTACTGTGCCATAAAAAATAGATGTGTATTATATATCCTGTCTAATATTACCTGTATGTAATTGCCTTGAACACATATTTCTATTACTTTGTTAAATAACCATGCCAGTATCTTCTCAAACCAGTCTACTTTTAAGCATACTATTTATGACTGAAGTCTACCAGAGATCAGAATTTGCCAGCCAACACTGAATTAGAAAATGCCTCCATTCAAAATTTCCTACAAATGCTCTTTAGAAATGTATTTTAAATTTCATTCTAGTGAAACCAACTTTGAGTGAATCTTAATGGGCTAGAACAAAATAGATTTGGGATTGATTTTTCCCATAAAATATGCAAAGCCCTATTTTTAAATAGATTTTTTTCTCTGATATTGCTCCTTTTCTCTCTTTAACAATGAATTTGTCTAAAATACTTCTTTTTCAGATTTTACTTAAATTACAATAGAATTAATTCTTTAGGATTGCCGAGGTAGATGGCAAGTACAGAAAAAGTCCAGATTCTAGAACACGTTAACTTCAAGCCAGCATTTTGCCTGCAGCTGTTCTCAGGAATTATGTGCAAGTTTTACTATGTTTAAAACTGTTTTCAGGCTCAGTCCTTCAGAATATTATCATTTGTTAAGCAATATAACCATGCACAACTGTAACAAGCCAGAACACTGTTGGGTCCCCCCACCCCCTTACTTCACACATCCACTAGGCAGACTGTTTACACCAGACAATATCTATGCAAGATGTCCCTCTACATCTTTCTCTTTTGCTTGCTTCTTGTTAGTTACAAAGATACATACTGTGCCAGGCACTAAGCTGGTTTCAACAGCTATTTATTTAGATTGTGTGAACTGGAGCTGAACTTGAACCCAATTAATAGCAACTGAACTTGAACAAACTGATATGAAATCATTACAGGCCCAGTTCCCTGGTCCATTATCCCTGAAGAGATCATCCGACAGCACTCCAGGTGCCTTTTCTTTGCCAAATCTTGGTGCAGTGCCCAATCAGAAAGTGTCGGGGGGATTAGAAGTTCGGTTGCATTGGAGTTAGCTCATTACCACATTTGTGATCGCTTTCACAGAGAGGAGAGGTGGTGATCCCAGTGGGCGGGATTGCAGAGAAGGCTTTGTTTTCAGCACCATCTGGCACATGGTTGGCACTCATTAACACAGCACAATGTCGATTAAAATAATAATTGTACACGGCAGCAATACTGCTTAGATGGGTCCCTACCTTTGGCCTTCCAGCAAAGGGTATGGAAGAAAGGGGAAGCTAAGGGAGTGCCTCTGATAGCTGTGGTCACTGGCCTTGCATCTTTCTCGATGCCTACATTTTCCCAAAATCATATACTTTCTTTTTATTTTCACGTATTTGTTTATTTTTAGCAGCGGTATATTCCTTTTTCCTTTTCCTTTATCTTTTTCTCTTTTCTTTTTTCTTTTCATTTCTTTTTCTTTGTGATTAGAATGAGCCTGACCCTCTTCCCAGGCCCTGCTAGATGTGCTACAGCTATACTGCAGCCAGGAAATGTTCGCTTTAAGGACATTCCATACAGTGACATTTCTTCTGCAACTTGAATTAGATGTAATTGATGGTTTTAGGTTTTCCTCCTTTAAAGGATGCATTCATTCATGGATTCAACCATTCAAGTGCTTAGTAAGACTGCACTCTCCTTCCTTAAGAAAACAGATGCAGTTTTACATTAGCTTGTCCAGGACTTCGGCAGAATCTGCTTTGGTTTGTTCACAGGAGTCTCTTTAGAAGACCAGGCTGTGGATGTGGACGGGGGGCAGTCTTTGGAAGACAACTGGTTGAGTTGGAATCCCACTTTTACCGTGTACTGGGTGTGTGGCCAGGAACAAACCACCTAGCTTTCTTTTGGTCTCTGTATCCTTAGCTGTGCAATGGAGTAATAGTCATCCTCAAGCTCCAGAATTGCCATGAAGATCACAAACAGAGCATTTAGAATCATGCCTGACGTTGGTGAGATATCAAGGATAGCTATGACTACATATGCATCGCCATCATTTTCTGCAAAAGGTCATGTTTCCTTGAGAATGTGCCTCATGTGTACTTAAACTTCCCCCCCCCCCCAAATGATAGGACTTTTTAGCTGTGGTAATGGAGGCTGTGGCTAAAGGGATATCGGTCCAGATGTGTTAATGAACTCTTTCTGATAAGACACTGTGGTTTAATTCCTTGTCTTGCTAAAGTGAGAAGAAACCACTTGGTGTGGGTAGGTTTGTTATATAAGATGATAGTTGCTGAAGTATATCGTTGTTTGCAGAGCAGATGACATATATGGTATAATACAGAAATGAGTTATGTACTTCAGTGCTATAGGTAGTGATCCTGTGATTTTCTCTGGTTGTGGAACCATGGAAAGCATGTCCCTTGGCAACCTAATGATTTGTGTCCTGTGACGCTGAGGTAACCAGGGTCTTTCATTCTGCCATTTGGTACGTGCAAAAGCCTTCCAGGAAGTGGCTTTCTGCAGGAGTGTTTAAATATCATTTATTCCACCAAGAGAAGATGATAGACATTTTAGATGCAAGCAAAAGATTAAATGCGTTTGGTTTAACTAGCAGCACTAAAAAGGGCTGCATCTCTGTATTGTTGCTGTTTATCTTCTTTCCCACAGTGGAATATTGAGCTTCCCCAGACTGTGAGTCAGGTATTAATGCCGAGTTTAGGTCAAGCAAGAGTGTGTTCAGTCTGTGACAGTTAGATAGCAAAGGCAAACTGCTCACGGCTATTAGGCAGGAGTTTCTGTATGCCAGCGATTGCATGCTTGTGGCTCATAATCAGAGTGATCCACAGCAACGGATAGATAGGCTCGCCGTGGCTGTTGTCTTTGGTCTGCTGTTTTTGCCAAAAATGTCAGCATTTCTCCAACAGACCTGCCCATATGACACATGCACAGTCTCCTTTAGTTGTGCTAAATGACTTGCCGCTAACATTACAGAAAACTTTTAGTATCCTGGAGGGGATGTCTCCTACCATTCCCATGAAGAATAAGTTGGAATAAATAAATGACTTTTTCCTTAATTGATACTTTGGAAGTGTTGATGGAATTTGTGCCAGGGTGTTCTCTTGGGCAGCCTGGTTTCCAGGTTCTCTGCCTTGCTTTAACGTTCCCCGTGCTTGAGAATCAGCAATGACATGTCGCGCTTCTGGTTTTTCTATTTCCATGAAGCTGGATCACTGCTCTGGGTTCTGGGGAGCAGACATGTAGAAAGCCAAGACCCTCTCTGGCTTTATTACCAGCTTGTCTCTGAGTTGCAAGGGTGATTCCTACTCAACATCCCTCACTGCCCAACTCCATCCAATTCCCTGATGCCTTGACACACATACGCTCTGTATCTGATAAGTTGAGTCAGCAGCCAGTATTGCTGATTTGTCATTTAATTTTGTGTATCCTGGCCCAGACCCACCTGTATCCCTGCATGATTGCTCAACCTACACCTGTCCCGACTCTCTCAATTCCTTCCTTAATTTAACAAACATCTATAGAGTACCCTCAGTGTGCCGGCATCTTGGCATGCATCAGTGAGAAGATAAACAAGATCTGTGCTCTGAAGAAGCTTCCTTTCTGGCTGCATCTGAAATAATACCTGTAAACAGATGCGCAGAGTATTTCTGACGGTAACCTTGCAATGAAGCAACTAAACTGGATAAAAGAATAGAGAGTAACCACGAGAGAGCTACTCTGAGAGGAGAGGGAAGGGTGGAAGAGCATTTGAATAGAGGGATCAGCCAATGTGAAGGCTTCCACGAGGGGCCTTGGACATAACAGGAGGTGGGTGGATCAGGAGGTGACTACCCACCGAGGCATCGCATCTCCCGCAAAGCTCTCTCCGCTAGTCACAATTACCGTTCTGCCTCTGGCTCCTACAGCACTTTGTGGTGACTGCTTGATTGTCTTGGGTGACATTGTCTTACACGTTCTTAAGTGTAAGTCAGTTTCTTCAGAGCCCTTTGAGGTCAAGGACTATGTCACATTCATTTTTGTTTCCCCAGAATTTAGCAAAGTTCCTACAGTTAGCAAGTTTCTGGCAAATGTTAAGCAAAATAAATGTTAAATTGGACATAAAGCCCCAAAAGCAGAAGGGCTCTGGAAGTAGGATATCAGGCTCATTCCAGGGTACAAGTATTTGAGGAGTTTGTAATCCCTCAGAAACTTCGCAAGCCAGTCTGGGGTTCAAACCTCTCTTTAGCATGCTCTAAGGCAAATTCAGAGCTCTTTTTCTTTCTTTCAAACACTTTAGATCATGACTCAAAGCAAGAAAAAGGCATTTTACATTGCAACCTAGCAGACACATAAGTATATAACTGTGTCATAAAACAAAGTGTACCATTCCTGTGTGTAACACAGACTGATATTTCCCGTACCATTTTCTGTATCATCTGTGGAACAGAATGCTGATCATGACATGACCCTTTAAGTGGATTTCAAGACTTGTAAGTGGTCTGCAACCCACAGAGTGAGAAAATCCTACTTTCAAGGATCAAGAGATTCTCCTGAGGTAAAGTTCAGAGATGGGATCCCTGGGTGGCACAGCGGTTTGGCGCCTGCCTTTGGCCCGGGGCGCGATCCTGGAGACCCAGGATCGAATCCCACATCAGGCTCCCGGTGCATGGAGCCTGCTTCTCCCTCTGCCTGTGTCTCTGCCTCTCTCTCTCTCTCTCTGTGACTATCATAAAAAAATAAAAATTAAAAAAAAAAAAAAAAAAGGATAAAGTTCAGAGAAAGCAGCATGAACTCTAACTGAAGCCCAGGACGCCTGAGCACACTCTGACCATTTGTTGAATATTTGCACAAAACTAGCAGTGGCCATGTGGCAGCCAGGTGAAGCAAGCCATCACTGACAAACACTCAGGTTGGGTTCTAGAGGCACCTTTTAAATTAGATTCCAGCCATTTGAATGCTGAAAAGTTTTTGGAAGTGGGGCTCCTAGTCATCCCGTCCACCATGTCTGTATATGACGTTAAGAGTGTTGTAGGTGAATGTGTTGTTTCTAAAATGAAACCATGGGCCCACAGAGATATAAAGAACTTAACATTTCCTCTGCCAATATGTTTATATAAATATTGCTGTCGTTAAGCGTGCTCAAATAGCAGAACTATTTCAGTCTTTTTATCTCTTTAAAACTAATTTAAATCTGAGCATTAAAAGACTGTTTGATACCATATGTTTGTTTTAGATAGGAAACGGAATCTATTCTAAACATAAGGGTTTATGAAATCTGTATTCTAAATATAAGGGCTTATGAAATGAGTATATAGGAGTGGCGGTTGTGTCAGTTGTTTCATGGCCATGGAGTCCTCCCATCCCATATGCCTGACCCTCTTGTCATGTGATTGTGCTGCTCCTGAACATCCAGAGGGAGAGTGTACTTCCTCACCACTTCCCTCAATGTGTTCTCACATGCTCTGTTAAGAATGCAACATTTGCTGGATAGGAAGTCTTTTTACTGTGGCATGTAAGTCTGGTTCGAAATTGCTGATTTTTCTCTTTGAAGACCCTTTTAAAGCTACTTTCAAAAATGACCAGGAACTATGGACAAAGAGTATCACGAGCCTTTTGTAACAATATTGGATACGCAGGGCACTTGGGTGGTTCAGTGGTTAAGTGTCTGCCTTTAGCTCGAGGTGTGGTCTTGGGGTCCTGGGATCAAGTTCCACATCAGGCTCCTCACAGGGAGCCTACTTCTCCCTCTACCTATGTCTCTGCCTCTCTCCGTGTGTCTCTTATGAAAAAATAAATAAAATCTTAAGAAAAAATATTGGATAGGCTTCAGTATAACCAAAGACTGTCACAAACTAGAAAGATAACCATTACACATCCCATGTAGCTGTGTACACGGAACAAATTCAATGTTTTAGTGATGTCCCTGGCATACCTAAGCATTCACCCCATTGCATTGTGAGGCCCAGATATTTCTTCTGTGGAAGCAGCTTGGTGTGGGCACGCATGCCTGTGTGTTTTCCAATCTAGATGGATACCATAGTATGAGATAACCTAGACAAGCAATGTACACAGTTCTGATAGCATCCCAACTTTCATGTATGGCATATAAGGGCAATTACTCTTTTTCTATGTCAGTCTTTTTTGAAAATAGCACTGTGTATTGGCTTGGTTGCCCTGAGAAGACCTGAAGATGAGATTATGATCCTTTACCTCAAATTAAAGAAGGCTTAAAAAAAAAAAAAAAAAAAAAAGGACTTACTTCAAGAACCATTTGACAAGTTCAAATAGTAGCTAATTCAGATACCAGCCTCTTATCAGCACCTACAACCTAATGCTTTTCATAGGTGGCATGTCTACATTGTTAAGTTATGTTATCAAATTCCCTCTAATCTTTGTAGATTATGCTTTAATTTTCTATTTTGTCACTTTTTATCAAAATTGTTTACTCGATGCTGTCTCGTTATAGGAAATAGTAACCTAGGATAATGCAGCACTTACGAGTAAAGTGGGCTTATGATACAAGCCACTTAAAGTAGATCTCACATTCAAGTTAGTAAACATCTCATGTTCTGGTATAATTTGGTTTATTCCCAGGACCTGTGGGGAAAATAGTGCCATAAACTTACTTTTTTTGACCCTTAAAATAGTCCTAGATTTCCAGTCTTTGGCTACTTTATTTAAATTGATTGAAACCCAGTCATTCTTCTGACTCTCAAAAGTCTGTACGTGGGAATTATTTTAAATTCAAACTCTATATTCCTCAAACTTAGCCTCTTTACATCCAAATCTTTCCTTTGAAAGTTAGAACTTTAATGCTGTTAGCGAGAGCAGTTTTCCTGTCCTGAAGAATCATGGAAACACAATCTAGTTTTGTACCCCTGGCCTCTGGATTTTGATGCACATCGAATTTGATGCCAGGAGTTACACAGAAAAGTCAATAACCATCCGTGGATCATTGCCTTGCTATGCCGTTGGGTGAATTAGTCTGCTGGTGTAATGTGCTCCAGCTTGTGTAATGGACCTATTTAGTAGCAAGACAACAGCCATATGAAACACCTGGGTGGTCTTCCAGGGTACTTTCAAGTGGATTAGATTTCAGTTATCTAATGTGAGGTCATGAAGGCTTAGACAGCTGGGGCCAGTTCCACGTCATGGGTAGAATATGACCCCTGCCTACTAGATGCATGAGGTAAAAGGTACTTGAGGTCAAAGCTGACCCCTGGGCTCCAGAAACAGCTATGGGTCAGCAATTGAGGTCTCAAGCACCAGTTACAAGTGTTGGAAAAGTCTCCATGTAGGACAGGAGTCAGATTTTCCTTTGGCACTTTCATTAGACATGTCCCTTGCTAGGAAAGCCTGGTTTCTGCATTTTCTGGATTGAACTTCACTTGATTGACTCTTGTTTAGAATTTTAAGTGTTGTTAAACAGAAACTATGCCTTCCGTATCAGAAGTCATGGCCTGAGAAGCATTAAGTTCCTTTGCTGCCTCACAAAAGACAACATTTGGGGCACGCAGGCATTGGCATAACACCATCTTTCGAGTGTTCCTAAGAGATGATGGTGGTTCCATAATGCACCACTTCTTACAGTCCTGCCAGGGACTTTGAACGATCCAATAAAATGTAATGATCAAAGGTTTCAAATGCAGCTGATAAGTCATATAGATTTGTGCCCAGGATGCCTTAAATTGACTTGTGGATGTTTCTCATCTATCATGAAGGACTTGGTGATTTGAATTTAGTACTTTGATGTTGCCAGTAATTGTTTGCAACTGCAGCTGAATGGCCTGAAGGCATTGCTGATTTCTCCCTTTCTCATCTTGCAAAGAGCTAGTGAAGTAGTCTTTCAGAGGCTGTTCTCAACTCAGTGGGAACTGTGGCCTAAAATTTAGGACAAAAGAAAGATTCTATAAACACTTGGAATAGAACAACATCATTGCCCTAATGAACCATCCCCGATGTGTTCCCTGGTGAGTCCAACAGTCCTCCCAAGTCGGAAGTCACTCCACTGGACACGTACTAAGATTCATTTTCTGGCTTTTATAAGGGAGTTACTAAAGAAACCATTGGGATATCTCTGCTTATTCTTTCAGTAAATGTTTTTCATATATTAATCTGCAAATGTCTTTCCAAATTGTATTTAATATTTAAACCAATTTCTCAATACTTGAAAACAATGCTTTGGATTGTCCCTTCTTGGAAGCCTCACTGCTGTTTTACTTAGGTTAAATTAAAACTCTCCCATTTTAGGACGACCTTCTAGTGATGTTCTTCTAACCACAATCGTTTGTGTCCTCAACCACTTTCTCCTCCAGTCACTTGGTCCATGCCTATTTTCTGACTAAGCAAATCTTAGTATTCATGCATGAATGTTTAGCCTCTAAAACCATGTGTCCATCTACCTATTATAAATATTATAAATATCTTATTTATTATTCTAATTTATCAATTTGTAGTCTTCTGCATTTAAAAACTTCCAGGGGTGCCTGGGTGGCTCAATTGGTTGAGTGTCTGACTCTTGATTTCCACCCAGATCATGATCAAGCCCCATGTCAGGCTACATGCTCAATGTGGAGTCTGCTTGAGATTCTCTCTTCCTCTGCCTCTGCCCTTTCCCACTACTCATTCTCTCTATTTCTCTCTCAAATAAATAAATCTTAAATAAATAAATGAATGAATGAATAAAAGCTCCTCCTGAGAATCTATTCAAGTAAACTCAACTGCTGTCCTTCTAGTTATTCCACAGGTTGTCATAAATCTTTTGCATATTGATTAACCTCATAAATATCTAGGAGGTAAGATTGTAAACTATAGGAAACTAAAAGATCGACTGGGCAATGGATTCCTTCATAAACCACAGTAATTGACAAGACTGTAGTCAATATTTCAGAGCCTCTATGAGGTTATTTAACACTGGTGTTGATGTCACTTTTATGCTCATTTATCATCAAGTTGCAAGGGTGATAGCATATGCCGCATTAGTGCGACTAGTGTTTGTTTTAAAATAAATGTTGATGATGAATAAAAAAAGTGTTAGGTAGTGGGAAACAAGCCTGACAGTAGCAGTTTATTTACATATTAGGGACACAGACCCCTCTCACACATGCACACACAAAATCCCCTTCTCTGGGACACTTGTGATTCCAACAATTTCTGAATTTAGAGGTTGATCTTTGTTCCTCTAGCTCTGCTTAGTTCAATTTGGCATGAATCTATTAATTATCCACTCTGCCAGGGGTCCTAAGTGATTGACTAAGGTGAGGTGCTTGCTATTAAGGAACTCACGGGGTAATGTTCCTCCACCCTACTCCCTCCCCATCAGTTTCTCATATTCTTGCTTAAGCTTTTATTCTATCCTTATCTGCACATATTTATTTGTGAATTAGTTTAGGATCTGTTTTCCACCAGCCGTCTACAAGCTCCAAGATGAAACCTTTGTGGGTGGTGGGCTGATCATATCCAGAGTGCCTAGAAGACTGCCCAGTATATTTTGGGCATTCAGTAAACACTAAATTAGTAAATTAAGGGCATACAACAAAAATAGAACTACAACTAGACACCTAAGACAAAGTGAGATGTGACATACCCTAAAATGGTACAGAGCAGATCTACATTTTGTAGGTTTCTCAATGTATCACATCTGGTGAGATTGCTATTTAAGAAAAGGACCAGGGACATCTGGATGGCTGAGTTGATTGAGCGTCTGACTCTTGATTTCAGCTCAGGTCATGATCTCAGGATTGTGAGATCAAGTCCCACATTGGGCCCCCTGCTAGGCATGAAGCCTGCTTCGGATTCTCTCTCTCTTCTCCTTCTCCCCCTCCCGATCCCCCTCTCTCTTACTCTAAGAAACAAACAAACATAAATTTGAAGTTAAAAAAAATATTGGAGATGTCAAAATATATGAAAAAATATTTAATGAAATACTAATTGATTACATATTAAAATGCCTACACATAACTATTACACTTTTTTCCTTATAATTTTAGCTTCATGTTCTTCAGTAACCTCTTCATATGTAATATTTTGTATACATTGAATGAATGATTCAGTCTTTGCTATAGCATGGTTATTCGAAATGCTGTTTAAATAATATTAAGAATGTATAAACATAGGGCTTTGCAAATACATTTTTGTAAGCTGTGAAACTGCTACAGGTTTGCATCTCACTAGCATGGGAATTTTAATTCTATGCTGCATTTTCCATATAGGATAGAACTTCCTATTTGTCAAGGTATCAGTAAGAACTGAATCATTTGAATACTGGATTATATACAATTTTATACATCAGATGAGTGGAAGAATTTTCTGTAGATTAGCTTCTGGCTCTGGGCATTTCAAATCTTATTTATCTTCCAGTACCCACACCTTTCTATGTGGGTACAAAAAGAGCACAGTTATTTCTGTATGTCACCTGGCTCTCTACCTTTGTGTTCTGACGCTCAGTGAACCAACATAGTAACAGGATTCTACCTATATTCCTCATTGGGATGACTGCTAATAACTATATACAATGTGCTCTCTGAAGCATACAGATATAGTCTGTTGTATTCAAATGAGATATATACCCAACTGATTTTCCCCTTAATTGGATCCCAGGAATGTCCTTGGCCACTCTAGGCTTACCGAGCAGGAGGAGTCTTCAGAGTTGAAAGAAATAGAATTAACTTATGGCAATTAAACTATTATATTTATGTAAAGTTTACAAAATCATATTATCATGTGATCGTGTTACTTAGTTTCCTCCTGGTATCTTGTGCAGGGCCCTAAAGTTATACTTCATTAGCTCCATAGCCAATCTGAATCTGGTATTCTAAAGAAGTAGAGGTTATTTATGAATTTAAAGACTGGATGGGATTACAGCTGATTGTATTAGAGAATCATAATTTAGAACCAGCACAAACACTGAGTCTGCAGGGCATTTTTAGGCAATGGCAGATAGTCCTTTTTGGCAAGTATCGCATGGCAAAAAAACGCAATACAAGATGTAATCAGAGAGGTAGGTTGGGGGAAACCAGTGAGCTCCTTGAATACCAGAATGAGAAATTGGAGGTTGATTTGAATAGGTCAGAATCCTTCCTTCCACCTCTATGATTTGGGAGCTTTTATTTGGCTTTATTAATTCAGGTATTTTTATTTGTGCTTACTAATGCATTGTTCCTTTCTTAGCGTATACTTTTCAAAAATCAAGACCTTTGCTTGTGTTGAAACTCCTCGGTAGCTTGTCATTGCTTTGCCTTTTTAATATTTTAAATTTTACTCTGACCTAAAATGATCACTTCTGTATTTCTTCCATCAGCATTGCTGAAACATCTACAGTGAAATTTGTCCCTTTATTCCTTGCCATTGTTCTTAATATAACGCTTGGGACCTAGGGCATATCTAGCACATGACATTAACTGACTTTAAATAGCATGAGTATATCAATATTGTGAAATAGTTTAGGTGATACAAAAGATTCTAGATTTATGTATAGTAACTGGCTAAAATGTGAAAAATTCAATAGAAGAAAAAGCCTCAGAAATACAGCAACAATATACTGTGAGTTGAAGGCATAACCATTTTCAGAGAAAAGTATAATTTCCAGTAAAGGTCAGTTGAAACCCCCCTCACTTGTTTTTATAGCAGTGGCACTATAAGCAGCTTTCCAAACAGTGAAAGATCTCTTACCATGTATGTGCCCATTTGTATCTGTTACGTAGCTGGTAACTATTCTGTGAATTACTTGCATTTATCCTTCCGCGCTTTCAACAGGCATGGTTTTTGCAACACACAATGAAAGAAAAAATGCTACTCTTCATCAACTTGAACTTCTTTGCTCCTTTTATGGCAATACTGGGAGTTACTTTCCTAAAGGAATAATATTTAAGATTAAAGTATTTGGACGGCTACAATTCTGCTAAAATTTGACTTGGTTTCTCTCATGTGGTTTTTCCATCATGGTGTCTGAAAGCATGTCACAGCTGCCCCATTCATCACAGGTCAGGCGCCGAAGTTGGTCAAGCACTCCTGTAGCGAAAGTGGTCTCTTCTTGGCCCTTTGCCATAAATTGTGCCACTGTAGATATCATTACCAGGTGTTTGTTTATTTGTTTGTTTAATGGGTCTCCAGATATCAGTGCAATGGAGTTTATTAAGTATTGATTGAAAGGCCTTATCTAGCACCCATAAAATCCTTACAGAAAAGGAACTCTAGTTGTCTCCTTTACAAATGATGTACTACTTTCACTCATTATTTTTATTGAGTTATTGATGGGATTAATAGGAAGAAAATACTGATAAAACATTTAAGCCATCTGCAAGAGAGATCATGCACTCCAGAGAGGTGCTGGTGTGCCTTGGCTAGTGGGTCAAACATCTTGCCAGACATGCCCATGTGACTATCACTTAATATTTTCCTTTTAGCTACTCATCCCCCAAATCCTTGCCTTTTATCTGTATCTGTGTATCCAAATCTTCCTTTCCGCCGACCTCCTTAGATGAAAATAATGGCCCCTGCATTGAAGAGCTGTCATTTCCCTTTTTCTCACATACCTACTCAGAGAATGTGACCCTGCGGTAGAAAAGTGTCAAGTGAATAAAATGGGGTAGAAATCAAGTCCAAGAGACTTAGAAACTTAATTTCTCTGGCCTTCAATTTTCTAATTGGCTGTATAAATCATAGAACTATCTCTTTGTAGATCTGGAATGGGACTTTAGTATAGCTTATCCAACACGCTTGCTTAGCTGATGAGGAGAGAGGTGAGACTCTGAGATAGAGCAGCTTCCTGGAAGTTACGCAATGCCAGAGCCACCTCTAGAAGGCAGATCTCCTGACCCATAGTCTCTCTTCACCGTAGCTCGGGAGGACGTATCCATATTTTAATGTCAACATGATTCAATTAATGTCACATTTATTCAATGAGCGTTGAAATACAGGATAATTGAAAGGCATTCTTCTACATGCTGACTAGTACAAACTAGTATTAACACAATGTACTATGTGAAACCAAGATGCAGCTCATGACTGCCTACTCTTAATATTGTTAATATACTATTAATATTGATTACCTGGAAAAACGTATCTTTTCATATTTATCACTTTTTAAGTTTGTAAGCTTTTTAACCGTTGGCAATTCATTTTTATCCTCAAAGTGAAACATTTACCAATTTAGGTGTATTTCAATAGCTTTTTCCCCTTTCATATTTATCTTGTTATCCTCAGTGTCAGTAGCATTGACAAGAGAACGTGTTTTTCCTTCTTTTAACTGGCTGTTTTGGTGATTTGATAATTCAGTAGCACAGAAGTAATCCCTTAGAGCAAAGGAAAATAGAAACTCTAAAAAGACCAGGTTTTATCCCCTGTCTGTACATAAACAGTTGATCTTGTAAACTCCAGTCCCTTTCTCCATTCTTACACCCCACCTTCCCTGTAGGTTGGCCTTTGTGGCTTTGTTAACCACTTGCCAGGCTAGATTCCCTTTCTTTCTGAAGATTCTGTAAGAATGTAAATTCTATATTTCTCATTGTTTTGCATGTGATGCCATTGCTACACCTGTACCAATGCCTCCTTTTTTCTTTTATTTACTTCATCTTTGTCTCTACTCACTAGTTCTGGAAGCCAAGATGATTTCTAATATGAACTTCATACTTGTCTTTATGAATGCCCAACTGAACATCTTTTGTCTTATTTCTCACACATCTCAAGATATTGTGGATTGAAAGCAAATGCTTCTAACCCTCAATGGGCTAAAGCCAAGATTGGTAGGTTTGTTTGTTGGTTTGTCTTTACTGAGACAAGTCACAGCAGTTGCTGAAATTTTCCTATTTCTTTCTCTCTTCCCTAAACAAGAAGTATAAGAAAGATTTTAGATTTCTCTTTTATGCTTCTTCTCATTTGTTCTGTATGTGTAGTCCTTACTAAATTCTCCCCCATGTATTCCCTCTAGTTAGCCATTCTATTTCTGCCTGTGACTGCTGAGTTTCTAACCATTTCCTTCACTTTGCCCTTCAGGCCTCTTTGGCTTGAGTCCACCAACTTCCTACAGAATGCCTTGTTGGCACATCAACTGGGACCCCCTAGAACTCTTCAGGTATCAATCACTCTAGAATGAATAGCAACAATATTGATGACAAGCTAGCCTTTCGGTTTTGCTCACGAAAATCATTAACCATTTTTAGATAAATCACTACTGTTATAGTACAGCTTAGAACATGTACTTTTGTGATGTTTGATATAGGATTCGTGTTTTTTTTTTTTTTTTCCTCTGCCCACTGAGGCATCATGTGGATAAGATTCTTCTGGGCTTTGGTTTCAGTCTCTATAACTGCCTATCTTTCTAAGATGTCTTTCAACATCTCCAAAACAGAATTTTATATACAACATATCATCTGTCATTTATACTAATTCCATCCCAAACATATCCTCTAAACATGGAAAGAATCCATCCAGGGGTGTGTGTGTGTGTGTGTGTGTGTGTGTGTTTGTGTGTGTGTAAGAGAGAGATTATAACAAAGAGACAGAACTTATATAGGTAATTTGAATTTGTGTTGGGGGCAGCCCTGGTAGCCCAGCAGTTTAGTGCCTGCCTTTGGCCCAGGGTGCGATCCTGGGGACCTGGGATCGAGTCCCACGTCGGGCTCCCTGCAAGGAGCCGGCTTCTTCCTCTGCCTGTGTCTCTGCCACTCTCTCTATCTGTGCCTCTCATGAATAAATAAATCTTAAAAAAATAAAATAAAGAATTTGTGTTGGCCTTTATGTCTTGCATGATTCATTAATGTACCAATTTGGTCCTTTAACAAGTTGCTGCTTCTTTCAGAACTAAAGAGTTCTAACTGACAAAAAGAATCAAGTGACTCTCCTCTGGTTCCCCTTATTTACATTTATAAGGGACATTGGACAAGTAATTGTACCCCTTTGAATTCTAATTTTACCATTATTAAAATGGTGATTGAACATTGGGAGATGTGCCATTATTCACAGACACCCAGGAACTGACTCCAGTGCTGGTTGGTACAAGGCCTGGAGAACCTGATGAGTCTAATCATCTTCTTGAAGAGAAGTACAGTGAGTCTGTGAGTAATTTTGTCCTGAGCCTAACATAAGCCCTGGGTGTGCATGAACAGTGCTCCAGAAAGAATTTAGACTTTCCTGATATGGCAAGACCCTATCTTCAAGGACAGTCACCAGCAGCTACACACTTGATCAGGAACTCTTCTGCTTAGAGGGATACCACTTCTCTTTGATGCTCTTTGACTTCCATTAAGTTTCTGTGCATATGCCTAAATAAAATGGGACTTGATCCAGCCTACAGTGTGCCTATTCATTGGTATGAGTTCAATAATCCATAGATAACCCCACTGGAACTCTGTATTGGTACTTACCTGTGTGTAAACTGTTCTTTGTCCTTATATCCTCTTTTTTTTTTTTTTTTTTTTAAATAAAGCCTGAGTAAACACCATAACAACTCATCTTAATATTGGCTACCTCTTTTACAGCTCCTGATGTGCAATGAGGCCTCAAATATTTAACCATGCGGAAAAACATAATGCAGTTGTATAAGAATTTATGCTTTAAAATACATAACATTTCTTATTTTATTTGGGCTTTATTGCCAGTAGCTTTTAAACTATGATTCCAAGGAATACTAATATTCTTTTGAGCTGAACTGAGGACTTTTGCCTCTCAAATCTAATAATAAGGGTCTTTTCTTAATTAACTGAAAATACCAATGAATAATGGGTTAATTTTTTTTTTCCATTTTTGAGTTCCCTACACCCTGAAAGCTCTGACTTTTAAGTCCATACCTGGTTTAGCACAGAATTATGTTTTACTATTTTAATTTACATATTATTTCATGAAAATTGACTTTCAGGTGTTTAGATCTTTGAGCATATAATGTTCACAACAATAGCAAGTGCTATTAATTCCTATTTATGGGAGTGGAGGTGGTGGTGGTGCAGATTTCCTGCATGAAAACTGCACAACAGTTCCATGTACCATGCATAGCCTCTTTTATTTCAGCCTTACATCACTTCTATGATGTATTTTTATCACCAGATTTATTTTTATTTTTATTTTTTTTGAAGATTTTGTTTATTCATGAGAGACATAGAGGCCGAGACATAGGCAGAGGGAGAGGCAGGCTTTCTGCAGGGAGGAGCCTGATGCAGGCCTCAATCCTAGGACTCCAGGATCATGACCTGAGCCAAAGGCAGATGTTCAACCATCGAGCCACCCAGATGCCCCCATCACCAAGTTTTAAATGATGAGACTGTGTCACCAGGCATCCCAGTGTCACAGACCCAGGGAAAGGAATCTCAGTTTCACAGCTCCAAAACCCGTGATCCTCTCCACTATACAGATGCATGATAGTTCTTAGAGTCTAATCTTACTGTTAGGTTATAAGCTCCTTTAGTGCAGAGATTGTTTCATTTACTTTTTCCCTCCCACAGAAAATTCTATAAAATTGGATGTGGTTGTCTCCCTTTCATTTCTGCTAGTGATGCTTGCAAGGTGGGCTTTCTCCTCTATTACCTATACCCAAGGATTTCCCCCAAATTGTCTCCAGTACTTGGAATTACTGATCTTCTGTTCCATACTAGGGTATATCTTTGTCTTTAATTTATAACTCAGCCTGTTCTGGCAGTCACCTACAAATGAGGCTTGGCAATTAAAAAAAAACAAATATTAAATGAATTTTAAGTTGCCAAGGGAAGGGTTGTTTAAAACTCTCTGAGATAGCAGTTCATATTTAAATATGCTCATTATTAATTCCAGTATGAAATAATTTATATTTGTTATTAACACATGACAACAGCCAAAGGAAAATTAGAAGATGACTCAACAGGAGACATTCAAGTGTGGAATCCAGAAAAATGAGAACAAAAGTTAATCCCAATAAGTTGGGAGTGTGATTAAGATCTAGCTATCTTAGTTTGGCTTTTTATTTAATATTCCAAATAGTGGGTACAGTGGTACAAAAATGATCTTGTTCTGGGAGATACAGTGTAGTATTATGGCCTATAGATTGAATGCACAATCTCAAATTCATATTATCATAGAATTATGTCTTAAATAAGTTAGTGTTTTGTTATCAAAACAGCATACAGGGCACCTGGATGGCTCAGTTGGTTAAATGTCTGCCTTGTACTTAGGTCATGATCCCAGAGTCCCAGGACCAAGTCCTGCATCAGGCTCCCCACTCAGTGGGGAGTCTGCTTCTTCCTCTGACCCTTCCCCTTCTCTTGCTCTCTCTGTCTCTCAAATAAATAAATAAAATATATATATTTTTAAAAAGCAGACATTGGTGGTAAGTGAAGAGTCATGACCATGTCCTTAGAGTTGTAAGAAAATTATCTGGGCAGCCCTGGTGGCTCAGTGGTTTAGCACCGCCTTCAGCCTGGGGTGTGATCCTGAAGACCCAGGATCAAGTCCCACATCAGGCTCCCTGCATGGAGCCTGCTTCTCCCTCTGTCTGTGTCTCTGCGTCTGTCTCTCTCTCTTTCTCTCTCTCTCTCTTTCTCTCTTTCTTTCTTTCTTTCTTTCTTTCTTTCTCTCTCTCTCTCTCTCTCTCTCTCTCTCTCTCAGTGCCTCTCATGAATAAACAAAATCTTAAAAAAAAAAAAAAAGAAAATTATCTAGTGTGCCTTTAAGAAAAATATATTTATTATCCAGGAAGAATAACAAGTCCTCGCACTTCTTCTCTCACCCTCTGTCTTTCTCTGTCTCATGTGCACACACATATATTCTGTATATATTCAAATATGTGTGTGTGACTCAGCTGAAAAAACAGTGCAGTTGTCAATCACTAAAATTTCCATTTCTGTGCCTCAGAATCAACTTATTTTTGGACCTCAGTGTCCCATACTGTTTTCACTTGCTTTTGATTTGTTTGTTTTTTAACCCAGTTTGAGATTGTTGGCATGCACTGTCCTGGTCCGGGTTAAATGTTTAGAAACAAACTGGAGTTTCATAGAGTATTGCCATTCTCTTCATAATTTTTAGGATAATAGGTTACTTCTGAGGATACCACATTTAGACTGACTTGATGTTAATGGTAATTCAAAGTACCTGAATCAGGGGAAACAAATATTGGTACAGGACTGGGACTCTATTATTTTAAGATTTTTATGATATTTTATCTTCCTCTTATTTTCTTTTAATGTCTCATTCAAGAAGAGTTGCCAGCCATGTAACCATTGCTATGTCACTTGCTTAAGAAATTTTTAGATGGGAATAGAGGAATTAGGGAATAATGTAGTAAAATGTTTATTAATAAAAAAGAAATAATGGAACATAGACTTTATAATGCCTTTTAGATAGCGTTTCATCCTCAGTGGCATGTTAACTTCTTATTATAAAAGAAGTTATTTATTAAAAAGCAACAGTGATGGAACGTATTAGCATCTGTATTTTTTGTACACAGAATAAAAATATTGGAGCACATATAAAAATCAGATTTGTAAATAACTTCAAGATGGATTCACTTTTTGTAACTATCATGTAAAATGAGATATGAAAAATATTCTTTTAAACAGCAATAACTCCAGAGAGTTGGGGGAGATTTTTTCAGAATATTGATAATGGAGAATTGCATTTCTACTGCTTTACATTTCTTCCCCAAAGCATGCAAATAAAAAGAAAGTTTTTACATGAGAGCAATTTTAGCCTACAACAGGATTTTTTTTGAGAGTTTCCTCTACAGTGGCCAATTTTGTATGAAAAAAATTATTTTAGTCCTAATTGCAGGCAGACTAGTTAGGTCGCTAGCTCTGTTAAGGTTGAATTTCACTTGAACTTTGTAATAGTATGATCTTTTCTCAGAATTTAATAACTGGCTCAAATATTTAATAGTGGAAGCTTTCATTAAATTAAAAAGAAATCAAGATATATTTTTAGAAGAACTAACTTCTTTTCCTTATCAGTTTTATCGACTTTAGGAGAAAAGGAAGAGAATAGAACCAATCTCTTTCTGTACTTAAATAGACATTAATGCTATAACCCCAGCAAATAATTTATTTCAGTGTATATCATCCTTCAAAAGATCGGAGAATCACCAAATGGTGGCAATAACTATTCTCCTAGCTCTGCTGAATAGCAAATTGCACCAACTGTGAATCTCTTCACTTGTCTACTGGATAATCATTCTTTTTAGTACTCACATACATTCTCTAGATCAGTTTCAGATTGCACACCGTCAACTTCTTCATTGCCTAATAGTTTTTGGGTAAGTACAATGACTCGTTTTGAAATCAAGTGGGGAAAGATGAGAGTTGAAAGATGTTGTTTCCATGTGTCATTCTGTAAATAGATGACAAAAGATCATGAAATGGATTAATTTACAAGCATCCTTAGAAATGGAATGTTTTGACATAAAAGCATGTTGTAAACCTTTTTTAATTAAATTGCATTGTACCATGCACTCTCTTCTCCCCAGGGTTCTGTTGACCTCTCACCTCTTATTTTGTCCTACAGGCACTCCACTGCTGGTGAGGAGAAGCAGTGACCCAGCGCCAGGCCCACCTGCTGATGCCCAGCCAAGTGCTTCACACCCCAGTGGCCAGAGTCTGAAACCTGTTATTCTAGTAGGTATCCTGCAGTTTGCATTTCTAATGAAAGATCAAAGTACCTTACCCAAAGACTAACTGGGACTTTGCAGTCTTAAGTAAGTTGATCATTAGAGAGCATTTGATAGGATATATAATAGTATTAGTTAGTGATAGCTACTATGAGCTATTACTGGAATACAAGTTCTCGTGGTAGCTATTAATTACATAGCACTGATTATGTGCCAAGGATTCTTTTAAGTGCTTTACACTAAGTCATTTAAACTTCCACATCAAGGTAAGCACAAATTTTTGCCTCCATGGTACTGATAATGAAATTGAGGCACAGGAAGGTTTAGTAATTTGTCTAAGGTCACAGCTAGTAAGTGACACGGTCAAGAATCTAACCCCAGGTGGTTTGGCTCCAAAGTCTGTGCTCTTAACCAGCACACTACACTGTTGAATTCCTTCCATCCTCCTGCTTTGAATTGCCCAAGGATATAATTTTATATGTTTTCAATGTGTTAATGCCGTGCTTTTTGAAGTCATACCACGATGAATGGTCATATAGTTTCAAGATACCATTTTCATATTATGTGGTGCCAGCACTGGGTTTCTAGAACTCAACACTCAAATTAAAGAGAAATAAAATTATGTACCAGAAGTGCTTATAACAAGACACACTTATAACTGATCGGTTAAATGGAGAATGAATCCTGAAGAGACAATGTCCTCCTTTCATATGGTACTGTTGGATCTTTCTGATACATCCTGAGTCACTTGGAAGAGTTACAACTGTGGTCGATCCTTTGAAATAGGTGCAATAGGTGATCTTCAGTAGCATAGCCATATTAAAATGATTCCTAGGAGAAGACTCTTCCCCATTTTAAGTTTCACTCTCTGTAGTGCCTTAAGAAAAATAAAACAATGTTTTAGAGCTATATAAAGATGCTGAATGAGCTAACTGGATTTTCCCAGTTTGGTGTAAAATGTTCTTATCAAGAACCAGAGCCAATGTCTACGAATTAGGAGTCACTATACCAAACCATTGAGTATTCACTAATAAGTTTGTGGCAATATTTTGGCATATTTTCTTGGTAAACATCAAAGTATTTGAGATGTAATGTTTCTCCACCATCCTTTTAAGGAAACATATTTAATGGAACATTACGTTAATAAAAATCAGGTGTCTGTGTTCTACTTTAATGGTGAGTTTAAACAGAACCAGTATGTGGTAGGGTGTGTGTGTTTAACACACTGATTGAGACCATGTTAAGCCCAAGTATATTGGATTGGAGGAAGAGAAGCTATATAAATGAGAAAATTTAGTTTATTGCTTACTTTTACAATGTCAATATACCCCAAATCAGAATGTATCTGATTTTGTTACCATCAGTTACATGCAGAAAATCACCAGTATTTAGTTCAATGTTTTTATCACTTAGGTTCTATGTTTAGACCAATTGAAAATACTCGATACTGTTTTCCCTACAGGAAAAGGACTACTGTGTTTCTGTTAAATCCCATATTCTTGCTAAATTATGATACCACTGACTTCTAGGTTGAGATATTTGATGAGGGAGCAAGCATATTATTACTAGCAAAGATGCAAATCCTAATTCAAGAAGAAAAGCTGGCACCCCAGATCCTTTTACCTAAGTGTATGCAAGTTAGCAAGCAGTGACTGAGTCTGTGTGTATCAACAGTAAAAAGGGAAACACATTTCTTCCTCTACTCAGTGTTCTCTGTGGCTGATGAAATGCAGATCTGAGACCCAAAGAATAGAGTCTGGTCCTTGGCTTGCCATAGAATATTGGCACATCCTAGTCTTCTCTTTCTTCAATTGTAAAATAATGTCCAAGCAAACTTTAAGCCTTATCAGTCCAAGGTGTAGACATTGTGCCCTATTTATCTTTCTATCTCTAGTGCCAGGTACATGGAGGGTGCTTAGTGGACTTAGGAATGCAGACACATATTAGTCTGGGAAAAGTTCTAGAATTTCTCAGCAGTTTATCCACTTTTTCTCATTTGGCTCTTCTCTCTGTTCCCCAAAAGATCCACCAGGTAAATGTTTATCTGCTCCAAAGTCTGATTCACCTCAGGTAAGAGACAGATAGTTTAACTGCTATACCATGAAGAGCAGGCAAAGTTAGTAAAGGAAGACATTTAATTGAGTCTATTTTACCTAAAAGAAAAATATGTGTATGCATGCATGTGTGTATTATGATTTTATTCATTTATTCCTGTGTATCCTAACTCATGGACTATTTAGACATGTATTGTCCAATATTCTAGCCACTCAGCCTGTGTGGTTATTGAGCACTGGAAATGTAATTTGACTGTGATGTACATCATGGACTTTAAAGATTGAGATATTAAAAAAAGACTAATATGAAAGATCTCATGAATAATTCTTATATTGACTACACATTGAATTAATACTATGGTATATTAGGTTGAATAAAGCATCTTATCAAAATTATTTTTACCTGTTCCTTTTTAAAGGATGGCTGCTAGAAAACTTATCTGTGGCTCACATTCTATTTCTATTGGACAGAACAGCTCTCGATAGAAGTAAAATTGGATATAACATTAATGAAATGGTTTGAGACTCTTGGGAGGAGCTCTTTGAGTTGCACATCATCTCTGGGGTACCAGTCTTATTAGGTTTGCCTGGGGCAGTCATAGTCTGTGCCTCTTGTTTTGGCATAATTATTAAGAGTGTCCACACTAACTCTCAGAGGTATCCATGTATGGATGATAAATTATGTGGCACCCTACGTAGAGCCTCATAGTCACTTTCATGGTTTGCTCTGTGATAAGAGGACCGGGCTTGCAGGGAAACCAAGGGAACCCAACCGCAACTCTCTCATCGGAGCACACTGCAGAGAGGGGTTGGTGTGGCCAGCGCCTTAGCCCAGGGAGAACAGGATTGGATTCCGCAGATTCATTCCTATCTCTAAGATCTGATAGTTCTACTTGGTGCATCCTCTACAACTTCAGCGGCACCATACTTGATGCCTGTGATTTAATAAGTGATGATGAATATAGGAATGTGTGATAATACAGCCATGGTGCAACTGACATGAAGAATAATTGTTTGAAACACTCTGTTCAATTGCATTGCATTTCAATATCCAAAGGAAGAAAAACAATCAAAATTTCCATCTCTTAAACTGAGTGTTCACATGTACGTAATTCACAGAGGGCAGAGCCCCAAGTGGGTTATGTTCAGTCATTCCCAAGAAATGAAACTTACAACCCACAGCTTAAAAAGCTGTAAGGATGATTATTTGACACATTTGATTATGTTGAAATATTGCCTTTAAACCGTAGTTGATGACTGTTATTTTTACTTGTACTTCATTAGACTGATTATAGCAGGAAGAATTTTCTTTGATGCCAAGAGATACATGTTTGTGAAAAGTTAGAAAAGTTGCACTTGTTTTCTGTCTGGTTACATTATTACAAATTGGTTATTTAAGACGTACACCCTCAGACAAGGTGAAGTTTTAAAAAGCTTTTAAATTAGACAAATCAAATTCTCTACAAGCCTCAAATTCTGTATATTGAAAAGCCACCAAATCTCACTATTTGTTACTTAGAGTAGCAACAGCTAGACAGCATGGGAACTTATTTTCTTTCTTCTTCTTTTCATAAACCCATCAGTTAATCAGAATAGCATAATTATTAATGTACAAAGCATAATGACTATTTATCTTTCAAGGCAATAGAAAATCCAATTCTACTGACTGCTTTTGAATTAAAGAAAGAGAATCCTGGGGGCAAAATGTAATAGTGGGAGTCTGCTTATGGGATGTCTTACCTCACTTGCCTTGATTGTAACCTGGTGTTCTTGGCTTAAGGGCATGCCATAAAACCAGGTTCTTGAAATTGATGTTCCTGAATTTGTGGGTAGAAGAGAACTCTAAAACAGATGTGATTTTTTTCTTAATATCCGGTTAACTACTATGGTTGTTTTGTGTTTTAATGACTGTTTATAGTTTCACATTTAACCCCTAAAGCAAAATGATCCTGCAGGGCGAGTAAATTAAAAAGTGGATTCCTGAAAATTATAATGCTGTGGTTGTTCTTGGATAGTAAATGACTTCGTTTGTTCTAAAACTGTTACTTGTCTTGCGTCACCAAAATAAATTAAGAAAATATTGGTCTGTCTCTTAAAAGTCCGTATCCATAATGTATACATTTTATTTTTAAAAAATAACATGGCTATATTGAGGTTATTAAATTGAGAGTCCATGGATGAGTTTCAGAGGGTCTGTTAACTCTGAAGTTTTATGCTGTGGACTGTTGCATGTGCATGCAATTTTTTGTGAAGAAGACTATTACTTTTTTTTTTTTTTTTGAGACTTCATCACTCATCAAATTCTAAAAGGAAAAAAAATATCAAGAACTACTTATATGCAGGTTTAGGATGAAACAATATGGGAAACACATCAGTTCTCAGAATTTGATGAATGATAGGGATTAAGAGGTACAATGGGATTGACACCACCCTCCCCCAAATATTAAATAATTAAGGCTATTTCCTCTTATTATCACCTTGCCCCCAACACATAGGATATAAATTCAAGATGTAAGGATGAATAGAGGTTTTTGAATTGCAGCACTTTAGTGAGTAGCAACCTGATTAGCAGCAAGAGAAAGATTGGAGGTAAAGGGAAGACACCCTGGGGAGAAGTGTTTCCAGTGGTCCTGGGCGTTCAGGGAGATGAGATGATTCTTTGTAGTTTTTCCTATTTTATCAGCAAAGATAGTAGCAAGTAGCTTCAAGTGGGAGGAAGTATTTCCAACGAACAGGAACATTCTCTGTGTTGTGCAGACAACATCTTGGAGCATTGATTTGAGAGATTTTCCTCTATGCGTCACATATATTGAAATCATCATCAGTGTTGATCCCAGTTTAAACATTTTCACATCTATGAAAGAAATCATTTAAATATTACAGAGAAATATTAATAGCTTGGCTTTTAGTATTAAAATCATCAAATTGTCACTGAGAGATGTCACAGGACTTTTGGTTGTGGATCACTGACTGTCAGAACCCAACAATAGAAACTTAACATTTTGAATAACCAAATCATATTTTTCTATCTGTTAGGTATACAATTAAGTAGCTGTGGAAATATTGCAAAGAGTAATTGTTGTAGACACTGATGTAGATTGAAAGGAAGACTCTATTCATTGTCTTCCAAAGGGGAGAGATGGATGCCAATGAGCAAAAGGGAGGGAGAAATAGCATGTAATATATAATTGGTTATTTAGAGATACTGAAGCCTACAAAAGGTTTTTCTTTTTTTTTCCCCCTTCCTGACACAGTGATTTAATAATAGTCCTGGTGTTTGTAACTCCAGCTGTTCACGCTGTGTGCTGATAAGACCAAAGCTTGGAGACACATTGCAACGATGGTTTTCATATGGCTTTGTTTTCAAGAGATAAACCTGCCATCCAATATTTCATGGGGCCAAATGTTTACTTAGTTTGGCAAGTTTAGGCAGCTTAATTTCTGAAGCAGTTATGTCTATAAGACTTGAGTTCCAAGTGGGGAAAATCCAGAAGCCTAATTTATTCTGCAACAGAATTTTTCACCAAATCTTACAGAAGTTGGTGAAACAAATTTGGATTCTCTGAATGTACGTACCATGACTAATAAAGGAACGTGAGAAATGTGACTCCTATTTAGGTGTATGCTCCTTGATCATTCTTCTTGGGTCGAGTACGGTTCTGAAAGGCTAAAAGAAGGATCACTATTCAGAGGTTAGTTTCAGAAATTAAAAAAATAACCATGACATGTCATCTTTTGCTGTTTAAATTGATCTGCACATAATGAAAATTGAATGGGGGCACCTGGGTGGCTCAGTCAGTTCATCTTCCACTTCTTGATTTCGGCTCAGGTTGTGATCTCAGGGTTGTGAGATCAGCCCTGCATCTGGCTCCACACGCAGTGGAGTCTGCTGGAGATTCTCTCTCCCTCTGCCGCTCCCCCTGCTTACAAGCTTATGCTCTCTCTCAAATAAATAAACAAATAAGTAATTATACAAATAGAAATCTTTTTTTTTTTTAAAGAAGGGAAATTGAATGAGTTTTGCTTTCATGTCAACAGTAACTAATCCTTTAGATGCCCAAGACCATCTGGCCATGTGCCATCTGGAAAGCATAAGTTATGATGACTGTCCTCCAGAAACTTCCAACCTGAGCAGATCTAAAGCAATTAAACAACCCTAGCAATCCTCAAGCAGGTATCAAATGATCAGATAATACATTTTGAGGATCAGAATTAGTGTCCTTTGTCTTTGGTCTGCACTTTGCTCAGCCTCTCATACCCCTTGAGGGAATTCTCATGTGCAGAATCTCTGTTAGCCCTTATCTCACCCAAATATAACTACTTATTTACATGTTTGCTACAAGACTGAGCTCCTCAGAGGCATGAGTCAATATATTCATTTTTGTATTCAAGCCCCCAACACCTGACACATAAATATATGGCCAGATGATTAAAATTCTTACTTCTGAGATGGACAGAATGAATTCAATGATTCTTAACACATCTTGTAGAGATGTGCATGCTTGCATGTATGTGTATTAGAGGTATGAATGAATGTTTGAATTAGAATGTGAAAATTGTGAAATTACCTGTTCAACATACTGTTTTGCTCCCTAAATAGCTTTAGTTTAGAATTTTCTGCTTTAGGACAATGTGTTACCTGTGTTGACAAGGAGAGAGAGATGTTTAAATACAAATTCTCCACTTGGAATTAAAATGTGGGTTGACGGCTCAGGTCAGCAATTTCAATTGTGAGAAATACTTCATCTCTTTAGAGTCCTAGCAAGTGAATTCACATAGAAATTGGGTCTGAGAATAAGAGAAATTAAGAGAACAAGCTTTGACAATTTTGGAGATGAACATTATAAAGCCTAACTTTGTTCATGCCCTTGATATATGAACAGAGAATAGAAATTAATATGCATTGCAAGGGAGTCAATTATCTGAGCTCGAACGTCTTTGTCAACAAAACTGTGAATTCTGGAATCAAAAAAGTTCATGATCTTGGCAGTTATAGCCTTGTAATTTTCTAATAACTGTGTTCAAAGAATTTAGAAAATCCTTGATTAGACTGGAAACGTCTGGACAACATAACTCTCGTACGCCTACCACATCTGCAGATTTCCCCTTCGAAATGTTCCTCCTATTCCATCTTCTATAAGAGGTTCTTCTGGTTTCAAGTGATTTGGAAGAAAAGAAAAAAAAAATCCTGATATGTGAATTAATTCAAGAGTATGGGAACGTTTACAAGGTGTTCCTTAGCAAAAACACAAATGAACATCTTGTGTTAGCAGTGTGGGCAAATGTAATTTGACAGTGTTGTTTAAAATTTGTTAAAGATGATGTTTAAAGTAGCTTTATTCTAAAGGTCAGGATCTTGTGTTCTGATTGCAGCAATAACTCAGTGACCCTGAGTAAATTATTTAAATTGTGCATGATTTCCTCAAATTTCATGTAACTAAAAGGAAATAATAAATAGAAATCCTATAGGAACTTCTGTTGTTCTTAGAGACCGAAACATCCAGACTAGCAACTTCAGGGTTCCAGATTTAAATTAACTTGATGGATATGAATTCAACTTTAAAATTCCTTTTAATACCTCAATATTTATAATTGTCCATGAAATGAGATTGTATTTCTATCCAAAATACCAAAGTTTATTTTTATTGCTCAGGGTAATAATATTAAGATATGTGTGTGTGTGTATTTAAAAGGCCAAATGCACACAAAAAGGCAGCGCATAAAAACATATACCCACACATATGCGCACTTAAATTGTGTAGAAGAGAGCACAACTTAAATCTGAAGGTTCAAGTACAAGTAGATCATGTTGCTTTCAAGTGAAAACTGAAGGGTATGGACAATATCTTCTTATGTTCTGGTGGAACTTCCATGTTGTGGATACTTACTGAAAATTGATGGCATAGAAGGAAAGGGTTAATAGAAGTTTATCTTGGGAAGATTCAAGACGATTGTTATTAAGAGGAAATTTTTTTTTTCCCTTGAGCATGGTGTGATTCTTAGAAATCTCTTCTGATGGGTGATTTCTTTTTTTCTCACAACATAAACTCTTCTGAAGTACAAGTTTCATTTTGGTTTTTCCTTTCAAACTTTAGTCATAGAATGACACTGTACAGACATTTAAAAGACTTCTCTCTTTCTCAGGAGGGTGGCCCCTTTCCTAATACCTCTGTACTTTAAAACAGAATTCTGATTTAGATGAATCACATTTTAAAAGTAGCTACTGTGTGTGTTTTACGCTTGTGGAAACATACAGCGTCCTCGTAAGCAGCATGTGAGCTTGTCACCATACAGCTTTTGATGTCTGATTAGATGATCATAGGGACATCTGGAATGAGTTAGTTTTGAAGTTACTGGTGTGAGGCACTAGAGAATCCAAAGCCTTCTGACAGACTTGAACCAGTAAAAACACTGCTACTTTTAGCAAATCTTTTTTAACTTGCGACTGGCTGATGATTTTCAGACTGACATTGCCCTGATGTTTTCCAACTGACTTTCCAGGCCTCTTTTCCTACAAAGCTCCCTCCTTTTAAGCAAAAAAAAAAAAAAAAAAAAAAAAAAAAAAAAAAAAAAAAAAAAAATATATATATATATATATATATATATATATATATATATATATGGATAAATGGCATTTGTTGCAAAAATCATAAAGGATTATTCCCCTTTAAAAGGAAAAGGCAGATTCTTAAGCATCAGAAGTCAGAATTGATGGTTGATGGATTGGCTTCTAAAGAAATTGTGTTGTCTCCTTTTTCTGTGCTTTTAATTTCACTGCTATGTCGACCATCCATGCCTTCTTAAATTTTAAATAAAGTATATTTGGCAGTCAGCTATGTTCTATGAAGAGCCAAACATAAGTAAGCATCTGAAGCATTTGATATTGCTATAGTGTGATAGCACATATCTAGAACACCCATCAAAAGTTCACACATTCATCAAGTCAAAATGTCATTGGAATAGTCTCAGCATATATAGGCATTGTTGAATTAAGGGTCGTTTCATTTGTCCAGTGAGGTTTTTACTAGTATAAGATGGTTCCTTATTGTTTTATGAATAAAATGATTATGTACCTATAAGTATCTGAAACTACAAAATTTGGCAGGCCGTTCTCCTGCATTGAAACACCTGACCATTTCCCATGCCTCCAGGTTCTATTTTGAATTTCTTGGCCTTGATAGGACTTTTTTTTTATTGTGGTAAAATACACATCATATTTTCCATCTTAACCGTGTTTTAGGTGTACAGTTAAGTGGTACTAGGTATGTTCACAATTTTGAGCAACCATCTGCCATCCGTCTCCAGGACTCTTTTCATCTTATAAAACTAAAACTCTGTACCTATCATTCAATGGAGAAAGGAGAATAAAGTTATCTTTTTTTAGTGTGGTGGAATGTACGTAACGTAAAATTTACATTTTAATCATTTTTCAGTATACAATTCAGTGGTATTAAGTACATCCGTGTTGTTGTGCAGCTGCCAGCCATGATCCATCTCCAGAACATTTTCATCATCCCCAGCTGAAATTCTGTACTCTGTAAATAGTGACTGCCCACTTCTTTCTCCCCAAGCCCACTGTTCTATGTTCTATTTCTATAAATTTGACCATTCCAGGTATTTCATGTTAAGTGGAATCAGACAATATTTGTCCTTTGGTGTCTGGCTTATTTCACTTAGCATCATGTTCCCAAGGTTCATCCATGTTGTTGCATGTGCCATAATTTTCTTCCTTTTTAAGAACTAGTATGTGTGTGTGTGTGTGTGTGTGTGTGTGTATCGCATTTTGCTTATCCATTCATTTGTTGATAAATGCTTTTGCTACCTTCCTTTTTTTAGCTATTGTGAGTAATGCTTCTGTGGATGTGGGTGTACAAATATCTTTTAGACCCTGTTTTCAATTATTTTGGTTGTACACCCAGAAGTGGAATTGCTGGATCATATAGTTATTTTGAGTTTTTTGAGGAACCACCATACTGTTTTCCACAGTAGCTCTACCGTTTCGCATCCTCACCAATAAGTTTCACAAGGGTCCCCAGTCTCTCCACATCCTAACATTTGTTATTTTCTATTGTTTAGATAGTATCCATCCTTATAGGTGTGAAGTGGCATGTCCTAGTTTTGATTTGGATTTACCTAATGGCTAGCGATGTTGAGCATCTTTTCAGGTGCCTATTAGCCATTCATATCCAGGTCTCCCCCACTATCAAAAGTAGAATGTCCCAGTGAAAACGTTTTGTAAGCCAACATGGCATGAAGCATGAAAGCAATGACGATTAATTTATATGGGAAAAGTTTTAAGCATTCCCATACCCAAAAAGTAACATCTCCTAAGCTTTTCTAATACCTTAGGACACATCTTGTGAACCATTGCACAACATAAATCATGATAAAGCACAGATACTCACAGACACAGTTGAAAGATATGACAGCTTGATGCTGAGTGTAGTTCTCAGGGAAAGGGCTTGGTGGTGCCACTCTAGCTCCTTGGGGTGCAGACTGGCTACAAAACACACACTTAATGCTATTTTTGCTTTTTTTTCCATCAAAGCAAAAATCCTCTTTGGGTTTCTTTTAGTTGGTGAAAACAGGTACTTAGATCTTTTACAAAAGATTAGTAGATCTTTGTAAAGTAGATCTTTTGTAAAAGGAAAATGGTGTAATGTGAACTTTCAGAAAGTACCTGTTATCTTCCTTGGAGAAACATAATTCAATTGCTTTTTAAAATGGAATTTGTTGTTGAGTTTTAGGCATTCTCTATGTATTGTGGATATGAATCCTTTTTATATAGATGATTTGCAGATGGGTTTTTTTTTGCTCATTCTGCAGGTCGCCTTCTCACTCTGTTAAAAGTGTCCTTTGGTGTACAAAAGTTTTTCATTTTTGTGAAGTTGGTTTGTCTCCATTGTTGCTCCTGTTGCTGGTGTCTTTGATGTAAACCCTTACTTACCAATGCACACAAGCAAATCTTTATTGTAATTCTATCTTATGTTATAATTTTCCTCATTTTATATATCTTTACTAGACTCTGAGCCCCTCGTGGATGGATCACATTTCCTCTATGAACGCAGACCAGCACTGTGCCTAAAGAACAGGGGTTACTTATAAAAGGTTTATATGAAGAATGCAATACATTTTCCAATCTCACAATAGCCTACTTAAACCATGAAGCAATTTAATTGCTGTTTTAATAGCATTAATCTGCATGCTAGGTCTGCCAACAGATGGCCACATAATAGTACCCAGGATGTCATGGAGTCAGGGACTTTCTTTGCTCAGTTCCAAGTTCGTGTTAGATGTAGACACTTTATTATATATACTCAGATATATTATTTTATTCCATTAAAATATGCAAATTCAGCTTTATTCACTCTGTTGTCTAGGTGAGGATGCTAAGGCTCAAACAAGTTAACTCATTTACACCAGATCATATTACTAAGTAGCAGTGCTAGCATTTTACCTCAAATGTGTCTTTTTTTTTTTTCATTTTTTTTTCATTTTTTTTTCAAATGTGTCTTAATCCGCAATAGACTATTTTCATTCTATCGCTCAAATGTTAGCTTTGCAGGTTGCACCCTAGAGTCTATACCTTCGTCCCATTGATGCTGCCATTCCTCAAATGCTTTGGGCAATCTTTATTTGAAACTTCTCTCAAAGCCAGTTTATAAGCCTCTTCCCAAAGGAAAAAAAAAATCATTTCATTATTTTATAGTCACACTTTATGTGTCCACCAAAAATGGTATCATTCTAATTGATGCCAAGGTATATATTGTGAAGTTGATCTCAAAAGACTTGGCTGTTTATACAATTTAGATAGTCCTATGAGGCAGAAAGTTTTGCCATCACAAAAAATCCGATGTGAGCGCCAAAAACATTTATGGAAGAACAGATTCAGATGTGCTTAAAGTGGCAGAGTTTTATAGCCATGCTTTGTTTATCCAATTGTCTAGTGGTTAAGACAGCTAGGTTTTCTCCCTGACTCATCCATTGGCTCTTTGTCAAGTTAGGCAAGTATAATTTTGTCCTCTGTCTGGAAGAAGAAGATTGTCTTCTATCTTGCTCACAGTGGAATTGCAAGGTTAATGCTTTTTATCTTGAGTATAGCATTTAGCAGACTGTGGGTGCTTAATGTATGTTAATAATAGTGATAATAATGAATGTTGATAATTAAAGGTCTCTTATAATTACCGAATTTCTAATGTGTGTTAAATATAATTAAAGGGAAATGATTTAAATTAATATGCATGCACACAAAAACTAGAGCTAGCCACAGCTTTTATTTTTAGCTTCTGAACTAATGTCATGGTTGTGAATCCAGTATTAAGAAATTCAATTATGATGACAGTTTGACTAGGATCATGTATGGGAAACCCATGCAGAGTCTGGAAACAAGAAAGGCATCTGTCTGAGTTGAAAACCATGGCTGTGGCTGGGAAACCACAGGAACTTTTGTGATTGGAGCTTGACCACATGAGATTGTGCATCAGATAT
The DNA here is from genome assembly GCF_011100685.1 of Canis lupus familiaris. NCBI lineage: Eukaryota > Metazoa > Chordata > Mammalia > Carnivora > Canidae > Canis > Canis lupus. The sequence goes on from NC_049258.1 coordinate 13,580,310, forward strand.
TATTATTATTAATCCCTGTAATATTGTTTGTGAGTTCTAGAAGAGAAAGGTACTTTTCTTGGTAGCTGGGTACCATCCCAGGAATGGATAACAAACCCTTCTGCCTGGATGGTCTCTAGAAGACATAGAGGGAGTAGAGGAAGCAATAATCATAAATAACTTTCCATGAAATTCAGCCTGGAGACTCATCCTTTGAATTCAAAGTAATATTATCTCATAAGGTACAAGAGTGGTGGATAGGAGTTGTAGAACCTGAGAGACAATAGGCTACAGTGGTTAGTAACTTGCATTATTATTATTTATAACTTGTGTTATTGATAATGTGTATGAAGCTTGGCCACCTGGTTCAAATCTAGTTTTGCCACTGATTAGCTGGTTGATTTGTGTAAAATATTTCCCTTCTTTTGGTCTCATCTTACTCATCTTTAAAATGGTGATAACAGTATTTACCTCATTTTATTAAGAAATAAATGAGGAGTTATTTGTAAAAACCCTCACAATGTATGGCAAGCACTATATGTTTGTTAAATATATATGTTGGAAGGGCAGTAGGATAAGTTACATTATAGAAATAATTCTAAGAGGAATCTTTTTTAAAGACTTGATTTAAAAAAAATTATTTATTTATTCATGAGAGACACAGAGAGAGAGGCAGAGACGTAGGCAGAGGGAGAATGAGGCTCCCTGCGTGGAGCCTGATGTGGGACTCGATCCCAGGATTCCAAGATCATGCCCTGAGCCCAAGGCAGAAGTTTAATCGCTGAGGCACCATGGCATCCCTTATAGACTTGATTTTGATCAGCTTCAGCTTTAAGGAAGACACTTAGCACACAGCTAGGAAAAAAATATTAATTCCAAAGTTTAGCATTTAATGCATGGTTAGTGTCTTTTGCTTATAGAGATCCTTCCAAGTTCTTTGCATTTGAAAACCAAACCAAAACAAACAAAGTCCACTCCTTAAAGCAGTGTTTCCTCTAGATTTCATTGGTTGTTGTGAACTAGTTGTCTTCCTTCTAGTCACTTTTTTAATTGAAAACTTAAAATAGGAAAAGAGCAATTAAGAAACAGGGCTATTTCAAATGGTTCAACCTGTCATCCATCTCCTGCAGTTTTCTGTCAGCCCCTGCCCTTTGGTGTTTCCCTAGTTTGCTCTTCCTGCCCTTCTATCTTGATTCACTTTGCTTACTTGTCTGTGTCACAGGAACCTTCCCATTTACTGAGACCAGCCTAAACCACCACTTTCTTTTTAAATCCTTGCCCCAAACCCTACTCTCTGGCAAAAGTAGGCTACCATTTCAGCCATATTTTTTTAAAGTAATGCATTATTTGGCATTTGTTGAGATCACAATGAAAATATCTATTGGAGGAGGTGATATTTAATATAGGACCAAAATATCAGAGGCCAGACACAGGACGTGGAGCCAGCACAGCACTGGCACCTCTCCCAGCATGCACCGACCCCTACTCAGGAATGTCTTGCTTTGTTTGTTTGTTTGTTTGTTTGTTTTTTAAGATTTTTAATTTATTTATTCATGAGAGACACACTCAGAGAGGCAGAGACAAAGGCAGAGGGAGAAGTAGGCTCCCTGCGGGGAGCCCAATGTGGGACTTGGTCCCGGGACCCCAGGATCACGACCAGATGCTCAACTACTGAGCCACCCAGGTGCCCCAGGCATATTCTGCTCTTGAGCCAACTATTCCCTCTGCAGTCCTTCCTGCCCTCTTCCCCTCCGTGAGATTGGCCCACAGTTCCATCAGGGACAGTGTTGTGAGAGCACATTATCTTTATTTGTGTGCTTCCCTCCTTCCTCTAGAGTGGAAGTGTGCTGAGAGCAGAGAATGTGCTTTTTATCTATGCAGCCTGACACTTAGCATGTGGAAGTGAATGAATGGAGGAAAGTGTATAAGCAAATGAAAGAAAAAGTGTACAAAAGTTTCTAACAGATTAATGTTTTTATGGAGAAAAGATTTTAAGGGTAATACTTAAGTAAAGAATAAAGTATTTTCTTAAAGTATATGTAGTATATTTTTGTGTGTCCTGAATTCACTGTTAAGTGGTGAACAAATGGATTTCATTCAGCCTGAAATTTATCTGTATCTTGTATCTTTATCACAAAGGAAAACAGAGCAGACATAGACCTCAGAGTATCAAGTTATTTCTGTGTTTTTAATATAGTTCAAACTCAATGTGTCCAAGTCATTCTCTAGCTTGTTTCATTGTAAATGTGATGGCAATGATGGGGGAGGGGGTTTATTTGGAAAAGATTATAGTTGTCCCAAGTTAAGCCTCTGCTCTGGGCTTTCTTAACAATTTGAAAATATGAAATTTAATTTAATTATCTGTATATTTGGGAGAGTAATCATAGAACTTAACAAAATAACCACTTAATGTCAAAATCAGAGTTTTTCCAGATTTCTAAACCTCTTTTGATGGATAGCTGAAATAGAAAGTAGAGGCTTTGTGCAAGTGTGTTCTATTTAAGCATATGAATATCAGAAAAACTTTGTTCTTGGACTAGATATACATTTATTGAATATCCATAAAGTATTTCTCATAAAATAACAGAATAAATATTCTCCCCAATGCTCCCTCTGTTTTTTTTTTTTTTCTTTAGTTACCTTTAGTGCTTACACAGAAATTCTGAAACCATATGATAGTCATTCCTCATATGGCTGCACCCCACGTGATGGAAACTCCTGAATGGAATGTTTTGTTTTGCATCTACCACATATAGTTAAATTGATTTATCACATCATGTAACCTAAATCAGTTTATGTTAGGAATTGCCAAACTGATTTTTGGTCTTAAAGTTCGGATGAATTTTCAAATTGGTGAGTCAAAGATAAGATGTAAAATTAAATTTTTTAAAGCCATAAATCTAGGCAATAATTTCAGTATAAAATTCTTCTGGCCTGATTTGGAGAAAAACTTGGTATAGTTTTAGGACCTCACATGATTCTCAACTGATATTATACCTGGAGACTATTACAGAAAATTAAGGCTTTGTAAAGCTTTCCTAATGTTTTCCCATTTTTGGCTATGAGTTTTCTTACCTCTTTCATCTATAATCCTGGATTGATTCTGCAAAATCATTCGTGATATCTTTCTTCATTTAACAAAGACTGTGCCAAGTAACTTGGTTTGTGCTGGGGATTAAAGCTGAATAAAAACACGTGGCGCCTGGGTGGCTCAGTCGATTAAGCATCCCACTCTTGATTTCCACTCAGGTCAGGATCTCAGGTTTGTGAGCTCAAGCCTCGCATCAGACTCTGTGCTGAGCATGGAACCTGCCTTTTTTTTTTTTTTTTTTTAAGATTTTATTTATTTATTCATGAGAGACACAGAGAGGCAGAGACACAGGCAGAGGGAGAGGCAGGCTCCATGCAGAAAGCCGGAACACGGGACCCAATCCCAGGACTCCAGGATCACGCTCTGGGCTAAAAGCAGGCCCTCAACCTCTGAGCCACCCAGGCATCCTGAGCATGGAACCTGCTTAAGATTCTCTCTCTCCCTCTCCCTCTCCCTCTACCCCTACCAGTCTCTCAAAAAAAAAAAAAAAAAAGTTAAATAAACTGTGGGCCCCCTGCCTCCCATGGAGCACTCATCAATGTTTTTCTCCCTCATCCACTGAGAAGTACAGACATAAATGGAAACTGTGATAGTGTGATACAGTATAGCAGATGCAATGATTTTCCTACATACAGGGAAAAAAATCTACAGAAAAGTAACAGGAATTTGAAAATAATTCTTCAGCAGTAGAAGTTTTATGGAAATGTAGAGTCTTAAAGGATGAATGGGAAGCAACCAGGCTCAATCATGGGAAATGCATTTTAGCCAGAGTTAACAAAAATAAAGACAGAGATAGATACAAGACATAGGAGAATTTTCCTAAGGAATTACAAATACTTCGGTCCTGCTGAGGGAGTGTTGAGAGAGGAGGGGCCAAATCCCGAAGAACCATCTATGTCACATCTAGGTGCTTGGCCTTCATATTGTTACATAAGACCACTAAAGAGTTTTGAGTAGAGGAGTTGGAAATTCAAATTTGCAAAGACCAGCATAGGGATAAGAAAATACTTAGGAGGGTTGCCTGGGTGGCTCAGAGGTTGAGCATCTGCCTTTGGCTCATGGCATGATCCCAGAGTTCCAGGCTTGAGTCCCACATTGGGCTACCTGCATGGAGCCTGCTTCTCCCTCTGACATGTCTCTGCCTCTCTCTCTCTCTCTCTCTCTCTCTCTCTCTCTCTCTCTCTGCCTCTCATGAATAAATAAATAAAATCTTAAAAAAAAATACTTAGGAGTTCATTGTGGTATGTATGACTCTTGGCAGAGAGGGCAAAGATCTCAATTTTTTCATGATCCTTTTATGCATATAAACTCAGTGAGTGCTTCAGTGATAATTACAAAACATCCACGACCATGCTCACTTTGTGCCAGTTCTAAACACCATTCTAAGTGCTTCAGATATATTATTCTATGTAATCTTAATAATAGTCCTATAATGTAAGCAATATTTTTTAAAGATTTATTTATTTATTTTAGAGAGCAAGCTCATGGAGCAAGGGGAGGGGCTGAGGGTGAGAAAATCTCAAGTAGACTCTCCACTGAGCATGTTGCCCAATGGGGGGCCCAACCTGACAACCCTGAGATCATGACCTGAGCCAAAATCAAGATTTGAATGCTTAATTGAGAAAGCATGCCCCTGATGTAGGTACCATTTTATATCCCCATTTAGTTGATAAGGAATGAGGGACATGGAGATTAAGTAAAGGTCACATTGCTTAGTCATAAAGCTAATAAGTGGCAGAGACATTTAGGAAATACAATCCATAGATCTTGGATAAGGGGTCGAATAATTCCCAGGTTTCACTTTTGTGTTGAGGCAGATGAGTTCTACTCACCAGCATCCAGAACTTCAAATCTGTTTGTAGACACAGATACGAGTGGAGATCCTTGGAAATCAAAGAAATAGGAGTTCAAACTTTGAAGTCATTATTAACCTTAACCTGTTTCAGTGGAGAAAAGTCAAATAGAAATGGTTTTGCTTTTGGTTGACAATGGAATTGTCAGCTTTAGGGAACTTGTAATAGCTCTGAGGAGAACACGGATTTAAATTTTTTATGCTATTAACAATTTAAGAACTCTCAATTTCAAGTGATAAAAGTACAATTTAAAATGGCTCAGTCAAAAAAAACAAAATAAAATAAAAATTAATATGGTTCACCCAAAAAGTAAGGAAGTATTTTGTTTTGTGTGGTTTTTGTCTTTGTTTTTCTTTTTCTTTTTCTGAGAAGGTTCAGTATAATCTGTTAGCATGTTGTTGAACATCCACATCTTAGGAAGTGAAAGATGCCCCTGAGCTTCAGGGAAAACTGAAATCAGAGATTCAAGTGATTGCCTCTGCTGCATTCTTTCATAGGTTTCATGATGTTATCTGTAAACTGGCTTCTTCAATGCAAGGGAAACATGGCTGCTAACAAGTCCAGTTTCCCATCTGCAGAGAGGCAGGAATTATTTTTCTAGGCTGCAGGAAAGAAATCTGATTGGCTACGTAAGCCAAGCATGAGGCAATGGAGGGAGCAGTCTTCTTTTGGGGGAGGAGCAGTTTCCAGCATGGGGAGAATGGGGCAGACATTCCTGTAGGGGTATCCCCAGAGTCAAGGCCAAGTACGAACTAGCAGTAATGGCATGAGTGTAAGAAGAGCTCTTTGCTAGAATGGTCAAGGAGACTTTAAGGAGAAAAGTGGCTTGATGTGGGCTGTAAGAAAGGATGAGCTTTAGGTAGGCATGGAGAATTCAGTGAGCAAATTTATGCCAACAGATTTACGTAAGTCAAGCTTGGACAGAGACCTTACAGGGCAGAGTAGAATTCTGAATGCACTGCTTCTCAAAGAGTAATCAAAAGTCCACTCGCCTCAGAAACACCTTAGGAGTTTGTAAAAATGACGGTTCTGGAGTAACACCCAATCTATTGAATCAGAATCTTTGAGAGTGGGGTCCAGGGAATCTGCATGGTGAATGAGTCCTCTTTATGATGAGTGATCTCTGATGGGAAAATGGTGTGAAATGCAGGTTATAAAGAGAGACCCGATCTGGCCTGTGGAGAGCAAGCTTGAGCACCAGGAGATGTGGTCAGCTATCTCAACATTGGTGCGGAGGTGGGAGGGAGAGACGCAAAGAAGCATAATCTCCATGAATTTATTTAAAGATGTGGCAGGTGGAATGAAAAGATCACCATGTATTTGACAAATTAATAAACACACTGGAGTTGTGAAAAACTAATTAACATTTTGCATGAAATTGTGTAGTGGCAAAAATAAAAAAAAATTAAACAAGGAGGAAGGAGGTGGAAGGGGAAGAGAAGGAGGAGCCACTGACCTTCTATTGAAGTGGAAAGAGTGGTGATACACTAAGGACTTTTTAAAAAATAGAACCATTTAACAGGACCATAAGGCACCCTGACATGATACATTATGCAAGACACAAGCATGTATTTTTATTCATTTTCCCTTTTAATAAATCATATTTAGTATCATCAGCCTGATTGAATAAGTAGACAAGGAGAAAACCACCACCTAACCATCTGCCTAAAAAAAGAAGTTTTGTCTCAGGCCACAGAAGCAATAATTTAGGAGACAGACTCCCTTGGGTCTGGAAAAGTTAACACATCTCAAATATAACTGACATTCACCTAATGTAGGGACAGATCAAGTTTCCACCAAAGATTCTGTGCATGTTGCTCTCTGTTTGGCTGAGGCACTAATCTTAATCTGATTGTGTTGAACAGAACACCCTGTCCTTTTAGCATTTCTTTCTCCAGCAGCCCTGACATTTGGTTGCATGGTTAACATCAAGCATGAAGAGAAATTTGTTTCTGGTAAAGCCGTTAAGATAATATTCTGACACTTATGGAAAGCAAGAGGGAAGAATCAGTGAAGCAGAAAACTCCAAACCACAGATCACTTGGCTGTTTCTACCTGAGTTCAGAATACACTGTGTTCAAGTGTTCAAGTTCAACTATACCGGCAAGTATGTGCTGGTTAGAAATTGGGGGACCCCCCCCATTTGTAGTCTCAGTGGCCTTGGAGAAGAAGTTCCTTAACTTCCCAGGAACAGTTTCTTCATCTGTAAAATGTGAAAGGTGATAGGATTAAAACTGAGTTCTCCTATAATAATGCTAGGAACACGAATTGATATAACACATTTAGAAATCATCAGTGATCTTCATTCCCAATGTAAGAACTTGTAATAAGGAAACATGTTTCTCTCCTTCTCCCCCACCCCCCACATTTAAAGCTTTTCTTTAGTTTTAAATCATCTGATTTCATGGAGTGTAACTTTTATTCTCAGCTTTTCGTATCTCTCAGATGGCCAAGAAGACACTGAAAGAGTTGGAACTGGCTTGGGGTTAGCTTACTCTGAATCCCAAGCAATGCTTGAAGGGTGGGGCAGTTGTACACCTGAACAAAACTGGCTCCTAATTGGTAGGGAAATACGATGAATGATCGTAATAAAAAACTAACACTCTCCTCTGGGGTCATCAAAGACTTCTTTGCATCCATTTTCTTCTATTGTGTTTTCTTAGTCTTATTCTGAATGCTGGGCCTATTTTTTCCTTTAGTTACAGGGATTGGAATTATTTTTCCCAGTGTATGCCTTGTCTTGTTTATCTATAGTAATTAATAAATTTTATTATAGATAGGTTCCGTTAGTTTTAGTGTGTCGTGTGTATATTTAAAGAAATAATTTCCTATCCTGAGTCACAACAATATTTCTTCCTCTTACTTTCTCTGAGAATTTTTAAGTTTCTCTTTCATATTTAAGCCTTTAATTCACCTATCAATTTTTTAAGTGACATGATTATTTTTATTTTATATTTTGATATCTTAGTGTCATTTAAAATAATTTATGAATGTTTATTGAATGTTTCTATATTTATTTACATATTTTTTACCTTTAATCCCTGAAAGTGATGTATTCCATTAACACATTTTCTACTGTCCAACCTTTTTTTTTTTTAAGATGTATTTATTTATTTGAGAGAGAGAGGGGATCAGTGTGTGAATGTGGGGAGGGGCAGAGAGAGGGAAACCAAGCAGACTCCTCGCTGAGCAGGGAACACAACTAGGGGCCCAGGTGGATCCCAGGACCCTGAGATCATGACCTGAGCCAAAACTAAGAGTCAGACCCTTAACCCAAAGTCTCCTTGGCCACGATGGGCTATGTTTTATATATTGGTGAATTCAATTGTCTAACTGGTTTTATTTAGGGTTTTATCAGCTATGTAACTGAGATAGTTCTATATTTCAGGTATGTTTGGTGTATGTTTCCTTCTGTAAGCTTCACAGAATGAATAGGAAATCTTTTATTGTATTTTCACCCATTCTCTGAAGTGATTTGTTTTTAGTGTTGAGATTGTGTTTTCTTGTAAATGCTGTTCAGTCTGGGACTATGTGTGTGTGTGTGGGGGGGGTGTAGAATGGGACATAGGAGGAAATGGTTTATTCAGATTTTTTTGTTCTGTGTATGTAAATTCTGGTGTGTTGCCAATAAAAACAAAAATTCCAAAAATGTATCTATATTGTCTTAAGGCTCCAAATTTGTATAGTCTTAGAATTTTAAAATCTCTATTTGTGTAGTCATGTTTTCTTCCATCTCTAAATTGTTAATTTTTAAATTTTCTGGTTTTTTTTTTTGTCTATATTACTAGTTTTTTTTTTTTTTAAGATTTTATTTATTTATTCATGAGGGACAGAGACAGAGAGAGAGGCAGAGACACAGGCAGAGGGAGAAGCAGGCTCCATGCAGGGAGCCTGACGTGGGACTCCATCCTGGGTCTCCAGGATCAGGCCCTGGGCCTGAAGACGGCACTAAACTGCTGAGCCACCCGGGCTGCCCTGTATTACTATTTAAGGCACGTGGGTGGCTCAGTCAGTTGAGTATCTGACTCTTGGTTTCTGCTCAGTACATTTTAAAGTTTATGAATATATCACTTTTGACCTATTGCTACTTTGATCACAATTGTTATAGAGATTTATATGATATTGATTTCTTGAAATTTATGTTGATATTTTGTGACCTAATGTATGGTTTATTTTTTTATTTAATGAATAATTAAAATAAATGCATATCTCCTACTTGTTAATTATCTGATGATTATTAATTTTATTGTTCAAATACTCTCTAAACCTGCTTTTTAAAAATTGGCCCTATATAGTAGTTTTTGATAGAAATATACTGAAATTCCTGACTATGATTATAGACTTGTCAAATTTGGCTTTTAACTTTGTGAGATTTTGTCTTATGTATTCTATGACTTTGTTAGCTATTTGTAGTTCATGGTTGTTCATGAGGTTTTTTCTTTTGTTGGAAGTTTTTTTTTTTTTTTTTTTTATCCATACTAGTATTTTTTCATCATTATATTTTATTTTGTCTGATATATTTGCAACTACCAGTTTGTTTTGATTGTGTTTTCTCATTGTATTTTACTATCCCTTTATTTTCAACCTCTCAGTGTATAGATAGGGGCATAAGGAGCATATAGAGTATATTTTTTTTAGAATATATTTTAAAATCCAATCTGATTATGTATTTAAATAGATTAGTCCAATCTGTTTAAAATTACTGCAGTTAGTGATCTGTTTGGTCTTCTTTTTTTTAAGATTTTATTTATTTATTTATTTATTTGAGAGAGAGAGAGAACACCAGTGGATGGGGTGGGGGGGGGGGGAGGAGCAGAGGCACAGGGAGAAGCAGACTTGGATTGGTTCCCTGGAGCAGGGAACCTGATGTGAGGTTCAATCCTAGGACCCTGAGATCATGACCTGAACTGAAGGCTGACGCTTAACCAACTGAGCCACCTAAGCGCCCTGGTTTGGTCTTACTTTTGATTACCACTGGACATATAGTTCTTCCCCTTTTTTCTTTGTTTCAAATCTATACATTTTGTTTCCGTTCTTTACTCATTTCTGTTAAATTTTATGTAAATTTTTATTTCATGCTAGAGAATTTTGAAGTAGATTTTAAGCACCGCGATACAGCAAGCAGAATCAGCTGAAATGACGCTGGAGACACACCCTGGGTGTCCTGGAAAGCAAGCGGGCTAGAACCAGAGCCCTCACTTTCAACTCAGGAGGGGGATGCTCTTGAACTCATCTTCAGTGGGACCAGTGGCTCTTTACCACCAGCAGCAGGCACAGGATGGGCCCCAGGATCTCTAGGTTCAAGACAGCTAGGCTTTTTACAGAGCCTCTCAGTGAACAGCTGGTATCAACAGTCAGATCAACCGTCAGCACGGCCTGGTGCCAGGCTTCTTGTTTATTCCTGCCATTGACAAGGGTGCTCTCCTATTTGTCCTGCAAAAAGTAAGAGCAATAGGGGATATTCCGTGATGCCCATTCATATTGGGCAGAACACCTTGGGCTTTGTTCGGCCTTCCTTGGCATCTATGGAATGATCAAGGAACCTGCACTGTCTCTCTTCTTCCTGCCAGCACCCCCTGCTTTACAAAAATATACAAATATACAAATACAAATATACAAAAAAATATACAAAATTTCTCCTATCCTGATCTTTGACTGGTTCCATGTGAGATTGTGAAACCACCTTGAGCCCTGTTGCCCAACAGTGGTGACCACTGAAGTTCCTGCCATAATAAACGATCCTTAAAAACTTTCACATGGACCTCACAAAAGTTGAAATCTTTCTCTGTATTGTAAATGTAACATGATCATGCCTCATAAAATTAAGTGTTCAATGTCATATAATACCTAAACCATAATAAAATCTCTGTAATTGTTTTCTAAATATTATTTTCAATTAGGGTTTAATCCAAATCACACATTTAATCCAGGACCATAGATTTGATTGCTATGTCTCTTATGTCTCTGTCATCTAGAATAGGCTTTTTATTTATTACACTGATTTAGAGAAAAAAGCCACCAGTTGGCTCTTAGTAGGTCATTTTTATGGATTTGATTGCTTCTTTTTGAAGTAATTTGACTTGTTCCTCTAGTCCATTTAGATTTTGCTGACTGGAAGTTCTATCTAAAGGTTTGATTAAGTTAGATGCTTTTAGCAAGATTACATCACAGGTGATATGTACTTCTATGTATGAGATCAAAAGATGTATAATAAATGAATTGTTTTGTTTTTCACCATTAGTGACCTAAATTTAATTATTGGGTTATGACAATAATCTCATCCCTCTACTACAAATGTGAATATTTTCCACTTGTAACCAGAAAAAAATCATTTATAGACTAACATTGTACTAGGTACAGTTACTATCAATAGTGTTCATCACAATTGATAATTTTATCCTGAAACAATAATTATTATAATATGATACTTTTTAAATTCTTTCATTTCTTCCACAGTTGCTGACATTTTTATTTAAATAATCTAGTATTTTCTCCAGTTTTCACCTAGAGCAATTTGCTTACTCTGAAATATAGTTCATATAAGTGATAGGGGAAAAATGTTTGATTTTTTTTTTTTTTTTGCTTTAAATGAATAATTTTCAAGGTAAATAATTTGGTTCATAGAAGTTCCAGATGGTGACAAATGACTTTGCTCTTTCTTGAGTATCACTGTGAACTCAGACTTTCTTCAATATAGTGTATATCAATAACCATCATTCTTTTTGATACCTCAGATTTTGTGAGTGGGAAGCTCCTGCAGATTAACTTCTGGGTCCTTAACATGACTTTTATTTTTTCAATCTTCCTTGCTTTCTGGAACAGCCAAATTTCCAAAGATCACCTTATATCTTTCTTGCCCTAGACTTGGCAATAGTCTTCTGTCCAAAGATCTGTGGAGAATGACATAAACTTTGACTGAAATCCAGGTCTTAGGTATGCATTTTTTCCTGAGAGTATGTTACTTCTACATATTTTGTGGCCAAAGTTTAAAAATATATATAAATATGTGTATTTAAAATCCTGAGTTCAAATCAATATCATTAACTCAGTTTTAGCATTAAGGATTTATATGATTTGATTTACAATTGGTTCTCTTTTACTTTGAAAGTCTTGATTGCTATAAGCTTTAACATAATTACTTATTTGATTTATCATACAATTTTAAAAGTTTCAAAATAACATCACTGATATAACTAAATAACAAAAGATGTACAAAGTGTTTTCATTTGATGTCATTTGAAATAAATCTTTTCACTAAGTAGTTCATCATGCATGTGAGTGCAGGAATGTGTATGTGTAGTAATTTTTAAGATAAATTTTTCTTATTCACAATTTCTGCCTTTCTGAACATTTCTGTCACTTTTACATTTATCATTTACTGACTAGTGGTGTCATGCATCTTGTTATTGTTTTCTGTTGTTTTGGATTTTATCTTTAAGCTCAGAATATTGGTTATTAATATTTTGAAATCATTAGTTAGATTAGCAACCTCTTTTGGCAATTTTTGTACTTGTGTGACTCATGCAGCACCATGAATTGGCCTTTTTTTTTATGTTGAGGTACTTTCCTGATTACTGCTGATGAGAAAGGATAGGTGAAACATAAACTTTAAATTTTCAAAGATGCCTTAATTTGCTGCAGCTTTTAGATGATAGCTTAGTTGGGTATAAAATCCTAGGTTACTAGCTATGTTTTTAAAGCTTTAAAGATATTGTGCAGTGTTTCCTGGCAATCTGTTGTTGATTGTATAATTGCTGTTCTTTGATGGATAATATACACTTTCTCTTTATTTTTGATGCTTCTCATTTTTAATATGTTTTGTTTGATACTTGAGGTATTATATTAGCCTGAGGACTAATGTCTTCCTTCTATTCTGGAAATTTATCAGCTGTTATCTCAGACTATAGTGATTTGTTATCATTTTCTTCTGGCATTACTCTTAGACATTCATTGAGGTCTCTCAACCTAGTCTTGGTTTGGGCCCCTCTTAGGGCTTTGTTTTTATTTAGGTCAGTGTACTATTATCTTGTTTAGTCAGGCTTACCTTTTAGGATTTCTTCTTCCTTTGTATTTTTTTCCTGTATGTTTTAAGTGGAAGTGCTATCAGATCCTAAATATTCTGCTACTTTGATGAATATCATTAATGGTATCTTTAAAAAATTCTTTTAGAAGTGGAAAAAATCCAATTTTTCCTTTTTTATGGAATTAATGCAGTGCATTATTAATGGAATATTATACCATAAAGCAAAGTCTTGTTCATTGTATTAGAACACCCACACTCTGGACTTTTATTAAAATTTTAGATATGGGGCACCTGGATGGCTCTGTCAGTTAAGTGTCCTACTCTTGATTTCCACACATGTCATAATCTCAAGGTTGTGAGATCAAGCCCTGCCTTGGGCTCTGTGCTTAGTGGGGAGTCTGCTTGAGATTCTCTCTCCTTCTCCCTCTGCCCCTGCCCCCCACTTGTGCACTCTTTCTCTCTCTCAAAAAAAAAAGAATCTTTTAAAAAAAATAAAATTTTAGATAGAACTTGAATTCTTTATTTCCTCTTATGAACCTATATAGCCACATGCATAATAATAAGCTTTGCACTTTTAATTAATATAAAGAATTAAGTTACAGTTTGAAGATTGTATTTTTGTCATTAGTACATCATGAGTATTAAATAATATGTTCAAAAATTCTACATTAAAGACTGCTTACATTTTTGTAAACTTGTACCTGAATTCAATAAGTAACATAATTTGGGCTGCCCATTAAAGGATAAGAAGAGATTTAAACTATTTTTCCTATCACTGACTTTCAACTATAATACAGTTTACAGATTAGATATTTTAAGTTCTAAATATTTTTTTTCTCATTTTTGTAAAAAATTTTTAAAGATTTTATATATTTATTTGAGAGAAAGAGAGAGACAGAAAATGCATGAGCAAAGAGAGGGACAGAGGGGGAGGGAGAAGCAGACTCATCGCTGAGCAGGGAGCCTGACATTGGACTCCATTGCAGGACCCAGGGATCACGATGTGAGCCCAAGGCAGATGCCCAACCAACTGAGCCACCCAGGTGCCCCTGTAAAAATAGTTTTAAATAGGAAAACTGGACATAATGGGGAATACATCCTTATCTGTAACTGTATTCTTGTACTGTTTAAAAACATCATTTTGCCCTCGTTTAATCATATTAAACTGTATTAAACAGTGATGATACAGACTTTCTGAAAAATGCTATGAAGTCAGATATCTTAAAATTAAAGTTTTATGTATAAGAATCAAAGAGTTACTTGAGGTTAGAAATGTCCTGGTCTTTGATTTGCTTAGTGTAGGGTGGATATTATAACTGTTTAATAAATATTGAATCTCAAGTACTAGGTTTCAGAGGGATTACACAGTTTTACCAAGTTCTGACTACTTTTATAAATTTAAGAATAAGTCTTTTGAATATTTTAGACTCTGTCCTTGAAACTTAACAAAAATATTGTTAGCCAAAAGCTAATTAGTGGAAAATAAAGAATTAAAGTTTAGTTCTCTTGGTTACTGTTTGAATTACCTTTCCATTTTTCAGAGTTGAATAAATGGATATTTTCATATAGAAAAATTGGCTGCTTTTTAAAGCAATTTTAAACTATAAGATAAAGCTACTATTTAATTCCCTTGCATACACAGCATTTTTTTTTTCAAGTAGATCAGGATGTGTTCTCTTAAAAATCATCCTGTGACTTAAAGTTGTGTTGCTTTATATAAAGAATATTGGTTCTGGCATTGTCCTGCTATGGTAAATTTTGAAAAGATGTCAAAAAAACTTGTCTTATTTTCTTTGAAGTAAGATAAAACTAAAACAAAATTAAAAGAAGCTTAGGACGACATTTCATCTCATGCTATTTTGAAGGGGAAAATCCAAATGTATATAGTAACCTTGTGTCTTGGTAGTAAGTCTGTAGACATTATCAGATCAATCTAAATTGAGTTAGTGTATATGTAGTAGGCAGAAACTGGTGGAAATTAGTTTATCTTCCCCAGACTCTTTCTGTTTTCTTTGTACAAAATAGGATAAACTCATTTTTAGACCTGATTAGGTTCTTTGTTTTTTTTTTCCCTTTCCCTAAAAGGGCACGGATAGTCCATACTTTGTTAGATTCACACCAACTATTAGAAATAGGAAACCATTAAAAAGCCCAAGGCACATGCATGACATCTGTAGCTATAATTGGAAAAGATATATTGGATACAAAACTTGACACATTTCCAAGTAAGGAACGTGAATAATGATCTTTAATGCTTTTTAATTTTATTGATTATAAACAACATGTTGAAGCTGTAGGTATGATTCTCATGGTAGCTATAACATACAAGTAACTTGACCTGCAGATATTCCTCTTTATTTTAGTAATAAGGTCTGTAGAAAATGGATTTCAATCCAATCAGACAAACAGAAATCTTGTTCCATTGCTAATCTTGGTGCACATGTTTGTAACTTGTTTTAAATGCCCATTGTCTCTTATATTTAAGTGTGGGTTTGTTGTTACTCATCCTCAGTGGATGCATTCATCCATGGGACTTCTCATTTATAAGCTTAAATTGTATTCAAAATATTTGTATCAAAAATGCTTGACTTATATAATGCTTTCTGAAATAATTTTACTAATTTGCAAATTGTCTATTTGAATAAAAACAAAGGTGTTAATTACAAGGAAGTATTTTTGAAAGGGCTTTTATTTAATCGACTTTAATGCTAAGAATTAAATACATTGTGTAACACATTTGCATATATCAAAGGTTTCCTACTCATTTGAACTCTTAAAAGTTGCTAATTTGTGAGGGAATTCTCTAATTCTATCTTGAAGAAGTTGAAAGCCAAGTTTAATATTGGTTCATGTAACTATTTATATAAAGCTATCATATGTCATCTATGCCTGTTCCACACAGGATGAAAGCAACTTCATAGAATATGGTGATTTAGTTGCTCTGCCCCCTGTGATTAGGTGAGTTCTTAGGAATTATGGCTGTCTGATATGTCAAATAGGTTTATTAAAACTGTGCAGCAGCTGTTACATAGTGAGTTCCTCTTTTTCATTGTACATCACAAAATCTCCAAATGTTCAGAGTATGGCTTCTTTTTAAGCTGTATATGGTGGTACCCAAAGACTCAGGGTGCCCTTTTGTTTCATACACACTCCAAAAGAAAAACAAAACAAAACAAAAAAAAACCCAGCTCTCCAGTTCATTCTTTAATAATAACAATCTTCCAGGACTCCATATTTTTCTAGGTCATTTAGACAAATGTTGCTCTACATCAAAATATAATTAAATGATACATTATCAGTTTAAATTGCATTTTTGGTGTATTGTTTCAGAATAATTGTGATTTATGGTGCTGCTGACTGCTCTTGTAATTGTTAAGTGTTCTGTAGCTTATTGAATGTTTTTAACTCTGTTTTACTGCCCAAAGGCAAAAATTTTATAAATCAAACTCATTAATAAATAATTTTTTCATTATGACTCTGGAATAAGAGGACTATATAGGATGGCCTTTAAAAAACATCACTACTTATAATTTGATATGGCTTTAAATGGGGGTAATGTACATAATGTATTGTAATGAGTCCATTTCTTCTAGCCCTATAGGTATATTACATGGAATGTCACAGTAAAAGGATCTTTTAGAGCTTCTAGAAAGCCAGGCAATGAATCTTATATTGTTTCATGTTTTTTTAGTTTAGAAATTCTGCACTAGTAAAATTTGGTTACATATTTGTAAAGATTTTTTCCCCAATGATTATGATAGAAAGATAAAATTTTTAATAAAATGACTGAATTCTCTTAGGTGAAAAATATGTTTAAAATTTATATACAGAAACTCCAAGTTAACTCAGTAACATTTTAATTCTTCCTAAGAAAAAGGAAAGGAAAAATCTCAAAACATATATTAAGAAATATTCACATGCCTATGAGAGTTTAAAGTTGACCTACTCCAAGAAAATGAGAAACTTCATCTCTTTTCTCAGGTTGTAAAATTATTTCTATATATACTATTTCCTTATAAGAAATAAATTAATAGATGTTTGCCCTAACTGCCTTACCTGTATGAGAGTTTGGGTAGATCATTTTTCCGATATAATGGTGAAATACCCAAGACAGTCTCCAGTAGTAACATTTTACTTGACCTCTGTAGTTAAAACTTTTTTTCACAAATACACACACTTTTACTCTGTATTTTGTTGTTCAAACTATTGATCAAATTTTAACCATGACTGCCATCCACATACTTAAAAAAAGAAAGCTAATGTTCACCCACCCTAAATGTTTATATAACACCTGATGCCAACAGTGAACACCTGCTTGTAATTTTTTAAAGCTATGATGTAAGAGTATTTTATTATGTAAAAATTTCAATTATTTAATTAACAGTGAATATCACAGTAATTAATTTTAAAGTGTCCTTTGTTTTATGAGAGAATATTTTTAATCCTTCAATGTTACCTAATTTTGTGACACTGAATTTATTCTTTGCAATTGCCTTATAAAGCTTTTGAAAGGGGAATAAGAAAGCTACAGACTAAAATTATGACCTTCGAATTGGATAAATAGATTAAATTACTTAAGATTTTGAATACTTTGCTATGCAGCAGCATTAATGTAAAGTTGTCTAGTTAACTACAATCTTAAATGGCTAGTTCTTATATAACTAGTTTTATGCAACTAGCAAAATAAAAGAAGTCAAATCCTTGGTGACCAGTACATTAAATAACTCCAATTAGTTGACTGTTGATCTTAAAGGACAGTTCAAACTATTGGCTAATAAATTGTATCTTGTTAATTACCCTTTACATATCCAGGATCATATACCAGGAGTACTGGAGATAATTCAATATGTGTTGTTTAGGATTTCCCAAAGTGTGTTCCATAGATTTCTAGTACTCTACATGATCTTAGGCCTGGGAGCACTGGGGAATACTACACACTATATTCCCTCCATGGGGACTTACAATTAGAGCAAATTTAAAATTCTGAGTAGTATTATGTAAGAATATTTTTTAATTTAAAGTAGTGTTTCCCAAATTATTTTCACCACAAGAACCTTATTTTTCAGGTGCCATCTCCTGATATCCTCTGAACAACATTGTGAAAAATACTAGAAATACCAATCTTATTATATCTTATTAATAGCAAAAGTGAACCCTAAATCTAGTTCACCAGATGCATATGGTTTAATTAATTACCAAGTGTTTTTCTGGTTTTATTTTGTTTTTTTAATTTCTTGATTTAGTTGACAGGTGGATAGGAAGAGAGAGAGAAAGGAGACGAGACATCTGGGTGGCTCAGTGGTTGAATATCTGCCTTTGGCTCAGGGCATGATCCGAGGGTCCTGGGATTCAGTCCTATATCAGGCTCCCCGCACTGAGCCTGCTTCTCCCTCTGCCTGTGTCTCTGCTTCTCTCTCTTTGTGTCTCTCATAAATAAATAAATAAAAATCTAAAAAAAAAAATGGAAAGAGAAAAAGGAGTATTATTATTTCTGAAAAATGTTTAAAATCATGTGCTTGAAAATGCCTAGAAGCCTGGGAATTGGCTTCCTTTGAGGCTTTGAGCAAATTGAAGTACTTGTTTTGGTCTTGTTTTCTTGTTTATCAGTGAGGGATGTTGAGCAACCTCCTGAGTTCTGAGATTCCGTATCTCAAAACAGTTTCTTCTCTCCCCCCCCTCCCATTTTTAAGAACTAGAGTCTAGAAATAAAATATAACAGTTCAGTCAATATCATCTTGCATCATACCCTTGATATGTTGCTAGCTGTCTGGTTTGATGTAGGCAGTCTTGACATTAGAAGCAGCTGGCCAAGTTCATTTATTGGCCACTCTGGTCCTGGGGGTGATCCCTCTTACTTGAGGAAACCAAGAATGAGGAGTCATCCTCTCTATGCCCCAAGTCTTGTTCTTTTTTTTTTTTTTTTTTTTTATTGGTGTTCAATTTACTAACATACAGAATAACACCCAGTGCCCGTCACCCATTCACTCCCACCCCCTGCCCTCCTCCCCTTCTACCACCCCTAGTTCGTTTCCCAGAGTTAGCTCCAAGTCTTGTTCTTAATGAAATGTGAAGTGCTTTCAAATAAATTAAAACCAGGCCAAAGATCTTTTTGAGAATGTTTGAGAGAGGTGAAAGAATTATCAATAGAGAAGCTTAAAAGGAATATACACCCTTAAAGAACTCTTTTAGAAAGCGCCAACATTATGGAGGAACACCTCTCTTTAAAAAAGGACTTGTACTCAGCCATTAAAAAAAAAAAAAAAAAAGAATGACATCTTGCCATTTGCAACAATGTGGATGGAACTACAGAGTATTATACTGAGCGAAATAAATCAATCAGAGAAAGACAGTTATATGATTTCACTCTTATGTGGAATTTAAAAAACAAAACAAAGGATCATAAAGGAAGAGAGAAAAAAAATAAGACAAAACCAGAGAGGGAGACAAACCATAAGAGACTCTTTTTTCTTTTTTTTAAAGATTTTATTTATTTATTCATGATAGACAGAGACAGAGAGAGAGAGAGAGACAGAGGCAGAGACACAGGCAGAGGGAGAAGCAGGCTCCACGCAGGGAGCCCGATGCGGGAGTCAGTCCCCGGGGCTCCAGGATTGTGCCCCGGGCCAAAGGCAGGTGCCAAACCGCTGCGCCACCCAGGGATCCCCACCATAAAAGACTCTTAACTAAAGGAAACAAATTGAGGGTTTCTGGAGGGGAGTTGGGGGTGTTGGGGTAACTGGGTGATGGGCATTAAGGAGGGCACTTTATGTAATGAGCACTGGGTGTTATATAAGACTGATGCATCATTACACTCTACCTCTGAAACTAATAATATACTATATGTTAATTAATTGAGTTTAAAAATAAAATAAATTTAAAAGACTTCTGTTGAATATGCACATTGTTACTAACAACTTTCACAGCTCCTTACTTTCTGGTTTCAATAATAAAGGACAGTTGGTGATAGGAATTTCAGTGTTGGGGGTGGGAAAGTATATAAATGAATATGGCACATGATAACTTGCCCCAATGTCTCTTTTAATGAAAAGTAGTTATTTGCATTTGTCACAAATTAAACTCACCTAATCATTAAAATCTACCCTCTGATTCTTGATTTAACAGTAACGATTTCATTGAGGCGTTAAGCCCAGAGAATCAGTTAATATGTTTATCACATACATAGCTTTCCAAAAAAGCATTTTTGTTATTAGGAGTGAAGTACAGTTTAGTTTAAGAAAAGGTACTTCTTCTATGGTTAAATGTTTAGCCTGAACTAATTAGGAGCCATGAGGATTTTAGTTAATAAGTCACTGAAAACTCCAATTGGGTGTTCATAATTTAGCTTTGCTCCTTTTATCCGTTATCAAGAGCAATTTAGTATTTTAAGTTCATTCAGTGACTACCACAGCATCATTCTCCATAATTTTTATTAACTGCACAATTTTCCTTTTATGCTTTCAGATGAGAGTTTTTGTTTTTTAAAGATGGGTCAATAATTTTTTTTAAGTAATCCCTCCCCCCCCATGCTTCACCCAATGAATGTTATGAATCTATTATGATTCACAAACATACTGCAAAGGTAGAAATTCAAAGGTAACTTCATTAGTTTAAAATTTTATTTTGCTTAAATTCACTTTCTTTTCATCCATAGAGTAGTGTGATGATTAAAAACCAGTCCATAAAGTCTTTGGTACCCCTCCTATCAAGAATAGAGGTCTATGTCCCATCTCCATAAATCTGGACTGGCATTAGTGACTCACTTGAAACTAATAGGTCACAAAACGCCACAGTTTCCAGTAGATTTCTCAGGGAAACTCACTGTAGAGGAAGCCAGATGCCTTGTAAGAAGTTCTATTATTCTGAATATACCTAGCTGGAAAGACCATGTGTAGGCACCTGTTTGGCCGCCTTGATGGAGTTTCCATTGTCCAGCACCACCTTGGTTACCTAGATCTTGACTGAAGCCCTAGTGTATACCTGATGTTAACCTTATCACAGACCCCAAGTGAGAACTGCCCAGCTTAGCCCTTCAGAATCAGACGCACAAATCCATGAAATACAAATATGTAAACAAGTATATATACTTTATACCATTCAGTTTGGAGATCATCTGTTAGGCAGTAATAATAACTAAAATGAATAGGTTTATTAAATGACATAGATCTAATCTTTGTTTTGTTATTTATTTATTTATTTATTTATTTATTTATTTATTTATTTATTTATTTTTAATTCATGAAAGACACAGAGAGAGAGAGGCAGAGGCAGAAGCAGGCTCCCTGTGGGAGCCTGATTCAGGATTCGATCCCAGGTCCCCGGGATCACAACCTGAGCCAAAGGCAGGCACTCAACCACTGAACCACCCAGGTGCCCTTCTAGATTTGTTCGTATGTGATATAATGTATCCTAAAAGATCATCAGGTTTTTAAAAATTACTTTGCCTCAAAGAGTTAAACCCATCATATCATTATCCTAGGAGTCAATCTTTAAATTGCAATAGAGTCCTCTAATTATACATAGGTTAGTATTTGTTGAAAATGTAAATTATAAATTCACTTTTTAACATGAAAAAAATTAACAGAATTATGCTGCAGTGAAAATTAATGTTCCGTAGAGTTTAATTTTCATTCAGTTATAAAATCCCAGGCAATGTCTTAGTTTATATTCTAGCATTCTGAGAGATTGTGCTTGTCCCTTACTATACCATTTGCCAATCAGATCGGTTCGCTGAGCTGTGGTAGAGAACTAGAACTCATAAGGGCTTTGCTCAGAGGCTTATTTTATGTACATTTTTAAGTATTTATTTTGTAGAAGTAATAGATGACACATGCTTAAAACTTGACACCAGAAAAAAAAAAAGAAAAAAACAAAATGAAATGTTGGCTTCCCTGCCTCCTGTTCAGTCCCCATCCCAAAGCCAAGCACTGCTCACAGTTGCTATTTTTATAGGGTTGTTTTGGTGGCTATCACATAACTTTAAATATTATATGCCTTCCCCTCTCTGGATTTGTTAACTTTGTATAGTAGCTGCTTTTGACTATCAGCTATCAGAGGTAAAGAATTTCATATGCTCACATTACCTCCCACCTCCCATTCACTTCCTCTTTCCTGATTGTTAGAAATACCTTTCCGCTTAATGGTTATCTCTAGACTAATAATTGCCTGTATAGCTTTAAATAATACAGATCTTCTTCAACTTGTGATGGGGTTATGTTTCGATAAACCCATGGTAAGTTGAAAATGCATTTGATACACCCCTCTTACCAAACATCATACTTAGCCTAGCCTACCTCAGATGTACTCACAACACCTACGTCAGCCTACAGCTGGGTAGAATAATCAAATGCAAAGTCTATTTTATAACAAGTTGAATATCTGATGTAATTTATGGAATACTGCCAAAAAGTGAAAAACAGAATGGTTGTATGGGTACAGAATGGTTGTAAGTGCGCCAATTGTTTGTTAGTTGTTTATCCTCACGATTGTGCTTCACTGCCATTGACCAACCTCAAAAGAGAGTATCACACTATATATTGCTGGCCTGGGAAAAAGTCCAAAATACAGAATTTGAACTATGGTTTCTACTAAATGCATATTGCTTTTGCATCATTGTAAAGTAAAAAAAAAAGAAAAAGAAGAGAAGAGAAGAGAAGAGAAGAGAAAAAAAAGAAGAAAAGAAAAGAAAAGAAAAGAAAAGATTATGTCAAACCATAGTAGGTGAGGACCATCTGTACTTAAACATCTACTCCTAATTTACTTACCCTAGGCAATAATCTTTCTTATGAAAAAAAAGTAATTAGAATCTTTTTCTTATTTAAATTCACTATATTTGTGTGAATCCATTATTATTTTTATCTAAAAACTCTGTCCATTTTACTGTTGATGGCTGTTTGGATTATTTATACTTTGAGACTACCATTAATAATTCTGCTATAAGCATTCTTGTCCTTTGGTGCACAGGTGTGCACGTTTTGTTGAGTTTGTACACCTAGGAGCTAAATGCTGTGTGCATATTACCAATACCGGTTTTTCAAATAGCTGTTCTAAGTTACACTGGCACGTGCAGTGTTAGGAAAGTAGAAGTTCTGTAGCCTTACCAGTAGTTGATACTGTTTTGTGTTGTTTTGTTTTCATTTCAGCCATTCTGATAGATATGTAGTGGTATCAAATTAGCTCAATTTGTATTTCCTTAGTGATTAATGAGGCCGACACTTTTTCATGCTGTTTATTGTCTATATTTTTCATCTTTTTCTGTGAGGTGCTTATCTTGGTCTCTTGCCCATATTCCTCTTGGTTTTCTTCTCTCTTCCTCTCTCTCATTGATTTGCAGGTTTTCTTTATATATTCTCTATAAAAACACTTTAATTGAAAATATTTGTGGTAGATATCTGTTTGAGGCTTGCTTTTTATACTCTCTGTGTGGTATCTTTTGATGAACAGTTTTTCTTAATGTAGTCCAATTTATCAATATTTTCCTTTGCGGATAGTCCTTTTGTGTCCTGTTTAATATGGCTTTCCCTATCCCAAAATCATGAATGTATTCTTCTGTGTTATTTTTGAAAAGTTTTATTATTTTTGCTATTTATTTTAAAATCTATAACCTACCTGAAATGTATTGTCCCCCACTGTGGTATACGCTAGAGGTCCATTTTTTTTCTTTTTCATGTATTTATACACAGTTGACCCAACATAATTTAGTTTTTAAAAAAGGAGAAAAAAGATAATTTTACTGACTTCTTCCCAATTTCTATGCCTGTTCCCTTTTCTTGCCTGACTAACCTAGCTATAATGTTAAATAGAAGTTGTGAGGACAGATATTCCTTCTATCTTCCCAATCTTAGGTACAAAGCATTCAGTCCTTTACCATTAAATGTGGTGTTACATCTAAGGTTCTTTTTTTAATAGATTCCTTTTGTTAGACTGAAGAAGGTTTCTTCTATTCCTGATGTTCCGGGTTTTAATCGTTAAACTTTTTATATATCACTCTGTTTTATTCTATTAGCATGGTGATTTATATTGGTGAATTTTTGAATGTTAAATCAGCTCACCTACCCAGGAAAACCTCATTTGATCAAGATCTGTTAGCCTTTGTATATATTCCTGGATTTAATTAGCTAATGTTTTATTAAAGACGTTACATCTCTGTTCATGAAGAATACTGGTCTCTGGTTTTCTTTTTGGGGTAATGTCTTTATATGATTTTGATTTCCGAATAATGCTAGTCTCATAACATGAGTTCAGAAGTGTTCCTTGCTTCTCTATTTTGAAAAGGCTTTTTAGGAGTGGCTGTTATTTCCCAGACGTTTGAGATGTAGTCATCTGGGCCATGGGTTGTCCTTGTGAGGAGGTCTCTTATTATAGATCAATTTCATTATATGATATAGAATTCCATCATTAATACTGAGTCAATATTGATAATTTGTGTCATTTGAGGGATTTATCAGTGTCCTAAAAGTAAACAGATAATAAGTAATATTATCCCTTTATTTTTCCTTTATTGTCACTGGGATATGTAGTGGTGTGCCCTCTTTCGTTCCTGACATTGGTAATTTGTATTTTCTCACTTATTTTCTAGATCACTCTGGCTAGAAATTTAATTTTATTTATCTTCTCAGTTATTGATTTATTTTTCACTATTATATGTACATTTTTATTGCTTTCTGCTGTTATCTGTACTCCTTTTTTCTTCTTTCCTCCTCTTTTTAAAGTGGAAACTCAGAGAATTTATTTTAGAAGAGATTATTACAATCTCAGACCAATAATTTGAAGTCTTTGTTTTGATAGACAATGTATTACTAAGGCTATTACAAAATATTAGACATTCACTTATAAAAGAAACTGAACCAAAAGGTAAAATATACCCATATCTGAAGTGTCCCAGACTATTTAATAGGAGCAGATCCTCAAAGGGCAGATAACCTCAGTAGTACAAAAATGATTCCAAATAGTAGAAAAAAAGAAGGATAAGTATTCTCCAACTTACTCTGGTATTAGTATATCTTAATACTAAACCTAGGTAAGAATGGTGTAAAGAGAGCAAATTATAGGTTGATTGCACTTATGAAAATCCATACCATGTTAGGTTCAGGGCAAATTATGGTTTTAAAAACATCAACAAATTTGTTTCCATTGACTCCTTCTTTCATTTTTAAAACTGTGCCTTCTCTTTTTCATTTCTTTCTCTTAGTCATTCTTACCATTGGCTTTTCTGATTGATTGATCTTGAGGAATCAATTTTTGGCTTTGATGTTTTCAGCTGTGGCTTTATTTCTGTTTTATAAAAAATGCTTGTCTTCTTCCTTCCTTTTGGCTTATTCTTTAACCTTAGCTCTTAAAAAAACCATTTAGAAATATTTTTAGCCTGTTTATTAGTGAAAACTTCAAGCTTACCCAAAAATAGATTGGTATAATGAACCCCCATGTACACGTCAACTACTTTCCATAATCAGCAATATATTGTCATTTTGCTTAAGCTATTCTCTCTTTTAAATTTTACTTTATACTGTGAAGCAACTTCCAGACATCATGCCGTTTCTTACATATTTCAGTATGCCTCTTTAACAGAGAGGAACCTTTAAACGTAATCACCCTCTTATCCTGCCTAACAAAATTAATAAATATCACTTTAAATATTACCTGATACCCTAGCCATGTTAAAAGTTTTTCAAATATCTCAAAAAATAGTTTTTAGGAGCTCATTTGTTTGCATTAGGATCTAAACTGTGCCCACACATTGTATTCACTTATTGATTCTTATTTTATAGCTCTCCCTCCTATTTCCTTTTTTATTTTAAGTCCTTTGAATCTGGGGAGAAACTGGGTTATTTTTTACCATACAGAATCTTACATTCTGGAATTCCCAAATTGCTTCCTTGTGCTATCACTTAAGTTATTTCTTCATCCCCTGAATTTTCGGTAGTTAAATATAGAGATTTGATTAGATTCAGAATCAGTTCTTTGGGCAAAAATACTTTAGAGGTGATGCTGTGAAGTTATTACCTATTTGTATCACATTGTGGGAAACATATTTATGCTGAAAGGGTTCAAGTGACAGCCGCCTCATCCCTCTTTTGTAAAAGCCTCGATTACTTTTTATTTGATGTTTTTCCCATCTATTGCAGGTTTTCTTTTTGAAATATAAATATTGAAGTTTTAAAACATATTATAGTTTTTTTAATTGTATAGTTCTAGATGTTTCTAAATTTCTCTTGTGATTTGCTCTTTGATAGATGAGTGTTTTAGGTACATGGCTTTAATTTCTTTTTGACCTAATGTATAGGTGTTGAGTTTCTGTTTAAGTTTATTTTTTGTTATTGATTTTAACTTATTATTTGCACTGTAGTCAGAGAATAAGGGGCATATAAATATTCTCTTCAGAATTTACTCAAGTTGTTTTATGTCATAGTACACAGTGACATTTTTTTTCCTTTATATGTTGCTTATTCTTTTTATATCTTTGCTTAAAAAATTGTCAGATGATGGCTTTTTGATGTCTATATGATGTCTATTTGAACTTTATACTGAACTTTCCAGTTGTAGTATTTAAATACCTTATATCCTTTATTCTACAATAGCTATCAGCTATTAAGAATAATGTATGTGAACATCCCTCATTATGCTGGTGGATCTGTTAATCTCTCTTTGTAAATGGACCCATCTTTTATATTCAGAGGCTGTATTGTTGGATACATAGGTAATTATTTTATCCTTCTCTAGATTGTTCTTTTTGTTATTATATAATTTGTGGCCCTTTAATTCCCTAATAATACCTTATTTTAACTTAGTCTATTTTATATGTACACAGTTCTAGTAGTTCTACAGCATCTAGTAATGTATCTTTCTGCCTTTTCATTTTAAACCTTTCAGGGTTGTCATGTTTTGGATATGTTTCTTATAAGAGAATAAGTTATAGTTGGATTTTATTTCTTTTAATCTAGAAACACTGCCTTTAGTTATTTTCCATTTTAAGAAAATGGAAAATCTTTAGCACTTTCTTCTAAAAAAAAAAAAAAACTTTTTCAAAGCATCTTAACCACAAATTAAGTAATTTTTATATAAAATAGATTGTTGCGTGATCCCTGGGTGGCGCAGCGGTTTGGCGCCTGCCTTTGGCCCAGGGCGCGATTCCAGAGACCCGGGATCAAGTCCCACATCGGGCTCCCGGTGCATGGAGCCTGCTTCTCCCTCTGCCTGTGTCTCTGCCTATCTCTCTCTCTCTGTGACTATCATAAATAAATAAAAAAATTTTTTTTAAAATTAAAAATAAAATAAAATAGATTGTTGCTGTTACAGTTATCCCATTGTATATTGTAAGTTATCCATGATATTTTTGCTTAAAATAACCAATGTCTACATTTATCATTAATTTCCTCCCCTTGACATTTACATATTTTTACACAATAATTGTTGATGCTTTCACCTACTTTGACCTTTTTGTCTTAAGCTTCAAGTTAAACATCACTTGTATTTATTTTAGGTCTCTTCTATCAGATCATTGACCATAAAATCTCTAATGCTGTTTAGATATTTAGTATATAATTACATTGTACATTTGAATTATATTTGAAGGTATTTATTTTTTATATTCGACCTAGGAATAAAGTGTAACAATTATATTTTTCCATTATTTTCTCATATTTATAAACAATTGGGTTGAATTGGTGCAATTTTTTAAAGATGTTATTTATTTATTCATGAGAGATAAACAATTGGGTTGAATTGGTACAATTTTTTTAAGATTTTATTTATTTATTCATGAGAGAGATAGAGAAAGAGACATAGGCAGAGGGAGAAGCAGGCTCCCCGCAGTGAGCCTGATGGAGGATTCAATCCTAGGATCCCAGGGTCATGACCCGAGCCAAAGGCAAATGCTCCAC
The DNA here is from genome assembly GCF_011100685.1 of Canis lupus familiaris. Classification (NCBI taxonomy): domain Eukaryota; kingdom Metazoa; phylum Chordata; class Mammalia; order Carnivora; family Canidae; genus Canis; species Canis lupus. Next base: position 13,608,132 of record NC_049258.1, read on the forward strand.
CACTGAGCCACCCAGGTGCCCCTGATGCATTTTTTTTATCAGACATTCCTATACATTATATAAGCCATTATATTTTAAAGTAAGCTTTAAAATATGGCCAGAATTGTTCATCGCAGAAAAGAACCTGGAGTGCTGAGAAAGAATAAAAGGTCACGTTTAACACCTTGTACAACTTGTGGTGGTGCTATTGTTTACACAGAACATATTGCTTTATTAGCCATAGAACTTTATTAGTAAATGCAGATTACCATCACTCAGGTATAGATTCTGGCCCTTCAAGTGAAGAGGAGCTGGTCTAATTAATGATGGCACTTCTAACCTCAATTAATATGCTATTTTAGTGAAGATTTCAACCATACCTATTTTTTTTTCCTCAAGTGACAATAAACATTGCAGAAATAATACCCTTTACAAAATGAAGTGCAACTCTTTGGAAAGCCATATAGTGCAGACGTACTTACATGACAGGTGTATTCTAAGTGGACTCTCTTGTGGCCTCTTTATTTTCCAGGAAAAAATCACATAGAGTATGAGAGGCAAGAATAAACAAGTCATTTCTGTGGGAGCAATTGTAGAGGCTTCTTTTCTTACTGCCTCGGAGACTAAGACACATCTAGTTGCACGTAGTTCTGCGTGGTTTGAGTTACCTCTGTATCAGTTTGTTCCAGTTTTGAAAATTATAGTTACTGTGACCATATTTTGGTCATTAAATATTTTGTCATATTTTGAAAGTAATTAATCCCTTGTACTTTATGTATTACACTAATTTAGAGGGAATCTTCAGGGATACTCCTAAAGTAGAGAAAACCCATCTTCACTCAAAATAGGGTCTGCTGCAATTATAAAATAGAAGGGAAGCTCTAGAACCAGCCCACTGCTCCACCAGCAGTGTAAACGGCACTAAACCCGTAAGTAGTATGACTTGTCTATGTTTCTCCCCTGAGAGGTCTAGCAGATGAATAAATTGTGTGATTCAAGGAATATAGCAATTCAAAACCAGATGCTGAGACTACTAAGCCATTCCTTCTGGCACATTGTGTAAAGCGTGAAGTTGTAAATATAGCAGATAATTGAAATTTAGATTTCAGATATGGGCATTCTTAGTAGCCCTCCTCTAGCTTTTATTGCTTAGAGTCTTAGAAGTATATTTAATAGTTCATACTAATGCAGTTGCTGTCAAAATTAAGCCTTTTTTTGCATGTTTTAAACTCTTCTTCAATAACGAGAGTATTAAAAAAAAATAACGAGAGTATTAATGATAAAAACAAAGGAAAAGTTAACTTAAAAGTGTGCCCAAACTGAAGATGGAAAATATTGGTTTTGGGACATAAAGTTTTGAGTACTCTTTTTGGTTTCTTTTAGATTACAGCTTAACACGCATGTACTTGTTCCTCCATTGATTAAAACTGTCATTCTTCTTTGTCCATCATATAATGTACTTTCCATAAATTAGCTGCTTCATTTCTTCTTTTTGTGCTAATCAAATTACAGTGGTCTTTAGGCTGAAGTGGGGCATTGGACTTGGCATTTTATAATCCTGGCAGCCTTGCTTTTTAAAAAAAGTCATCAACCATGGCAATTTAACCAAGTTAAATTTTCTTCTCTTTTTCTTGCTGTCTTCAATATCATGGACAAAAAATGGTCATATTTTAGTAGGTTTTCTACAGTTCATAAAACATCTTTTAAATGAGATTGAGTAATGCAAGAGATAAAGTTAGTAATTTGTTGAAATGCCATTGCATTATCAAAAAATCGGTGGAGAAAAGTAACATTTTATCAAAAGTGGTGATATGAAAAAGCACCAACCTGGACTGAATGTCACCATTTCAACAGTGTTATTATCAGATAATTCAGATGACAAATATCACAAATGGTAACATCAAAAACAAACAAAATCTCTACCAGATTTAAATCAATGCTGATCACAATAGCATTGAATGGGTGTGATAGCATTCCACATGGATGTCATGTGTTGACTAGAAGCCATCCCCAAGAAATTCTTAAAGCATGGCTTCAAATGTGGCAGTGGAAGTTTAGGGAACAGTAAGGCTAGACCAACTGTTTTAGTTCAAAGCAGTTATTTATTGAGAGAGATTTTTGTGCAGAGGTGTCCAGATGAATATGATTCTAAGAGACAATAAAATAAAGAGTTTAAACTGTAAACCAAATGACTACCAAGTTTTTGCATAGAGGCTCTAACTCTTGGGTACTCACTTGGCTTTCCAGGAATAGACCCACACACTGAGAAGTCCTCATTAGCTCCCTAATGGAACCTGAGGGTAATGACAGAAACACACTCAAGTGATACATTTGACAGCTGTACAAAGTCAGTTCCTTTAGAGGGAAAGATTAAAATTTGACAGAGTCTGGGTTTAAGTGAGGAAATCATTTAAGAAGTCTAGATGCATGAGCACATTGAGGATTGAATTATTCAGGTGGATAGGAAAAGAATAAGTAGACTGGTATATTGCTTTGTAAAATAATAGGGTGGACTGTGATAAGTTGGACTTGGGAAATGACTGAATTGTTTTGAAAAATAATAGGAAAAAAGCCAACCAACCAAGTTTGCTCTGTTTCAAGCCATTTGGGACCATAACTACAAGAATATGAGAGACCTGTTGTGAGGGAGGAAAAATTTCCTCTATCCTTCAAGATTCTTCTAGCTGGACTAAGAATCAAATTGACAGACAAATTAACAGGAGAAAATCTTACTAAATGGTGTGCATTGCATATGGGGAGTCCACACAGATACGGGAAATTCTACAGACACTTAGGCAACAGGATGCTTATATGAGTTAAGGAGAGGAGGTAGTCTGAGGATACAAAGGGGAGAAAGAGTATTCATTAGCAGGAAGGTGAAAGGAGATGTTTGGAAAACAAAAGTTACCCTATTAGTAGATAAATTTCTTAGGTGAAGAGGGATCTCTGTCAGTAGCTCTCTTCCTAGTATAAGCAGGCGGTTAAAGAGGAGAACAGAGCTTTTCCTGAATCTGCTAGGCTTTGATTCCTTTTATCTCAAAATTATGTTCCTGCCAAAGGGACCCATCTTAGGGTGGCCTGTCCTTGGCCCCCCTATTTAGTTAAACATTGACCCTGAAGTTTCACTCGTTTTTAGGCATTTAATTAGTGGGACAAATTCATATCACATTAATGCAAATAGTTACTCTTTTTTTTTTTTTCTTCCTTTCTACTCTTTTTATGTCTTTCTGCCTCCTAGTCTCAACTGCTTTGTCCTGCCACTCTTCTAGATTCAATGCTGGAGCCAAAGAATGAAACTAAATGAAGACACAACAAAAGAAAAAAACAGTTTTAGTTACATGCATACACGTGCTTGCATAGGAGTTCACAAAAATGTGGCTCAAGGGGGTGATCAGATGGGTGAGGCTTATATACCTTTTGGGGCTAACCAACAGAAAAAGGGTTTGGGGGTTCTGAACCTGGGAAGCATGCTTTGGGAAGGTAAGGAAAGAATGTATGGTAAATAAACATTGTCTTATTTAGATAAGAGTCAGGTGATAAGAGGTATCTCCTGGAATAGCTGTCTTCTGGATAGGGAGGCATCATCACAAATGGAAATTTTCCTTACAAAAGAGAAGATTTATGCTTTATCTTTAGGCATTAGGGTGAGGTGAAGAGCTTTCCCCTGCCTCTGCTTGTTCTCAGTTGCCTTTAGCTTAAAATAATCCTTTTGTCCTAGTGTCATATTTTAGAGTATCATATTCTGCTACCCTTTAGTGTCAATAATACAAATTTATATGAATAACTGCTCACTTCATACTGCAAAGTATATAGAATGGTGCAAAATTATGAAAATCTTTGTGCCCAGCCATGAAACAATGTACATCTGACCGTCAGATTGAGGAGAACAAGGAAAACACAGATTACATGCCCTGATTCTTCTCACTGTCCATGGCACTTCAGCCTACTGAGCCACCAAATCACTGTATGTTTCTCTTTCTGGTGAGATGACAAATCTGAGCCTGCAATCTCAGTGATTCTCCACTTGCTGGAGCAGAGGGTGACATTGAGACCATTATTTTGTTAATAGTCTTTCATCCAGCATAAATCCCAGCTTTTCTAGGGTTTTCATTACCCTTTCTGTATGCATATATTTCAGTCCTGAAGAATGAGAAAAAATTAAGCATTTTCCTTATTGTCATATTTGTTATTTGATCATTCCTTAGAAGAAGGTCACCCACAGAAAGTTAACCAATATATTTGATTGTATAGACCTATTATTTTTTGTTTCCTGTTGCCATTCCCTTCTGAAGAGCTCTTAAATGCTGTAATTTTAATCTGCTGTGATTGCCTCACAAGTGAAGAGGTCATTTGCAGTATTGTGTAGAGGTACATCACCTGAGTGCCCTCAGCTATAGTCAAAGTATTTCCCTTGTAACAAGGAGAAAAGAGAGGGGTTTACATCACCACTCAGTTTAAAAACCCTTATCTGTCAGGAAGCATGCACTTTTCTGTGCAACCCTGGGAGTTCATTAAAAGTGGTAGATTGCGTCACTGATTAGACATAGCTGAGGGCTGGGGAGATGGTGTCCTGGCAGATCCTTGACAGAAATTAAATAAAAAGAAAATCTCTATTTTGTTCAGGCCACGGGAGGCTTTGATTAGAATGCCTTCCCCTTTTTCATTTGGAACTTGGTTTTGTTGTGCCATTGAGGAAGTGATCTGGTGTAGATTTGAAAAAGACCACCTCATTTTTTTTAAACCATCCCTTTCTGTTATACTCATCACTTATTAAAAATATAGTTCAGGAATCACTTAAATATTTGTAGGTATTAATAAACGGACATTTTGCTGAGCTACAAGAAAGATAGTTTCTTTTTGGTTTGTTATTCCTATATGCAATTATGAAAAAGTGCACTGGTCCCCAATTCTGTCGGAGGGAGGGTAGAGGTGCAGTCAGGTTAACAGACAAGAGGATGGGTGAATTGGTTTGTTCACTGATTTATTCCTTAAATATGAGTGTACAAATGTATAGTGATACAACTCCAGGAGGGAACCTGATGTAGACTGGCATGGCTAGCTTCCAATTTTGTAAACTTGATGCTATGTGAGCTTTCATGAGAATTTCATGTGGCCTTTATCAGACAATCTTTACTGAGTGTAGTTACTGTGTTTTTGAAGCCTAGTGAAAGTGGAGGTGGTAGAGAAATGGCAATGATATACATGCTATTTCGAAGATTAGCCCTGTGATTCTGGGAAGTTCATGAAACGGGTTTGTAGCTCTTATGTAAGAGGAATCAGAAGTTCTAAACAGTCTGTCAGTTCATCCTCTGCCAGTTTTCATTGCTTAAATTTCTTGTCCTATGGAATTGCCCCACTAGCTATGCTCAGTTGGTAGATCTGAATGGGATTCAAAGGTTCATCTAGACATGCCATTTGGATTAAATTGTCACCATCTAATAGAAGCAGTTCTAAAAATGTGAATTAAGATAGCTGTAGAGTACACCTTTGCCATATACTTCTGGTAATTGCTTAGGGGCAATGGTTGGAAGAGAGTTAATTATTAGAGGCCAAAATTTGTCAATCTCAGAATAGCCACAAATGGACCAATAGTCAAGAACATCATACCTTTAGTACTTACAGATTTAACATTTGAAATTTCATATATACTGCATGTAAGTCAAAGGTCCAGAACATGTAATAATTTGTAATTTTGCAATGGCACAATGTGAGTTATTCACATTGAGAAGTTCATGTGCGGGAATCACTTAACTTGTCAAGGAGGCTTCAGCAAAAGATTGCAAAACTGCTGACAGATTTTGAAGGGATGCTTGTCTGTACTGTGCTTTTCTCCTTCCTGGAGATTCTCAGGGAAGTAGATGAGCAGTATGATCAGTGGGATACCCTCCCAAATCCACTCAGGCCTTTTATCTGTAGCAGCCACCACCTGCCCAATTAGATACTGTCTCATGTAGCAATCACTATTTAATGATATCTCATTAAATATTAAATATTTAATATTAAATATTTCTATAATACAAATCTCATGATTCTGTCAAAAATATGGGCTTACATTAACAGATAAATATCAGATCTTAATCTTGAGATAATCATCAAGTTTGGGGAGTTTTGAGAGCCTTGAAATTTTATGCACAGTCCTGTCTATGTATGCATATATGTGTCTGTAATGGGAGAGAAACCATTACTATTAGTTTTGCAGTTGTGACTATGATCCAAAAGAAAAAAAAAAGAATAAAGGAAAACTAAAAATACTGCTTATATGGAAAATGATTAATTTCTGTCAGTTTGCTTATACAGCTCTTAACACGCAGAAAGGGGTTGAGGTTGGAGAAAGAATAGCACTATAATTGGGATCTGACTAGTACCCAGTTAAGTTGAATTTTGAATTCTGGAGCATACACAGGTGAGTATTAGTGAGACCAGTTGCTACTATCTTCTTTCTAGCCTCTCTGCTCCTTCTCCCTAAAAGGAGCTCATTAAGATGGGGGAGTATATATGTTTTTATCCCCAATACTTAGCATGGTGCCTGGCACAGAGGAGACCCATAATAAATGTGTGTGTGAACGGAATGAATCCAGTTTTGCTCATGGGTTTGCTAGCCATGGCTAACCTATCATTTAATATGTTTTGATTCACAAGAACGTCTCCGTGGTGAGTAATAAAGATTATGTTAGCCCCTTCCTTGGCTTTCTGTGTTGGATTTTGCTTTTGGTTATAGTTTCCAGAACAGAAGCAAGAAGTCACTGAGTGAAGTGGAGATGTGAGAGCACCTTGGAAGTGGAAATCAACCAGGATAAGAATGAGAGATAAGGCATGGGGAGATGTAGATAAATAAATTAATTAAAATAATGTGACTGGAGGAAATGCTAGAAGACTGACACAAGGATTCATAGGCGAAGGCAATGAGAACCTGACTGGCAAGGAAGGATGCCATAGGTTACAAAGAAGGAAACATTCTCAGTCTAGAAGCAGCTCGAGGATGGGGGTTGGGAACATGAAGAAAATGGACATGTCCTACTTCAGAGGGTTTCTGAGGAAGTATTAAATCTTGGTGTTTGAGAGGATATTGAAGAACTTCTTGAGCTTGTGAAAGAGTTTCAGGGCATTCTTAAAAATAATGGAGGAGGAAGAGAGCATGGAGGCATTTAAGAGGCGATGTACCACCACTGAAGAAGAAGGAGGTGCCCAAGGAGGGAAGAACAATGAAAAAGAATTGAACCAAGAGGTTTTTTTTCACCTTGACCCATGTTTGTCTCACTAAAGAAGTGAGACAGATGGAAAAAGAGGGGAATATTGAACAAAAGTTACAAAGAGCTTTGCTGCAATAGTAGGGCCTCACTCACAATCCTGTCCCAGGTGGAAGGTCCCTACCATGATCAATACTCTCCAGTCTAGAGGTTCAGGATGCGGAGGTTTCAGCATGGTGGGTTTTTTTTTCCCCATCTGGCAAGAGCCTGACAAACTCAAGCTTCCAGTGCCCATGGAACTTAGATGGTTTTAAATATTGGTTTAGAAACATTTTATAAATAATGGAAGTCATTTTAAATTACATTATAATAAATAAAATATAAAAGCATATATAAAGAAACCTAACCAGCCAGGTACAAATCGGTGCATTCTTTTACTTCAATTATTTCAATCCATAAATAAAGATTAGCTTTCAATTCTACTTTAAATTCTTTCACTAGAGATGCCTCTGGCAATAGTTCCAGTTAGTTTGCAGCTTTGAATGTAAAGACACTGTCATATTCATCTTTGAATCCCCCCATAGAGTCTAGTGTAATACTCTGCACGTTGTAGAAGGTTCACCAATGTTGATAGATAGATAGATAGATAGATAGATAGATAGATAGATAGATAGATAGATAGACAGATATATCTATATATATATATATTTTTTTTTTAATTAATGTTACCTAGGAGCTTTTACAGGAACAGATTTCTAGGGGGGAAAGGATTTCTTTATCCAGTAAACACCTCTAGAGTGAAATATTTATCACATTTCAGGCCTGTGCTAGGTGACAGGTATACAAAATTGGCAAAGGCACATTCCTCACCTCTAGAACATCAGAACCAAGCAAGGGAGACAGTCCTGTAAAGGAAGCCTTGCCTATCCTGAAACAAATACATGGCACAAAAATGGTCTGAGGAGCAAGACTGAATCTGTACAGAATACTGTACGGTCTCCTTACTCAAGGAGAAAGTGCCCATAGAGTTAAAGGAGGGATGGACATTTGCCAGACAGTCAGGGGTGTTCTACGTGGCTGGTGCGTCTAGACATTTGTTGAGCATCTAGTCTATGTCAAGCATTGTGCTAGGCTTTGGGGATATATGAGTGAACAAAACCACTGCCCTCGTGGAGCTTAACATTGTAGCTATTGATATCTAGACCAATGAGATATTCTTAATGGGCAGAGCTTCCTCCACACCTCAAGCACTGTACAGTTGCAAGTAGAGACCATTTGTATTTGAGCAGAAATGTGTGGTAGCTTCCTCACATGATCAGGAGATGTGATCTGGTCTAGTTAAAGCCACTTCTGCTGAATCTCCCCAACTCTTTATTGTATCTCTATATCTAAAGAAAAAAAAAAAAAACTAAAAGCATTCTTTTTGCTGACTGCTACTCTTGACTGCAGCTGTTTCCTGCAGCTCAGACCTCTGCACTTTCTTTAAACCTGTTTCCACATGCTGTTAACACCCAAGACAGCACAGCTGGTTCCGTCTTACCCTACTTCTTTTCCCTGTGCTATACTTTTACTTCTCCTGCTGTTCTTCATTCCTCACATATGTTGTGGCAAAGATTGCTTCAAGTGCACCTTACATTGCCAGGGAAGATCCTGCCCCAGTGCTTATTTTCAAATGGTCTTAAAACATAAACTAGGGAGATGGCTTTTTTAAAACCAGAGGTTTCCAATAAAGGTGTCACGAAGTGAAATGCAAGAATGATAAAGGGAATGGCAAAATGATTCTGTGGAAAGATAGATGGAGGTCATAGGAGAGAAACAAGTGCACATGGCAGGGTGAGGGCAGTAGGGGGCTGGATGAGAAGAGAGTAAATGCCAACAGGATGAAGGCAGTGAGAAAGATATTTTTTCAAGTCCTTGAATGTGTCTTATTCACGAATGAAGATAGGTTGTAAACTTTATAATTTACATAGTTGTAATTTATAATTATAAAGGTTTATGCAACAGACATTTGACTTCTTTTATTTTGAAAATATTTTTGAAAGTTACTCCTAAACCAAACATACACATAATTCCTGGTCCTTTTTTTTCTTTCTTTCTAAACACTTAAGTCTTTATGGACTTGGTCTGTGGATTCAGAATTTTCTGCATCCCATTTTCATACTGAAGATTTTCATAGTGAAGCCCAAGAGGGAAATGTGCCTGTGCCAGCAAGAGCGAAAGGCACATGCAAATAAAAAGGAGTCCTTTAATAATGTGTCTTTTTATCTGTATACTCTCTCAACCAAACCTGAAATTTGTATAGCTTTGCTTAAATGCCTGTGGTACCTTTACCTGAGTCAAACCTGAATGAAATGTATTTCAGCCAGCAAAATGAAAAGAGTTAAGCTAGAAATTTTTTGTAATTGCTGAATTATCCTAACTTCCTCAAGTCTTTTTCAATTTACCGGCTTTGGGTGATGGTGTGTAGACACACATGAGGCCCCAGTGCCATCAAACTGTCCATTTTTGCAGTCCTGTGTTCTAAATATTTGAGAAGATGGCACAGTTTAAATAGATTAAGTGGAAGAGCAGCAGATGTTTACCTTCGAGCATATGTTTTATGGTAGGAGCATGATCTCAAGCAGACCCTTAGGGGACAGTGTGCTATATTGTTCAATATTGTCACCCTTTCAGGAATACGCGGGGTTATCTTGTGCCTCAGCTTAGGCTCAAGCGGTTTTGAAGTGTTAACAACATAGAAAACTAGGAGGGTGCCTGGATAACTCAGTTGGTTAAGCCTCTGCCTTTGGCTCAGGCCATGATCTCAGGGTTCTGGGATCCAGCCCTCTGCTAAGCAGGGGACTCTGCTTCTCACTCTCCCTCTGCCCCTCCTCCTGCTGTGCACACTCTCTTTTTCAAATAAATAAATAAAATCTTTTAAAATAATAATAATATAGAAAACTAGGGAAAATCAGCTGTAATTGGGTGGGGGCAAGAATCTAATTATAAACCAAAGCAGTCATTATAAATATGTTTGTGTCAGTGTTGTGATGGAAGAGAAAACACATGTGCTTTCCACTTTTCATTTCAGCACTTTTTAAAATGTGTTGAGTGTGAGTAAGAAGCCGTGGACATTAAAACAGGGGTTGCAGAATCGCCTTCTTGAACTTCTGAACTTCTGCATTTTTAAAAATCTTAAAGCAGCCTTTCACTGAATGTGTTTGCTTGGAAAGCAGCGACTGATCGGTGTTGGCCTTCTGTGGAAAGATCTGAGCAGGTGACATGCTGATCCTCACATCAATGGTGGTTTTCCTTTGATACCTCGATGGGATTGGTCAGTGAGTCTATTCCACTCAGATCTCACAAACAAAACAGAATCCCTCTGCTCTTTAAACTCATACTGGGTCTTAACTCCCTGGTATCAGGTTTAGTCAAGGCCACTTTATAAATTTGTACCAGGAACACATAAACAAAAACAAACAAACAAAAAAATCCAGCAGGTAAAATGTATAAAATGTATACATTTAAAAACAAGTATTAAAAAATGCTCATTTGTCTTCTCAAACCTAAATTAGAATACTGGGAAATCATAACAATGAATTCTAACTGTGCTAATTAATAATAAGGAAAGGAAATATCCAAGAAAAGATAGAAAGTTAACGGGTAATGAGGTATAGATGGGACGGTTTTATTTTAAGTATGCTTTACCTCATGCCATAGATTTGTTCCTGAAAAGTTATTTAGAATCACTATGTTAAGAAAGTGTAAAACTATACATTTCTATGAGAATTTGCTTCTTAGGAGAAGCTTTCCAAGAAAGCATTTGTTCAAATGAATAATCACTTCTTACTTGATCTCTTGGAGAATTTTTCTAAGTATGTGTCTTCAATGGGGGCTTGCCTGGCTTACTATCTAGTATACCTTCACTAAGTACTGAGACATTTTAGATCTGGAATGGAAATAGAAATCTTCTTGTCTCTATTTTATAGATAATGAATGTGAGACCCAGGAAATCAGGTGTCTTGTCACTAGGCAAAGCAATGAGAGAACTTCTTTTTCTTTAAAAAAAAAAAAAAATTTTATTTATTTATTCATGAGAGACACACAGAGAAAGACAGAGACATAGGGAGAGGAAGAAGCAGGCTCCTGCGGGAAGCCCAATATGGGACTCCATCCCAGGGCCCCGGTATCATGACCTCAGCCAAAGGCAGATGCTCAACCACTGAGCCACCCAGGCATCCCAAGAGAACTTCTATTGGAACCTTTCTCCTTTGCCTTAGACCAGAGCTGAATTTTACTACAATACCTTAGTTTATCCCCTTTAAAATTTGTTTTGTTAAACCTATTAAAACCGCGTAATATCTCTTGGACACAAACCAGATGAAGAGAAGGTGTAGTGAACTCTGGGTTGTTGGTGGGTTTTAACCTGGGCAGCATGCCATTCATTACTGTGCAGTCTCTGGGAGACAGTCCACTGGAAGACTGCTGACTTTAGTGTATTTTACAGACTGCAGAATTATTTAAATCCAGTCCAGTCTTGTCCCACATCTATTCTGGTAACTTATTCGTGGCTTCACAGTGGGTGCATATGTGGGCACAGACACCTCATAGCCAAGGTTTGGAGAATAATTTTTATGATCTAAATGTTTTCTGTGAAAATACCTTTTTCTTTAAAAAATGGAATTATTAGAGCTCAATCTTCAAAATAATGAAACACTTGATAGTTTTTCATGTAAATCATTTATTTTAATGTTTTATGATAGGCTATTGTTTCTTTATTCTATTTGCAGAAAATCTGTAATTGAGAGACATTGCAGTGTAAATATATTTAATATGCTTGCATGCAGACCTAAATCTCAGGAGACATAGGTCCTAAGTAATTTTGGTTCATTCTTTGACTCTTAGTTTCGCCTTGAACAAGACATTAATCCTTTTGTTTTTGGGTATGTCCATGCATAAAATTAAAATAGCAATGCCAAGAAATTATTTAGAATTGGCATGAATATGCATCTAGTTATATATGAAATATTTTGAGATCTTTGAAAGAAAAAATATACTCAAGGCATTATTAGAGTTTTTGCTAATGTCATTGAAAGAAAACAGGATCGATAAAGTGAATGATAAGGTCAGCATTCATTAAGTCAGTAGCTATTCAGAAAAGAGCACTGAACCAAAAATCAAGAATCCTGGATTCTGGCTTTATCTGTGTCACAATAAGTAAAGATGGGTAGTCAGTTCTCTGTTCTGGGTCTCAGTTTTCTTAGCTATAAAATGATTAGACTAGCTCATCAGTACCATTCTTTACAGTGCTTAATTAATATCGTTAAGGACTTCTGAAGGTCTCCACTAATTACTATAGGACAGTGTTTCTCGAAGTGCGTTTCTTTGACTATAAGCATCAGGGACTTGTTAGATGCAAATTCACAGGGCTCACCCTAGATCTACCACATCAGAACCTCCAATGGGTCCCAACAAACTGTTTTCACAGGCTCTAGGTGATTCTGTTAATGCTAAAGTTTGAGGATCTCTGTTAAAAGTAAAAAAAAAAAAAAAAAAAGTAAAATAAAATTGTCCTTATTCTTAAGAAACTTGAAATTTAGTACTTTTCAAATCTCCAATTTTCTTGCCAATTTCTAGGCATACAGATATGCAATCTAATATATATATATATGTAATTCAAAATATGAAAAAATATATATACAATGAATAGTGGGCATGTTAAATTGTTAGAACTGAAACATTTTTAGGTGATATCTATGCAGCCATGATTTCCCATGGTAAGGTGTTGCCCAAGGCATGAAGAATATATATTAGGTCAAGCTTGAGTAACGGTGCTTGACTACCAAAATGCATGATCATTTTATATGTGTGCTTATCAAATACAACTTGTTTTTACTTAGCACAGATATTCTTGTTCTAAAATGTAAAAACAAAGATTCTGAAATTATGCCCAGAATTTTAATTTTAAAATTTACATTATGTTTATGTATGAGCATCAGGCATGTAACCTGACACTCAAATCTTCTCTGTATAATTTTTCTATTACTCTCATTCTAAAATTCACGTGCAATTTCAAAAGAAACTTGCAGTTGGCTTTTTAGAATGCAAATATTGTTATAATATGCACCTGAGCTTTGAAATATAATTCAATTGCAGTTAAAATTTTGTGGGCATGTAGTTTCAAATGTGGCTGAAGTGCACTGGGGGAAAACATCGGAGCCATATATTTTCACCTATACGTCAAAGACATCTGTTGATAACGGGACAGCTATTTTAGTTCTCATCTGAGAGATGAAAAACTGAGCTGTAAAACTGTTTTTAGTATTGTTTTAGAGCTGTGGTCGGCTAGGGAAAAGCAATGAGAATTTGGGTAACATTTTCTTCCAAAAAAGTTTGATCAAGTGTGCTAAGTTTATTTGGAAATGTATAACTTTAATGAGGCTACATGATGAATACGCTCTCCTTGATGAAATCAGTGACTTAGACCAACTGAAACATGAAATGGTAGCCTGGTGCCAACACCCTGATCACCCTGGGGAGCCCTGGGGAGGAGTGCCCGGCCTGGTGCTGCGCCCTTTTCAAGCAGCCTGTGAGCCCTCGAAGTTGTTAGCACTAGTGCTAACTAAATGTAAACACCTTTACTTCCCAGCTGCTGCTAATTGGTTTGGGAATATTTATGTAAGTGTTGATTTTAAGGCTAAAAATAGTGCAGTGATGTTTAAATCCAACTCATTCTGGCTGTCAGAAATGCTCCCATGATCCTGAAAGTGTTGCTAAAAATGTTCACTTTTAAAAAATTGTAGTAATTAAACTTGTCTGTTGTGAGAGCCACATATGATATGTTCTCTGCTCTGACAAAAGAGATAAAGGACAAACTTCTTCAAGGCCTCTGCTGGGTTGGCTAGACAGAACTTTCTGCTGAACTTCATCAGAGAGCAAAGAATTGTAATGTGGGCAAAAGGAGAAGGCAAAATAAGTTTTGAAGTTGCTTTATATCCTTATATTCTATGCAGTGGATCACATCTGTCTATTTTATTTATTTTTTTAAAGATTTATTTAGTTATTCATGAGAGACACAGAGAGAGAGGCAGAGACATAGGCAGAGGGAGAAGCAGGCCCCCCACAGGGAGCCCCATGCGGGGATTTGATCCCAGATTCCGGGGTCAGCCTCTGAGCTGAAGGCAGATAGATGCTCAGCCACTGAGCCCCCAGGCATCCCCACATCTGTCTATTTTAAATTAACATTAAAGGTAGACATTCTAAATTTTATTAATATAATTAAATGTAGAGCTTCCCAAACCATTGATCTTTTTAGAGCAAGTTTGGGGATTTGAAATGACACAGTTAATATTTCTCAAGTCTAAAGTTGAGGAAATATCATGTATGTTGAGCAACATTTGTTTATACCTCTACCTCTTCATCATCAGATTATTTTTGCTCCTTCACCTCCCAACTAAAAAGTCAGACTTCACAGATTTTCCTCAAAGTTATTTAAATAAGCTACGAGAGGGGTAAAAAAAGTCATTTTTAGATATGTGTGATTTCATGACTCTTCATCACATAACTTAGTGAAGGAAAAGCCCAAGAAGAGGTCCTAAATTATTGCTTGTCAAATATCTTGTAATTTTCGGGAAAAGTCATTTTTTGGACGCTGTCAAGAAATAAGTTGCCGTTTGTAAGTCTTGATGCAGTGCACTGCTACCGTGTTGTTGAAGTCAATTGGAATTGTCTTTGTGTCCTTGCAGGGCACCTTGAGCATTTGTCTGCCTGCCGCATCTCTAGAGGATATCAAAGAATTCTGTTATTGCCATATAGAGAAATGATTTTGGCAAGTGACAAACACTGCCCGTTAGTTGAGATGATAAACTCTAGTTACTGCTGTTTTTGATAGCTGCAGCAAAGCAGAGTTTTCGATGCTGTTTTCAAAATAGTGGGACTCTTTTCTTAGACATAGAAGTCTGTGAACGTGTGTGTTCTTTTGTAAGTTCGTAGGTATTGACATGATTGCTGTAAAACCGTAGTCAGTTCAGCATTATGCTTGAGTGGATTATCACATTGCAATTGGCCCAACGTTGCTTGCAAATTCTAATGGATATTTCCATATACTTAGAGTATCAAGTATGTTGTTGACATAAACAGAACCTTTACCATCTAAGTTATTTTTAAAATAACTAAAAAAAAGTTATTTTAACCTTGTAGAATGTTGATTTGAACCAGAAAGTGGGTTATTTTCTTATCATAGCATGGGATCAACAAAAGAATTCTACATGGAGTAGGAAGCAAAGAGGCAAAAATAGTTAAAATTTTTTATCTCAGTTTTTTCTTTGATGTTCTGTGGATATATATCTTTGAAGAATTACAGAGCCCCCAAAATATTTATTTTAATTAATAGTTGCTGTTAACTGTTCATGGATGCAAAGCCTTTATATTGCTAGAATGCCAATACTCCAAATGTTGTCTCATTGGATGTGATTTTTACCAAAATCCAGCTGACTTTTTTTTTCTTGCAGAACTTGATGTTCTGATTCTAAAATTTGTATGAAAATGCAAGGGATGCAGAATAGCCAAAACAAACTTGGAAAAACAAATGTGGAGAATTCTCACTTCCTGATTTCAAAACTTAGTATAAAACTAAATAATCAAGACCGTGTAGTACTGGCATAAGGATACATGATGGATCAATGGAATACAGTTGAGAGTACAAAAATGAACCCTTACATTTTTGGTCAGTTGAGTTTTTACGAGTGTTAGGCAACTCATTGGAGAAAGAATAGTCTTTAACAAATGATATAGTCACACTTTGTACAAACACTAACTCAAAGTAGTTATATGCCTAAATGTAACAACTAACATTTAAAAACTTTTAGGAGAATATAGGAGTAAGTTTTTATGACCTTGTATTATGCAATATTTCTTTGATACAGCACCAAAACACTAATAACAAAATAAAAAAATAAATTGAACTTCATTAAAATTAAGAACTTTTGCGTTTCAAAGGGCACATGGAGAAATTTCAGGAAATATCTCCATAGAAAGGGAGGCAATAATTGCAAATCATGTGTCTAAGGAATCTGTATACAGAATATTTAAGAACTCTTATAATTCAATAATTAAAAAACCAAATAATTAGATACTTCTTCACAGGAGGTCTACAAATGTCCAATAATCACATGAGAAGATCCTCAGCATCATTATTCATAGAGAAATGCAAATCATTAGTCATTGGGGATATGCAAAATAAAAACCACTTCACATCCACTATGATGGCTAAAATCTTAAAAAAGGAAAATTGAAAGTGCAAGAAGGTGAGGATTCAGATAAATTGGTACCCTCATATATTGCTGATGAGAATGTAAAATTGTGCAACACTTTGGAAATAGTATAGTAGTCTCTCAAAATGTTATACAGAGTGACCATATGGCCCAGCAATCCCACCCCTGGATATCTATCTATCAAAGAGAAGTGAAAACTTAAGCCCACAAGAACATGTTTTTAGTGACATTTATTTCACAGCTGAACATGATTTCAAATGGTTGTAGCAACATTATTTATAATCAGAAAAAGTGGAAAAACTCCAAGTGCCCATCGAATGATGAGCGAGTAAACAAAATACAGTCTATCCATATAATGGAATATTATTTAGCCATAAACTGCAGTGAACTACTGATACATACTACAACATGAATGAGCCTTGAGAACCTCATGCTTAAAAAGAGCCACATGTCTTATAATTCTGTTTGTATAAAATGTTCATAATAGATATATTCTTAGAGACAAGAAGTGAATTAATGATTGTGGGGTGAGATTGGGGGTGGGGTGGGGTGGGGGGTTGGGAGTGAAAGATGGGGGTAGGCAGGCAGAAATGGGAGTGATGGCTAATGGGTATGGGACTCTCTTTTTGGGTTTTTAAAATTATTCTAAAATTAGATAATGGTGATGATTGCAAAATTCTGTGGATAAGCTAAAATAGACTGAATTGTACTTTTTAAAAGGGTAAATTTAATGTTATGTGAATTATATCGTAATAAAATTTTTATAAGAAATAAAAATAGTGGGTCTTGAAGCCCCAGTCAAGCCTCTCAATGATTGAAGCTGCAGCCCTGTTGATATCTTGAAATGGTTGCCTCCTCATGAGAGATTCTAGCCCGGAACTCCCCTGTCCAAGCCACTTCTAAATATTTGACCCACAGAAACCCTGAGAGACAATAGGATTTTTTAATGCATTCAATTTGAGGGTAATTTATTACACAGCATTAGGAAACTAATACAATGCCATTGTGCTCATTGCATTCGAGGCATCACTAAATGAGCTCTGTGTGTTGGATACTTCATAGAGGACCAGCCATGCCCTTACCCTTCAGAGTGCTCCCCCTTGTGTAAGAGAGGTAAGAAGGTGTAAATGTGCCGACATGCGCAGTAGTCATGAGTTCAAATATTTTGTTAAATTGTCTACCTAAGTATTTTTGTTAGTTCCCCAGCCCTCTTTTCTCTGTAAGCATATATCAATCCCTTCATAATAGTAGGAATGTTTGAAAGCTTCCAAAGACATTCATCTTTTAAGATTTGTTACCTTAAACTAAAAATTGTTCTTTGACCTTTTAGATTTTCTTCCCTTTGTTTATCCCCATAGAAGAGTGAAAACAAATTTTTAAAAAACGAAATATAGTGTAGACTGAGTCTTTCACAAACCCAGAACCCCAACGTGAAATGTTACCACACAGTCTAAAAGTGAAATACAGGGATCCCTGGGTGGCGCAGCGGTTTGGCGCCTGCCTTTGGCCCGGGGTGCGATCCTGGAGACCCGGGATCGAATCCCACGTCGGGCTCCCGGCGCATGGAGCCTGCTTCTCCCTCTGCCTGTGTCTCTGCCTCTCTCTCTCTCTCTCGCTCTGTGTGACTATCATAAATAAATAAAAATTAAAAAATAAAAAAATAAAAAAAAATAAAAAAAAAGTGAAATACATTTTTTAAATCATTTCACACTGACAAACTGCTTGAATTGTGCCTCCATGCCTTGTTTTCTTCAAGGTCCTAACTTAATTCCTTTATGCCCAACCTCTTAACTGATATATTCTCTTTTTGTTGTTGAAATGATGCTTTCAGATCCACAAATGCTGTTTACAGGTGGTCATTGACAATGGATCTTTCTCCATGTGGTTTGCGGATTCCTTGAAACCTGAGTCCATGAGTAACACTGTCTCTGACTTTGCTTCTGAAGAGTGGTGTATCTGCAAAATCCCTCTGTTAAAGTGCAATTCCAAAGCCTACCAGAAATCGAATGCCTCCCAAATGAGATTCTAAATCAAGCTTGCTTTTTAGAATCCATTCTGTCTATGTAACACCCAACTCAATGTGGCCACTGGCTTGGCGTGCTTGCCTCCTCTGGCCCCCTTACCTGTCTGTTGCGGAAGAGAGTTTACCATCTTAGAAATTAAATGGTTACTTGTAGTTTCTCTCTGCTGAAGATCACTCTCAGAATAAAAGTCTTATGACAAAGTAAGAACTCCACATTTCTTTTCCTTTCATTATCCTGTTAGACTTTTGACAGAAGTAACCTTGCCAGGCGACTTTTTTTTTTTCCATGGATTTGGCTTTCTTTATATTTTTAGTGTCACCAGGGGGTGCAGGCAAGTAGAGTACATTAAAGCTAATACATCACCACCTGTCAGTGGCACCTTCCCTTTGGTACCCCTTTCCTTGCTGATTTAAAACACTCGGTCCCAAAAAGCTTATGGTTGAGTAGCAGGAAGCTAAATGATGTATTCCAAAGCTCTTAACACATTGCCTTGTGTAAATGGCCCATTTGAGTATTTCAGAAACCAAACAGGAGAGAAAAGAACATTGAAAGCACGGAAAAGATTAACACCTGTTTCCAGTCTTCAAAGAAATTGGAGCATACTATATATACCGAGAGTAAAACCACTTGCCGTTTCACATTGAGACATTTTATTCAAATTTTCAATTCTCTATGCATAGCGTCCACATATTTATGGGTTTGTTTGACTGCAGGATTCCACACAGAACTTAGAAGATGGAGAAGTTATGAATGGTGTACAGCCAGAGCCACCGACATCGCCGAAAACCAAGGATGCACTGAGGTATTCTCTTTATGTGATTAAGAGTATTTTAGTTATATCGAGATAATGTTTCTTTAATAGTTTGTAGTTGTTCCTATTTTATAGGGAAGGTCAAGATAAGTAGAATAGTGGACTGAAACCTGTCTCAATTCTAAAATTAATTAGTCACTCTTCTATTTTCTTTTATGATGTAAGAACTTCCTGACAAACATATATAAACGAGCGTCCAACTCTTTCAACTCTTCAGCAACCTGGATTTCTTAATTGCTATTTTTCTCTTTGAACAACAGTTTAAAGTGAATTTTCAGAGTTCATTGTGGTTGAGTGTTCTGCTTTGACACTAGCGCTTTGAATATTGCTTTGCATTCTGTTTTAACCTTCTTGGAATATTTTATTCAATGTATATAACATGAATCCAGTCTATCACCAAGGATTTTTCATGTTTTTAATGTAAGTAACTCATTATATGAAGTCATTTGCTCTCATTTTCCTCAATAATTACTTTGTTCTGCACTAATTTCCAGTCCTGCCTTAGCTGCTACACAGGTTCAGTTCCGAGTTTTGCTTCTTGCTAGTTCTATGAACTTAGGCAAGTTATTTGTCTCTTTGCCCTAGTTTCTGGTCTGTAAAACAGAAATAATATTAAAACCTTCCTCAGAGGGTTGGTATGAAGATTAAATGAATTCATGTAAAGAACTTCAAACAATGCCTGGGCCAGAGTCAGCCATGGGAATATTTGCTACTGTTGGCTACCACTGTATTGTGCTCATCATCACCACCATCTTGGTGATGATAATGATACTACCACCACCACCACCACCATTCTTACCATCATTTTTTTCTAAGTTGCTTCAAATTTTGCACTAGAAAACTAATTCCATATTTAATAGTGGTAAGAGCAATTAAGTAACTTGTAGACACCCAATCTATATCCACTACTCTTGTCTCCAAATCCTTGGACTCCAGTGTGAACACTTCCCCTTATTCTTTTTGTGTTTTATTTCATGCTAAAAAACTTCATGTAGAGAGTACCAGTTTGGAGAAATCAGCTGAAATCAGGTTGAGGCCAAGTTCAGAAAGTAGAGGAAGTACAGACTTCCAGCTCTTGCAGCCTCTTTGGTAAGAGGAGGATGAGAAAGATCTTAACAGCATAGCATGCACAGCTAGCAGCAGGAAGCTTGGAGATTACAACTGCAGGAGAACACATTGGTTCTAGCTGGCATGGAGTGATGAAGAAACAAAGGAAGAGAAATTAGGACGTCACTTAGACCTGAGTTACGTGGTCAGCATTGTCCTGGGGCAAGGATGGCATGCTACCCCACAGAGTCTGGCTCAAAAATAGGACTTTGGGGTCACTTTGATGTAGGTAGCATAGAAGCTCAGCAGATTATTTGCAGAGTCCATATCAAAATATTTTGAACTTTTTCCTATACTTTAATCCCCATAGTCATTGCTCAAGCAATGACTCTCAGACTATTACAGTAACTCCACTGTCTCTTCTCTTGAATATCAATCTCTTTATCCTAATTGATCTGACATAGTACTGCTGGATAAAATTTCTTAAACCATAGCATTCAGCAAGCCATTCCTTCATTCCAATTGAATTTCGTTAAGTCCTTGATTTGAACACTACTTATGTAACTTTGGACTAATCATTTAGCCTCTTTAATTTTATTTAATATGGAAAATGGGTATCATGATCACACAGATTATTATGAAGATTAAATGAGATTTATCGCAGGCAATTGCACGTAGTACAATGCTAAATGAAAGCCTAGATAAATATTTGTGGCTGCTATAGTTATGATTAGCACACATTCCACAGTTTGTTGTAACTGTCGTTCTCCCATATAAGTCTGTGAATCCTCCAAGGCATTCCTGACACGTCATACAGGTCTTGGAACATACTAGCAGCATATTTTTTCAGTGAATGGTTAAAACACATTGCTCCATAGATCATAAGCATATCTATTAACTAGTTACTCACAATTAACACATTTTTTAAAGAAAAATAACTGTCTGAGGAGGTTCTCCAAATAGGCTTATAATATGCATCTTCTATGAAGTACTATTCAATTTCCCTTGATGATGAAGTAAGAAGTTTCTCTTAGGTGGTTTCTATTGGGTGGTTTTTAAATTTTTTTAAACTGTACTTTAAACTCCTCTCTCTTTCTTACCTTTTCTTTTCTTTTTGAGGGGGGGGCAGTGCAGAGTAAGAGAGACTATCTTAAGCAGGCTCCACTCCCAGCATGGAGCCCCATGAGGGGCTTGATCTCACAACCCTGAGATCATGACTTGAGCCAAATCAAGAGCTGGATGCATAACTGACTAAGCCATCCAAATGCTCCTAAACTTCTCTTTCAACAGCAAGCAACATGTGCAAAAGACCTTCACCGGATCTCTAAGTTCTCCGTCATTCCTGACCTCAAACTATTCCTTGACACATTTCCAAATTTGCTTCCTCTAGACTTACCTCTCTTCCCAGGCTTAAAACAGCCATCAAGTTTTATTTGTCTTTCCCTCTGATATCCATTCATTCGGCAAATTATTGAGAGAGTCCATGTCAAAAAAAAAATTATATATATATATATATATATATATATATATATATATATCGCTTAAACCTTTCCCCAGGTATTCATGCTTTATTCCTGTAATTCTTACTCAAGCCTTATTACCAATCTGATTATTGCAATCATTTACTCACTCCTGTCTCAGGAATCAATCTCTATCTTGTCTTATTCTTTTCTGATAGATCCCACATATCACTGCCAGATAAATATTTCTAAACCCCAGCATTTATCACAGCACTCCTAGTGCCGACACCTTTAATGACTCCATTTTCTACAGAACTAAGTGTGCTTTTTTTTTTTTTTTTTAGCATAGAATTTGACATATCACTTTGAGATTTGATCTCAAGCTTGTGGTTCAACCTTCTCTTCTCAATACCTGCCTCTGTCTTTCCCGTCCTTTCTCCCTGCTCACTGACCTCTTTCTTTAATATCACAACTAGTCTATGTGCCCACACACCCTCCTGGTTCAGTGTCTCAGTGTAGACTGTGTTCTTTCATCTGCATGCCCCCTCCATTCCCTCACCTACTTTTTCTGACTGAAGATCCATTTGCCCTTCTCAGTTTCATCTAAAATGTACCTCTTTCAGGAAGACTTTCCTGATCCCAGCTTCCTTTCCTAATCCTGTACTAATTTCCTCTGAGCCTCATCAGAATGTGCCTCAACTTTGAAACTCACATGAGAGTAGCTTAAAACTTTGCTCTTAAAAAAATAGTAATAAAAAAATAAATAAAAAATAATTTAAAAACCCCTGCTCTTGAATATAATAAATTATAATTTGAGTTCTGACTCTACCTTGTCAAGATGGTGTGAGGCTTGACAAATTATTTTACCTTTCTAGGCATTGGTTTACTTATCTATAAAATGGGACTGACATGTTTACCTTATACTTTTGTAAGAGTACATGGTATCATGCTAGAAGGCCATTAATATACTGCCTCCCAAATAATAACTTATAATCAGAAAAAGTATACTATGATTACTACTATCATTCCATTGCTTTGTATTATTCCTTGTTATCTGTCATAACCTGCCTCCCTAGATTATAAACTCCTCAGACATTGGCCTCTGTATTTTCCTTGTAGAACTTCCTCCTTGCAACTACTCTATTAATATACATTGAATTTAGGTATGTTACATGAATCCCACCATCATCAGCAACAAATTTTTTGTTAGGTTTTCACTCAGTATATTTGCATCAACAAGACATCATGATCCAGCAGACCTGTGCCATCAACAAACTCTTCTGGGAGGTCTTTCTTTCACATTCCATCTCTCACTCTATTCCACATGACAGACCTGCACGTTAGGGCCTGAAGAAACCCGGCTGAAACCTTCTATCCATGTATTACCCATCATCTTCTCTATGGCAGCAGTCTAATCATGAAGAAAGGGTTTTCCTCAATCCTATAATACCTGAGGATATTTTTTTTAAGATTTTATTTATTTATTCATAAGTGGCACAGAGAGAGAGAGAGAGATACAGGCAGAGGGAGAAGCAGGGTCCACGCAGGGAGTCCAACGTGGGACTTGACCCCGGGACTCCAGGATTGTGCCCTGGACCAAAGGCAGGCACGCAACAGCTGAGCCACCCAGGCGTCCCGCTGAGGATATTTTTAAAAGTCTTACTGAAGAAATCAGTTGAAAAAAATGGAAAGTTTGAGATAATTTCCTTTTAATCTGTAAACTCATCCCTCAAAAAGTTCTAATAATCATCCTAATAGCTGATAGTTACTGAGCCTTTTGTGTATGCCAGCTACGACTTGTATGATGTACATGCTATGTCCTCTAATTGTTTTTAAACTGACAGTTCTACTAGGAATTCATCTTAATTTCCCCATAGTCCAAATAAAGAAACTAATACTTTTGGTGTTCATTTAAATTATTTACTCAACGAACTCAAAGCCACCACTACTATACACTGTCTCTCTAATTTCATAAGTGAATCATGATTTTCTTCCAAAATAAGATATGTGCCCCCGCACCACACCTGCCCTGAGTCTTGTCTGTCCCTTCCTCTAAATGAGTGGCCTGTGACTGAGTCCAGTAATCTCAAGGCTAAAAATGCTATCCATTTGCCTCCCGTGAGGACTTGGACCTGCAGCCGTCTGCAGCTCTGGCATCCTTGCCCTCAGGCTTCCTGTGTTTCTTCTGGATGGAGCCAAATGCAGTACTTGCCATGGAGTTCCTGCAGAGTAGCTGTTGAGGACGGCTCACTTTTAACCTTTTATTTTGTACCTTCGCCCAGAGTTTTGTCCTAAAATCTGAGATAGGTAGCAGCTAGTCCCAGGAATTAGTTGAATCAGTTTAGTCAGTTGGATCTGAGGGCATTTAGCTTGATTAATGCTGTTGGACCTAAAGTTCTGTGACTCTCCGCTCTCGCTTTAGTTGTATAAAATCAGCTGTTTTGATCTTAGTGAAATTACAGACTTTGTGTAATTAATGTACTTTCCCTTTACCCCACATTTCATTTTTTGTCCGTTTTTCACAAGTAGCTGACAGTCCCTTTTTTCTTTCCACTGCTAGAATGTCCTCTTCACCTCATTCTCTAAGTTTTCCATTCTCAGTCTGCCTCCAAAACATAAATTACTGTGTACATATCCTGTTCACTGGTCCCTGAACCCTACTCTGCACTTTACCTAAACAAATAGCATTAATAGTGTATATTTCCACATCTTAGTAAAAAAATCTCACTTTATGAGATTAAGTATTCAAATAATTGTGTCCAGCCTTACTTGCTGTGTTTATCTTTCATGAAGGGTATATAAACAGAGATTTCTACAGAATTCCATCAGGTATATATAACACAAGGTTTTTTTTTCTGCCCCTCCCCCTTTAAAATAAGTAAAAATATCACGTTTATGAGACTTCCTCTTTCAAAAGCTTTTCTTTCCATCTTAAAATAATGGATAAGAGCATGGTAAAACATAGCCTGTATAAAATTTGTGATGCTGATCTATTTAAAATAAATTTAATTCTCTGTATCTGCCTATATATTAAAATCTATAAAATCAAAAGTCTTCTGTGCTTTTTTCCTGAGATCATATTTTGATGCTAGTAATTTAACATTTGTCAAATATCTTTCTAGCCAAAGATTGTGCCTGTCATGTATATAGATAGCACACAAGTTTATTCTGAAATCTAGAAAAAGAGAATCTTATAAAGTATAAATGAACCTTTAAACTGTATCCCCCCCAAAAGTTGTGGTGTTTTGAAACAAGATTGATTGCTTTAACAAATTATAAGATTTACTTTATTTAAGTGAGTGTGAAAATAGAGGATTGATATTTCTTGAAGAATAGATATCAGTATAATACATAGATTTTACTATGTTTTACAGGAGAGGTTTTGAGTTGGGTAAAGAAATATTTGCAGGCACCTGGGTGTCTCAGTGGTTGAGCATCTGTCTTTGGCTCAGGTCGTGATCCCGGGGTCCTGGGATCGAGTCCCCTCCCATCAGGCTCCCTGGGGGGAGCCTGCTTCTCCCTCTGCCTATATATCTCTGCCTCTCTCTGTGTGTCTCTCATGAATTAATAAATAAAATCTTTAAAAAAAATAAATATTTGCTAGACAAAAAAATCCATAAAGCCATCCTAAAAATTCTTAAGCTAAAATCTTGAACTCTATACTAAACACTATATCCCAAAAGCCTCTATATAATACATAAAAGGGCTGTCTATAAGCACGTGGATATGTGATACGTTTATTAGGAAAGATTTGTGTTATGTTCTAAGTGTAAAACTATAAAAATACATTATAAAGGTAGAGATAATAGTTTTAATGATTGTTAAAGATATTTTTAAGATTGTATTTATTTATTCATGAAAGAGAGAGAGGCAGAGACACAGGCAGAGGGAGAAGCAGGCGCCACGCAGGAAGTCTGATGTGGGTCTCGATCCCAGGACCCCAGGATCATGCCCTGGGCCAAAGGCAGGCACTAAACCGCTGAGCCACCCAGGGATCCCCTAACCAAGATTTTCATGTTTGTTTTTAAAAGTCTTTAAAATAATACCATAACCCTAGAATGTTAATGCTTTGGGTTTAGACTTTCTCAAATACCTGTAAATGCACTATAAATCTGTTATTATATAAAAATTATTGCTTTGTGGTCCATTAAAAGCTATACAACTTTTTCTGCCCACCAGACAGTTTATATTTAGGACATATAATGCATATCTACATATAGTATTACATATATATACACAGAGAGAGAGAGAGATTATGTGAATATACAGATAATGAATATATTCATATAATATCTATTCCCTCACACAGAAAGTATCAAGAATCTATTTATCCCATGATATTACCACTCTAAGATTTGTTTTATTTCTAACTTGTACTCCAGGCCTCTGATAGAACCTGCTTGACTGAACAAGTTTTAAATATATTGGCAATATCTGAGAAAAACTCATTTGAAATTTATTATCAGATTTGAAATTCTGTCATATTTCACAAATGTTAGAAATTGACATGCTCTTTTTTCAGTTCTTAATGATAATAAGTTTGCAATGAAAACACATTAAAAATAAGCCTAGTCTACTGATGAGAATATATTTAATGTATTTATTTTAGATTGCTGATAATTCAGAGAGTACTACATGCAGAGTGAATTCATCAGGCATTTTGCTTTCTTATGCTGTTCTCAACTTTCTAGCAAGGAGCCAAAATTTCACCGTTTTCAATTTGGAACAGAAAAGCATTTGTAGCAGCTGTAGCTCTTAATTTGACATCTAGTTTCAGGTCATTTTCATGTAAATAGGAAACAATAGAGACCTACTTACAATTTCCATAACAGGGATGCTTGCTTCAACTTTATCATTTTTCCTCTAGCAATTTTATTTTCTCTCTGTGGGATTAAAGGAGCCAATAATTGTCCACGGTTATTATTTTTCATCTTTATAAAAACTTGTTAGTTCCACTCTTTATTACTCAAAGTTTCCCAATATCTTGTATATTTCAGTCATACACACTATCCATTAATGTTTCTAGCTCATCCTTTCCTTAATCTGGAGTAGGTTAGGCGGGTCAGGCTTTCTATTTCTTTCTGTAATACATTTTCTTCAGGCTTTACAACTTCTTTTTCTACCTCTAAAAAAAATAGGAGGTGAAAATTTAGAATTGTTCCATTGAATACAACTGATGCCTTATTGAAAGGCAAGTCTAAGTTCTGATTTGTAATGCTCTGAACATGCCCATATGGATTACCAACTGTGGCTTCACTGTTGTAAAATGTAATTCTGTGCTTTTTTCTAGTAAATACGTATTTTGTTTCAATTTTCCTGTTCTGGGGTGGAAGCCTACTTTATGCTTGAGCATAGATAAGCTTAATTCCATGTATTTTATCATCTGTACAGTAATTTTCAAGTGTGTCTCAATGGAAAGAAATTTCATTTTTGTATATATTCTTTTAAATATGTTGATTTATGCAGATTAAGTTAAGTAGGAAGTTATTTTCGTGGGTCGTTATTTCCATTTGTTTCCCTTCTAGGGGAAAAAAAAATACGAAATCAGTCTTTTAAACATTTTATTTCCTGGATCTTGTGAACATACCAGCAAATCATGTACTCATTTGATTTCATCTCCTGCTGTTGAATTTACAGCAGTTGATATAATCTTAGGTTTTTTTTTTTTCTTTTTAATGTGCTGCTTTTTTTTTTTTTTTTTTTTTTTTTAAGTAGAGACTCATCTGTGCTTTATTTTTTTTCTGCCCCAGTGATATGACAAAAACAGTGGAGATTTCTGGGGAAGGAGGCCCCTTAGGAATACATGTAGTACCCTTCTTTTCATCTCTGAGTGGAAGGTAAGATGTTTTCTTTATATCAGAGGCTCATGCTAATGAAAAACTTGACTTTAGCTCATTTTCCCAAATGAGGTTTCAAAAGAGGTTTAAATGTGTATCTCTGTTATTCAGATGGATAGCTCAATATATACTTCTGTTTGCCACTTAGGTTTTAGAAACAAAGTCATTTACTTCTAGGATACAGTGGAAGAGCAAAAATATCAATCACAATTTCTGCATTTATACTTAATTATGAAGTAATTTTTTAAAGATTTAGTCATTTATTTGAGAAAAAGAGCACGAACCAGGGGAAGGAAAGTGGGAGGAGGAAAAAGGAGGAAGCTGACTCTCTGTTGAGTGGGGAACTCGACCTGGGCCTACATCTCAAGACCCTGAGATCATGACCTGAGCCAAAATCAAGAGTTGGATGTTCAACTGACTGAGCCACCCAGACACTCTGGAAACATTTTCTTAAAGTATTCTTGCCAGTGACAGGTAGTAAACAGAATCCTTGAGATGGATTTTAACATACCATTAGACAAATACTACACCTGAATTTTTTAATGTTCCAAAATATACTCCCAACAAGTGAATATAGTAATCCAAATTGGTATTTCCTGATTTTGCTCAGGTATATGGAACTTAGGATAATAAATACTCTAGCATTATAAGTAGCTATATCAGAAGCTATATGTTTTCATTATTTTAACTATAGTAGTAAAATACCATTGTGTTATTTTTTTCTAAAAGAAAATATAATCAAATAAAAATAGTATATCACATTCTTTTGAAATTTTAAAGACATTATATTGCTAAATCCACAGTAGCAAATGGTAATTTAGATATCGGCATTTCTTGAAATTCATGTCCACCTAACTAGATATAAATTGGTTTACTGTTAGAAATTAAAATGGGTAAAAATAATTTTTAAATGGGTGCCTGAGACTTAATATTAGTACTATTGTAACAACCTTATAATACTAGTGTAATGACAGCCTTTAGCACTGGATTGATAATGACAAGGGGTCTCTTAAAAGAAAGGGCTTTTCTTAAAATCAGTTTCTCACTCATGATATGATTTTGATTAATTTGCTAAATTAATTGTTCTTATATTAAATGCATCACTGAAAAGATAAAATGCCTTATTTTAGCTTAGAAGAGCCACGTCCAGAAAAGTCCATTGATTTTTTTCAACGTCACACAAAATCCAGACCCAACCTTCCTTACTCCATTGCTCTTTCTAAAGCAAAAATTTCCCCAAAGACTATATAGTATTAATTTACTGGTTCAGAATATTTATTCAATTCAGTCTGCCACATAGTGGGAAGAGCAGATTTAGTCATGATATTTTGGTTGGCATCATTTTCAGCAGGTAGCCATCTGCTACCTGTAATTGCAAAGTCATCACCTTTTTTTGCAAATAACATCTGATGCCAAGCTCTTGCTGGAATGAATGTTCTCTAAAAAGAAATGAACTGAAAAGCCAGTGGCTCTTATTGTTTCATTTCCTGTATGTGTTAATAAGCGTGTTTATAAATGTTATGGGTTATGGCACAGGACAAGCTGAGGTTGTTTTTGATAGACAGGAAGGGTATTTACCCAGTTGTCATGAGAAATTCTAATGGCTTTTGGCAGAAGTGTACTGATAGAGCTTTGTGAAATACCAGAGCGGTTAAATTACCAGGCCCTTTAGCTTAATGAAGCCAGAATAGAACACAAGATCATCCCAATTTCCAAAACATGAAGAAATGTACAATGTGACAGTCGCCATACTTCATTTTCAATAGTTCAGAAATCAAGTTGACCCTGTAGACCAGAAATCACCTTCTCTCACATCAAATGAGAGAAACACACTATAATGTATTGATTTCTTCCCTTCTCCTTCCTGGTTCTGATTTCTAGCATAGGCCTTGAAGAGTAGAAAGAGTGTTATACTTGGATTCAGAACAGTTGGATTTGAATCTCAGTGTTATCTTTTATTACTTTGAGCAAGTTCCCTAAACTTGCCTCTTGTGAATACCTACTCCACATCAATGTTGTGGGGGTTAAATGATATTAAAAATGTGAAAACTTGTAAAGCACAGAACATATGAATGTGTAAATTATCAGTGTTATTAATATTATGGCTAAAACAAAAAAGCCTGGTTCAGAAATGAACTTTTATAAGTTCAGTAATTTGGTGAAATACATATATATGCTTTTTTTTTGCTATCCATTAGTATTATAGAAAGGAAATTTAATTAAAAAACATAAAAATAATATGGAAGTGGAGACATGAGCCAATAAAAGTTAAGAAGTAATGAGTACAGGCTGAAACAGCACACTTAACTCAACCCATGTGTTTAGATGCAACTGAGTATAGAGCGTGTCAGACAAGTGTCTGACTTCATAATGCCATATGGTTTCAGTGTGTGAGCATGGTGGTTTGGGGGGGTGAGTTAAGGTCATGGTGGTATACTTAGTTCTTAATTTCCTTCCATTTATTGGTTTGTGTCATTATTTTAAATTAGAATTTACATGTAATTCTTTACTAAGACTACTGTAATTGACTTTGCCTCCAATTTCTTTATATATATATATATATATATATATATTTTTTTTTTTTTTTTTTTTTTTTTAGAAAAATACTGCCACACCTGTTGTTAAATAGGAAATGTAATTTCACTTAGAACACTCTGAGTACAATATAGTGGCTGCTGTACTAGATAAGGCTTCAGTGGATTCATTAGGTACGACAGCAAAGGGTGTTAAGTGGCACTTGTATGGAGGCCCCTTGGCTTTAAAGTAAGAAACAAAGCAAAAATACAAAAAACTGAGTTCCTGAAAGTAAAAAGTAATCTTTTTTCATTGACTTAAAAAAAATTAAGGTACTTTTGTTTTAGAATTAGAAGCATGGAATCTAATTGTTTTTCAATAAAGATGGCATAAAATACATTTGTTTCCTAGTAAAGACAGCTAAATATGACAGAGAAGAAGGAAGGAGTGGGTGAGGAATGACACATAATAGAAGGAGAGGAGATGTTTAGATAGAGATACAAAGCTGCTAGAGTGGCCAAAGCCTTTTATTCAGTGGGAAGAGCAGAAGGGAGCAAGGAGTGAGTGGGTTAGTGTCTAAATGATTATTATAAGAAAAAGAAGCAAATGGCCCACCCTCTTATTCTGTGGGGCAGTAGATTTCAGCCTCCTTTATCACCGCTCATTAATGCAAATTAGCTGGTTCCTCTCAGCCTGTAATTTCTCAACAGCATTAATCTTTACATCCTGAGAGCTTTTGTCCCAGATGAGACCACTACCACAGCCCACCAGTTTGGGTCAGAGAAGATAATGAGAGATTCTTTTCCAAGCCTTCTCATACTGGTCTGGATGAAATCAAACTGGAGGAAATCCACTCCTTCTATGGAATAGAGAAGGCAGGAGTGGTTTGTTGCCAGGGACCAAACTAATAAAATCAGTCAGTTTTACATTTTACCAAAATTACCTCTGACACATGGGTTTTACAGTTGAGCTTATTCTGTCAATAAATTTTTCATGGAAAGTTAGGTTATTTAGATCAGTGAGGTTCACATAGCATACTCCAGCTGTAATATGCCAGCTAAATTGCAACCCAGTGGCCTGAAAGAATTAATTCATCTCCCAAAATGTGAAATTAAATCCTAGGGAGTAACATTACATGACTGATGATGTACTGAATTAAATTAAAGGAAGACTTGAATGCTTGTTAAAAAAAATATCGCTTACATAAACTAGTTTATAACCACATGTGAGCCTCCTAATGGATCATGTTATTGTGAATCCACCATAACAAAAATCCAAAATGTGAACTATTAGAGAGTTGTTTAATTTAGGAAAGAAACACTGTTTGTTCTATTTCTTCTTTTTCTTTTTCTTCTTTTGCATGTCAGATAGCTCAATTTTTAATATTACGTTACGAGATTAAGGTAGGATTAGTATCTCAAAAATATTAATTTGAATCTCAGATCCTTTATCAAATAGTAGCTTTGGCCCCTTTTCTCTCCCATACAGAATATGATGAGTTTACTAACCTCCTAGAACTAGGAAATGCAGTGTAACACCACCTCACACATGGGTACCTATGACCCAAGCCTTCCCTACCTTAAGTGGCATGACTCTCTCCTGCATCAGTGCACTGCATTTATTAAAGGCCTGAATGCCACCGCAGGTGCCCCTCCTCTTGCTTCAGATGACATGAGCTCATTGAATAAACCTGGCTCTGGAGGCAGAGGCCCTATTGTGTGGTTGCTCCAAACAGGAAGATGGTTTTCTCCTCCACTTTCATTAGACACCGCCCCCTCTCTATGGCTGACCCTGTTCTGTTATTCATCTATAAAATGTTCCCATATTTTATTCAGATTTGAGATTTAATACAAAGGCACTCTGTGATAACGTGCAAGGACCCGTGTACAAAAAAGAGTGACAAAGCAGAAAAACAAGAGGAGGAGGGACCAAGGAGGTGGCTGTTTTTCCCACGCCCAGCAGATTCCTCTTGGAGGACATGGCTGTCTGTCTTATTCTGGGGACACAGCTGGGACTCTGACATGCCACAAGAAGAAGGGAACTCTCTCACATAAAATATAGCTAAAATATATATAAGTTTGATTTCTTAAGGTTTGTGGTTTAGATACTACCGAAATACAAGAGTCACATACACACACATCAGGGCTCCTGGGTGGCTCAGTGGTTGAGCATCTGCCTTTGGCTCAGGGCTTGATCTGGGGGGTCCCGGGACCGAGTCCCACATCGGGCTCTGCGCGGGAAGCCTGCTTCTCCCTCTGCCTGTATCTATGCCTCCCTCTCTGTCTCTCATGAATAAATAAAACCTTTAAAACAAACAAACAATGCATTTCATTATTGCTGTAGTCCTCTTCCTCCTTTGCTTTTTCTCAACCCTCCTCTCCGGTCCTGACTCTAAGCAACAGCCACAAAGCACCAGGAGCCTCAGGCCGTCCTCTCTGAATCCTGAGTCTTCCCCAGGCCCTGCCCCCATCAGCTCAGCGTCTCCCTCAGAAGCAGTGAGTGGTGGGTGTGCTGCTCCAGCCTGATTAGATTAAGTCAGGCAACGGGTGTTGAAGCCTCCCTGTGTGGTTCTGGCCTCCTCATCCGTGATGGCTCCCCACACAAACACGTAGGGTTCAGCCTGCCTCTGCGTGTCTTCTCTCTCTCCTCCTGCCTGCATCCTTCTGGTCCTGTGTACGGCCCACCTTCTCCCCAGATCTCCTATCCCTCCAGCCTGAGCATGGGAAACACCCACAGGTACTTGATTCAGGGGCACCGACAAATGGGACAGAACTGACTTTTAAACTGAGCAATATGGGGGCACCTGGGTGGCTCAGTGGCTGAGCATCTGCCTTTGGCTCAGATCGTGATCCTGGGGTCCTGGGATCCAGTCCTGCATCAGGTTCCCCGCGGGGAGTCTGCTTCTCCCTCTGCCTGTGTCTCTGCCTCTCTCTGTGTGTCTCTCATGAATAACTGAATAAAATCTTTAAGAAAATAAATAAATAAATAAACAAACAAACAAACAAACTGAGCAATATGATCTGTGCATAAGTGTTTGCTTCTTAAAATGCCAACGACTGTAACAGGTAGTAAGACTGCAAAAAGCTATGGTGAACGTCTGATCTTCTTTCATCATGAAGCTTCGAGGAGGTATCTCGGCACTAACTCACACCTGTTACAGTCAGCCTGCACCCTTCCCCAAACCGGGCACCTCCGCGTCCTCAGCTCCCCGGAGCTGTAGAGGCCCTTTCTAAGAATATCGCCAACAAGGCGATGGAGTCCTGAATCAGTGTACCCTAGGTCAGTATTTATGTGTCTGGCTTTCTCTCTTTCAGTGGATTTTTTTTTTTCTCTAAGGATTTAAACAAGAAACAGTTGCCTGAATATAAAGCATAACTTCTTTCATAAGGAGAAATCAATACTTGCTTCTGAATAGTTGCAAATGAAGAAAAAAATTGGCCTATTATTATTCAGTAATTTTATTTCAACCTAAATTTTGCATTTAGGATCCTAGGACTCTTCATCCGCGGCATTGAAGAAAACAGCAGGTCCAAGCGGGAGGGACTGTTTCATGAAAATGAATGTATCGTAAAAATCAACAATGTGGACCTCGTAGACAAAACTTTTGCTCAGTAAGCATTTTTTTTCCATTGTTTTATGTTCTGCAATTGATTCCTGAGATACTTTTAATCACTACTGGGCCCTCGATGATCAAAACTGTTGGCAGGATTTCTGGTCAGCCCCCTTTGAATGACCCCAGGACATCCTTTTTCGAAGGCATCTTATGTGTTGCCATCCTCAAAGGGGGCCTGCACGTGTCCCTGGTGGCCCCAAGAATAGGAAACTGCAGATACAGAGATCCTTGCCGCCTGGTTGTCTGTTTGCATCTTTGATAGACGGGTTTGTTTTGCTTGGGATATGGGTCAGTTAGACTGGTATTTAATGACTCTTTTCACAGACTGTTAGTTCAGCTTATTAATTAACTAGCTTTGTGTCAGCAGTCTTCCTTAAGCTACTTGTCTGTGAGAGACGTCTATGAGGACTCACTGAGTAATAGAAACAAATGAAAAAAAATTAAAATATTCTCCCTCAAGAAATCATTTTTCTGCATGTGAACATATTATAGGAATGGGTTCTTATAGCGAAGAATCGGAGTATGTGGCAGTCTGATGCATATTTTTTAAATGTATGTTGGCATTGCAATGGGGCTCTAGAACAAGGGAGTAAATACTAATTAATACTCTTTAGTAATGGCCACTGGATTCTCTTGTTTCTGACCAAAACAACTCATAGCATATATTCTCTGTAGCCATTCTCTGTCGATATTTGTGATTTTGGTTGGGAGGGGGTGGTTGTACATGAGAGGAGGCTGTGGGCAGTGGCTGCTTAATGTGGAAAGAAATGAATTTCTTCAAATAAGAATGCCACTGAACTTTTTACAAGGACTGAGAGATATGCAAGGTGGAAACTGAGGCTCATAAAAATTCAACATGAAGGTAATGCAGAGTAGAAACTGACTCCCAGTCAGGGAACTGAGCAGAGAAGCTGGGCTGCCTCTGTGAGATCTTGTCCTCCTCCCCTTCGAACATGGAGAGCAAGCACTTCATTCGTAAGGTTGGGTGGGGGGGTAGTGAGTGTCAGGTAGTAGTAGGAATTGTGATTCATTATTATTTGATGTGGCTGCTACTGACAGAGACCTGAAATAAAGGTGCCCTAAACAAGATTTATATCCCCCACCCCCCAAGGACAAATAAGTGTGGAGGTGGGAGTCCAGGGT
The DNA here is from genome assembly GCF_011100685.1 of Canis lupus familiaris. Lineage (NCBI taxonomy): Eukaryota > Metazoa > Chordata > Mammalia > Carnivora > Canidae > Canis > Canis lupus. The sequence continues at coordinate 13,642,998 of NC_049258.1, forward strand.
TGGTGTGGCAGTTCCACACGTGTCAGCCCAGGGGCATCTTCCATCTTTCTGTTTTGCCATCCTCACTAAGCGACTACTCTCTTTAAGTTGTGCCATGGTCACTAGGGAGCTACTGGGGTTCCCCCATCACTCCTGAGTTTGGAGAAATAGAAGAAGAAGAAACTTTCTGGCTCCCAGCTTTCCTGTAACCCTATTATATAAATCTTACTGGCAAGAAAGGCTGGGATAGGGAGTTGTTTTACGTAGTCATGAAGCATAAGGATGAAGGAGAGAAATGCTAGTAGGAAATCTGAGAAAAACACCAAATGCTAAGACAAAAAAGTAGGAAAAAAAATACAGGTACTATATAATAGAATAACAGGTACTATATAATAAAATAGAATTGATAATTCACTATGATATTGGGCACAGCCAATACACCAAATATCACCATGAGGAAATGTTTGTGTCAGAATTAAAATTCTGGAACACACCCCGTTTTAGAGAGGATCTGTTCTTTAGAAGAAAGCCCTAAAAGGAAACTAATTCAATCAATACTACACAAGGATTTTTTTCTGTCTAAAATTAAAGTTTGCTTTTATGCTTACTTTAGCAATGGCTCCTGGTTGGGTTTACAGATTGAGAAATACTTAAAAACTATGGGTCACTGGACAAGTTATCTTATCACTCCGAGCCTCAGTTTCCTAGTTTTGTAAAGTAAGAGTGAATTGTACTCACCTAACATGAAATGAGATTAAGGAAGTTGTCAAAAAGATCCAATGAGAGGATTGTGCACGCTACTAAGGCATGTGTAGCCCCGTGTCAGGGCACCTCGTGGGCAAGTCGTAAGTGGTTAATTCATATTTAGTTTGCGGTCATCCTGGGGGTAACAGTGACAGTTTCTCCCATGCTCATACTGATGTGCTGCCCCCGTTGCCATGATGTGGGGTGCTTTACGTGGCATGCTAGGATGTGGATTGTTATGTATTTCCTGACTCTCTTTGAAGGGCTCAAGATGTCTTTCGTCAGGCGATGAAATCTCCAAATGTGCTCCTCCATGTGCTTCTACCGCAAAACCGTGAACAGTATGAAAAATCAGTCATTGGGCCACTTAACATTTTTGGTAACAATGATGGCGTTTTGAGAACAAAGCTGCCGCCTCCGGTCCATGGAATATCAGCAACAAAAACTGTAAATCTCACAGGAACAGGTAGTCCTGAAGAGGATGCATTGACTTCTTTGCAACAAAGCAAGAGCCCCCGAGTACCAAGACAGGGTAGGAAGCCATCCTCTCCTTCACTCTCCCCTCTCATGGGATTTGGCAGCAAGAAAAATGCAAAGAAAATTAAGATTGACCTAAAGAAAGGTAATTATTAAATTATGCTTAATAGCATTCTATTATTGTAACATGTAAAATTGGTTAAGAGAAATGCATTAAGGCTAATTTCGTTAATTCTCCCTTAGTTTAATTGTATCAAAGAATAGATTTAAGTAGGTAACTTAAATTTCGTGGAATTGTACTACATTCTTATTCTTTTCTTCTGGAGAGTATAGATTGTTTTTAAAAAAAGTGATAAAGACAGGTTGGGAAATGGAAAGAACCATTGCAAACTTGAGAGAAACACAGTAAGAAAGAAGCACTGAAATTCAGTTGAACCCTGTTTTGAGCAAGATTAGTGATTTTTGTAGCACCTTTAGGTCAACTCTAAAAAGCCAGTATATTGTTTCTGGTTCTCTAAGACAGTTTTATACCAGCAAAATATTTAGTCCTCAAAAGGCAAATATGTGATAATCATAATTGATAATTATTACATATAATTATATAATTGAAATTCCGCCAATTCAACATTGCAAACAATTTTTCAAAACATACTTAATTTCAAAAGCGTGTAGAGTATAACCTTGTCTTCATCTTTTCCAGCATTTCTATGCAATTCAAGCCCAGATAAATAAGACTAGGCATGTGTATACATATTTATGCAATATTATACATATACACAAATAAACATTCATACACTTCTGTGCTTTTATTTTAACCTCCTGATAATCCCTTCCCCCACTGCAGCCTTCTGCAATCTGATGTGATTTTCAAGACTAAGTTCAAAAGAAGCCAAGATCTCTCAAATTTTTGTCTGAATTAATAGAGAATTTAATGATCACAGGGTAGTTTTAAAATATTTATTAACATATATCAAAATAACATGTACCTTTAATTAGACTGTAGTGGTTATTCTGAAAGATCCTCTGGTCAGAATTTTCTCCCCCTTAAGAATTCTGTACTGAGAATAAACTGTATTGACTAGGAGGTACAAATTCACCAGAGTGCTTAGCAATTAGGCTTTTTTTTTTTTTTTAAGATTTATTTATTTATTTGAGAGTGTGCAGGCATGTGTGCACATGAGCAGGGGGTAGGGGCAAAGTGAGAGGAAGAAAGGGAATCTACAAGCAGACTCCCCATTGAGCACAGAGCCGGACTTGGGGCTCTATCCCAGGACCCTGAGGTCATGACCTGAGCCAAAACCAAGAGTTGACCACTTAACTGACTGAGCCACCCAGGAGCCCTTTGACTTTTTACATAAATGCATCAGTTGTTTTTTGTACAAAATATCCAGCTATGTAGAAGACATGGGGTTGAATGCTTTGAGGATAGGTAGATCAGACATAGAAGGTTACTTTAAGAATCCATCAGAAAGGGGTGCCTGTGCGGCTTAGTTGGTTGAGTGTCCACCTTCGGCTCAGGTTATGATCCTAGAGTCCTGGGATGGAGCCTGACATCAGGCTCTCTGCTCAGCAGGAGCCTGCTTCTCCCTTTCCCTCTACTTGTTGCTCCACCTGCTTCTACTCGCTAGTGTTCTTTCTCTCTGTCAAATAAATGAAGAAAATCTTAAAAAAAAAAAAAAAAAAGCCATCAGAAGGCCTTGAATGCAAAAATAAAGAATACGACATCACAAATGTACTCTGGGAAACAATCTGACAGCGAAAAGGTACGAAAAAGATCAAACAGCAAAGGATCAGTAAAGGATACATTGCATCTGTCTTAATATAGTCTATGTGCCTTCCCTCCTGATTGCATGTAGGAGGAGAGAGAGGAATTGCAGATGGCTTGTTCAATGGTGATGCCATTACTAAAATTCCAGAGTTTTGGTAGATGAATATATGTGAAAAGATCAGGATCTGAATTGGAGAAGGAGTTTCATTGTGAAGTTTGAAATGCTGGTGAACATGTGTACATGGTCATATTAAGGAAGCTGACCCCAGAGAGATTAGGGCCAAAGAGATTTAGGTATCATCCATAGGGAGATGGTGTTGGAGCCAGGAGCTGGCCAAGGCAGAGAATCTTGAGACCAAATTGTTCCAGGGCAGATCCTTGGGGAATATCTATGTTCATGTGGGAGAACAGTGGGTAAGAGAGGGTGAGAGACATGACGGGTTCGGAGAGGTAGGAAAATAGTCATAAAACAAAGATATGAAAACAAAGATGGGGGACATTAATTTCAAAAAAAAACTCAGTGAGAAGTGTCAAAGCTAGAGAAAGGGACAATGCAGAACAGAAAAATAGTGGATGTGGTCTTGAGTAGATCATTGGTGGTGGAAGGCCGAGGAAGAAGTAAGATTGAAGTGAGAATTCTGTAGGGCAGAAATATCTGAGCATACCTTCAGGTAATGTGGAAACCACATACTTGGAGAAAGAGAGAATCAGATGCAAAAGAATGGGCCAGCCAAATGTGAGGGAGGGAGCAAGGGGGGTGCAGCACACGAGGAGGAAGCAAGACCCAGCTGTGGGGAGCTGCAGGGTGGCTAGCTGAGTGAGTGCCTGACACAACTCACGGCAGACAGCCTCTGGCTACTCGTGGTTTACTGAGAAATCAATCTCCTGAGTTTATGGATAACATGTGGCATTTCTTCTGGGACCTCAATAAACGAAAGTGTTACACATCTGCATTGCGCCCTAAATTCACTTTGAAACCATCATAACCTGTCAGGAACTATAATCTTTATTTGCAACAAGAACAACTGAAGTGTATTTAAAATATTTGCTGGAATGTAAATATTTTACTTATTCTACATTAGTCTAAATTAGGTAAGTTTTACTGTAAGGTTTCTACTTAAGGTGACCATGCATTTTCCTGGTCTTACGCACTAGGCCCTGAAGGACTGGGTTTCACAGTTGTCACCAGAGACTCTTCCATACACGGGCCTGGTCCCATTTTTGTAAAAAACATTTTACCAAAGGGAGCAGCAATAAAAGATGGCCGCCTGCAATCAGGGGACCGAATTTTGGAGGTAAGACTTAGAATTAATATCTTCAATAAAGTAACCTTGATGTTTAAATAAATATATCAATATTTATATTTGAATGTAAAATATTACAAATTATCACTTGTAGACAATAAGGACTTTCATTATAAAAAAATTGAGTCAGTGAGAAGCCTAACTTCTAAGGTCAGTGATATAAGGACAAGTAACACTAAAAACTTTTCTCTGTCTTCTCTGTCTTCTATCTCTTAGGGTCCCTGGGGAATTTATATCAAATCCAGGAATTCATCATTCCTGGATTACAGCCAAACTCTGATAACAGTTCTCTTTAACTTTTCCTAGGGATGGGCCAACCTGTCTCAGGTTGATCTATGCCTATAAAGAAGTATTTGGAACTACGCAAAGCAAGAGACTTTTCCCCCCATGTATTTTTGTTTGATAAGCATTATCTTCTTACCTAAATATGTATTGTCAGCTTACCTTTCAAGAAATCTTCCTCACTGAAACTGACTGGTTCTATTTAACTTTCTCATGGCATGGAAGTAACACTCTAGATTCTAAATTATGGAAGAAGATGTACCAAATGACTAATATAGCTCCAAAGTATAATTTCTAATAATCTGTGATAAACTGGAGACTCTAATTTTCTAAACATGGAGATCACCATTTAATTATAACAAAAAACTTGCCTCCAAAGTAATTTGCCATGTGATTATGGTCCATTTCTTGTTTTTTTTTTTGTAGTAGGCAGAAAATGGTGCCAGTTCAGTACCTGAAATCCACTTCTTTCTTCTTTAAGAAATCATTCTCTACTGTCAGTTTGATTTTCCCCTCATAAGAATGTGATATCTTAGGAGAAACTTCTCACACTGCTTACTATCTGAAATGATCTAGCACCATAATAATGATGGTCAGTATAACTACTTTGAACTTAGTTGGTTTGGAACCATGTGTTCAACATGGTTGAACATGTTGTTCAACATGAAACCATGTTTTCATCTTTTCTGAGCTTTATTGACTGTAAGAGACCATCTACTACTTACTTTCAGAAACCATCTAGGGTAGAAGGAGATGGAAAGTGTCGTAATCTGTTCATATGATGGCATCCATTAGGTAAATGGCAGAGATGTCACGGGGCGAACTCAGGAAGAGCTCGTGGCCATGCTGAGGAGCACCAAGCAAGGAGAGACAGCATCACTGGTCATCGCCCGTCAAGAAGGAACTTTTCTTCCCCGAGAGCTGGTAATGTTCAAGTCTTAATGAATCCTCAGTGCAGAGTTTAGTGTACCCAGTGAATTCATAATAGCCGAGAGATCAGTTTTAAGTCACAGGTTTCATTTGTAATAAGAACCGAATCACATGAAGAGTATTGTGTCCCATCTGGGGTTATCATGGCTTTATGATGTTAATGCAGTGAGTTGGACATATGCCAGTAGTGCTTCTGGGGTACAAATACAAACACCCTTTTAAGGAAGCAATTTAACAACATTCAACTAAATAAAATATACTTTGAGTGTGTGCTCTATGTTAGCTTTATGCAAAACACAGTCAGCAAAAATGGTTGTGGGGCCACCTTAATGTAATTTGCAGTCTAAATGGAAATAAAATATAACCAAGTATTCAAAACGATGAAGGTGATGAAAAAGAACTGTAGGGTGCTATAGTAACATGTAACAAGGAATTTAACCTTGTCGTGAGGGCTGGGAAATGTATTCTGAGGAAGAGAGTTTTAAAGTCTTGTTAAAAGTGTATGCTCTTTGACCTACTAACTACTCTTCTAGGAATCTGTCCTAAACTGATCATCAAAGATGTGGAAAAACTTCATGTACATTGATTTTTTTTTCTCAAGTCCTTTTTATTGTAGTGATCTGTTAGGCACTGTACAACCATATGGTAGGTATTGGTTAGATAAATAACTAGATAGCTCTCCAGTGAAATGTCATAGTTACTCAAAATGGTCTCTTTGACAAACTGATCATAATATGAGAAAATGTTCACAGTACATTAAGTAAAAAAGTAGTATATAAAGATGATATATGCAGCATGATCAAATTACAGTAAAATATCTTTTTTAAAAAATCCAAAGAACTGACAAGAGATGGACCCACAATGTTGAGATTATGTGAGATTTTAATTTTCTCATTTTTAAAATAATGAACACATATTACTTTATTATTGACATATATATTTAAGAAGGCTATACAAAATCCATCTGACTTTTATAACTCATAATAAAAAGGAATAAATGTGGAAAAATGACTTTTAATTACCCTTTTATTTTTATTTTATTTATTTTGAATCTATATAAGAAATGACAAAGGTACATATAGGTAACATGTTAGATTCCCAGAGTTAGATCATCAGAACCGGTAGGCCTTAGTTGAGAAAACTCACTGGAGTTAGCTTGGAAAAGAGAAAGTTTAGGACACATTTTTATTATTGCTAACAAGGATGTATGGAGTTATCGTGTGGATTAAAAAGTAGACTTACAATGTTTCTTGAGGTAGTTTCTATCCATTAACATACTTGTGTATGTATTACTTGTGTAATCTAACAATTTACTAAGTAAATGCTGTTCACTAAGTTGGAGGTTCTGGGGATACAAAAATAATTAAGACTCATTTCCTGCCCTCCTTGACTTGGTACCAGAACAAATATTTGGAAGTGATAATGTTACAAGTTACAATAGTTTCTGACTGTTGGAGCTGTCCAGGAAGAAAACAGGCAACTTAGAATATTGGAACAGAGCCAGCCTCACCATCTGTCAGAGATGCGCTAGAAAAAATTCTCCCATCGATAAGGTGAGAAGACTAGATGAAGTCTAAGATATCTCCTCTAAGCCTAATATTGTACCTATGTTTATATTCATAATCAAATATACAGCCTTCCTGAATCACCTCTTTCATATATTAATGCTTCCTACTATTGACCGAAGGACCTCCTTCCCACCACTTTTCCAGGCCTTCCTTCTCTTTCCCATCATCTTCTCCATTTTGCCTCTTGCCCTATTGAATGCTCAGTAAAACAGAGAAGGGAAGAAGAATGGGTAGTATAAGACATAAAGACTATATTCTCCCCTTCTTTCCTCTACTTGACTCCTCCATTGCCAGCCATCTTGCAAGGAAGAACCTTGCATTTCTCATTTCCTCACTTAGGCTTTTTAGTCTTCCTAAAAAGAAATGCTGCAGAAACTTGGAGTTCAGATTTTTTTTTTCTAAAATGCAGATGGGTTTTTCTTTCAATCCTTTATTTATCCAAAGACCGCGGTCTTTCTCTACAAGGATTACAGAATAAAGCAATTAGAAAGAGGCAACATGTATATAGAACAGGAAACCCTTCACTTCTTGTCCAACTCTTGGTTGCATGAGATAAAACTTAGAAAACTTTGGTGGGACTATGTACTTACATCAGGAATGGGAGAACCAGGAAAGAAGTTCTGACCATGTATTCTTTTGAATTATGGTCCTGGAATGAGTGAAATCCTGCATAGAAAGAGAAACATTCCAGGGGAGCCAGCATGGCTCAGTCATTAAGCCTCTGCCCTCAGCTCAGGTCATGATCCTGGGGTCAAGCCCCTCATCAGGCTCCCTGCTCAATGGGGAGTCTGCTTGTCCCACTCCCATTGCCCCTCCCCTCTGCTTGTGTGCTGATGCTCAGTCTCTCTCTCTTTTCTCACACATGCATGCTCTCTCGAATAAATAAATAAAATCTTTAAAAAAAAAAGGAAGAGAAAGAAATATTCCAGTCAACAAAAGAACCTAATATCAGAGCTCCAGCTAAGAACTCACACCCTAATGAGGCCTTAGTTTACCATCTAATAGTTCCTTTTACCCCTTTGCCAAGTCTTCTAGAATTCCTAACTTGGCAGCTAATCCTTCCTCCTGGAAGCTCCCTCCTTCCCCCAGGCAAGGCGGAGAGGAATACTGACCTTACCCGGATTGAAACTGAATGCTTTCTCAATCACAGACAATTGCATCTGAAAGTTAATGAATGTAAAAATAGAATTTTCAGAGTAAAGAGGGCTGAAAGAATCAGTATATCCAACTCTAATTTTACAGATGAGAAAACAGAGATTCAGTGTGGCGGAGTAATCTATTAATGGTCCCACCCTGCTTGGGAACTAGAGGCATAGGATTCTTAACACTTGGTGCATTGTCTCTGGAGTTCAACTCTGGAAGCTCAACATCACACAATGTTTCTGTGTGATCTAGAGCAGCTCACAAAATTATTCCAAGGCTCAGTTTCCTTATCGATCTCATGAGATTGTCGTGAAGATTAAAAGAGATCATACATGCAAAGCTCTTGGCATAGTTCCTGGCCAATTATAAGTCTTCACTATATGTCAGCTATAATTCTGCTAGTACCTTGCCACTTCAGTAGTATTAAACACAATAAAAGTACAATACTATACTTTAGATACCTTTTGGAGAAAATAGATCTATTCAGGCTTGCCTGGGATTAACCACTATTTTAAACATTGATTTTTTAATTATCATTTAAAAATATATATATTGCTGTCCAAAATACTGAATTACAAAAAAAAAAAAAAAAAAGAAGAAGAAGAAGAATTTGTGTGTGTTTGAAACTAAATCCATAAGTCAGGCAGCCTGTGTGTTATTAGTTCACTCTCATTTAATAGAATTGAGTGAAATTTGATTTCTATCCCAGAAAGTGACATCATAGGCCAAACCCCCCCAGGGAGCATGTTAAATTAATTGTGCAACTGTGAGATTATGAGTGCAAATAAATTATTTGTTCTCATTGTTTTTTAGTTTTATAACCAAATTTGCAAGGCATGTGGTCAGTATCCCTTCTCCTAGAATTCTCTGGCAAACAGTCTAGACTCTTTAAAGAATATCTGACTTCTAATTATCTAAATATGTGGAATATTCTTTGTAACCACAGCAAAGCAAGGCCTTTGAGGATTATAAGCACCAAGTCATGTAGACCCAGAACCTTGGTTTCTGGAATAGTATTCTTTGTCCAGCCCAGATACCTTCCTTGAGTGCTAAGAGGCAAGAACCATACAGGAAGTTTAAAGAGAGGTCCTGTTTGGCATGCACAGCACTGTGTCACTGTGAGTTACTTCATAGTGTGACATGCACGGGACTATTTGGAAAAACAGAATGAAGAACAGTGTAGTTTATGACACATCTCTGTATTTTCCTTTCAAAAAAAGAAAAAAAAAACTGGAGGTGTTACCACTTTGGTCTCTTCTCTCTTATCATGACTGATGCACACACTTGACTTTCCATTGAAAATCTGGCAGGATGAAGGAAGGACAGCACTTCCTGCTTTTGTCTTATTCTATCTCCTTTGAAGAAAACAAACCGTGTTTACTGTTTTCCTCTTTTGAGAAACCATCCTCTCGCTTTTCTGAAGCCTTGCTGTTTCACGAGCTGGATCCCCTCTTAGCTGCACCGCTCCGCCTGGTTTCCTACTGGTAGGTAAATCTTCCTACTTCCTCGTTATCTTAGCATCTTGTAAAGTCTTAACACTTACAGCCAAGGGAGTCCATGGTCAGCAGTTAGACAGGAAGTCCCGATTTAGGGTGGTCTCTCTCAGATGTGACCCTCTGTCATTCCAAAGGCCTGAGCACCCATTCATTTCCTGATCATTTCTCCTGACCTGCTACTAATTTCGTTTCATGCCTTCCCTCCTGAGCAATTGGTCAGCGTCACAAATGGAGCAGTGCATTTAGCCAACCTTCGTTCCAACTGTGGCAGACTGGGTTGAACATCAAATGAGAAGAATTCATGTACTAGCATCACAACTATTTAAGCCCTTTCTGGTATCTTTACCAAAGGAACTGTGTTTCAAAGGTAATCTTTCCAGAATCCCAAGCTGGAAGACCCTCTGATGTCTTCACCCCCTGACTGGGTGAGAGTTTATTAAAGAGGTGTTCACATAAGGAACATTTTTGCAAAAGGGACTCTGAGATTAGTGTTGGTAATAGAATCCCAAGGTGAAGCTGCTGTGCCTGCATCTGCACTTGATCACTCTGCCACTTAATCAGTGCTTTGTTTGGTGTGTTCAGTGAGAGACATGTTCGACGTTCTCTTCCATCTCTGACGCCCAAAATACTTGTGCAGAGCTTTAGTTTAGGCAAGATCATGAAAAACTAAAGGTTTTCTATTGATGTCATGCTTCTATTTTTTTTTTGAGAGCTTCCGAGAGAGTGGGAATGTGAGAGAGAGACTGTGTTGTTTATCACGTAGGTGCATGTACAGCCAACACACATGTGAATGTCTTCTTTCATTTATTGGGGAGAAAAAAAATTGTGCCATTTCTTTGTTAACCTCTTTAATGTTTCATGTTCTGACCTGCTGCCTTATCTTTAAATTATCCTGAAAATCACAGCAACCCCTGGTGGGTAAAGCGAGCTGAGAACATTTCAAATGTATTTATAATTTCTACCTGCCAAGTTTGCCTGCTATTAAATGCTGGCCTCTGCAAGTGGGATTAACTATATTTCAAGCAAGGAAGTTTCTCCTGCCTGGCATGACTGAGATCCAAAAGGCGGCCAGCCATGTTTGTCATGCCGATTTGATCTTCACATAGAAATAATTGCTTTTGCTGAGGAAAAAAAAAAAATAATACACATGCACCTGTATGTGGACACTCCCCAAACAGCTGCTGAGTTTAGTGTGGTCCAGCGCTGCCATATTTACTGATCCCTGTGGCTGCCTTTGCAGTGACACGTGGCTCCCACTCCTTTACTGTTTATCTTCTTATGAAGTGAAAAATTCATACCTTCAGATGTCAAATTATTTAATATCATAAATCATGAAAGATTTTTCGTTTGAAATCTTAGATGAACCTCATTTAACTGATATATTATTTTATTCCCTTTGGCTATTAGATTCAAATGATTCCATGCTTAATTAACCAAGGTACTTAAGGAAGAATGAATATTATAGCAGCTATTTGTGGATAAGTAGCAGAAATTGAAGGATGATTTCAGAATGATTTGTCTACCTAAACCAAAGTGCAGGAGTTGTGTTTTGGAATTTAAATAATTATGCAGAAATCAAAACGCAGCCATATTTTATGGATTCTCCAAAGAACACAGGTCTTGTGACTTAAGATGGAGTCCTTGCTAAAATATAGTCTCCGTTTCTGCTTCTCTCTACAATATTTTTTCCCAGCTTAGTGCAATTCCATTCAAGCAGTATTCATCTAATCCTAGCCAAGGTTCTGCAACATGAACTCCAGAGATGAATAAGATGTGTTTGTGTCCTCAAGGAGCTTCTAGCCCTATAAAGAAGAGTTATGAGTTGATCAGATTATTCACTGAAGTGTTATGGGGATGCAAAGTTATGGGACCAAGGAAACCTTTAAAAACATCACAGTATTTGAGAAAGGTCTTAATTGAGTAGGGTTTTAAAATGCAGAGCTACAGAGGGGAGGAAAACAGCATCTTCAAATACTCTGAGATTAGAAAACATAAAATACATCAGGAGGATAGTAGGCAGCCCAACTTATCAGCTTACTGGCAAGAGCTAATGTGAGAAAGTGTATTGTTTGGAATAAACTAGAAGAGGTGAAAAGATGTTCAGATACTTGCTAAGAGCTTATTGTATTTGGCTATAATGTAATCATTAGGAGCCTGGGATCTGGGATCAGTCAGAGCTGGGTTGAATCCTGCCTCTACCACTGATTGGCTGAATGGTCTTGATTAAGTTACTTACCTGAGCCCAGCATCACCCCTAACTCAGGGATCAGGGTATTGTTTACCTAAGAGAGTATCAGCATTGGAGATGTGTGTAAAGTACTTAGGGTACAGAATGTAGAGTGGGAATCCCTGCTTTGCAATCTTACTCAACCTCTGTGTCTCAGTTACCTCATTTGTCAAATGAGGATAATAATAGCACCTATCTTGTAGGGTTCTTGTGAGAATTAGCTGAGCATAGATGCTAATACATGGTGAGTGTCAAATAATGTTATCTTCTGTTGTTATTTCCTGTGCCTGGGTACATACTATATGCTCAGAAAATATCTGCTGACTGAATAAATGAAAGCTACACATTATTAAAGCAGATGACATTAGAAGGCTGGAAAAGGTATTGCTAAAGGCACTGTGGTTCCTTCCTACTCTATGTCTAATCTGTATCTAATGCATTATCCTTCCTGATACAATTATTTTAAGCCAAATAAAAATAATATGCAGAGATTTCCTTAAATTTCAAAGCATTAGCAATCTTTGGTTATAGCTACACAAGACAGGATAGGGATAGTGTTAAGACAATGTAAATGAGGGATGCCTGGGTTAAGCATCTGAGTCTTGATTTCAGCTCAGGTCATGATTGCAAGCTTAGGAGATCCAGCCCCCCAGTGGACTCATACTCTGTATGTGGAGCCTGCTTAAGAGTCTCTCCCTCTTCTTCTGCCTCTCCCAACCTTAAAAAAAAAAAAAAAAAAAAAAAAAATCCAGACGATAAATGTTGATTTAAGTAGTTTAAATTATCATGAATACATTTGCATAATCTAGTTGTAGTTTACTTGTAAAGATGTATACTGTACACAAACAATAAGTATCATTGCCTAATATTTTAAAATACTAGATTTCTTTTAAATGTTAAAAGTATTTTAAAGTATTCTTTAAGTGCTTTAATCTCAGTTGAGGTTCTCAGTTTGAGAACTCAGTGAGGTTCTCAAAGTGTGGTCTCAGATCAACAGGATACCATTACCTCGGAATTTGTCACACCTGTGAATTCTCAGGCTCCTTTCAGACCTGAGGAATCAGAAACTCTAGGATCTCAGCTAAAGATGTATTTTGACAAGCCCTCCAGATGGTTCTGGTGCTTACTCAAGTTTGAGAAGTGTTGGAATAGTGGTTTTGTTATAAAGGACACAAAGGCCTATAGCATAACTTAGTGACTGTAACTGACTAGTTCCAATAACCAAATTTTCAACTTTTTCTTTCTGTTCTGCAAACAATTTTTTGCTCTGGGAAAAATACCCTGTGAAAATTTGAGACCAATTGAGTTGCATCTCTTTGGTCATGTGCCTCTCATTTTGGCAAAGGGCCAGTGCTGAGCACAATCCGGTTACTCAACTCAATTACACCTGATTCATTTAGGCAAACTCAATTGTACTTGACTTTTTCAGGCCCGACTCGATTGTGCTTTTAAATTTCCACACTCAATTTGATTGTGCTCAAAATTTGTTGTGTGCCACCTTGTAACTTGTAGATTTAAACACATACCAAAGAGAAGTGCTTCTAGGGCAGTTTAGAAGATTGGGTTGATATTTGTTTGCAGTTACACCTCTGTCCCTTCTCCCTTCCTGTCTCCAAGAGGGGATGCTATAGGGTGAGATATGCTCCTTTGGCCCCTTACATGGACCATGTTCTACACTCCCCCATACTGCTATGGTCGGACTCATGGCAAAGATTTCAGAGCTCCTGAGAATGTGATCCTCATTTACTGTCTCAAAGCAACTATGTTTAGCTATTACTATCTGTCTTTAAAATCATGAAAATGAGGCACAGAGACATTGCTCCTTACCAAAATTTACATTGTCAAAATCTGAATTTTTTTTTTTTTTTTAGATTTCTACCTCACCAAATTGAGCATCACACCTTCCTTCAGTTGTGCTGTGTACCAAGTGACTAGGTCCTTAATCTTTGCCAAGTTTTTGAATGCGTTCAATAACCCACATGGCTGAGGGATTAGCCGTCATGGGCTACTCCCTGGGAAGTACTTATACCTGAAAGAATTGTACTGAACCCTTGTCAGCAAAATCTAGTCTTGATAAAATAGATGATGATAAATGCTCTGGTTCAGCATTATTAAAACAGATGGAGGAAGTGCTGGCCATTTTGCCTGGTTGTATGGCTTCCAGGTGTCAGAATGAAAATACTTAATGACTTTTATCACAAGACTGGTTTTGTTGGAGACTGGAAGGTAGTGGAAGAAGAAGTGTTCTCTGCTGAAAAGGAGCTCTCGTGACATTTCAGAGAACTGGGGCCTAATTACATTTTCCTGCAGTGTTAAGGATGAAGGGCCATGAGATCCGGCTGCACTCTCATGCCACAAGACGTATGTCTTATTAGTGGCCACTGTGACCATGATTAGGCTTCTGGAGGTTAGATTAAAAAGAAGAATTTTCTAAACATACATGTTTAAACAGCTCAGAAAAAGTAATATTGTAACCAACCACAGATTATATCCTTCTTATTATCCAGTTAGCCAAATGTTTCCAATAATTCATGCCAGCTGTTGATATGGAGCAGCTGGATGAGGAGGTGGCTACATAACTTGGGGGATGACCTTGATTTGCTTAATTACCTCTCTGCCTGTGATCAGTGCGTTTGTTAAGGTACATTTGGTGTAAGATAAGGAAATGCATTCATTTTGTAAAGGATATTTAAAGATTAAGAGAAAAAAGTTATATCCTTAATTGATCGTGGTTGACTCTCCAGCTGTTAATAAAGTAAATACCGTACTTGTGAAACCGCCACTACAGTCCATTTCATTTTGAAAGTGTATTTAGAGGTTTGAACATGTTTCATCTGCCTGTTTTTCAGGAAAATGTGTGATCTTTATCATTAAAGAATATCAGCTGAAGATTGCTACTTCTTTTTTTTTTTTTTTCCCTTTCCTCCTAAGGGCTGATAAAACAGAGATAGACACTTAGATCACAATCTGTTGCCACTTACCTCTTCCTATGCCCCGTCCCCAAAGATTCTCTGGGCAATGACTTTTAAATATGTTCTCATTATTTTTAATGAGTGTGCAGAACATATGACGCAGAATGCACGAAAGATAGGTGCCCTTGTACTGAACTTGTCAGATATAATAAAATGTTGAAGGAGTTAAGATGCATTTTCCTTTAAGATATTATAATTATTTAAATTAAGATGCCCAAGTACAAATCACATGGTATTTCAGCTCCTGTTGCTGCCTAAATGAGGCCCCACCGCCATCCTAGTTCTCCCTTTAAAAAGAATGTTTAATCACAAATGTTAAAAAGACAAAAGAACATTTAATATTGTTATGTCTCTTTAAGTTTACCCTTCTTTAAATCTGCCCTGATGGCAGGATATTCAATTATAAACGAGTTCAATTATGTTTCCTGGCCACTTATTGAGTTATGTGAAGGACTTTTATCACCTAGTCTTTCCGTAATTAATTCTTTGCATTTCTTAAAGGCTTAGGACCAAAGGAAGGATTGTTTAACAGCTTGAAATGTTTCAGTTTTCTTACATTTCCTCATTCTCTCCTTTTCCTTCCTCTCTTCTTTCTTCTGACCTATCATCCTGCCTTTCTGGAAGTAAATAATACTCAGTGCAGTATCTATTACAGAATATATTTATTTCTGCATTACATTTCTACGTTAAGATGCCAGGTGGTGATGAAGAGGAAGATAATGGTACATTACATTAAATTACATTAAAATGCCAGGTGGTGATGAAGATGGAGGTAACTAAAGGTAGGAGAATAGAGAAAAATATCCTTAAGAACAGCAAATCTCCGCTTGATAGTCATTATTCGTCAATATTGGAGTCCATTTTATGGAACTCTTGGCCTTAGCACCCTGCAAGGGAGTTACAGACTTTCAAATTAACTTGAAAGTGCTTACTTTCTCCCTCCTCTCCTTCCTAGAAGCTACATATTTCATCTGTAGACACTTGACTTCCCACTGGAGGGGAAGAACACACAGAAACAAACAAAAACTAAACAAAACAAAAACCTCAAAATGGCAAAACACAAAAACACCCAAGCAACATATCTTACCAGTTACTTGCTTATATTCCATCTCCTTGAGACCAAGTGTTTCTTTCTTTGGCACTCTAGAGAGATTTGCATTCAGGAGAATTGTCTGCCCTCTACTTCCCTTTATTTCTGGGTCCATGCAGATGATAAAAGGACTCAGTTGAAAAAAAAAAAAAAAAAGGGACCCAGTTGTTCGACTAAATGCCTATTATTCCCAGGTTAGCTGATCAAATATTTATCAAACATTTTTGGTGCTAGATGCTGTGCCCACACACTGTGTGTTCTAAAATGTACTAAGAAATGATCAACTGAGGATCTGAACTCCAAGAATTTCTAAGACAATCCTGAGTGTCATTAGAGAAAAAAGAGTATAGCATGCTACCTATCATCTGTAGGGAAGTTTAATCAGAGGGGTATAGTTAGACACATTTTTTTGTAGTGGCACAAATGTAAGGAATAAGCAAAGAGGTTAAGAGTGAACCAGAAGTTATATAAAAGGAAGAAATCAATAAGGACTTTAAAATTCTGAAAAATTTCATTTTTGAGATGGTATTCTTTTTGGCCATGGATAGAGTCAAAGACGCAAGCAAAGTAGGAAGTTCAGGGATGCAGAGAAGCATGAGCCAAAGGCAGGAAGGAAAACTGAGGAAAAGGGAGGAGCAGAAGAAAGGAACATTTTGGTCATAGTAATAAAATTGTTGGCTACTTATGTTATCACGTGAGCAAAATTTGTGTGTCTATAACAAGACTATTTCCAGGGATAATATTGAAATCCATCAAATTTAAGATCTATCTTAGGCCCTCTTTTGTAAAGTCTGTATTCTTAAGTTCTCTGTTTATAAGTTCTGTGTTTGGGTTTATTCCTGCAGCCAACTGGAGCATCTGCTAGGCAGGAAGGTTCCAGATGGTCTCCTTTACATGGTTGCCAGTTGGTTCTGGCTGTTGGGTGGGGCACCTTGGTTCTAGTTAATGAGTCTTCTCATCCTCTAGAAAGCTGGTCCAGCTTCCTTAGAAGTCATTCTTGGAACAACAAAAACAAGATGCAGGGGCTCTTTAGGCCTAGCCTTGCAAGTTGCACAGTGTCACTTCTGCCTCATTCTCTTTGTCAAAGCAAGTCACAAAGCCCATTAGGATTGAGTGGATTGGTGGATGGATGCCATGATTGGCTGGAAAGAGCAGCAAAGTCACCTTTCAAGGAGGCATAGCTCCCCGGGGCCAATATTGTCACAACCTCTCGCCTTAGGTTAGGAAAGCTGAAGAGAACTCTGTTCTATAGCAGAATGAATGTGGCCCAAGAATGTGAGATTCATATTATGGAAGGGCCCAGGACTGCTGCTCTACATGTTCAAGTTTAGAAAAGTCATTTAACTTCTTGGGTCTTATCTTTATTAATTTCATTCACAAAGACTTTCTTGAGTTCTTTTTTGATGCAAATATAGTGTGAGAGAAGCAAAAGGAGAGAAGATAGGCCCCTTTCCCTACTTTGTCGTTCAGCAACAATTTTTAGTCATGATGCTCTTGCTAAACATAAACTCCTGTCCCTATTCTTGTTACTTTTCTTCCCATCCCATGTAGATTTACCTTTCTACAGCAGACACTCACACCCTGGATTGGGGATTTGGGAATAAGAATTGGATTATGGAGACAGTGATAAACTAATAAATAATAAAATTTTCAAGATAAAAAAAGTTGACAATAAACAGAGAAGAGTTTCCTTATCTACAAGACAAGGAGATTGAGTTACTTATACTTAGTCTCATAGACCTCTTCCTACCACAAAATACTCTTCTCTGAATTTCTGTGCATCAAATTTTGGCATGATGCTCAATATAGACAGCACCTGAATTATGAATGATCTCTCTATATATGAATGGGCCACGGGATTGTGCCTCTGAGCATTTGTCTGTTCTGCAATTCAGAAGGCCTTGGGAGCATTTGACCTAAAGAGTGACTTCTCTTAAGTAAATGTAGAACAACATATTGCCAGCAGAGATCTCCCTCATGGCCACCTTTTCGACCTTTTGCCATTGTGGTTCATGTTGTTATAGTTGTTAATACACACAGATGTAGCCCTCCCTCCAGTCTTCTGATGCTACCACAGCTGTGGGTACTGTAAGAGACTTCACTCTCCTATAGTTAGCTTGGAAGGAAATGTGTTCCTTTTTTCCAAAACTAGAAGTTTTGGTGCATTTTCCCTTAAGATATTCTTAAATATAGTCCATCCAATAGAATGTAAATTATTACATAGTGTCACGCTTTGGAGATACTGTGGAATGAATAAAAACCCTGTTGGCTAATTCCAACCAAGCCACAGTTTATCAGTATTCCTTTTGACAGAACGGAAAAATTCAGGTTGTAAGAAGAAGGAAGTTTACAAACAAAATTAAATACAAATTTAAAAACCTAAATACAAACAAAAAAATGTAACCTGCTTTTTAAGTAGAAATTGTCTCATCTGTACCTACAGCCATAGTTTATTTAAAGCTTATTTCCATTACACATAAAGAAAAGTGAATGAATTACAAACACTGTTCATTAAGGTTTTGGCCATCCTTAATGCAGGAAAAAGCTCTCTGGGATCTGAATTCTTCAATTTGAAAAATAGGACTGTGTCAACACTAGCAACTTGTTGAAAACTTGGCAGATATTTTCAATGTAATTATTAATGCGAGCTACCTCAATTCCTCTTTGGTACTAGACAGGTTGTAAATAAATTATATAAATAAATATTAATGCAATTATTAACTTGATAATTTTATGTGCTATGTAGGCATGCAAGGAAATTAAAGATGAAGGCTGCTGAACTTGCATTTGAGGATATACATAACAGTGACTTATCCCCTGTATCATGAAGAGATAGAAGTATACTAGATCGAGCCTTGTCTTCAGCTGCATAACTGAGTACCACTGTAAAATATATATATATATGTAATTTCTCATGCTGGTTAAGTTAATAACATGTCACTATAATTTGTGTACCTCTGAAATAGAAACCAAATCATGTGGGTCCTAGCTGGAAAGGCAAATAGCTACAAACAAGCCTAGTGGCTTACTTTTCTAAAAGCCCAGCCTTTGCTGTCAGATAGTAGTTCAGAGGTTCCTCTTTAACCTGTAGGGTTTCTTACAGAAAAGAATAGCAATAGCACGTAAACGTCTTACTTCCTTCACAGCCCTTTGAAAATGTAACCCAAGAATTGCGTTGCCTCTCACCCCTCGGCTCCCAATAGCTCTCAAGGGAGTTGGCATGTCTTATCAGACTGAAGCAGCCACGCAAGGGCAGCCAGCACATTGAGAGGCCAGGGCAGTGTGATGGTCAAGGCCAGTGGGCAGGTAGTGAAAGGCCTCTTGCTGTGTTAAACAAATGTGGTTTCCTTCCTGGCTTCCACAGGAGCTAATTTTGTTTTTCACTTCTCTTCTGGCATCAGAACAATAAGGACTCGTAAGGCCACTCTGCCTGTGAGGAGATGTGCATTAGATTATCATAAATCCACAGATAAAAAGTACAGTGGTCAATGAGACCAGGCGTTCCTGGATAAAATAAAAGGTTTAATTGAAAGTGTTGTCCCAGGGGAAACATGATTGAGCATGGTATTGAGTAGACATTAATTACCTCAGACCAGAGAGCGAAGAAAGTAGAAGGAAGACCATTCCATTTATTTAAGTTCCCAAATCTTCTCTTTAGAGAAGGTGGGGGATTATTATAATAGAGAGCTAGGAGGGAAAAGTGACTTTTTGTTCATATACAATGTTCTTAGAACACCATTAATATTTTTTAGGCAGTCACAGCTGAATTTTCTGCTAATACAGATATTTTTGTTACAAGTAAGCGATTGAGGCAGTTCACAAGGTACTGATAGTCTGAATAAGGGTTAAAATTGATACATAGCTATTCTATTGTTATAGCATATTAGTAAATAAATTGCATTTATTCATAATTCTAATTTTTTATTATTTATATTTCTTAGTTTGGTTTTTAGAATGTTGGGTTTTCATCTTCCAGCATAACAGAAAAAAGAAGTTGAAGAAGCATCTGAACATACGGTACCCATTAAACACTAGACAGCTTGCTCTATATCACTAAAATATGGCTGCCTTTATAAATCACGCATGTTTGTTTAGCCAATGCCCTACTTTTGATGTGGCTAAAATAATGGGATGAACCCTACGTTGACAGAGACAAAGTCTAGGATCAAGGACTGTCTTAACAAGAAAATAATTGGTCAGGTGGCTCTTCTACCAGCCATTAACATATTTGAATTATGACTTTGATTCTTCTTTCAGGTCAAATAGCATATAAAAAATATTCTGGATTACCCATGCCTAATATGGAATGGTTTCGAAAGGCAAAGGCAGGGAGATACCAAATATATTGAGAGCGTTTGATTTGGTGTTTGTAGAAAATGCTGCCTGATTTAGTAAAACAAACAAAAACTGTCAAAGCAACTTTTAGTTTATTTGCTTCTCAGTTTTATTTAGGAAAGTGAAGTCACTCAGTAAGTGAATTTAAACTTCTCACCGATTGTTTAGGAGTTGATAAAGACACAATCTTTGTTTAAGATGTGGAAAAAAAATGCTTCTTTAGGGTTAATTTGAACAGAGTAGTTGCCAAATAGTACCAGCTGTCATAATAAAGTAGGGTGAATGACAGATTTACTCCACCCCATATCAAAACTCAAGAGCGGATATGGTGATCAGATGAGCCAAAATAAATGTGAGTTCTTAGAAACATTTGTGAGCTATTTTCTTGCATAGCTCAGCCCTTCATAGGCATTACTGTGCCAACAGGTCGTGATTAAGCTTAGCATTGTAGTAAATGAGGAAGCAGAATTTGTTGCTGTATACATCCCAAATCCACTACCTGATATTCCAAAATTCCACTTGATGATGGTGGTCAGGATGATAGTGGTCCTAAGTATTGGAACCTAATTAGCAGTTTTAAAAATATTTCTTAATATTAAGGAACTGTGGCCCATATTGAACTACAGTGGAAGAACTAACTGATCCAACGCTTACCAGCAGTGTATTTACCATGCACTTGTTGCCAGGCATGTACTGGAATAAGGTGTTAGTGGTAGAAATAGAAGTGGAATGGCCCTTGTTGTCCTTGAGGTCCTTGAAGATTCATATACTAACAAATAAATGTAACATAATGTGATTATTTTGTGTAGAGTGCTACAGAGACCAGATGAGGGCCCAGCTGTAAAGAGCAGGTAACAATGGAGATGTGCTTTGATGGGTAAGTAGGAGTCAACCAGAAGGTGTCAAAGTGGGAGGAGAGGAAAAGAATGAGTTTTAGGTAGAGAGAAACCCATCCAAATAAGAGAAGCCCCTTGTGACAGTTAATTAATTAGTTTTAGTTCTATCCAACAAGCATGCTGGAAACTTTAGGCTAGAAATGTTAAAAATAGGATTTTATAGATAAGATGCAAGACATGGCTATCACTTTTTTTTAGATTTTGGCCTTTTAATGCCATTGTTTCAGAAAGGGCACTGTGGCAGAGAAGTATTAACAAAATAACTTGTGAAGTCATCCTATTAACAGTTTTTTTTTTATATGTATGCATTGAACCAGATGCTAAACTGGGTTCACAGTTGAATTAAACATAATCCCTGCCTTTGATGAGATCACAATGATAAAGACGAGTTAAGACAGACAGTCCAGGAAATAATCATAAGAATAGAAAAGGTGATGTGAATCATAAGAATGAGAAAAAGAAAGTAAAATGGAGTTCAGAGGAGGGCAAATTGTTTTCTCACTGATAAAATCAGGGAAGGAACAGGAGGCTTATATGCTGAGACACAGAGTCAGAGTGTTTGGAGATATTAAGTAAAAGAGTCTTTTATTCCGTTATACCTTTACTGTTAAATTTCTTTTGAGGGAAAATAATTTCTGCATTTGCTATATATACACATACATGTAAAATAAAGATTTTTTTTCCTTATGCTTGATTTCATCATAAAAATTGTAGTTCTGTACTATCAGAAAAATGCTTGACTAAAAAGATTCATTCACTCACGGTACTTAGATGAGTCTCCCTTTTTCATGTGTCAGCAAGTGAAAATGGAGCTGTGATGGATTAATTAAAAAAAATCCTTAGGCATGAACTGAAGTGAGATGGTCCTTGTTTCATCTTTGATGCATACTTGACTTTGTTGGAAAATGAAGATCCATTAGTTCAGGGAAGAGAGAAGTCCTGCTCAACCTACATCTAGAGAAATACTGATTGGAAGTGTGCTGAACTTTTCCACTTCTTGTAATTACACACTGATTTTACAGGAATTAAAGCCATAGAAATTGCTCCCTTACCCTTGTCCCGCTTTCACATATATATAAAAACAGCAGGGGAGAGGATCATTTGGAAGATGAATACTGAAAAAGAATAATGTAAAGTGAAGACAATATTCAGTAGCCTAAGGCATTTGTTTAGGACTCGAGCCACCTGAGCAGTCCCTTGTAAGAACCTGGCAGAAACAATGCAGGGATGCAGAGGAAGGAATCTTCCCAGATCTAGGCTACCTACTTCCTCTGCCTTGGGGAAATAGCACAGACACAGAAGCCACTCTGAAGTGCAGACTGTAGGATGGTGTCTTAGTTCATTGGGGCTGCTATCATCATATCACAGGTCAGGTGGCTTATAAACAAGGGAAATTTATTTCTCACAGTTCTAGAGGCTGAAACCCCAAGACCAGGGTGCCAGCATGATCAGGTAAAGGCTGTCTTCTGGATCACAGACTTCTCGTTGTATCCTTATATGAAGGAAGTGACTAGGGAGCTCTTTATAAAGCCATTAATCCCATTCATGAGGGTTCCACCCTCATGACACCCACACCTCTAAATATTATCACCCTAGGGATTAAGATTTCAACACATGAATTTGGAGGGACACCAGCAGATGATAACAGAAGGATATATGTGTCAATAGCAGATGTAATACCAAAGGAAAGATAAGATTAAAAGAAATATAAACCCTATGATATATCATTAACCCTTGGTATCTCCTATCTATCTACACATATATATGTATTTTATCCCCATATATAATATATATGTTTCATATATCTATATATCTGTATGTATATTTATATCTATATCACTCCATTGGAGGATGGGATTATTGGTCTCAATTCACTTCCAAATAGTAGCATCCTCTTGTCATAGTCACATTGTGTGAATGTGGTGGATAGTTCTTTTTCACCCATAACCTGTGGACTTGGCCATGTGAATTCATTGGCCAGTTAGATGTTAATGGATGTTTTGTGAGCCAAGGCTTTTTTTTAACAAAGATTTTATTTATTTATTCATGAGAGATGCAGGGTAAGAGGCAGAGACACAGGCAGAGGGAGAAGCAGGCTCCATGCAGGGAGCCCCATGTGGGACTTGATCCCGGGATTCCAGGATCACGACCTGGGCCCAAGGCAGATGCTCAACCACTGAGCCACCTGAACCAAGGCGTTAAAGATACTTTCACATTTGAATTCCTGTCTTTCAGCATATGAGAAAAATGTTTCAGATATCCAGTGGTCTAAGGAAGGTGCTGGATACATGAAGCAGACATGTACCTGCCCCACACTTTGAAGGCAAACCTACTTGAGTCCAACCTAGATCATGCAAACCCCAGTCCACCTGTAGATATGTGAGCCAGAAATAAATGCCTTATTGTTCATATCCCTGTTTGAGCATGGTTTGTTATGCAACATTTTTGTGACAGCAACTGACTGCTACACTTTTCCCCATTAATTAACTCGAGGCAGGTTTCCTTTCTCCCCAGCGTGCTTGTAGTAGTGGGAATAGGGAGGATATATCCACATTTTAATTTTGATGGATTTTTCATACTCCACGGAACGTAAATGACTTCTTATTTTAAAGTCAGTTTTATCTGAAAATTAATTTTAATGGAGTAATTGATTTAATTAAGATAAAATGCAAATTATATATCTTCATCTACATACATAAAGGGCATATTATATATATGGTAAGAACATTCTCATTACAATAGTAAACATGTACTGTGAATTTAAAATGGTTGCTACCCGCTGAGATTTCTCAGTCTCTATTTGGAATTTAGGATTATTTATCATTGATAGTGTTCTAAAGGGGATTGGTTTCCAGCTGGAGTCTCATTAAGTACAACTCAAACGTCAGATAAAGGATAGGGTTAAAATGGCTGTATTTTCATCATATCTTTTTTTTAAAGCCTTCATCAACAAAAAAATTACAGCTTCCTCCAGCCCCCACAAAAATACCACTTTCTTGAGGCTGTGGTAGTACTATTACTACATTGTATCATAATTTAATAAACATGACTGTACTTCAGAGTTCTGTGCCTCAAAGCGAAAGAATATTTATTGAGTCTTCTAGAGAAAATGAGGGTGTCAGAGACATAATCTCTGCCTCTAGAATTCTTGAGTTGGGAAGAAAGCTGTATTATCTTTACTAGAAGAATCATTATGCCCTAAATAATGACACACATACTCAGAATGATGGGTGTTAGAACATTGTTATACTTTTACTCTAGTGGCTTGAGATCTTATTCCATGACTTCCTTAGATTCTAGTGAAAATAACTGTAATCCATTGTCTTTGGACCATCTGTAGAAATCTCCCAATCCAAAACTAAAAACTAAAACTAAAAATAATTGCTCATAAGGAAACTAAATGTCATTTTTTCCCCTTTATGGAATAAGGGCTCCAGAATGTACTTGCTGTTCTATACCTTTGGAAGCCTGGCATGAGTGTACTTTTCTTCTATGATACTTTGTTATTGATGGTGCTAATTGTGACATATGACAGGTACACAAAAGCATGACGCAGAAGTAATAGAACCAGAAAGCTTAACCATGAGGTTGTGTGATATCTCTAGGACGTTTTTACAACCTACATGATTTCTCTCTTCTCTCTAAAGATTTTATTTCTTTATTTATTCATGAGAGTCACAGAGTAAGAGGCAGAGACACAGGCAGAGGGAGAAGCAGGCTCCATGCAGGGAGCCCGATGTGGGACTTGATCCCCGGACTCCAGGATCACCACCTGGGCCCAAGGCAGGTGCTCAACCGCTGAGCCATCTCTGTTCTCTGCTCCGTTCCTTTCTAACTTGACCCTCCCCGCGTTCTCTAAAGCAACATGTCTTTAAATGTATGGTAGGGAATACTTTTCTTCTATGCTTCATGCAAAGGTGTGTTCCATGCTCAAGTGAATTAGAGAATATGTGCTAACATTTTAAAAGCAGTGAGAAGTCCTAAAATAAACCTTTTCCCTAGAATTGTTCATAATACAAACGCTAGGGGTATTTTTCCTCACATAAAATGAAGGTGACCCTGTGTATTAGATTTTACGTGGATCCAAGCCTTAGAAGGAACCAGTTTGATTGGCTTAGTCAGTTCCTGAAACCCTCTCTAACTGGGCGTGGAATTGGTCCAGATCTCCTCAGCAAGCATTAGCCTCTTGTGAACTAAGGTGGGATCAGAAGGCACCTCCAGTTCAGAGAGTTGCCACCGCCTTTCCTGAGCAGTGGACAGGTGACGAGTAGAACAGGCACCATAATTGTCAGGCTCACTTCCATTTGGTGCTACATATTTTTATTTATGTTTAGCTTTTGTTCTGGACAGTTGTGTTGTCTTTTAAAGCAGCTAAGAGCAGGTAGTTTGGCATACAGAGTACTGGAGATACCAAAGATACTGGAAGTATTTCACCTAGGACGCCAGCTTTTCAAATAGGTCTGCTCCTCTAAGAATGAGGGCCCACTCATTCTTCCTTTTCAGAGTATTAAATTATTAAAATCATATCGTTTGTTCTTAAATCTTGTACTCATATAAAAGCGTGTATTCTTGTATTTTAAACACTGAATTATTAACTATAAAAGGTTTAAGACATTTTAATCAGGTTTCTCTAATTCACTTTTAACAGGAAGGAATAAACACAAAACAAAAAAGACCTATTGCTTCTCTATATAAACAAAGCAAGTTCTAGTTTTATTTTTTTAATTTTGTTTTAAGGATTTTATTCATTTATTCGTGAGAGGCACCAGAGAGAGGCAGAGACATAGGGAGAGGGAGAAGCAGGCTCCTTGTGGGGAGCCCGATGCAGGACTCCATCCCAGGACCCCAGGATCACACCCTGAGCCAAAGGCAGATGCTCAACCACTGAGTCACCCAGGCATCCCCGCAGGTTCTAGTTTTATTTAAAATTAAAAAAAAAAAATCCATGCTGTCTGAATGGTAAAATAATCACTTATACTACTTTTCATGACACAAAATATTATATTCATGTCTTCCATGTTTTTCAGAAAAAGTAAAAAACATTGTTGGTGTTACTAAACTGTTGCATTTGCTGTTCTTTCAAGTATATAATAAGTAGGAGGGAGAAAAGGATTGCTCTACGAGTCTTAACTTTGACTTACTTCTGTTAGTTTTAATCTCTTACTACTAAAGTAAGGCATTTTTATATTGAGAAGACAATAAAGAATGGCCATGTTTGACATTTGTTTTGTGGTATTAATCTTTGACTTAAAGAAAATTGTCTTTTGATAAGTGCAGTCAGAAGTCACCTCTTGTGTTCAGTAGTTTCTTTCTTCATCCTTTATAGGGAATGGATATCAAAAAACA
This sequence comes from Canis lupus familiaris, assembly GCF_011100685.1. NCBI lineage: Eukaryota > Metazoa > Chordata > Mammalia > Carnivora > Canidae > Canis > Canis lupus. Next base: position 13,669,555 of record NC_049258.1, read on the forward strand.
TGAAAAAGTGTCTCAATTACAAACATTTTGTAGGATTTTCTTCACTCAGGTCTTTGGTTATAAAGTATTTAAAAGTGGATGAATATTTACTTAAGGAGTCACATAAGGGCCTCTACCTAATACATTGATAATCGAGCTACCCACAAGACACCTACATTTAAGAAGGTTCCCCCACTGATTGAGTTAATTATCAACAACCTGTAGTATAATTTAGAAGATTTTTAAATTATCTGCAGTATGACCTCTGACTCGTTCTTGTGAGTTGTCTCTATTGTTCAGAGGAGGAAAGATGTTAAAAGATAATCTGTTGACTTATAAATCACCAAGGGTTCTGCTGATTTCATTTATATATTAGTAGCAGTTGGGGGGAAAGCCCATTACCATTTATTAAAATGCTCATCCTTGGATCACCATTTACCTTTGTATGTGCCTCCTCATCTCTTGCTGTCTTTACTCTGAAAAGTACAATCTAAAATAGAATGCCTCCCAGCTGTTAGAAGGAGCCTCTTATCCCTACTCGAGGGTGATATTCACATTTTGAATTTTATGTAATCCAATTGGCTAAAACCCTTTCATGCTTATAATAACTACACATACTTTTTCAGAAAATGTTAAAAATTCAGAAAATTGTCTTGCAGGTATCTTAGCCTTTCATTTTTATGAAAATTTATTTAGCTATAACGAAAGTTTTATCACCTTAAATTTCTTAGAATTTACCTAGGCAAAAGTTAACAGTGCTTAAGCTTATTATAAGATGTCCTGGCGGAATTGCCAGGTATGACTTTTGCTTTATATAAAATGTATGTGTGTGTGAACACACGCATATGTAAAATATGTTCAATATACACACACATATATTTATATTTCTATATATTCATTTCTTTTTCCCTTAAAGCCCTCTTGTTTGAGCTTTGGTAATTGACAGAATGATTGCATATGAATCATAACTCTTGCATAAAGTAAGCTGCTCACGACACAGACTAATTACACATTTGGGAGGCGAGGCAAAGACATCCAGAGCTTGCTTATGCTGAGCCAAGAGCACAGCATTTAATGAAATGAGGGCCATAAAAGGTTCAGCATGGATGCTTTCAGGTCTGACCTGGGCTTCTGAGAAATTGAACACTGGCCCTGCAGACTGCTGGATTCCCCTGGGCTTTGGAAGGCTGGATTATTACTACCTGCATGCGTGAATCAAGTATTGCTTTGCACTCTGAGAACATTTGTGATTACAGAGATGGCCCTTAAGCAAATACTGTAGATGCCTTGCAAGTCTTCCATATTCTACCTCCCTTTCCTCTTCTCTCACCAAGTAATTACTTTTGATATTTGTTTGATAAAAATGGCTTAGTATATCTGCAAGGTCCAACTATGTAGATTCCTCTGTTTCTTCTTTCCTATTAAATTCTACTCTTCCTCTCCAGGTAATACTGTGAATGGAACAGAATGGCCCTCCCATATTGTTCAATAAACTTTTTGCCAATTATATTCAATGTAGACTGGCCATTTCATATTACAGTGTTGAGTATCTATCTACAAGATGCTTGATAAAAGTTTTTTGGATCACTGTGGTTTACAAAGAATGAGTCTTGTCATTCAGCCAGAATAGACCTATCTTGTTTCTGTATTCTAGCTCTAACGGGTTATTCATTGTGCTTGGGAATAGGGGTAATATTACAGAGAACAAAGTGAGGGAATGGAAAAATAGGAAAAGATATAACTGGATGGGATAGAGAAGGGAAAATATACTTAATTAGGATGATAACAGAATAGCAGCTTTAAGAACTTGAAGAAAGTTTGTATAAAAGAGGTTAAAGGGATTAGTTAAGGCTAGGAGTGCTTAGGCTAAAACATTAAAGTGGCCTATAAAAATTAGAGAAGATAACATTTTACTCACCATTCGGCTTTGTACTTCATTATTTTTTTATTTAATAAAAAATATATAAATATTTATGTGTGTGTAAATATATATAATTTCAGTGTTTTCCCAATTAAAAATTATGTTTTGGTATTGGATTATGAAGTTATTATTTATTTATTTATTTATTTTTAATATATATATTTTTATTGGAGTAAGATTTGCTAACATATACTATGACACCCAGTACCCATCCTGTCAAGTGCCCCCTCAGTGCCTGTCACCCAGTCACCCCATCCCCCACCCCTGCCCACCTCCCCTTCCACTATCCCCTGTTAGTTTCCCAGAGTTAGGAGTCTCTCATATTTTGTCACCCTCTCTAATTCGATTATGAAATTAATATAGAAGATTGTGACCAAATTAAAAATTAAATAAGATAGCATAGAAAATACTAAAATGCATTATGCCCTGGTTAAACACTGTCTTATGAAACTTTTGTTTATATGTGTGTGTGCATATATATGTTTTTGCTTGGATGGATAGGCAAACAGAAAGATGGATGATATACCTTTGGATACTGTATCACAGTGCTTCCCAAACTTGTTGAAATGTAGCGTGAATATTGCTGTTTGCACTATTCACTTAAGATTTGAGGTACATGCTAAAATTTAAAACCATGAACAGTTTAATGTTCATCACAAATTTGTAGCAATGACACATCTCGATGTCTTCATTGATGATTTGATCTGAAGCTGAGCTTAGTTAACATCTCCTTAGGAACAGGAAGTATGATGTGAAAAGGAAAATTGGACTAGGTTACTTTTAAGGTTTCTTATAACAGTGATACTTCATGCTTTTTTAAATTATTTTTAATGTAAAAGCTAATTTGTATAAACCTTAAAATTAATAAAATCTGGTATAGTAGGAATCAAATGTGATGCCAGCAATTTATTTATTTGCATATATATGTATATAATCCCACAAATACATATTTACATATACACATGTATACATATACACAAGCACATACTATTGGACATACACACATCTATATCTATCTATATATATTTATTCATTCAACAAATAATTACCCAGTGCCTATTTTTGAGTCTGGCATTGTTTTAAGCACTGGCAATGCATTGATGGAAAAGGAATCAAAATAATATAAAAGTTTCTACATTCAAGAGACCCTTTTAAAAATAAATAAGCAGGAGTGCCTGGGTAGCAAAGTCAAGTAAGTGTCCAACTATTGGTTTAGGCTCTGGTGCTAATCTCGGGGTCATGAGATCAAGCCCTGTGTGAGGCTCCATATGGCAGAGTCTGCTTGACTCTCCCCCTCTCTCTAAAATAAATAAATAAATCTTAAAAAATAAGTAAACACATATGCAATATGTCATAAATACTGTGGAGAAAAAGCAGGATAGTGGACATGGGTAGGATGGTAGTGAGAGGACATTAAAGCAATTTGAAACTGAATGGTCAGAGAGGACCTCACTAATAAATTGACATTTGAACAGAGAATTTAAGGAAGTGAGGGAAAGAGGGCTGTAGGAATCTAGGGGAGGGGCATTCAAAGCAAAGAGAAGGGGTGACGCAAAAGTCTTGAGGCAAAAGCATGAAGGATGAAGATCATACTGAAGAAAAGAAGAAAGACAATGCAGCAGATATAGGACAAGTAGTAGGAGAGATGAGCAGAGAGAAGGGTCAGGGCACACTCAGCTTATATAGAGGACATTGGCATTTTCTCTGAATGAGGTGGGAAGTCACTAGAAGGTTTTGACTATTTGTTTTGGTGGGACTGCTCTGACTGCTGTGTTGAGAAATAGCCTGAATAGGAAAAAAGTGGAAGCAGGCAGGCAGAAAGGAGACATTAGTATAGAGAGTGTCGGATGAGTAGCAGTGGTGGCTGGATGGTTAGAGAGATAGAATCTGGGTGTGTTTTAAAAGTAGAGCTGACAGGAGTTGCTGACAGGTTGGATATAGAGTGTGAGAGAAGAAGGAAGTCAACAGTGACATTGAGATCTCTTGCTTGAATGTCTGAAAGAATACAGTCGCCATTTACTTGTTCAGGAGGAACAGGTTTAAGGGATGATCTGTTTGGACCTGATAATTTCAAGGTAGAAATCCTAATAGGGTTACTTGTTCATTAGAGAATTAGTTATGTGAATCTAGTTTAGGGGAGAGAGATGGAAATAGAAATTTAGGACTCATAAGCACGTAAATGATATTTAAAACCATGAAATTAGGTGAAGTAACTGCAAAAACGAGGATGGGGAAGAAGGGACAAGATCAGATGCTTGATTCCTTGGACACTAGTATTTAAAGATTGATGTGATGGGAAAGAATCAGCAAATGGAATTGCAAAGTGAAGCAATTCACTGTGAAGTGGGAGGTGAACTAAATGTGAGTGATGTCCTGGGACCAAGAAAAGGAAGTTTTTCAAAAAGCAGAGCTTCATCAATTTGGTCTAATGCCCATGTAGATCAGGAAAGGTAGAAGATGACCATTGACCATCGGATTTAGTAACATGAAAGTCATTGGCGACTCTAAGAAAGATATAAATATACTACACACACATGCACATATATATGCATATATATATAGAACACATATATACACTTTATATTGTGTAGTTTTAAAGAATATATTATACATACTACTATAGGGTAATACATATTATATAGAATATGTGTATGTGTAAAAGTGTGTGTGTGTTAGTCTAAAGATGTGTTTACATCTTCCTATTTAGAAGTGCAATAATATAGCAGATGGTTCTTAAACCTTCATAAATTTCTTTCAGAAACATTTATCTTTTTATAATGATGGACAAATGTTTAGGAAATACAGAAAAATTATAAAGAAGGAAATTAATCCATACTGCAGTGCCAGTAGATAACCACGTTTATTTTTTTCTGTGCCGACATATACACATATGCAGATAGATGAGGCGAGGTTGTGGGGTAGGTAGGTAATAGATGGGGAGGTGTCTGAGGATGTATATATAGTGTCTGTGTTATATAAATGAAATGTACTGTACACATACACTATTATGCTTAATGTCATATTCTCACATCAGTAGAAGTCTTTATGTTAATACTATTTTATAGAAGTCAATGATTCTTAATAAATAAAGCACAAATCAGCATATATATATAAGCATAACTAACCTAACAAACATCACTTGATGGGCTAAATTTTTCTTCTGAGTTATATTAATAAAAGTCAGCATTCTGTATATGTACCGATAAATTCATTATTTATCACTTTTCTTACTCTGTTAATCCCCCACAGATCATATTTCAGCCTTTAGAAAATTAGCTGCCATATAACCAGAGACATAACTAAGTGCAGAGTTCCATGAATAACAAAGTGGTCAGTCACAAACCTATGAGCCTGAAACTTAGTCATTTGCAAGGGAACTTTTACTGCCCCCCTTTCTGGGACTTGGGAACATACCAGCAGGCAGCAGTGCAGTCTCAAATACCTCTCTGGACCCTACTTACCTTAAACTTGGCTGTACTTGGCAATTGTTAACTCAGGCCAGTTGTTATCAACTAGAAGTGATTTTGAGCCCAGGAGACATTTGGCAGTGTCTGAAGGCATTTGGGATTACCGTAACTGGGGAAGGAAGTACTACTGGCATCTAATAGGTAGTAGCCAAAGATTCTGCTGATTGTCCTGTACTACATAGGACAGCCCTCCGTAACAAAGAATTATCAGGCCCCAAATATCAGATTGAGAAAGCGTTAGTTATACACTCCGGGTATAGGGGATCCCTGGGTGGCTCAGTGGTTCGGCGCCTGTCTTTGGCCCAGGGCGCGATCCTGGAGTCTCGGGATCGAGTCCCGCATCGGGCTCCCGGCATGGAGCCTGCTTCTCCCTCTGCCTGTGTCTCTGCCTCTCTATCCCCTATCTCTGTCTCTATCTCCCTCTATCTGTGTCTATCATAAATAAATAAATCTTTAAAAAAAAATAAACTCCGGGTATAGGCTGACCCCGGGTGGGTGCTCGGGCATGTGGGCATCCATCCTGGGCCTGGCTCGAGGAACCTCATGGAGTTTGTATCTGGAGACATGGCCTCTCCAGTGGCAAAGAATAAGAAATGATTAAAAAAAAAAAAAAAGAGGAATGAAACTCACAAGATTTCCTTTCTTATGCCAGCCTTGTATCTGGATTTCTCCCCTCTCTGGATAACTGGAGTGGAAAAAGCAAGGAGTACTCCTGGCACAGTGTGGAAAGAGCTCTTGTCTGAAAGATAGGAAGCAAGGGAGGATCCAAAGCATAGCTGTTTCATTGCCTTTGGGCTCATCCTGTCCCTAAGGTCCTGCATTTGGGGCATTTAGGAGGCCTTAATACAACTCTTCTACAAAATGTTGTCTGGCAAGATTTGAGCTTAATTTTTAGAGTTCCTAGTTGAAGCAAGATTATTGGAGGAAGGCATTCAGCATATTGATTTTTTTTTGTACATTAGGTAAAGAGACATTTATTTCTAATAGAGGAAATGGCTATGTTAACTACTATAATGGCTTCCTTCACCATTGGGTGAATAGCAATAATAATTTGCTATTATTAGAATCCACTAATTATGGCTTGAGCCTGATATAGGATAAGAAAGATATAAAGCATAACTATATTTGAGTAGAGAATGTGAAATTGCATGATGTCTTACTATCATTGTGGGACTTGGTCTTGGAATTTCTTGTGACTAGACCAAGTCATAGTGGTTCACAGAGGTTGAGACATAGCATAGCAGTTAAGAGTCTGACACAGGAACCACACTGCCTGGACCTCACAAAGGTCCAACACTGTCAAGTCTTATGGAGTGTAAGCATGGTACTTCCCTTCTGTGCATTTCAGTCTCCTTATCTTTTAAATGGGCATGATAATATTCTTCATAGAGTTGTTATGAAGAGTATTAATATGTGTAAAGCACTTAAAACCATTGTAAGCCACTAGATTGTTTTTGTTTTTCTATTTCTGGCTGTAAAGTATCAGGGACTTAAAAGAGGAACCCTCTTGCACTGTTGGTAGGAATGCAAACTGATGCAGCCACTCTGGAAAATAGTATGGAGGTTCCTTACAAAGTTAAAAATAGAACTACACTATGATCCAGCAATTATACTACTAGGGATTTACCCAAAGAATTAGAAAATACTAATTCAAAGGGATAAATGTTTATAGCAGCTTTATCTACAGTAGCCAAATCGTAGAAACAGCCCAAATGTCCAACGACTGCTGAATGGTTGAAGAAGATATAGTACATATGTACAATGGAATATTAGGCACAAAAAAGAAAGAAGTCTTGCCATTTGCAATGACTTAAATGGAGCTAGAGGGTATTATGCTAAGTGAAATAAGTCAGAGAAAGACAAATGCCAAATGATTTTACTCATAAATAGAATCTAAGAAAACAAATGAGCAAAGGGAAAAGGAAACAGAGAGAGAGAGGGACAAACCAAGAAACAGACTCTTAACTATACAGAAAAAACTGATGGTTACTGGGCGGGGGCGGGGGGAGGTGAGTGTGGGGATGTGTGAAATAGATGACGGGGATTAAGGAGAGCACTTGTTATGATGAGCACTGGATGTTGTATGGAAGTGTTGAATCACTACACTGTTCCCTTGAAATTAATATATCACTGTACATTAACTGGAATTAAAATAAAAACTTAAAAAAATAAAATAACACATACACATAAATGAAAAGATAGCCATAACATCACTTCGTTTCTATTTTGTTTTTACCACACATGTAATAAATGAAAGGTGTTGGTACAAATAGTGATTGTCAATCTTAATTAAACATAGTTGCCAAAGAAATTAGATTTCATTACAGAATAAAGTGGTCTGAAGATATTACTCAAGCAAAATTTGCCCTTGTGTCATTTTGTCTCTGGTAGATAAAAAAGCCAGTGAAGCTTCTAGTCTTTCTCTAAAATGGTGTTCACAAACTTCTAGGAAGAACAGCTGTTCTTTAATTTGTTCTTTAATTCAGTGGAACTTTATTAGACTAAAATTAACCAAACCCCAGAGAGACCTGGAAACGTAAATGATTATCAAATGTTACGGATTCTAAATAGGACATTCTGGAAGACAAAGATGAAGGCTAACAATTTACATTTCATATTTAACTAAGGCATTCCCACAGAAAAAAAAAGACAGCTAATTTGAATCAAATAATGGGATGTTTCTTAGATAATAATATAATGAGTTACTTAAAAGAACTAGTAATGGGTTTATTAAATCAAGCAAAAAAGTTTCATTTCGTTAAAACCACCTATTGTCAAAAATTTTATAGCTAACTTCATTTACAATGAAATTAAATGAAGGAACTACTTCTTTCAAGGTAGACACTGGTTTTCTCTATTTTGGTAGGAGTTGAAAATACTAGGTCAGTGGGTCTGACTATGATCAGCCTCTTAATCCTGTTTTAATTATGGGTTCTTTGCTACTTCTGATTTTACAGTTGTTATTTGGTGACTGACATTCAGGCATTCACAGTAATTTTTAAAATATGCAATTTTACATAAGAGTCCCTCAAAGTGACCCTAAGATGAGAGTTTCTAGACATAATTACAGAGAGGAAGGAACTACCGACCTACAGTGAGTTGAAGGTTTCTAGGGCTATCTCATTTTCAAATTTTCCAGTTAAACACTGTGGCTGAGTTTCATGTTTCTGCTAGCTTGAGAGGGATGCAGAAGGGACACCTGGAAAGATTATCATGTGGAAAGCACTTTTCTGTTCTCGCTGCTGTATATTTGAAAATATCAGGGGCCAAATATGATTAACCTTATGCCTCTCTCTAGAAACTTGAACCCTAAGTGTGCCTGCTGCTTCCGTACTGTGTTACTCTGTATTTTTTTGAGAACAGCTGTGCTTGTGGCTAGGTGTCATTTGGCAAAGAGGACACAAATATTTGTCGTATCTTATCGTTTTTATTTAGGTTCAAAATCTGATTGCCAGTGAGTGATACTACCGAAGAAGCAAGCCTAAGGCATTAACTGGACAAAACGAAGTTTAATTCAACGATACTCATGTTAAATCACATTTCCCTAAATAATAATAAGATAACATTTTTTTTCAGTGCCTTGTATCCAATTGACAATCTTGATCAATAACATTGTTTCCATGGTAAATCATCTCTTTTCAATTATATAAGCCAAATATTTCCCCCTAATTTTAGCATGTTTCTGCACTAAGCCCTGTTTCTTCATCTGTAAAATGAAGACATTAAGATCACATTATCTCTCAGGTCTTTTCTGGTATCGAAGATCCCTTAAGTAATATCCAGCCTCTTTGGTTATTGAGACTGTTCTGCTGAATTTTCAAATATTAACAGGATGGCATGATTCCACCTAGCTAAAGGATCCTCTCTGGTGACCATGAGCAAATATGACTCCCAAGAATTCTTCAACCACCCATGGACACGGTGGTAGCCCCTTGTAGAAAGAGGAGACCAGCCTGTTAGAGGTCCAGTCATCCTGTCTTGCCAACTGCATCTGTGTTTGGCCATCTGGGTGTAAACGCTAATCTGCTTTCTTCTCTCCACCCTTTCCATGTGCACGTGAACAGAAAGGAGAACCTGACTGCTATGCACTCTCCTTGGAAACAACCGAGCAACTCACATTCGAGATCCCCCTGAATGACTCAGGTTCTGCTGGTCTTGGTGTGAGCTTAAAAGGGAACAAGTCTCGAGAATCTGGAACAGACTTGGGAATCTTTATCAAATCCATCATCCACGGAGGTGCTGCTTTTAAGGTCAGTAGGACTAATGTTTGCATGTCAGTGTGAAGGTGCTTGAGATGTGGCTGTTTGGTTGGAGACTGGGTGGAGAAAGTGTCTGAAGACCTGAGACCACGAGGTTCTCCTGCAGATGCAGCAAGGGTATGCGTGAACACATCTGAGCAACAGTTGTGTGTGTTCACACTCTCTGTGGTCAGTTTTATTTCCTGGACATTGTTCTCTAAAGCCATCATGATTAATATTCTTTCTCCCATTCCTTTTATTACTCTGTTAGGATTCCTCTGGATTTGTAACCTGACAGAGTTGAACCTAAAAATACACTCAGAAAAACAAAACTAAAAACAAGTCAACATGAAGGCAGCAAATAAGGAAATTGCTCTTGCAAGAATGAAGCTCAGTGGAGCCTGAGAGTGATCGTAGTATAAATTAAAGGTCATTGATCACATTATATGCACTTGGAGATAGCCATGGAGCTAGGAATGCATGCTTGCCTTTGAACTTGGAAGAGCTTATAGATTTCCAGGAAAAAAAGAGAATATGATTCTGCCTTTTTTACATTGGGGTGAGCAGTGTGATCATTGCTATGAACATAATGTAATGGTTAACTAGATTGCCTGGGTTCTAATCCAGCTTCATCCCCGTGTGCTCCAGCTAGCGCACCATTGCTAGCCATGTGGAATGTGGGCGAGGAACGTGACCTGCAGTGCTCTCCTTTCTTCATCTCTGGAGTGCACATAATAGGTCATACCTAATTCAAATGTCCTAAGGATTAAATTAACACACACACAGATTAAAACAGCAAAGTGATTAGAGAGGGAGGAAAACGTTTGTGCTTATTACCAGCCATCCTTCCCACCACCATCATGTCATGCCATGCCAAGTGACTTGAGTTTGAATCCTACCCAGACCACTCTCACTTGCTGTCGATGTGGGCAAGTTCCTTGCCTCAATATACCTCAGTTTCCTTATTTGTAAGATTAATAGACCCTACCTCCTGGTGTTCTTAGGAGGACTAAGAGAGATACTGTATGTGTATTACCCAGCACAGTGCCCATGATAAACTTTCAACAAATGTTAGCCATTTAAAACTAACCTGATGTTAATCACATGTGACTCCCACTAAACAAAAGCCAAAAAGGCCTATGTAGAGTTTACAGGAGCATCTCTGGTCCTAGAATCCTGGCTTTGTTGAAGCATTTATCTTTTCTCACTTATCATTCCATGTTTGTTTCAGACCTAGACACTGAGCTAATGCCTTTTTCCTTGGGAAATAAGAAATTCATTGTGGGTAGACAACTTTCTAATGTACTCTTTGGATCAGTTCATTTCTTTTTTTGCATAATAACTGATGACAGGATTTCAGTAACATGCATCAGTAGACCTTTCTTTATGCCCCTCACGGCTCTGCAGGACAGCTCAAGGGGCTGTGATTCAGGCTGCTGTGTCTCTGTCACGCCATACATCTATACGTATGAGTGTCCTCCAAGTACCTCACCTGCCTCCTGGACCAGCAGACTAGCTGGAGCATGTTTTTCTCATGCTCTGGGGTGGCAGAGGGCCAGCAGCAAAGAGTGAAACCTTTTAAATCCTAGGCACACAATCTTTCCACTCACACATATACACATGCACGTGTACAGGTGCGCCTCAACCAAAGCAGTCATGTGGGTGAATCCAAGGCCAAGGGGTGAAAAAAAACCCCACAGTCTGCCCATGATGAGGCTGTGGCAAAGGTGTGAATACAGAGAAAGGTGGCAAATTGGGGCCAATTGTTCAGTCTGTCAGACTCTCCAATCTGGCTCAGATATGTAGAACCAGGAGCAAAGGGAAAATAATGGTAGTAATGACAACAGCAGAGATTAGCCTTCATTGTGCTTAGTGCTTAATGTACGCTGGGTGCCGTGATAAGTACTTTAGGTGGATTCTCTAATTTTATTCTTCACATTTACACTGGATTGTTATCGTGTCATTCCATCAGAGGGAAATTGCAGATTATAACGGCCAGTGCCTCTCCTATAGTCACATAGCCAGGAATTGCTTAAACTAAGATTTGAACCCAGGCAGTCTGACTTCAGATCCTGAGCCACACTGCACTGCAATGAATCCTCCTTCATCTCATCCATTGATATTCCCAGAGATCAGGGACTGTTACCCTGGAGTTGTCTGGTATCATGCTTGTCATCCTTAGCCAAGCCATCTAAGCATGTGCTATGTTTAAGGATGAGTCTTGGTCATGTTTGTGGATACCAGATTGATATTATTCTTCTTATATTTAATGACAGTTCTGTTTGCAGAATTTATTCCAAATAAAATTGGAACTGAAATGATTTTTTGGAAATTAAAAGCAAACATCTTAGTTTTTTTATGGGCAATAACTTAAGCTCAAGCAGATATTGGAGAACAGGTTTAATATGTATATCCATGTTTGTGTAAGTGAACATCTCCTTACCTAAGCAGTTTCTAACAGTCCTATTTCTTGAAGAAAGATTTCACTTTCCATTTATGTAAATTTCTTTCCTGACACTGGTTTGCTGAGTCAGACAATCACACCACTAAAAACCACTGGACAGCATATTTATAGCTGATCTTAAACAGTAAGAGGCATCAATCATGAATTCAGCCTTATTGTGAATGTTAGTGTCCATTTGTCTTGTTTACTTTTTTGCCGTGTAGGAAACTAAGCTTAGCTCACAGGAAATCTGATTAACCAGAAAAAGAGAGAGAGGAAGAAAGTATCTTTCTCTTCTGCTGCTGCTGTGCCAATAATCTACTGTTACTCTTCAGAAAATTGCCACCTGTTCTGTGATTCAGGATTATGTCTTACAAAAATTGTTTTGAGACTTTGTTCCTGTCCCTGTTCAGAAGATGCAAATGTAACAGACTGCAGTGTCCCTGGGGCAAAGGGGAGATAAGCATGGGGAACATCCACTTTAGCATCTGGCCCTAGGTTTTTACGTAGAATCAACAAAATCAACAAAAGAGCACGATCTCTTTCTCCTGGCCCTTCATACCACTAATTGGTTCTCAAGGTGTTTTTCCCTTTGGGGAAGGTGGATTCTTGAACACTAAACTACTTTGAAAAGTATGACCAGATTCCTCCTGTGGATTCTGTAGGCTCTCTGCTCCTGGAGCTACTGTTGGTATAACCAAAGATAGGCTAGATGCAAAACCCCGAACCACTATGAGACTGTGATTGTAATTGAGAGCCTCTTTTCTCTCTCTCTCTCTCTCTCTCTCTCTCTCTCTCTCTCTCTCTCTCTCTCCCCTTTTACTTATCTCTTGGGCTACTGCTTTCTATCATTTCCTGTCTTGAGTTATTTCTAATGGAGATGTAAATCTCTATTTTGGAAATAAAAGCATCTCGGATATTCTAGGATTCCCTCTTGGAAGTGAATGCCTCTCACTCTAGGGGCAAACTGAACAATATTTGTACTCTGAATGGAGTTATCCAAATGCTTAATCTCAATATATTTATTTATTTATTTATTTATTTAAAGATTTTACTTATTTATTCATGAGAGACAGAGAGAGAGAGAGAGAGAGAGAGAGAGAGAGAGAGGCAGAGACACAGGCAGAGGGAGAAGCAGGCTTCAATCCTCATCCCGGGTCTCCAGGATCACACGCTGGGCCAAAGGTGGCGCTAAACTGCTGAGCCACCCAGGCTGCCCTCATTAATATTTCAATTCCAGTCTGCGTATCAAGAAGTAAATCCCAGAAATTCTTCCCTGCTTGTGTGAGGACACACTTGCCATTTCAGACCACGTCAGCCCACAAAGTTCTTTGCAGACCCTTCTAAAGCTTCACTTTGAGCTATGCTTTTCAGTGTACAAAGTGACCACTGACCTCAGTAGCCAAATACGAGTATTGATGCTAGTTTGCTTAAACAGTAACAGGCATTACATGTTTGTAGTTTCATTTTAGTTTCTGTCATCCTTACTAGACATTTGCTGCTGGAGTACCGTGTAATTGCTTCCAGAACCAGAATATGCTGGATATAAGTTTATGGGTTTAACTTCTTATGAACAAGAACTAAGTGTCATTATGAGGTTCTTGAGGATGCTTTTCTAAAATTTCAATTGTGTGATTGGAATTTAAAGTGAATATGGTGGTGTAGTTACTGTTAAATACAAGGGAATATTGTTTTTCTTGCAGTTAGAAAAAAGTACCTTGAGAAAAATACTCTCCTTTCCTCAAACCCACATAAAAATTAACTTTTCCTTTCCTCCAATAAAGCACTCACAAAGTCTTGACAATCAATTTGAAGACCTTCAATATTCTCATCCTCATTGGCTAAACATTTTGAGTTCTGAGATCAGTGGTTTTCTTTTGCTTTGATTTTCATTAATTACAGTAACTGAAATGTTTCAAGAGAAAATGCACTTTTATATCTATTAATTATAATAACTTAAGCTGCTTATTTCTCTTAGTTTTCTACCTTGAAAACCACTTTTAGGAAAAACTTAGCTATAATAGTGATATTGTTAAACAATTGAGATAGAATATTACTATGCTGTAGTAAGAATAAAATCTCATGGAGTCTGTTATATTAATTCTGAATGACATTTTTTATTTGAATATACAGACTTTGGGAGTAGAATATGTCCTACTGAAACCTTGAAATAATAAGGTAAAAATTAAAATTTTAAGGTAATTTTTGCTAAGGAAAAAAATGTCATGTATCAGATTATTTAAGGTCTCTAAAATGGAGAGAATGGATTTAAGAATAGCTGTTATTCTCTAGAAAATTAATTAGCCAGGTTTGTGCTTAATAAATACTACTTGATGATGATGAAATTAAATGAAAGAAAAATGCCTGACATAGCTAATTGCAAATGCATGCACTCAGAATATGAAATAGACATAATTTAAGTAATTTGATTCTGGTGTGCTTCAGAAATTTGGAATACTCCCTCTGAGAAATACAGAATTTCACAATCTACACTATTTAGTTTGAGGTAAAATAAAAAATATCTAATACAAGCAATCTCCCTATTTTAAAATGTGAATTTTTAGAGTGAGTATACACAGCTCTAGAATTTCTGGGAACACAGTGCTTGATCCTAAATCTTCCTTCATGTCTCTTCATAATCTCAAACAGTTAACAGTATCCAGGCTCCTCAACAAGAGTCCAGTAGGAGTTCCCAGAGTGAGTCATTTCCAACTCCATTTCTACTGGTATCTATAAATCATGTGGTTGATCTATAATTAATGAATTCAAGGGAAGATAAAAGGGACAGCTTTTAAGGAACTCCAATGTTAAATGATTTCTTCAACCACCCATTTTTCTTGAAATTGATAATGTTTTCTGCTGCTGGAAAATTCTAACAATTGTTACCAGCAGTCATGTCTTCCAGATTTTTACCTCTGACCAAAGGACTCCACGGGCCAAGGATGTCAGTAGCTTCATTGTAGGTCTTCAACTGTTAGAAGCCAAACTCTGACATTTCATCTTGACCACAAAAAGTATGATACATCTTATGAACATCTTTTTTTTTTTTTTTTTCATCTTATGAACATCTAAAAGCAGGAACTTTGCCTGGAAAAACTGATAATCACTGTGTATCCAATGAGAATTTTACCTTAAAAAATGAAATTATTTACTTAAACACGAGAAAATATTTATCAGTTGTTATGTAAATTATTTTAACTGTTTTCCTTTTATTAAGAAAGCCAGAAGTGTTGGCATATGTTAATTCAGATAGTCAGGCTCATCATTTAATGGGTTTTCTCCAGTTGCAACTATTTTATAAAGATGAACTGTAACATTATTTTTTAAAATCTTGCAATACCAGCATCAGTCGTTGCTTTTCTAGCTGATCTTTATCACTTACACATTTTTATTTCATACATGGAAATTCAAATAAGCAATCCATACCATGCCAGGTATAATTTTGGAAACCTACATCATATTGAAGTGTATTTTGGACTCCATGATTGTCTCTGTGAGCTGAAAGAAATTGTAAGAATTGGTAGCCTTAATCAAAAAGGAAATTACAATCTGAAAAGTTGTTATACTATGATGATACTTTGACTCTGAAAAGGTACCTTTCACCTGTAAAGCCATATTCACTTTATTATGGGTATTTATAGAATAGATATATGTTCTATATATATAGAAAGAATTAATTTATACTCATATATATTTATTATGTATTTACAATACTTATCACATATATTTATTCGTATATATATTCACATATATATGTATATTCATAACATGGTCCAAGCTTTGTTCTTGGCACTTTGCTTTGGACCCATTTTTCCAGTGACCAGACTTTAAGCAATTTTAGCACAAACCAGAGTATAATTCTTTTTTTGTTAATTAAATAAGATGATTTTAAGTTGAAAAGGCCTCTGGTTAGGCACTCATGACACAATCTCCTTAACTCCTATAAAACAACATATGCCTTAATAAGCTTTTTTTATCCAGTTTCCTAGGCCAACGTAAACCAGAAACAGAAAATCAGGAAGGAGATAGGAATATATGGAGAGGGAGCTGAAATGACAGGAAGCAGAAGTGTCAGATAAGCACAAAATGCTATTACGGCATTAGTAGGCCAGTGAATATTTGTGATAACTCTGTTGGTGCTTCTCAAGCTTTTTTGCTGAGGAATTCTAAGACTCGGTCGGGAATGACTAGAGTAGAGCCTATAATTGGGAGATATTTATGCCCTACATTTTTTTCCAGAGGGAGTTTAAAATGAAAGAATCATAATACATTTTGAAAGTATTAGGATGCTTTTGATTATATATATTCTGATGCTCTAAATAATATTCTTCAGTTATCTTTGGCAAAAACACTTTCAAATACCACAAATACAGAGTAAATGGTAGGTTGCTAAGACTTTACCAGTTCGCCACATCAAAATGGAGTGAAGTTTTTAAAACAATACTGAATTAAATGAGTAAATTTAAATTTAACAGTAGTTGAGGAAGTGGGCCAGTACACAGAAAGGAATCAAGCTTTTAGAAGTCTGAAGGTTCTGCGAACATGTGCTGGCATATTCAGGCCTGCCTGGGCTCATGTATCTCTCATAGTCACATTTTGTCTATAAACCATTTGTTCATTGTGGATGAAACTTACCCCAGGTCCAGAACACCCAAATGAAAGATTTTTCAAGTGACTTCATTTTAGCCTGAACTTCTTGAACATCTATAGTGAGTTTGCAATATACAGTAGCTTGGAGATAGGGAATTCAAAGCAATTCATTCCATAGTCTAAGAAGCTGGTGACATAAGAAGTTAAAAATATAAACAACTCTAGTATGATAAAGATGTGGTATATGAGCATTAAAGATCCTAATTGTTGAGATGATGGAGCAATTAATTCTGCCTATGAAGAAATCTATGAATGGAAGGCAGTTGCTGAGCCTTGTTCTGAAGGATAGATAAACATTCAGTGGAAGAGCAGGAATGCAAAGGACATTTTGGACAGAAGGAGAAATATGGACTATGTCTCCACAGTGTATACCCCAGAATACAATTTCTTGTCCTTGGAAAATAAAACTCTTACTTGGGGAGAATTGGTCCTGTTCATGTTGGTTGAAATTGCATTGGGACAGATGATGTAAAATGTTGATTAATGTAGGTAGATATTCTTCAGGACAAGAACTTACATGCTTCTGGTCTTATCAACTTTCTTGATTTTAAAAATTATACCTTAAAATCTTGATTTTTTTTTCTTTTCCTTTCACTGCTGTTGTTTTTCAACGAAGTCAAATGATTTCAATGTGGAATGCAGTTCTTTTTGAGCTTGGATTTTTTTTTTTTTTTTTTTTTTTTTCAGAAATATGGTAGGCAGATGTTGTCATGGAATGATTTTAGGTCTTGTGAAGGATTTGTTCAGGACAATCCTTTCCCTCAATCAGGTGTCATCTTGCTTGGAGTCCCAGCCCACTCCAGGGAAATCCTGCTCTGCCGTCTGAAGTCAGGCTTTGGGGTTTGGGCTCCGGGTGTTGATAATATCCCAGGAGGCTTTACTGAGGGCCCCATTAGAAACATGCAGAGGCAGGAGCCGACATCTGCTCATGATTAATCCTCTCAACACCCTGGCCTAATGCGGACTGGCCTTGGGCTCTAGCCAGCTCCTCCCGAGAAAGCCAGCCCTCTCCCTCATGCTTGTTTCATGTCTTGCAGAGGCCAGGTCTTCGCTTATGCTTTCTTACTCTCCCCTCTGTGTTTGTGAGAACTTTAGAGGTAAAGGGGCCTTACAAAGAATTGGTCCAAAGAGGTGGATTAAGCCATGCAGTGTCACAGGTAATCATGGTAATGATAGTAGTACCCAGGCATCATTGACCACAACAGGTGCTAAAATACAAGGTCACTAGACCCCTGAAAATCATGGATATACTTCAGCGGGTACATGGAACATTCTACAAAGTATATGACTGCCCACGTTACAAATAATTGTCTGCTCCAAATGTGCAGCTGGGGAGAAACTGTGGTGTGAATATTTGTTTTTAAGAGGTGAGAATCTGTAGCCTTTATTAGATTCTCAAAGGAGTCTAAGAGTCCATAAAAGTAAGAATCACTAGCAAAAAAGTTGGAAACATGGCCTTCAGTGTATTCCAGTCCTAGCTCAAATCTACTTTAGAAATGTGACTTGTAAAAAAGAAAATGTGACATGGAGGCTGAATTCTTGTTTCTTAATGAGGGCAACAGTCCCCCATGTATAGGATTGCTGTAAAGATTAAATTGTCTAGTACACATAATGAATTTAGCACAATGGCTATCCAAAGAAGAAACTCATTAAATAACTATTGTCATTAATAATTGTAGCGTCTCTAAGCATCTCTAGAACTCTGATTTTAGAAGAAACATAGCACAACATCTACATCTGACTCCGAGACAAGGACACTTAGCCATGCCCATAACCTTGACAAATCACTTTTTCTCTTTGAGTCTCTACTTCTATATCTCTTAAATAGTGGAGAGTGGTATTTCTTTCATAGGGTCATTGTGAGAAAAAATGAGAGAGCATATATAAAATATTTGACCAAGGACTGGCCTATATTAGGTGCTCAGTAAAAGTGAGATGTAACACTCAAACATCTTATCTCCTAGTCCACTCATCCTATTGCATTAGAACTGGGTTAGGGCTCATGAGATTTGAAGCAATCCCAGGACATGGAAAAGACCTAAATCTTGTACCAGTTTTTATTTGCCCTACAGTGTCCTAAGGAAGTTACTTTTTATCTTTATTCTGTTCTCCTGCCTCTTTGGGGAACTTCCTTTATTCACCTCTGGCTTGAGGATGGATAGAGTCAGTTATCAGGGGTGGCCAGAGATGAAGAGTATGGTTGCCAGAGGTGAGGAGTCTTGTTAGTTAGGGATCTGATGGCAGTAATATAGGAAGGAAAGTGTCTTAGTCTGTTCGGGCTGCATTAGCAGACCACCATAGACTGAGTGGCTTATAGAAAACAAGTTTATCTCTCCCAGCTGTGGGGGCTGAACTCTAATATCAAGGCACCATCAGATTCAGTGTCTATTGAGAGCCCTTTACGGTTGACAGCCGTCTGCTTGCTGTACCCTCACATGGCAGAGGAGGGGAGGGATCTCTCCCAGGCCTGTTTTATATGGGCACTAATCCCATTCATGAGGGTTCCATCCTAATAACCTCACTTATTTGGAACATATGTATTTGGAAGAGGGGCTGGGGATGAGGGACACCAACATTCCATCTATACCAGAAAGGGATTCTTTTTCTTTAACAAACACAAGCATGACCCAAATTGCAATGAAATAAATATTCTAAAATTACTGAGTTATATCCCTGGATAGTTGAATCCCCTTATATAAAATCAGCTGATAAGAGTTAGCATTCTCATGTCTAAGTATTTACCTAAACAATGTATTTAATAGAAAAAGATAAAACCATAAAAAAGTGCTTTTCTTGGTCAAGATTATTCCAAAGCATACGCAATGGGCATACACAATTATGAGGGATATTTAATGAGTCTGAGTTAGAGATATTTAATGAGCGTTCCATTAAATCACTTTCATTTCCGATCAAGAGCCGACATGGATATGCATTTATGTCCATATAGCTAGAAAGGTGAACAAACTGTCTTCTGCTTCTATAGAAGACAATAGTTGTCCTGCTATCCCCCAGCACACACACCAGTCACCATACCTTCTGCTGTCTGACTCTGGATTTTTTAGGGGATTTTATTCTAGGAGGCATTTGGTGGCATATTGTCCTCTCTGGTTTTGAAAGTTTTTTCTTTCTTCTTTTTTTTTTTTTTTTTGAAAGTTTTTTTCTTGAAGCATTATTTCTTCAAGAACGAGTCATTGTCATCTACGTAGCTGAGAGAATGGTTAGGGAACAGAAAATGCTAAGAAGCCAGAACTTGGTCTCTTCTGATTTAGCTCTGACCCTACCCTAACTAGCTGAGCAAGTCCTAGCCCACGGGGAAGTGCCTTCTCTTAAGAGGAGTTCAATAAATGATTTTGCATCCTCTTTGGGCATCACATTATTTATCTGTAAACAGAAGAGGTTGGATAAGATGATCTCGAAGGACCTTTCCAGCTCTAAATTCTGTGATTATATTCTAAATGTTAGGACAACATGGCACTTACTGGCATCACCATTAATGAAATTACCCATCATTTATCTTATACAGAGAAAGCACACACCAAGAGCAACAGACCAGCCAAGCCTGGAAATGAGAGTGTGTGGATTTTTATCATGCCTACAGCTCTCCAGTGATGCTTGTGATAAATGTGTGTGTCTTCTAAAAAAAAAAAAAATCCCAGCTGCCCTGCGGTGACCTGATCTGCCTTTTTTGTTTTGGACTTGGATACAGCAAATATGTTCCACTTCAATGTAGTGCCGTGTATGCTTGAGATCTGGAATGCAGCTAAAAATGAAAGTTTGTACTTAGTACCTGTTGGTAAGAGATTATTTTTACCAAGGAAAGGTCCTTAGATCTCCTTATTTCTTGTTCACCTCTTCACTTAGACCTTGCCCCATACTTCACAGAGAAGGTTCACAGGAGGTTACCAGGTGGAATCTCGCTCAGATTTTATTTCCTCCATTCCAGAGATACCCAAAGAGTTTCGATCTTTATCTTTCTTCATATCATAGAGGACGAGGTGTCCTGCCAAGACTAAGCCTCTACAAATCCAATGCTAGACCTCATTTCCTGTTCACAAAGCTAGGATCTTGATCCAACTCCTCTGCTTCCTTCTCCTCCTTAAAAATCTACATCCAATTTTTAGTGACCCTCCCAACCTCCTTCTCAAGATTCAACCCAATAATCCTCCTTCCGCTAAAGACCAAAATGGAACAGAATGATTTCTTGAGTCATGTCTCACCTCGCATGACTAAACCATTAAGGTTGTTTTTGTTTTACCCTGTTTTGTGTAACCTTAACCTCAGTCTTTCTGTGCCTCACTCACAATTAGATCATAGAAATGGAGAGATTTCTTTCTTGTTTGGCCTTTCCTGTAAATCTCATTTCCAGATTTGCTCCAAATTAGGGTAAAGGTTAAGTGGAGTGGGAAAACAAGAGGAAGGGAGGTGACATTACGCGCTGTGGAGGCAGTCCACTCAGACTTTTTTCTCTGATGGGATGCCCTCCTTGATCGATCATGTCGCCTTGCTGTCCCATTTCCTTCATTCAGGAGCATGTGCTCCTTCCGGTGGCCCCTGAGATCCTGCAGGAGCAGCGCCCTCTCCAGCAGGTGGCACATTCAGTGCATCTCCATCAGGGCATTAGCTCTCCAGAGCAGCTTTCACCACTCACCCTTTCCCCTGCTGTCAGCGGAAGAACTTCCTGTGACCATCTGCTACCGAATTAGTCAAAGTTTATCAACTTGTCCACAGGATTTCTCTCCCAAAGCTGCACAGTTGGTCCTATTGTTCATTGTATGTCTGGTTTTCTCATTTCTTAGGGAAGTTTTATTCTTTTGTATTTTACTCTCTTAATTTGAACATGGATCCCAGATTCTACCGCAAAACCTCTTCAATATTTTCCTTTCCTATTTTAGAGATGTACAACTAGTCTAGAGACCAGGGAACAAAGAGAATTATAGAAGAGAGACTCTAGAAGAGCCAAGGTACATGTAACCAGAACTTGGGTCAGTTTGTCTCTGGTTTGCTTTTGTGACATGGACAGGTTACAGCCCTTCCCTGCCTCAGTTTCCTTATCTATAAAATGTGAATAAAAGCATTGTTCTAGATCTTGAGTTCTGTGAGAAGCACTAGAGATAATTTATGGAAAAAATCTCCAGGAAGGTAGCTTGTCATATTATTATACTAGTATTTCTGTTAAGTTTATTAGCAGCAGTAGCAGCATCATAACCCTCCTAAAACTGCACCTGCCTCGTAGTGAGAACTTTCTACCCCAGTGTGAAAACAGGTATAAGGCATTCCCTAACCTGTCAGTATTTTGAGCATTCTTTCCTCAAGGCTGCCCACTGGGGAGAGGCACTCTGGTCCACTCAAGTCTTTTGTTGGCAGAGCTGCCAACTGGAGAATGTGATGCTCCTGGCTGAACATGACTAGTTCCTAGAAGTGATTTAGACTAAAGTCCAAACTGCCTATCCACATGTTGAGCTTCATGCACTTTGTAACGCGTGGTTTCTTAAAGATTCTGGGTAAAAGTACTCATCAGTCAGACCTCCTTGCAAAAAGCTCAACAGTCTCTTTTGTCGTGCTTTTTCTGCCAGAAGACATCATAGCAAAGTGATCCTTCACTGCATACCCCTGTGTTCTATTGCACACTAGCAGACTAGCAACTTTTTGGTTGTGTTAGAGAAAATTACATGAGATTTTTTTTTCAGCACTGTTCAACAGAGCTGGCGGTAATATCTAGGAGACACATTACCACTGTCAAATATGCAACATTTGAGCATAATGTCTCTGTGCCTCAAAATGCTAAGCCCTGTTTCAAGTGATATGACCACTTCCTTTTGTTTCCAAACCCCCTTCCCTGAGCCAACATGATCTCTGCCAGCAAAAATGGCAGAATTGGACTAGATTAGCATGCTTGCCAAAGATTTAGGTAAAAGATATTATATAAATGTCTAAATTATTGCAGCTTGGGACTCTGAGATTTCTAAAACATACTTTCACACAGTTCATTATTGTTGGTATTTGTGACTATTTGATAAGCTCCAGAACCTTTTTCTGCCATAGAAAATAAATCATTCTTAATGGCTGGATTTTTTTTTTTCTTTCTTTCTTTTTTTTTTTTTTAACTTGAACTTCTCCTGAAACAGCCATCCATCATCACCATACTTTTCTCTGTTTAATAATGTTTTTCTTTGCTCTGCCCTAGGATGGTCGTCTACGGATGAATGACCAGCTGATTGCTGTTAATGGGGAATCTCTTTTGGGAAAGTCCAACCATGAAGCTATGGAGACACTGAGGCGATCAATGTCCATGGAAGGAAACATTCGAGGGATGATCCAATTGGTGATTCTGCGGAGACCAGAGAGACCACTGGAGGTGATGCATGTCTTTAGTTCCTTCAGCAAATTGCCCAAATGACCACCTAAATTGTGCAAAGTTCTATCACTTAATATCCTACTGATTCTGAAACTGGAAAAATACACCCCAGAAGGATTCTGCTGGATTTATGTGGCCAACACGTGGTTGTATATTATAGGTATAACTAAAAGGTATAAAAACATGCATGTAAAGTAAGTAATTTATCAAATGTAACAGGTCCATATTTTCTAGGTTTTTTTTCCCCCAGAAATTTCTAGAGCTTTGGACTTTACTCCTATAATAAACTATTAAACATCTTTATATACTTTTTGATTGATGTGCTTATATGTCCATACTTTAGAAAATTCTTAACCAGATATATACAGTGCTTAATGTGAAGATTGTTAATAATGCAGTATATTTTCCCCCACAGTGTGCACATGGACACTATAGATCTGGGACTTCACTAATTTAAAACATGATCTGTTAAACAAGCTGCCTACTTCATGTTATTAAATAAATGTTTTTAATTAAATAAGTATTTTTGCAGCATCTTATCATGATTTTTATGCATTTTTTAACATAAGAGATATTTATACATACACATGGAGTGTAAGCATAAAATGTTCTTGAATGCTGATATCCCTGAACATTTCACTTACATATGATTATATTTATATTACATGATTATATTATTAAATCATATAAGTATATTAATATATTTATAATAAATAGAAAATATTCTTAAAACATTATTTTCCCTTTATATGAAAAGTAATTATTTTTTAAAAGATTTTATTTATTTATTCCTGAGAGATGCAGAGAGAGGCAGAGACATAGGCAGAAGGAGAAGCAGGCTCCCCACGGGGAGCCTGGTGCGGAATTTGATCGCAGAACTGTGGGATCACGACTTGAGCCAAAGGCAGAGGCTCAATTGCTGAGCCACCCAGGCATCCTAAATTATTAAATGCTCCTGAAGATTTTTAAGAAAATGTAAGAAGAAAACAGTTGATCATAGTTTAGAATAAAGAAAAAGATTAGCAAATTGCACAAATAGTCTCTAAGGACAAGTAATGTCTGTGTAATGCAGTAATGAGCAGAGTTAACAGAGAATACTTTTAACACACTAAAATAAAATATTAGTTTTAATAAGTTAAACTTAAAAATAAAAAAGAGAGGATTTTTCAAATTAAACAATAGTAGAAGGTAGTTGGAGCTCCTAGTAGTTAAAAGCATAGTCTCTAAAGGTTTGGATTATTTGAATTAAAAATCCCAGATTGTCCATTTTTTGTCTATGTGAAGACATACACAGTTGAGCACTCAGTACTTGCATATGACAGATACTGTTGTCTATTTTATTCCTTAATGTATCCTCATTTCCCAGCACACAGTAGACACTTAATAAATATTGTCGAATGAATGAATAAAAGATGCATCTGAGACCTACTTTATCTGAAAGGGTCAGCTGAAGTAGTAAACTTATAAACTATATCTCACTTTGTTATATTATCAGCTATTGGAAGAGAGTAACTGTACCTTTTTACTCTTCTGTACATAACCTTGTAAATGTTAAATAAATGTAAATTGGCCAATTACTGGAGACTATATATAATGAGCCAACTCGTTTTCAACATTTGTGTCTGCTTAAGTGACAGAGAGGCTTCCATGAATATTTAATGGATTTTACTTATGTACATAGTTATAAAACCCTGATCTATTGCTTCCATCCATGATGGAATTGGCTCCTTTCTGGTTTTTAATTTGATTCTTAACTCTAGAGGCTTGGGATTCATGGTACCCAGTTGTCAGAGTTGGGTGTGAAGGATGGCCCGTGGGCTCCTAAGCCAACCCATTCTATGCATCTGTTTACTATGTTTCCCTTAGGATTTCTTGGAACAAAGATATTTCAACTAAGAGAAAAGTCTAGAAGGCATTGCTGTAGAGTACCATACTTGTGCAAATAGCAAAAGTTAAAAAAGAAAGAAAGAAAAAATGAACACAATTGTTAGTTGTTCTGTTCACCCCCTCTCCCCTTCCTTAATTTCATGTCTTTTCCTAAAACAGATGCATGCGTGGTGGGTAAGCATTCTGTACTTGGGCTCATCTAGTTGAACATTTTATCATTTACATTCTTCTTTGTTGCACGTATTTCCACTTTCCCACTCTGAGGTGGGTTGACAATTATTCCATCAGAAGCAAGTGCTAAACTTTTGGTTTGTTGCCTATCCTCGGAAGTGTCTTATTAATGTAGTTCACCAGGAAATTAATTGGGAATTAAGAAATGGGACAAAAAGCAATTTTGATGAGGACATTTAAACAAGGTTCCTTTTTAGTTTCCCTAATATTTACATGCTTTCCATGGGGAATGGGCAGGCACTGGTGCTCTCAGCTATCGGGAATCTCTGTGGTACCCACGAAGATTAAAAAGCATTTTTTTTCTTATAAAGACAGCAGCCTCTAATGTACAACTAATCTTTATTAAATTGGAAAAAAACCACTTCTGCAGCTATTTGATCTCCCAGTTCTATGCTTTACTGTGTCAAAGCATATGTTGTGCATTCATGCTTTTGGTGGCTCCTCCTGTGGAGCAGCAATCACCCTCAGGTACAATAAAAAAGCATCATAACTGAGAAAAAGGTCTCAGCACTGCTTATACATTCAGGCAAATCAATTAGTTAGATTTGGCAAGAATACCAAAATGGTTACTTGAACATTATATTGATATAAAAAAAATTGAAGAAGCTACTTAAGAAAAGTCAAAATATATAGTTGTTGGAGTATTTTCCCACATTACCCAGATGTACAAGATACGTAAACAGTTTTGATGAGGACCTCGTGAAGAATACATAATGAGTCCCTGATTGAATCAAAATCATTTTAAACAGAAACATGTTTTTCAAAGGATGAGCTTGAGGTTCAATTGTAATTCTATTTGAGCCTAGAGACTTAGTATTAAAAAATGGGTTATGACCTGTTTTTATCCCCCCTTCTCCAAAACATTTCCCTCCCCCACTACAAGTTCATCTTGGTAGAAGCGGAATATGTTTAAAAATCCATTATATTTTTTATTGGCTGGGACACTAATGGAGGGCTGCACGACAGCTCTATTTTACAAGCTGGATACTTTAATTAGGCTGGTTACTGATCAGTTGTTGGGATATCGATTGTGTCATTTATCAAAGGGCTGGAAAAGCAGAAAAAAAAATTTTTTTTCCTTTGGTTCTTGTTGTTCTTGTGAAAGCACAAGGCTATGTGAAGTAAGTCTTAACTCTCCTGCCTGCCGGGGCTCCAACTTCAATTTAGAGTAGTTTGCTGAATTTGGTTTGACTAGCAGTACAGAGGCAGAGGGGAGCACTTAGTGTGGGAAGAGTGTTATAAGCCTCGACAAGAAGCTAACAGACCTTTGGCAGCTGAAAACATTTTAGTTATTTAGTATGCATAAATTGAATGTTTTAAATATTTTGTTTATCAGGATACTGAGTTTTTGTAACTGAGCAGAAAGTATAATAAAATTGTTCTGGCCAAATGCTTTGCTCAGAAGGAAAGAGCTTTGGGGATCAGATCTGTGTTTCTGTTAGTGGCCTGTTCCTCTCACAAATGGTCAAGGACACAACCATGAGATGGCTTCCACACTTTTTCCTTGAAATCTGTTAGAAAGACAATCCAAGCAAGAGCAGAACCCAGTTCTCTGTGTCTCAATCCTCTTGAACACATAGCTGGAGCTCTCCATAACTGGCCCTTCTCTGCTACCTCTTCCCACCTGTGTAACATGTTTTGTGGGCATGTTGCTCTGGTTGCAGCCATTTTGAGGACACTGTAAATTTGCAGGCTGTCAACATCAAAATAGGGGGAAAATATCAAAAAGTGATAAAAAGCTCAGGAGAACCACTGCCTGGCATTGTCACAGAGTTTGTCTTAGCTTCTGGCCAAAAGACCTAGTATCTGCAGTGGGATACACTCATGGCAACCTGCTTAGGTTCTGACTTGTCCTAGAGCATATGCACTTAGTCACTGAGGGAGAGAGAGAGCAACCAGCTGGTTGGCAGAAAAACACCCTTGGCATGAACCGTATTCTTGTGTTGACACTGCCACAAGCTGTATTCCCAGATGGAAGAAAATTTGAAAGAAGCCAGTTGTAAGTGGGGGGAAAGAATAATAAAGTTAATCCTCTCTTATGTTGGCTATGAGTACTCCCAATCCTTAGCACCACATTGTCAGTATTTTTGTATTTCATATTCACAGATATTTTAACTGATAAGGCCATTTTGATTTTTCAGTTGAGAGTGTATATGCAGTAGACTTCTGGAAGAGCTTGCATTGATCATTCTCCTATTTCGCTCTCATTGACCAAGTTCATACATATTAAAAAAGCAAATGTAATTTTTCTTTTCAACCCTTAGGAGCCTACAGAGTGTGGGACATTTTCTAAGCCATGCTTTGAGAATTTGTCTCAAACCACAATAGCCACCTCCAGGAGAAATGATCATAGCTCATTGCATCCATTTGGTGCTTACAGTTCACAAGACAAACAGAAAGGTAAGAGTCTATCCATTTCCATCTATTGCAAATAGCATGAGAAAACACAAGACTATCTCTTTATTTAAAAAAAAAAATAGAAAACAGAGAAGTTAATTAGACTAAGTGCAGACTTTGTTACTCTGAGTCATGAACACGGAGAGATGATGGGTGGAAGAGCTGACTCAGAAGTTGTGAAGCAGATTCCTGGCATTGCCTCAGGTTTAAGTAACAGTTTCTATGCTTGCTGCCCCAAACATGGAGGATTATGTGTAAAACAAACCATGCCTAGAGAAACTAAAGCAAACTGTTATTTTTTTAACAATATTTTAATTATAGGAGTTATCAAATGTAAATAACTATTAAACTTAAAAAATGTATGGACTAGTATTAAACCATAAGATAGTCATAATATGATTCCCAGATTTATGCTTGATTCTAGGAAGAATGGGGTAAATAACATTAACCGAGACCATAATGTAACATTTGGAATGTTCTTGTTACTCCCTCACTACATTATCTTTCTCTTATTATTCTGTACTAGTAGAGCTCAAGATGTAAAACATTTGGCCTTTCCTTTGTTTTTAAAAAATCATACTTTTGGTCACCAAGAAAAAAAATTTTTTTTATTTCTTTGCATATCCTTTTTTTTAAAAAATAGCTTTAAGTTTTTTGTATTGCAAAGGCAATGCATATTCATTACAGAAAATTTAGGGAAAAGCAATAAAAAGAAAATTTAATATTACT
Source organism: Canis lupus familiaris (assembly GCF_011100685.1). Lineage (NCBI taxonomy): Eukaryota > Metazoa > Chordata > Mammalia > Carnivora > Canidae > Canis > Canis lupus. The sequence goes on from NC_049258.1 coordinate 13,697,852, forward strand.
CATACTTCTATCAAAGATACTAATCGATAACATTTTTACATCTGTATTTCAAATCTTTCCTTCATACAAATATGCATATGTAAAATGAAATGAAAATGAAATATATGTAATGTTTAGGAAATTGCTCTTTTAATTAATAATACATTATGATCATCTCACTATGTCGCTGAATATTTTACAGCATTACATTCGGTGGTTGCATAGTAATCTATTCAATACAGGTACTCTTGATGTAATTGATCCCTTATTTACATTTAAGATGTTACCAAAATTTAACTATGTGGGGACAAATTCTAAACTCTTAGAACTCCATCAGAATAGGATTGTATATCTCAGATTCTTCTAGAATTAAGCTGTTTCATCAGAATGGAACATTTGTTTTTTTTTTCCTCTGACTTCCTCCATTTTAGTAAGAGTAGCAGCAACAGCTGTGACCATTTATTTATTAAGTGTTTACTGACTATTGGATTCTGTGTTAGGCAATTTACATGCACACTGGAAGTGGGTAATGCTATTATCCTCATTTTACAGATGAAGAAATAGAGAGTAAATAATTAACCCGAGACCACATACTTGATCCATGCAGAGCCTGGATCCAGCCTCTGTCTCTCTGATTCAAGTTCATTCCCTAAATCACAGCACAGACCTTGCCTTACATTAGTCCCTTGAAACTTTGAAGTCCTTTCACCTGATACCAAGGATGTCCATTAATAGCTCACTTGACTTTGTATCAGATAAAGAAACACTCTCTTTTCTCATCTTCTTTAAGAAATTAAAATTTGTCTTGACAAAGCGAGATCTCTTTCTGAGATCTTAAATCACAGTAGCAGGAGAATCTGGGGAAGGAACAGCAAGTTTTCCACAGACCAACACACCCTTCACTCTGCCATGCCCATATAATGATCAAGAACATTGCCATGTGTATTAAAATATCTAAGCTTTATATGATTTGATTGGTGTTTAATTCTCAAGCAACATGTGATACAGTGACAATCCAAGTTCAGGGTTTTATTTCTAATGATACCAGTGACATCCAAAGAAGTATTGGGCGCATTATCTCCTATCTTGTTTCTTTTTTTTTTTGGAGATTTTACTTTTTAAATAATCTCTACACCCAACATGGGACAAGGACTTACAACCCCGAGATCAAGAGTCACATGCTCCACTAACTAAGCCAGCCAGGTGCCCCTCATTTTTAATAACTATAAAATATTGATGCTGGAGTGATAATTATACAGAGTATTTTTAAAGGACGTCGAGATACTCGAGGAAATGGGACAGTATTTCTAGAAGGGACAGCAAAGACCAAAATAATGAAACTATAGAAGTAGTAAAAGTGTAAGGATACACGTGTAAAAAAATAAATAAATAATAGAGTCCAGTTGGCGAAGCACATTCTAAAAATAAAATGTCAGAATACTTTGAAACTTCAATAGAACGTTTTGAGTTTGTATTTCCACTGAACAGTTAGGTCCTTTGGGTACATGTGGCCGCAGACAACTACTGGGAGTCTCTCTCTGTTCTCTTCCTCTTGAGATGTACATCCAGGTAGAACAACTTTTTGCACCAGTGAAAAACTATGCAGGTCAGTTACCTACAAGGTTCCTGCTTTACTTCCTCCCACCCCCCATGTCAATTTTCCAAAGTGACAAAAAAAAAAAAAATCCAGTTCTTTCAAGAAGGGACTGAACTGAACATTTTTTTTTCCTTAGGAGGAAAAATCTATGCTATTTCCTTGTAGATCTGTTATACAATACTGAGTTAAAGAATTAGGCCTATTAAGGCAAACTCATTAAATTTTAATCATTAAGAGCCCTGTAGATGAAATTTTCTTACTTTTATATAAGCCTATTGACTTAGAGATAAAAATATATATAATAGAATTTGTAAACATGATGCTGTACAAGCATATCATGATGATCACCTCTTTGTAATATTAAAAACATTTAAAATTTTGAGAAGCACTGAGAGTTTCTGAGTTTCCGATGCCTGTGAGGTAGCAAGAGGCCACCTAGACTCATGAAACCTGAGTTTTGACTTAACACTACCAAGTTTTTTAAGGAGCCCCTTCAGAAAAGCAGGATTGAGTTGATAAAATGTAATGTCTAGTGAGGAAAGGAACTGTTACAGCCAAAACATTAACTTCTTTTTTTCTTCCCTTTTTCCTTTCCTTTGTATATTTAAAAACCCAATGTTGATATGCTGGGTTCCATCTATTTTTGTAATAATAGTACATACCACCCACAGTTCCTTGGTTATTATATATATATATATATTCCTGTCAAGCTGTTACATGGAAAAGACATTTTTAGAACTAATGTTTGTAGAAATTGTAACACCAGAAAATTCACATTTGTGTTGGAGAATTGCTAGCAATGCTTGCAGTAGAATGAGTGTGGTGCTCCAAGATGGTAATGAGGACAGGGGCTGTGTCCCAAGGTTTTACTTATAAAATCCTATCAAGCATTTAAATGGTAATGAAGAACAGGAAATACCAACACTGTATTTTCGAAGAATTTTGCTGGCAGATCTTATCCCTAGACAAGTAATAGTTAAGTAACAAGGACCATTTGCCTCCAGTCTGTTATTCTCTTTTCATTGCTCTTGTCTCCCCTTTTGTACTCTACTCCTGCCTCCCCTCCCCTTTTAACTCAACTGCACCCCAGCCCCATGTGTGAGTCCCTCATTGCCCTAAGTCTGCCCAGGATCACTACTCAGTGAGGGCTCCTGTAGGACTTCCATCCCCATCTCAAATCAAGCCCTTTGGTTCTGTGTCCTGCCTCACTGGATCCATGTTCCCTGGGGTCCTTTGAGCAGACACATAATGTATAATTATTCCTAATGTGCCTTCTCTGGGGAGCCAGCATGTGTCCACCCCTCTGTAGCACATAAGGCACTACCTCTGGAGCGGTGATCAGAAATTGAATTATTCTTTTCAATTTGCCTGATGTTTATTGGGTACCTTCCTTGTGCAGAATTCACTATCAGGGATTCAAAGAATACAGTGCTGTTATAGCCCTCAAGAATTGGCTTAAAATTTTTTTAATTAAATAATCTAAAGCAGGGGTCATCAAACTTTATCTCTAAAGGGCCAGATAGTAAATGTGCTATGCTTTGCAGTCCAAGGAATCTCTGTTTCAGCTCTTCAGCCCTGCCACTATAGTGAAAAGGCAGCCATAGACAGTATGTAAATAAATGAGCATAACTGTTCAATGAAACTTTATTTACAAAATCAGACGGGGGGATTTTTTTAGACCAGGGCTCACTGAGCCCTGGTCTAAAATCACAATCTCTTCTACTCTCCTGATCTGGCCCTAGCAGGTCAGAGTCCATAAAACAACTAACAACAATAAAAAAAAAAAAAATGATGATGATTAAAATAAGAGTCATTGGGTCAAGAATGAAGTAGTTACTTGAGGATGCACTGTCAACATTCACAGGCATATATATAGGATGACCATCAAGACTTAACCCTGTATGTGTGATGAAATCCAGAAAAATAATTTTTGGCAGAAGAGAATTCCGTATGTTTACACTGACGTAGGGTTAATAGAGGTATTTAGGCCAAGAGAGAAAAACAATTCCTTCTAGCATCTGAATATATTTCAAAATGTACCAGGGATAAAGAGTCAACAAAGAAGATAATTTGCCTCTGTACCTAAAGATACTTTAAAAATATGTAGATTGTTCATGTGGATGATATAAAAATTTAAAGGTAATAGAGGCAACCTGAGCTGTTTTGTTTCCTCCTCCCCCTGCCCCCTGGCAATGCAATCTCTCTCTCTCTCTAAAAAAAAAAATAGTAAAGGTAACAATTGTAATAAAATTTGAAGAATTTGAAGAAGAGGAGGGAGAGGAGAAAAAGTATAAAGAGGAGTTTCTCTATAGTCCAGCAAGAGAAATAGAGATAGATATATAGATGGTAGATCAATAGCTTATTGCAAAAGCAGCATGTGATAAATGTTGTAAATGGAGTAATTTTCTATAATATTAATAAACCCCAAATGTCAGTGGATAAAGACAGTGATAATATTTTTCTTGTCTTATCACCACCCAGTGAGGTGTGCATGGCAGCAGGAGGATGGGGGCTGTGCTCCATGCAGTGACTGAGGGACCTGCACACCTTCCATTGGTAGCTGGACAATTTCTAGAGCCTCATCCACTTCTGCTTGCAGCTGGGAGATGGAAAGGTGGAGAGAGCACACCATTTCATAACCGCTGACACTGGGGATGTCAATGACCAGAGCAACTCATGTGCTATTGGGAAGACCCAGTCTAGGTTCAAAGAAGGCTGGGAAATGGGGTCTGTGTGTACAGGAGGAAAGCAGGAAGACAAGGAGAATGAGCACTAGTATTCTCTGCCACTGTTCTAAAACTGTTGACAGATCTGAGAGAAATAGTAAGGGTTTCATAGAGGTGATGGTATTTGAGGTGGACCTTGAGAGAAGGGTGGGACTTTGATGGATGGGAGTGGATTTTGAAGTTATGGAAGCAAATCCACTGAGGCAAGAAAGTCCAGACTTGTGCTTGGGAAGCAGTAAGTAGTCTTGGGGAGCTAATGTGTAATAAGGAGCTAAAGTTGCCTGTCAGAAGCATAGACCATTGTTCTCTACGCTGTTTTGTGCAACTGACGTGTTTCTGAGAGGCCAATTTGCATGGTCACAGCTCTGTATATCACCAGTGTGAAAGATGGGCTAAGAAGTTGAGGGTAGAGAAATTAGAGCCAGTGGAAAATATTGTCCCAATATGTCCCTTGCCTCCAGTTCACAGTATATTCCTTCTGTTCTATTCCTCTCAGCAAGTCTCTGGCTACCTACCTGCGGCTATATTACCAAATCACTACATCACTTGGATGGGAGGCTAGGAAGGGGGATAGTGCTGTCTGCCTCTACTAACCATGCTTGTATACCACGGTCACCTTGCTTATCAGATCTCCTGCTTCAAGCCTCCTACCCAGGGATGTGTCAGCACTGCTACGACTGCCTCCATTGGAGCAGGGTTCTCCATAGAAGCACCAATGGGTTGTCTATGTATTTATACGTATTTAATGTATAATATACGTTATATCATACACCATATAATAATATATAATGCATAATATATAATAATGTATATAATAATAACATATAATAGCTAATGTAATATAATGAGACTTACTATAAGGCATTGGCTCACATGATTATGGAGCCAGGCATGCCCCAACGTCTGTAAGGTGAATGGGCAAGCTAGACACCAAGCAGAGCCAACAGGGTAGCCCCAGTGTGAAAGCCATCAGACTTAAGACCTAGGAAGAGTTAAATTTCTGTTTAAGTCCAAGGGCAGGAAAAAGCCAGTATCTCAGCTTGAAAACAGGCAGGCAGGAAGAATTCTCTCCTACTCAGAGGAAGGTCAGCATTTTGGTTCTACTCAAGCCTTCAGCCGATTGGATGAGGTTCACCTACATTGTTGGGGGACAGTCTGCTTTACTGATTTAAATACTAATCTCATCCAAGAAACAACTTCCCAGAAGCACCCAAAATAGTGTGTGATTAAATATTGGGGTACCCTGCGCCCGGTCAAGTTAACACCTAAAAGTAACCATCACATCTGGCACGTGGGTAGGTTAAGCATGTTCAGTTACCAGCAGCACTTCACAGGGATAGAGATGCTTTCCTCTTGTTCCAACAGTCAAGAATAAATAGGATCCACCTTTCACCAAATCTCTCACTATAATAGATACACAGTAGAGTTTAGGACGTATAGAGTGGTAATCTTTCAGTTGCTTATTAGCACTTTGCATTTGTAAATCTGTGTGAATATGCACCATCTAGTATGATCCTTATATTCATGTACTGAAGCTATTCTCATCTCCAGTTTATAGATTTTAAAAAACCGAGGCTTAGAGAAATTAAACAGGCCAAGTTCATATAGTAGTGGGAGCCATGACCAGAGACATGGCAGCTTTGTTGCACAAACCTTACCCTTACCCAGGCTGCACTCTCATGCTTTTCATACATTCATTAATACTGGTAATAAGTATGAGCATTAAATGACATAATGTACGTAATACTTAGCACAATATCTGCTATGTAGTAAGATCTCAGCAGACCTGCTTGTTATGGGTTGTAGTAATATATAGGATACATGTCTATTTTTTCCAAAATAGAATGGATTGAAAAAGTGTACATTTTAGGTGGGTGAAAAAAACAAGTCTGACCCTAGTCTTTTACTGCCAAGGCCTCAAACTCCCTTATTTCCATTGTAGCACAGATGCAAAAAGAGTATTTTCTTCCCCTCTACCATCTCTAAATGGTGAGTAGATATAAAGTATCTCATTTTTTAAGTACTTTTTGCCATTAAAGAAAATACCTAAATCACCACATAATCCAGAGTGTTCATGAGAGAGTTTTGTTTACAAAACTGTTAAGGTATGAAAGAGATGACTTTGTTAATCTTCCACAGAGCACAAGTCATGAGCGACTGTCGGCCTTTCATAGGTAGGGAAAGATATTCAAGATGCACAGTCTTGACTTGCCATAGATTGCCAGCAGGTCACCAGTGTAAAAACCTATTAGCAGGCTTAGATTTCCTCATACAGGGCTGTATTAGTTCTCATACAAATCCTTCAGTCCTGTAGGAAGACTTATTTATTTCAAGGTTGGTTTATGTGTTGGTGAAAATTGCATCTGTGAGATGAACTGAAACAAAGTCAGGCACCAAGCACTTCTGCCTCCCATTTACTACAGCTTCATTGGTTCTTTATTTTTTAGAGCTATTGCTTCCCAGTGACGGATGGGCCGAGAGTGAGGTCCCACCTTCTCCACCACCACATCCCATTCTGGAATTGGGCACTGAAGATTACAGCCACAGGTATTGATAAAATGATATATCGTAAATGTTCCCCCATTATGGTGTTTCTGGGAAAACCCAGCAACCTTATTTTAACTCTATTTCTTTCCACAGTGGAAATCCCAGCATCTATAATTCCTTTTCAGTGAAAACTTCTCACAGCTAAAACTAATAGTTTAGAGTGTTCATATTTTGCTTCTTGGTATGTAAGATTCATCATATATTATAAAATATTTAAGAAACTTGTTGAACTTTCTTTTAACATGTTGAAAAACCAGAGAACTCAGAAGGCTCTATGGGAAGGTATAAAATAAAACTGAGACGACATAAAGCTTTGTGGGTTTTTTTTTTCATTTATAATTGGCAAACCCTACAGGTATTTTAAAAATAAATGTTCCAAGAAAGTTAATGGAATCTAAAAATTAAAGCAACACCATATATAATCTAAAATATTGAAAAGAGTGCCCAATACTATATCCACTCTGTAATAGAAACAAAAAAATCAATGATTTTTAGAATCTCACAAGCATGAGAGAGAGAGATTTACTAAGTATACACACCATCTGACTCGTGGAATTCATAGATTTTGTTCTTCTGATGAGTTTTAAAAATCATTAACTTGCCCCTTTGCTATTTTCTGTATTTATTATGGCTGTTAAAAACTGTGTATTTTATTCCATTCTATGTCCCATGATAATCCTGTGAAATTTTTTCATTTTTCTTGCAGCAATGCTGTTGTCATTCCTATTATGCTTTTTATTACAATCTGCTAAAAATAAAGCAACACAAAAAGAGTATAGCTAACTCTATTAGCTAGAAGCTTACATATATTTAGCTATCTCTGATTCCTAAATTTTTGAAGTCAGCTATCTTACTCAAATATAATTTTGCCAACTGGATTGATAATTATAGTAATGTTCTAGATCAGTTTTCTAGAGGTTTCTTTTTTTTTTTTTCTAGAGGTTTCTTGAAAGAAAATGTGGACATATTTGGTTTTGTTCATTTCCATTGCCTGCCTCCATCCTGAAGCAAAAATGACAGTTTGGTGGCCATAACAAAACACATTTAAAAATGATTGCATTCATTCTACTTTACTGTTTATCATCTGTACACATGCAAAAGTGTTGGGATAATGCAAAGATGAATCAGATATAAAGCCTACCCTCAAGAAGATGGTAGGCCAATAGGTAAAAAAAATGTCAACTAGCACACAGGATACAAAGTAGTATTTACTAGAAGGTATAGATAAAAAGCCCTGGACGTCCAAGGTAGAGGAGAATGGTTCCAGATGGAAGAATTGGGTTAAATGTTATGGGAAAAGTGACGTTTCATCTAAATATCAAAGTATGAATTGGAGGTGGACATGACAAAGGCCCAGGACGGAGGGGAATTTCAGAGAGAGGAAGCTGGGAAAGGAAGTTGATTTGTGCAACTTGTATCATGGCTGACTGGCCAGATGTTAAAGCCCAGAGTGCAAAGATAAGGAATACAGACTTCCCTCATTAGATAGTCCAACCTTGTGGTAGGGTTTCAGCAGACAGCACGATAAGACCTGGGTCTTAATTGTGTACAACATGCATTAGGTACCTGGAGAGAGGTTAATATCCACTTGAAGCCTGAGACTTTCTGGATATTTTCTAGGGCAGTAACAGTGAAAGGTACTAAGGATCTGTACTGGGGAGGGTGGGGAGAAGCTTTCAGATGAGAAGCTTTCAGGTGAGGAGAAGCTCTTCAGGTGAGAGAGGGCATCGGACATATTGCAGAGATGGAATTGTCGGGAGTTAGCAACTGCCTTTTTGGTTGCTTCAGTGTCTCCACAGATTTCTTGGGGGGAGGGAACAACAATGGGAGGTGCTGAGGACAGTATCAGGTTGAGTGAGTTCAGTTGTGGATGGAGAAAGCCACAAACAAGGATAGTCTGGGGACTGGCAAGAGAAGAGAGGGTTGGCAAGAAGGAAGAGAGGAACAGCATGGCTGGAGAAGAAGGGGCAGAGCCAAAGACATTTTTGAGATGGAAGGAACAAATGTAAAGCTTTGAAACTCTTCCCTTTGGGATCTCGTGACCTGCACCATCCTGCTAGCTGCTGCGTTGCCTAGGTGACCGGCAGCAGCAGGGGGGTTTGGGATCTATGGAACTTGGGATGGAGGGAGGACTGGAAGGGAGCCAGGAGGGCTGAGCAAGGGAGGCTGCCCTGGCTTTCAAAAAAAAAAAAAGTTAAAAGCCCTCTAAAAGGGAAAAGTGGTGCTTTAGGGATGTAGCCAGTCTTGTGAAACAGAAAACAACTATTGCATGAGAAGTGAGACACGCATGTGATCAAACTTAATGCCTGTATCTTGAACCAAAATGACATCAGGAATTTACTGGAAAGTTACTTAGAGTTTTATGACACCAATTATTGGACAAAAGTTTAGAATATATGTGTCTAAATACAAAATACATAGAAAGGAAGTATATTTTCTACTGTGATATCTCAGGGAGAGTTTAAGGCAAATTAGTAACAGGTGGAATATATTGAGTTTTATTAACAGTTTAGACAACATTTGGTTATTCCCTACATGTTCATGTTTTTTCTCTCTCCCTTCTCTCTGGATTCTCTGTGTCTGTCTCTCCCTTTCTCCCCCTCTTCCCCGCCTCGCTCCCTCCTCCCTTTCTGCATCTACTCTCACTCATAGTAGCCAATTGTTGAAGCCTATTCATGGATGAACACCTGAGACTTCAGATTTTTTTTTTTTCCCATACCTCTCAAAATCTTCTTCTCCTTCCTTTTTATTTCTGACAGTTCTCCTTGAACATTCATGGCTGGGTCTTCGATGTCTTTCACATTCCTGATTTGTCACCACATTCAGGACACTGGCATATGTTTCATGCTACCTTTATTTATTCATTATGCAGCATAATTTGACATTGAGCATCATTTCTATTTGATAGATTCCCTGGTTGCTCATGCTGAAAACATGGCCTTTATCTAAAACATGTCTTTGGCCTGCTGTCAGCTTGCAGTTTCCCACAGCCTCCACTGCAGCCCACTCAGCCATGAGCACATGCTAACTTTCTTCAAAATTAAAATATGTCATATTTTCTGGTTAATTGTTGTGTCACCCTTTCCCTCCAAAAATTTTCAATTTGTAGCATAAGATTACAAATGGTTTTACTAGTCTCACTTACTGTCTAAAATATTTCCACAGTAACTAATTCAATACTGCACCTCATTATTTAAGTCCACTATATGCTCATATTGGCTCTATTCCTGTAATTTCTCATATTACACTTCCCTCCTTAAATATCAGCCGTATCTTGCCTTATTTCTTATTTTGTACCTTGGCAAAGTGGGTCCTTCTACCGAAGATTTCAAAACATATACTTGGTCATATTCAAAGCAATGGCAATAGAGTATAAATCACTTTCATCAATTTAATGGATACATTCAGGTATATATAGTGTATATATTTGGACATTTGTTATATTTATAGAAAGCAGATTTTTATTTCTTGATTAGCTTTCATTGTATCTAAATATTTGTACCAAAAAATTCACTTTAGATGGATCCTTACTTGATGTTATTACATCAAGTGGCATTGCCACCTTACTTTTTTTTAAGTGGGGATGTGGATAATTGTTTTCCAGAAGTCTCAAAAAATTTGAGTTTTTGTATTTAATTTGCCTAGTTTGGTAAAGTAAGACAATAAAGCAGGTTAACCAGTATGTTACTCAGTTGGGTAGATTCCCATAGTCTCCCTTGAGCAGATCACTTTAAATGCAGTGTGACCTAAGTTTTAATGAGGAATATTCATGTTGGACCTAAACCACCTCCCTAATGGTTTTCATTGTAACATAGGGCATCTGTTTGGGTTAACCCTTTGATTTCCTTTTTACTTCATGGTATGTAGCACTCTACTGAAACAAAAAGCTAACGTAGAATGCAAGCAGCATAAGAGAATAAATGAATCTGCACAAAAAGGGAAACTTTTGATTTCTATAGAGTCAGTATCAGCCCACTTGTACCCCAGGCTGGCCACCATTTTAGCCACAACTTTTATGGCTCTGAGAAAGACAATGTTAAGAAACCACAGTCCTGGCCCTCACTTTGCCACTGGCCAACTGTGTGACCTTGGAACATCAGCCTCCTCTTTGGGCCTCCGTATCTTATCTATAAGATGAAGAGTTAGATGAGGTGATCTTTAATGCCTTCCGGCTCTTAAATTCTCGGATTCTGTGAAGGCCATGAGTCTTTCTGACACTAAAACCACATCATCACAAGAGATCAAAGGATGTAAAACTAAGTGCAAATAAAGGTCGAATAACACATTTAAAGGCAAGTGCTTCCAAAACAGCAAGGCTCAGGGGGGAAGCTCATGTTCACAGTAGCCTCTCAGAATTCTTCTTTAAAATGGGCCGAAACAATTGGAGTGTTATTGTTACACCAGGCCAGTGTCAGTAACACTGGTGGTGTAAGGATTTTTGCTCACAATTGGCATATTTGTCATCACTAGTTACCACATCTAATATACTTTATATATGCCAGTGGTTTTTATCTATGAAAATAGAAGTCAGATACCAGCAAAGAAGTCAAAAAAAAAAGGAAAAAAAGAAAAGCTTTATAAAGAGTAGATTTGAATTTCTTGAGAAATTTTCATGAAACTATGTACCATTTCTTCACTGAAGACTATCTCAGGCCCTTTCTAACCTACAGTAATAAAAGAATTACCAGCTCACTTTTATTAAGCTCTCCTTGTGTTCTAGATACTACTGTTAGCATATACTGTTATCTTTATTTCTTACGACTCTACACATTCTAATACTGTCTACTGTACATACTAGTACACAGAGGCCACACACCCTGGCACATTGCTCTGAAGTGCAGGCTCCTAACCATCACAACACAGTACCCTCAGCCACACTTGTGATGAACATAACATGAGGTATAAACTTGTTGGAGTCACTATACTGTATACTTGACACTAATAAAACATTGTGTCAAGCTTACCACAGTTAAAAATAAATAATATTGGGCAGCCCGGGTGGCTCAGCGGTTTAGCGGTTCAGCCCCGGGTGTGATCCTGGAGACCCAGGATCCAGTCCCACATCGGGCTCCCTGCATGGAGCCTGCTTCTCCCTCTGCCTATGTCTCTGCCTGTCTCTCTGTGTGTGTCTCTCACGAATAAATAAATAAAGTCTTAAAAAAATAATATTTTCTTAGAAAAAAGGGAAAAAATTAAAAATAAATAGAAGAGGGGGCTCTTAGTCACGGGTCTACTGAGACTTGGACAAAAGCAGAGAAAGAAAGAAACCTGAGAAATCCTATCAAGGACTCGCAAAGCAAAAATGTATGATCATTTGGGAAACAAATGCAAGTCTACTTATTTACTTGCTTAGTTATTTCCTAAATTCTTCTACTGGCACTTACTCTGTTCCAGAATCTATGCCCTTTACTTTACAAATCTTTATATTTTTACTTTACAAACTCATTTTATCTCTTAACAACCCCGTGAAGTAGGGAGTGTGGTTATACCCATTTTATGCATGAGGAAATTGAAGCACAGAGAGGTTCAGTAACGTACGTGGGTCTCACAGCTAGACAGGAGCAAAGCCAGGCTTGCTCTGGCATCTGGGCTCTTGAGCTCTGCACTCTGCTGCCACCTGTCATGGGTACTTCCTTGAGCCACTTGCTGTATTACAATAATGGAAGTTCATTTATTCACTCAGCAATATTATTATTGCTGCATTTTAATTTTAATATTGCTGCAAGGCAGTATTGAATGTGCATAACTAATGGGTTTCAAGAAAAGATTAAACTTATTTTGGTATATTTGGCTAAGAAATTAAGATCCCCTATACATTTTAGAAGGATTCTCATTCGTAAGAGTTCATTCTTTTTATTGTTGCTCTATTGTTTATAGTGTCAAATCCCAACTGTTTGAAAACCTCTACTTCAGTACTTTCAGATTTATCAGATACTTGATTTGAGTTTCACTGAATTTAAAACTCGAATAAAGTTATGCTGAAATGAGCCACCATATTAACTTTCTAAATATATGAGAATATCAAGGGAGAAAGCAGCTGTAATTTAATTTATGAAATTTATAAATATGATTTATTTCTAGACCAAGAAATAAGGCATTGTCTATAATTCCCTTGTATAATCTCCTCCATCCTCAAGCAGAATAAATAAAATATTTAGCAGAAATAGAATTCTCTGAGATTGACTACAAGTACTAGGAAGCCTATAATGGGTATTTAATGTATCTGGTGTCTAAACTGTCAACTGTGCTTTTGATGTTATTTCCTTTTCATATTATTAATGAGCAGAATATTTTCTCAGTATTAACATTACTTTTAGGAAATAGGCCTAAATAAAATTGAAGACCAAGCCACTGCAGCCAGCAGTCTTTCAGCAAGATGGTTTTCTCTGAAGGATATAAGCCTTTCACTTGTTTTGAAAGAAAGGGCATGCTTAGCCCTCAGAAATCTCTTAACCCCGCTTTTAGGCTCTGCGAATATCTGGTGACCTCCTTTGAAGTGCCAGTTCTTTCCAGGCTCGGCTTTCCCATTTGAAGTTATATATTGTACAGCAGGATCCCAATTAGCAGAAATCAGTGAAGAGGAAAACATGATATTAGCCAGAGAATATTTTATTTAAATTGTAGAGTGTGATAAAATACATAAAAATAGAGTTGCTACATCTCATAAAAGCAACCTGAGATTCAAGAATCGGTTGATAATACATGGTTGGGAGCTAGAGAGGGAACAACGAGGGGCTGGGTTCAAAATGAGAACTGCTTCCTTTACGAAAAGAGAAAAAAAAATCATTCTAAATCTAAATACGGCATATGGCTTCTTTCCACAGCTCTGGGGTGGATTCGGCAGTATATTTTCCAGATCAGCACATCCACTTCAGATCTGTGACACCGGCCAGGCAGCCCGAATCAATGAATCTGAAAGCCTCAAAGAGCATGGACCTTGGTAAGTGAGGGTGAGTGACATCCAGGTCAGCGCTCCAGCCAGCCCATCTATCTTCCTGAATGTCCTCCCTTTGTTTCCTCAGCTCCAACCGTAGGGGGCAAAGTCTGCCCAAGCCTGGAGGAGGGGATGTTGGTCATCCCATCTTCCTGTCTCCTCTCCCACATTTAATTGTAATTACCCCCTTTTAAATGAGAGGTAAATGACATTTTTATAAGGTAGTCCATATAGGTCAGAAAAATGTGATTATTCCTTCCAGATGATCTGAATGCCATAAGCATCGGTAACTCGCCTGCCTTTATATTTGTACTCTCACCTCTGCTACTGTCTTTGCAGTTCTCCTGTACATAGCCTCTGCGGGGCCTGGGAAGATAATACAATTAACTGAATCCTCTTCCACGGGGTTTCTCATCTCGGTGTGCAATGGATAGGGATGGCACCAATGGGGAAGGTTTCTCTCTTTAAATGCCCATCTCCAGATCCTGTTAACACAAGAGGGGTAAAGGGTCCTTGAGTTTGTCAGATTGAGGGTGTCAAGGTACCCTGAATCCATGCCTGAACAACTTCATCGAGGTTCTCTTCTTAGCTCTTTGGGGAATTTCTGTATGACTTTCGGCTGCTAGGGCAGAGCAAGGGCCCTTGGAAACTGTTCTCCAGGTCCTAGAATGGGGGACCCCAGAGGACATCTCAGACACCCAAGCACATCGCTGTGCTCTCATGGGCTGTTGGAGAAAGATTGTGAGGAGAGAGAGGACTATGAGAGAAAGGTGAAAACTGCACAAAATAAATCCTCAGCAAATATTCATTGCTGCTGGGTGCTCACAGGCCATGCTTTGCAAATGTTTTCTCTTGAGATGTATTGCATATTTCATTAGTAGCAACAAGAATAGAGAATAATCAAAACCGTATGCTCCACAAAACAATCTGATAAATAGTGCTTATCGCTAACTCATTTACAGGAGTTAAAAAAAATGTTCAATCATGATGAAACAAGAGAAGTTGATTCTATTTTCTATAAATTAACTAGATTACTAGGATACATTTGCTCTGATCACCCAAAGCAAGAGAGGGATAGAAAGTCTAAGCACTAGTCAGAAAAGGGGATTTTCCCCAGTGTGAACCTTTGATAAACCAAAGGAATATTGTATGACAGTGACCTAGGCTATTACTAAAAATTTGAGGAACAATTTATTTTTATAAAGTGCTTGATAAATATTTTTTGTTCTGTCTTCCCAACTTCTCTGAAGAAAAACAGATAAAAATCTCTTAATTTAGGGCAAGAATATATTACTATTTTCCTCATTTAATTAAAACAAAAAGTGACCAGCAATATAGTTTCAAAAAAATCTCTGCAAAAGAAAAAAAAATGGCATTCAGTTTAAGAAAGAAAAATTGCTGTCCAATTCGTACAAATAAAACCCAAGGCATATCCAGAAACAATGTACAACCCAGAAATGTACTTCTGGGGTTTTTTTGTTTGTTACTGAAAACTTGTTTTTGAGAAGTTTTCTTTTTTTACATTGAAATAGCCCTTCCAAAATATGTATAATAGCAGTCACTGATTGCATTCTGTTGTACTTCTACCATAAATGACGATAGGAATGTTTGTTCAATTTAGGTCACTAGGTAGAGGTCATAAGCTATTTTCTTTAGGACATGAGTGCCAAAGCTTTGGCTTAAATATACTGTACAGCAGAAGTGGTAAAATATGGTATAAAAACATTTCATATACGATCCAAGTTTGGTCTCTTTCAGAAAATGCCAGTTTAAAGCTAAGAGTCTTGCAGAGGGCACCGAGGGTCAGCATTCTAGAACCATTCTGAACCCTTGTCCCCTAGACAATTGAGGGAGCTCAATAAATCTGTTGGTTTTCTTAGTGCATAAACTCAGATGATACCAGAATGGTAAACATTTCAAAGTGTCTTTCCTGTTTGGTTAGGTGAAAAGAATATTGTTAATTTGTTTTATTTTCTGTAAGTAGCAGTGGGCCAACATAAGGAAATAATATGTTTACTAAAAAGGATAGTAGCTATGCTTATAAGGATAGCAGGATCAAGATCCCATTTTCAAAAAGGGAAAAATCAGCCATCAATCAACCCACCTTAAGGTATTTAGGCTGAATATCAAATTAATGCTTTTGATAAAAAGCATTTTGGACCTGGGAAAAGAGCAATTTCATATGGTTCAAAATTTTGAAAAATAAAACCTTTTATTTATCTAGTATTTTATGTTGGATAGTTCTTCTATACAAAGTCTGCAGGACTCTTTGAAGGCTAATGGTCCCCATTAATAGTACCTTTGTTTTTATTTCATTTTTGTTGCTGAGTCTAAGGTAGCATTTTAACTTGCATATTATGTACAAATTATTTTAAAGGTGAGTGAGTTCCATTTATTTAATTTCACTCATTTCAAAAGACAGCACTTGAATGGGGGGGAAGCATTCTTATCCTCAGATACAAATATGATTTAAAAATAGTTTGCTATGTATACGTAGCACTCTATTTGTTGCACCATCTATGTACATATGTCTATATCATGTGTTGTGGTTTTTTTATAATAGTTGTATGCTGTTATGTGAATGAATCTGGATTTACAATTGACTTTCCGCCTTTTGACTAAATTTGGGATTGAGAGTTTGGGTATTTTTTTGGTTTGAGGTTTTTTTTTTAGGGTATCTATTTGTATTTCACATTCTGTGATTTGCTTATTTATATCATTTGCCAAAAAAATCGATTTCTTAATTTTTTATCTTTAGAATGTTGTAATGGGGGCATTGGGTTGCTCAGTTGGTTAAGCCTCCAATTCTTGGTTTTGACTCAGGTCATGATCTTTCAGGCTGGGAGATCTAGCCCCATGTCAGGCTTCCTGCTCAATGAGAAGTCTGCTTGAAGATTCTCTCCCTCTGCCTCTCCCCGCAACTCTTATACATAGGCATGCACAAACGCAGGCATGTGTATGCGCGCTCTCTCTGTCTCACTACCTACAGTAAATAAATAAATCATCTTAAAAAAAAAGATGTTATATAATTGCAAACAATTTCTCACAATCCATTATTTATCTTCTTAGTTTGATTATGATATCCTTTACTATGAAGATTTTAGTCTCATGGTAAAAAATTTCCATCTTTTCCTTCATGACTTTTAGGTGTTATACTTATCACATTATTTTCTTCTAGTACTTCTAAAGGCTTTTAAAAAAATGTTTCCAATCTATAATATATTTATCCATGGTGTGTGAGGTGAAAAAATGTTTATTCAGGATAATAGGCAAATTATTAAGAACATTTCTTGACTTTTATATCCTTTCCCCATTAAAGCAGAATGCAATAACATTGAATACTAAATTTCCTTACGTACATGGGTCAGTTTCTAGACAAATTCTATTGATATATTTGTCTCTTCCATGCCAATGTCACCCTATTTATATTATCATGCTATTACAGTGTATTTTGATAACTTATAGGAAACACTTCCTCTGATTTTTCTTCTTTTGTAAAATCTCTCTGGCTCTTCATATACATTTACTCCCATATGAACTTTAGGTCAGCTCATCAAAATGAATTTAAAGATTAAACAAGAATGCTTCCACTGTGTGTGTGCACACACATGCATGTGTCCATTAATTATGACTTCATTGATGGATTCTTAATAGAAGAAATGTTTTTATCAAGTTTCATAAGTGTCCTTGTATCCCTACCTTCTTAAAAAGTTTACTTGCTTATTGTGTTTAATCAGTAATGGATGCTGAATTTTTTTAAGTAAGTTTTAAGGATCTATACAGAATGACCATTCTGTGTATTTTGTCCTTTATTAATATAGTGAGTTTTGGTAATAGATTCCACAATATTCAGTCTTTGTTCTTTCTGAATAACCCTCAAATTTTCTCTGTACTCAAAACAAGGTAGAAATGAATAGTATATTATCTATGTTCTCTAAAATGTAGGTATAAAACTTACAATTTGATTCAGTGTCATTAATTCCTATATATCCATTATAGATTTTTTTTTAGGTTATTCTGCCTCAATATTGTGAATACTTTTGCTGGCATGCATGTGGCCACCTTAAGACGGATCAGAAATGATTAAAATGATGAATAGAAGGAAATTTATTTTTAAATAATTGGATGTAACTATGCTTATTCAGAGGGGTTAGGGTGTCATTTTCTGGGTTTTCCAGAAAATCAATCTTTTCCTACTAATTGTAGACTTTCCTCTATTTATTTAAATTACCAGAATTACTATGTTCAGTCTGGATCCCTTTAATTTGCTCATAATTGAGCTTGTGTGGGTGTTGAGTTGGAAGCTCTCAGGAGCTGAATAACACAGCTGCCTCTTTGGCCTTTGGCATAGGGTTTTCCCCCAAAGAGCTGCCCTTTTGGCAACATGCCAGAGAGTTACATTCAAAGACTTTTTGATGAGACCTAAACATCTTTAATTTCCAAGCCTGGTGTTTTATGACCCTGTAATACTATTTAAGAATTAATCTGAATTATTCAAGGGACAGCGCTTCAGTATTTTGGCCCATCCCTTGACCTAATCTATAGGCCTATTCAAAGTTCAGTTTAAAATGCTGTTCCCCACAAAGTTTTTGTTAGTTGTTTTGGATTTTGTGTGTGTGTGTGTGTGTGTGTGTGTGTGTGTGTGTTTGAGAGTTTTCACTTTTGTTTCAAATTGGCCTTCTCCCATTTCAGAAGGGTGTTCTGTAACATAGTTAGAGAAGACTGAAGACAGCACAGATGGAAGCTGCTGGCCAGCTGTCCTGCCTCTGTTCAATGAGAGGAAATGAGCTTCAAGTGATGCATGAGGCATTCAGACAAAAGTTTAGGAAGTTCCCTGACAATGAAGATCGTTAACATTCCATGTCCCACAGTCTCTTAAAAAAGTTCATGCACCTTGGATGACTCTAAGATCTATAGTTCAGCAATTTTATTTTTCTGTTAGTTGCTTTTTCTGACTTTTCTTAAGATGGAAAATGTTTGTAGATGCCCACAATTGAAGGAAATTATAAATAAACTGATTTCTAGGATCAACAAAGGTAAATAAATACTTAGGTCATGTTTTGAATATAACCCCCTCATACACGTCAGACGCTCCTCTTGGAGAAGTTAGGTGTCTCTAGTATTTGAGCAAAGATGGGCATGCAAAAAAGTTAATTAGCCCCACTCTTCTAATATTTTCTCCTTAAAATGATTTTTTGGCATGCATGTGCAAGTGTTCACAGGGACTCAGGACAGTCTCTGTTCCCCCTTCTTCACAAGGCTAGCTGCCTGGCCTGTATCTGTAGGTGCCCAGAGGTGGGGTGGAGAGTCAAGACTCTCCAAAGCCTCCTCCAAATCCTTAAGGCCTGCATGACAGGATGCCCACTGCCACACACACACACACACACACACACACACACAAATTTTTTTTTTTTTTTTGTAGAGTGAGGTATTTCCATATGCATTCTTTGCAATAAGACAAAAATCCTGAACAGTAAATACATAGAATATTTATAAAATCATCTGTTCAGATAATTGTGATGCTGGTTTATCAGTTAATATATATTATGTATGCCATGTAATCTATTAATAGATATCTTAATGTAAATTTGCATGTATATCAATGGATCGTCCTCATTGTCCATCAATAAGCAACATCTCTGATGATAGTAAGAGCTGCATGGTGTTGTGTAAGATAAAACTGACTCATTAAAAGAAAAAACAAAAACAAACTTGGTTGGTAAGGAGGAATTAATGGTAACGCTAACAGAAAATATCCATTAACTACCTGTGAAAGACGAGGGAAGAGTACCAGGACATAGTCAGGTGTATGTCCTAAGCTTTAGGAAGTCAAAATTAAGGAATTGCAGATAATGTTTATCATCCATTAAACAAATGTTTATGGAGTGCATATTGTGTACCTTCAACACTGAAGCTTCAATTAAAAAGAATGAAATCTTGCCATTTGCAACAACATGCAGGGAACTAGAGAGCATTATGCTAAGTGAAATAAGTCAATCAGAGAAAGACAAACACCATATGATTTCACTCATATGTGGAATTTAAGAAACAAAACAAATGAACATAGGGGAAGGGAAGGAAAAATAAAATAAGATGAAAACAGGGAGGCAAACCATAAGAGATCTAAACTCTAGGAAACTGAGGGTTTCTGGGGGTGGGGGGGATGCAACTAAGGATGGGCATTAAGGGGGGCACAGGATGTGATGAGCTCTGGTTATTATACTGCAACTCATGAATCACTAAATTCTACCTCTGAAACTAATAATGTAATATATGTTCATTAAATTGAATTTAAATAAAAAAATAATAAAACACTGATGCTTCAGGAGAAAATATGAGAAATGGTGTTTGCTGCATGTATCTAGATTGAAAGTCTAACAGGAAAGGAAAACCCAAGAGTTAAGGAAAGATTCCCAAAAGGAAATTCTGGCATGATGATGATAACTTATCTCCAAGAGGAACAAAAGGGAGAAGGGTGAAGATACCAGTGTGGCTGCTTCAGGAACTTACTGATAACCTTGGGTATGTAGAAGAGAGGAAGAGAAAAAAGCAAATGGTTAAAAAGAAAAAGGAAAATGGGAGAGAGTAGCAGTCGTCTAAAAGAATAAATGCAGGAAGAGCTGAACAGCTGCTTGAAGCTCGAAAAACCTGTAAGAGTTAGACAGCCAGGCTATTTTTAGAACACGAAAAAGAAAGTGTGTGAGGGGCCCATTGTTTAGAGCACCTAACAGCTGTCAGGTGGAACGCAGAGCCACCCGGTTCCTGTGTTAATTTTATCTTCATGCACATAAGAGAATGATGTTCAAACGGGAAAAGCATGGCTGCCAGCGAATGGAAGGAGGCAGTTTATATTCCTGCACACTAAAAGCATCATGCTTCTAGAACAGTGTCCCTGATCATGAGAAATTATGAAAAGTACACACCTCACACTGGAGAACAGGAAGCAAATTATCAATTTCCCAATTCTGATGAATTCCAGAAATGACTAGTGAAACTACTGATCCCAACACTGATCCACAAAGAATATCCATGTTTGTGAAATGAAAAGAAAAAGAAAAAGTGGTCATACAACCTCCATGAGAAGGATCTCAGAAACAACTGATGTCTCCTTTTCTTTTTGAATGTACTTCTAGACCTAATTCAGGAAAATATGATAGTTCACTTTGATCTTTCTAACAGTATGTCAATTTTTTATTGAAACGGCTCAGCGGTTTGGTGCCGCCTTCAGCCCAGGGCCTGATCCTGATCGAGTCCCACGTCAGGCTCCCTGCAGGAAGCCTGATTCTTCCTCTGCCTATGTCTCTGCTTCTCAATTTGTGTCTCTCATGAATAAATAAAATCTTTAAAAAAAAATTTTTTTTAAGAAACTTACAGGCCAAATCATACAGGAGAGTAGGTAAAAGCATGAGAATGTCCATTCTAAAGTTGTGCTAATTAAGACTCATAGTCATCTTGAAAGGAACAATATAACATATAGGACTGGGTCCTGGGAGCTTCTCCTTACATTCTGAACAGAATTTGATGAAGAGTGGTGGTGTGTAACTTGAATGAGGGTGGTACGAAAGGCATTCTTACCAAAGTTTCAGTAGATGCTGCCTCAGAGAATTGGGTAATATATGAGACTGACAGAATTAGCATTCAGCTGATTTCTCCAGAACTCAAGGCAGAATTTAACAAAGAATGACTCATCCATCTCCCAGGCATTTGTTGGCTATTCACTATATCCCAGGCCATATCCTGGGTGAAGAAGACTAAAGCTCCTCTCCTGTGGTGTTTTCATGCACGTTGGGTAAATAGATGAGAGAGCCTTACCCAAGTAAAAAAAATCAGAAGACTTCAGATAGAAGTGATTTCTCTGAAGCCAAATCCAGATAGAGATGAAGACTGGGGAGAGGTGAGTCTACTTTAGAGAGGGTGATGAAACATAAAGGTGATGTCATGAAGTCAGGTTCAAAGAAATCAATTGTCCAAGTACAGGATTTAGGAAACTGGTATAATAACAGTGACTGAGGATGCCCTATGTTTTAGCTGATTGCCTGATATGGCCAACCTCAGAGGTGGTTCTGTGTTGCCAGATCAAGGAAGATGAGAGTTTCACTGTACTCTGGCCTCATCATAACACATCTATAGTACTGTATTTAATTCTGGGTACGGGGATCCCTGGGTGGCGCAGTGGTTTGGCGCCTGCCTTTGGCCCAGGGCGCAATCCTGGAGACCCGGGATCGAATCCCACATCAGGCTCCCGGTGCATGGAGCCTGCTTCTCCCTCTGCCTGTGTCTCTGCCTCTCTCTCTCTCTCTCTCTCTGTGACTATCATAAATAAAAAAAATTAAATTAAATTAAAAAAAATTTAAAAAAATTCTGGGTACGATATTTTAATAGAGACAAAAACAGGGTGGAATGCATCCAGATATGATAATGGGCCTAGAAACCATGTCTGATATAAAACAGTTGAAAGAAAGATATCTTGCCTGGAAGAGAGATGGCTTAGGAAGCATATGAGAGCCCTCCTCAGATATTTTCATGGCTGCTACGAAAAACTCAAATCTGGGGGCACTTGGGTGGCTCCTTCAGTTAAGCGTCTGAGTTCAGCTCATGTCATGATCCCAGGGTCTTGAGATCTGGCCCCACATTGGCTCTCTGCTCAGCAGGTAATCTGCTTGTCTCTCTCCCTCTTCCTCTGCCCCTCCCGTCGCTTTTGCGTGCGCGCTCTCTCTCTCTCTCTCTCAAATAAATAAATAAATAAATAAAAAATTTTTTTTAAAAAACCCTAAAATCTGTTTGAAATTGAATTGCACCCCAAACATATCAGGTGATGATGGCCACACCAGAAGATTCACCATATTTACAAGCTTTGAAATCTATGAAGATAATAACAGAAAAATGAATCCTTGTTTGTGGCATATTTGGAGTGCAAGGAAAAAAGTAGAAATAGAAATTCAAAATTCACCAGAATCGCAGAAAAGGGACCATAGTTTACTTTTCAGCGTTGGGTAAAGGATATAAGTTCTTTCCTTTTTTCCTTAGTGCATCTTAATATGCTTATATAGTTAACCATACAGGTTATAAATGAAGTCGGTGGCTAGGTGTTAAGTGAATTTACAGAAATTATTTATCAAGACTCAGGCTGATTTCTAAGAGATGTCACTGATGAGAAAAGAAGAACAAGTAAGGAGAACTTACAATAACTGATTTCACATACAGTAACAGCAATGCCATCCAAAGCAGGCCTCTTTCTAAACACGAAGAAAATCAATATTTGGGTCAACTAAAACGTAACATATAATTAAATTTTAGATAATTGCCACATTTAAGAATGAAAATATATCAAAGACTAGTATTAACATTAACTGAATCATAGAGATATAGATCACTTTTCTATCTCTGTAATGTAACTAGATCATTATATTAGATATAGAAGAATAATGCAGATTCCATTTAAAAGCAATTAGAATAACTATTTGGGTTGAAAGCAAATGCACAAAACTCTTCTGTATGTGAAGAACATGCTTCTGTTCCTATAAGTCTGTATATGTGCTTTTTTCCTGCTTTATTTGCAATCCCTAAAAAAATATTTTCAAGAATAATTTGCACTTTATGTTCATTATTACTATTAATTGGAAAACAGTGCCTTTTGTGTAGAAAGTGTACTTCTATACTACAGGAATACCTCATTTCATTGCACTTTGCTTTGTTGCACTTTGCATATACTGTTGTTTTTTTACAAATGGAAGTTTTGTGGCAACCCAGAGTTGAGCAAGTCCATCAGACCCATTTTTCCAACAGCATTTGATCACTTTGTGTCTCTGTGTCACATTTTGGTAATTCTCACTATACTTCAAGCTTTTTCTTTTTGTATTTGTTATGGTGATCTGTGATCAGTGATTACAATTTGCTGAAAGCTCAAATAATGGGTAGCATTTTTTAGCAATGAAGTATTTTTTAATTAAGGGACTTTTTTTTAGACATAATGCTATTGCACACTTAATAGATTATAGTATAAACATAACTTTTTATGCACTCGCAAACTAAAACGTTCATTTAACTTACTTTATTGCGGTATTTACCTTATTATGGTGGTCAGGGACTGAGCAGCAATATTTCTGAGATAGGCCGTTCTTTTATATTTTAGACTTGTCTGAAAGTTGTGTGTGGCACATTCCAGGCCACCACTCTCATACACTTTCCAACAAGCAGGTGCTCACAGATACCTTGAACACAGATGCTCTCATTTACCATTTTTGAACAAATGTCTAAGAAACACAACTCTCTTATATGTCCCTACCCAGAAAAAAAAAATCTTCGAAGCATGAAGCATCCCTTTTGATATACAAATACTTAACCTGAAGCCTAAGACATAAGGCATTCGATGCTATTTAGTAACAGTATCAATCATGGAGAAGTTAATGTTAGTGGTAGCGTCACAAGTGAGCCTGTACATCTCCTACACATTTTTCTTATAATTGGTGATAGACTTGGCCTGTTGATGTTGGTTAATTCACCTCAAGTAAATATTTTGAGAATCTGAAGAAGCCTGTGGGTTTTGTGTGTAGATCCTTAATTCAATCGCTAGGTCACAAATGGTGTCAACTGTTACCATGTGGTTTTGCACAACACTCATATCTTCTTAAATTGGGGTATTGCTTGGTGGAATATGTAGAGAATTTACAAAATCAGTGTCTGGAAGAAGAACCCAAAGCTCTATTATCACACAAGAGATATAAAGAAAACAATAAAGTTTGGAAATACTTGTAATTGAAACATAACTAATGATATTATGCCAATAACCCATGCAGATCTTTCTTAAATTAGCCTCTATTTACAGTATTATTTGTGCTCTGATAAGAAAGCTTGATCAATGGAGGAACTGTCTTGTCCTTTAGAACTGAAATTAAATTTTGCATTAGTCCACAAAGTGCTTTCTTCTTTATATTTTGTACCTCAGCCAAGCCTCTATGTCTCAGAGATGTTCAAGCATTTTAAAGCCAAAAATGAACTTTTTCTTATTTGCCTTTGTTTTCAAATCCATTGTTTATATTGAAATGAAATTCTGCATTCCTTTTTGAAGAACTTTTGTACTAAAATAAGGACATCTTCATAAATATGAAGCTAAGAACACCCTTCAAACAATGAAACAAAACACTTACATTTTTCTTGCAAATATGAACCAAATCCATTTTAGTGGTTTTAAAGTGAGATTTTGTTAGCTGAAAATATTATATATAAATATACAATTAAATAGTGTAACAACATATTGCATAAAATATACACGTTAGATGAGGTTTGGCAGTTTTATAATTATCTCTTCTATGTAGTGTTCAGAATGATTATTAGCATTATTAGCAATGACTGGTTATTAGCAAAACTTTTGATAGAGATTAAAACTGCTATAGGGAGGTATAACTATCTCATCTTTAGGTACAGCTGCAGTTTTTTTAAAAAGTATTTTTAGTCTTGTGTATTTTTATTCTCATATATACATATTCATATTTTTATACTCTATTTTTTCCAAAAGTCATTGTACTAAACATGTGCTTTTAAATTTGTGTCCTTTTAGAACAAACTGATATGACTACTATTCTCTATGTCTTTGCTTCTATAATATTTTTTAATTGTAAGGTCTGCTCTTGAATAAATGTAGCTTGATTTATCTGCCGAATACATTATTTGGCCATGAGAGTCATTTCCAATTCTTCACTCTTGGGAAATAGCAATGAATTGAGCCTGAAAGTACATAAACTTTTGTAAACAATCATGATTATTTTATCATTATTAATTTCTTTATAATTTCTTGCAAAATATTATTTAAATATTTAAGGCTTTTGATGTATATGACTACTTGCCCTCCAGAAAAGCAATTTTGTACTTATTAGTGGTATATGGAAGAATCTGGAAGTCATTTTTTTTTCATCTTCACCAATTTTATAGACTTAACAGGGGCATTTTTATTTTACATTTAAAATTACTTCTGTGGCTAAACATTTTTCATATATTTTTGACTGTGCATTTTCTATTGTGAACCATCTGAGCATTTCCTCTGTAAGTCCAAAAATTTCTAAATTAAATATCATATTTTGAAAGTAAAATGTTATTCTACATTAAAGGTCAAATCTCAACTCTTGCTCATAGGGGAAAATAGATATTTTGCTTTTAATTTCCTAAAGCTAAGTATGTTATCCACTCCAAAGTACATATTAATTAATACATCTGTGAATTTCATTAAATGGTTAGAGAAATGTCTAGCTAAACATGAACCAGAGGCAAAGCCAGAGCTCAGACTTACCATAAAAACTGCTTAATCCAGGGTAAGTCAGTCTTATACACACACACACACACACACACACACACACATTTATTTATCTATTTATTTTTACTCTTCATTAGAACACTTACAGTATTATACTTTATATACAGTGATTTGGGCTGATTCAGAATATATTAGTATACACAGCCTGGCAGCACCAAAAAAACCTAGTCTATTTTTTTATAAGACTGAAATGTTGTTAAACACTTGGAAAAATAACTTCAATCTCTTGTAAAGTTTATCCATCTATTCTTACCTCCCTCCTTCCCTCTCTCCCTTTCTTCCTTATACAAGTATTTATTCAGTGCTTTCTCTTTACCAGGTAATGTTCTAAATAATTGATACATAATCAGTGATAACAACTATATGTTATTTCTGTAGGTTACCTCTATTAGAAATAGTCTCATGAACAAAGTTTGAGAGATTAGGGATGTACCTGGTAATAATAAATCAAGTGAAAAAGGATACTGGAAGGGAAATAAAATGCCTAGAAATAAATTTAACCAAGATGTGAAGGCCTATATCCTGACATTTATAAGACATCAATGAAAGAAATTAAAGATGACACAAATGGAAAGATATACCATGTTCATGGATTAGAAGAATTATTAAAATGTCCATACTACCTAAAGCAATCTACAAATTCATTGCAATCCTTATCAAAATTCCAATTGCATTTTTCACAGAACTAGATCAAATAATCCTAAAGTTTATGTGGAAGATTCTAAGGAGCCAAAGTAATCTTGAGGAAAAAAGAACAAAACTGAGGGTGTCACAATCCCAGATTTGAAGATAATACTATAAAGCTGTAGTAATCAAAACAGTATGGTACTGGCACAAAAAGATACATAAATCAATGAAACAGGATGGGGAGCCCATATTTAAGCCGAAGCTTCCATGGTCAATTAATCTATGAAAGAGGAGAGAATATACAATGGGGAAAGGACAGTCTCTTCAATAAATGGACCACTTACACCATTCACAAAAATAAATGCAAAATTGAGTAATGACCTAAATGTAAGACCTGAAACTATAAAAGCCCTAAAAGAAAACATAGGCACTTATCCTGAACATTACTTTAGGAACATTTTTATGGTTATGTCTCCTCAGGCAAGGAAAACAAAAGATAAACTATTGGGACTGTACCATAATAAAAAGCTTTTGCAGAGCAAAGTAAGCTATCAACAAAACAAAAAATCAACCTGCTAAATGGAAGATGTTAGCAAATGGCACAACCAATAAGAGGTTAATATGCAAACTATGTAAAGAACTTATACAATTCAATACCAAAAAACAAATCAATTAAAAAATGGACAGAGGATCCGAATAGATAGACATTTTCCCAAAGAAGACTCACAGATGGCCAACAGACACATGAAAGGATGCTCAGCATCACTTATCATCAGGGAAATGCTAATCAAAACCGCAATGAGATATCATCTCACACCAGTCAAAATGACTACTGTCAAAAAGATAAGAAACAAGTGTTGGCAAGGGTGTGGAGAAAAAGGAACCCTCATGCAGTGTTAGTGGGTATGGAAAAAAGTATGGAAATTCAACAAAATTAAAAAGAGATCTAGAGTATGATCCAGTAATTCCACTAATGTGTATTTACCCAAAGCAAATGAAAAATACAAATTTTAAAACATATATATGTACCTTTATATTTATTGCAGCATTATTTACAATAGCCAAGATATGGAAGCACCCTGAGTGCCTGTTGATAGATGAATGGATTAAGAAAGTGTGGTATATGTAGATAGGTGGAGATAGATAGATAGATAGATAGAGAATATTACTCAGCCACAAAAAAAATTTTGTAATGAAATCTTGCTTTTTGTAACAACATAGATGGACCTAGAGGGTATTATGCTAAGTGAAGTAAGTCAGACAAATACCATGATTTTACTTATTTGTAGAATGTAAAAAAATAAAGTAAAATAAAACTACCAGACTCATAATACAGAAAATGAACTAGCAGTTGCCAAAGGGAAGAAGGGTGAGAGGATTTGTGAAATATGTGAAGGGGATTAAGAGATACAAATATCCAGATATTAAAAAAAAGAGAGAGAGACTGGCCAAAGCTATTCAGTATAACAAGCAGAAACTTCTACAAATTGTGGAGAGTGGAAACATGACTAGAAAGGTTAATATTCAATACCCACTTGGTTTCCAGTGTTCATAAGAAAAGGTTACTGGGAATTCTACTCAAAGAAAGTATTAAAATTAGAGTGAAAATTAAAACAGAGATCAAATTGGAAATTGACTAATCAAGAGTGATGGTTCCAGGTGAGCTGGGAATAGCTGATCTACCCTCTGCTGATCCAGAAACTAACTGGCATAATCCCCAAGCACTTAAGGATTGTCTTGAAAGAATCATGAGAGCCTGTAGAGGTTCCAGCCAAAATCCCTTAAAAGTAAAACAAGAGTATACCAATAAGTTGGAAAACATTTAGCCCATTTACAAGGGGCACCTGGGTGGCTCAGTGGCTGAGCATCTGCCTTTGGCTCAGGTCATGATCCCAGGGTCCTGGGATCATCCTATATCAGGCTCCCCACTTCTCCTTCTGCCTCTCTCTGTGTGTCTGTCATGAATAAATAAAGTCTTTGAAAATTAATAATTAATAAATTTGGTGGCAAAATGATTGTAGCATCCAAATTGAGTGCAAACTAAGTTACATCAAAGATTTCCTATCTCTAGACTTAATAAATCAGTAGATGCCAGGTGAATAATCTCTGTACTCAGAAAGGTGAGCCAAAAATCACAAGTGGGCAAGTCCTCTAGCTATAGGCTAGTAATGAAACCTTATCAAAGAATGAAGAATGTGTTCGTTAATATGAAAGTAGACGAGCATGAAATATAATTGAAAATAGATGAGATGTCATAGCAGTGACTTGAATGATATAGTAAAGAATGGTCAAGCAAATCTGGAAGAAGCTGAGTTAAATAGGCTTCTTAAATACAAGATTGCTTACAATCTTTAGCATGTTTTATTGAGAGATTGACAGATTTTAAGAGTCTCCATAGGTCTTCAAGCTATAATATAGGCAGCTTTTCCGAAGCGCATTTGATCACAGAAACCTTGAGTACAGACCATATCTAGAACTCCTGCTCTGGGGAGTGTCCTCGGCAAAGAGAAGTTGTGTCTGTGAGGTTTGAAGGTGATGTGCACCAGCCAGAGTAGGATGAGGGAAGGGTCACCAGCCCGCTGGGACATGTAGAGCAATGCTGGGAAGAGGTAGAGAAGTGTCCACAGCCACTAGATAAGTAGGAATTGACTGCAGAGCAGCATGAAAGAACAGGCTGTACTGTAATAAGGCAGGAATGAACTTCTGATGGCGGAATGTGCCTAACTGCATGCGGTATGCAGGATAGCACTTGCTCATAAAATAACCTCTGCTGCAGTGCTGAGCGGTCAGTACCTAGAAACCACTGACTTCCCTCTACACGTGGTAAAAAGATGAAACACTTCAGCTCCCGAGTTCAAGACAGTGATGATGGCTGTTAATTTAGAATAGGAGGAAGAGGGAAAGCATTAGCAACTGTAATAGTAGTAACCAATATGGTTTGAGCACTTGCGGATACCCAGCATGAGTTTTTGCACTGCCATTCCACTGCCATTTTACAGATGATGTATTCGCTTGTGTGAGGTGTCAGCTATTAAGTGGTGGAGTCAGGATTTGAACTCGGGTACATTTAACTTGGATGCTTCTCTGTTTTCAAGTGAGGCTTTTATTAATATCCCAGTCTTAACTCTACAAATTGAAGACTCATCCTTCTCCTACTTAAATTCTTTCATTCAGTACCTGCTTAAGTCTTTCCTGTTCCAGGGGGCTGTCATTTTTTCAAGCTTTTTCTCTGAATTCCTAAAGCAGTTTTATCACTGGGGTCACTATTTCTAGTACAGAATTGCACACACTTTTGGGGTCCTGCTGGGAGAGAATTTTTTTCCCCACTCTAATCAGGATGCAGGCCCCTACAAGGCCTTGCCTTCTACTTCTTTAGCGCCCCACTCACTGCTTAGGACGTGCAGGTGCTGAACAAACCCAGGATGGCTGGTGTGGACGGGTAATGTCAGAGCAATCTGGCTGCAATCTCAGCCACCCGTTGATCTCAGTGATTAATTTGGCTGATCTTACAAAGTAGGCGGGTCCCCTTTTTTCACATCAGAAGTTTGAATAGTTGAATAAAAGTGCAAACAAATAATTAAAGGATAAATGAATGAAAGTGCAAATAAATGGTTTGGACAGCAACATAGGGTAGGGGTAAAGATATTTCAGGAGGGTGCCAAATATAACACTCTACATTCATATCCACTTACCCAGTCTAGTTTTATTCATTTGAAAATGTTTGGAGAAGGTTCATAAAAATGAACAGATATAAGGAAAGAGTCAAACTCCAGAGATGTAGAAGGGCCTTGAATAGAAAAAAGTGAAAGCAGTTGTTTAAAACTTGAAGAAAAAGGGCTATGTGCTTTATTTCCTAATTGGAGGAGTCTATGAATAAATTAGGCAATCACTTGACATAATTGATTTAGATCATGTGAATTCACTTGCACTGCCAGAGAGGGTTAATTAGATCAGATTGTTTGCAGCCCTTTGTAGTTTTCTATACTGGCATTCTTTTCCCTTTTTATTCCTTTTTATCTTCCTTTTCGTTGTTTTTTTTTTTTTTCTCTAAGTTTTATCTCCAGAAGTATATATATTTTATTTATATTTAATTTTAATTTATAAAAACATTTTTCCTTTCATTTATAAAATTTTAAAAAGTTGATATTTTACAACAAATCTGCGTTTTTATCAATTAATCCCATTTTCATTTTCTATAAATCTGTGTGAAGAGCAATAGTGTAGTTTGTGCATAAACCTAGTACTATGGGAATTACATTCAAAACATGCTTGAACTGCTTGCTTTTACCTGCAGCAACATGAAATTGAATTACATTACTATAGAGCAATTGGATTGCATGTGAGTTGTGACAAATATTGTATAAGCTGAATATTCAGAGATTTTGCTCACCTTGGGTCACACAGTATTAGTTGTCATGGCAAATATCCTGAAGTGATGCCAAAAAATCCTAAATTAAAGAACATGACTCAAAATTAATTAAAAAATGTTCTACATAGTTTAAATACTTGGTACAGATTCACCCATTACAGCTTCATAATTTATGCACATTTTTATCCACAAAGCAATTTTTGTATTTAGGTTTAATCAAAGAATTTATTAATACAAGTGCAATCTAGCTTAGTATGCTAAGACAAATGAGGAACGTTAAAAAGCCCTATATTCATGTAACTTGATTTGTATAATGTCCAATGTAGCTCCTTGATATTGATGGATAGTATAAGTTAACTCTTAAATGGGCTAAATTAACTAACCCCTTAAATATATAAATCTGTATTCCTTTACAAAAAGTACTTAAAGTGCTCATCCATGACCAAGCCATATTTTAGAGATGTTGTTATATTGAAAATGAGGTCATAAGGTCATCAAGGGCAAGAATTTCTAAAGATAGCTCAGTCTAATCATCCACCCCCACTGAAAAAACTGATGATATGCTTCATCATTAATGGATTTAGGAATATCAGTAAAAGGTGATAATCTTAAACAGGTGTTCAATATATCATTACCATGTACTTTTCTAAGGATGTTTGAGAAGTTTCATTTTGAAAATAAAATGCTGGTATATAAGAGAAATACTTAAGCCTATTTGAGTGAAAAGAGAAAATATTTTTTCTTATGTTGGAGAAGACATTAGCTATGGATAATATAGGTAAAATTAAGAGATGATCCTACAAGTTCACTTTGGATTACATTGTTCCTTTTTAAATCCACATCCTGAAATGTTAATTAATTTAGAACCTTCGCGTTCTTAAAATAGGATTAAGAGACACTACTTTAATAATCACTCCCTATTATCCACGTGTTCTTTGTTGTTCACAAGAATAAAGGGAATAATTATAAAATACTTGACAAAGAATATCTTTAATATATGAGGAGCTCTTAGTAGTTATTAGAAAATATTTCAATACAGAATTGAAAAAATATATGCTTGGATCACCAAAAAAGAAATTGAATTGGCTAAGGTATATGAAATATATTCAAGCTCACAAGTTAATAAGACAATTGAGAAACTATATTGGCAAACACTGGCAGATGCTGAAATATACATGTCTCAGTATCACAGTACATGCTTGTCCAATATTTAAATTGATGCTACTTTACTGCAAGGCAATGTAATAATTGCATAAGGCACCAACATAAAGAATCTTAGCATTATTTCTATCTTTTTATCCAGTAATTCCATTTTGAAGAATTATCCTACCAAAAAAATCAGATTCAATC
This sequence comes from Canis lupus familiaris, assembly GCF_011100685.1. Taxonomy (NCBI): domain Eukaryota; kingdom Metazoa; phylum Chordata; class Mammalia; order Carnivora; family Canidae; genus Canis; species Canis lupus. Next base: position 13,730,288 of record NC_049258.1, read on the forward strand.
AAGATATAAGTTTAAGGATTTTTCACTATCATGAACTTAATTTCCCAGCAATTAGAGGGTTTGTGAAATTATAGACTATTGATCTAATAGATAAAATAGACTATTATGCAACCAATAAAAATCTTGAGATTATTTAATGACATGAAAAATGTTAATGATAAAGCATCAGTTGAGAACAGTATACAGATATATTAGTGTATAAATGTATGCATGTACATATATAAATGATGTAAAGGAAATATATCCATATATAAACGATGGAAGGAAATGCAGCAAAATGTTAACATCAGTTTTTCTCTTAGCAAGGATAATTTTAATCTTATTTACACCTTCTGCTACTTTTTAAATTTTCTAACACAAGTATGTATTACATTTGAAAATGCAATAAAATCAACTGGCAGCAGTAAAATAATTTTAAAGTAGAATTAAAAATCAGGTAATTCTCTTCATGGTAGAAAGAACTAGGGATATTTGACTCAGAAAAGGAAAAAAAAAAGTGTAGAGTGTATTGACTGATTTCCTATTATTGAGGACTATCACCTAGAAGACAGAATAAGAATATTTATGGGCAAAATGATATGTGTGTTAATGGATTTCAGGTCAATACAGAAAGTTATTCTTTACCAGTTGAAATAATATTAAACAGGAGCACATTCCACTGCAATGCTCCAATGACTATACCAACAGTGGTATAATAAACAGGAGTTTATCATCATGTATAACATGAAATCAGAATAGGGCCAACTCAGTGGCCCAGTGGAGCCATCAAAGACCTAAGCTCCTTTCTTTTTCCTCTCTGCCATTCTTGATTTTCTTTTTCTTGTCCTCATATTTGTTATGTCAGTGTCCAGTGCTGTTACCTTCAACAATCATTTCCGTGTTCCAGGCAAAAAGAAAAAAGTAGTCATAGTGTATGTTAAATTCTTCCCTTTATACCAGGAAACCCAACATTGTATAAGGAGTGCTGACCAGGAAACTTCAATTTTATTTATCTCATTGACGAGGAGAATGAAGTTGTTGGTGACACTAGGTCAGCCAGCCAATAAGGTGATAAGCTTCTCATCTCTCTAGTATACAGAAGTGCAAAGAGGGCCTTGTATGAGTTGAGCAGAATTTCTAGGTTCTTTTAGATCTTCATCTTTAGAGACTATTATTCCAATCCTATATTAATAGAAATGTACAATTCATAGAAAAACGGTAAGAAAGCAATGACCTGATTCCCTATCAGTGGCCAAAGTCAAGCTTGACTAATAATATTTATTTTTTTTAGACTAATAATAATTATGTTGGAGCAGAGGGCAAAGAGTCAGAGTGTTTAGGATAATGATGATGCCATTTCAAACAAGAGAATTAGTGAAGGCACAACATTTAGGAACGATATAATCCAGATGGAACAACAACAAAATATTATTTTCTTTCTTCTTAATGACCTAAAGCAGTAGTTTTAAATTTATAGTTTCACATTCTGAGTTATTGAAAAAATTTCTCTGGTTGAGCAGGCAAGGATTTTTTTTCCCTGTTATTTGCTGTAGGCACAGGGCCTAGAGCCTGTGAGACTTACCAGAATCTACCAAAGTATCCAAGACATGAAAAAAATTATTGACTCTGAAATATGAAAATGAAGCCAGAAATTTGAAATTAATAAATGTTTGAATATCCCTGAAATGTAACCCTATGCTGATTTTACTAATTGTTACATTTAGAAGTCATAAAAAAAATCACTACATTTGAAAACAGTTATTTGGGGATTTTTATTCCAATTCACAGGAATTTCTAGGTATTCACAAAGATTGCTAAAAAGAAATCAGCCAATATCTATTAAATAAGTAATTCATACCCAAGTAATTTTAAACTAATTTTCCAAATCTCTTTTTAATTTTTACAGCAAGAATATTTATTATACGAATCAGGGGGCAAGAGGAGAAGGGAAAGGTGGTAGGGTGGGATGATTCACTTTCCCTTCCTTCGTCAACAGTCTCTGAGGCCTCCAAAGAAATCCCTGGTCTAAGGAAAAGAGATTTAAAAATTGCTGCCTGTGAAGTCACTTTGGACTCTGGGTCTATCAACTTTCCATCCTTTTTCCTATTAATGTTTTCTATTAGCTCAACCTTGTTCAAGATTCTTAATATACCTGAACAACTTCCCAAAAGATAGTGGATATTTAATATGTATGTGTAATCATCTATTCTGCAAAAAAAGGAGCCTGATTTAAATGAGCTTATCTAATAGATCAGTATAAAATACCAGATCAGTTCATTAGAGTGTGTATAGACCTCTGTGCATCCCACTTAAGGGAAGTTGTATTCTCGGAGTTGGAGAGGCAGCATATAAACCTCCAAAGTTAATATCCCCTAATAAACAATGAATCTGGATGACAACTTTTCAAAATCTATTACATGCTCGTAGCCCTGGTTTTGCACAGTTTGCATATTAAGCAGATGATAGTCAATTCTGGGCAGAAATATAGACAGTATTATATACTTCAATTCATGCCAGAAGAGAAATCTTTTGATAGCACTTACTGTAGCCAAGAACAGAAGCAGCTATACAATCCCTAGCCAGAAACCAGGTGCCAAAATTAATACATGCAAGAATAAAATGGGTTGCTGTCCTAGTGTAAAGTCCATAAGCTCAAAGAGAAACTCAAATATAAACCCCAAGTAGCTCAGGTTACTAGATCTTGATCTCAGTTCCTGGCTGGCCAGTTAACTTTACAAGAAGAAACAATGTTGAGTGATGGGAGAGTAGGTTTCTGCCCAGCTGGCCCTCTCACAGGCATGTGCAGAAGTGCCAGGAAGAGAGCCGGGATGGTGTTCAATAACGTAAGCCCTGCACATGACTTGGATATAGCAGGCTTACTTGTCAAATGTGTAGGTGACACACAGCTCTGCAGTTTGCTAATGCATTGGATGACAGAATCAGGATTCAGAAAGATCTCAACGGGGAGAACTGATGAGCTGCAATTCAGAAGATTAAATTTAATAGGGATAAATGTAAATTCCTGTACTTGGGTTAAAAAAAAAAAATCACATCTGCCTCCTGCCTTACTCCCATCCGGCTCATTTTCCACACTCCAGTCTGGGTGATCTTTTTAAAACACAAATCCGATCATGCCACTTCCTTGCTAAAAAGCCCTTAACAGGATCCCATTGCCTTGAGGTTAAAGATAAAATTCATTAATGTGCTTTTGGGTTCCTCCACAACTGACCTCTTTCTACTTCTGGTCTCTCACCCACCTCCCTCCCACACTGAGTGCGCCAGCTCTATGGAAGACCTTTGGGTTCTATGTATGGGACCTGTTTGGGAGCTTTCATGTTTCCTCTGTCCAGACATCATCCTCACACTTCCCTATATATCTTCTGGTCTCAACTTCAAGCCCTCAGTTAGACCCAATCTATAAATTAGGGTTAGTCTACTCTTGAGGTTCCCTAATTATCCTTCTTTAATTCAGCAAATATGTACGGAGTACCTACTATGTCTTAGGCACTGTTCTAGACCCTGGGGACAAAATGGTGAACAAAACAAAGCCCATTGTCCACATAGAGCTTAAGTTCTAGTGGAGAAGATGTCAAGGAGTGATGAGCGCTTTGTAGAAAACTGAAGCAGGCTGAGGAGATAGCAATGGAGAGCTAGAGTTGGAAGCCCTACCATGGGTAAGGAGGCCAGGAAGACCTCTCTGAGGAGGTGATGAAGGTGGAGATGTGAATGAAGGAGGACTGTGAGCTGTGTGGCTATCTGGAAGAATGGCACTACAGTCAGGAGGAAGAGCATGTCCCAAAGCTCTGAAGAGGGCTGTGCCCAGCATGTTTGGGGAACTGCAGAGAGGCCAGAATGGGTGAAGTATGCTAAGCAAGGGGAGAGCTGTGCTGAATGAGGTTGGAGGGCCCTCAGGGACAGCTCAGGCAGGGCTTGAAGGCTCTCATGAGATTTTAGGTTTCCTTCTAAATGTAATCGGAAGCTACTGGGAGGCTCTCGGCATGGGACTGTTGTGATAAGATTTTTGTTTTGTTTATTATTTTAAAAGGACTCTCCTAGCTTCTGTGTGGAAAATAGATTATAGGGAGTAAGTGCAGAATCTCAAAGATCAACCAGGGGGTTATTAGATCTGTCAAGGTGAGAGCTGAAGGCAGCTTTGAGCGGGAAGATTTACTAATACCCTTCACTGTATTTGTGATTACTGTGTGATGGAAACCCTGCTGGTTCCAGGCTCAGACTGCCTTGTTCACTTCCACAGTCCCAGTGCCTAGCATGATGCCCAGCACACTATTGCCTCTCCATAGATCTTTGTTGGACAAAGACCTGGCTTAACAGCAGTTAATACAAAAAACACTTCAGGATCTTAGTTGACAGTACCTACTTTGTCTGCCAAAAAAGTTAACTCCTGTCTTAAGTTGTATTAAAAAGCCAGGGGTTGGGGGGAATGGGGTGGAAATGGGAGATATGAGTCCCAGGGCACTCCATGCTGCTTCTACTATTTCAAGACACCATTTTCCCTCCATCTTCTTTCTAGTTATGTCATCCCTCAGTCACAAGACTACACACTGCTTTTTGTGGTTCTCTCTATTACTTCATTTCTATGTTCAAGCAGTAAGTTCTCCATTATGTCACTTGGATTTGTTTCTTTTTTTCCCTTCCCACTGCTCTGACATCATCTGAACAATAGTCTGTACCTCTTCTTGGTAACAATTTCCAGGTATATGAGCCTCGAATCAATTTTGGACAACTGTGTCTTCTGAGAGCATCAGTAACCATTTGTAAGAGACATCATGTACTCTTTCATGTAGTTTGTTATAAAATCTACTTTAGCAGATAGTGGTGACTAGTGAAATATATACTACTTGATGGTAAAGCCATTAGCAAAATATTACCTCTCAGCCTCACATAGTAGAAGGAATTTGTGCTTTGAAATCAGGAAATCATCAGATTCCAACTGCCCTACTTGCTAACTTTGTGACATAATCCTACTGAGCCTCAGTTCCCCCCTCTGTAAAGTGAAGATACTAATGCCCAACTCATAGAGCATTTATAAGGATTAATGAGATAACATGTGTTAAAATGCTTAGCATGATTTCTGACATATGTAAGTTGGTAAGTTTTTGGTTCCTTCTACCTTATCCCCCATTAAGGATAGAATCACTTTGTGGAAATGTACATTCATAAATAGTGAAAATATTGGTGTGTTGTTTTGCTGGTTAGTAGTGTATAATAATTGCTTATTATGTGATTCATTGGATAGCCTGTGCCCCCTTTTTCCCTGTGGTTTAGTCAGTATCAATGTCTTGCTGGTAATAGAAATATTTATCAAGTGTCTAAGAAACATGAGTGTTTTCATAGTGTGAGTAGTAGAAATAATCCATTCCTGATAGATCCCAAAAATTCACAGATAATCTTCCTAAAAGAGAACTCACACATATAGTCTTTTCCCTGCCATAGATTTTAGAAAAGAGAGACTCCAATACAACTAATCTTTGAGGACTTTTGTAATTTGTAATGGTTTATCATGTAAAGATGAATAAAATATTATCTTTCCCTTCTTTGAAGTTGCCAACAAATCAGCATGATACAGAGTAGAAAATGGTATATTTGCTTGGAGGAAAAGCTAAACTATCTTCTGGGGAAGTCAGAAATGGAGAGAATAGGGATCCCTGGGTGGCGCAGCGGTTTAGCGCCTGCCTTTGGCCCAGGGCGCGATCCTGGAGACCCGGGATTGAATCCCACGTCGGGCTCCCGGTGCATGGAGCCTGCTTCTCCCTCTGCCTGTGTCTCTGCCTCTCTCTCTCTCACTGTGTGCCTATCATAAATAAATTAAAAAAAAAAAAAGAAATGGAGAGAATATTCTATAAAGAGTATCCTCTCTTTATAAGAATTATAATGGGGAGTTGGGCCGAGGAGAAGTAAGTGTATTTACACATGTGAGGCATTTCCAACTGCGGTCAAGGCAGATGGGAAGAAACTAGAATAACTCTGTGTGACTTTGATAAAAGGTGAATAGAGGAAAATAGAGTTTAAACCTTGAATACAGGGCTGAGGAGACTAAATTACTTTCTATGCAGTTTGAATTTAGTGAAGGTTTGAGGAAAGGTTAGAAAAATAATGAAAATGATACTCACCACAGGTCAATCTGGTTATGGTAAATAAATAGTGTCAACTTGCGGAGACGAAGTTAGGTTAAGAGGAAACTGAAAGTGGTTGGCAATGTTCAGCCATGGCCTATGTAAAAACCTGGGGTCCAGTTGCAAGGACTCTTGAAAGGAAGATTTGTGACAGTTGCTCATAACGATAGCATGTGTGTGGGACAGGGGAATAGTCCTGAGTTTAGATGTAGTTTTCTTTCAATCTATAGCTGCATTTTTTTTTTTTTGGTTATTTATGCCAACATTTTTTTTAAATCCGATTTTCAGCATTGATTATATAATATCCCTTTGTGGGAAAAAGTGAATAATGAGACTTCCAAAGAATATTGCCCTCCATCATGGATCACATTCTCAGCTCAGTGTCTCCTTATTGTATTTTGGATGATAGTTAATGAAGTTGTCTTAGAACTATTGGTTCTGTGATTTAGAAAACTGTGGTTTCAAAAAAAGGACAAAGATGTTTTAATTTTTAAAAAATATTGGAACATTTTACTACTCATTCCAGAGAAATTAAGCAAAACTATACCATGGAGCTGAGAGTCCAGAGAAAAGCAAGATGGTTAGAGTGTGTAGAGTCCCAGAGAAGAGAGATCTGCACAGAGAGTGAACTCCAGATATATTTAGAGTTTCTCTTTTGCATATTACAGAGTACTGATCAGAGCACTTATGTGAGAAAACTACCAAGGCTGGGAAAATAAAATCCCCAAAATATCCAGGAAATAGTATCCAGTGTTTATACAGAACCAAACATGGTTAACTGTTCTCACCAACAAGATTGGAAAAATCTTAAAATCCATCAGACATTGGATAGGATGTGCATAAGGGCACTGCCTCTGTAGTAGGGCATTATCACTCTGAAGTAAAGGCTATTCTGGTCCTACCTAGAAGATCTTAAAAACAAATCCCAAAAGAATGAACTCATTCCAAGTAATTCAACTATTACCCAAAGATATAAAAATATTTAAAGAAATATAAAAATACCAAAAACCCAACAGGGTAAAATTTATGGTATCTAGTATCCAATAAAAGATTACCATGCATGCAAAGAACTATAGAAATATGACACATAATGAGAAAAATCAATCAGTAAAACCAGAATTGATGCAGATGTCAGAATTTGCAGACAAGCATATTTAAAAATTATTATGACTGCATTTCATGCATTCAGAAGCCTGGAGGAAAAATAAATATGTTATGTAGAGGTATTAAAGATATTAAAAAGTCCTCTGGAAACAAAAAGTTTAATATCTGAGATGAAAAATAAACTGGATGGAACTAACAGCCGATTAGAGATTGCAGAAAACAAGATAAGTAAATGTGGAGGCATAGCAATAGAACTATACAAACTAAAATGGAGAAAAGACACAGAAATGAACAGTGAACAGTAAACTCAGGGACAACTTCAAGGTGGCCTGAGGTATATGTGACTGGAGTCCCCAGTGAAAGAAAAGGGAGACTAAAGGAAAATATATGAAGATTTTTTGAGGAAAAAAAAGAAATATGAAGAAATAATTGCCAAAATTTTCCCAAGATTAATGAAAACTAGAAACCCAAAAACAAGAATAAGTCTCAAAAATGTTGAAAGGATTCAGGTCATACAACATATATTCTCCCACTATGCTGGAATTAAAATTTCAAAACCAGAAAATCTGGAAAATCTACAAATATTTGGAAAATATAGAATATTTCTCAGTAACACATAGATCAAGAAAAAAACTAATAAAAAAAGAAAGTATTTGAATTGAATGAAAATGAAAACACTGCATATCAAAATTTGTGCAATAACAACAAAATTGTGGGATACCACAAAGAGGATAATCTATAGAACTGAATTATATTAGAAATAGGAAAGAGGTCTCAAATTAATGACCTCAGTTTTCACTTAAAGAAAATAGAAAAAAGTAGAGTAAATTCAACCCAAATTAAGCTTAAGAAAAGAAGTCATAAGGGATCCCAGGGTGGCGCAGCGGTTTGGCGCCTGCCTTTGGCCCAGGGCGTGATCCTGGAGACCCGGGATCGAATCCCATATCAGGCTCCCGATGCATGGAGCCTGCTTCTCCCTCTGCCTGTGTCTCTGCCTCTCTCTCTCTCTGTGACTATCATAAGTAAATAAATAAAAATTAAAAAAAAAAAGAAGAAAAGAAGTCATAAAAAAGTAGAAATCAGTGAACTGAGAAAAAATTTTGAGAAAATCAGTGAAACTCAAGTCTAGTATTTAAAGAAGGTCAAGAAAAATGGTGCCTCATAAACAAGAATGATCAGGATAAAATAGGACACATGAACATTATCAGGAATGAGAGAGGGGACATCATTATGGATGCTACAGACAATAAATAATATTAAGGCTCTATTATGAACAACATATTTGACAAGATGAATTGAACAAATTACTTGAGGGAGACAAACTATCAAACTTATGCAAGAAGAAATAGTCTAAATACCCCTACAGCTATTAAAGAAATTGAATTATAGTTAAATACTTTCCTACAAGGAAAACTTTAGGTCCAGATGGCTTTCCTGGTGCATTCTACTAAGCATTACTGGAGGAAATAGCATGAATTCTACAGAAACAGTTCCAGATAAATAAAGAGGAGGGAATACTTCCCAACCTCATTCTATGAAGCTGGCATTACCATAATATGAAAACCAGACAAGGACATTAGAAACCAACAAAACTAAAAAACAAAAAGAAAGCAAAACAAAATATCTTTAACTTGATATCCTTCAGGAATTGATTAAAAAAAATATGCTAGAAAATTAAGCAGATTGAACCCAACAATATATAAAAAAGATCATGATCAAGTGGGGTTTATTTCAGAAATAAAAGTTTGCTCTAACATTTGAAATCAATCAATGTAAGTCACTTATTAAAAGACTAAAACATGAATATTCATCGCATCAGTAAATACAGAAAAAGTTATTCTAAAGAATCCCATATCATTTAATGAAAGAAAAACTTTGAGGAATATTATTTGGGAACAAACTTGTGGTAGAATTATGAAGAAAAAGAAGAAAATGATAAAATGCAAAATTCAAAATTGTGGTTACCTTTGAATAAGGAAGAAAGGGAATAAGATTTAAATGAAACACCCATGGGTTTCAAAAGTAAAATAATATTCTTACACTTAGTAGCTGAAACACAGTGTTTATCTTATTGTTGTCCTTTATATCTCACACATATGTTGTGGATATTTTAATGCAATATTTAATAAAAACAACTTTTATTTTATTTTATTTTTTTTAAAAGCAACTTTTGGGTTTTTAGAAATGTGATATTTTCTACAAACAAAATGAACTGCTCTTTCAAGTATCATTACCATGTGAAGAACAGCAGTGAGATTAGTGCCAGCAAACCAAAAACTAAATATAGAAGCACTAAAACCCAGGGGTCAGTTATATATAAGTTATTAGAGAAGGACAATGAGGTATGACTAGTCCATCAATTATATTTTTTCTACAATTTACCACTTAAAATATAAGTGCATGGATATCTGTTCCAAACAATTCTGCCGTGTTTGGGTTTTTATTTAGACTTATCCCAGAATTAGACTCCACCTGGCCGCGAACATGTCTACAAATTATACCACAAGAATTTTACAAGATTTATATACGTGTGTTTCAACATTCATATAGCCATATGCATAGCACAATAAACGTATGCCCCATTCATTACTCTAGAGCCCTGTGATAAAGGGACATATTCAAAATGCTGCCTTCTTTACTTTTGCATATGCTGCATCCATTCACTCAACAAACATTAATGAGTAAGAGGTGTAAAGCATGATTCTAGTCTAACAAGGAAAAATAAGACCTATACCTCCTTAAGGTGTTCATACTTTAATGTACAACAGACCCATACACAAATAATTTAGAGATTTACAAATTTTGGTCCCTAAGCTCAGCCTGGAGGCCTCAGAAGATGACTTGGAGAAGGTGAGATTTAAATGGTTTCTTAAAGTGTGTTTTCAGAGCAGGAGAATAAATGAATTTTCATTATGATTCAGAAGGAATTTTATGTGCTATTTGTATATTGTACAGATGCATGAAGTTGCATAGTCTATTCAGAAATATACTTCTGTGCTGGAGTGCAGGGAACCTAGCAAAGGTGGTTGTGTGTAAAAGACAATCAGAATGTGTTTGTGAGCACCTGTTCCTGCTAGATTCCATGATAAGTTTTTGCAACTGAGTTGCCCCATAATGTAAGTAAGGGATATTATCTGCATTTTACAAATGAGTTCAGTAAGCTTGAAAAAGACTAAGTAATTAGTCCATAGCCATGCATATAATTAGTGTCACAGTCCAGGTCCCTTTTCCTGCTACTCCCTAGCCATAACTAAAAAAGATGCCCCAGGTGCTAAAAGTTGTCAAACAGATTATTTGGTTCAAATATTCAGCTACCTAAAACCTTTATTTACTTTTGTGAATCTTCATGTCTGTCTAATCTTTTACTGTATTCCTAAAGCTTATCCTTCTTCCTTTATTATACTAGTTATTGTATTGTATCAATATATTATTTATTTACATCTCCTCATTAAACCCCAGCATTGAATATCTGACTCTTTTGAGACTTATTTAAATTGCATGAATTCAAAAATTCATTTATTTATAGAAATATTTATTGCATGAATTCCAAAAAATTACTTAATACATTAATGAAGAAATAATTTGTTTTTTCCAATGTTCTTTAATGAGATCAAGACAATAATATAGGAACATATGAAAAGTGTTGGATTTTCCTAACTTTAGATTTATGATCTCCTAAGATTCATGGAGAAAGAGAATTCTGAAAAATTGTGAACATGTGAGTAAATAGATAACTATGAAGGAGTGGATTCCTCATTTTTATTTCATGGCACAGTGGCTGAAGGATACCCTATAATATTGGAAGAAAATTTTAGCTGTTGAGTTCCAATTAGCTTATTGTCAGAGTAGCAACATGCCCAGAGATGAGCATAGTGCTTTAGGGGAAGCTTGCCAAGGAAATGGTGAGATAAACATTTGCATCATCATCTTGTACTAATTACTTAACCCTCTTTTTCAGCAAAAGCCTTGTTTAGTTTGTGTTTGTTTGTTTTTTAAAAGATTTTATTTATTTATTCATGAGAGGCACAGAGAGGGAGAGAGGCAGAGACACAGGTAGAGGGAGAAGCAGGCTCCATACAGGGAGCCTGGGACTTGATCCTGGGTCTCTAGGATCATGCCCTGGGCTGAAGGCTGCACTAAACCACTGAGCCACCTGGGCTGCCTTTGTTTGTTTGTTTGTTTGTTTGTTTGTTTGTTTGTTTGTTTGTTTCAAGAGATGGAAGAGTTTTTCCTTACTTAAGAATTCATAGTGCTGAAAACTCAAAAAGTCTCCCCAAGGAGAATCAGTATGCCAAATAGCCATTGACACAAGAAAACATTATAAATTAATGCAGTAATAGTTCATGGTTACTAAGAAGAGAATGTAATTTACAATTTGAACAACTTGAAATAGGTTTGTATTTCTTAGAAATTCTGGAAATCAATCAGTACAGAAATTGATCTACTAAAAAAAGAAGAAAATTGATTCTTAATATTGGCAACTACATCATTTTTTTTTTTAAGTTCTGAAGGAACAGCTCTTGGAAACAAGTTTATTAACCATCAAGGAATTACTTGATATTTAGTTTCCTAGCAAACTATCCAAAAAGAAGTATTTATGGCCTCATTAGAAGGTAGATTTTTATTGCACCAAACATCAGTTTCAAAACTGCAGTTCTACTAAGTCAAAGATATGGAAGTAAAAATTAAATGAAACAGAGCTCTGTATGCAAAAGACAAGCATTGCATCATATTTTAGAGTGCTGCTTTGCACCAAAGTATCTCAATATGAAGTAGTGGGAATCTGAACACATTTGCATATTCCCATTCATGACATAGTGTTGGCATTCTCAAAAAGAGTAACTGTAGCTGATGGCAATTTTTATCTGAAGAGATTTGTGCATGTTAGCAATATACTGTCTTCTGTCAGCTTAAGTAGAGCATATGGGGCCCATTAACTCACCAAATCTGCTACTGTTCTGCAAATTTTTATTAAGCAAGTGCAGTCCCTAATAGTCACTTATGTTATAGAATGCGTATCAAATGCTATCAATAAGCAAGAGAATTGTTTTCCCCCAGTGAGAATGCATTTGAAGTGTATGAGAAGGCTTGACAAAAGAATAAAATATTTTAAGTGATCACTGTACTAGTATAAATGTATCCTACTGGGAATCCAATGTATGTATTATAAGCACTTTAATGTTTGCCGCTAATAAGCTCTTACAATGCCATCTTTTTCAGAGATTTTTCTCCCCATATTTTCTTGGTTTATGGCTTCTTTCAATTCTAACAATGATCCTGGTAGAGATTAAGTAAAAAACACCACTGTGTGTTTATCCACAGTTTTAAAAGTTGCCATAAGTGTTGAGCAATTCTAATTAGCTTCAAAGGGCTACAACAAAAATAGCTAGAAATATAAGCATAGCTAGAAAATAGCATCCTGATGCTATTTTCCGAAGCAAGTCTTCCTGAACCAGAGGATGCACCAGGGAATTAACAAACATCCAAGCCAAAGAACATCCTCCTTATGAAGCACTTTACAAGAATTAAATCAGTGTCCATCAATCTTGAGTTAAAGGCCAAGAAGTATGAGCTTAGTATAGAAATTGCATTATCTAAATAAATTTCAGAGATAAGAAGAGCAAGCCCACAGTGTTCTCTAAGTATTTAATAACAGCTACAATAAAAATGTCCATAAATTTCATTTTCAGAAGGTTTCAACATTTCACTGATATTGCTTCAATTACTGTAATACCCCTTTAAGTAATCAAGAGCAAGTAGTACCTGTCCTTGGGTAAAACTGAAGGATGAGAAAGGGAATATAATAGACTCTGGAAACTTAAAAAAAAGAAAGAAAAGAAAGTGCAAAAAAAGAACAAATGAACAAAAGAAAGAAAAGAATCCATCATCAGAACCAGAACAAAAAACTTTGACTCTTCATCAGTACTCTCATTAGATGCTTTTGGTGCCTCACAATTTTGGAATAGAAGACCTTCACAACACCCAGCCCACTCATTTTTCAATCTCTTATAAATAGGGTTTTAGTTCAAAATGACGCACCTGTCATATCCCTACTGCTACTATTCCAATCACTGTGCTATCCAAATATTATGCAGTGAAATGAGTAGACTTAAGCTCCATCCCCATGAGATAACCCTATAGTAGATCTAAAGTAATGTTAGTTATAAAGGAAGTTGAGTATTAATTATAACACTTGTCATTTTTTTAAAAAGTAGTGGTAGTGTGTGTAATTTTACCTCATTTTCTCATTTGCTACTCTTATTTAAATCACTTCCCAGCACTAAGCGTGTGCATAAAAGATGATTGTTCCCAATTTAACCTTTTAAATAAAGTGTATTCTATTAAGTCATTACAGTCCCCTCTCTTTTCCATTATGTTTATTCATATATCTTCTGTCCTAAAGATAGACATCTGTGTTGCTGCATATTTTGGAGAAAGACCCCTAATTTTTATGCCTATCACCCATTTGGCTTTTCTGTACTGTTTTTTGAAATAGTGCTCTAAAGAATTTCAAATTGTCAATTAAAATAATAAGTATTCCCACTAAGAATAATAGTGTGCACTCAGAAGTTAAGCAAGTACCATGTTTAACCTAATATGGTTGAGGAATTTGCAATACTTAAATTGGCTTAAATTTAATGGGATAACTTATGTCTGTCAAAAAAAAAAGACAAATGCAAAGAAACAAAATCTTACCTTTGTATGAATCCCTTTTTCAGAGGATTTCCCCATTTCAGTAATGCTGAAATAAATACTTATTGCATGTAATAAGACCATATCATCTGAATACTGCATTTCCTTTTTCTTTCTTCCACTACAGATGAACTAGGAGACAGGTAAACTGAGTGGTAACCTACTGTGGATGTTGGATTATCCATGAGATAACAATTTAAAGTATACTTGTCTGAAGGCATTATATTCTCTCAAGTGTTTTCTCCTCTGTTCCTTTATAATCCCAGGCAAGTGAAATCATAAATACTTCCACCATCATCAAGTGCACAACCTTGACCACTCACACAGTTTTCATTTATCAGAAGTTTTCATTTTTTGAGAAATATGCACCTGGCACAGTGCTCTGTGCTTTTGTACATTGTTTTCATTTAGTCCCACAATTCCTTGTGCAGTGTTTTTATCTAAATTTTTCACACAAGGAAACTGGTTGAAAACAACTTACTAACTTGCGTGGTAAAGCTGAGATTCAACCCATATCTATCTTATTAGTAGCTATCATGTTATTTTGCCTTTCTATCTGGGTTCCTGTTAATAAGATGATAGTAGTCCATATTTATTAAGCCTTACTATATGATCTTCTAAGTATTTTGCACAAATTTGCACATGTAATCTTCACTACAAGCCTATGGAGAAAGCTATTATCCTCTTTATGTATATGATGAGATTTAGGATCAGGGAGTCAAAATAAATTGCATATGACCAGTAAGTTTCCAAGTCAGGATTTTAATTCAGGTGATTTCTCACTTGTGAAACGGGGGTGAATATTTTGCTTAAACCAATGAGAATGCTAAATTTCCAAACATGTTAAACAAAATTATAGCTAACACTTGTTGACATTTATCACCACAGAAACTTCTATTAATAATATATATTCAAGCATAAAGGATAATAGTTTTCTAACATATTAAGTGTTTGTCAAGTGTTTTCTTATATTCATTCAACTCATAATTCAAAGAATATAACAAATTTTTCCATGACTTATCACAAGTATAGTAGAGTGGTTAAGAGTACAGTGTTTAAGTTCTGGGTCCTCCATGTAGGAGGTATGCTTCAGTTCCTTTATTTGTAAAGTAAAAAGAAGAAGAAGACCTATCTTTATAGGTCATTTTGAGGATTATTTGAATTATTAGCTATAAACTGCGGAGGATAGAACCTACATATTACAAGCGCTCAATAAGTATTACCCACTAGTGTTAATTTTTTTAATCGTCATAATTTATTTTCTAGTATTTTCTACGTGTACTGTAGATTCCACTGTAAATTTCTTTTAGACCTGAAAAGGCCTGAATTTAACCCACAGTTGAAGCCTGATGAGAATGGACTGACATTTCCAACAAGAAATATGAAGAGAAGTCTGATAAGATTTTTAAGAAGCTAATAAAATACTGGGAAAGTCACCAAAAAAAGTAGTGTTGTCTAGAAAATAAAGAAATAGCTAGAAAAAGAGGGCTAGGTGGGATTGAGAAGATCTATGTGTAATAACTGGGTTGGAAAATATGGCTGAGTGGTATAGGCAAAGGAAGGAAGCGCTTACCTCTCTGAGACAGCTAGTGTTAGGGAAAAGGGAGGAGGACTTTTTTATCAGCAAAGTTCACTTCACCTTGCTCAATCCTTGAGCACCAGATTTTTATAGACTAGCATAGCCAATGGCACATAGCAAATAATGAAAAACTGTTGGGATCCCTGGGTGGCTCAGTGGTTTAGGTTGGGCCTGCCTTTGGCCCAGGGTGCAATCCTGGAGTCCCGGGATCAAGTCCCACGTCAGGCTCCCGGCATGGAGCCTACTTCTCCCTCCTCCTGTGTCTCTGCCTCTCTCTCTCTCTCTATCATAAATAAATTAATTAATTTTAAAAAAACTGTTGTTGAATATTGAAGTGATAATCCATGCAGAGATGCTTAAGGATTAATTAAGAACTTTGTTTTTGAGAGATACTGGGTAATAACTTTGGTACAATGTCACTGATATTGGTTATCAGCGTCAATACCAGCCTCACAGAATGAGTCAAGAAATATTCCCTCCTCTGAATTTACTGAATTCACCAGTGAAGCCTTCTGGGTCTAGAATTTTTTGTGTGGGAAAGTTTTAACTACAAATTCATTAGGGACGCCTGGGTGGTACAGTGGTTAAATGTCTGCCTTTGGCTCAGGTGGTAATCCTGGGGTCCTGGGATCGAGTCCTGCATCAGGCTCCCCGCAGGAGCCTGCTTCTCCCTCTGCCTCTGTCTCTCCCTCTCTCTGTGCACTCATGAATAAATAATTTCATTAAAAACAAAACAACAACAAAACTATAAGGTCATTCACATTATCTATTTCTTCCTACATAAGCTTTGGTAATTTGTGTCTTTCAAAAATTTATGTATTTCATCAGAGCCATGTTAATCTGGGGTTATTTTTTTTTTCCACTACTGAAGCAAGGTTCTTCATCTTCTTCAAGGCCCTGAATTATGAATCTTTTCTCTGGCAATTGGGACTAGGCACTGTTCCCAGCCATATGTGAACTTCTTACACTCTTCCCATTAAACTTTTGGGTGATTCTTTCCCAGGTCTTGGGTAGTTTCCTCACATGTTTGTGATCATCAGTATATTCATCTAAATACATGAGAAGATCCTCAGCAGATCTCAGCAAGAGTTCTGGATAAGTCTTTCCTCTCTGGTTCTCTGCCTTCAAATGTCATCTGCCTTGGCTTCCCTGGACATCAACATTATGTGCTCAGGCTGGGACGTCACTAAGTTCTGCTCTGTTTCCCTCCCTCTACCACAATCTGGAAAATTTCTCCAGACAGTAAGCTAGTGCAGTTATAGGAGTCACCTCACTTGTTTTCTGTCTCTGCTGCCTAACGTCTAATTCCTGGATTGCCATTGTTTCATGTTTATGTGTTTAATTCTTTTTTCAAGAGGGATTGTAAATTTCTTCCCTTTTACTCCAGATACAGAAGTCCAGTCCTTGAGTATTGAATATATATATTCCACACAAAGAATTTTATTATGTATTATGCATCCCTAGACCCATGAGTTTAATTCCTCCTTTTGCAGGCATGAAAACAATTGCCCAAGTAACAGAGCTGAAAGTCTTGAAAATTAGAAGAAAATAAAATTATATTCATAGATGATCTAATATAAATATATTTCTTCATAGCTGCCTTTAAAATATCTACCAATAGAAATGAGGTACACCAGGTAGGCCAGGGAACATTTTTTTCTCACTTTTTTTTCCAGTAAAAGATTTAACTTCTTATGACTCTATTTCAATTTATTGTTCAAAAAATGCCTGATTTACAAGCAGGCCTGATCCTTGTCTCTTTTATTTCTTCTCAGTGCCAGATGAAAGCAAAGTCCACTCATTGGCTGGTCACAAATCGGGTAAGAAACTCCTCGTAACTGACTTTATATTCTCCTTCCTGGAAATTGCTGGCTGTATTTGAGTAGCAGTTGGAACCTATTTCCATCCACTAGTCACTGAAAGGCTTGCTAATTAATACATGAGATGTCTCTGACTTCCACAAAGATGAATTATTGCTTGGCTGTGTGAGTAGTGGCATAATGTATGCTGACTCAAGATGTTTGAGAGGAAAGGATAAGGGTTTCCAAAAACTAATAATTATAAAACCAAAAATTTTAAACCTGTTAGCCAGCTGAACACTTAAAACAACAAAAAAATTATAAGGAGAATCCAAGAAAGTTTGAAACTCTTTCCCATGATGACTTTCACATTACAGTGGCAGAACAAAGAGCTCCAGAACAAGAAAAATGTAGTCATTTCCCCCTCAAAAAAGAATAGCCTTTTTGCTTGTCATCAAAGAGCATCACACCCAAGATGGCTATATTCTCTTTAATTTAGACTGAGGATTATCTTTCTTTAGACTGAGGAATGAACTCCCTCATTCCCAGAGGTTCTCCAGGAAGTCCACAAGGATCTCTGAGGGTTTCCTGGGTCTTTCTCTGTTTTGTGGAAGATACCTTCAGCTCGAAAATCCAAGTTTTCCGTTCAGTGCCACGTGGTCTGCTTCTCCCTTTGCTCTTCATCATTGCCTTCTCACATTAGTTGAAAACACTTAAAGCTTACCAAGCTTGCAAATACTACAGTGATCCCTTTCATCTATGGATGTGTTATTTGGGGAAGAATATCCATTTTACTCTTAGGCTTGCCACTCCAAATAACAGAAAAATTACAGTTTGTTGACATCTCCCTGTTTCTGAAACAAAGAAAGTCTTTCCCATCACCAAGTGTCTCCTGTGTTTATGTGCTAATTATGTTTCCAGCAGTAAGTGGCCTTGATGCCTCATTACTTCCATCATGTTCCAGGGCAAGATTATGATTTTTTTTTCTTTTTTTCTTTCTCCATATTCTTTTGTGATAACAGCAGGGAAGGGCTGGTTCACAACTTTTAGATTTTTTTTTCTTTTCTGCTGCTCCCAATAAAGAGCCTAAGAGGTTAGATCACCGTGAAAGAAAAGATTTCTCTGAGAGTGATAAACTGCTGCGTGCTGCTTTTCCCCATCATCCTTTTCCATTAAATTCTCTACTACTGGAAATATTTTTCGGAGCCTGCAAAGGAAGTTCTCATGACCAAGGAACCCCAAGGATAGCTTATATTATTTTCATCTTCAATGCATCTTAAATGGTACTTCTTATCATCAGTTCTATTACACAGATTAATACTTGAAGATTGAAGACTTTTTATGTACTGGGATAGGCTTCAAAGTAAAAAAAAAAATGAAAGCAGTTTTTAAGACATATAAATTTGGTGTTTAAAAATGAGCAAATGAACTTTCTGATTTTTCTCTCAGAAAATCAAATCTTATTCTGATTGCAATTTCCAAACAAATTTCTGACTAATATTTTTGCCACTCTTTTTGCACGAGAACATTGTTACCTTTGTATAGCACTACAGTATTTTACTAAATTGCATGATATGTTTTTAGATAGTATGATATAAAACATGTTAATAAAGAATTATCCTAGGTATGAAATTTGAAATAATTTCTAAATTTTTAAAAAAATGACAAAAATGGCATAATTTTAAACCTGTCAGGTTCATTGTAAGCTCCACATGGCAGTCTTACTCTAGCTGGTTGATAAAAATAGTACCAATAGTCTTTATGTCATATGAACCATGCTGTTTAAATATATCAGGTGTTTTAAAGATTTCTGGTTATAGTGAGCTGCTAGTACAGTACTACCATTTTATATTTTGGAGTACTCATATACCCTATCACAGTGTCACTGAGCTTTTCGCTGACCATCTGTGGAATCAGTGCAAATGCTAAGAACAACCAGAAAATTGCTAACTCTGGAGCAAAAGTGGTATATGAGAAAACACAATAAAGAGGGTTAACCAATCACCTAAAATTATACATTCTAGAGTTACATTAAGCGAGAGCACTTTAAAACATTAGAGACCATTCTGAGAAAATACAAAGCAGCATTAAAGAAAAATCTAAACTAAGGTTATAAATTTATATACTCCAAGGATATATCCTTCCCCCATTTTTTATATTTATTTCTTTTGGAAAATTTTTCTTGAATATAACAATTCTCAAAAAACTCCTTCACATAATATTCAACTCCCCTAAGCATGCCCCATTTATGCAGAGCAATTTCTGAGGAGGTGGCCATGATGGTAAAAGAGGATTAAGGGTCCTTTTGATTCTGGTAACGCCTTTCATTTACACAAATCATCTTAAAAATTCACCTAATATGTAGTCTCAATCTGGTACAGTCTGTGACCACTAACCAAGTTATAGTATAATGGAGTATAATGTCTAATGTTCCATGATCATACTTGTCTTGCCAGTGTTAAAAGAGATCATTCAGTGTCTTTTTGTTTCACCATTCCCTTCCCAAATCTTTCCTCCAGCATATTTAAGTAAAAAGGTGACATCTCTTTTGCTAAAAAGGAAGAGTACCTTCCTCTGTCTCTTTTTAATTATAGAAATGTGGGCAGCCTTCATAATATCCAAGACCATCAGGAAGTTAAATTAAATTGTATATACTGACCTAAATCTATCACCCATCTTCGTATTTGGGATGATATTCAACATTTTAATAAATTCATCTGAGTTAAAGTTTCTTCTGAGTCAGCTACTTAGTGTGTAGAGAGCCATTTCATGCCAAGTTCCATCTGTTGGTCTGGCTTGGGGACCTCCCAAATTTGTGACAATATTTCTGGCACCCTTTCCTTGGCTTAATCTTTAAATGGTTGATTCTTCAAAGCTCAGATCAAATCAAAGGCTCAGGCAAGATCAATCTTTCTAATACTTTTGGCCTAAAATGTAGTGTCCCCCTTACCCCTTCTGAAATCAATTCAGTATTCTTGAGATTTTTCTAATGGCCTACCTCAGGGGTTCCCCTGGGAGTGCTGCATCTCATACCTTAGCTGGGAAGCAAGCGGGATATTCTCCTCTTGTCAATCTTGTGAGGTCCTTCTCCATGTAAGAGAAGTATCAGTACCTATGGAATGGTGAGACCTACCCAGAGAGGTTAAGAACAAAATCCCTTGAATTGGTTCCTTTAGGAAAAATCAGAAGTTTCAGAGAGGCTGAAAAATTAAAAATGCATCTTTCACCTCTTTCCTTATTAACTGAATTCTGACGAAATCCAAATCTTAGTAAATGCAGAGGGTTAAAAACACCTTTCAGCCCAATGTATATTTTAAGCAATGAAACCATTTTTTAATGATTTCAGTATTCTGAGGGAAAACTAGAATCCAGAGAAAATTACATCAAATTTGAAATAGCTTTTTAAAAAATTATGCTTAAATTTTGATTCTACAGATTCTTAAACCATACCTGAGAAGGAATCATTTCTTCCCCGCCCCCACCTACATACTGAGCTGACACCTAAACTAATAGTTTAAGGCTCTTCAACATCTAGTCAGAAAGGACTTATAAATTTTACTTTTTTACTATGTCTTAATTTTTTTTTGTTTTGATTTACTGCTTGGAACTGTTTTAATATGTATTGACTGTCTGCAGAGATCTTTGCTGACCCAGCTCTTTAAGATGATGCAGTACTGAAGAAAGCCGATGAGTTCTTCTTTATGAGCTCTGACATATTAATTAGCAAAATGGACTAAAAAGCTTTCCTATTTCTATTTTAATTTCTTACATTCTCAAACACCTGTCTATATAGCTGTAAAACAGGCAAGTCTGTAAAAGTAATGGTTGGCAGTAAGTCCAGACCTTTTCTGAGATAAGTTTATCAATTAATGAGCAAATATTCATTAACAGTCTAGGGGCATATCTCTGTATAGGTGCCTTGCAGCCATTAAGTGTGTGGGATATCTTAACACATTTTACTGGTAAGGAAGCTGAAGTTCAGGGCATTTAAATACTTGTTCTCGCAGCTAGCTAGTATGGGTGAGGTTATCAACCCAGATACTGTGTGGTAAAGCCTATGTTTTGGCCAGTTCATTTTCAGCAGCATGTGCCTAACACTTCAATCCCAGAGACTGAGAAGAACACAGTTCTAGTGAGAAGACATGACACACACTCTGGAATATCCCATAAATTCTTACCTTTTGTAACCTCCAACTGAACAAGAGACACCATAAATATAATTTCTCTAGCAAACAATTGTAACTCAATGAACATGAGAGGGACAATCTAATCTGGTCATTCTTGACATTGTTTCTCTGTATATATATATATACACACACACACACACACGCACAAAAGTATGGGCCAAGTTAAGAGATGTATAAGAGAGAAAACAGGCATGTGATGTGCATGTATTATGTATGAATTACAGCAAATGTGCATGTGATTGGGTGTATCCTTATGGCAGAGGCTGAAAGTTTAATATGCAAGTTGCTAACTTGGCAGACCTTACATTCTGTTCTGAATGCATTGTGTGTAAACTTTATATTTAGAATTTTCAAGTGTGGCCAAAGAAATCTCTAGATCTTTCCAAAGAAATAGAGCTCTTAAAAACATAAGGTGATCAAATAGTCACTTTAATACAAGAGCAATGTGCTATTAAATTACATTTCATAAATTTTGTTGAGTATGCATTTTAAATTTGGAGCACCAACTATGATCATTTTTCATGAGTCTGAATTGGATTACTGCCTTTCTTTTTATTGATATTTTGGATGAGGAACTAAATCTTAGCATTAGTGGGCAGTGGACTTAACCTCTTTCTTTCCTTGTCAGTTGGTTAAGGTAACACTATACAGTTATATTTGGACAAAGATCTTTATTAGGTACTTTCTAAACTTTTGTTATTTGTTATGTTGGAAAACATATAGTTTTAGACACAGGAAATATACACATTCTCACATCCTCCAGCTCAGTTTATGTTTCTATGGGATTCAGGATGTTATTTTAAAAAGTACCAGGGATCCCTGGGTGGCGCAGCGGTTTGGCGCCTGCCTTTGGCCCAGGGCGCGATCCTGGAAACCCCGGATCGAATCCCACGTCAGGCTCCCGGTGCATGGAGCCTGCTTCTCCCTCTGCCTATGTCTCTGCCTCTCTCTCTCTCTCTCTCTATGTGACTATCATAAATAAATAAAATTAAAAAAAAAATTTAAAAAAATAAAAAAATAAAAAAATAAAAATAAAAATAAAAAGTACCAATATGTATAGGATTCTTCCTACAAACTTGATTATAAAGCAACCCCAGTATTTCCTATTTTGTAAAAGGTTACTGAATACTCTGGTCTCTAAAATTCAATGAATCAAACTGAATTAGAAACAAATATATCAGTCTTCTTAGAAATGTGATTCAATTCTTTGCTACTCAAAAAGGTGCAGGTGTGTGCATCTCTGAATTTCATGAGTAAATAGAATCTACATGTTTTTACAAATCAAATTTCAAAATTAATTATTTCAGTTCCACTCATGTTTATTAAATGCCCACTCTGTGACAGGTGTTATATCAAGTGCTGGAGATACAAAGTGACATAAGACATGGTCTCTGTCTGAAAAAATTTTTTTGAAATGTTAGAGGAGAAAGACATATAAATGCCTAATTAAATATTGGTTTGGTACCTTTATGCTAAAGAGTAATAGTGCAGGAGTCTCACAGAGGAAATACTGCTTGATTCTGCTTGGGATTGGGGGATGGCTGTCATATTTCAGAAAGGAAATGCTTTCATAGCAGGATCTGGAAGATAAATAGAAGTTTGAGAAATAAAAAAGGTCAATGAGCTAACACATTTCAGGCATATGGAAAGTTATGACAACTTGAAACATCGTGGTATGTTTACGAAACTATAAGCAATTCAGTGTTGCACAAATGCAAAGTGGAGAGTAACAGATACCAGGTTGAGCCAGTAGGCAGAGATTCAATTATGAGGAACTCCTACCAAATGGAAAAAATGTGAATTTTATCCTACGGGCTCAGAAATCCAAACTGGTTAAAGGAGGGGATGGGCCAATTTTATGTTGTAGTACTATCACTCTGTTGGCTATGATGACTTGAAGGGCAAAAACAAAAACAAAAAAAATCAGGGGGAATAATTAAGAGACTATTGTGATAGTCCTGATAAGAGATGATGTGGCATAAATTCAAGTGAATTACAATGGAAATGGAAAGAAAAGTAAAACATATTTGGAAAATAAAGCTTTGAGGTTTTTTGGTTTTTTTGTTGTTGGTGGTGGTTTTTGTTTTGTTTTGGTTTGGTTTAGTTAAACTTGGTGGATGAGTGAGGAAGAAGATCCAATTTGATTCTCAGTGTATCAGTCAGCTATTGCTACACTGTGCTGCATAACAGAATCAATAGCAGACATTTATTTCTTGATCACTTTGTGCGAGTGGGGATTTGCTGATCTCAAAAGTGTTTGGCTGGGCTTTGCTCCAATCTACAGTTTAGGTCCACATGTTATACATATCTCTTATTGGAACAGTGTTTTCCTGAGGGAAGTATTTTTGATAACAAAAGTGATAGGATGGAAATAGGGTAGATAGAAAGAACCCTTAAGCTATGTGTCAGAGCCATGGAGTATTCAGTCACATGACAGTGAAGGTAGTAGAGAGGAAGGAGAGGCAGGAATAAAGGGAAGTGTGGCAGGATGGCCTGAGCTGGGAAAGAGTAGGGATATGTGAGTAGATGAACATAAACATATGTTTATATGTGAGTAGATGAGCATTGTGCTTGTGGAAGTGAGGAGTAAAGTGGCCACCGAGCCCCTCCCACCCCTGACCTGTGGGATATGGGTGAGAATTAGAAGGCTGCAGGGGAAGCAGATATCTTAGTGGAGAGGTAGACTCCAATTAAGGCTAAAAGACAAGGAAATTTTTCGAGAAGACCTTGAAACTAAAGAGCATCTTGTCAACTATGGAAGGATAGTGGGGACTTAAGAAGGCAAATGAAGGAGTCTGAGATAAGGGGAAAACAAGACAGTGGTCATGTGGAAATATGGCCAGAGTGGTATAAGGGCAAGAGATGACCAGAGGGGTTCCACCTCTTGGAAAATGACTGAGAATGGCAGGAGTGATGGGTCTGGTTTGTTTTCATAATTCTATGGTTGTCAAGAGCATTAATCTTCATTCTTTGGTGAATAGAGGAAAGGCTTGGGCCAGTTTAGACTCAATGGTGGCCTGGATGAATTATTTCCTGTAAAGAGATCATATCTCTGAAGAATGAGAAGATGAAAATTTCCAGGAAAAAATGGTCCCAAGGTTACAGAAGTTTTGAGAAGATGCTCAAGTTTTATTAGGTTTGCAAATTGAGAGGTGGCCATTAATAATCACTTTAGTGGAGCAAATGTTTGCAGACAGAAGAGAAGGGGCAAAATGATGTGGCTTGAGGAGGAATGGGGGTGGAAACAAACACAGGTGATCTTTTTCTTTTCTTTTTCTTTTTTAAAGATCTTATTCATTTGAGAGAGAGAGAGAAAGAAAGAGCATGAGAGGGGAGAGGGGGGAAAGGAAGAAGCAGCTCCCCGCTGAGCCAGGAGTCCGATGTAGGGCTCAATCCCAGGAGATCGTGACCTAAGCCAAAGGCAGATGCTCAACTGACTGAAGCCACCAAAGTGCCCCGTGATCTTTCTAGAAGTTTAATATTAAGAGAAAGAAAAGAGATGTATCTAGAGAAATGTTTTTTTATTGCTCTACTTTATGTTATCCATGAGAAACTGAGCCATGTTTAAAGACTGAGAGGAAAGAGATATTTGTGAGAGAATGAAGAAATGGGAGAGAAGGAATTGTTAAAGGCATAGGATTAAGACTGTAGTGTTACAGCAGTTGGCCTTGAAGAGAATGAGCCAACATTATAGGGAAAGTGGTAGTTATGCATGCGACATTGATGAATTTGTAAGTAGTAGGGCTGAGAAATTAAGGTTGTTAATGTTCTCATCTTGATGATATCCATTACAGGACTGGTCTTAGCTGGCCAAGAAACATAAGAAACACTACAGATAATAGGTAACCTAAATTGAAATCTGTTTAAGTCCTTGAAACAAAATCGGACGAGAGACTATGAAGAGATATATTTATACTTACTCATGCACATGCACACTGCATTCAAGAGTTGGGTTGCAGAGGAGCTATAGCTTTTCCCCAAAACTAAAATGCTGTTTATCTCTTGCAATTACATTTTGAATTCTCTATTTGTGGTAGAATTATAGAATGTTAGGACTAATTAGAGCAGAATATATTTCTAGAACAACGAACTTTTTTTTAAAGAATAGACTGAGGCCTAGAGAGGGAAAGTCACCCCCACCAAAGGCCCAGCTAGTCAATGACAGAAGCAAGGCTCAGATCTGTTAACTTACTTTGGCAATCTCTTGCTTTGTGAATTCCAATATTATTGCTACCAGTTTTGCCTGATTTAATAACCAAGACTATCATTAAAATTCTCAGAATTTGGGGACCTGAGTGGCTCAGTTGGTTAAGTGTCTGCCTTCAACTCAGGTTGTGATCCCAGAGTCCTGGGATCAAGTTCTGGGTCAGGCTCCCTCCTCAGCTTGGAGTCTGCTTCTCCTCTACCCCCACTTGCTCTCTCTCTCTCTCTCAAATAAATAAATAAAATCTTAAAAAAAAAAAAAAAAGAACCCTCAGATCTTCCCCAAATTCAGCATGGATAACAGAAAGAGTAATTTGGCACAAGACTAGTCATTTTCCCTTTAAGCATCTGACATTGAAACCCACCAGGATAGAATAAGCTTCTATATACAAAATTTCATATTGCGTCCCAAGTTTATATAGATTGTCACAAAATCTGTGTTTATGTATAGTTGCTATTTATTATACTTGTTATTATGGTGTTCTGTTTCTTTTTCCCTATAAATATAAATGTACAGGACAAATTATTCTAAGCTCCAGTGGGCATTTGTTGATGTGGTATATTTTGGTATGTATTTTTCCCTATGCCCTTATATATATATCCATATTTGCATCACAAATTCTCAATAACAAAATTCTTTGTTATCCTGTCTCTCTCATTATCCAGAATATGACAGCCTGCCTTTGGAGATAACATTTAACATGCTTAAGTGTGTGTTGATTTAGGCAATTTATAGTTTCTAAAATGTTTTGAATTGTTTGAGCAAGTGAAAAGTAATTTTATAAAGAGAAGAGCATATTTCTATATATGTCAAATTCTTCAAATATGGCTGAACTCTCAAACTTCACCATCCATGGGGAATATGTGTCTTGTACATTTAGAAACAGTGGTTTGGAACTGACAATTCTAATAGTGTTTCTAAATGCTAGAATGAACATCTGCGGTGAAAAATGTTATTAGCTGATTACATGATAGTTGATAAACACAAAGTGAATGTTTGACATCAGCACTGTTCTATGCGCTGAGCACTATCTGTACCCAACTTTGGTTTAGCTCTGCATCCCGACAGGAGTCACAGAAAACAACAAATCACATAAAAAGTACACTAAAATGTCATCATTAGAATATTCCTGTATGAATCTGAATGTACCGTGGGCAAAAACAAATCACATTCTCGAAAGCATGGTAACTGTAAATTTTAACCTACAATATGAGCATTTCCTTTATATTTATCTTTAGCATGGCTTCAGTTAAGTTTTTGCCATGAAACCATTGCAACAAAGTCACTGGACTCTCTGCTTACCAGCTTTAAGAGCAGCCTCTCATGAAGAGCAGTGTTGGAAAGAGCTAGAAGGCTTTACAGTTCCTGCATAATTATTTTAGAAAAGTTTACATTGAGATCTAGAATCTAAAATCACTCTTCTAAGAAAGGGATTTTATGTGTAAATTTGTTGTAGAGGAAAAGACTGAGACTCCGTGACTCCAGTGACCCAAAGGGGTTTTCAACTTTTCTGCAAAAGCTAGTCTACTAATGTTAACTGAATGGCTACTCATTCCAACAGTGGTTTCAATTCTTAAGTTTTCTTCCTAAAAATCAGCCGATGAGGGTACTGGAAGGACAGGTTTAAAACCCAGCCTGGGAAGTTTGGAGATGAGCTCCTGCATCATAGACTACCCAATCTATGTTGAATAATATATGCCAAAGCCTAAATTTTGTCTGTAATATCTGATAAATCGTCAACTAATAGTGAGAAACATTTAGGATATATTGACTTTGATAATGTTGGTATTGCTTTATATCAGATGACTTATGTATATATGTTTGTGTATATACACATTTGAGTTTTATGCCAGTGAGGAAGGGAAACATTTAAAGATGTGTATTTCAAGAAAGGTATTGCCTACTTAAGAAACACTCATTGGTTCCTGTATTTAGGTTCCATGGCCAGGAATAAATTTCAGCACCTTTAACAAGTCATGCCATGCCTTCTATCACCTTCTGCTGGCCTGCCCTTGCAGGCTTGTCTCTGGCTACCATCATCTACCACCCCACCCCATCAGCCTCATCACACATGTTCCTGATTCACGGAGCTATGCACTCTTGCAGGGTTTTTTTGGAGGGCAGGGGAAGGGCAGAGGGAGAGGAAAAATCTGAAGCAGGCTCCATGCTAGGGCTCAGTCTTAAAACCCTGAGATTGTGACCTGAGCCAGAATCAGAAGTTGGATACTTACCAGACTGAGCCACCCAAGTGCCCCGAGACCTACTCACTCACTTTTGTCATCAGACCATATCTTGCTCTTTCATACCTCAGAGGCCCAGCTGAGCTCTGTCCTGAGAAACTTTCTCCACCACCTGCAGGCAAGGATCCCTCCTGGGAGCTAGCCTAGTGTACCTTCAGGTGTCTCTAGACTCCGCTGTTACACTATTTAACTTCTCTCTGCCTTTCTTGGCTTAACCCACACTCATGTTCCATAGCTGGTTAGCCCCCCAAGGTCTCCCACAGATTGTTTTCCATCTCCTTTAATCAGCAGCTGTGGCTTCCTTACAGCATTAAGAATCCCAAGGCCCACCTTTTCTTAAATAGGCAGAACTTGTTTATCTACCACATAAGGGGGAGTAACCAAGGATAAGTCATTTACTAAACCAGTATTTAATGAACACCTGCCATGTGCCAGGCACTGTGCCATGTACCAGATACAAAATTGTGTCGAAGACAGCCTCTGCCACTAAGGTGCTTACGGCTTAGTAGCAGCAATAGGAATGCGAATGGCGAAAGTTCCAGGAGCTTAAGTATAAATGCAAATGCACAGAAGAAGTAACAGTGCTTACCTTTATTGAGAGGGAGGAGATTGAGGGACAAGGGAGGGACTTCTGCTTTATCTACAGGATCCGATTTTTTACATTGAGACTAAGTTTATGTACAAATTTAATAATGAATAATTCGTGGATTGAAAAAATAAAAACATTTTTTAAGCATCGTAAACCTTCACATGCTGAATCTCTTAATGGCAGTGTTTTACACATGGGAGGATGTAGCATGGGGACTGTCACAGGGTGTGTACAGAGGGAAAATGGGAGAAAGCATGGTTTCTGGGACTGAATCCCTGAGTCCTGCTAGGAACCTGCATGAGGCCCAGAAGTATTTCGGGGTGAAGGGCACGGAGAGGGTCTCACCTGTGAGACATCTCGCTGTAGGTTGCCAGAAAAAGTGCCAAAGAGAAAACACCTAAGGAATTTTGACCCTCCCTCCATAGTTTTGGTACCCTACCTGGTAGATGCCTCGTCCTTATAATCCATGTAGTAGGCACCCACACAAACCCATATACCAAAAAAAAGTTTTTTTAAAGGTTCATGATACCCAACTGTGTCCAATAGAAGCAGAATTATAATAATAGGACTAACGTTAAATATGTAAAAATTAAAGAGAAAACTGTATCCCTTCGCCTTCCTAAAATAAGCAAATGCAAATTCATTCCCACTCTATTGATAATTAGAAACCACACACCCACACAAAACAACTTACAAATTCCACCCCATTAAATACAGCAGAGCTGTTTGAAGTTGCCTTTTGAACAAAAACCCTTTTATTAACCAGTCAGTGAAAAAACAAAACAACCCCCCAAAAAAGGTGTATGTCTTTTTAAACCAGGCAAGGCACAACTGCAACAAAAGAGGGGAAGAAAAAGCAGATAGTTTTATAAAATATAATGATATGCCATCAGGGAGTTGTTGGAGGCATTTAGAAATATTGGTGTCAAACTGGTGATAGAGGCTTTTTACTTGCTGTACTGACAGACCAGCAAAAATGCTCCTATTGGCTAGCGTAGTGATATAGTCGTCCATGAACTCTTGTAATGATTTATATGGACAAGTACTTCTTATTTTTTTAAAGTGTGTATCTTTATGAGTGTGTTCTAGTAAAACAGCTTTTCCATATATGGTAGTGCTGCATGCTTCTTAAATAAAATTTTTACATAAAATGGAGGAATGTTTAAAGACTATTGGTAAGAAAATGTAAAATGATGGGTGAGCATGGCAAAATATTATGGAGCAGTGACACAAATTGTGGAAGTTTGGGAAACACCAATCAGTGTTATGTTTCCAGTGGCATTCTGTAGTTTCCATCAGCATGCTTCTTTGCAAAGCTCAAAAAATCTTAGTTTGAGAAAGGTATCTCCACTCTGAGGTCTCTAGGCTATGCGATACGCACAGTCCTCATCCCATTTCCTGTCTGTATGCAAATACCTTCAATTCTGGTTGAACCCTGACTTTTTCAGCAAAAGAAGTGTCCAAAGCTTCAACTATTTCCTACCATGATAACTCCTAATCAAGTTAAGCCTGAATTATATTTTCAAATATTCCTCCAGCAAGCCATCTTATCTGAGGAGGAAACAGAAGAACATAAGAGATCCAGTGGTGCCCTTCCATGTGAAGCCTAGAAAAGTCTTACCAAATGCAGAGTTAGCCTTGACTTTTCTTTACCTATGACATTAATTCAGCAGGAAATCAGGTTGGGATCCATGGGAATACATCCCAAAGCTTTACTTCCCACCCTTGCCCAAACCACCATGACCTCATGCCTTCAGGAGCCTCCTCATCAACGCAGGCTCTGCCGTCCTCTCTATAGTTCCACTCTCCTTGCAGGAGCCAAAGTGGTCTTTGAAAAACATGAATCAAATCAAGTCCCTCAAATGGTTAAAATCCTCCAGTGGCTTCTCATCATTCATAGAAAATAACCCAGATTTCTTACCATGATTTCCAAAGCCTATCTTCCTCTGCTTCGCCTACCTCTCTGACCTCATTCCCACTGCTTCCTCCTCCTTCAGAACACTCGGCCTGTGTTGCCTGCTTCCTGTCTCTGGAACAGGCCAGCTTGTTCTCCCCCCAGGCCCTTTGCATGTGTATTCCCTCTGGTCAGAATAATCTCCCTCCACTTCATGTGGCTGGTTTTTCTTATTCAGTTCTCAGGTCAAATGTTGTTTCCTCAAAGATACCTTCCCTGACCAGTAGAAATGTAAAATAGAAAATAAGCCAGTTTCTACTATTTACTCTATTTCCTAACAGCATAACAGGACGTAATTACAGTCTATAGTAAGAGTGTGCGTGCGTGCGTGTGTGTGTGTGTGTGTGTGTGTGTGTGTGTAGCCTACTATCATCCCTCCCCCTAGAATGTAAGCTCTACAAGGGCAGAGACCTTGAACCCCAGTCCAAGAGCACTGTCGGGCACAAAGCGGGTCCTTTACTCATGTTTGCTAAGTCTTCCTTTGATATGTCTTTTGCATATTTTTACTTTTAAACTTCCCATGTTCTTTATGTGCATGCATTGTCCTAATAAAAAGCTGGATTTTGTTCTTATGTTCTGGCAGTCAGAATTGTGACTGGGAGGTTAGCATATTTACATTTCTTAAGATTACTGGCATATTAAGATTATGTTTATCATCTTATTTTTATATTTAAGCCACCCTTTAATGTCTATTCATCATCTTTCTTATCCTCTGAGGATGAATTCCTATTTTGTTTTGTTTTTACCAACCCACTTTTTTCTTACATTGATTTGGCAATCATACACCACCTTTTTATCATGCATACTTAACAAAATACAGAATTAGTCCACACTAAATTCTTTTCCCAAACAATTACCAGGGCCTTAGAATACATTGGCACTCCTTACTCTCTCCTAATTTCTATACTATTTTCCATTGTCTTTTAGCTTTTGATCCCACAGGTTATATATTAATTTAAATGTTCTTTTATTTAATATTTGTTCAAATTGACCCATATATATACTAATTTCTTTTCTTACTATTCTTCCTTGTATCTCAGACCTTCTTTCCAGGGTCTTTTTCCTTCTTTCTGAAGTATGTCCTTTAAGATACTCCTTTAATGATGGTCTATTGATTACCCTCGTGTTGTTTGACAGAAGATGTCTTGTTCTTGACAACTGGTTGTTTTAGGTACACGCTATTAAGCTGGCAGCGCACTGAACATGTTGTTCTCCTGTCTTATGGCTTCTCCTATGAAAAGCCAGCACTTGGTCTAATTGACATCTCTTTACCAGTGATCAGTCTTTTCCCTCTGGTTACTTTTAAATTCTCTTTGTCTTTGATGTACACTTCCACTACAGTCTAGGTCTTGCTGTCCATT
Organism: Canis lupus familiaris; assembly: GCF_011100685.1. Lineage (NCBI taxonomy): Eukaryota > Metazoa > Chordata > Mammalia > Carnivora > Canidae > Canis > Canis lupus. Next base: position 13,762,111 of record NC_049258.1, read on the forward strand.
TCTTTATATTATCATTCTTGGTAGATGGTGTGGCTCCTATGGCTACATATTAATTTTTTCAGCCACTTCTGGGAAATAATGTCTGTTAATATGCCTCTTCTCCATTCTGTCTTCTCCTTGCAGAACTCTTACCAGATGTATCTTAGACCTTACTCCAGCATGTCTCTTACACACTACTTCATATTTTTCTATCTCCTTCATTCTGTGCTTCATTGTAGGTCATTTTTATAGACCTGTCTTCTAATTCCAGTTTGGTGTCTCAATCTCTTTCATGTCTCTGCTGACTCTCATTCATGGTGACTTTTTTTTATGAATTTGGTAATTTCTGTTTGGGATGTCATATTTGGTTGGATTGAATGTGTGAGAATATTTGAGGCATCCCATTTGTATGTGCTTTCCTCTGAAGAACATTTAGATTTTCTTCTTTTGGAGTCCTAGAGTACTACTAACCTAGGGCCACTTTCATATAATTTCTTGGCTGACAGCTTAATTAATTGGGAGAAAATAAATTTGATTTCATACCTCTAAGAGGACAGCTCTATGGTTGTAAATCCTTAAAGAGAATGGTGACTTTTTAAACTGCTGGGTTTTTTTTTTTTTTTTTTTTTTTACTTAAACTACACAGTAAAGGCAAATTTTTTTGGATTCCCTTTGCTGAGGAAAGTGTACTTAGAGTATGAAGTTATTCAGCTCACTCTTCTGCCAAGGCTGTGGATCCTTTCAAGGATCACTGGATCAAAAGTCTTCTACATTTGACTCTTTCTCCCAGATCCTCTAAGATAGCACCATCATGCTACCTCCCCATGCTTCAGATTCCTAGTATCTGCATTTATTTGAAGGGCAATCTCAACCTGCAAGTTTGGTTACATAGCATCACTCACTTTTGGGTTTTTATCTGTTATATTTTTGTTTGTTGAAAGATTCTGCTTAAGGGTTTCCCTTAATTTCCTATAAGCTCAACAGTGCATTTAGATGTGTATTTGTTTTAGTTTATCTAAGATCTGTTTGTATTTTATCATCAGAATTTTGGCAGTTGCTACATTACTGGAAGTCTAATTGTTTGCTGAATGAATGAATAAATGAATGTTTATCTTTTATTTTTTTAAAAGATTTTATTTATTTGTTTATTCATGACAGACACAGAGAGAGAGGCAGAGACACAGGCAGAGGGACAGGCAGAGGGAGAAGCAGGCTCCATGCAGGGAGCCTGACATGGGACTCAATTCCGGGTCTCCATTGTCACACCCCTGGCTGAATGTGGCACTAAACCGCTGAACCACCGGGGCTGCCTGAATGTTTATCTTTTATAAATTCAAATTAACTGTTGGGTCCAATATAGATTGGAACACACATTAAACCAGATATGGTTTTTATCTCAGTAGGTCTGGATTACCTTTGACAAGACAAACCAACTTAAAATATTTCTTAGAAATGTATGGAAAGACCATAGGAATAAAGTGGGGGATGGTGTCCATCATGTGCTGAGAAAGTTTGAAATGGAAAATTTCCCTCAGTAAGGAATCACATAGTAAAAAGTTCTGGTTATATTTGTAGTTACAAGCTATGGTTTATTATTCTGTCTAGAGATTCTTATAATGATTCATTGTTCTAGGAAGAAATAAAATAGAGTTCACAAAGGAGCTTTTATCAGATTATAATGTACCCTGCCATAAAGGGGGGAAGAAGAGGCTTATCTGGCGATTTGTTGTCACTGCATACATGAGCCATGGATCAGATGCTCATTAGAATTCTTTCTGAACCTCTGGAATGCCCTTCAGATGGAATTCCTTGTCATGACCACACCCAGAGAATAGTACATGAGAAGGCTGTTTGATAGGTCCTCTAGGTACTAAAACAAATCAAAACCAGCCCTGTTCATTCTGACAATAGCTGTCTTCCCATATGTTCTCCTTTTTGCACCAAATGCTCTTTGTTTTTGTTCTTTCTGAAGACCAGAAATTCTGATACTTCCACAGAATTTTTACGTAACTTATCAGTCATGCAAGACTCAAGTTGCCATAGCATAGGTGATGAGATTGGCCGATGGAATGACAAGAGAATTTGGATGAAGTCAGCCCACAATCATATCACAGAAGAGCTATCTTTGCTATTGGAGCCTAAAGGATCAAGGAAACCCTATTAGTTCTCTGGAATGAAAGTACTAGGTTGGTCAGTTTTCGAAAAACAGATGATGTGTTACTTGTCTGTAGCAGCTGACTTTTATTTACTTTTCTTTTTTTTCTCTGTGCCTTTTCATACTTTGTTTCTATGAATTAGAATTTCTGGGAATGGCATGCAGGCTGGTATGGCACATACAATACCCTTGGCTCCTCAGAGGTCATGAATTTGGATCATTTCCCAGATTATACATCTGCCCCTGTAGCTTGCATTTCAGAGCATATGGCTGTGGCAGAGGGGGCAGATTAGAAATCATCTCTGTAATGCTTCCAAAGCATAAGAAAGAGGAAGTTCCTTTCATCTGGTCATAAAGTTGTTACCTGAGTGTTAAAAGGGTATGGGTAAAACTGTTTTCTTGTGAATTGTTTTCAGTAAGTTAAAATGCAATGAATGCATTGCAGTCATAGAAGCCATACTAAGTACTATGTAGTAAGAATACACAATATGGAAAATCCTGACCTCTATCATTAGAGAACTCACATGCCATTTGAAAAGACTATAGCAACACCTGTAAGGAGGGGCAACATGGAATGGCCCATTTATTGCTTTACCCTGTAATGATCTTTCAAGTGCTGACAAAAATTTTCCTTAAAAATATGACTTCTGTGTGCAGATACTTAATGGAGTAATCAGTTCATTTCAGCAAATATCATCCACTAGGGTTTCTTTTGAAATTGTAAAAATGTAAGATTCTGGAACTACAGAATGCTACCAAAAGGCAACCTAGGGCTAAGTTGGGTCTTGGGGTTGCTATCCAGCTTCTGAGAAGGAATAGTTTATGGATTGGGGGAAATATCAAGAGTAAAACAAAATGAAGGAAAAGAGGTGGATATTAGAGAAGTAGATATATCATTCCCTCTCCTAAGCTAACCTGTCACTTGTGTTCTGAATTCCTCCGCAACTATTTTTTCTTCCTTCTTCAATCAATTAGTGTTTCTTTCTCTTCCATCTTCATATTCTTCATCACCATTGGCTTTTTCCTTTAATCCAAGGAGGAATAATCAAGGGGAAAAAGATGGTGGGGTGGAAGTGGTGGGAGTATCTGGAAGCAGAGAATAATGAAGGAAGGGAGGGAGGTCTAAGCAGAAGCAGTGGATAATAGTAAGTGCAGACAGGAACTATGTCCTCGAGGCTTTTTTCCCTTGCTAAGGAGTTTCACTTTATCATTTAAATAGCAGGTAGAATGGCCATGTTAAAATAAATATTGAACCATGTCATTTTCCTTCCTTGAAGCCTTTAGCATGAAACAACTAGATAACCACATGCAAAATGAAAAAGAAAGAAAGAAAGAAAGAAAGAAAGAAAGAAAGAAAGAAAGAAAGAAAGAAAGAGAAAGAAAGAAAAAGGAAAAGAACTTCCATCTGTACCTTATACTACATAAGAAATTCAGAATGGTTTGGAGAGCTAAATGTAAGAGCTAAAACTATAAAACTTCTAGAAAAAAAATAGAAGACATTTTAGTGATAGTGGATTAAGCAGAACTTTTTCTAAGACACAAAAACAATGAAATATAAAAGAAAAAAAAGTCAAATTAGGCTTTACCAAAATGAGAATGTTTTCTGTTCAAAAGATGCTGTTGAGAAATGAAAATACAAGCCACAACTAGGAAAATATTTGAAAAAGGTCTGTATAGAATATATAAAATTTCTGAACCCAAAGAACACTGATGTTTAAGCACAAGCAAAGGTTCCACTAGACTACTAAGTTATTTTAGATAAGCAGCAACAAGAGATTGAAGAAAAGAGATTGAAGAAGATTGTTAGAATAGGATAAAATCAGTAGAAGATTTATGAAGATGTTGCAGAGATGGAGTATACAAGACTTGAGAATTTCTTATATTTGGGGACAAGAGATGGAGGTACCCCAAACCTTCCTAACATCCTAATTATAAGGAAGGGGCATTTGAAAATATGAGTCTGGAACTTAAGAGAAAGGTCAAGGTTAACAATGTAGATTTAGAAGCCATCTGCATAGAGGTGACAGTTGAATCTTGGATTTGTTCACAAGACTGCACAGATTAAATTAAGTAATAATTCTTTAAAAGAGTTAAGAGCCATTAATTCATTTGGTTAACTAAAAGCCTAAGATGAAGGCAAAGGCAGTTACTGGAGTTAATGATCAATCTCATTTTTGCTATTATCATGTTCAGTGGCTTGAAATGACTAGGATTTTTCTCTGAAAATTAGCAGCTGAGTGGAAATGCAAAATTCCAAGCAGTTACAAATTTTTAATACCAAGTTAAATCAACTTACATTTTTATATTCACAAAGGATCTTAAACACATAAATGAAATGTTTGTTCATATTTCTAAATATTAGTGGGATAGAAGTCATTTTGCCGTGTAGTCTGTACTGATTTTGCCAATATAGCCCTGTGTTTTCTTTGAAAATGCAATTATATACTTACCATATTATAGTCATCTGTTTTTTGATCAACTGACAACAGTCAGCTTATACACATACTTCCACTCAGTAAAACTAAATTTGAATGAATTTAAACTTCCTAAAGTAGCTCATGATACAAAAAAACTGTTCTTTTTTTCCAGTTTTCATCTTCAGTGATAAACAGGCAGATTTTCTCACTTTTGGAATTATATTTTTTCGCACATACATAGAAGGTACAGGTTTGCAAAGAGTGACTTTGTTATACCTATTACCAAATAGTAACTCATATTACCCACATGTAAAATCATGTGTTTTAGTGTGCTTGCCCATGATGCTTGTGTTTGCTGGTATTAATGCTAAAGTTTTTACAAAAATTATTCTAAGCGTTGCTGTCCTCAGAACAAGCAGGAAGAAATATGTCAACCTTGAAACTGGGTGGAGACAGCACCAAAGGCTTACTCCAAGATAAATTAATATTTTATATTTTCTTAGTCTTAGACCAAAGGCTTCCAAGAATGAGCATAACACATGTATTTACATGTGGCCTTTGGGGAACATTGGAGTGGTACACAGAATAGATGCGCTTTCAAGAGTGAACATCTGATATTCAGTCTCTAAATGTTAGTAACGATCTGGAATATTTACTTTTGAAATTAATGTGAAGAGTTCTGCAGCTTTTCCTTCATTGAGGTTTGATGTGCTTATGTAAATATGACTTTACTTTTCTGCCTACCAATGGGATAAATTCCAATATGTGCAGATTAGGGTGGAATCTCAGATGCTTTTTGATACATTATTTTCAATATTGCCACTGACATTGAGATTTCACTGAAGAGATATTCATGCAGGGGAGTTACGTAGATGTCACTTTTCTTTGTTTTATTCTGAAAAAGGAGAAAAAAAAATCTCTTCCAAGGAAACCTTGATAACAAGAGAGAAATTTTTTTTTAAATTAACATCCAGTGCTCTTTTTAGCACCGGATATTGATTAATTAAAATAGGTACAAGTCACATGCTAGTATAGAAAATTAAGAGATAGTCAAGTATTTGGATTTTTCCACAAGTGAACTCTATCAATATGCATTTATTAAGGTAAACAGGCTGTCAGCTAACTCTTAGAAATCCTCTGTTCACACAGATTTTTGTCATTTGGGACTTCGCCAATGAACTAAAACGTAAATCTTAAGAGAAGGCCTTTTGATTTTTATTCCAAGCAACTTGCACATCCTATAAGGCATCAATCAGAAGACTCATTAGAAACATCACAGCAAGAAATTAAAATGTTTTTTTATACCAAGATTATAGCACTATATTCTTGAAGGCTCTTATCTGAATATTTGCCTTTTAGACTTCCATTTCAAGGAAGGAAAAGTAATTTTTGATTAAATGTCTATTGATTTACTGTCTCCCAGACTCACCAAATAGAGTTTATCTAAGACTAAAATGCAGTTACCTCTAGAATAAATTTTGGCAGCTGAAATGGAATTTGGCAACTATTTAACTGGGCAGAGAAAATTCACTGAATTTAGAACAAGAAATAAGTGAACACTACTTTATCTCTTTCAAGATGTAGTGATATTTAAAGGAGGGATAATATTGAGATGGCAACCCAATATAATAAATAAATGAAAATGAATTTAATTTTTTAGCTCACAATTCCATTCAATATTGTTGGTCAAATAATTATTGGCACCCTTATTGGTGTGGTAAGGAACTTGTTCCTTAGTAATTTCCCTAGAAGCACATTTGCTAATTATTTCCAGCACTGAAAGAGAGTTAATATATGGGAGGTCCTTTGTATAGCACCTAGAACAAAGTAACTTTTCAATAAATGCTGGTGTGTCCTGTGGTTTTTGTTGCAATTTTCTGTCTCAGCCTCTCTTCCTTCACCCTTCTCCTTTATTTCACTCTAATTTCAAGTACGATTTTGGCTTACCTAGATTTTTTAACTGATTTTGTTCCTTTGGCAATAAAAGCATTCTTTTCAATATCTTGCCCTATTTCAGTCATCACTGAGGAAAGAGGAAGAGATGGGCAATGATGGTGCTCTCCTTGCAGACTTATCTCACATGTATGGTTTTCAGAATCAGGCTGAAGGACTGTAAGTGATTTTCAATAAGACACGCCACTTTTCAGGCTTGTTGAATTGCCCAAACAACAGGGCTAACAGGGATATTAAAAGCATTTTCAACAAAAAGAATCCCATCCTTAATCTTAAAGACACTAAAAAAAGAAGAAAAGACATTTTTCTCACAAGATTTAGAATATCTACAGTTCTTTTTCTAGAGTTTGTTTTTGGTTTTTGTTTTTAGGGGGAGTTTTGTTTTTTACTAAAATCTAAGCTAATCTAACTCATTTTGAACATTTACTAATGCATACCATGGATTTTCAAAGGTGGTAATTCATTCTAAGTTCCCCTTGTTCTTGGTTTTTTTTTATATAATTTCAATAATATTTCTCTATGTCAGTCAACACTGATAACAGAACTCCTTTAACATTTATACACTCATGCAAATTATGACATTAAGTAGTAATTCTTGACTTTTGGCTATGTCCTGATATTGCCTGAGACCCCATGAAGATGCCCAAAAGAAGTAATACATAGGATTAGATGACTTTTCAGAGAAGGCAAAACTTATATGTATGAGACAATTAAGAACAAGTGATTTATAAATACTAAGCTCTGAAATAGAAAATGCCAGATTCTGTGACACAGACAACAGGGCAGCAGGGCTTAGAGATGGTCAAGATCGCGTGGGCTGTATTCATCAAGGAAGGATTTGGCCTGAGCTTTGAAGGATTGGTTGGATTTGGATCACTGTAGAGGAGAGGGGAAGGCATATTCCAGGCAGCAGGGAAAGCAAGAGCAAGCTCCGAAGTAGAAATGTCATGCAAATGTCATAGTATGCCCTAATTTTAATGATTCTGCAGTCCTGTGAGGTGACTTTGATCTCACTGTAATTTATATCTGCAGCAAAAGATTCCTGTTTAGTTGCTGGCTTCATTTAAAGAGAAGAAAGATTGAAATGTGGATCCTGAAAAAAATACATTTATAACAAATAACTATAGTAAATAAAAATAGGAAAAAAAAAGCTGAAATTTCAGTTTCTAGCTATTCTAAGGCTGTTCTTTAATCTGGAGCTTGGTTTTAAGAAGGCAGAATTATTAGGGCAGCATAAAACAACTCAAACATTCAAGATAACTAATCTAATCTCTAAACAAGAAGAAGGATGTTTTTTCTTAATACTGTAATAAAAAAAACTGCCGTCATATTTTATGTGGCACCAACTCTGTTATTAATCAAACTCTTTTAAGGCTAAACTGCAGCCCTGCTCGCATCCCAGGGCCTTTAGTGAGTGAGCCTGAGCGAGCATAACCATCATTCAACTCCTTGACTCCTCCAGTGAGAAAGAATGCTGACACCAAAATGCTGTAGAGTCAACTGCAAGAACTCATTAATACTGCACCCAAGTAGGAACTGCTGATCATCAGGGATTTGATCACAAAGTAAATTAGAGGTTGTGCATCACTATGTCTTGTGACGAATACACATTAGTAAAAGTAAATAAGCATGAAGACAAGCTGATTAAGGCCTGCTTCTATAATTGGTTCTTGAAAACACTTTATTCTAATAGATTAGGGGGAAAACGAACATCAACTTGGAAATCACATTGGCTCTGTTATAACACCAAAGAGATGGACCGTTTGAGGTTTGTGGTAAAAGACCCTCACCGAAGCCAGTATCGATTCACATTACTGATCAGCACTCTTCAGCTGCCGTACTTTTCCAGGTGTTAAAAATGTAGTGGGAAAATAAGAGGGAGAAAATTGAGTTTCAAGTACATAGAAACATTTGATTTGAAATGAGGCAGAAAGAACCTTGTACTCTAATGTCACTGGTGTTCTAAGGTAGTGATTTGCAGATAAAAAAAAAAAGTGAAGACATAAAAATACAGGTCTGCAGTAGTTTAAAATTTACTTCTGAGATCTATGACCAGTCCAAACTAAGTTGAAAAATAAAACAATGGATAGTTCTGAGAAAAACAGGAGACGTTTGGCAAAAGAAAAGACTTCTTGACTCTTGGGGGAAGATTTTGAAGTGAGTGAAGTTTTTTCATATGATGCTGACTGAAGTACAAGTTGTAAGAGAAGAAATCATATCATTTTAATGACCTCATTAATGACTCACTGGTGGACTGGAATTTCTCAAAAGGAAGAAAATGTACCATTCTCGTGTAAAAGATACACTCAAGTATGAGTTTCCAAGCAAGTGGTTCACCATATTAAAGTAAGTATAAATCACCCAGCTTCGGAAGATCTGTGAGGTGGTAAAAGCAGATATTATTCCACTTTATAAATGAGGAAATTGAAATGTTAATGCAAATAGGAAGGGACAGAGTCTAAATTTGAACCTGAGTCACGTTCAACCGTATTTTTAACGCATAAATCACTCAAAACTCTTAGAACTTTTGTATTTGACTTCTTATAAACAGGGTAGATAAATTTCTACCTAAACAGAAATTCATTCTATTATAATTTCTCATTCTTCAGAGTTAAGTTCTCAATGATTGAAGGTCTCTTGAGTGTCTTTAAATATCATTTAGATTTTGGTAGTAAAAATTTGTTGGTATTTAATTCTGTAGAGATAATGGCAGCTTTCTATAACCAAACAGAAGCCAGGGGGGGCTTTCTCAGGTAATGCTTCATGAGTAAGGAGAGAAAAAGCAATATTGGCACCTTGTTAGAATTTCTAAGAACTTTCATGTTCAGGAATTTATATTCAGGAATTTCATTGATTTTTTTTAAGTTTCCCCAGGGGCAATTGAGCTCCTGGACCGCTGATTCTCAAAACCAAAGTCATACCTGACAAACAAAAATGTATTACTCTGTGACAAGGTATAATTAGTAATTTCCCTCTGAACTGGAATAGTCATTTTAGCTGTCAGAAATATTTTTTTCCTAGTAAGAAAATTCACTTGCAAAACCAAATTAAGATCTGAAGGATACTCACGGAGTTCAGCAAGCAAGGGAATTGGATTACCTGAAAGGAAGCTATATGCCTCTCCACTATTGGAATGTACCAGAGACTAAATGTTTTCTTTTTTTTTTTTTAGTTTTTTATTTTATTTTATTTATTTATGATAGGCACACAGTGAGAGAGAGAGAGGCAGAGACATAGGCAGAGGGAGAAGCAGGCCCCATGCACCGGGAGCCCGACGTGGGATTCGATCCCGGGTCTCCAGGATCGCGCCCTGGGCCAAAGGCAGGCGCTAAACCACTGCGCCACCCAGGGATCCCGACTAAATGTTTTCTAGTGATTTCTCCTGATACTCTCAACAATTTCCTAATTCACAAATGACAGTATAACATGTAATTTTTCCCCCTGAAATAGAGGAAATAATAACTGATGGTTTTAAGGGACATCTTTAGACCCTTCAGATAATATTTTAAGTATAGGACTAAATTCATAATACTATCTGTGTCAGGAATGCTCTAGGCTACAAATAATAGGAAACTCTACTATTGGTAACATAAAACAGTAGGGTTTATGGTTGTGACATAATGAGTAGTCTAATAAAGGTCCCTACTAGCAGGGAAGTGAACAAGAGAGCTCAGGGGATATTAGATCCATTGACTGTTTCTGATTCTCTTGGCTTCTCGCTCTTAACAGCCAGCTTGTGGGCAGCTTTGGCTATGAGGCCCATGGTGAAAATAGGAGAGAAAAAGTACTACTGTTTTCTGTCTTATCAGTAAAAGCTAAGGCCTTCAGCAAGAAGGCTCCAGCCCCTTCCGCACATATCTCATTGCCCCCAATTGGCTCATTGCCAACCCTGACAGCAAAGGCTTGGAAGTATTTGATTTTCTAGCCTCTATTCTGGAGGCTAGGAAAGAAAAGGTGGTTGGGAATGGGGATGGGGTAAGCAATCAACAATGACTGCCATGCCACAAAGAATAAATAAATCCTGCTGACAAAATAAACTTTACCATGTATCACATCACCCCATTCCAGTTGGAGCATTCACTATGAGCTTACCCAGATCTAGAAAATGACTTCCAATATATCCAAAGACAAGCACAGAAAATTTATCCTCCCAAAGATATCAGAACCTGGACTTTGTGCCAGGTGCACTTTCTGCAAAGTGATTCAGATTCATGCCTCAGCAAAATATCAGATTGCTTCCAGACAAGGATCTTCAGAGTCACTTGAGAATATATGAAGCTCTAGTGTCAAACATTTGCTGCAGAGAGTATAGGAAACCCTCATACTCCTCACGTTTGAGAAATTTCATGCATGAAGAAAAGGCACTGGCAAGTAATAGTAATTGAATAATTGATTGTTCAACTTTTAATTATTGGCATATAAGTAAATATGCCAATAACTATATGTATATACAACTATAAAAATATTATTATTAACTACATATGATAATATATGCACACACACACATAATTTTGATATTTGGAAGCAACTCACACATCCTTGCCATGGTTGCCTATTATTTCCTTAAAAGGCCCCCAAACGTACACCAGGAACTCTAGGTTGGAAACCACCATTCCCAGGTTTCCAATGAGGCTCCCACATCACATTTGAAAGAAAACATTGTATTGATGTTAATGAAGCTTACCATAGCGATCATTTTACAATATATACAAATGTTGGACTGTGAAACTAATGTTGTACGTTAATTATCTCAATTTAAAAAAGACATTGTATCAGACGTAAAAGTCATTTCATCATGTTAGCCACATTTTAACAGCATACTAGCTCCTATAATAAGATTAGTAAAAGATGCTGTATTTCATCTTATTTTCTGAATGAAGATAAAAGGTTTGATTCCTGTAAATTTTTGCTTAATTTGATTTCTCAGAATTCAATACTGCAATATATATTTTACCACTCTCATCCATTTCCTTTGATAGTCCTATTTCAGATCAGCTGTCCCCTCATCCCTATAATTATTTTCCCGCATAGTTCTATTTGTATCTGATAGGCCATACTTGCCATAAGTAAATGGCACCAATAGCTGGTGTTAAAATGTGTGGACTTTAGTATACTGTATAGTAGAACCATTAAATATTTATGATTAGTTGTTTTATCAGTTAAGATATGTTTGGCTGCAAGTAATAGATCATTGATGACAGTGGTTTCTCTGAAAAAGTGCTAATTTTTCTCAGGCACAGGATGGACAGAAGCAGGCAGACCAGGGTTGGTACATGTGCTCAAAGAAGTCATCAAAGCACCAGCCTTCTCCTGTCTCCTTGCTTCTCCATCCATAACCACGTGACTTTCAATCTCACGTCTGCAAGATGGCTGATGCCCCTTCCTGTTCTGGGCAGGAAGATGGAGGATAGATGGAAGGCAAAAGGCATAAGACATACCAGCTGATTCTTCCCCTTTTATCTGGAAAACAGTAGCTTTTCAGAGACTGACTTCAGATACTTTGTTTACATCTTAATTATTTAATGCCATCCTACTAACGGAGAACTGTGAGACTATACCAGGATGAACATTTTTAACTAGTATTTTGATTCCTTGAACAAAATCAGGATTTTCTTGTTTATAAGTTTGTTTGTTTGTTTATGTAAGTAATCTCTACCCCCAACATGGAACTCAAACTCATGACCTCTAGATCAAGAGGTACATGCTCTTCGACTGAGCGAGCTAGGCACCCCAGGATTTTCCTGGAAGAAGGTGGAAAAAGATGTGAATAGATAACAAACAGGTATATATAAAACAGATGAGTGAACCAAATAAAAACTGTCCCCTTTATTATATATCAGTTTTCCCTTAAATTTAACTTAAAATGCCTGAAGTCATTAAAAATAAAGCAGTTCTGCAATGTAGATAATCAAAAATCATCTATTAACTAGTTCAGTGTTCTCTGAACAGCAACTAACACATACATTCCAGGAACATAATGAATATTAAATTAAATTGTGTTGATTGCTTCAATGATTTTCCTTAACGTAAATTTTCACTTTAACAGTTGCAACTAACTATTCATATATACAATCAAACTCTCAATTACCAAAGGGTGAATTCTCTAAATTCTCATTATTGTTGGGAAATCTGACTTCCCATTTCTTCTGTGCATTGTCACCTAGTGGAAAGATTTTACCCTTTCTTAATTAACTCTGCTGCTTCTCGCTGTAGCAAAGTAAGGTTTGAGTGGAAGTGAATGTTAGTTACTTCTTACACCTTCACAGGTCAGCTTCTGTAAAGAGTCTCTTTCCCATCATTTCCTCCTCCTCCAGTAAAAGTATGAACCCACAAACAGTTATCTAAAGAAGCTACTCTAAGGCCAGTCTTGATCTTGGCTATGAATCAAGGTGAGAAATATGGAGTAAAACTATAAAATATAAAATGCATTTGCCTAAGAATTTACCAACTCCTCCTAAATCAAGGATTCACTTCTTACTTGAAATGAGGTTTATAGTTTGGAAGAAACTCCGTTTGTTCATTCAGTCAGGCATATATTCGTTTGACAAACACCTGTTAAATCCCTACTATATGCTATACATCATGGTGAACTCACAATGTATATCATCACACTGTATTCTGCAGCCAAACCAAATAATTTTTGTAAAAGTAGTTTGAAAAAAGTGTTACTTTGATAAGTTACCTGTGTGCTTTATTTGTTTGTTGTTGTTGCTAACAAACAAAGAGGTTGTAGCTCTTTGGCGGGGATGGAAGGGAGTTATTCATGTAGATCACAGGTGAGTCATGTGAATGGTCTCCCAGGGGCTACATAGCAACCACAGGAGTGTATGTAGTTACTCTGGTTACTTTAGTGCACATTTGAGGATCAGTTCCTGCTTTGTGTTATCCATATTGTTAGCTTAGATCATCTAGATTTGATAAATAAGGGGTTGTTGTCTTGTTTTGCTTTAGCCATTTTTTCCCTCATAACTTAGTATTGCCTTGAATTTCCATAAACATTAAATTCTCTTAATATTATGTTCTTTATTCTCTTATAAATAGACAACATGTCCATATGCTTTTGCTACAGCACATTGGGATTATGATATGGTATAAACTTCAGACTTAAAAAATGTATAGGAATTGGGATCTCTGGGTGGCTCAGCGGTTGAGCGTCTACCTTTGGCTCAGGGCATGATCCTGGAGTCCGGGATCAAGTCTCACATTGGGCTTCTTACAGGGAGCCTGCTTCTCCCTCTGCCTGTGTCTCTGCCTATCTCTCTCTCTCTCTCTCTCTCTCTCTCTCTCCCTCTCCCTCTGTATCTCTCATGAATAAATAAAGTCTTTAAAAAATGTGTAGGAATATTGGCCAACTGATTTAATTCCCTGTTATATAGAGGAAAATATTCCATTCTTCAGGCCTGTTCAGAAACTTATATTGCAATTACTTTTAAGGTTACTGAGAAAAATAACTAGCCATCTTGTTCACTCTCGTGCGAACTCTTTACAATATTTATTATTAAGCAAGTGTATGGTATATCCCATTGGTTTTCCTTTTTCTCCTTTTCCTATATTCTTTAGTTTTTATAATTTACTTTAGTAGTGGTGACTTAAAAAGAATAATTTCTACTTAATTTCTTTCTGAAATTAGGTAGGAATCTGCATCAGTGTATCTTTGACTTTTCCATTACACCTTTTCTTAAATATAGCATTTGTTTTCAATTAGTGCCAAATGCAAAATTTATTATGGCAACTTTTCAGTCTTCTTTAGGAATCATTACGTTTACAGATGATCCATAGCATTTTCTCTTGTTGCCTTCTCAATAAGTGTCTTTAAAATGTATGTCTTAAGGTTACTTTTGTAATTTAAACTATTTAAACAATCTATGGTAAACTGTAGAAATATCAGTTCACTACACATTCTTTTAATATTTTAAAAGCAGTTCCCATCGTTATCATTCCTTCAATTTTTATCCCTTATCATGGACTTGCATGTTGTTTCAAAGGGCTTTTCATTTTAGTCTCCATTTGCTTCTAGATTTCAAGCTGCTTGTATATCTTTTGAATACACATTTAAACACAGGAGGAAAAAAAATGTGAGTAATGCTTGCTAACTGTGGCATGATTGCAACTTGTTTGAGAAGGAAATGAATAAAGAGGTAATATAAAATCACAAATCAACCCCAAGGCCCAGTGTTAGGCTGCTTTCAGTACCCTATTAGAAAGGAAAAATCTCTTGAGTTTCACAGATTAACAAAAACTTCCTTGTATTTACCATGCACTGAAAATACAATTAACAATGTGTATGGGGAGAAGATAGATAATGAAAAGAGAAATTAGTCTCTGAAAAGCACATTCCAATGAGGCCATGAAATACAAGTTCATATGTCTTACTCAAAATATTTAAGAGATCCAATGATAAAAATCAGGAGCCACCTGCCTCTTTAGATTACCCTAAAGAGGTGATTGTGTTTTCATAATAGTATTTTAAAAATCAGGGGCTGTCATTGTTTTTAATCTTGAATTCTATATTTTGGTGGCTATAGACAAAAAGTTTGGTTAGATGTTCTTAGGAGAGAAGAAGTTCAAGTTTTTCCTATCGATTCAGTTGTTCAAATACTATGGAAGAGTGCTCACAATGGTTAGAAGAATGGTAGTAAAAGCCACAATCTCAGGTGTGTTAGTAATGTTGCATCATTTAGTCTGAGAAATCTATTAAGAGAGAGTCTTGACACAAATAACAGAAGCCATTGCCTGTTGAGGTTTTCTCTCCTGAAAATGTGTCATGTCCACAATAAACTGTATGCAGCATACATTAATTTTTTACTCAAGGAAGTCCTCTTTGAAAGGACCGGGGGGCAGTGGAAATCAGAGTGGGAGAGCGTGGAGCAGCCTCATTCCACCCGCCATTCCTTCCCTTTGTGGTGAGCCAGCAGGATGTCTGGTGCTGGGAGAGCTTTGCCAAACAACCTAGAGAGAAAATACACCTTCTGACAAGGTAGTTAAATCTCAAAGACCTCCAGTTCTTTGCTGTTTATGCAGGATTTGTGGTATTTTCCTTTCTCTTTTCTTATTCATCCCTGTTCAAAGAAGGGACAAAAAGACCTGGTGGAAAGCTTCACCAAGAAAAGGCTTTTTGAAAGAACTTGAAAGAAGACAAAGGAGTCCAGCAAAGCATTACTGGGGAGGAGTTGAGGGAAGGAGTTTGCCAGGAAAGAGCAAGAGCTGGGCCTGAGTTAGTGAGGGGTGAGGGCAGGAGGCAGCACCTACCAGCACACAAATGGCCTCTCTTGGTCATATTAGGAGTGTGTCTTCTAGGACTGCACAAGGTTCTAGACTGTGGCTTGTAGCAGTTACCGGTCAACATCTACATAGAGCTTCTGCCTCTGAGCTCCATGTGAAATTTCTGACAGGAGAAGACTGAAGAGCTCTGACTGGTAGGAAGTTTGCCATCCTGATACAGAGACCTGTGGATTGGTGGTTAAGGTGCATGACTGTCACTGGCGGTCAGCCCTGGGTTTGTCCCGGTTCCACAGCTGCTTCAGTGTGTCATTCTAAGCCTCAGCCTCTTCAGCTTTAAGCCATGGATAATAATAGTATCAGTGTCATGGGTGAAGAGTTTTAGAATTGAGGACAACCTCCACACACGGTCACTGTTACCAGAGTTGAGTGATCTGCATATTTGCGACAACGGGGAGACGGTGAACTAAGAATCCATGCTGTGAGCAATCGAGAGAGGCGATCTTTGAGACCACAGTCAGGAAGGTTTGATTAATCAGTCAAACAACAAGTAGTTATTGAGAGTCCACTATGCTGGCCATTGATACAAAGGTGACCATGTCTTGTCCCTGTCTTCAAAGAGCTTAGAGTGTAG
This sequence comes from Canis lupus familiaris, assembly GCF_011100685.1. Classification (NCBI taxonomy): domain Eukaryota; kingdom Metazoa; phylum Chordata; class Mammalia; order Carnivora; family Canidae; genus Canis; species Canis lupus. Next base: position 13,778,468 of record NC_049258.1, read on the forward strand.
TAAGGAAAACAGATACATACACAGTGTACGAAGTGATGCATAATTCTGCTGCTCTATGCTGTGTTCTAGATCACTGAACCTGGAGAAACAGTCCTTGAGTTCAAATCCCAGCTCTGTTGCTTACTGGCTGTGTGACCTTGGACAAGATACTAACCTCTCTGTGCTTAAGTTTCTTGCTATATTAGTGACAGTAATAATAGCACGTGAGTTCAAGAGTCAAGGTGAGGATAAATCTTGTGAAAACTGAATTGTGCTTAAAATAATGCTTAGCATTCAGTAAATTCTAGTGATGACATGGGAACAGGAATGAGAAACCTGCTCACTGTCTTCTCCGTCCTTTCTTTTTTATCATAAAGGTGATCAGGAAAGGCTTGCCAGTGGGAGTGGCATCTAAGAAAGTAAAGTTGAGGAAGAGCTGGCGGGAGAGGAGAGAAGAGAATCCGAGAGAGAGAGACAGAGAGACAGAGACAGAGAGGAAGAAGGGGGAGGCATGTGCAAAGTCCCAAAGCGGGGAGCTGGCTTATGGAAGTGCAGCAACTAGTTCAGAATGGCTACAAGTTGGAAAAATGGGGAAGAGCAAAGCAAGGAGAAGAGTGGCGAGGTGAGATGTGTGGGAGAGGCAGATCAGGAAGTGCTTTGCAAACCATCCTAAGTAGTTCGAGCTTCCTGCCAAAAAGTGGGGAGCCTGGCAGCATAATATGATCAAATTATCAGAAATCCTGGAAACAGATGCCCAGAGGGAGCATGTGAATGACTAAAGACAGCATGGAGCCAAGGGTTAAATCTTGGAGAAGGCCCGTGTTGGGGGAAGAGGGGAAGACAGTAACGGAGCCTGAGGAGGGGACACACGGGGAGAAGACCCAGGTAGCTCCCAGCCTGGCCTCCTGGCCGCGTTGGGAGGATAGGGTTTCATCCAGAAGGGGTGAAGGAGAGTATGGAGCACTGCGGGGAGATCAAACAAAATAAGGCTGGAAAGAAGTTTATTGGTTCTGGCAATTAGGAGGTAATTGGTGACCTTGGAGCTTGGGGGAAGCATGCGAGCTGGAAGCCAGATGGCAGAGGATGCAGGGACCATGGGGAAAGTGGACTCCCCCAGGCACGTCCAGCCGGGCATGAGAAGAGGAGGAGGAAAGGTAGAAGTCAGAAGACCAGCAGGGTCCTTGGAATAGGGGAGACCCCAGAGATGATTGCAGTGAAGAGAAGGAATTTCTAGACTCTGATGTATGAAGAGAACCAGGACAGCTGACAGGCTCAGAAGGGAGAGGTCACTCCTTAGTGGACAAGAGGCTCAGAAGGCAGGATGGATGCAGGAAAGAGACTGTTTTCGAGGTGGAAAGGGGAGAAAGTTTAAGATTTGTTTTTTATTTCCTGAGAATGAGGGGAAATAGAAACAGGAGACTTGATGTGATGGAAGGTTTTGTGTCAACTGCTGTGGGAGAGGCTTTGGGGACCTAATGAGAAATGAATAAAACAACTGCAGGCCCCAGAGGCTGAGGGGGTCTCTCTCACAGGAAATTAGTGAATTTCATTTCTCCGTGAGCCCTCTGTCACTGTGAGAGAGAAAATTGGTGTCCACTTCATTCCTTTACGAAACTTAAATTCAACTCTTATTCTGAACTTTAGGAGCCTACTGAACTTTGAGAAAAAATGCTAAATAAGTGGTCATGTTGCCAGTGCATGCTCTCCTTCCACCTTCAATAGAAGCTGCCTGTCAAAACTCTTTACTTTTTCACAAGTTGCACTTAGATTTCCCAACATAGCTTCTATATTGTGCCTTGGGACCTTGCTTTACCAGTGCCTCTGCCGCTCTCACGTCCACTAACATTAATCCACTCCACAGAGGACTTGTCCTATTCCTATATTTCCTCTATCAATATCCTTCCTTGTTAGATTCTTCTGTATTTTCAGGGTGTTTTTTTTTTAAGATTTTTTTTTTTTTTTTGCTTTTTTAAAAAATTATGTACATTTGCCATAATTTCACAAGGACGTTTTTTAAAACATCAGATTATCCAAAGGGAAAGCTAAATGGATGCCCATCCTTTGGAACAGAATTTCTCCTTAAATCACTGCTTTTATATGTTTTTGAAGTTTAGACCTTAGAATGACCTCCTCTCAGTTCTAGAGTCTTCACCTGAAACTGTGAAAAGCTGCCTCTAGGTCTCTTCCTAGTATGCAAGACCTCTCAGAGAAGGAGGGCAGTCTTCAGTGGCTCAGCCAGGCCCATTTCAGTGAAAAGACATCACTTCCCTAAAACGAACCCCCACTTAGAAAACATTTCTCGTTGTCTAATGGGGCCAAACCAGACCAAAGAGAAAGAAGCACATTCTGGAAAGTAAGTTCCCCAGTGTTTCTGACCATAAAGCTGGGTTTCTGAAATCCAAGATTATTTCCAGCGGGGAGTCTAAATACCTGCCAAAGCTACCGAAAAAGAAGTATCCTTATTTTACCTGCGATGTCTATAAATCATGATCACTTATTTTCATTCCAGAGTCATACTTTATGCTGAACCATGAAAAGCAAAAATACGTTTAAAATATTAAATCGTAAGCTATTAGTGAAGGGTAAAAGAGTCCCTTTGTGTCAGGATTTCTTCTGTCTGAAGGGATGAATAGCAGTCGCCTTTCTCTGACATAAATAGCTTTTATATAATACCTTCCAGAGGGGGAAAAAAATTGCTTTAGGACAAAATACAGTCACTACTCCTTTTCCCCATGCATGAACTTTTGAACAGAAAAATAACATTAACAGATTATTAAACTATTTGTCACCAAAAAAAAAAAAAAAAAAAAAGCAGATGGTATTTTTCTGCCTTGAATAATCTGTAGCAGAAAAAAAAAATCAAAGGGATAGTCTTTACTTGCCCTGCTTTCAAAACTCACTAATTTTTCTCTTTCCAATGTTATTTACAATTGTCCTTGGTTTTCAGACCTGTGATTTTGTTCACTATTGCAAATGGTTTAATTTTCATTCAAAAATCTAGATTAAATTTCTGAGTTCAGCGTGAGAGAAAAGAACTATTGAAAAGACACTATTTTTTTCCTTTTTTTTTTTTCCTGGAGGAAGGCTTTGGTTCTCAGAGGATATCAAATTCCTGTGTCAGTTTTGTAAATAAGGATCAGAAAGACTGTTGTCTTTTCAGAGCAGGCTGTTTGTCTTATTTGTGTGTTTGTAGTAAACTAATCTACAAGTGCTTCCCTGATAAAGTTAACACTTCATTAATTACCCAAAGCCTTGACATGTTCTATAATTGCCATTTGGCTAACAAACATTTGATACTTTTCTTGGGTAGAATTTGTTGAGACCCAGAGAAGCAAGCTTTTGATGGATGGGGAACAAACCAAATAAATACAGTATTTTATGTTCTTTTAATTCAGGGCCAAGTGGATTTGGATGGAGTGTTTATTTAGTTTGCTGGCTGTTTCAAGATGCTGTGGTGTATTGATTCCTTTTATTACTAGCAGCCGTTTAACCTGACCTCTTCCAGATCCAGTATTTTAAAAGCCGTAAATTTTAACTTTACTTATGAGCAAAGGCTGAAATGCTGTGAAAGCCTTTTTATTAGTTGAGCTCCACCATTCTTGATGCTCTTGTGTCACCCATGGCAACAATATTTAGGGCTTCTTAAATTAGAGTGGCTGCTCTACTGGTAGGGAGGGGCAAAGGCAGCTATAAAACGAAGTCATAAACATTTCAGGGGTGTAGGATTCCGTGACGCAATAGCAGACAGGTGCAGGAAAGTAGGGGCAGGCCTAAGGAGAAAAGGATTTGGGTTGGTCACATTAAATAAACATTTGCTTTAGCATCTCAGATACTGAACACTACTTGGAAGAGAGGAATAGAGTACCAGGCAACCGAAGAGCAGGATGGAGCCAAAGACCAATTCCAGAGACCGGTCTTATACAAGTCCAGAGGTCCCAGGCACAATCTTTGTGTCCAGATTTAAGACAAACCAAGAAACCTAGTGTTCTTCCTAAGCTGTGAAAATCCATGCTTCCGATCATAGACTGACTTGAACATGATCCAGGGGAGAGTTTTTCTAGAATGTCGGTGCTTAACTTTTTGAAGGTACCGTGACCATCCTCTGAGGATGGGGAACTATTTTAGGTCAATTAGCAATTTACCATTTCATCTTAAAATAGCCCAGTAATGCACCTCCTGGCCCAGTGTACACACTTGAAAGGGCTTAATTTTCCACAAAAAGAAGAGAAATATTATACATGAGCGTAGCCCTGAAATGTATCAGTCAGTGAGAATGTGTTGTATTTAGTGTTGAGGACAGAAGGAAAGCTTCTACATGTGCAGCTTCCAGGCTTTTACTTATGCATATCGGTAGCTTTGGTCTGCTTTGCAGAAAAGCAGAGAATTTCCCATCAGTTTTCTAATTATCAAGATGTTTGTTTAAACAAATTTTCTTTTCTCAACCTCTAGACCTCCTTTTATTTGATCATGCAGCAAAACTCTGATACAGCATTAGTGGGGTTATATAAGCAAAGAATTATCATTTCACCATAGGAAAAAAAACCCAAGCTACGAAGAGAAAAACTCATATTGAAATAATTCAAATAAAAATGCCTACAGCCAAAGAGAAATATTGAATGAGGAGATTCCACCCCCATCTTTATATTTCTTTGCAGAGGAATTTAATCCTAAATGGCATATGTTTGGACTTGGTTTGTTAGTTCACCTTAGTAATTTCTTTCTTCTTCTCTTGATGATAGCCTACTTAAGAAATCTATACTAGAGAGACTTTTGTCCCAACATTTCAAATGATGCTTAGGACATAACCCTCAATATCTGTCTCCTCTCTGAATATTTCAATGACTTAAGTAAGAAAAGTAAGACATCTTTAACTCTCTTGCTTTTAAAATTAGGTTACCTCCCTAAATCATGATTCTTAATTTGCTACAACAGGAGAAACTTTCTTAATAATTTGAAAAAAAATCAGAGTTGAAACAACATCAGAACTTTACCACCTTTCAGTTTAAAATTTGCCTGCGGTCCATGGCTCCATACTGCCCAAATCATTGGTCCTCCCATAAAATCAAAACCTTCAGAGGGTGTGAGTCCTTGTACTACTGTAACCAAAGATTTCTGTCCTAGCATTTTTTTAATTGAAGTTCGATTTGCCAACCTATATTATAACACCCAGTGCTCATCCCATCAAGTGCCCTCCTCAGTGCCCATCATTTTAAGAAGCCAGGTATTCTTGTTAATTTGGTTCCCCAAATTCAGTTCAATTCACTAAACATCAACAAAATGTTTAAATGTTTACTGTGAGTTCTTTTTCTACAACCTTATTTGAATCAAGGTGGAACTACACACTTTTATGAACCAAAGTATCATCTGACCAGTGTTCTGTATCATATCTCTTTTTAATAACCCTGCTTTTTTAAAGAACCAACTTTTAAAAAGACATTTTAATTGTAGTAAAAATATACATAACATAAAACTTACCATTTAAGTATCTTTAAGTGTGTGGTTCAGTAATGTTAAATATACTGACACTGTTGTGCTTATAATTTTTAAGCTAGATTTCCCAATAAATTTCCCCCTTCCCTATCTCCATGACCAGAACAGCCCTGGCATGTTTGATGATCTTGGGCAGAATGTTCCCCTCCATACCCATAGGAGGGAAAGTAGTTGTTACCTTGGGGAAGTTACTCAAATTTCTAGAAAAACTTTCTGCGAGGTTGGCTGTCATGGTGTGAATTAAAAGGTTATGTCAGAGGTTAAACTATGCAATTAAATCAAGAAAGCAGATTATTCTAGTAGCCGACATTAACTTTTGGAAAGAGACAGGATTAGCTGTACTTAGTCACATATAAATCGCATGAAATGAACAATGGGAAAAAAATTATTTCACCAGGTACTTCCCTTGAAAGAAAATCGTTCCATCTTGCACCTCTAATTTTTCATCTTAATTCTGTTACTTCACGAGGCTCATTATCCTTTTCCAGATTTGCACACAGTGACTGATGCATTGTGACAGGTTGTTTTTGTTTTTCTGCTTTAAAAAATATTCCCTCTCTCCCTAAATAATTATCTGCAGATTAACCTTTTTTCTTACTGGAATATTTGTTGGGATAGAATACAGAAAATAGAAATGTGTAAGTGAGACCCTTTAGACCGGAGATAAATTCTTCAAGGCCAGTAGGGTATCATTTATTAACTGCCTGGTGCAGTCCACTGAATGGGCCCCTTTTGACCTGAAAGAGTTAATGTTCTATTGAAAGTGTATGGATTGTCCCCAGCTTTTCTCCCTTGGAATGCTCTGACCCATTAATGGCAGTAATAATAATAATAGAAAACAATTCCACTTTGCATCCATTACTCTGAAACTCTTAATGGTATCCTAATGTTTTTTATTCTTTAAGTGTAACCGAAAACTGACATTCTGCTCAGCTAAAATTTCAAATGTGTGTTTTTTTCATTGCCACTTTTACATGTCGTGCAGGATGCTGAGTAAGGAATAAAGCAAAGGCTTATAATTGGTCTTTTAAATCATCATAAACATTTATTTTTTCCCCCATGGCTATATCTAGTGCCAATAACTCAGTCATAAGATGATGGGAAAAACTATTTAATGATGCACCACAGCATCTTTCTAAATTCTTACCCAGAATGAGGCAGGAGAATAGCACATGACACTTGGTTTGCTCAAAAGTTGATATTAAAAGAAGAACAAAACTCTTTTTGTGCATGTGGGAGCATCAGCAGTGAACCCAAAAGTTCTTTCTTTTTTGATACAAACGCTTTTTAGAAAAGCCATATGTTTTTGTGCCTTTATTAACTATCAAAAGTAAAACAGGGCTCTGCAATGTTTGGGGCTGAACTGGGGCTTCCGTTCTGGGAAGTGGACTTCTATAAAAGGCGATTAATGATGATAACACTTTCTTGATCCGTCCTGAGATTACAGGCATTTGGCACAGAACCTGTTACATAGTAAGTTATAAATAAAGATCGTTTGTCGTTATTGTTGTTGAGCCAAAACAAACAAACAAAAAAAAATCCATCCCAATTTTAGGTCCTTAGGTCACCCACATGTGGGGCAAATTAGTCCCACCAAGTGCACAGTACTGTCAGAAAGCCCCTGTCTTGGTTATTGTCTGCAAAAATAAGCCTGTGTATTTGAGTGACTGTGTTTGGACCAGAGTCACAGACCTCAGAGGTCTCCTGTTGCTGGTGGGATCAATCATGCACTCCATCATCTGGCTTCTAGAGTCATCTTCACTCTTTCCATCCTTTGTCCATCTCTGCCTCTGCACACCTCCTGCCCCATGTGAACACTCTGCAGTAGACAGACTGTGAGTTTGCCACCACTCATCAGGCCTCTATTCTCACCTCCTTCCCACTCTGTCCCTAGGACCATCTCTCAGTTTGTTCAGATATCCATTTGCGCTCAATCTTTTTTTCTCCCCTAATTCCTGTTCCCCACTCTACATCTTACTATATTCCACCTTGTTTGGGGATGCTTTTGAATTCTGCATTTTGATTCTCCATAAGCAGGTGTTCACAGAGAGAACTGTGATCAGTTAATATCTGTATCTTCCTGTGATCAGTTAAGTCCAGTGTCTGTAACAGATGTGGAGGAAAGCAACCCTTCTTTTATTAGTAGCACCATAATGACACATATATAGTATATTGCAGTTTTATGGCTTTCTAGTATGTGTGTAATTTCAACTGATCACAACAAAAATCCATGAAATTGACGTTACTGGTAATTTAGATATGTTCTTTAACTTATCAGTGACTCAATTTCCACAACTATACAATGAGGATAACAGTAGTATACACCTCATATAATTAAATGTGTACAGACATACATACTCAGAAGGTACCTGGGACAGGTGACTGCTGCTGCTGTTTCATCATCATCGATATTGTATTTTTCATTATTCCACTTTTACTGATGAAGAAACTGAACCAGAAAGGTTAAATGACTTGCCAGCACCTCAAGTCTTCCAATGCCAAGTCCACGTCAAAGATACTTCTTACAGGCACACCTGGGTGGCTCAGTCGGTTAAGCCTTTGATTTGTGATTTCAGCTCGGGTTATGATCTCTGGGTTCTGAGATCGAGCCCCGTGTCAGACTCTGTGCTGGGCATGGAACCTGCTTAAGATTCTCTCTTCCCTACTCACTCTGTCTCCCTGCACTCACTCTCTTTCTCTCTCTCTCAAAAAAAAAAAAAAAAAATATATATATATATATATCTTAAAAATATATATCATTAGCCTATCATTTCCTTGGTTTTTACAGGTAAGTTTGGAATTCACACTTACTTAGAAATTTTATTAGAGACCCTTGAAAGGAACATATCCATATAACACAAACCCACCTGCAGAAACAGACACCTCCTCCCTATGAGGCAGCTCCATCTCTTTCCACATGTGAAGCCTTTGTTGAGTAGCCATGAGAATACAATGGGAAAAACAGGCCCTTATGAGTGATACTAGGTTTACTCGTAACTTTAAAATCCAAATCAATGAATTTAATTTGTGCAATTATAGATAGATTGTTTGAACCCTTGGTTAACCATAGCAAGAATTCATTTTATTCTGTTTTTGAAAGTCATTCTATTTTTCCAAAGTGTTTAGCAATTAGTTGTATGTCTACAGTCATTAGAAATGGTTTCACATATGGTCCTCTCTTCACAGAGGAGTCAGGGGCCAAGATGAGAAAGATCAGTTTAATACAGTCTTTTCTGTTGGGGAGTCTATCTCCCGTACAACCCAACCAGTAACAGACTAGAATGTGCCCACTTATCAACTAACATCAGAGGCCATTCTCACTGCTCTGATTACCTCTGTTATTTATGATCTCTTCACCATTATAGCCAAGGAACAACCTTCCCTGTTGCTCAAGTATCTATCTGACCTGAGGAGAAACAACTGATGTGTTGGTATGTAGATGAGACATTAAAGAGGGTATTAAGTCAGCCCTTTAGGTGACAGTTGAAAATACCAATTTCAAACTGGCTTTTGCAAGGGAGGTAATTCATTGACTCAGGCAATCAAAGAGTTCAGAGGAGTATCTGCATAAAGACAAGGCTGGAGCTAGGGTCTCAGTGTCAACAATGCTCTTCCTCACAGTTCTGGTTCCTCTCAAGGGACTTCATTTTAATGGAAAAGCAAGATGGCTATCAAGCAGCTCCAGGCTTCCCCTCCCATTAACCCTGATAGCAAAGAAAGTGACTTTTTCCTGGTCACTCTACCAGGGCTAGTTCTATGTCGCCTTCTGTGGACCAACAGCCTATTGCCACACCAACCAGGGGTGTGAAATATACTGATCAGTTATGCCTGGGTCATGGGCACACTTCTGAGTGAGAGTAGGGGAAGCATAGTAACCCCCCAAAACAGGATACTCATTCCATCTGGAATGGTGAATACAGGGTGGGGAAAAAAATGAATGTCAATACCAGGGGTAGATAAAAGGGACAGATCAGGATAGCTGGCAAGTTATAATGTTCCACCTATGAGTGTCCTGGAGATGGACTACAGCAGTATCTCCATGTGCTCTGAAATTTCACTACAATCCAGCAAGAATTTCAGTATAAGAAAGATTGATCATAGACCTCCCTGAGGGGGAGTTATTAATGGAAATGCCACCTTCTTATAGCCTTGTTTCCTTCTGGCAAGGGTTCCCCAGGCTGAGTTATAGGGAAATTCCAGCATGTTGTCAGATTTCACAACAACATTAAGTGGGACTTCCTTTTCATATTTGCCACCTCATTTATTTTGTGTGCCCCCATGTTATTAGTTTTACTGCCCATTAATCATTATATATTACAAAATATAATAAAGTGTGCTTAAGAGGAGATAGCATCAGGTCTGGCCATGGCAGTCACAGCTTGGCCATGCCAGGAGGAAGCTTAAGGGTGGCAAGCAGTACCCCTATCCTACCCATTCACAGAGGCATATCCAGAAGCACCTCTTGACTCCCAAGTAGACCAGGTCATGTTTCTTCAGCCTTTTCCTCTTGGTCAGAAGAACATCTGGGGCGAGTGTCTCTGTTCATTGTAAGGGAAGCTGACTTACCACACTAAAAATGTTCTAGAAGAAACTGCCTCACAAAACCCTGAAGTTGGAATTGTTAAAAGGAAGAAAGAAAAGAACAAGTTATTTTATTTGCAGTGAGTTCCATTACTGTATAATACAGCAGTCTTTCTGCTCCTAAGTTTATCCTATATATTTCTTCCACGTTCTCTTTTCTCAAAATACCAATATTACCAAGTGATTCTGCTGGCGAAAAACTTTTAAAGGATTCCTGTTGCCCTCTGCTGAGGTCTCATATTTTCAGCCAGATTTTGACACCCTTCAGATCTTACTTTACTCATACTTTCCCACCAATCCCCAATACATCACTTTCCCTTACTGGTCACTCCATCCATCCTATATCCCCACCACTGAAGAGACATGTCAGGTATTTTCTCATGCTTTTCCTCCTTTGTGGAGTGCTTTCTCACCTTCTGCTTGTGTTTGACCCACCTTGAAGGACAAGTTGTGCTTTGTTCATTTATCCAGTGACTGAGGATCAGGGTGCTTTGTTCTCTCTGGAATTTTCACGCGTCTAACACTGCCCCAGCCTGGAACTATGCTATGTGTCAGAGTTCTTGGCTCTGTAGTCTTCAGCATTGTCTATCACCCCGTAACCCCAAAAGTCTATTTGCTGCCTGATTTGTCCTTTTGCTGATGGTGTAATGGGTTGGTCTGGGGGGAGGAGAGTTGCTTAGCTCTTTACTTGTCCCAGAGATGGGTATTCCCATCAAGTGATTTTAGCATTTGGTTTCTTTATGGAAAAGACCTCTTGAAGAAACAAGGCTTTGGGGCTATTGAAAGAAGTAAAGGGTATAGAAGATGATTTGAAAAGTGGTGAAAAGTCTTAAACAATACAAAAAACAATTAGTTTTGAATGAAGAGTGAAAAGTCAAGGCTAATGATGCCCCAGGCCCATGATGTATGGCTATGGAAATAGAAATCCTCTCGGCATTCTGTTGGTTGTAAAGAAATCCTCCTAATGAGTGTAAACATTGCTCATAAAAGAAGACATATGGCACAAACTAATGTTTACTGAATACTTATATGTGCCAGGCATCATGTTTGAGCTCTGTATCAGATAATCCCCCAACGTACCCTGTGGAGAAGGTGTAATCATTATCTCTGTTTGACAAATTGTACAAATTTGTCATTATGACAAATTATAAAATTTGTAACAGATTTACAAATTACAAAATTTACAAATGAGGAAATTGAGTCAAAGGCATAAGAGCATCAAAGGTAACACAATTAGTATAGAATGGGACTGGGAAATGAACCTAAGTAGTCTGATGCCAGAACCTGTGCTTGTTATAGCTGTTGCTCTAAAGCTTAAATTATTACCGCATGCTGAAGAAGCAGTTACTTGGTGGAGCCAAGAGATAACATGGCACCCATTGGTAATATCACTCCCCAGAATGCCAGGAGTCAGACATTTTTATTTTCTGAAGTTTGGTGATCTGTGTATATCTTCAGATAGATCCCTCACAAATGTGAAGGGACTTCTGTTCATTATCTGGTGTTATCACTTCGTGTGTGTCCATCTTTGCTCAGCACATGGATTATAACATCTTAGAGGAAAGTAGGCACCTTAGTTTTTATTTCTGAGGCTTCAAAATAAGTGGGAGAAGCTTAACTCATGAGTTGTCATAGTAAAGAAAGCCTTACAGAGCGTCTGAGTGGCTTTGCCAAATCAGAAGGCCAACATTTCTCTGTCTGTAAACTCAGGGAATTTTAAAAGGAATTGGAAGAGAATTTTAAAAGGAAGTGAATGGTTATTCTGAGATTTACATGAGATATATAGTACTGAGATACCACCTCTCAAGAATAGTTCTCAAGTCATCAGGGAAAGAGAAATCATAAATTATCATTGGAAATTGCCCAAATTCACCTTAAAGGACAGAATTCAAAACTATCTGCAACAGATGCTGTTTCTTCAGTCAAGCATCAGATGAAATGATTGATTTGTGTCTAAGCCTGGGGACCCAGAGAAGATAGAAATATTGAAACTCAAAAATGACTCTCCCCATGATAGGATACTCATGGCATAAGCAGCAAGAAGAGACCATCAGCTCATACCTGTTACAATGCCTGTTACCAAAAAGATAAGAGATAACAAGTGCTGGCAAGGATGTGGGGAAAAGAGAACCCTTGTGCACTGTTGTTGGGAATGTAAATTGGTACAGCCACAATGGAAAACAGTAGGGAGGTCCCTCAAAAAATTAAAAATACAGCTACTGTGTGATCTAGCAATCCCGCTTATGGGTATCTATCTGAAGGAAATGAAATCACTCTTTTGAAGAGGTGTCTGCACTTCCATGTTCATTGCAGCATTATTCACAATGGCCAACACATGGAAACAACCCAAGTGACCATCAATGAATGAACAGATAAAGAATACACAAGTATGTATATGCAAGGGAATATTATCCAGCCATAAAAAAATGGAAATCCTGCCATTCTCAACAAGGATGTTACTTGAGGGCATTATGCTAAGTTAAAACAAGTCAGTCAGAGAAAGGCAAATAGTGTATGATTTTGTTCATATATGGAGTCATAAAAAGCTAAATTCATAGAAACAGAGAATAGAATGGTGGTTGCCAGGACCCTAGTGATGGGGGATATAGGGTACATTAGTCAAAGGGTAAAAATTTCTAGTTATAAGATGAATGAGTTCTGGGAATCAAAGTGCAGCATGGAAACTATAGTTAACAGTTCTATATTATATACTTGAAAGTTGCTAAGGAAGTAGATCTTAAATGTTCTCACCACACATACCAAAAGATGGTAATTATGTGAGGTGATAACTAACTTCACAGTGGTAATCCTTTTACAATATACATGTGTATCAGGTCGTTATTTGCACCCCTTAAACTTCCACAATGTTCTGTGACAATTCTATTTCAATAAAGAAAAAAAACAATATAATGTTTACCCAGGGTAAAAAAAAAAAAAAAAAAAAAAAAGCAGAGACTCACAGGAAGCAGTTCATTTCTCCAAACTCCTGCCCTCTCTAAGATGCAGTCATTCTAGAGCCTCCTCTCACTGAAATGGATGGTGAGTGAAATTGCTCCCATTACATGTTATTTTGTCCTGCCCTTTCACCCTCCTTCTTCGTTTGAGCTCTCTCTGGACATGAATGTACAAGTGAATTTGGATAAGATCAATTGTGTATGATACAATCTCATGTTGTACAGGAAAGAACTTGGTTCTTTGTAAATTATAAAGCAACAAGGAAGTGTTAGTTACTATTATACTTCTCTTCTGTTAACCTTAGGATCAAGCAGAGTTCTGAGCCAAAACACTCATTGATAGCTGACTTAATTTTGGTTTGACACTTTAACATTAGATTTAAATCTTGCTTAAAACATATCCATAGAAAGATTGTTATTCATACTCACACCAAACTGAAAAACACACTTTCTATCAGCTCTATAATGTAACTGAGAATTTGAAGTGCTTTTTTTAAGTACAATCAGCTCTCAAAAGGGGAGAAAATGGTAAAGCAAAAGTGCAAAAATAACATTTGACCCTAAAAAATACAGGTACTCAATTTACATAACAGCATGTAAAAACATCTTTGTGTGTCTTCATCCAAGAAATCAATCCTTTTGACCTTTTAGTTATGCTAATGGCTTTAAGGAGACTTATTAGAATTCTTTATATTATACTTTGAGAGTCTATAGTCTAGAACCACATAGGACAGAAGCCACTCAACAAGCAAAAGCAGCAGAAAGATGTGCTGTTGATGCAAGCCATACAAAGAATAAATGGTAAAAGGAAAGGATGGTGTGGGGAGTAGAATCACAGACGCTGTTTGTGTTCAGAATGAAAGCCTGTTACCAAGGTATACAAGAGCTAAAAGACAGATAAGGGTGTTCTTGGCAATGGGTAAAAACAAGACTATTCAAAGTGCACTCAAGGAGATAGAAATGGCAGAAAAGGTTAATATTACAAAGAGAAGTTAAGCAAAAGGAATGAGTGGTAGAAAAAGAAAGGCAAAACATAGAGAAAATGAATGAATAATTATGGATAGGGCAGAAATTATTAAACCCTGGAAAATGACACCAAAGGACCTCAGGTCCTCATTAACAAAGAATAAGGCACTGTGTGAGCGCTTTGAGGAAGTGAAGCAAGTCTGAGGCGTGTTTCTCTAGGTAAAATTTTGTTCCCTGTCACAGCACCGGAGAAAAGGGTCATCCACGTGCTGTAACCACCCTTTATTTTCACCTTCATTTATCCCTACAACAAATATTTATGTAGTACTTCCCTGTGCTGGGGATACCAAGTCAACAGAACTAAGAAAATGATAGGTGGCATTTATCGATCCTATTGATCCTGTTTCACAGGTAGAAAAGCTTGCTACTTTATACAGTTTATTGGACTCTCAAATCTTTTTTCCTCCCAGTTAAGTAATAAAAGTAATTCTATTTTGTTTTGTTTTCTTTAAGTAGCCCTATTCCCTTTTGGAGACCAATGCTATTTCTCCAATTTTTAAATTCGTTATTATCTTGAACGCCAATTGTGAGTTGTCATGTTTTTTTTTTTTATTACTAAGTAAGAGTTTCCCAAATAAGCTAGATAAGCAGAAGATCACAACAAACCACACTATTAGGAATGAGTTTGTCTAAGTTCTTCAGTTGCCTCAACAGAATCTGTTTAGAAAAATGGTTATATATGTATTGTTAAAATAATTTACCCATTAAATTAAACCAGAGTCCATTTCTTTATCCACAAAATAAACAGTAAATGAAAAAAAGTGTCACAAGAATGTTTTTTGGTGCAATACAGTCACTGCTCCTTACATATGTTGCACATAATTTGAGTCCAGGAAAGGAACCAAAATGGGGCATATGATTTCAGCTTTCAGTTTATAAAAGAAGGAACTTTTAGTAACAATTTAACTTGTATAACAACACTTGGCAAAGATTTGAAGAGTTTGGGAGGGCCATACCCACACTCATCATCAAAGCAATGTGTTATATTTTTTCACCTAATCTTCCTGTATTTTCTCTAGATATTTTCACTTTAAAATAGACAATGTTTGGAGACAGAATAGGGAGAGATTATGCAAATGTATGAATCTTAATGAGAAGTTCATTATTGAACATTTGACATGAATTTCAAGAAATGATAAAAGACCCTGGGATTTATGAGACTTAAAAGAAAAATCTCTGCTCCTGGAGAACTTGGAAATTGCCAGTAAAAGAACTGAGACCCAAATGACAGCAGATAATGTATAAACCAGATTACATTATGGCCTATGGTAATGAATAGGAAACGGGGCACAGTGATAAGCTTGGAATGATGATCAATATTTGGAATACTGAGATAGGCAAGAAGGTAATTAGGCCCATTATGGACACAGTTAGCACAGATAACATAATTTGGGAAATTATACATTTGGATATTACAGGGAACTTTTTTTTCTGGGCTAATGGATTTGCAATGATATCTATTAAAGCACATAAGACATTTTGCCTCTAGGGGAAACTACTAAAAAAATCAAATATACAAAATTTTCAGTTAAGTGTAATCTAAAATAAAAAGACAAAGCAGGATGTATTGGAGAATAAAGTGGTGTTGTGACTTCCTACTTGGAATTTATAATAGTTTTTCATTCAAAGAGTTTTAAGGCTATTAATTTCACATCACAACTCCCCATGAAGCAAGTAAAGCATTTCTATTGTATTTGCCCAAGTTCTTTGCTCATAATACAGCAATGCCAAATTGATAATGAAAGCGAGCTATCTTGAAGAATTCCTGGCCTTCTTAAGTTTCATGCTGTGACCCCTGAATAGCATTGCAATCATCCTGATCCCCAATTTACTACTGGGCACAATTCCTTTATTTTAGAGGGAGGAGCACTAACTTAATTAATTTTCACTAAGTGCCTGGAGGGCCATTGATGTTATTGAAATGTGCAAATTAATATATTATTTATCCTTAATTTATCAGAAGTATTTATTAATTATAAAGCTCTACCTGGGAGAAAAACTTACCACATATCTGAAAGTGAATTCCTTCCCCCAAATAATTCCTTATGTTCTAATAAGAATGTATTGGAAGCAATTTCATCAATAATGGAAGATCCAATTACTGGTCTTCTGGATTAAGGCATTCTTTTATTGCAAGATTTTAATGCTAGAACGGGAAGTTCAAATATTGCCAATGAAATCTCAGACTAATTAAATGATTATAGCCTTAAGGAAAGGGCAGCCGAAACTCCACTCTCAGTCTTCCCAATGATAGTCTCTATATGTAGTGAACAGATGGGTACCATAGACCTTATTTCAAAAGAAAAAAATATAAGAAGTTGTTTTAAAAAATCAGGTCAACTTTTGAATAAAAAAGGAACGATTACTGTTTCTCTATGAAGCCCTTTTCAGCCTTTTGTGGAAGGAACAGTTGTATTTAAGAATGCGATGGTGAAGGGGTACCTGGGTGGTGCAGTCAGTTAAGCATCCGACTCTTGGTTTTGGCTCAGGCCTGATCTCAGAATCGTGAAATCGAGCCCCACATGGGGCTCCATGCTCAGGGCAGAGTCTGCTTGTCTCTCTCTCTCCCTTTTCCTCTGCCCTTACCCCTGCTCAGCGCCGCCCCCCCCCATAAATAAATATAACTTTTAGAAAAAGAATGCAATGGCAGACTCAACCAAATTGTGCTAGGCCTTCTCTTATTCAGATGTTTAGAGATAACACAAAAATAATAGTGACAGTAATCATCACCACTGCTTTATGAGCATACACTATGTGGCAGATACTTTTCCACGCTTGTCCTACCATCATTTTAAAGATAAGGACACTGAAGCACAGAGGGGTTAATAACTCAGGAAATACGCAATAGAGTGGAGGTTGTTGGGATGTTTCACAGCTTCCTCTCTTAATCACTCACTATTAACGACACTCTCGACTTTTATTCTGTTATCCTAGTCACCTGCCTGTAGGGAACCAACAGCAGTTTGCAGCCATAGGGCAGGGCAGGAATCCAAGACTGAGTCAGAGAAACTGAGGTCCACTTCCAAACAATCCTCCAGGAATAACTTTCTTTCTGTTTTGTAATATGTTGACATGGAACTTTCTACCTAGAAGGTGGGGGCAATGGGTTCTAAGGGTGTGAAGAGTCAGCTTTGTCGTGGCACCTGTTGACCTAGACAGTAGCTCTCATGCCACCTTTTCATGCCCATTTTCGCATGGAGAAATCTTCAGCCTTTTAAAGCTTGAGTCTTGTTGTGTGCGTCCATTCTCTTCATAACACTGTATTTTTCTGGATGACAGGGAGTAGTGAATATATCTAAGGTTTGGTGGACCAAAAGACATGATCCAGAAATCTCCCTCTATTCTTTGTGGGGAAGGCTTCTGGGACTCAATCCCGTCCTTCCTTCATTTGGGAATAGATGAATCTTCAAAAGTGCTATAATATCTTTTTTTAAAATGTTAGTGATATCTCTTTATGATGCTTTTATTTTAAGGAAAAATTTGGCACATGGAACTTTAAGAATATTTTTATGACCTTGAGAATAATTTTTATTACATAAGATTCCTCTTTTAACATCCTTGATAACTCTTCTATCATTTGTTTAAAGAAGTTTGTGGAGCACTTAGGTGGCTCAGTCAGTTAAGCATCTGCCTTCTGCTCAAGTCATGATCTCAGGGTCCTGAGACTGAGCCCCATATCAGACTCCCACTCAGAGGGGAGTCTGCTACTCCCTCCCCGTATTCCAGCACTCTCTCTCACTTGCGCGCTCTCTCTCCGCCCCCCCCCCCCAGATATATAAATAAAATCTTAAAGAAAAATGTTTGTGTCTGCTAAGTTCATGTTTCTGATGGAAAGATGAGTTTATCTGAATTTTAGAGAACATAGTCACTGGACATAGAAGTCATAAGTTAAAAAATAAAGCTTTGCTAATAAAGTTTGAAAGAAGATTTATTCCTTGGCATTCACGAGTAAGTGAAGTTGGCCTGGAAATCATTGAACAATCAAATTAAGATTAGTTCTGTAGATGATCAGAATGGGACAAGTAAATGCTCAAATTTGGACAGAGTCCACCCACCCTGAGACTGATAACACATGGTATTCATAGATCACTCTCTCAGACAATTGCTTAAAATCAGCCACAGCCAATATCACATCAACTGCAGATGAAAATGTGAGGAGTCGTCATATTTTGGGATGACTTCAATGGGATAGAGTGACTGAGTTTTGAATTTGATTAATTACTTTACATTATCCCTTCAGAAAGACCTCTACTTTTAATGGAAACCTAGAAAAAATATAATTTGTATAAATGATCAGGCTAAAAATAGACAGTGAATCTTCCCATTCGAAAAGCTACAGAATTTCCTAGGTAATAATGTCAACTTATGTTTGAATTGGTGAGGGTAAGAATAAGGGAAGAGGAATTAAATGTAACCATTTATTGTACTCTGTACCATCTTAAAAAAAAAGATTTTATTTATTTATTCATGAGAGACATAGGGAGGGAGGGAGAGAGAGAGAGGCAGAGACACAGGCAGAGGGAGAAGCAGGCTCCATGCAGGGAGCCCTACGTGGGACTCAATCCTGGGTCTCCAGGATCAGGCCCTGGGCTGAAGGCAGCGCTAAACCGCTGAGCCACCTGGGCTGCCCACCCTGTACCATCTTTACATGATCAGGTACTGTTTTGTTGGAATTTTGTGCTGATCTCCATCAATTGGTATCATCATCCTTCTCAAAACCACATCCCTCCCACAACCTTGTCCTTGTGCTGGAAGCCCTAGGACACATAGAGGAGACGTGGAACCCTGGTCAAGGCCCATATCACAGTCTTCTTTCACTTGGAACTTCAGTCCAGTGCCCCTGTGAGTCCTTGCAAAGGCGTTCCTGATTTCAGATTTTCCTCTCACATTAGCCTGCCACCATTACCTCCTGTTGACTCCCCGGGAATAAATATAAACATTTTTTTCCAAGCCTGAAACCCCCCTGAGTACACATTTACAACCTAGGACTCAAACAGTTTTGCTTTTAACTTTACTATGTACTACATCCAGAACAGCTAGGTTGTAATTTTGGCTGGTGTCAGTGGATGCTTCTAATTTGTGGCTTCTATTTGTTTTTGTTGTGAATTAATTGCTGACTCTATTAATCCTGCAAAATCCATGAATCCTTAATGTTCAGTTTGCTTAGAATGAGTAACAGTGTATTTGTTCCTTCTCAAATATGACTTCTTGCTGAGCCTCGGATGAGCTCCTTCTAGATAGCGTGCCTTCTATCTTGGATGATTTATTCACTTTCATGTTCCCTGGAATTTATTGCAAAAGGTTGACGTGAATACTTACAGTTTGGGCTCTAATATAATCTCCTGGATGGCAATTAATAATAAAAAAAAAGATGGTTGCTATTGTTTACAGAGGAACTAAGCTTTCTCAGATTGTGTTCTTTATCTTCTGGTTTTCACCAAACTTCATGTCAGACATCCCTAGCAGTTGATGGTGTAAAATATTTTCTGTAAAACTCCAAAGCTTTTATTGTTGCTTCAATAGCCCCAAACCTCTATGTTGCCTTTTGTTTTCTTGTCAGAAATGATCTTATTCAATTTGTTTCTTCAACTTCTCTTCCTTCCTGAGAACATTAAAAATATGCCTCTTTCTGGATTTAGTAGTAACATACTCTCAGTGGTTATGACTTACAAGTAACATCTGAAATTTGTCCCTGAAGATTCTCGTAATCTTTTTTCCCACTTCATCTCATCTCTGTTGTGTTGATCAAAGATACATTATTGCCTGTGAAATGCAGTGTTTATTGTCATCATGTATATTGTTCAAAGTACAGAACTGCCTCCTGTAAGTTAACGATGAAACTAGAATTAGAGCAGCATCTGACCTCTGTAGTTTGCCTGTTTGGCTAATCTTACCAGGACCAATCTAGACTAATGCTCTTCTTCTAGAGATGAGGACTCTGTGGGCCCATTCAAGTAGCTTGACTCTAACCAAGGAGAAGACAGAGGGCAAGTTTATCTTTATTTAGTCCAGAGCAGAAATGCTGCAGTGAGGCAGCCCAAGGACGTTCCTACTTCTGACACAGACTGTGTGTCATTGTATGCCAGTTCCGTCTCTGCTCCGTGGGTGAGTTCCCTCATCTATAAAACGGGACTAACAATAATAGCAGTAGCACAACTGTCAGGATGGTAGGTAATACAGGTAAAGCTCGTGGAACAGGACAAAGTATGCCATGCGATGTTAGCTACTAGAACTGTTGTCATTATTCTGATTATTAGTCCTTGGTTGTACTTCAGTATTTCTTGTATTACTGTTGTGTTAAGCAGCCGGTGGTGGTATTCATGGCAGTGGCAGTAGAAGAGGCAAAATAGTGATGATAGTAAGAAAAGACAGTGTTAGTAAGAAAACTAACACTGATGACAGTAGATAGTAGATGAAAGACAGATGATAGTAAGAAAAGAAATGCCCTGCTCTGTGTGAGGCATTGAGTAAGATACGTTATTTAGATCATCCTTAGTACATACTCAGTCTATATCTATTGAAAAACTACAGAATCATTTATTCCCAGAAATGCAAATGTAGCCTCTGCATGGTAAGAATCTTTTCCACAACTGCAGAGGATCATGAGATTTAGCCCTGGTGGAAGAGGCCCCTGATAGAATTCCTTCCATCTTTAAAATAATCTTTGTGCTGCTGGTATTTAGCTGCATGACCCTGCTGTAGACAACGGAAGTCTGGCTGTAGCTGGGAATAGAGGGAGGTCACAGCACAGGGGAAGGGGCAGCTACACAGCCAAACAGCGCCAATGAAAAATATTACGTATCAGAAAACAGATTATTAAAATTCACTTAGGTTTTATTTTTTTTTCTTTTTGGAATTGTATATTACATTTAAAAATTACCCCTTTTCCAGATACCCAAATAGAAATACAACTGGAAACAATAAGCATTGACGCAGAAAAGTTTTCTTTCTTGCTTTGCTTTATTTATTTAATGACTGAATAAATTGTATTCATGATACATTAATAGCCATTAGAGTAAAGTGTTTAATCATAAAAATTATAGTCACTTCAGTGTTCGTTGATTTCTAGGCATAGTATGTTACTCAATAATCACAAATATAGTCATGGAAATAGTAAAAGCTACAATGTAGGGGTCCCACTCAGGTCATGATCTCAGGGTTATGAGGTCGATACCTGCATTGGGCTCCACACTCAGAGGGGAGTCTGCCTAAGATTCTCTCTCTCCCTCTACCCCTCCCCGGCCCCCAGCTCTCACTCATTCTCTCTGAAAAAATAAATCTTTTTTAAAAAAGCTACAATGTGGGGAGCACTTGGGATGGGTGCTATGATGGGTGCACACATCATCTTTGAGGCCCTGCATGCATGCGTGTGTATGCGTGCACACACATATACAGTCTCATACATGAAATCTCTATAAACTGCTAGAAACTTGCAAATACCTATGTACCTGTGTGTATGCACACTTAGGCCTATTTATCTAATATATATTGTTATTTTAAATCTTACCACAACTTTACAAATAAAGGAAACCAAGGCTCCAAGTACCACACCACTTTTTCAAAGTCACAAAAAGTTGGCAAAGCTAGGGTTGAACCCAAACCCCACGCACTCGACACCCCCTTTTTAAAGACACCCAAACAAATATCTCTGGAGCAACAGACTTTTCCAGTCTGCCACAGTACCCCATTAGGAAAAAGTTGACTTTTTTGGCCTTTGTCTTCCAGAATCTCCAAGCAAAGATTTCGGTCCAACTCTGGGTTTGAAAAAGTCCAGTTCCTTGGAGAGCCTCCAGACTGCGGTGGCTGAGGTTAGGAAGAACGAGCTGCCCTTCCACCGGCCCCGACCGCACATGGTTCGAGGCCGGGGCTGCAACGAGAGTTTCCGAGCAGCCATCGACAAGTCCTACGACGGGCCGGAAGAGCTAGAAGCTGGTAGGACAAAGCGCTTCCTTACCCCCCTTTCTTCATCTCGTTATTATCCGCGAGTCTGAGGCAAGGATGTGTGCTTAACTACAAAGAAAAAATGATTTAAGGATCGCAATTACATTTTTGATATTAAAAGTAATTCATTCTCCTGATATGTTTTGCCCTTTGGCTTAACGAGCACGGAATTGGGTAACACAATGCGCAATTTATTTTACAGTGCAAATGCTAAAGAAGGGCTCTCCCTCACTTTCCTACAAGGACCGACTGTCCTTTCCCCTCAGGGTAGGAGCACTAAGTATGCATTTCTCGACATTCTTACTGGAGTCATTAGAAGCAGCCCCAACCTGACGACTGCCTGCATTAATTGGGTGGAAGCAGCCGGGTTACCTCTGTGCTCCAAAGCGTCTCCTGGAAATAAGCTCGCCCCGTGTTTGCGAGCAGAAGGGCTTTCCCAGCTGATCGGGGTTAACAAGCTGCCTTTCAGAGATAGTAGTGTTTTACCACGTAGCCAACCTTTCCGATGGTTACCGCGATCAAACCACCGGTGGTTCACCGACGCCCAACCCCAGGCCTTGCTTGAAGTAACCAGGTTGGGGCAGTCGTCTCTTCAAAGGGTACAAGTAGCCACCTGGCAGGGTACAGCTCGGGAGTGCTTTCTTCGTTCTTCTGTGTTTTGCATTTTAACTTTTCTTCATATAGTAGCAGTAGGTGCCCCTGACCACATGTATTGATTTTTCTCTCCGCATAGACGGTCTGTCTGATAAGAGCTCCGTCTCGGGCCAGGGAGCTCGGCACTGCGAGTCTGCCCCTCCGGGGAGCTGCGAGCAGGAGGACGTGGCAAGTAAAGCCAGCAAAATCAAAAAACCAAAAGAGAAGGAGAAGAAGAAGAAGGAGAAGAGCAAATTGAAAGCCAAGGAGAAAAAGCTGAAAGAGGACAATGAAGACCCAGAGAGGAAAATCAAGAAAAAAGGATTCGGTGCTATGCTGAGGTAGGGGCTGGCCGGGCAGGCACGGCAGGCATGTGTGGCTTTCCGGTCTCCCCTGGGGAAGTCCCTCGTTTGGGAGCACCCAGGAAGAAAATGGCAAGCTTTCCCTCCTTTTTAGCTAAATGTGCAAAAATCTCAGTTATGAGCGGGCTTGTTCCTTTCCTGCAAAGCAGAAGGGGCCTTCCTCGGTGGCTCCCGAGGCCCCTGGTGAGGACGGGAGGCTGTGATACATTTGCTGTGAAAGAAAGGCTCACGCCCGGTAGACACATGGGCACCGCTCGCAGCCCTTGGTACCGAAGCGTCATGCAGGTAAATTAAGTGTGTCCTCCACCCGTCTGGGGAAAGCAAGAGGTGAGGGAGTCCCCAGCCGTTGCTTGTACAACACCCCGTTTGATTTGGAGAAGACAGGACAGGTGGACCTCATGGTGCGCGTGGGCCAGGCCTGGAGCACATAAGCCAGCACCTGCAGGAGCCGGTCAGCGGGGGTCACGGACTCTGGAGTCAGACGGCCCAGTTCTCAGTCCATGGCCCTCCACCCGTGGGCTGCTGGGCTTCCTGTGTTGCTTATCTTCCCTGAGCCTTACTTGCTTCACTTTCAAAGTGAGGTGAGGGTACCGCAATCCTGACCCAGGGGAGCTGTGGGACAAGGTTTCCCCAGGCCCTGGGCCTGTCCCAGCAGGGCACCCTCAGAAAGCAGCTTTGTCTCTTCTGCGGCTGCCTCCACGTTTGCTTTGTTGATGCCGATTTGATGACATCGCTCCAGCTGATGGCTTTCTGGCCACTTTGGGGACTAAAACCACCTCTGCGCCAGTGCCCAACACCTATCTAATGTTAATCAGAACTTCCCCTCACTATCTTAAGCCCGAGGAGGGCCCTGCGATGTGGTGGCAGGACTCCCCCTTTGCTTCTCAGGCTCTGGACCCAGAGGGAAGGGAGGGAATTATTAAAACAGGGGTGGAGGGACCCCTGGGTGACTCAGTGGTTGGACGTCTGCCTTTGGCTCAGGTCGAGATCCTGGGGTCCTGAGATCGAGTCCCGCATTGGGCTCCCTGCAGGAAGCCTGCTTCTCCCTCTGCCTGTGTCTCTGCCTCTCTCTCTCTGTGTCTCTCATGAATCTTTTTTTAAAGATTTTTATTTGTTTATGAGAGACACAGAGAGAGAGAGGCAGAGACACAGGCAGAGGGAGAAGCAGGCTCCATACAGGGACCCGATATGGGACTCAATCCCAGGTCTCCAGGATCAGGACCTGGGCTGAAGGCGGCACTAAACCGCTGAGCCACCTGGGCTGCCCTAAATAAAATATTTTTTAAAAATTAAAAAATAAAAAATAGAAGAAGGGCAGAGCTGTACTTAACTGGTATCTGGATCAGATATAATCTGGCTGTCAAGAGTCTTTATGGGCCACTTAGCTCCTTATTTCCCCACTGACTTCCTGAGTCCCTCTGACCCTTAGCCTCTGACCCCAGACAGCACACCCTACGGTCTTCTCCCCCCTTCCCGCTGATGGATTGTATGGCGTCAGTTGGAGGTGGCAGTGGCCTAACCTTCTTCTGCAGCATCTCCTGGGCTCCCTGGAATGGCTGACCTCTTGCCCTTCCAAATGATAGAAACACAGCTCGTTCCCATTGCTCCCCTCTCTCCTCTTCCTGCCATAGGGATGCCCAACCAGCCTGGCATGTTCAGGCTTCTCCAGGGCAGGGTTGAGCTCCGTTTTGTGACTCCCAGGCTCTAGAGCCACATGCCAGACCCTCCCAAGCTTGCATGCATGGGGAAGGGAGAGGGCCAGTAAAGGTTTGCAAGTCTCAAGCAAACAGGGAGGATGACCATCCCCTTTCATACAGTTGCCCTCATATTCTCTCAGCGGTAATCTTGCAGCCTCCTCACTTACTTTGTTGGGAGCACAAAGAGGAAACACCCCTTTCTGTTACTTTCTTTACTTCTAGAATTTTCTGTCACAGAAAATCTCTCTCTCAATCTCTACCCTTCTTTTCCATGGGATGAAGGTAAGGGATGGGAGGTGATGTTGGTACCTCTTAGTCAACTCTTAGGAGACATCTCTTTTAAGAGTACTGGGTAGCATTTGTCATCAGAGATTTTTAGTTTAGGATTTTCTTTTCTTTCTTTTTTTTTTTTTAGGTTTTATTTATTTATTTTAAAAAGAGAGAGAAAGCATGCAAGTATGAGTGGGGGAAGGGGCCAAGAGGGAGGGAGTGTCAAGCAGACTCCACACTGAGCACGGAGCCTGAAGCAGGGCTCATGACCCGAGCCAACACCAAGAGATGGACACTTAACCATCTGAGCCACCCAGGTGACCAAAGTTTGGGACTTTCAACTAAAATTTCAGACAGAAAGAGAAAGTTCTATTCCATATCTGTTATTCATATATAATATATAAATACAAATATAATCTGTTATTGTATATAAATTTGAAGAGAGAGAGAGAGAGAGAGAGAGAGAGACTGATCTTGAAGCCACAAAATCACATTGGGCAGCACAGCTAATGTTGATACTAGTAGGACAAATCTCTCAGTAGACATTGATTGATTTGTTTTTCCTCGTGGTCTCTATAGACACTGTCTTTCCTTTTGACATTCTGAATGTTAAACTTGCCCTTTTTCCAGGTAATTATTATGATTGCCAGAATTTGTGGGCTATGCTTTAAGCATCCTGATAACAATGGCAAACACAATCCAAATATATAGATGAGAATTGCCTTTGAATTTATGGAGGTCAGAGGTTAACAATGCAGGCTCTGCATGCGGAATGCTAAATTCAATCCCAGCTCTTCTGCTTATCTATCCAGGTAGCATTCAGCACACTAGTAAATCTGTGCCTCAGTTTCCTCATCTGAAAAATGGGAATAAGAATATACCATTATTATGAGAATTATATTTGTTTAGTTACATGCAACGTGCTTATAGAACAGTGCCTGGCAAGAAATACACATTCGATAGATGTTAATTATTCTAGTCAGCAGAATAGTGGCCCCCAAAGATGTCTATATCTCAATCCCTGGGGCCTGTGAGTATGTCCTGGTGGCATGACAAAGGAGAATTATGGTGCAGATGGAATTAAAGTTGCTGATAGACTGACCTTAATATAAAGGTGAATACCCTGGATTTCCCTCAATGGCCCAAGGTAATTACGAGGAGCCTTAAAAGTAGGAGAGAAGTGACTGTGGAAGAAAGGTACAGAGGATGCAGTGAGATGGAGGGAAGTGGCCATGAGCCAAGGAATGAGGGCAGCCTCTAGAAGTTGGAAAGGACAGAGAAGTAGATTCTCTCTGGAGAGCCTCTAGAAAGGGATGCAGTCTGCCAAATCCTTAACTTCAGCGCATTTCTGTTGTTTAAGCCACTAAGTTTACAATAATTTTTTTACAGCATCAATAGAAAACCAACATCTTTGTTATTAGTAGTACTTCTACAATATCGTAGTAATTTATGAGGAAACAATTTCCTCCTTAAGGTGTTAAAGAAAAAGCCATAAAGATTTAACTAGAGTAGTCTATAACTATAAAAACTATTAGAGCTCTCCCATTTTCTAGAATGTTACTAAATTAAGTCTTAACTCTGTATTTTGTTTCTGATGACTTGATTTGGCAGGTTCCTACTCCGTTGCCCATAATACAGAGCCAACTATTCCTTTTGTCGTCCAATATATGCTGTATTTGCCGTTGGTGGAAATCACAGGTTCTAGATCCTTTACACATCTAGCAACTCCGTTTTGTTCTCTTATACTGTTTTAGCAAAATTAAGATCTGAAAGGTGGTGTTTGATTTTATCTCCAGTGTAAAAATAGCAACTGTTTTCCATAGCCTTTTGCATCGGAGTTTGTGAGCATATTGGAGTTGCTGCTACATGCGCATCTTCAACAACAAAGAACACAAAAGCTGTTACCATTAGCCAACAGATTTTGCTTTAATTCTCATCTGTTGCTCAGATGCTATTGACTTAGTTTCTTTCTTATTTAAAAAAGATTGATTGCCTTAAGGTTCTCTAGGAGGTAGATGTATGGCTTAAATATGTATTTTTTTTTTCCATTATCTGCATTTCACAGCCGCTCTGCTGACAAGGAGCTTTATGCAGGGTGTGCACTTGTGTGGTGGACAGTGGCCCCCCGGGCCAAGGGCACAAAATCACCTCCCTCTCCTCACCAAGCCATGCATCGTGAAAGTGTGAATGTTAGTAGTGCCTTTGCTCTTGTGTTTGTGAAAAGCTAAGTGTTGTGTGCTTTTCTAATATTAGCTGGTCCATTCATGTTAAAGATATGTAGTCATACAGTTTAGCTCATTAGTTAATTTGACCTACTCCTGATCCTTTTGAAAAAATTATGGGGATCTCGTTAATTCATATCTTTAAATGTGCGGCTTGCTTCCAGTAGGCTTAATGCTTTGCTGATTTCGGAATTACCTCCTCATAGATTCAACTGTGTCTCTTACACAGGCCATGAATTATTATGGAAAAATATGCAGACCAAGAACTTAGCGACTTTGTTAGTTTCCCTGAATCCTCTGTTTACCTGCTGTGGAAAGAAGACGTTAGGGGATCAAGATGCTCATTTTTTTCTATGTTTGGTTTCCTTGGGGCACTGTACTCTTCATGGCACTGGCCTGTAGAAAGAATGCCCGTGGCTCCTTGCAGACAAAGGGTGGAGCTCAGACCCCCCAGTAGACTAGCTGATTGCTCTTAGCCCTAGGCCAGTTTCCTGGGGTATAGCAGACCTTTCCTAAGCACTGAAGAGAAATATCCTCTGGCTAACCAAATCTTGCCCTGTCTGCAGCAGAAAGTTCAGTATTCAGTCCCTGATTTCTTAGTTATTTGTGGATCTTTACATTCTTTAAAATTAATTCTGTCCCAGGTCTGTGTTTAAAATCCATTCGTTTATATCACACTTACTGTAGTTTCCTTTTGATATTATAGACCACTCACTTCAAAGACCTTCGAATTAACAACTTGTGCTGGACCCTGAATGGAAAACCTTGATGTTGATCAAGTACCTTTCCTTTTTTTTTTTTTTTTTTTTTTAATTTATTAGAGAGAGAGCTTGAGTGGGAGGAGAGGCAGACTATGCTGAGCAGGGAACCTGATGTGGGACTCGATTCCAGGACCCTGGAATCATGACCCGAGCTGAAGGCAGACGCTTAACCAACTGAGCCACCCAGGCACCCTTTGATCAAGTACCTTTTCTATACCCTTTGTGTGCTTTGGTACCAAAAGGAATTGTGCCTAGTAAACTCCTTTTTTAATAGACTAACAAATAACAAAGTGCTACACTTGCCAATAGAAAACTTCATCTCTGTTTTTAAAATTTGTCTGCCCATAGTCACTGATTAATAATGTGTGCTGAGTGCGTACTCTTTGTCAAGCACACTCATAATTAGTCTTCATTTATTCCACATTATTTATTGAACACTTACTTTGCATCAGGCATTGCTCTAGACACTGGGCATACAGCAATTAAGTCCCTGCTTTTATAGTATCTTTTTTTTTTTTTTGGTGGGTGGGGGGGTCTTAAAAGAGGAAGAAAAACACAAAGACTTTTTGTATTTCTTTTGGTGAATTTAAAACAAAACAAGCATGATATCACGTAAGCATGTAAACTACTTATAGCAATGGATTTCCCAGGGAGAGGTGGGATATTTGCCTCGGCTACCTCTGGGACAGAGCACTACCTTGTCAACATGAGGGAATCAATAGTCAATTTATTTGGTGCTGAACAAGACATCCAGACTCCAGCTCTTAGGTAATTTGAATCCTAGTGATGAAGAGAAAGTAAACAACTAATTCAAAATAATTGAGATTATTTAGGACTATAGTAGGTGTTATGAAGAAGGTAAAGTCAGAAGGGATGTTGTCCTCTCCCCTACAGTGACAAACTGCCTCACAGACTGTGCCTCTGCCCAGACTATACTTAATTTCAGCAGATTCGTTATCAGAACCTCGCATGCTGTGGTACAAATGCCAAATCACTTTATGCCTGCTCTCTTTTTTTGCAGCATATGAATATGAGGTTATTTTTAAGCCAGCTTCACATAAAGCTATAACAAAACGCTAACCCAAATTGTGTCTGTTTGAGTACACAAAGCCCTATTACACCCGGGGTAAACACTCTGAAGACACGTGGGCTGCAATCTAAATGGCAGACTTGATTTGCAGCTGTGTGTGTCTACTCTCTTCCTCCTGGCCCATCAGTTGAATATTCTTTTTCTTTTTTTTTTTTTAAGTTGTCTCCACACCCAACGTGGGGCTTGAACTCAGGACGCTGAGATCAAGAGTCACATGCTCTATTGACTGAGCCAGACAGGTGCCCCAGTTGCATATTCTTCATTGTTCCTTCTTAACTCAGCCAACATAGGTATACCTCAGTGATACACTTGTTCAGTTTCCATGTAAAGAAGACTAAGTTTTGAACCCTAATGATAGTGTTTTTTTTTTTTTAATCAACTAGAGGCATCAACTTTTTATTTCTAAGCTTTGCAAGGACTAAAGCATCTGTGTTTTATTTGTTTTAGGATAAAACATACTATTTTATTGAAACTAAGGCAACTCTATATAATGACATCTTGCTGTGGATCGTTTTAAAAAGAGCACTTCTACACGTAACACACACACACACACACACACACACACAAACACACACACATGACCCTTCCTCCACCACCACAAACAACACAGACATCATCACCATTAAATTTATACCTAACCTAGTTAAAAACCTGTCCCTTACAACCTCTGTGGCCTTCATTAATCCCTTTGAGTCTTAGTCTACTCAGCAGTGAATTGGGAATAATAACACATCCTCTCCAAGTTGTTGTGAAATTGAAGTTAATTTATGTAAGCAAAGCTGTCAGTATAGCACCTGACCTGGTACGCTTTACTTCCCACATGGCCCTGCTCAGACAGCCAGCCATCAGCCTTTGACTTGGAGCCCACCAAATTTCCGTTTTGAGTTTTTAATTTTTCCTCAAATTGCTACTTTGTATTTCGGGTGAGCATGCTATGCTTTCTTTACACTGGACAATCTTGCTTAATAAACTGTAAAAAGTAATAATATAACTAAAATCATCTAATCCTTTCTATTTTATAAGATTCAGGTCACTCCTTTCTAAATACAGCCTTGAACTATTTTTCTAAGGTTATCTAATCATTTGGTGGCCTTGAATACAAATCGAAAACGGACTCAGATGGAGGAACAAGTTGGGTTTCTTTTTTTTTTTTTTTTTTTTTTTCCAATTTTTTTTCCTTCATGTGTTTCAGACCAGAATGTATGGATGGGTTTGGGACTTGATATTTCAATACGTGGCTCATAGTTATTTCATTGGGCTGCCTTGGAAGTTGTCTTATAATACATTACCCATAAAGATACATTTTGACTTGATTTTTAAATTAGGTTAGATAGAGACTGAATACTTAAATCTTCAGGGAGCATGACATCTGTCGTACATTTCTCCTCTTTACCTTGATCCCATAACGGCTGTTATAGGTCTCATGTACAATAAATGTAATGTGGCTGTGCCTGTCATTACCTCTTTCTAGATAGTGGTTGTAGTGCTCGCTTCGGCAGCACATATACTAAAATTAGATAGTGGTTGTAAAATGTCTGGGTATCCCTTCAACTTTATGGGTATGAAGGGCAACCTATCTAATGTAGCCAGGCCAATGAAAATTTTAACAGTCATTTCCCCAAAGGCAAAAGGCCAGCAACAGGCTAGAGATAAGGTGCTTTGCTTCATGAAGTAGAGGCAGTTTGAAACATGAAATTTCAGATGAATAATGAAAGCCAAAGTAGGTCAAAGTTCTTAATTCAGCTGCAAGCTATATACAGAAATGCATTGAAAACAGAGAACCTTACAGATCAGGGCAAAATGGCTGCATATATTGAGCCTGAGAGAAATAGATGACTGGCAAAAAAAAATAATAATAATAAATTTGCATGTCAAAGGCTACTTACAGGTGCAGCCATCCATCCTTCTCCATGGCTCACTATGATTGAGTGAAAAAGGCACAGAAGCTGAAAACACATTGAAATTTTGTTAGGCTCCTTTTTTGTCTTTTTGGTAACTGAGCATCCTCACCTCACTGTCCATCCTAAATTATTTACTTTCTCTTTCACAATATGATCCATGAATATTTTGTTTCCTCATTTTGTTAATTTGCCAATTTCCCTCTGAGCTAAGTGCCCTAGCAATTTTAATTTTTCATTCGAGTTAGGAAGAGCAATGACCACCCCCCTCCTTTATTTTCCTTATTACTATCACAGGCCTGGGCTCAGAATGCTACTTTTTATGACCAGCAGTGTTGAGCCCGTAATGGAATTGCAAAGTAGAGAGTGTAATATACCGATATTGACTTCCATTAAACCCAGTGGTGTGATAGCTGATAATATTTATATATTTATGTATTATACATCCTAGCTTTTGTTCGTTTGCAACTAAGCAGCAGAGAGGAAAATTAGCATCATAATAGGAAAAGATTGCAAACAGGAGAATGTAAAGAAGTGGAGGGAGAGCCTCTGTGAATAGGGCAAGTGAGAGAAAATGATGAGGGTAGAGGCAAGTATGGTAACTCAAGGGTATAGGTTAAATCTGGATCAGACCAAATTTAGAGTTCTGTGGCCTGCATTTATTTCTCAAGTAAAAAAAGACCCAGACAGATGGTCTGCTTTTCTGATAGGCTGAGAGGCTGAGCGCATAGACAAATGAGCTGCTGCAGTGCCCAGCATGTAGAGTTTGTTTGGTGTCTGACTTTAATAATTTTTTTCAGCTGTCATGCATGTCTGCAAATGTTTGTTTATCATTCTATCTGTTTTCTTTGAGTATACGTTCATAGAGGGGCGAGGGGCATAGATGGAGTTAATTAGTATACAAATGTATGGGTAGCTTGTTTTCAAAATCATTTGAAAAGCTGATTGCTGTTCATCGCCTTCCCCTCCTACCGTATGGAATCTCGATTCCTCTGGAGCTCTGTTTATGGCTGTCCAAAGCAGGATGATTTTCTCATACTTTTCATAATAACAAATGATCACGTAGAGTGTCAACCGAAAGGCTGATTTGTTTAATTAGGGTTCTCTTCTTCTCCTAATATGCGTGCACAACTCCCATTAACGTTAATGTGAATTACGAAAGAGCACCGAAGAAAAATAGACTCCTTTATCTCATTACTTTTCTTGGATAATGAGGTTTAGATTTGTTAACAGATCAGAACAAAAGTCCAGTGGAAAAAAAAAACATCAGCTTAACTTTTAAAGAAATTGATATGCTAAAAGGAACTTTCACAGGCGCTAAAGTAGAAGATACACATTAATAAATAAACTTCATTAGCATTTAAGGTGAAATATAATCATTTAAAATGCTAGATTAATAAAATGCAAAGATTTCCTAATGGACCTATTTGCATACTCATATTAAATAGCTAATAAAACATATTAACAACAGGTTTATTCATATATATAAACACAAGTTCCTAGTTGAGACTTGCATTTGCCTAATTTGCTTTGTACCATGTCCAGCACAATGTCATGTCCTTGTGCAATGTTTACTTAATACTATTAGATAATGACATGTATAGATTTAATAATTTGCTTGAGGGAAAAATGAAATTAGTTCTTTGTTTAGCACCTTTTATCTGAGAACTTCAATGTAATTTACTAACATCCATCTTTAAGATGCATGGGAGATGAGGGTGGCAAATAGTAAGCTTTACTTTGCAGGTAATAAAGAATGAGACATTGAGAAGTGAATCTGCCTGCCTAGAGCCAGACTTTGAACTGATTAGCAATACCAAGTCCCCTCTTAATCATCGCTGCTATTGTATTAGCATCTAAAAGCGCATTGACATCAGCCACAGTTCTGTATATACTTCCGTACACCCTGGAGAACCCATATGTTTTTATTTTTGCTACTCATTGGATTTTCCTTTCTCAAGTCAACCTATGAAACAGCAACCTAATAACATGAAATGGTTCATAATTAAGGGAAAAGACTTGAATCTTTGGCATAATAACCACATAAGAGAGAGGCTTCCCAGAACAATTACAGACAGATATAGGAGATATACAAATTGAAAAATGGATAAGAGATACACAAATATTATTGGATTGCACGTCTAGGACTATTATCTCAACCATGCTAAATAATATCTAACGGGATTTTGGAGACAATCCAATTTTGCTTCTCCAGCCCGCTGCTGATCATTTCTGCATGGTGGCCTTGCCTCAACCTCAGCTTCAACGTGGGCTAAAATCTAATTTGTCACTGACTCCTCTAAGTCACCAGCTCATCCTGATGTTCCTGACTCTGTAGGAAGCACTGCCAGGAATCCTGTGGCATCCGTCCGAGATGCCACTCATGCCACTCTTGCCGTTCCCTCCTTTCCATTAAGCCAGCACTCCTGTTGATACTTGCAGAACACTGTCTCTGACATCCCTGCCTCCTTCTCCATCTCCACCTTGGTTTGCTTGCTAACCACAGTCTTTGTTATTTATAAGGAGATTGTGTCAATAAACTCCTAGCTGCCTACTTTCTTCCTTTCTTCATTCCAGTTCATCCTAGGCATAGCCAGTAGTCATTTATGCACTTGGTTATCAGATTTAGTGAAAGCCTTCGACACTAAAATGCTTATAGCCTAGTGGCCAGGAACAGATCCTCTGAGGCCAAATCTACTTAGGTTCAAACCCCAACTCCATTTCTTTGTACCTTTTGGTCCTTCAGCACCTACTTAACCTTTCTGTGCTGTTTCCTCTTCTGTAAAATTGGAATATTAATAGCATCTACCTGATAGAGTTGCTTTGAGAGTGGATTAGATGATATATGAAAAATGCCTGGCACATGGAGTGTTCTTAAAATAGAACCTATTCTGCTCTAGGAACCAAGATGTTACCAATTACCTAGTAGTTCTCAGAAATCCAACTGTCCTCTAGAGCCCTCTACAGAGCTTGTTAAAATTAGAGATCACTGGACCTTACATCAGAGATTCTAATCCATTAGGTCTAGGATGACATCGGGATATCTCTAATGATTCTGATGCAGCCAGTCCTGGGAACCCCCACTTGGGAGCTGTTAACTCCTGAAGCTTAAACTACTTAGGTCGGCATGCAATACCCTCTGTATTCTTATCCCAACTTTTTCTTTCTGTCATTGTTTTTAACTGTTCCTTTGTGCGAACTCACCACTCTAACCAGATGACTCACTATTACCCAAACCAGGCTTTGTCAAGCCCTAAGATGGCATCCACTTTCAGGATCATCTCCCTTCTTCCTTTCCCCCTCCCTCTCTCTCATTTTTCTCCCTCCCTGTCTCTCATCTCTCTCTCTCTCTCTCTCTCTCTCTCTCTCTCTCTCTCTCTCTCTCTCTCTCAGCCCTGCCAGACTTCTGAAGCCCACCTTAAGCCCTATCTCCCTTATGAATCCTTCTTTGACCTGCATTTCTTTCTTTCCCATCAAAACCCTGCATCCTGAGTCTTCTCATTTTGTACTTCCCATAGGCAGACTTGTGTTTTCCTTTAGGTTTTTTGTGTCTGATCCTTGCCCTCTGTGGGGTCAGAAATTCCTCTAAAGGGAAAGGGCTTCCTCACAGTGCTCTTCACAGTGGTGGCCCTTACTGAGCTTTTGTGATTGATGGCTTGGATGGTGTGCTCATCAGAGTAGATGTATTTGGATATTAATGTGTTGTGCCCTTTAGTCATTCTAGATAATAGTACTGAAAATAATGAAAACAGAGGAAGTGGTCCAAAAATAAGAAAGAGGGTGAACTGCATTGGGAGTTAATTATTTTTTTTAATTTCTGCTTGAAGAAAAGGTTGAAGGATGAGTTAAGTGGTAAGAGTAACCAGCTGTTCTCCATCTCCACTGAGGACAGGGATAGAGAAAATGGGCCAAAATCCTTATTAGAAAAAAGAAATGAGGTTAGATATAAAAAAGAAGACAGTTGTTAAGCACTGGAATGAGGTTTCTGAACAGGTTGTAGAATTGACCTCCCTGAAGTACTTTAAAAGCAGGAAGGATAAATATCCATCTAAAACGATATGAAAAAATTTGCCAATCAGTTTATTACTTGAATATCTATTAAATGCTACTCTGAGGAAACCCAGAAAAAAAAATGTACAGCATGAACCTTTTGCTTCAACCCGCTATCTAATTAAGATAACCCATAAATACAAAATGATTAGCAATGGAAGTGGGAGTTAAACTAAGAGCCAAAGGGTGAGATTATGACCATGCTTGTGGTTAGAATTTAGATGTATACCCTCTCTACTTCTTCACCCCTAAATAACCTACGCCAGGCCTTTTTAAAAAAATATATGGATTTTCTATATCTATTTCCAAGCTGGTTTTCTAGGTTGACTGGATCAATCCTAAATCTTTTCTAAAATAATTTATTCATCTCTTTTGAGCAAGCAGCCTGTAAGTATATAATAAGCATGTTGTAAGTATGTAGCCAGTTTTTTTCCCCTTGACATCTTTCATTCATTCAACAGGTATTGATGAATTGTCTTATAAGTAACAGTCTCAGTGCTCAGTTTGGTGTGAATACCTCAGACATGTTCTCCCAGCACCTGCAATCTTTCCTTAAAGGATGGTAGGGCATAGAAGTTCTAGTATTAATGTAACATAAAATGTATTAAGTTCCTTTTTAAATAAGCAGAGCATCCACGAGTCCTGTAAAGCTATAGTTAAACCATTTCCACTGTTCTTGGTAAAAATCCTGAAAGTGAGATATCTAAACCTCATTGAAGAGTTGCCTTCTTGAATGGAAGTTTTCCTTTTCCTGGGAAATACAAACCTTGTATATACTTGCAATATGTGTATAAATTATCATTGTGATGATCAACTACTTGGCCACTGGCTGAAAATAATTATAGTGCAGATGTGTCTATAGACCAAAATAGATAAGGGTCAGTAGTCTAAAAAGTCAGTTTAGCAAAGTGAAATGGCACTGAATTGAGAGAAACAATCCAAGACTACCAGTGTGTAACTTGCCAAAATAGAAGACCTAATTAGGAGACAATATGAAAAATTTGGCCTTTAAACATATTCATACTCAGTGTGTCCTTTGGGCTGTGTTAGCATAATGAACTTCTCCCAATTTGAGCACTAAAACCCCCCCGGCCCCCAGGAAACTGCTCAATTTTAAGCAAATCGGGACCATGGATCACTCTAGTCTGCACTCTCAATTTTATCTGATCCTCTCCCTCTGTCCTTCTTACCCTTTGTTTATATGCCACTGTAGTTATAAAAGTTCACTGAAAACACAAAATAAAAACTAAGCTTATTTGTAATACCACAAGCTAAAAATAAAAGTATACTACAAATTCAAAAAACTTAGAGAAACTCTAAGAGAAGAGTTGAGTGAACTCTTCTACTACCATAAATTTTTGTGCTGGCCTTAGCCTGAACTGTCAAATATTCTCTTAAGGTTTTCTTGGAATCTAAAAAAGCCAGAAAGCTCCAGGAATCAAAGTAGAAATGTCTCAGTGGAGAATGACTAAAAGCAGCACCCCACTTGCCAACAAAAAAATCCTTTAAAAAAATTATATAAATTCAAAACTCAAGAAAGAGAGAGCTGGAGGACACATTGACCAAAAATAATGGTTGTAACTCTGATTGCAGACAAAATCACCAGTGAACAGTAAAAACCCTAATTCTAGGGCTTTCGGTATTAGTTCCTCCTATTGATAGGCTTCTTCTCCCCCAGGGACTATAATTTTCCACTTTAAATTTGAACTCTAGTCAATGTATAGTAGAAAATCAATATCATAGATTTGTTCTGCTTTCCTTTTGCCTCCTGGAATTTTCAAAGTATATGAAAGAGCAGCTTTTATGATGAAGATGGACTGTAAAATGAAAGGAGTGGCTTTGACCAATTCCCTGGAACTTTGACCCAAACACCATATACCAGACTCCCCACGCCATGTCCTCCATGTCTCTCATGTCTCTACCATTTCCCCTCTAGTATTTCATGTCTACATCGATATGATTGCCGAAACACTTTTCTAAAGACTCTTTGACAAGTTAATTGGAACTTGCTATCAGAACATTTTTTTATTTCTCTTACCTTCTCCGCTTTATTTTGCTTTACTCTTTTCAATTACAGCTTCCTTCTCTATATTGTGAAGTGAAGAGAGGAAAGTAGAGGAAGAAATTCACAAAAAAACAAAAAGAGCTATCACAAAAACCTAGGCATTTAACATTTGTACAGATACCAGTAAGCAAAGTAAGCAAAGTTAAAAGTAAGCAAAGATGCCAAGGCATTGTCGCAACAAACGCAGATGCAGGGACGTGGTAGGCCATTCTCATTCCTTCTAACTCTAGCTTACCCGAAGTCTTCTCAACATGCTCAGGCCACATAGAAAAGTTATTGGCCAGACCTCATTCCTTAAGACTTGCATTAGAGCTGGCCTAGATCATCTTGGTATTTTCCATTGGTTTTGCACCACCTTGAGTGTAAGAACCATTTCTTAAGAATTTTTTGGTTCTTCCCAGTATCTCTGTCTTGGCTTTGTTTTTCTTCCCTCTACTTTACCCTCATATCTCCTCATAAATATAAACCATTTTTAAGGTTCCTCCTGTTCCTGATCTCTTGAACTAAACACACAATTAGACTGACTTTTTCCAGGCATCTCTCCCCTGACTCTAGTCATCTTTGTGTAAGTGCTTTCCACATCCAGCATCTGGTAGTCCAACCACAGAACTTAATAAACCTATGGAATTCTGAGTAACCATGACTCTTAAACAAAATACTACATCCCTGCCTTGTCGATTTCTACTCTGGGGTTGGTCTGCCCAGTGGCATTGCCTAGAACCCTCAATCCCCTGTGGGCCTTAGCTTGAACCATGTTGTCTTAGACTGGAACACTGATATAGTGGAATTTGCCCATTTCTGACAGGCCATACACAGAATGCTCGTTCCTGGCTCCATCTCCAGCCCCATGTGTCTAGTTACAGGGTAGTTTTCCTTGAACCTTAGTATCTTACCTTTCAAATATTCATCTGTCTTTGCTTTCCTCACTGCCATGGCCTGCGCTACTAATGGAATATGCCTGAATGGGCTACTCCTAGGCTAGCTGGCTGATGTCTCTAAGTCAGCCTCTTTGTCTTTATTTGATTCCTCCGGCCATTATTCATCCTGATTAGCAGCATTCTATCTAATCCCCTTCCCCAGTAATCCTATGATGTTAGGTGTACCTGACAGCAAATTTCCTAATGTCTTGCCCATAGAATGCATGTAATAGTGGATTGCTGAACTAATTAATTCTTGATTCCAAGAAATCCATTCTAGAAATAATAACTAACAGTTTCTACTTGCAGATGCTTCCATAGGCTGATTTGATTCTTTTTTATTATTTATTTTTATTTATTTTTACTATTTTTTTTTTTAGGGAGAGGGAGAGAGAATGTACACATGAATGGGGGATTACAAGCAGAGGGGGAGAGAGAGAAAATCCTAAGCAGACTCCACACTCAGCATGGAGCCTGATGCAGGGCTCGATCTCATGACCCTGGGATCATGATCTGGGCCAAAATCAAGAGTCAGATGCTTATCCAACTGAGCCGCCCAGGTGCCCCTAGACTGATGTGATTCTCAAATGACAGTTGATATTTTAACTTTTGTAGTGTTTTTTTTTTAATCCAAAATATTTATTTTTTAAAACTGAAGTATTCTAAAAGAGAAAAACAAGTTTATTGTATACCAGAATCTCTAACAGAAGGAACTCTCTTAATTTTGAAAATATAGGCTAAAACCTACTGAAAAACTCTGCTCTTTAGTTTTACATTTTTAGCATTAAGCGTTAAATCTAACTGTCTATCATTTTTTATTCCATAAGAAATGTATCAGCATAAGGAGAAATACTGGTAGGTTATAGGACGTAATAGAAATTCTAATAGACTGTTTAACAATAATATGGCAGGCAGATACCATTTTAATCAGTATTGTCATTAAAGACTATCAATAGAGAGGATAAGATGTTCTTGTCTTTGTGAATTATGATTTATGGCTGGCACAGCAGTCACACTGAAGTATATTTATTTTACAATACAGAGACATTGATTAAATGCACATGGCATCTCAAATACAGTTGACATTTTAAGTCAAAATTATTACAGACACACAGCCATTCATTTAAGCTGTTGCTTTAAAAATGTGTCTCAACTGATTGTTAATGGAAGAAAGTCTAGCTGGGCCAATATTTCAATAAGTTGATCCTTTATTTCACTGGTGTACATTGCCTGGAGGAAATTTGCCTCCTTTGGACAGTCCTATCATTTTGCTATATCATTCTGGTAGGTAAACCACCAGATGAAAATAGTCCTTTATATATAATATTACTGGGGTTCTAGATTGCTCAGGAAGCATTCTCTTATTAGATAAAATCACTTTTTGGTTCTCTTCCCATTCTCCGTACATTCTCTGAGAATCTTGACTTCTAGCCTACCAACCTACTTAGGAAATAGGTCTTAAATAATTGATGGCAGCTGTAGCTGAAACATTAATATCATTTAGGGATGATGGTTTTTGTAATGTATATTGCTGCGTGCTGCCAATAGACCAGTGACTTTAAACAACATAAGTGTTTGGGTATTGATTGTTGATTTACAAGATTGAAGCCAATAGTAATTGTGTCTGAGAGCACACTTATATACCATGTCTATAAATTCTTTGATCTGGTTTCTCATTTATATCTTTTTAACCTCAGAACTTACTTAGATATTTTTTAAATTTTTATTACAAGATAATTTTAGACTCATATAAAAGTTACCAAACTAGTACAAAGAATTCCTATATACTTTTCACCCAGATTCCTCAGATGTTAACATTTTGCCACATTAGCACTAGCATTTTCTCTCTTTTTTTTTTATCTTCATATGAACATGTATACGGATAAAGACATCTATTCCTTTCTTTTTTCTGAATAACTTGTGGGTATTTGCAAACCTGATAGTGATGCTTTAAAGCTAGCCTTGCATCATTGTATAATTTTTATCCCATATTTGAGAAAAATGAACAGGTGGCTTCAATTCAATCTCAAGTCAGTAAAATTAGAAATCATAAAATGAAGAAGGTGATGATTTCAAATATGATTACAAGTCAAGAAAGCCAGTATGTGATATTCTGTTGTTTTCATGGACTATATTATCACCACCTAATCTAAAAACCTAAATTAAGGCAGCATTGACTTCTGGTAAATGAGTACGCATTTCCAAGAGTGAGATGTATTTCTTTGACAGTTAATGTAACTTCAAAAGTAAGACCTCTACAAAAAGGTGTGCAAATATCTCATGCATGTGATGAGGCCTTATTAACCATTGAATTTAGCTCAACGA
This sequence comes from Canis lupus familiaris, assembly GCF_011100685.1. Taxonomy (NCBI): domain Eukaryota; kingdom Metazoa; phylum Chordata; class Mammalia; order Carnivora; family Canidae; genus Canis; species Canis lupus. The sequence goes on from NC_049258.1 coordinate 13,818,729, forward strand.
GCTTGAATGAGATGGTAAATAGGAAAATGTCTTGCTGATTATTATTAAAATTGTGCAGAAGGACTGTTAGAAATCCAATACCACTTTTTCTCAGACCTCTTATCCTTTCCATTTTGCTGCAAGTGATTTATTGATAAGACTGGAGGGGGAGCTAGAGAAGCAATACCAGTCTTTGATCACTTAGGACTTTTCTTACACATATCTATCTGTGCATTTAAAAAACACATTTTGAAAACAAAAAGTGTACAAAGATGAATGTAATCTGAGAGCCATAGTGGAGTTAAATTCATCCGTGAAATCAGTAATTGGGCTAAACAGGAAGACGGATTTGGAGAAGTAGGGTATATCCTGCCACTCTTTTTAATAACCTGTGTTAGGTGTTTGGAGTGCTTTATGTCAGAGAGGCCAGTCTAAGGGTGTCTGACTTTAGCCAAGCTCTTGAGTCTTGAGAGAGAAAAGGAGGTACAATAATGTAAGTGTGGTATATAATATGTAATATTATGTTCTAGTAGAATGTAGTATCTAGGTGTAGCTGGTGGAGGGTATGAGGAAACACATCTGTTGGAAATCACTACTTAAAAAAAAAATCCCTAATTCCCTGAATATTCAGTTCGGCTTTTACGAAGATTAAAGCAGCAGTATCTGAGTATGTTCTTCATCATAGGCCTGCCCCTGAATTACATGAATGTAGTGATAACAACCCTCCTATACATTGACCACATGTTGCTGAATTGATTCTGGGTAAGACAAAAAGTAAGAAATAGTGTAAACACTCTACAGAATCCTTTTCTTCTTTCTGTATGTCAGGATTTAATTAGTCAGAGCTGCTGAAATCTACTCTGTTCTTCTTGTCAGCTAAGTCTTTGAATGTGCCCTAAGTATCCTCCATGTAAGAGGTGATACAACTTTATGAAGCACTTTGAAACTTTTAGCCAAAAGGTAGTTTGTGTCTGTGTTGATAGACCATTATTAACATCTAACTTTAAAAAAATTAAATCGGCAGATAGCATTATAAATATTTTGTGAATGTTGATATGTCAGCATTTTTTTTAACTCTATATGTTAACTATATTGTCAAGGCCAATGGTAAAGAATTTCTAGAAAAGAAATCTTAGTTTCCATTTATGTTGAGAATCCACATACAATGATATGGTATTTGTAAGGTATGTGTATATATGTAAAGTGTATAAAATTAAACATCTAAGGCACAGTCCTGGACTGTCTAAAAATTGTGTACAAAATTTGGACTATGAGTATGCATATTTTTATGGAGAATGAGTCCTTAATTTCCTTCTAGTCCTAAAGGAGTCTGGTTCTCGAAAGAAGTTGAGAACCAATTAATAATGGAATCCAGCTTATGGATTAAGGCCAACCCTCTTCTCTGCCTGACAAGTGGCTGATATTCTTATTTCTACTCTCTGACTTCTTACACTAATGTATTCAACAGTGAGCCTCCATGGGCATACTGGCCTTGGTGCAGAAATGTCAGTCTCTGTGAGAGGAATAAGGAGTTAGAGAAAGCCCATCTCCACACTTTTCATGTCCCAGAGATCCACTCCAGACAGACCCTGGTTTGGAGATATCATGGGAAGCAACATGGTCACCCATGGAATGGTGTTTATTAAGGATCACTTTCTTTCTAGTACTCTCTAGCTAGGTAGATTCCTTCAAGTGCAAACCAAACATAGCTCTATTCAACCTAAATAAGAAATATGAATCTTTTTAGTGGAGGCTCTCTGTTTCTATTTACCTGGGCTTTTCAGGGGATCTTCAAAGCTGAGATTTCTTCTCTGTTGTCACAATTCAGGCCAAGAAAATATCAAGTATACTTAGGCAGCTCCTTGCATTTCCTATCACTGGGTCTGTATCATGCAGTTTCTCCTTTTGTTAGGGGCTTTACAATGTCTAATAGAATTAGGCTGGAATATCATACTTGGTCATTAGGTATGGCATTAGGTATTACACAATATACTCCAAACTGAAAAAGGATGATGTTTGGGACTTATGAATCTATAAAATAAATTCTTCTATTTATTTGTCACTCTGTATATATAAAATCTTTAACATGAATATGCTGAAGGTAAGAAGTGGCGATAGTAAAATAAGATATAGATAAAGTTTACCCATATACTTTCAAGGTTATAGTCAAATCCTTTATGCTTAGCCTTGCAGAGCAATGCTCCTTTTTATTAAAATTTTTAAAATGTTACTTCCTCAAAAAACAAGGGTATCCTATTTGACACAAATTACCGTTCAGGAAGGTAACAGTAATTTTCCTTCCTGAAAGTGTTGGCAATTAGAGATATAGGTAGAGTTTCTGTAATGTTTGAAAAGTGAGTTGTTTGGTTTGCATCTAGATCACTCCACCCTTCTTAACGCTCTTCCTGCTGTTATATTCTGTGATGCTGCTCACTCAAGGCATTGCTTTTAGCTTTCTAGCTGCTACTTCTAGCTCCTCATCCTAGTCTCTTATTAAAAGATGACATCCCCCGGATATCTGTATGCAGCCCTCTCCTGGCACGCTTCTCTCTCTCTCTTTCTCTTCCCCCATCTCTCCCTCTCTTCCTGACTCCTATCCATCCTCCCCCACCCCACCCGACCCAGCAACCTCAATCATAAACCATACCTTTCACCCAGGAGCTGGATCCATATATACAAAACTTACTAAACAGTTCTCCCAGATGCCTCCGTAGATACCTCAAACATAGTTTATACATTGTAAGACTGACTTTGCTAGTCTATCTTCACTAAGGCTGTCTAGGAGGAAAAGAGTGATATATCCTTTCACCTCACCCCTAAATCCAATCCATTGCCAAGTCCCATGAATTCTACTTTTTAAGTATCTAAATTCTTTCTCTCCATCTTCATTGTACTTCCTTAATTCAGTTTCTCTGTCATTTCTCCCCAGATGAAAGCAGTGGCCTTCTGAGCAGTCTTGACTTTCTCTTCCAACCTACCCACTACTGGACTGCCCAAATGATCTTCCCAAATATAAGCCTGATCTGCCCACATTTTTGCTGTAGCTTTACAGTGCTTAAACTTCCAAGTTGTTACATGATGCCCCACCTTTATTATTCCCTGCAGCCAGAGAGAAGTACATGCAATTATCAGAATGTACCATGAGAGCATTAAGCCACTCAGCAATGCTTTGGGCCCTTCCTGTTATCTGTGAATAAAATGCCATTTGCCCAACCTTCAACTCACATTCCCCTCTGGCCAACTATTGGTCATGCTTCAAATGCTGAGTTCAAGGATCACCTCCCTGAGAAACCTGGCTGACAACCACTCTCACTACACTCGAGGCTGGCAAGATACATTCTGATCCTCCCACTATTTTGAATGGTTAGACATCCTGTATTGAAACAAGAAATGTTCTGGTCCTACTTTGTAGGTATCTGGCTACAGAGAAGGTTGTTGAATTTCATAGTCCATTATTGTAATTTACCTGCAATTATGAGGGTAAATAAACACAAATACATAATATCATCTTAGACTTCATTGCTTGTGTGTTTTAATGCGAAAATCTTGTGGCATTTTATGAAGCTTTAAATCTGAGGGAATAGGATCTGTGAAAACTGCCTAATTTGTTGATTTGCATGTGAAGTGTGTTGTTCCCAGTAGGCGGTGGAAACTGATTTGGCATGTAACGTACTAGCTCCGAGCGGATAACTGGTGTTAGTTCCCGCTGCTGTAACAAAATGGATTTGGCCTTTATTGTAGCTCTTATTTGAAAATTACTATTAAGAACTGTATGCTGGAGATGTGAGAGTGCTTTGCAAAGATGGATGCATTTATGGAGCAAAGCAGAAAACAGTGACACCATGTCTTAATGACACTTTATATTCAGCCAATGTACATGGCCACAACTTCCTCCACTGCATCATCTAAAATAAACAAAAATCATATTCCATTAGAAGCACAATTTGACAATTGAATTTTTTGGTGAACTTTTGGCATCCATTGAAAGAATTGGCTCCAACCCCAGAGAGAGGGTTAATCTTTTTAGGGCATCAATGCCTGGGAAGAGAGAGATGACCAAGTAGAAGAAAAGGAGTAAAAGCATTAACTCTAAGAGCTGGAATTAGGGAACTCTTCAACAATTATCATTTCTCTGACCACATTTTATTCAATAATAATAAAACAGAAAGCATATTATTTTACTGAGGAAAATTGAAAAAAACAAACAAACAAACAAACAATACAAGCAATCCCAGTAGGCTGAGGCTTGGTTGAATTAAATGAGGTAACATTTTATTTCTTTATTTGAATAATTTCCTAGTGTCTCAGGCCAAATCTATAAAGAACAGTTGTTGACTACCCAATGTGGAATATTTACTGTACCATCCACCTGGTTCAGAAATGGTTCTTTATTAAGGGAAATAATTGGTACATTCTTGTAAAGTAGTAAATACTTAGGTAACTATCACGTTAGCGAGCAGAATAAAAATCAATATTAATGAGAGCAGACAAATGCTTCTAATAATAGCTGAAAACTCTCAAGCCCTAGGAATACTCTTCAGTGCCTGCCTTTCTTCCTTCCTTCCCTTCTTTTCTTTCTTTCTTGCTTTCTTTCATTTTTTCACAACATTTTCTGCTTCTGACATCAAGCAGGAGTATGAAATTTTAACGATCTCTTTAAAGATCTTCAGCATACCCATGGCTGCTGTTTTCTTACCTGTCTATCCTAAGATTAAGCTGAAGAAAGAATTTAGTACTGTTTTATTATTGCCCAACTCTTTCCAAAACCTTGAATATTCAGTCCATAATTTGTTCCCGTTTACTCCATTGCCATCTTTTCATGAAGACTTGGCTATGAATTGCTTCTTCCCACTTTTATAGCAAATGGGGACACCCCTACTCCCACTACTAAGGTTGTACCAATCCCTGGTATACTATAGAGTCCATGACAGGAGCTAACCCTATAGTGCTTGTTGCTAAAAAAATACTGATACTATTCTGAGTTCTGTATATCCATTAATTTACTTACTCCTCACATGACCCTATGAAGTAGGCAATGTTATTATGCCCATTTTACAGATTTAGAAACTGAGACATAGGATAGCTTACCCATGGACACAGAAATCCTAAATGGACAGAACTGCTGGGATTTGACAAGCAGTCTAGCTCTATACTTCTTTATATTACTTGACTCCTTGCTATATGAACAAATAAAGCTATTCAATTACTTGGTTTCCTTGTCCAAAGGTTAAAAGGGGAGGGGGGACAAAAATAAGATCTATCACATAAGATTGCGGTTAGAATTAAATGCTAGAACATATGTAAAGTGCTTAACTCAGTAACTGATACATAGTAAGTATTCATGTTAGCTATTCATCTTCTTACTACTATCCTTTCACCAATAGATGTTAGATGAAAAAATTAATAAAGAGGCATAACTCAGAATCACTAAGTTGATCATTCCAATTCTATGATTTATTTGGAGAAGCTCATTGAGAAGAATGAGACTCAATAGTTCTACAGGAAGAGCTTGGGCTCTCTCTGGGGAATCAAACATCCTTGTGCCTTCATCAGGCTAAAGAAAAAGATTAAATTTTTATTATACCAATTATACTACTAAAATAGAAATTTAAGAAAATACATAGGATAATTCATGGAATGTTATAAGTTATCAAAACTCTCCAATATTTCCAAAGTACATACTCTAAGAAGAGTGAAAAAGAAACCTATTTTATCATACTTCAATGCTCATGCCCTGCTTTTCTCTTTATTACATTATGAGATTGACATCGTATCATTATCTCTCATTGTCACCTTAGCCTTGTGAGCTTTAGATGCTGCTAATGTTATGGTAATAACTGCTACAATTTGCAATTTTCAGTTGTATTAGACCTTGATTCATTTTTTTTTAACTACCTTGTACAACCATCAGTGATTTTTCTTGCAGATAATAAGCAACTTAATGGTTTTTATAAATGAATACTGGTGTGAAATTATCAGAGCAAGAAAATCAATATTAGAAGATTTCCTATATGAACGACAACAACAATAGAGTAATATTAAGGTAATTGTAAATATTCGGAAAACAAATGAATTCATTATTTTGCAGCGAGTGTTAGATTTTATGGTTTAAAACTGGCCAGTTCACCATACTTTTAAATTTTCACAATATATTTTTTAATAGTAGTCTCCCATTTTTAAAACTAAAAATAATGCATCTGAGATCACCACAGAGCTGGTTTTTCAGAGTGCTTCCCTACATTTCACACAAACCATCCCTTTCCCTGTAGTTAAAAGTCATAAAAAATCAGGTTCTTGAAGGGAATCCATCATACACTTCCTGAAAGGTCAGTATATTATATTTTCATTTGTTTATGTTGGTTAAATGGGGCCCTAGAGATTCATCAGCTACTTGGATTATAAAGTAGAACAACGGACCCTGAATGCATTCTCTCAAACCTTTTCCTCAATGCATTCACACTCCCAATCACAATCCTACAGCCCCACCTCCCCTAGGTTATTCCATCTGCCCTACATAACCCTAATGTCAAAGCTCCTCTACTTCTCATTCTCCTGCCCCTTTCCTGGCACACCATTCATTCACTTGATAAATATTTGCTGAGCACGAAGTATGCACAGGTACTACATACAGTGATGAGTGAGATATGGTCCTACCCTCAAAGAACTTAGAATATAGTCACTTGTCACTGACTATCTTTTATCATTAGTTGTTTTTCATATGTCTGTGTCTTCTATAGAGCAGAGACTGCAATTTAAAACCAGTTTACTTTTTGTATACCTTTTACTTGGCAAATGCTCAAGGCATGTTGAGTTAAAAGAGTGAAGTGCTAACCATCCAGGGCAGAACTGTGTTGCCCCACTCCTAAACCAAAATTAGCACATAAGAGTAAGGCCATTATCATGTACCATTGGGCTAGTTTCTTAGTTCAGACAGTGGATGACTTTGAAATAAAATAAAATACATTATTTCATCATACACCACAAAGAGAGTGGTGTTAATTTCTAAATTATAGTTAAGTTCCTTAGTCTTCCTTCCTGAAACATAGTTTTATCCAGAGCTATGGATGGACAAACCTAGTTCAAAGCCAGTGTCTTCTCCCAAATGGAGTTTCTTTCTTTCTCTCTCAGTGTTGGCAAAGCATACAGCTTCCTTCCACCCCCATTCTGCACACACACACATAACACAGATATGTCTGCATACCCATATGCATAAATGCAAGCAAATATATGGACATATATAAATATGCAGACAGGCACACACAAACACACAGGCACATATGTTTTAAAAACACACACCATAGCTGACAGATCAGATCTTTGTGTTCCTGGGCTCTTAAACTCATGAGCAAGCAGTAGTTTTCCTGGAAACCCAGGCTACAAATTCTCCATGATGCAGCCTCATCTGAGCTAAAGTGCTGTGTTCCCACGGGCCCTCTCCACTCATCTTCTCTGCATTCCAAAATCCCTGTGTTGATATTCTTTGTAATATTAAAGATGTTTTCTGTGGGCTTTCTCTCAGCCTCCAACTTTTGCTCACCTTTTTAGCTAACATCCTTTTCTCATATCATCTTAGCTACTCTTCAGAGCTGAACTTAGGCTAGACAAACCTCCTCATTTACAATTTGCAATTATAACAATCTATAATCGTAAACTACTTCTGTACAATTCCAAAAGTGGTACTGGAGCCTTAATAAAAGGTTTCAGAGACCGGTTGACTCCAACTAGTGAAGGATTTCCCCCAAAACCACATGCTTAGGAGAAAGAAAGGAGAAGGTAGGGAGGGAAAGAGGAAGGAAGGATTGGGAAGGGGAGAGGAGAGAGGGAAGAGGGGAGCTCTGGAGAGGATGGAAAGAGAAACAAAAGGAGAAATGAGAAAAAGTAAAGAAAAAAATAGAAGGAAAAAAAGAAGAAAAATGTTTATGGTTCCCCACTCTTTATTGTTTTCTCTGCTTTACCCTCTCTGGCCTCTTACTCCATGCAAAGGCTTTAACAGAACTCTTAGAGGATTTGGGAGGGGAGGTTAGGAAGCATTCCGGATCGCTTGCTATCTCCTCCCATTCCCCTGGACTAAAGGCAGCCAGGATACTGCGGAGGATCCAGGAAAATTCTCCCTCATGCACTTGTACTAAACAATAACAACCACCTCTCCCTGAAAACTCAGAGTGTGCAAGGTACCTGGCTAGGTAATTGATATGATTTCTTTCTCTACTCCCCCGTATAACCCAGTTTAAGGAGGATATTACTGCACACATGGTAAATATGAGGAAATGTACCATGGAGAAGGAAAGTGATTTATTCCTTAGTTGCCATGTTGCATAACAGATTTTCTATTTTATTCTTGTTTTTAGCCATACAGCACTATTACAATATTATTGACTCTATTCCCTAGGCTGTATTTTTCATCTCTGTGACTTATTTACTTTATAAATGGAAGTTATAAAATAAATAGGGGAAATAAAATAAAATAATAAAATAAAATGAAATAATAAAATAAATAAGGGGAAGGCTTAATCCCCTTCATCTTTTTAAGCCATCCCTCTACCCCTCCTCCCCCACCCAGTAGCCACCACTTTGTTCTCTGTATTTAAGAGTCCATTTGTTTTGCTTTTCAGGTTTCCCATATGAGTAAAATCCTGTGGTATTTGTCTTTATCTTTCCAACTTATTTCACTTAGCATAATACTCTCTAGGTCTATCCATGTTGTTACACTTGGCAAGATTTCATTCTTCTTTGTAGTTGAATAATATTCCATTGTGTATTTTGTGTGTGTGCATATGCATCTTCTTTATCCAATAATCCATCAATAGACCTGTGACCTGCTTCCATAATTTGGCTACTGTAAAATAATACTGCAGTAAACATAAAGATGCATATATCTTTTCAAATTAGTGTTTTGATTTACTTTGGGTAAATACCCAGTAGTAAGCTTATTGGATCACATAGTATTTTTAGTTTTAGTTTTTTGAGGAACCTCCACACTGTTTTCCACAGTGGTTGCATCAATTTGCATTCCCACCAACAGTGCATGAGAATTCCTTTTTCTCCGTGTCCTCGCCAATACTTAATATTTTTTGTCTTTTTGAGTTTAGCCACTCTGACTGGTGTGAGGTACTATCTCACTGTGATTTTATTTGCATTCCCGTGATGCTGAGAGTCTTTTCACATGTCTGTTGGCCATCTGTATGCCTTCTTTGGAAAAAATGCCTACTCAGGTCCTCTGCCCATGTTTTAATAAGATTGGGTTTTTTTAGTGTTGAGTTGTTTAAGTTCTTTATAGATTTTGGATATTAATCCTTCTATTTTATTCTTTTATTTAAAAGGTTTTACTTATGAAATAGAGGGTTACTAGAAGTAAATAATAATTAACTCATAAATATGGTTTAAATTTGCAAAACAAAACAAAAATTTTCATTTAGTAGAGGACTTCTACAACAGCACACACTGCCCCAGATAAACACACAAAAAAAGAGGGACTGAGTTCATTGGGTAGGTAGAGAAAATGGAAAAAATGATGAGGGAAATATTCTATACTTACACTGTCCAGCATGGTAGCCACTAATTACATGTGGCTTTTGAGCTCTGTGATAGAGCTAAATCAAGATGTGCTGGAAGTGTAAAATATACACCTGATTTCAAAAACGTAGGATGAAAAAAAAGAATCTAAAATATCTCAACAATTTTTATATTGATTATATGGTGAAAATATAGTATTTTAGATATGTTGGGTTAAATAAAATATATAGTTAAAATGATTTCACCTGGCTTTTTTTTTTTTTAACTTTTTATCGTGGCTAATAGAAAATTTAAAAGTACACGTGTAACTCACATAGCTCTATCAGCCAGCACTATTCTAGACCATAGGTTTTCAAACTGGGTTCCTGATAGTCCTAGACTTTTTCCCATGGCAACCATGGACAAAGAAGGAGACCCACAGTCAGTTATATCAGAAAAACTCCTTTTTTGTTTATCAAAACAGATTTCTGGCTATGAAGTTCTTTGAAGGAAAAAATTATTCAGCCAATATGTTTGACTGCTCTAGTCTTGGAGTATTTTTTCATCTACTCTGAAGATGTACAGTGAGAACAAATGCAAACACTTCTCTCTATCTCCTGTCACAACACCCCATGCATTAACAAGGGGGCTACTAGATCTTTCTGTGATCCCCAATAAGATGCTAGTGGGCCACTTGTCTTCTTTGTTATTTTGGGAGTTCATCAAAGGTTTATTTTTTAGTGAAATTGTACCCCTTTTCTGTAAGTTGTAGAAATTTATTTGCAACGGAATGTCTTTTAAGTATTCCTAATTGATAGTGTGGAGGGCCAAGCTACAGATGGTCTTTATTAAGAATTCTTTTTCTTCTGGAAAATGTAGACCTCTTCCCCCTACCCCCTTAGCAATCACGATTGGAGGATGATTGAGTGGTCTCTTGTGGAAATATGTATTTACCTATGTAAAGATCAGTTTCAACTCAGCACATTCTTCTTTAACCAGTGAACTAACCTGTAACCTCTAAGGGGTGTTGACGTCTCTTCAGCTCATAACTTTGTGTGTGTGTATGTGTATACACATACACACATACACACACATACACATTTTTTTACTGTGAATCCAGCTGCTAACTTAGAGAAGAGCTTTTTAAGCTACTTTGTACGTTTTATATCCTTAAGAGTAAATTATATAGCCCTGCCCATTTTAATCACCCCCTCCTCAAAATAAAATTAACACATGGTCACATACCTGAAGGTACACTGTGAATTAAATTTGAGAGTGATGGAAGTGAACAGAGGAAAGGGAAGAACAAGTGGCATATTGTGAAAAAGCCATTGATTTCTCTGACACTAATTGCAACCAAAAATAGCAATGGAACCTCATGGGGTATTTGTATGTGTTTGTTGTCAGAGAGTAGATACAGGGACCCAAGATAAAGAACAAATGGCTTCCTGATTAGAATATCATCTGTGCTGTTGGAAGTCTTAGAGTTTTTCTTGCTCCCTGACCTTTCCACTTGGTCCTCCAAAAGACCCACTGACTTCACTCCAACTAGTTTTACACTTTTTATGGAAAGGATTTCTGATATGAGAAAGTTTGTTTATCATTAGCTGAATTCATTTTCCTGTGAAATGTTAATCCATAGATCACACCAGACTGAAGGATGGAGCATAAGTGAGAACATACTAGATCCAGTAATTCTTTCCTCATGTGTCTTTTTTTACCTCAGGCAGATGTGCATATTTGGTGATATAACATAATTGACACGTTCCTCCCTCAAATGTGGGTTTTATACATTTCTCCATGATCAAAAAGGAATGAATTCTATCTTGAAGTTACAGATGAAGCATTTATTTTGCCATTCTTTTAAAACCAAAGTATCTGAAACTTTAAACAAGGATCAAGCCCATAGGTTATGTACTGCTTCTTTTTTTCCCTTCCTTCCTATCTCCTTCCTTCCCTCCCTCCCTTCCTCCTTCTGTCATTTCCTTATTTCCTCCCTTCCTTTCCAAAGCACCAACAGTGCTAAATGCTATGAGAATTATAGATGTAAATCAGGACCTCTCATGTAACTTACATTCTGTGGAGTTTTGATCTGATCGGCGTGTAAGCATTAGTAGTAGCTATGCCACTAAACAAGCCAAATCCAGAGTTCTTTCCACCCCATCTTTGGGACGTGGTAGCCCATATCTACCATGTCCACTTGATCTTGTTGATCTTCAGAGATGACCACCATGCTCTCTGAAAGTCTGTGCTCCCAAGGACTGATTATGCTAGGTGCAGGATTATTTGGTCTGTTAATGATCTCTTTTCCGTGGGTGTGCATTTAGCATATAACAGACTAAGCCGTATGTGCCATGTGAGCCATGTATTCCTGTGTGTTCCACTGAGGTACATTGAGCTCTAGTGGGAAGAGCATTGGTACATAAAGGCAGAAGATAGATATTCTAAACATGGCTACTCCACCAACACATGGAGTCATCTTGTCAGACCCACATAACTTCTCAGGTTAGGGGGTATCAGATTCGTAACCAGCTTAAACTTCCATACAGTAAATATTAAGGGTTCTATGAAAGATGGTGAACAGAAATTTCACTATCAGAATATAGAGCAAGATGATGACCCCTAAACTCCATCATGCCTTTAAGACTGAGCTCAGAGCCCTTCCCTTTGGTTAAGAATATTTCTTTAAGAAACAGTGTTAGGAAATTAGTAGACAGTTTCACTTGAGTCAGGATATATGTGAAATCTGGAATAGGTTTATCATACCATTTGCCCATGATTTCGCTTTAAATCTGTGTTAGTCTGGATTTTCCAAAGAAACAGAATCACTAGGATATATCTACATGATAGATGATAGGATAGATAGATAGATAGATAGATAGATAGATAGATAGATAGATAGATAGAAAGAAGAGGAGACTTATACCAGGAATTGGCTCATGCAATTATGGAAGCTGAGAAGTTCCTCAGTCTGCTTGTCTGTAAACCAGAGAGCCAGTGGTTTAATTTAATCTGAGTCCAAAGGCCTGAGCATCAGGTAAACAGATGGTGTACATCCTGGTCCTAGCCCAAACACCTGAGAAGTGGGAGAGTATGGATGGCTCAGCTCAAACAAAAAAGCAAATCCTCCCTTCCTCTGCCTTTTTGTTCTATGCAGACCCTCAGTGGATTGGATGATGCCCACCTACCACATTGGTGAGGGCAGGTCTTTACTCAGTCCACTGATTCAAATGCTAAAAATCTCCTCTGGAAGGAAATACCCTCACAGATAAACCCAGAAATGTTTCACCAGCTCTCTGGGCATCCCGTAGCCTAAACTGACACATAAATATAGCCATCATAATCTGCAAGTCAACATACAGTTATTTCTGGGGACTTCATCCTTAAAAATTATGAAAAGACTATGCACAAAATGAGCAGCTCCACTTCTGATCCTTAAACTGGACCTAGACTTTTTGCTCTTGTTCCCCTAAAGGCAGTGTTTATGCTACAAGCCTTGAATGTCTTCCTGTGTCTCTCTCTCTGCATTTCTTCTCTGTCCCTGCCTTCAACTTTCACTTCAGCTAATAACTGGTTGCATGATTACTTTTTTTTTTTTTAACCTCTCATGCAAGAGATAGTCAGATCTAGGTACCGACTTTCACAGTCTGATGAAATTGGGAAACATTCATTCAGTCAGTCACACCACATTTGCTAAATAAATGCCTCTAATGTTAATAATCCACAGTCCTTGCTCTCAAGGAACTTATTTTCTACACTTGTTCTTAGCCCAAAGGCCAAGAAGCAATGGGAACTTATTTTCTGATGGAAAGTGTAAGTAGTAAACAGGTCATTGGTATAGTCCACAGTAAGCATTATCAAGAGAAGAACACGAGTGAGGGCTCCAGATCCCTTGGCAGGTGGGGAAGGGGACAGGGGAGAACAATGACCCCCTTGAAAACCAGCATGCAAATTCCACCTTGATGCAGAATTAGGACTCAGTTCAGCTTGCTCTTTAGTTATTTTGTCAGTATCTAAAGGAATAATTTTAGGATTTCCCCTTTCTTTAGTGAAGCATTCTTATTCAACTGCTGTAAAAAAATTTGTTTTCAATGCAACTTAACCATTTATAAATTTAACCTAACTCATGTCATTAAAAAAAAATGTCCAAAAAAAAAAAAAAAAAGGCTTCTTTGTGGCTGTTTCAGTCTATGTAAGGCAGTAGTTTCCTAATTGGATAACTTGTAATAGGCAATTTCAAGTCTAAAAGAAATCCAGATAGTGAGTCAGTGCAAACACTAGTGGCACCTTTCAGCAACACAACCAGGTGAAAATATATCGGCTTGAAAGTGTCTGTGTGATGTGAGGCTCATTTAATGTAATATGCAATAATAATTTGCTGACTCGGAACATGATTCCCAATTTTGGCATCCTTGCATCTTTTTTATGCTTCCATGTATTTTAAGTTCCTGAGTGAATGTTCATAGATGTATTGGGAACATATTTCTTAGCTTTGTCTCAATTCCAATGTGATAGTTATATCTTTTAGAAAGCATGTGCGTTTGGAAAAATGTTTTGGCATCACTTAATGTTTTCATAGACTGCAAATCATTTATTACATAGAGTTTTGTTAAAGCTGAAATTCCAAAGTTGATTTGCTCTATCCTCTGACTTTTTGGTTGTTGGAGATAAAAAGAGTTCACTCTGATGAGAGTACTAATATTACTCAAAGACTTTGTTTGTTTACATAAATATTTCATTCACTCTCTCCCAAGTTTTATAGTATAGTCACTTAAAAATTCCCCACTATTACTTTCGGGTTAATGGTAGCTATTTTTTGTGTTGGTGTCTGTGACATGCATTAACAACTTTATAAATGAAATTAATGAGTGCCTATGTCAAGAATAGCTGGCTTATCACATTGTCGTTCATTTATTTTGGATATAATTGTCAAATTAGCATTACACTTTTCAGATAACAAAAGGCTCTGTGAAGAATTTTGTGGCATATTAGACATGATGGTTAAAGATTGTAAAGTTTCTCATTACACTTTAACAGTGTTACCCAGAGATATAAAGAAGACCTTTATGGAATTATCATGGTCTTAACCTCAAAACTCTCTTGGCAATATGCGGTTATAGATATTTTAGTTCATTTTGTTGTTGTTTCGACTTTGTCATCTGCTCCTATTCTTTTTATATCATTTTCATTTCCAGTTAAATTGTTAAACTCCAGATACATGGAAAATATTACCATGGGAAAACATCAGTATATTTATATCACATTTAGTTCTGGCGATATATGATGTAGTAATTAACTAGCTGCAACTTTCTAGATTAAGCAACCTACTCTAGGTAATCCATTTCATTACTTTGTGTCTCAGTATTGACATGTTACAAATCAGTTAATGATGATTATTCCTGGTTAATTCACAAGAATTCTGAAAAGATGTTTACTAATATAATGATTTTGCCATGGAATTTGTCTTTAATAAGGAAGTGGCCATAAGCAACCTATTCAAGTGGGAATAGAATTCTAAAGACTTAACTTTTAAGTAACCTTTCTTTGTTGAATTGTAGTGAGTTTTATGTCCCAGAGGACAACGCATATTGCATAAGAAGGAACACCATAATAAATTGAACAGGTGTTCCTTGGAAAACAAGTCTGGAAAGAATCCAGAAATTTGAGGGTGAAGGATAAAATGTAACTAATGGGCCAGTGAAATATTTACTACCCTAAATAGTTATTTATCACTGGTAGCTTCTACCAATATGTAATATTTATAGAATTAACTTGAAGTTTATTGAGCACTGTTTCAAGCTGATGCACTGAAATCAAACTTGAAGCATTTTTTGACACAATAATAATTTATACTAATACAGGATATTCTTTACTTTGAATGTCATTTTATCATCTAAGAGATACCTTAAAGCAAGTGTTAATCCATTTTACCATTGAAGAAGGTAAGTTTTTTGTGGTAGTAGAGTCACCAACCACAGAATTAGGGCACTGTACCTGAAACTTTATTTTGAGAAGATATATATGAAGGACACTAACCAGCATTGATGATGAAACAGCTCAAACCAATTTCATATGAGGAATAATTGAAAAAACTGGAAACATTTGACCCAGACAAGAGAAAGCAAGGACACTGTAACAGTAATTCAAGAGGTCAAAGGGCTGTGCCTTGGAGGAAGAGTGAGAAGGTGGCAGAAATGAAGCAATTAATGGGGACAATAAATGGGAAGATACATCCTTACTAACTATAAACATGAGCTTTGAAACAACTATATGTGTCCTGACGTACATCTTCCTTTTCCTGTAAGTGAAGAGTTAATGTTGTTAGAGGTTTCCAAATAGAAACTAGAACACCATGAACTAGTTATTCCCCCTCCTGAATACTCTCCAAGGACATTATCCTTCACCCATGTGACACTTGTCACATTGGTTCTGTAATTTTAAAATAATCTTAAAAAAATATTCTCTGTTCCATATCTAGGCAAGGGATTGTCTGTTTTAGTCACTGGTTCTTTAGTCCCCAGCCTCTAGCACAGTGTCTGACAGAAAATTTTGTTTTGTTTTTATCTTTTTTTATGATTAAAGGAAAGAAGAAATAAATGAGAGGGAGAATTGAAAAATGTATGCATTAGTACATTTAATGAATATTTACTGAGTGCGTTTGCTAGGCCAGGCACTCATCTGCATGAGGGACATTTAAGTGAACAAAACAGATTAATATTCCTTCTCTAAAAGTTTATTTTCCCATGAGATTAAATAGCCCCAAGAATTTGTAAGTAGTTCATACAGAAAGAGAATGAAGAACAGGACATGAATCTGATGCCTTTACTAGAGTAACACATCTCTAAAGTTAACACCTTCAAAAATATCCCAAAAACCAACTAAACCAACATGAAGCACTTAAAAGTTGAGACAAAATAGAGGCCTCACTTCTTTATTTTTAAAATTACCTTGGATATGAAGTTTAAACTCTTCAGGTGCTATAAGGCTGGTGAAAAGCTTGGACAAATTACTAGAACTTTGGAGATCGCAAGACTCTAAATGGGAACAATATGAGGCAAGGCAACAAGTACATCTGTATTACCAGAGGATTTCTGGGAATGTGCTCTGATTTCACTGTTGGTGTTTTATTTTGTGATTTGCTTTGATTGCAGCATGGTATTATAAGTAAAATGTTAATATTCAGTATTAGAACTATTTTTGACCTAAAAAGTTGTACCCAAAACATGTCATTTTGCATGAGTTACTATGTTCTTTGAGCCTTATTCCAGCCAGGTGCCAACATTTTTTCTCATCACCACGCATCTTTGATTTTATAATGTAAGTCAGTAGGAAAACAGGATTCATTTAACAGAAAATTGCTTTTCACAATCTTCTCTGGAATCTCTTTTGTCTGTTACCCAGGCAATATCTATATTATTACTTTGTCCTCAAAAGCTTTTACCAATTTGGCAACACAGAATGACTAAATCTCTTTTCTTTTATCTGGCTTTTCATTAGGAAAGAAACTTCCCAAATTCATTTCTATCAGGCCTTTCCCCAGTGCTAAATATGTGTGTCTAAAGTCTATTTATAATAAATATTGTCATTATGACTAAGGTCATTTCAGTTCCCTCTATTACCTCAGTTGTTGCTAATGAAGGCGATGCCAAATGACCAAGTAGATAAAGCTCCCTCTTCCGCAAGCCCCTCACAGGAGAGCTTTCCTGTCAAATATCTCCTAATTGCCCTCAATGAATCAGCTTCATGCTCAGCCTTATCTCTGGCACCTTCCCCAGCTCTCTGCTGATAGCCAATAACATGTGCTCTAAGCATGAAGGGGATAAAATGGTGTGACTCTTAGAAAGCCAGCCTTAGAGTGGAGTTAGAGAGCTGTTTAGATTCTTTACTTTCATGGTTCTGACATGATTTATTTTAACCAATTTGCCTTCAGACATGGTTTGCTCTCTTTGCTTCAAACATTTAACTTCGGATCCTACAGGGACACTTGTATTCCTTCAATTGTTTCTTCTGCCTTACACATAGGTCCTGTGTCAGGACATCTTGTATTAATCAGCCTTCAGTGCTAACTTTAGGCAAGTAATATAAGCACTTTCTCTGACCATCTGTAAAATTAAGAAGTAACTACAAAGCGTCTGACACATTCCTTACAAAAGCACAGTCCAGCCACCCCGGCCTGGCTCACAGCTGTGGAGAACAGCATGCTTGCGTCTCAGCCTCCTAACGTATGTTTTCTTATCTGTCCCTCTGCCCCCTGCCTTCCTGACCGCCCCAGTATCTCCTCTTTCTCTCCTTAAATGGCCCCCCGCCCCCCAGCCCCCCCAGGCCTGACCCGACTCCTCACACCTGCTCCAGCTCCATATAATACAGGATGTTTTAATATACTATATACATGGAAGAAAAAGGAAATTGAAGTTGAAAGCCATGAACTTTCTTTTCTTCTCTTTTAAATGAGGAAGAGTAGCGCCAACAGCAAGGAGGCTATTTTCTTTGTGGCAGCGGAAAAGTGGTAGGGGGTTAGGGAAAGAACATTTAAGAAATTAGAGTCTCCAGCGGATATACGGTGTTTGATCTTTTAATGGTGTTGCCACTGGGCCTACTATATTTTTTAACATGGGAGATGGTGAGAAATCAGAGCGTTGGAGGTGGGAAATGTGTTAGTTAGTTTTCGTTTTGTGTTGTAACACAGAGGAGACCACAGAGACCAAAAGCTGTGGAACTGTCAAAGAAACAGAAATAGGGGCATGTTGATACGGAATAAATAAGACACACAGAAATATATTAAATGAGGACCTACCAGTGATACTCTGAAGGTAGGAGAGAGGTAAACAGACATGAAACTGGAGGGAGAACCATAGGATCAGTGAAACAATTTCTACGCTGTGTTCTCGTTCTGCACAGACTATGGGCAACTCACACGCTATCGACTTGGGACATCTCCTTGGTGCGACTATAGACTGAGCACTCACAAACCACACCTGTGCCAGATGGTCCTTGATTTTATGTCTGACTTTAGACTTTCTCTACGGGTATTCCTAAGAAATACTGAATAGAGTCTTTAATATCTCAGCTGACAAATGTGCATTTCTGGTCCCCACTCAGTGTGGCATGTTTTGGGAACCAACAGTTCTGTTTCTGTGGTGTTGCCATTATGGTCTTCTGCAGCAGCATTTGGGTCTTTATTTAAAAAGCGAAGGGCATTGTACACTCACTTAAGCTACTTGAACTACATGTAAAAGTGTATGTGTGTATGGTTGGGAGAGGGAAGAGTGCCAAAGAATAAGAATAAAGAAGGTATTCTAAATTCAGGAACTTTATCTCAAAAGCTTTCAACCAAAAGTTGAGTAATTGTGGTGCCTAGATGGCTCAGTTGGTTGAGCACCTGACTCCTGACCTCAGCTCAGGTCTTGATCTCATGAGTTCAAGCCCCACATCATGGAGCCTACTTTAAAAAAAAAAAAAAAAAAAGTTGAGTAATTAAGATTTTATCTTTTACCTCTTCCTTCTGCCCTTTATAGTACTTAACAACTGCTTGACTTTCCATATTCCAAAGGAACAATTTCTAATATATTTCCAAACCACAGCTCTTAAAGATATTAACCACAAATGAGAGCCCACGTCAGCACAGAGCTGAAAACAAATGGTTTGGTTGAAGGCTCTGTATGAAGTTAGACTTTCCTCTCCCCAATTTCATGCTGCAAAATGTCACTCCTCCCTCCATCTCCTCAGGAACCTGGAGGATTTGAACCCCAGGTTCAGAGAAACTGAGTACAGTGAGAAGGGGAGTAGGACCAAAACTGGGGAATGAAATAAAAATCTGGGATTTCTAGCCTCAGTATATTTTCTTCAAAGAATTCTCTGGAAAAACTGAACAGTCATAGAGAAAAGAGCTAGAAATTCTAAGAATGGGAAATGACACAACACAAACCTGGCTCACCACCCCATTATGTTACAGTAAGGTGCATTAATCAAGATCCACCCATTCCATAGAAAGTCTTTGTGGTCTTTTAGTAACACATTAACACATTAGAGAACAACCACGGATCACCAGATAGTTGAGGAGAGCCTCCCACGGGAAAGACAGTGAAATTAAAAAAATAAGAGGAAGTAAAAAATAAATTAACAGATGAATTAAGAAGGAAGTCACCATATAATTATAATGTTATCAGAAAGTAAAGACATTTTTTTTGAGACAAGAACTAGATGCAATTATAGAAGAATAATAAGTCATTAAGAAAATTTATTAGTAGGATTGGGACATAAAGCTGAGGAACTATCCTAGAAAGAAAAAAAGGACAAAACATGGACGATAGTAAAATGAAAGTTATTAGAAGATCGGGCCAAGATCCCCTGCCTCTAATGGAGTAGAAATTTCAAAGAAAGAGAACAGGGAAAAGGGAGTCAAAAAAAAAAAAAAAAAAAAAGATGCCCAACACAATGAAGGCCTAACCTCACACAATTCCAGAACACTAAGAATAAAGAAAGGAATCCTAAAATTGTCTAAAAAGGAAAAAAAAATGTTTTTTTTTTTTTTTTTTTTTTTTTTTTTTAAGGATCAGGAATAAAAATGGCATTGGGCTTCTCAACAGCAGTCCTGGAAACTAGAAACTGGTGGTGAAATGTTTTCAGAATTCTGTAAAAGCAGTTTTCAGCTTAGGATGCATTATTTGGCCAACTATCAATCAAATGTAGGGGTAAACTACAAACATTATCAGACATGAGGAATCAGGCAGTTTATCTCCATGTATCCATTCTCAGGGTTTACTGGAAGATATACTCCACCAGATAAAGGGGTGTAAATCAGGAAAATGAAAGATGTCGGTCAGGTCCAGGAAGCAAGGATCCTATCCAGAGGAGAACAAAAGCTGTGGAAAGGAAGCCCCCCTGGCAGCTGAGTAGCCAGGCCCAGCAGCAACCAAACCAGGAGACAGCAACGTGTGGGAGACAGTGATAGTGATACTCATGCTTCGGAAGGAATAAGTCCCAGGAAAGAAGCAGAACTAACAAATTTTTGGATGCAATGGTAGCATCAGAGTGACCAGAAAGAATTGGTAACAATATAAAAAGCTATACCAAGTTTTAAAAGAGGCAACCATTAATTCCAGGAGGGTGGGGAAAATAAATAGGAAAGAAGAAATGATGGTTAGGACACTGGCTCACGACTAAGCAGTGTTTAACGGGTTATAATAATATAAGCATTAAATAGTACTTAAGACAAACTGTGGCATAATTGTATTAGATGTATGGGAGTATATAGGAGGGTGAGGAACACAGACAGATGAATCTTTATCTACTATCACAGGACACCAAATAATGACTAAAGTTCATCAACCAAGAAATAATTTTGTAAGCTCATTTTCTAGAAGTGTGGGTATTCGTTAGAAGATTTCAACATGATTGCCTCAGGGGAGTAGGCCTCAGAGCAAGCAGGGCTTTTAGTACATTTTAACTTTTAAAACTATGAATTATTTGCAGGTGCTATTTTGACAAAATCTTTTTCAAAATTTATGAAATAGGTTTCTTGCATTAAAAAATTAATAACATAAATGCAGATGCCTGGCTTCTCCTCGAACATGAAACCATCTGGTCCCCTGGAGCCATGTTCCATCTGACAGTATGGCTTGCCTCACGTAATTGACGCACATGCTCGGCGATACCGTCTCTACTTTGCCCCGTTGTCTCCCTGCAGCCGAGGCTGTGTCCGGTGGTGTTTTGCACTGTGACTGCAGTCATTTCACTTGTTGCAGAGTTAAGAAGAAAGGGAAATAATTCTGCTCCATTAAAAGGAGGACAGTGAAACAGATTCCAAGAAGACTTTGAGTTTCCCCTGGCTTACTCCGCTGGTTATGTGCCTGGCTTTCGAGGCATTGAAGTTCTCTGCCTAAAATCCCCAGTGATCCAGTACAAGCTTTTGTTAGCTTCGTTTTAAGTGCAGACACCATCTGTCATAGGGTCACCTTTTTTGTAAGAAATTTTGTAAACTTTGTCGCCCCACAGGTATTTCTTCTCCAGATAACTGTCTCCAAAGACCTGAGTTGTCATTTCTCTGATCATACCCACACGCTCTTGATCTCCACATTTTCTCTCTCTACATAGCAAGGGCCTGATCAATGAGGAATGACTGATGACTTCAAAGCTCTCGTCCATGTTATTTCAGTTCATGCATTCTGGTGTCTTGCTTCCTTTTTAAATAGCACCATTATCCTGATGGCTAATACTCAGTGAGGGGCCTTCTGTGACTCCTGTGTCTTGTTCTACTGTGGCCCAATACGGGGAATACATTTCCATCTTGTAGTTCTGCTCTCGGGTTTTCTTCCTAAAGTCCCTTGCCCTCCACTTGGGTTTTCTTCCTAAAGTCCCTTGCCCTCCACTTATTTCCATTAAATTTCATACTCCTTTTTCAAGAACACTTTTCCAAATTGGTCGAGAGAGGTTTTGATTTTTCCTCCTGCTGTGAAGGGTACTGGTTACCTCTCTTTAAATTGTTGTAATTATCACTTTGTAATGATGCCATTTTGTCGTTCAAATCTGAAATTTTGTGCACTATGAAATATGAAATTATAAATGTGAAATTATGAAATAATATCAACCAAAACATGAAATCATATATAGATTCTATGGCTAATCTCTGTAGAATATTACAAAGTGTCCAACTCAAGATTACCAGTGAACCACTGAAAATTGTGCTTTAAAAAAATAAAAAATCTCTGAATGAATTAATCAATTACTTAGAGTGGCTACGCAGCCTGGTTAATTATAATCTGTAATTTATTATTAAGCAAACATAGTTAAGGCCAACCTATATAATAATTTGAAGTAAAAAGCCACAATAGAAGAGGGAAAGTGGGTAAGAAGGAATCCTAGGGGTATTTTACATGCAGCCCTTTGTACAAACAGCATAAAATTAGTAGGATTAATGACAGATATTCTTGTCAAACTCAGGATAATTCCATCTCATTTGATGCCCTGCCAAATACTACTAACATTTGAGTTACTTGTCTCTATCTCCTTATATAAAATAATATTTGTTACTAAGCCTATTGCCTGGTGATACAGGGAGAACTTGGGAACTCAGTCTAAGATAAACTAAGGAAGCTTTTCAGGGATAGGAAATGATAATCAGAGGTTACCAGTCGGATCCTCCCAGAAGTAGCTAAGACAGAGTAGGAGTGCAAAAGGTTAATTAAGGGGGTAATACCTATGAAAGAAAAATGGGAGGAGATGGGGCAGGATTTAGCAGGGAAAGCCATTACCACACCACAAGTCTGACAAAGTCTTGGCCAACCCAACATGAGCTCCAGAGCAAAGATTGCCTGCTCCAGGAGTTTTACACTGGGCAGAAACAGGCTCTGGAACCCTACTGTGTTCAGTCACTGACTGATGGTTACCTCAGAAGAGTTTTCCTCAAATTAAAACCTGAGAAGGACCCTAAAAATGTAAACAGTAGAGTCTGTCGGCTACATCCGTGCTCCATGAAACAGAATGACAGGTGTCATTCTTGAAGAGAGACACAAGCAGCTCATCTCCATTGCTGTGCATAAAACACTCCCCCTTATTATTATTATTGAATAACTAATTAGAGATGGTTTTACCATTCTTGTCCTCTTATTTTAAATGTTTCACCAACCCACAAAAAGTATACTCTTCTGTACGAAAGTAATATGGTCACAAGAGATGTGAAGTTACGAAGACATGCCATAGCTCCCAAGTTTGGGTGAAGCAGTAAGACTCTCAAATGGGCAAGACTAGGATGGGCAAGACACAGCACAGAGGTGGCTAGGAAACAGAGTCACCAAGCATGAACCCTTACATGAAGATGGAAAAGACATGCCTGGTAGATGAGCAAAGAATGTGACATGGACCATGGTTATCTCACATACCGGTTTGCCATTCAGACACTAAATGATGAATTTGCTTATTCTCTTTTTAAAAACAGTGACTTCTCAACACTGAAAATCACAGAGAGGAGGTTGGCAATTTTAATCTTTCAGAATCAACCCTAGTTTCGAGAGATGGGCATGCCCATTAATTCTCATAGCACTGAATCTTGGCTTTGAATATTGTCACTTAACTGATGAGGAAGATTTTTATTTTTTATCTCAGAGTAGGATAGATACAAAATAGTTAACAGCAAAGAATAATAATAATAGTAATAATTCTTAGATGATGTTACAAAGTGACATGCTGAATCCTGGAAAATATAAACAAATGATAAAGGGAAGTTCAGGTAAAATAAGAAAAAATACAGAGAGAATAATTTTGCCTTTGATATTGTGTATATACTGGCTCATTACCCACTGCATCAAAGATCATAATGTGTTTATTATGCCATTTGCCAAATGATAGCTATTTCCTGAACAACTGGCCTCTCCTACACATCCCTGTATTCTGTCCTTTGTTAATAATGATGCCTTCACTTTGGGGCAGAAAGATAGAAGAAGATATCTGGAAAGAAGCTGCAGGAAATGAGAGAATCAGTAATCTCTTTAGCTTTGCTCTTATACTGTTCGACTGACGGTTGGTTGGTCTGGGGAATTGGAAATGTGTTGTAGGTGCTACAACTAAATCTTCAAGCTAGAATCCAAGAAAGGTGAGAAGGAAACATCAAGAACAATTATTTCATAGACTGCCTGTCCAAATTCTGCTGGCTTGTGAGAGGCCCACCACAGTTAGATCATAAATAGCAACCAAATTCATGTTTCTTGTTGCATTATTTTTTTTTCTCAAAGCAGATAGTGAAGAAAAGTCTACTTTCCCTGCATGTCCCAACTATTACTACAACACAGGATTTGAAAAAAAAAAAAAAAAAAAAACTTAAACAATTTTTAAAAGAAATATGCCTGTATTAATTATTCATTTGTATTTAAGATTTTCATCCATTAGCATTTTACAGCGATAAGAATTGAAGATATAATTAAACTTCGAAATGAAATGAGGTTTAATTATGAGAAGGTAGCATTCAGATACCTGACATCTTCCCAGTCATAAAGTGTTATGAAAGAAATATTTTAGGTAAAATGGAAAGAGACTTTTTTTTTTTTAAGGAAAAGGATAAAGGTAAATGTGATATTTTGCTCCACAGTATTTTATTTGATTATGTCACTTGATGGAGCACAGGCCTGTTAGAGTTCTTTTACCCAGAGTGTAAACATAGTAAAAATGCACCAAAATGTGCCCAAGTAAATCCTAAGCAGCCATGATTTGTGGTGGTTCAGCTGCCTCTCCCTCAGCTCTATTCCAACATCTAAATGTTTCTTGAGTTAGGTCAGTAGTCTTTGTATGCCGCTGTTTAGCAGAAAGCCCTGGGTTTCTGGATTGGCTTATGAAGATTTGGGTGTAGGTTAAAAGCACATCACAGGCAAACATGTGTTGAACATTATTCCGTGCATGTAGACTTTGAAGAGCCTCCCAGGTATATGTAGGATTTCGTATGATGAGGAGATGAATTCAATTCAAGGTACTCAATCTTATTGCCAATCTTTTTCAATAAGAAACCATCTCTAGGCTCTTGGTTTGCACATCTGTGTTTGATAACACAAGAGAATGTCTTTGATTAGACTTTCAGAGTAATCATTCAAAGGCAACTTTCTCCTCTGCTTTGCTGCATCTCATAAAGTTAGATTTTGTGCATTAGTGATGCACTTGATTGCACTGAAATAATATTGCCTTCATGAGAGAGCTTAATCTTGTTCAAAATATGGCTCTCCCCTCCCTACAAAGTGCTATTTTTGTCCAGGTTCCCCTCCACCATCGCTTTTATGAGCACTTCCCAAAATACTATTCTTTTTGTTTCTATTTTTATTGTATTTTTATAACTTTTAATCATGTTTTTTATGGTACTTATTAGCCTGAGGCCATGTCACAAGTGGCCTTTCCTCTAAATCATTTTTTACTTTACTTTCTGTAACCCTAATGCATTGAAAGAGAAAGGTATCTCTAGATTGTCCCCCAAAATACTCCTTTATATTTTCCCACAATATTTTTAATATTTCTAAAAATAAAAATCTCTGCTCTTATGTTAAAGCCTATGCAATATCCAATCTTGCTAAATTTCTATAATGATTTGTCTCTAACAATTATAAAAGTATATTCTGGGCCTTTCTCTTTCTATTTTTACTATACACTTCATGACTATCATATTTTATTAGAAACTATTTATTTTAAACCTTGTTAGCCATTAGTATTTTTATTAAATTTCACTAATTTTACATTGAGTTAATGCTAAGAGCAGGTTTTTTATGTACATTCTTGGTTCATCTTCCTGGTTTTCTCTCCAAAATAAGTGAAATAATTCTATTTGTTATTTTTCAAAGATGAATATTATTTTTTGGAATAAAATACAGAGTTGAACTGGAAACAGGGCTATTGGTGTTGGGAACAATGGTCATTAAGCCATTATTCTCTGTTGTGTCACTTTGTTCCTTCCCCCACCCCTGTCCCCCACTTATGTGAAATTAAATATATTTTTGAAAACAGTGCTTTTGATGAGATTCCCTTGGAGGAGTTGTATCAGTGATTAATCTCTTAATCCTAGCTGGCTATAGTTTTTATTTTTTTATTTTTTTTTTTATTTTTCCACTGTGCCTATTCATCCTGAGAGGTTAGCCAGGATCATCTCCTTTGGGCTGGGAGTAGTGGGTTTTCAGAAAACCAAGAAAGAATGTCCTCGGGTTAGGTCCTGGGGGGGGGACAGTATTTGTCAACTGTGCCTAGAGCTGAGTGAGGGGTAGAGTACTGGGCAAGAGAGAGAGGAGAGTGGAAGCTACAGCAGAAACTTAGGTTTAAGAAATGAGGATATAGCTGATGAAATAAAAAGGTTCCACGGGCAGAGATTTCTGCAGTTATGCTGCCCACCAGGAGCTTTAAGGTAGGAGCCATTGCCTTGGAAAGTGGAAGCAATTATTTCCATTCTTTACGTGGTTTTAATTCTAAAATTGCTAAATGTAGCTCTGTGAGTACGTTTGGTTGCTAGTCTATCTCAAGAATATTAAAAGAAGTGAAACGTAGGGAGAAACAAGAGAAAACATTGATTTGCAGAGATCAGAGACTTCATTTAAAGAGGCGTATGATGTCATCTGCTGGATGTGTTTGTGAACATAGCATCCCAATGTCAAACTTCCTGCCTCCCAGGTGTATGCATATTGCTGAGGAAACACAACCAAAGCCAACTGTTTTAAAAGAAAATGATTTTTTATGGAGTAGTAAGCTCTTTCATAAGACTAAAATAGATGTGGGAAATTTTTAGATGAATAGTCTTAACAGCTGCCAAACTCTACCCCATTTGCTCTCATTACACAGATATCCATAAAAGCCTTGGATTTTGTGTCTATATAAAGATGGTATTTGTAATTGAGCTTAGAACTCTTTGTAGGGTCGGCATATTATAGGTTTCCCTCATAATGATAACAGAATCTTACATCAAGTGAACATGGAGGAGTGAATATTTAAACCATGTGTGAAGGAGGGAAAAAGAAACATAGTAGAGCTTTTCTTTGTGCTGTACAGTCATGGATTATCTTTGCTGGCTGGATATTTAGTTCAGATTTTTGTGGTTTCTCATGTCCTGGATTATAGGGAGTCTTGTAAATGGGTTTCATATGGTAGTTGGTGACCCTAAAGGACTCTATTTTTAAGATAATTAACTTCACAATTTTAAGTCAGATCTATGCCACTCACAGAATGAAGTAATTTTTATTTACTTCTGCAGGATTTTATTAGGCTGGTGAATACCTATTGGAAAGCAGAATGTTTGCTTTGATCTACCTGTGTATCACTGTCACTGAAATATTTCACACACACACACACACACACACACACACACATACACACACACGATACAAGAGTAAGCATTTGGGGCTCCACACACAGGCAGCATTTAGTCTCCATCTTGGCATCAAATTACCCTTCAGGCTCTTTGACCCTTCCATAACCTTGGGGTTCACTCACCCCCTTATTCTGCATCACCTAAAGTATGTTCAGAGCTTTCCAGCCATGAGCCATCCCTTTGCCATGCCACTGACTTGTTACTTGTGACTGCCGATTAGTCTAGTTTCATGGTTCTTGTGAAACCAGTCTGCATTTTACCATGTAATTCAGAAGTACACTATTATAGTAGAAAGGGCACCCTCCTCCAGTGGCTACATCATACAGAGGGAAAAAATCAATTTTTCATCTTTCTGGTTTTTAAAAGTCTCCCAAAAATATATTGAGGTGAGAATCAACAGAATCCCCTTACCTTCAAAGCAGATTTTGTGTCAGACAGTCGAATAAGGATTTGTCTAGACTAGCATTGTCTGATCCTACAGATTCCTTTAAACCATTAATATGTCCAGCTTGTGCCACCACTTGGGAGTAAGGTGTTCCACGAACTATAAGTGAAAGAAATTAAGAGTACCACAGGAACATATGCAAAAAGTACCGATGTGCTCCCAGGTAAGAGCAACACTTGTTAAGTTTATCCAGAATGCTTTCCTTGAACACATCCCCAGCCTTGCACTAGGCAAGGTACACTTCTTTTCTGCCCTTGCAGCATATGCATAAGCCTCTATAGAACAAATGTGTCACAGAATATTGTCATTTCCAGTCTACTTGGCTATCCCCCTGCTGAGCTCCTTGAGATACAAACCAGATCTTACTCATCTTTGTTCCATAAGGTAAAACATGCTTTCTGGAACATGCTGGGTATCTAGTAAACTCCTTAAAGAAATAGCGTGTCTTTGTATCCCAAGGACTCTAGGTTATTACTTGGTACTATATAGAAAGAACCCAATAAACATTTTGTCAAGGAAGTAAATTGAATACAATTACGTTAGAATGGTTAAGATTCTGGGTGATAGGATCGAAACCTCTTGTTTCACGGATGAGAAGACTGGGGCCTGGAGAGGTGGACTCATTTGCCCAACATCCCTCAGCACGTCATTAGCCTCTGGAATTAAAGCCAGATGCACTGATTTATAGCTCAGTGTTCTTTTCACTCCAAATTCGTAGCTGCCTACAATTTGCTGGCATTACAGAAACAAACCCATCATGAAAATCACCAAAATAATATCTTATGTATGTAAAACACTTTAGAGGTTACAAAGCATTTTAATAAACACTCTCATTTGCTTCTTGTGTTATCTCCATGAGATCAATAAGGAAGATAGTATCCCTGTCTAACAGATGAGGAAGCTGAGATTGCCCAAAGAGTAGGACTTTATTTTCTGATAAGGGCTCTTTCTTTCATGCAATTAATTACCCTCTAGTACTATGAGAATTAAGAGGGTTTATTACAGAGATTATAAGGATTTTACCATCCCCTCCCCCTGCAAAAAGAATATTAGAACTGGGCAGGGCCCTTTCCAGAACACTCTGGAGGTAAAGCTTATGTAGGATTTGATGGGCTGTGAATTTGGAATGGGAAGGAAGGTGGGCTACAGAGAGTTAGAGGTTGTTAATGTCCTGGGATAGAGTGGGAGGCGGTAAAGTGAGAACTTTTAAAATGGGAAAAAAAATCCAGAGAATAATCACTGAGAACATCACTAAGAAATGATAGATTTGTGTGATCAGGATCCAAAGAAAAGGAGACATCTCTGATATAGAATAGGTCCTTGTTTAACATTCTTGGGAAGATACTTCTCAGCTTGATGCATCTCATCCTTCCCACTGGCCAAGAGCTTCCCTTCCATGATACCTTCAGAGCAGGCCTACTTCATGGACATGAAGGCTGGGCAGTTGCACAGATCCTCACACATAAAAAAAATCTCTAGAGTTAGGTAATATTCTGCTGTTGATCTCTTGAAAATCTTCATAATCTATGAACAACAGGCTGCACATATTCATTTTACACTAGGCCCCCAAATGATGTAGCTAGTTTTAGTTAAGAGACTAGGGCTTTGCCAATTTTTTTTCTAATTATGTAGGATTTTTCCCCATCTTTTGCAGGTAATTCATTTTGTACGATAGAGGAATCTTTAAACCATGACGCATGCTTTTTCTTTAAAACAAAAATTAGAGCAGATTGCAAAGATAGTAGCAGAAATGAAAACTAAGCAAAAATGGTAAGTCTGAAGTGATTCTGTTCAGCCTTTAGGAATTTAATAATGATCAGCAAATGATCCTGTGTCAAGAATTAAGATTTTTGAAATGATCAATTAAATCCTTTATCCTGAATCTTTGCACATTGCTTCAACTATGTAGAGTAAGTGATTGCTCTCTTCATATTGAGGAGATGATTGTGACTGAACAATCCTGAGAACTTGATGTGGGTGAAGATGCCGATTTTCTTCTGAATAACTTGCATGCTTACCTAGAAATTTCAAAGAGACAGTAGGAAATCAAGAGCCCTTGAGTTTGCACAGCTGCCCCTTCTTGCCCAATGCCTGGAAATTCCTCCTTCTCCCCTTTCTCCTGCTGTCCCTTGACAGTGGAATCTTTATCAAACTTTATATTACTAAAAAAATAATAATACAGTGAAAACAACTTTATAATACTGCTCAGGTCTATCTTGGGATGGTTTGGCAAAAATATCCAAGCAAGAAAATTGAAAAATTGTGTATCTTAGTATTTTATCCATCTTATAGTCTATATTAGGACAATAATACAGAAAGTGTTTGTTGGGATTATTTCTAAAATTGATGTGGATATTATCCTTTATTGGGAAGCTCTGCTTAGTGTACACATAAGAGACTTTCATTCTATTAACAATAAACACAAGATACTTCTGGGGGAAAAGTTTCTCTTTCCCTAGACTAAAAGTCTAAGTATTACATTTATTTGAGTAATAATCATATGGCTGCTTTGCACCTCTACTCCACTGTGATTCTTTCTCAGCCTCCTATAATACTGAACTTGGGCCAACACATGTTCATCTATTTACTTATTCATTGATAAAACAAAAGTATTGAGTACCTGCTAAATGTTAGTCATGGTGTAGGGGAGGAGGAGGGAAGCACATATTTTACTACTTAATCATAATTAGTCTTGATAGTTCCCTAGGAGTTTCAGATGTGTTTGGACTTCTTTGGTGATACTGAAGCATTCGAAGACAGAATGTGTCTTACACACTTTGGATTTGGTATTGGGAACAGAGTATGCTCCATAAAAACTTCCTGGGTGGAATTCGGTTTGGAAGAAAAGTAGAAAGACTTTCTTTCTTTCTTTCTGAGACATTAAGAACTCAAAGAACAGGAGTTAGGGAAGAAAAATGGCTGACACGGGCACAGACATGTATTTAATAAAGGGTGGAAGAACTTGCTTGAGTGAGTGAAACCAGAGGGCTATTTAACCTGGGCCAACATGACAGAAAAAGAAAGAAAAATACCAGTGGAGGGTAGAAAATGTTAAGTACGTGCAGTGAAAGATTCTGAAGTTCTAAAGAAAAGTTTTAGCTGTGGAAATGCAAAAACATCTCAGAGTTTTTCTGCAGAAATAAATTACAGGTTGTAATTATGCAGACGGCTCTAAAGTCAAACAGAGAAGGGCGATGATGTCTCCAGTAGTTGTAAGAACAAAGATTCAGGACTCCATGGCGTCATGTTCCTCTTTTGTCGAAGATGTTAGAAAGTTCTAAGAAAAATTAAAGCAGAAGAAATGGAAATAAAACAAGAAGCCATAGATGCAGTGATGTCATTGAAAAAAAAAATCATACTGTAATTGGATCTTTGGCTTTGGAGGGGTCTTCATGCCTATTTAGCAATGTTCCCACACCTGGCTGAACTGCAGAATCACCTGGTGAACATTTGAAAGCAATTGCATCGTCCCTCACCTCCTACGGTGAATCTTTCAGAGGAAAGGAGGTGAATATAGCACAAGCTGTTATTAATGAGTCCTTTTTAGTCCCTAGCAATTACCCCGTTCTCATTCTTTTTCTCGAGTTTCTGTAAGCCATCTATTTAATGATTTATCCAGCAACTTGAAATTCACTATTTTGCTATTTTTAAAATGTACATCCTCCCCGCCCCACCAACTCCCCACCACTCTTTAAAATCAGGCTGCTGTCTAGGCTTCCTCCTCTGCGCTCCCACGTCTTCCAGGCTTGCTCCGAGAGCACCAGGAAAGTTCTACGGTCATATCTTCCAGCTCCCTCAGTGAACTTGGATAAGATTCATTTGGGCCTGAAGATATGAGCCTATATAAAGCAGCTAGATGCTCCCTTTGAGTTTTATCACCTCTCTCAGGCTTCGGTTTCTTCTTAATCTGTTGTTTTGTGGCTTGGTTTGAAGATGATTCTCGCTGATAGGGAAGGTGGGAGCAAACAGAATGCTAACAGTTTCTGTTCTCTTACTATCATCTGCTAATACTATAATATCTGCCCCAAGGGGGATGTGAATCATTCCTTGCATTTACTCTAAACATACGTTAACAATTCCTTTTATTGTCCTCTGCATTTTTCTCAAGCTTGAGCTCATTCTCAGATTTAACCCCTCCTGACACTATTCTTAAACCAATCCTCTTTGTATTGGGTTTTGATTATGTGCTTCTCTCCTTGTATCATTCCTGTCTCATCAGCCACATGCCTTCCTTTACATTCTCACTTCCTGCATTGCATTTTAACCCATCTATATTAGATTTTCAGTTTTACATTCAACATTTTATTGTGGAATGCCTCGCTTCTCCCTTAGCCATCTTTTTTTCTTAGACTCTGGTCATTGGACCATATCATTCTTTCCTCTAAGCTTTCAGAAATTCGTGGCCCCAAATCTTGGGAAAGGTAGTCTGTGGCACAGCTTGCTTTAAAATTGGGAAAGTGTCTGCTTCCTCCATAGGCCTGTGGCATCCGAAGCTCCTAGGGTGTCTCCTGGGAATCTGGAGATGAGTACATCTGGAAGATTAGAAGTGATTCTATCCAGCAGTTCTTTTTCTGACTCTTATGGACACCAACTAGCACTTTCTATCAAGCTTTCCATCGCTTTAACATTGCTTCATTGGTCCAGAGTAATAAGTCTTCTCATTAACCCTCCAATTTCTGAAGGATAAAATTGTCTATGAATTAATAATTCATCTGTTACTCTGCTTTTAAGAGAGTACAACTTTTGAAAATAGCTTGAATTCCTCTAAAACAACTATTGCTTCAAATATTTTGCATGTCCTCTAGCTGGTGAAGTTGTCTGTGATGTATTTCCATTAGAATCCTACCGTAAGGGTTTGGTTTTATTTCTTCTTCTTTTTGGACTGAGTGCAAAGAGTTGAGTGAACAGTAACTCTCAGTTCACAGCTCTATCACTTGTCTACCCTGCTTGTCTGAGTTTCTCTCCCCTCCTCTTAACCCCAATCAATACCCCACCTCCATCTGCTCCACATAAACTCACTATAAAGTGTTTAGTCTATACCTATGAACAAACTTGTATAGCTATTTTTAATTCACAAAAATGATATTTTGCTCTAAATATTATTATTTCCTTCTTTCCATTCAGCATTGTTTTTAATGTCTATTCCAAATAATTTTCTATCAATCTCATTTGTTCCTTTAATTATATTTTATGGTATGCATATTCTTTTACTTCTGTATCCCCTAATGATGGACATCTAGGGTAGCCCTCTCTCCTTCACAAAGATGGTAAGAAACATCCTCTTGCATACCCCCGAATGGATTTGAGGAAATTTCTCTGGCCCAGAATCATGAGTTGTGGAATGAATGCATCCTCTCTTTACTAAGCACTGCTAAGTTGCGTCCTCAAAATCACAGTGTTGATACATATTTCCATCTCCTAAGTTCTTCACCTATACTTGGTATTATCTACCTTTCTAATTTTGATCATTCTAATACATATCAAACTGTATATTATTGTGTTTTAATATGAATTTCTCCCATTGCGAGGGAGTTTGGGCATTCTTTTATATGCTTATTAACCCTTAAGGCTTCTCATTCTATATTTATATCCTTTGTCCATTTTTTATTTGGATTTCTTCTTTATCCTTTTGGGTTTTGCTTTTCCCTATTAATTCGCAGTCTTTTGACTTGGCCAGTGGTATATCTCATAAAGCAAAAATCCTTAATTTTATAGTGGTCCAATCCCCTATATCATTTTCAATGGAGTCAGTTACAGTTTGGGCTTTTAGTCTCTTAAGAAATCTTTTTCCACTCCTAGGTCACAAAGATACTTTCCCTACATTTCCTTTTCTTTGATGTACTTACCTTTCATACTTGGGTCTTTAATCCATTTATATTCCACTTTGGTTTATAGTGTAATATAGGAATGCAGTAATCCAGCTTGATTTTTTTTTTCTAAATGTAATAAGGAAGTTTTCCCAGCATCAGCCACTAAAGAACATTATTCATTTTCCTGAGGACTATGATGCTCTGAGACAGCATGCCATGCAGGGGTCAAGAGCATGGGTATTAGGGCCTAATAACCAGGTCTGAATCCCAGCTCTGTCACACACCTGCCTTGTGACATAAACAACTACTTAACAGTGCTCCAAGTCTCAATGAGGAAAAAATGAGATGTTCCAGGTATACTGGAAAAACTCAATTTCTGTTGTTCTTTATCAGTATATAATTTTGTTGTAGGGACACCTGGGTGGCTCAGCAGTTGAGCATCTGCCTTTGGCTCAGGCTTGATCCTGGGGTCTGGGAATCAAGTCCCACATCGGGCTCCCTGCAAGGAGCCTGCCTCTCCTCTGCCGGTGTCTCTGACTCTCTTTCTGTGTGTCTCTCATGAATAAATAAATAAAATATTTTTTAAAATAATTTGTTGTATATATTATTCTATATACATGGGTCCATTACAATTCTATTATTCTCTACTTGGTTTTCATTTCTATTTTTTTCTCGTGTCAGTATATGTAATAACTATACTTTTCTATATACCTTCCCCTTCCTTCCTTCCTTCCTTCCTTCCTTCCTTCCTTCCTTCCTTCCTTCCTTCCTTCTTTCTTTCTTTCTTTCTTTCTTTCTTTCTTTCTTTCTTTCTTTCTTTCTTTTTCTTTCTTTCTTTCTTCTTCATTCACAAGAGACACAGAGAGAGGCAGAGACATAGGCAGAGGGAGAAGCAGGCCCCCTGCAGGGAGCCTGATGCAAGACTGGATCCCAGCACCCTGGAATCACGACCTGAGCCAAAGGCAGACGTTAAACCTCCAAGACACCCAGGTGTCCTCCTTTTGTTTTCTACCTCAGCCCAGGATCACCTTCTCAGTTCTGCAGATTGAGAAAGTTGATTTTGCCCATGTTTCCTTAATTGGACATAATTTGGACAACTGTTAGAGGGACAGAAAAAATTCTTGGAGGAAATTAATGCATAATGCAGATTGCCAATGTAGTTTATTAATTTTCAGTGGGATATATTACCACTAAGCAGACCTGGGTATTTGGTTTTCTTGATTACCTGCACATTCTTTCCTGCAGGAGAGTAGATTTGCGAAGCATTTTTGAGTCAGGAGCATCATGGAACCAGAGAAGGTGGTACATGGAAGATCTCATGTCATCACACTGTATAGTCAGAGACATATGCATGCTATATAGTCAGTGCCCATAGTGGAGATATACTTAGCTCCCAAGTAGGGCAAAAAGCTATAGTGTTACCCTGACCACTTCTTCCTCTGGACAGGGCTGAGGACACAGTGACATGTTCTTTTTTTTGTCTACTCCCCTCTCTGCCCGACACTTGCATGGATTTCAGCAGATCACATTATTTTACACTTGTTTTCTCTTCAGGTTTATCAACACCATTGATAAAGCCTCAACCACCTTCCCACATTCCAGCTACACACACCTTGATTAGATTTCCAGACCCTAGATTTCATCATGCCCCTTGGAGTAACATTTTGAGATAACAAATCTCATCCAACGTGGGTAGATTTTACTAGTTTAGCTAGAAGAACAATCCCTTTACCAAATATAGGAGATTACCCGTTGCCCTATTTTGTTTCTTTCCATGTCCAACACCATGGCCACACAGAACCAGGTTTTGTTTTACCTAGCTGCCTTCCACTCTCCCCTTTAAAGTCTTCTATTACCCACAAACCTCCCAAAC
This sequence comes from Canis lupus familiaris, assembly GCF_011100685.1. Taxonomy (NCBI): domain Eukaryota; kingdom Metazoa; phylum Chordata; class Mammalia; order Carnivora; family Canidae; genus Canis; species Canis lupus. The sequence goes on from NC_049258.1 coordinate 13,854,149, forward strand.
ACATTCCTGTCAGATGTCCTTTAGGTACCTCTACTCTATTCATCTTCTCAGCCCTACACTCCTCTGTGCCCTCCCCAGACCTTAAGCCAGTCCTCCTCTATCTTAAATTAGTGCTCAGTCTGGTGGCACTTTAAAGTCTCAGAGTTGGAGGGACAAAGAATTGTGATCTTTAGAGTAACATTTTTTACATTCAAGCGGCTAGACCTTTTCTGAATGCATTCCAACCCATTTGCTATGGATAACCATTGTCTAACCTATGACCCTGGGCATGTTTGCAGCATCAAAATTTATTTGTAAAGATTCCTAGATAGAAGAAGCTGGTGACAATGAAAAGCAGTCACTACTGATTCAGATATTTTATATCAATTGTTTTTCTGGCTTGACACACAAAATTGAGTCACAGCATTAAATATAGGTATTATTATACAATTAATGTCAGAACAAAATAATAGCCTGCTTTATTTTGATTTTCACATTGCCATTGTACTTATAGCTATTTATTTCTATTGTTCAATCATAACTTACTTTGACTTCGTGTTCAATAGGTTGTGCAACAAATTTACAGTTAAATAACATTATGTCTCTTCCCAATCAGTCATGCTGCTGTAATTCAGGTAAACAGACAATAATGAAGTAGACAGGGCACAGAGTGTGTATTCTGTTCCTCAGAAAGCATCTCGAGAGGCCCAGGTCATAAAGGAAAATCCCCCATCCCCTTTTGTGATTTTTCTATGCCATATGTATCTGGACATTTTAATTCTTGTAAGTAGTCTATTAGGCATAACCAGGGTCTGTAATTTTAATCACATCAATAGCTTACATTTATATACTTTTAAATTGTCAGAGTAGTCACCTTGATTAGCTCACACTAGCTAGTTTATGTGACATAAAACCAAGAATGGGTTATTATTGTATTTTGAAATTGGGAAAACAGAGGGCAGGGGTGGGGATAAATGGCCTGCTTACTCTTACAGAGCGTTGAAATTAGAAGCCAGCTCTTGGGACTTCGCCCTTCCATGCGCCTCTATACTATATTCCTGATGGTGGCGCTCTTCTCTCAGGAAACACTGTGATTTCCATCCACTGCAGGGCCACGTATATGACTGCATCAGAAAGGTCTAGAACCTTCCTCATAAATGCATATGGATGAATTAGGCGTCTACAAAGTACTGACACCGGGGCTGTCAGGAGTCTCTCTACCCCTTGTTAAAGCTGTGGTACTTCAGATTCCCACAGGGTGCTGTCCCTTGCAGCAGGACACTGGAGATGCTGTTTAAGGGCTGCATTCGCTGGTGAAGTGGGTCCAGAGAGCCCTCAGCAACAGCTGACAGCATACCTTGTTATGCCCTGAGATTACCTCAAGCCCACCTGGGACAGACCTCAGGGACTTGGAACCAGGGATGATTTAACTGAAGTCAGGGCAGGCATGACCAAACTTCTGGAACAAAGAACTGTTTCCAGAAGAGCCACCACAGTGGGATGCCCTGACAGGAAGCCCAGGCAGTAGCAGGGTGAGTACTGGAGAGGAGAGGGCTGCCCAACTCCTTTCATGGTTTTTCCAAGACTGGTTCTTTTGCATGCCAGGATCTGCCAAAGTTAAAAGAGTAAGATAATAAGGGTCAAGTTAAATGAGGTAAAACATATAAAGCATTTAGTACAGTGCCTAGCACAGTAAATCCTCAATTTCCCTTTGCTAGTAAAAAAGCAGAGAAGCACATTTGCACAGAAATGAGAATTCACCCTTGGGGGGGCGGTGGTGGTGGTGGCGGGGAGCACACATGGAAGGGCGAGAAGCAAAGTGTGCCTCTTTTCAGGAGTCTCTTCTTCTCCCCTCTCCCAACCCACATTGTGAACATGATGCAGACTTCCTTTCTGAGAGTTGAATGCATCTGTCAGTTCTAAAATGGAGCTGAAGTACAGAATTCTTAGAAACCTTCAAGTAAATCAATCAGCCATGAGAGAATAACGGAACAAGGAAGAAAGTTCTGTCTGTCCATTGACTTCATTTCAAGAGTTAAGATACTCATAGGTATTCAAAGCTAAATAAACTAATCTTCAGACCAGGCTTCAAGGTTCTGAAGTCCCATAGGTTAGTGATTTCCTGGATGAACTTCCTAGAGAAGCGTTCATTCTCAGGATCTCCTCCTCTTACATCTCTTTTTTGTTAGCCATGACGTAAATGAGAGACCTGGCGCTCCCCAGTGTACTGTTTTCTTTGTCCCCTATTATTCAAGCCTAGAAATTACATCTGAGTCCTTCTCTTTACAGGTGACAAACAGCATTTGTTTTACATTTTGATGCAGTCAGGTTCTCAGGTTCCAGCCTGTCAGACAGGCTCGGACCAGGCTAGTAATCTCCCAGACTTTAATCCTCTCCATCTTTTATTTGTGTGGAGGAAGCACAGGGCATTAGCCCTCTCAAAATTGCAAAGACTCATTCTGTTTGCACCTCTTGAATATCGTATTACAAGGCAGAGTGTGATTTTTATTGTCAACTGGAGCATGCTTAAGTGAAGTGTATGGATGTCTCAAGAGGGGTCACAGATTCCCTCCACACTTCACCTGGGCTCTGGTAACAAGGACACTTACTGTCTAGGTAGGAATGTCAAGTGGCCGTGGCTACGCTGATGGAGGCGTACAATTAGTTTAATTATAGTTCCTACTCATATGTAATCATTTCTTAAGAAGCATGGAAGGTTGCTCACTACATTGGTAGTGTTAAGTCTTCTGCACCTCAAGACCTCTCTTCGGAAGTCAGCTGTGGCCTAGCAGGTTGGGACATTCTTTGCTTCCACATAGCATCAAACCAGTTTACAGATGAAGTCTCCACTTTCCTTCCTTTCTCCCTGCCTTCCAAGTATCACATCAGGACCATATCTGCCTAAAAACCTTTTTATTATTTTTTTTTAATCTACAAGAAAGGGGAAAAAAAACCTAATATGTTTAAGGGGGAAAAAACTGATCTTAATGATAGTTTGCTTTCATTAAATGTATCTTCTTTGGGGAACTTAATCTTTGTGCCCAGGTGTGTTAGAGACAACAACAGGCATTTATCTTTATAGAAGGATAGGCATTCCAGGCACAGTGTGTTACTGCTCATGTCATTTATTATTTTCCTTTTATTATTCATACTGATGTAGTTAAGATAGTCTTTGGATGAATAAATTAATAAACTCTGTTGAAGAAAAATGACTTTGGCTATATTACCACACATATGAATCACAGGGTACAAATTCAGTAGTGTTTGAAATGGGATTTTTCTAGTCTCTGGAAAAGGGTAGAAGGAAAATGAGCACAGTGGTCAACTCTTGTGGGCTGTACTCAGTGGAAGGAGGTCAGGACAAAAGCAGCCAAAGCAAGCAAAACAAGAGATTATCTCTCCATCTATCTTTATCTATCCATCTGTCTATCTATCTATTCATTCATCCATTCATCTATTTTTATTTGACTAGAACTCTATGAATTCCTTTAAACTGTTATTTTTCTTTCCTCATTATATTCAACTTAGGACACATTAAAATTAGTTATACATTCCATAAGCATGAATACACTGATGGAAAAGAAAGATAGACATAGGTCTTCAGTTGAAGGGGTTAGAATTTTAAATTATTCCTGAATAATCCCCATAGACTGATAATCCAGTATTGACTCAACTTTTAATTTTGCCACACAGTGCTTAAATGGGCAGAGATGAATAATTCTCTACTTAAATAGGATGACAACCTAATGTTTTCTTCCATCAGTAGTTATTATAGCAGCTTATATTTGTGAAGTATCTTATCCTGAAGAGTTTAAAAGATTCTGTAATTCACTGCATTTTATGCTCGGGGACCCAGAGGAATAGAAATGTCACATCATGACTGAGGGACAGAGCTAATGCCAGAACACAGCTCTCTTAACTTCCAGATTATTACTTTATTTTATCGTGCTACCTGTCAGCATACAGATGACACTCAAATCTTTCTCCTCTCCATGCTAAATTCACAGACTTTTTTTTTTTTTTTTTTTTTTACACTGTGACTGAATCTCAGTGGACAGAGGCAACCAAGATATCCAGCATTTAGTCACCAATCATCTGGATTCTACGTCCTTTGAAGTTTTGTCTCTGCACCTGGGGGCATTTGAGGTGGCCCCAAGGCCATGTGCTTTCCCCAGTAATAACTGGTTGATGCTATACTACCAAAAGTGTCAGTAACAATAACTGGGTCTAGCTTTTAGTTGTTGCCACAGACCCCCTAAGGGTGTGCAGAGGCTGAACCATCACATTTAGGTCCGGGAAGCTGTAAAAACAGATCCTGTAATTCCATATAACCCACCCTCTTCATTATTGCAAACATCCCCCAATATCTTTGTCTACCAACATGTGTAAACTGTCCGAGTTCCTTCTTGCTGAAAGCAGTAGCTTCTAGAAAAGATGATCTCTGTTTCTAAGACTTTTACTGATAATCTACCTTCAATGCCTTATATGTTCATGAATGCTTAAAAGTATGTCAAACTTGCAAGCTTTAGAGGCATTTAAAAAAGAATATCATGAATCTGATTAAATGATTAATCATTTAGGACCTACAATCCTACATTAGGACCTACAATCCTAAAACCTGAAGGCACCAAGTATATATAGTCAAGAGAAAAGAAAACTAAGAACTACAATAATCCTTTACCAATGGTGTTTATAGGAGTTACTCTGTAAGAAATGGTGATCAGATCATTCCCATCCTCCTCTAGAGGAAGGGAGGAAATAGGTTTAAACGAAAGCATGGGGGATTTAAGTCAGATAAAAGAAAGAATTTCTTGACAATACAATTCTCAAACTCTGGCTTGGGTTATCAAGAGAGGTTATGGAATCTTCTTATCTAGAGAACTTTAAAAACAATGTAGATTCCCATCTGTCTGGGATAGTTTCGAAAAGACAGCCCTAAAAACCTCTCAGTGGATTAGACTCTTTTCTGAGGGTCTTTCTAGCACTGTGATAAGCAAGGGGAGTGGAGAGTATTAGTAAATGGCCAATCAGTAAACATTGCACAACAAAACCCATCTTAACCCTACAGATAATCAACTTCACAATTACCAGTTTAAGTGATCTTGGACTAAGACCTGCCTAAAAGTTTAAGGAACTCAGCATTTGTACCAGTTTGTTGTTCTGCTATTTACTTTATGAGGTATTTCTTATGTGTAGAGTAGTTGAATTAACATAGTTACATCAGTTGTTCCTTCCCTTTTTTTCTTCTTTGTTTTCTTTAATGCTCAGATTTTTCACAATGAAATTATTTCAGTTTTATAAAAGGGTTTATAAATAAATAAGGCTGATCACTATGGTATTTCTAAATAGGAGCAAAAAATGGCAAACAACCTGAATACCTAACAAGAGGTTTGCCACAATAATTATGGTATGTCCATATAAGGAAATACAATGGAGCCATTAAAATTTTAAAATTTCAAGAATATTTCATTACCTGAGGAAATACTTTATATGGAGAAAAAATAGCATACAAAATTATATCCATGGCATGATTCCAAATGTCTTCATGCAAGGAAATAAAAATCTGGGAACAAAATACACTGGTACTGGTGGGATATTGAGCTTTTGTATTTTCACCTGAAACTTCTTTTTTTTGTCTTTCAAATTCTTTGTGGCATTTATGAATATCTCTTATTATCATGTTAAAAATGTTGTAATATAAAATATTTTAAATCTAAGCTCATAGATACAGAGAGCAGATTGGTGGTTGCCAGGCTGAGGAGTGGGAGATGGATGAAATGGGGATAAAGAGGATATAAAAGTACAGGTATAAATAATTAAGTCATGAGGAAGTAACATACAGCATGGTGACCATAGTTAATAATACTGTATTGCATACTTGAAAGCTATTAAGAGAGTAGATCTTCAAAGTTCTCATCACAAGAAAAAAAAATAATGTTCAGACTGTGTGGTGACAGATGTTAACTAGACTTATTGTGGTGATTATTTCACAATATATGCAAATATTGAATTATTATGTTATATATCCAAAGCTAGTGTTATATGTCAATTATACCTCAAAAACAAATTCAAATCTAAAAACTAAACAATCACATATTTCAGATACAAAACTAACATCTTCACCATGATCTTTTATCTAATATTCTTTTTTTAAGTTTTGTTATTATTATCATTATTATTATAATCTCTCTACCCAACTCTTAACCCCGAGATCAAGAGTCACATGCTCTTCAGACTGAGCTACTTTGTCATCCCTCTCCAACACGGACACTTCTATAAAGTAATTACAGAACATTAGAGTATTAGTTTTCTTACCGCCCTCAGAGAGGCACTGGCATCTACTTTCTAATGCAGATTATCTATCTATTCTCAATTCAGGGAGCTGGAGAGGTGAGGGAAGAAGAAAACAATAACAACAGAAAACCTGTAACGTTGAAGAGCTCTCATAACTCTCCTTTATCACTTGTCTTCCTCTGGACTCAGGGAATGAATCAGAAGTTAGTGTGCCTCATAGCCCATAGTTTAGTTCTTTCTCCTGCAAAACACTCTAAAATGGAGTTCCTGTGTTGTTAAGTTTGATGGGACTCTGATGCATATTTCAAGTGTGGATATAGCTTTATCTACTCAAATGCTTGCCCTCTCTTCTGTGGTTGCAAGAGAAATTCAGTGGTTTAAAGATACTATTAGAGACTGTGCAGCTATCAACTGAGGGGATTATATAAAATACATTAGTATTAACATGCATGGCCTATGATGAAATTTATCATCGACAAATCTTGAGTTTGGATTTGAGTCACTATTCAGTTCTTACCATTACATACGCCTGATGTCCTGTCTCTGCTCACCACCATTACTCTTCCAATCCAGACGCTTATTATCACCAGGACTAGTGTTATAGGCTCCTAACAGGTCTACCCACACCCAGCATCTTTCTCCTCTGCTCCATCTTCCAGCTGACAGCCAAAATAATCTTTCTCACATTCCAATAGGCATGTCACCATCCTTCCATAGTGCACCTTCATATATGGGATGAAATGTAAATTCTTTAGACAGGTTATAAGCTTCTTCATGTCTGATCCTGTCTATTTGTCTCATGACATCTTTAGTTTATTCTCCAGTTGTAAATAACATTTTTTTTTCAGTCTGGAGCTATCTCTTGACAATAGGGTTAAAGAGCAACGTGTTCTCTTTTTTCTAAGACTCACATCAAGGTCCCCTCTCCACTCAGTGAAGTTTTCTTCGACTTACTCAGTGAGACATAAATGCTCCTTCAGATAATCACAATGTAATTATTTGTTTGCATAACTTTCTCATTGTGAAACCCTGAGCTGCTTAAGGGCTTAATGTTTACATCCTTAGCACCTTGGACAGAGCCCAGAATATACCAGCTGAGAAGTAAACTTTTTTGTTGAATTAATACATTAGCTAATAAAATAGCCTGGAATAAAATAGAAATTAGACACTTTTTAAAATAAATAGGCAATAAATGAGCTTAAGTCATTAGAAGTAAGTCATACCATAGACTTAACTTTTCCTGGCTCATGAGAACTCCCAGAGACTTTGTCCCCTGAGCCTTCCCTGCTGGACTGCTCCCAAGAACATCTTTTCCTCAATACCCCAAGGAAGTACCTTCACAGTGACATGGGGACCCTTGCAAACAAAGAAGGAGTCTGTAGGGAAAAAAAAGGCGGAAGACACAGAGTCATTTTCACCTTGCTCACTAGTTGTCTTAATGATGTGAAATTAGAGTCTTATGTTGTTTTCTGGAAGAGCACCTCCCACACTTTTCATAGGCTGGTCAACTTTTTTAAAATGGGAGGTCATCAAAGGGCAACCAAGCACTTATTTCATCAAGTAAAAACATAAATAAAAGTCCCTAACTACTAAAGCCATTGTTTCATAAAGAAAAGAACATTTAAATATTAACAGAATGGAAAGGATATAATTGTGGGACATAGGAGAATTCTTTAAGTTAAGCGTATGTCATGACTTTCATGAAGTGAAGTTGTACTTATTTTTCTCATTGTGTTGCTATTTAGTGAAAATTTATTCTTGACTAGCATGGAATAACCTGCAACACGTACTATTCTTAAGGAAGTGGGAGATGACCTGCAAACAGCGGGACAGCCAAAGGGCAGGAGGAATAGCAAGGAGTTTCTTCCTGTTGCTCCTAACTGACCTTATGCAACCACCAGTTCCCAGGAGAGAGACACAGCTCATTCTTGTCTTTTTCCTGATGCTTCCACTGTTACGAATTGCTCTTGGGTTAAGTAGGGGGATCCTATATCTTGAAAGCTAAATTTAAGCCATTACTTAAGAATTTCTAAAAATATCAAAGGATGACAGTAGCATTTTTAACTTTAAGGAAAAGAGCACTTTAAGTGCTGTCATCTTGGTTACGTACTGAAATCTGTTGATAGTGTAGTGGGTGGTAAGGTAATGTCTGCATTGGCATGGCAACCACCAACTTAAAAATAATTATGTCCGTCTATGGTTTGTCATATGCTGCTTTTAGCTGGTGGGTGGTCTTAAGTCCATATTTCTTACATGTGGCATTCCAACCACAAGCACTCCTAGAAGACCACCTGTGCTCTGGGTATTGCTAAAGTCCCTCAACCAACTTCTGTGGTATTGCCTAGCTTTTCCGTCCATACCTTATCCTACCAAGATCAACGGACATTCTTAGTTACAGGTCAGTGTTCTAGTGATTTTGATTCTCATAATTGAAAATTATCGCATAAAAGTGGGAGTCTGTTCCATCATCCTATAAGCTAAGTATTGTTGTTTTGAGAGAGAAATGAATATATAGTTTTAATTTCTAATATGCAGTTGCTTTAAGAATATTAGTAAAGTTATAAATAGCTCAGCCTTCAACCTGGCATTGTAAATGTTAACATATTGTTATAATAAAATATAAATAGCCAAATGCAATGAAACTTGGCATATATGGGGCCTCCTTTCTCTGGTGGTTGAATTTATTAAGTATAGTAGCTTGGCAGCTTTTACCGAGTTTTGAGCAATGACCTGGAGAATCCAAAAGCAACTTGTGATTGTGACCTAGACTTTAGTGTCTTTGTTTATTGATGGTCACCGTACTGACATAAAATTAGAGAACTAGCATCAGAGGCTGGAAGTTGTCTGACTTGTATATATCTACATATACACCAAGATTATCCTTTGAAGAAAATAACCTATATTCAAAGCATCAGCATTTCCTTTGAATGTCTTAGAGATCATGTTATCAAAAGCTTAAACCTCACTGTAACCTGGTCATTTAACTTAGGGGGAACAGTTTTATTACCGTACAATTCACAGACCATATACTTCGTCTATTAAAGTATACAATTTAGTGGGTTTTACTATAATCAAATCATTCTGCAACCATCACCACAATCAATTTTAGCATATTTTATCACCCCAAAAAGAAACCCTGTACCTGTTAGCAGTCACTCCCCATTCATCTACCCCTAACCTCCTCCCCAGCTCTGGATAACCACTAATATGTTTCCTGTCTCTATCTATATATTTGCCTATTCACGTAAGTGGAATCGTATACTACATGGTCTTTTGTGACGGGCTTCTTTTACTTAGCACTATGTTTTTAAGGTTCATCCACAATAGTATATATCAATACTTCATGCTTTTTTGTTGCTGAGTAATATCCCATTATATGGATAAACACAACATTTTGCTTATCCATTCATCAGTTGATGGGGCTATTATGAGTAATGTTGCTATGAATATTCATGTACAAATTTTTATATGAACATATTTTCAATCCTTGGATATATACCTGGGAGTGGAAATACTAGGGTAGATGGTAACTCTGTGCTTAACTTTTTGAAGTTTTTCAAAGTGACTGCACCTTTTTACATTCCTACCAGGAGTGCATTGAGATTCCAATTTTCCGCATCCTTGCCAACTCTTGTTACTACCTTTCTTGTATTATCAACATCCTAATATGTTTGAAGTGGTAACTCCTAGTGGTTTTGATTTGCATTTCCCTGATGACTAATGATCTTAAACATTTTTTCTTGCACTTATTGGAAGTGTGTGTATCTTTCTTGAAGAAGTGTCTATTCATTTAATTTTAAGACCTATTTTCAAATATAATGAATGTAAAAGATAAGGAATTGGAAAATGAAGAGTGTGGGGCTAAAAGAGGAAAGAGTTGGATTTCTGTAAAATTTCTTCCCTTTTTTTATATTCTTACCTATTGAATAACTCTTTTTTTTTTTTCAAGATTTTATTTATTCATGAGAGACAGAGAGAGAGTCAGAGGCATAGGCAGAGGGAGAAGTAGGCTCCTCACAGGGAGCCTGATGCAGGACTCAGTTCCAGGACTCCAGGATCACAACCTGAGCTGAAGGCAGACACTTAACCACTGAGCCACCCAGGTGCCCCTACTGAATAACTCTTAAAATTTATCTCTTAGCTGCACTAGATAATATGTTAAAGACCTTTTAAAAATATGATTTTTTCTTCTTTAAAAAATTAAACTTTCAATATTAACAATTTAGAGACATGACTTTTATTTGTTTTTATTTCTAAGTGAAATCCTTTTTTTAGAAGGACTCAGTTGCTATGTGGTATTCAGGGAAAGATGGTCAATTTTAGATTCTAGGATATAGTCCAGAATAGTGCTGATCCAGGATGTTTCTACCTGATATTCCCGGGGAATCAGAAGATGAAAACAAAATCTCAGTCTCACATCACTTCAGATTAATCAGAACACTAGTTCTCTCTATTGTTCTAATCCAGAAGTACTCAATAGACACCTGTTACTTGTAGAACAAAAGGATGGCCACTAGCTTTGTGGAATATTTTATAGAAAATAATGTCTATTAAAATGTTATATCTAATAAATAGATAAATGAATCTTTAAAAGTGGGGGGGCCCCTGGGTGGCTCAGTCAATTGAGTGTCCCACTCTTAGTTTTGATTCAGGTCATGATCTCAAATTAAACCCTGAGTCAGCTCTGCACTCACTCAGTAGGGAGTCTGTTAGAGATTCTTTCCCTCTCCCCTAGTCCTCCCCCGACTTGCATTCTCTAAATAAATAAGTAAATAAATCTTTTTTTAAAAAAGAATTCTATGTTTATTAGAACATTCTCCACAGAAATGGATTATGATGTACTTTTTTGCTGTGTTTCTACTAGTGCCTCCTTTGTCCCTTCCACCAGAAGCAAGAGAGAAACTACTAGCATTCAAACAGATTCAATACATTATAAACAATTCCAAGTGGAAGAAAAATAATAAAATGAATTAAACAATTAAAGCTTCTGTTGGAGTTTTAGTACTAAAAAGTAAAGGTATATATAAAAAAAAAAAAAGATTAAAGAGGAAATCCTAATTCTATGGCAACATTCCTCACCCTCAGTTATACTTGATACCTTTAAGCTACAGGAAGAGTTGGGGATCCCTGGGTGGCGCAGCGGTTTAGCGCCTGCCTTTGGCCCAGGGCGCGATCCTGGAGACCCGGGATCGAACCCACATCGGGCTCCCGGTGCATGGAGCCTGCTCCTCCCTCTGCCTGTGTCTCTGCCTCTCTCTCTCTCTATGTGACTATCATAAATAAATAAAAATTAAAAAAAAAAAAAAAAGCTACAGGAAGAGTTAATATCTAGTCCTAGAGTAGATTGATGATTAGTCTGGACTGGTAACTGCTGATCTTCTTTCAATCCAATGACTCCCCTAAAGTTGCCTTTGATCGGTGTGATAACTGGGTTGTCTTCCCTTTGCTCTGACCATAAAGAATCATGCAATGAGATGACAAGTTCTTCATGCCAAAAGGTGGAATGTTTAATCATTTCAAAGTATACTATTAAATTCATCTGAGATCTATTTTCAGGGCACTGTTTTCTTATTCTGTCTTCCCTAAACTTTCTCTTAATATTTACTGAGCATGTTCAGATGAGAGAGCAGAATAACCATCAATAATGATCTTCATAAGTCAGGTTTTTTTCTTTTAATCATGTTTTCTTTATATATATTTGTTTAACCAAATATATCCAAAATATTATTATTTTTACATATGTTATGGGCCAAACTGTATCCACTCAAAAGTTGTCTGAAGCCCTAACTCCTAGTACCTCACAATGTGGCTGTATTTGGGGATAGACTCTTTTAAAGAGATAATTAAGTTAAATGAGGCCATCAGGGGGATTTTAATCCAGTAGGAATGGTGTGCCTATAAGGAGAGGAGATTCGAGCACAGACACACACAGAGAAAAGGTCGTGTGATGACACAGGTTAAGATGGCTGTCTATTAGCCAGTGAGAAAGGCCTCAGAAGACAGCAGCCCTGCTGATGATGCCTTGATCTCAGACTTCTGGCTTCCAGAACTGTAAAAAAATAAATTTCTGTTGTTTAAGCCCCCCAGTCTGTGGTACTTGGTGATGGCAGCCCTAGCAAACTCAAACAATGTGTAGTTATTATAAAAATTATTCATAAGTAGGTTACATTCTTTCTGGAGAAGAAGGTACCAAGTCATTGAAATTGGTATATATTTTATATGTATAGCACACCTCAGTTTGGACTAGTCACACTTCAAGCGCTCAGTACCCATATGTAACTAGTGGCTACTGCACTGGACAGTGTAGGTACAAAAAGCATATAATGTCATGAGAGTCTTGATGATGGAGGAAACGTGAGATGAAAAAAAAAAAACACAGGAGGCTAAAATAAAGGATTAGAGGCAAAAGATAAAGAAGACAGGGTCTGGATTGTTATTATTTTATTTAAAATTAATATAACCACATTACAGAATGTTTGGGACAAATAAAAAAAGAGAAACCATGACCCTTTCCCATAATCCCATAACTATAACACAACCCACATTAATTTTAACATTTTTCTTCAGCCTTTTGTTCTACATATTTTGCCTTGTTTTACATATAATTTTGTTTTTAATATTTAATCTGATATCATAGCTAGTTTTCCATATTGTTACAGTTCTCATGTCCATCATTTTTTTAAAGATTTATTTATTTATTTATGATAGACATAGAGAGAGAGAGAGAGAGAGAGGCAGAGACACAGGCAGAGGGAGAAGCAGGCTCCATGCTGGGAGCCCGACGTGGGACTCGATCCCAGGACTCCAGGATCACACCCTGGGCCAAAGGCAGGTGCTAAACCACTGAGCCACCCAGGGATACCCACACCCATCATTTTTAAAGGCTGTGTAATAGTCCATCAAGTCAAACAACAGATTTAATTAGTGTCCTTTCCCATGGCAAAGTTTAGTGTGTACAAAGAAAAAAGATAAAGAGTATAAAAATAAAAAGAACCAAACCAAGAAAATTAAGAGAAAGTTTTTAGAGCAGAATTCCTTCTACTTCAAAGGTTGGGCAGATCACCATGAGCACAAAATACAATAAAAACTGAGACTAGGCTCCGTGCTCAGTAGGGAATCTGTTTGAGATTCTCTCCTCCCTCTGCCCCTCCTGCTTGTGATCTCTCATATGCACTCTCTCCCTCTCAAAAATGAAAATAAATAAATCCTAAAAGAAGACTAAGAATAGGTGATAAGTAGAATAATTTATAATCAAAATTTAAATCAATATAATACATTTAATTATAAGCAAAATTTTAATAGCCCTTTATGGTAGTTATGCATAAATAGTAAATGTTGTCATAGTATAATATAATTAGAGATACCTTTTCAAGACCAAAGAAAATTTTTAATTTTAATTTTCTCTCTCCTAAGTTTATAGTCCTTAAAATCAGTTTTCATGTGAAATAGGCAAGTATACTTGTCTTATCCAATGTCCTGGACTATATGTTCCCCCAAACAGAACTTATTTATTATAGATATTATTTAACACTTGCAATGGAAGAAGTACTGTGAAATGCAACATAAATGGCACAGATAATTTTGATATAGTTCCTGATTTCAAGTGACCTTAGAGATGAGTACCTCATTAATTAAATTATTCATTCATTTATTAAGAGAGGAATACAAAATAAGACTCAGGTAAGTTTGGGAGAGGTTGAGAAGGGTCTTGCATAACAGAGTAGAGTTTGAACTTGATTTCAGAGGCAGTAGGAAGCCCGCAGAGATCTTTCAACAAAGCCTAAATACACATACATGGTTATAAATGTTTTTAGGATGAACATGCTAAGGACCATGTGGAGAATGGACTGGAGCAGGAAGGATCTGTGGCAAGGGTTAGTAGGAGGTTGATGGAAAGGCCTGGAGAAAAGAAGATAAGGCCTGATAGAAAGCAGTGGCAGAGGGAAGGGATTGAGAAAGAGACCACTCCAAAGTCTGTAATTTAGGAGATTGGCTACATGCTGCGATAAGCTACAAAGGAGGAGGAAAAGAAGGAGGCTCAGAGAAAAAGGCAATACATTTTGCTTTTACTTGAATTTGAGGAGCCTCCAGACACGTGAGTGGACAGGTCTTGTTTTTAGGTAGTAGATGGAAACAGACAGAGCCCCTTTAGACAGTACAAAGGAAAAGGCAGATATGCAGGCACACCAAGAGAGCTTGCCCTGTCAACAACGAGAGAGTTTCACAGACTATAGAGTGCCTGACAGTGCTCGACTGCAGCAGATATACAAAGAAAAAGGTCCAAAAATGTACCCCAGAACCATCAATGACCTTAGCAAGAGGAATTTAAGAAAGTTCTTGAGACAAAACTGCGACATTGCTGTAACAGGTGCTTACTAGGTATTCTCTGTGTGCTGGACACTGTTCTAAGCACTTTATCATATGTTATCTCATTTAACTCTTTCCACAATCCCATGACATATTTTCTATAATTACCTCCACTTTACAGATGAGAAAACAGATTTAGAAGGCTGAGGAATATGGAAGGCCAGCAGATGATTAGAGATGGCTGGGAGAGCCCAAGCTTCAGATAAAGTTAAAATGTTGGAGGATGGGACGCCTGGGTGGCTCAGCGGTTTAGCTTGCCTTTGGCCCAGGGTGTGATCCTGGAGTCCTAGGATCGAGTCCCATGTCGGGCTCCCTGCATGGAGCCTGCTTCTCCCTCTGCCTGTGTCTCTGCCTCTCTCTCTCTCTCTCTCTGTGTGTGTGTATGTGTGTCTCATGAATAAGTAAATAAAGTCTTAAAATGTTGGAGGAAAGGTCTTAGTGAGGTCTTTCTTAGAGAAGAAATTGCAGAAAAAAAGCAGAACAGGAAGTCTGTAAGTCGGCATTTCCCATACTAGGTGTCACCTGGGTTCTTACTAAAATACAGATTTTTAAAATTATTTTTATTAAATATAAATTTGTTAAATATAAATTGAATTTTGATTAAAATAAAATTTAAATGAACATGATATGCTTAATTATATGCAAATTTTGAATGGTCCTGTATGGTAATTAGGCAAAAGGAGTAAATGTGGACAAGGCAATTCCATGATGTAATTAGGGATACCTTTACATGACCAAATAGAATTTTCAGTTTTCTTCCTCTCTGTTTTCCATTACTTAAAAATCAGTTTCAGTGTCAAGTATTACCCTGATACCCAGGCACAGCCTCACCACACGGGGTGATGAGCAGAACATGTGGTAGTTGAGGATGCAGGAGAAAGCAAATTTGGCTGGATAAGTGGCATGGACTGGGAGAAAAGTCCCTCAGTAACCCCCCCTAGGAAGTATGGAAGGCACGTTGGCACAGTTAATGTCCCAAACCCCCAGGGGAGTCCAGGCACGGGAGGTCCTGGGGGAGAGGGGGAGGAAGAGAGGGGTAGCTTTGTTGGTCAGCTGGTTACTGTAGAAAAATCGGGGGGAGTGGTGGGGGCTGGAAGGGAAATCCTGGCTGATGTGCTCAAGGACTGCAGGCAGTCGAGAGGGAAGTGCTGTGCATGCAGTTTGATGGCAGCATCAAATCTGGAATCACTGCCGCAGGGAGTGTAAATGAGCTGAGGAGGAGTAAGTGAAATCACCACTGAGCATTTTCCAAGGCAGGAGGAAATGAATGGGAGGTTGAATTGAGGAGGGTACGGCTTTATGGGTGTGGTAGAGGGCCCCGGGGGAACAGATATGAAATCATGGGAGTTCTGGCAGATGGTAGATGTCTGCAGTCGAGAATGGCGAGGAGGCCTGTTTCCTCATTCACTTTGTTTTTTCCTAAATCTGGAAGAGGAAGCCCTGTAAGTACTAACAACAGGGAAATGTTGAAACAACCTCTAGGCTCAGAATGAAAAATCCTAGCTACTATTAATTGAGCACTTAGGATATGTAGGAAGTTTTCTACATGCTTTACACAACTTCCATTTGTGAGGGCCACAGCAAAGCCAAGCTTCAGTTAAAATGAGGAGGTTGGAGGTAAGTAGTTTTAATGAAGAGAGAAGAAACTGCGATTTTAGAGTTAGAAAAAAAGGCAGATTGGATAGTCCTGAGGTCGGTGTCTAACACATTTGTTGAAACTGTGTTACCACCTGGGTTCTTGGTGAAATACAGATTCAGATTCAGAATCCTAATTCTTGAAATTCTGATTCAAAGCATGGATGGGCCTTGGAATAATTTTTACATGAGCTCTCGATGATTGTGGAGGTTAGGGAAACACTATCATGGGTTGTCATCACCAGGGTTAGGAGCGAGGTCAGCAGAAGAAGAGATGGGTTGGAAAGAGAGGAGAGAAAGAACCAGTACCACGGTGAACCTAAGAGAAGGGGCAGGGAGATCCTCATTCCTGTGCTTAGAGGGAAAAGGCCTCTAATTTTGGCAGACTCCTGCAGGGCCCTGGAGATGGGTCTCCAGCCAACTCCAGTAGCCAAACAGGGTCTCTTGGCTCTGTTCTTTCACAGATGACATCAGAACCCACAGAACTTCGGGTGTCTCTAATCAGTGCGACAAGGCATCACAATGGTATTCAATTTTAGAGCTAAAATATATCCTTATCTTCATCACCACCTTACCACCCCCACTCCCCAAGAAGAAAACTTATTCCTGCTTATAGACATCTAAAATCCCTCACTGAGGGACCAACGGTCGACCATGCGCCCTCTCAGTACTAAGAGATTTAAAATAAGTAGGAAGAGAGGACACATTGAAATTTATTCCCAGTACAGTATAATCCATTCATCAACCAGTGTAAACGACAGACCTGATGAGTGTCCCCAACAGGCGGTGTGATGAAAGGGATTAGATGCCAGGAGAGAACCGCCTCCCTTAGGAAAGAATGCTGGAAGGGCAAAAGGAAGGAGGTTGCAAATCTAAGTTTTAGTTTTCTTTGTTTTATCTGAGAGGGCCAGAGGCTGGCCTGTTTACATTCAGAATAAAAAAGCCAAATGGACAGTCCATGCCGGGTGTTGGAGCTTACCCAGGTGCAGCTTTTTAAGAGTACAGCTTGAGAGTGCTAGGAGGACAGAAAGTCAGCAGAAAGAAACATGATTTTAAAAGATAATAAGAAAATAATCTATGGGCCCTTCTAAGGCAGCTGCTGATGGGCTCTAGTTAAGAGTTATCAGTGGGTTCCTTCAAAGTCTTGAGGAGGAAGCCATGAAAAAGCATCCCAGGAAAAATATGGAGGGGAGTTTGAGAGGCTAAGTACTGATTCTCATAGACTTTGATTGAAAAATTGTAGTGAATTTGAAGTGTATGAGCAATGGTCGTTCTCAAAGGCTCCATAACTCAGCTAGTTCACTACAAATTCATTGAACCACCTCTGGTTTTGCTTCAAATCCCTGCCACCACCAAAAATGTTAGCAGCAATCAAATGCACGATTATAATTTACAGCTGCTATATTGACAGGCAGACAGATCCTTCTGGCCAGAGCTTCATGCTATTGGCTTCCAGTGAAACTGAGCATTTGAAATACATTATTAAGTGAAATCTTTGCAAGCTGAATCTATACAGATGATTTTCAGATATGTCCAAACTCTGGGATTATGGTGAAGTCCAATGTCATTTTTAGATTTTTTAATTTTTTTTCAGCAAACACAGAGTCTAATTTTAACGAGTATATTGACAAAGAGAAGACACCAACAATTATCTTCTATTGCTGTGTTAAAATACAATTTCACAAACACCTTCTGTATTATTCCCCGCTCTGTGTACTTCAGGTGTCAAATCCTAGTCATTGACAAAGAAAAAAAAAAATGGCAGCCTCAGACGTGATTTAATTTAGCAGGTATTAAACTGAGGCCTCATATTTGAATCCTTTCACTCTAGAAATAGTTTTATGCATGGACACTTATTTGCCTGTGGCATATTGTAGGCATACAATTCAAAATTAAAACTTTGTCAGAATGACATCTGGTGTTAACATTTGCCTTTCCTCAATCCTTAACAGTCAAAATCAAGTTATCCATCGTAGATTTGCTAATTACAGACGGCCTAAATAGAACTTCCTCAAGGGACAGTGTTCAAAGCAGATAATGCCAAAGCTCTGGAAGGTTGGAAGGTACTGAATATATATAGTTGATAAGCATCTGTTTAACCATTTATCTCCTTCTATTTTACATATTTCTGCTTCTCATCCTCACCACGTCTCTGTACCGTTTTAGATTGGTCCTCACATCGGATGTTAATGCCAGTGCATACACTTCAGCTTCACCTACTTTTCCTTTGAATCTAGTGAATTCCAAAAAAAAAAAAAGAAAGAAAGAAAGAAAAAAAGCCAAGCAGGGAGTGGTATGTATTAGGAAGGCAGCGAAATAAACAGACCTGTTTCTGGAAGTCTCAGAAACATGGGGACAACGTATCCACTGTTGAAGGGAAGTCTGCCCTTAATTGTAGGGAAGGGGAGCAGTAAGTGGTCTAACAAGAAATGAGAGGTGAACAAAGCAGAAGGAAAGTTACTATGTGTTTCCTTCTTCAACTTTTCCTATTTATCCTTCACCTTTAACTTTTCCTTCTTCTTGCTTTAAACCTTTTTAATTTTAAAATAATTTTAGACTTAACAGAAAAGTTACCCCCCAAAAGTATAATTCCAGGATACCTTTCACCTAAACTGCCCCACTGTTATGATAGTGTGTGACTATGATCCAAAAACTAAGGTAAGAGATTAACGTTGGTACACAACTTCAAACCTTATTTGAACATCGCCAAAACTGGCAATGTAATGTCCTTTTTCTGTTTTAAGATCCAACCCAGGATCCCATATTACCTTAGTTATGGTGTCTCCTTGGTCTCCTCCCCTCTGGGCCAAGTCTTAGCCTTTCATTGTCTTTCATGACCTTGACCCCTTGAGGAGTATTTGTCAGTTACTTTGTAGAACATGCTTCAGTCTGGGTTTGTCTGATGATTGATCATGAGTAGATGGAGGTTATGCATATTTGGCCAGAATGCTTCAGAAGTGCTATGCCCTTCCCTGGGATTACATGATGTCAGTTCGTCCTGTGACGGTGAAGTTAATCTTGATTGTTTCATTAAAGTGGTGTCTGCTGGATTTTTTCCCCTCTTTAATTAATACATATCTTGTGGGAGATATCTGAGACTATACAAATATCCTGTTTCTCCTCATAACATTCACCCACTAATTTTAGTATCCATCTGTGTTTCTTATCACAGCAATTACTACTGGTTCTCCAACAGCCATTTTCAGGTCATTCATCCCTCCCACATTCATTAATTGTAATTCTTCTGTAGGGAAGAGTTATCCTTTCTCTCTTGACCATTTATTTTTTATTCAAGATGTGGCTCAGTGGTTGAGCATCTGCCTTTGGCTCAGGGCATGATCCTGGGGTCCTGGAATCGAGTCCTGCATCAGGCTGCCTATGTCTCTGCCTTTCTCCCTGTGTCTCTCATGAATAAATAGAATCTGAAAAAAAATTTTATTCGATTATTTGTATAATTTTAGATTCATGGATCTGTACTTTTTTTCATACATTGTAATCCAATCCTATCATTGTTGTGTTGCTCAAATTATTCCAACTTTGGCTACTGGGGGACTTTTTTCAGGATAACTTCTGTTCCCTTTTGACTTGCCTAGGTTTTTCTGAGAACTTTCTTACTTTTCGGTACTGTGAGGTGCCCCAGGATCGTTTCATATTTTATCTGCCACAGTTGAGGAATCAAACACTTTTCCAAGGAGACCTGATTTCCTTTATTGCAGAATCTTATTCAGAGGCCAAGATCTGAGTTCTAGGAGTGCTCACTGCCAGGTATCATTGTTACAGACATTTCCCATACTAGGTGTCACCTGGGTTCTTATTAAAATACAGATTTTTAAAATTATTTTTATTAAATATAAATTTGATAAATATAAATTGAATTTTGATTAAAATAAAATTTAAATGAACATGATATGCTTCATTATATGCAAATTTTGAATGGTCCTGTATGGTAATTAGGCAAAAGGAGTAAATGTGGACAAGGCAATTCCATGATGTAAGAATTTTGAAAAATTCAGCAGACAGAATTTTGAAATATATGTAGATGTACTAGCATATACACATATCTAGAGTTCTGAATCTCCAGATTTCACATTCTTATTAAAAAAAGCATGAGTTTATACTGATATCTCTAATCCCAATCCAATACCACAGTGTTCATTGTAGGTTTCCCCTTATTTGTAATTTCTTTTTCATTCTGTGAGAATGCTGACTCTTATTATTTACAATATATTTACTTATTTGCTCAACCTTAATATATGCCTATATGTTTCAGAATTGCTAACCCATACCCTTATGGAGACCAGAATATAGTATTTATATATATTTCTTTTAGACTTTACCCTTATTGTATCTATTTTTCCAGTGCTACTTAAATTCTTCCCCAAGTCCTTCAATGTGGGATATTAGTTATTGGTAATATAATTAAATTTATTCTTTTAGGTGTAGTCCTATTTAGGGTTCTCCCCACATCTTGACTGATTGTTGTTAACATACCTACAACGAGATTTACTCTTTGCTGTATACAATTGTAGGGTATTTTGATAGTGCAAAGAGTCATGCATTCACAGTCATGATACAGAACAGTTCCATGATCCCCAAACCACCGTACCCACAACTCCTGACAACCACTGGTCTGTTTTCCATCTCACACAATAGCAGCCTTTTGGATCTGGCTCCTTTTCATTTAGCAGCGTACATTTTGAGATTCATCTATGTTGTTGTCTGAGTAGTATTCCATTATGTGGATGTTGTATTTTATTCTTATGACCTGATTTGTGATCCTTGTACATGCATCTAATGTTTACATTTGTGAAATTGCCCACTGGATTGATGCTTTTTTGAGACCCTGAAACTGTGACTTTTAAAGTATGCTTTTCATCTTTTTTTAACACAGAGTTTATTTCACTTTTATTTACTATGGTTATTTCCTATGACCATCAATCATTTTAACATTCCAAGGAGGGTTAAAGCTAATCTTTATTTTTGGTAAGATTGACAGGGAGAGTATGGATAATTGAAATCTTTACATAATCTACAAGCCTTGTAATAGCTACTTCTTCTTCCTCCAACTACTTAAAGGTAGCAAAAATGACTCATTTTAAGTTTTATATCCTTTCCCTTCCTTTACTTATCCTCTGGTAGAAGCACTAATGAGTCCTCAGGTGACCATAAAAATGGAAAGACAGAGAAAAAGGGGAAGCACAGGCTGCGGGTAATCTACATAGTAGATAAAAAGCCTCTAAGTCACTGAGAATTGATTGCACTCTAGTAAAGTAGATCTGATTAGGGATTATGTATCTTTGACGTATTTTAGATTTCCTTTTAATGCTTGGCACCTGTTGATTTAGTGACAGACTTGTGGTCTGTTCTAAAAGTCCACCTAAAAGAATATATTCCTACCCAGAAAATACCAATTTCCTAGCTCTGTTGTCTCTTTTTTGCTCTCTATGTACGCTTCACTACAAAGTATGACATTAATTTGTGGCACTGGGAGAATCTTAATTATACTAAAGCAGATATTTGTATCTTATATTCATGGATAGGCATACGTGGATCTGCTTTTGATAATCTGTTCACTTCTAGAGATTTTCTTTTTTTTTTTTTTTATTTTCTATGCTAATATAGGCACATTTCCTGGAAGAGAAGAACCTCATTTGAGTCAGATTTTCAAAACTGCAAAGCAAACAAAATTAAGACTATTAACCAGAAAGCTCATCTCCACAATTCCTCTGATACTTATTGGCATGGTAATCTTACAAACCCTCAGATCCTGTCTCTTTTAATCTGAGAGATCTTCATTCAACCTCAAGAAGCATTCATGAGACTATAAATTTCTTTCTTTTTTCCCCAAAGATTTATTTATTCATTTGAGAGAGAGAGAGAGAGAGAGAGAGAGAATGCCATTGAAGGGAGGGGCTGAGAGAAACAGAGACAGAATCCTCAAGCAGTGTCCCTCCTGAGCACAGAGCTTAATGCAGAGCTCACTCCCAGAACCCTGGGATCATGACCTGAGCCGAAATCAAGAGTTAGATGCTCAACTGACTGAGCCACCCAGGTGCCCCTAGACTATAAATTTCTCCAGAGAAAGTATCAAACTTTTTTTCTTTCTGTATCTCCAGGACCTAGCATTGAGCCTGATATATAATAAGTGTTAGATAACTACTTCTTGAATGAATTCAATATTTCAGGCTACTGATAGGACTTTTTGTTTACTCATATAAGAAATCTGATTAATTGTAAGATACATAATTTAATTAGTTTTCAGGAATTCATAAAGCTTTGCCATCTATCAATTAGCTAGTAAATCACCAAGTGATAGTAAATATGTAATATGTTTTTCTGGTACTTTTTATATTTATATAATGTATCTTCCTTTCCTAAATCCCTGTGGCCTACATTGGCAAGAAATGGTAATGTATTTCTCCCTTTCTATTTTGCTGCCTCAGGGAGGGCAGGTTTGACCAATTTTGAAAAGATCACTTCATAGTGTGAAATCCTTAAAAAAAAAAAAAAAAAAAGTTGTATTTAGTTTTATGGACCTTGAATACAATGTCTAAAACTGTGTCATTATGCAGAATTTATTGTTCTAGCTCTCCTGATCTATAAATTATTATAGAAGACTCTTGAAGAAAACATTAATAATTCATGTGTTTGGTATTTAAAAAAATACACTTGGGCTAAGTTTTAGAAGCTGAGCGTGATTCTATCCTTGACAAAGTGGTCACCAACAACAACCCTAGTCAATCATAATCTTTCTTTTCAGTCAAAAAATGGCACCATTGAGGGATCCCTGGGTGGCGCAGCGGTTTAGTGCCTGCCTTTGGCCCACGGCGCTATCCTGGAAACCCGGGATCGAATCCCACATCGGGCTCCCAGTGCATGGAGCCTGCTTCTCCCTCTGCCTGTGTCTCTGCCTCTTTCTCTCTCTCTGTGTGTGACTATCATAAATAAAAATTTTTTAAAAAATGGCACCATTGAAAGGCAAGCCCATCCCTGTTTTGTTCTGATTCCTGTTTCTACATTAGCTGAGGGCTGAGCTAGTAGGCATAGTTCAGTGAACTGTATTTATTCAAAATCATTACAATCATTAAAAGATAGATGATAGATAGATAGATAGATAGATAGATAGATAGATAGATAGATAGATGATAGATATAAATACATAGGAACTTAGATATACCAGTGTTTGCAAACTGGGACTCCAGAGGCTGAATTTGACTCACAGATATTGTATGTTTGGGCCACAGACTCTTAGAAAAAAAAAAAAAAAAAAAAAAGCCAACACTTAAAATGAGATACTTCACACGGGGAAACTAAATTTGCTTTTTTTTTTTTTTTTTTTTCATATTTTTAAGGGGAGGTAAAAATCACTGGTTCACACTTAAAACCTTTCCTGTAAATCTCAAATGCTTGCTTAAATTTAAGTTTAACCATATGCTTTCTTATTTTCTAAAAATTACTTTTAAAATGCTAGGTTTGCAAATCTTTGGTGTTACAAAATCTGGAACCATATTCTGTCTTTCACCTGTGAAAATGTTACTATTAGCCCACATATGTTCAACAAAACTGGCATTGAGCTGTTTTGCTAGGAAAAGTGATGGATTTACAGCGCCCTGTCCGCACATTCTTGGCGAGCGCCCTTTTGACCACTGGCACATATTTGTAAGACTGTCTGCATTTGGGGTAGAGCCTGTGGTTATGGAATAGGTCCAAGTTAACTGGCCCACACAGGGGAGCCAACCCATGACCTTGACCCCATTACCACAGTGTTCTAACCAATTGAGCTAAATAATTGAGTAATTGTTTCTCAGCAATCTGATCAAATCAGCTGGCATGTATTAAGAGTCTGTCTGTGGACAGGGTGAGAATGTCAGTGAACAAGGGAGCTTAAGATAATGGGAAAGTTATCAAGTCCTCACATTGGTTGGCATGTTATATTTGGCCAAGTAGCCACTAAATTGGACTTTGTCATTATAGCTAATTGCATTTCTGGGCAATTGGAACTCACAAAAACACTTAACTTTTATGGAGTAGGGTTCCTTTTTAAGGATTCAGAATTTTGGATAAATAATTCATAACATATGTACAAACAATTGGGGAATATAGCAAGATGGAAAGAACTTTGTACTGAACTTAGGGGTTCAATCCCTCCATGTGGCCTTAGGCATGTCACTTGACTTTCTAAGCTTTGAGTGGGATTGGATAATATAATCTCGAAGAGTTTTCCAATCCTAAGAGACTTTCTGTAACTGTACAATTTTGGAACCCATAAGAACACTTTGCATACAAAGCTATAACTAAAAATGCAAATAGAATCTTTTTCACAGATAATTAAATAAACAATATTTCAAAAGGACTTATTGAACAAACTTATTTTTTAAATATAGTACTGAATGCATCAAATCAATATATACATATTTCACTTAGAAATGCAATGTGAATCCAATAAATAAATACATAAACACATAAATCATAGTTTTATATATGATCAGTTTGTTTTGTTTTTATAGATTTTATTTATTTATTCATGAAAGACAGAGGCAGAGACATAGGCAGAAGGAGGGAGCAGGCTCCCCACATGGGACTTGATCCCAGGACCCCAGGATCACACCCTGAGCCAAATGCAGATGCTCAACCACTGAGCCACCCAGGTGCCCCTATGATCAGTTCATAATCAGTAAAGGCATTTTATATTCCAAAGCATTTATGAACCACCTTGAAAATTTTTCTACCTTATCAAAACATTATTATTTTCAACACAACATATTAAGGAATCACTTTGTGATTATTTATTAATCTTTTGATTTTACATCCATCAATAAGGCCGTTTTATTTATTTGTTTGTTTTTAGAGGTGGAGGGAGAAGCAGAGGGAGAGAAAGAATCTTAATCAAGCTTCCCACCCAGAGCGGACCCCAATATGGGGCTCGATCTCACAACCCTGAGATCATGACCTGAGCCGAAATCAGTTAAGATCAGACGCTTAACTGACTGAGCCATCTAGGTGCCTGGGACCCTTTCAGAAGTACCTCTGTTCCCCCTAAATTGATAAATTTAGATTAAACATGTGAAGCTCAGGCTTACCAAATTCCTTACCAAATTGTACATTTTTCTGGTTCTTTCTTACTAATGTACTCAAATACTACTTTTATAGAACAGAAGTAATGGTTGGATTTATTGTTCTTTTATCTAAACTGATTCTTCCATCACTGGATTGCCTGTATGGGTCCTAGAGAGTGTTAAAGTTGGTATAAAATGAATGACAACAGCTTAGTCACACTTGAAATAATATATTGGCTTAGGTTTCCAAATAACCTTCCCAAATGAAAAACACAAATACTGTGGGTTTCTACAGAATCAAATATGACTGTAATGTTTATAAAAAGGATTAGTTATTGGAAGTCGCTTCAATATTAGGTGGCAAAGTTTAGAAATACCAAAGCTGGGGAGACCAGAAGCATTAAATCCAAAGCCAAATACAGGTTGCAGATGCGCTGGGTGATCATTGCCAACCCACCCATTGTCCTCTGAGCGATGCTGCTGGTGCACCCTACACCAGCCATCCAGAGCCATTCAGAAACAGCCTGCCAGTACACTGTGGCAGATGATGAGATACCTCTCTCATCTGAATAAACACATAGCTGGACAAAAGTAAAATTTCCAATATCATTCCTTTTATATGATGTGACTCAAAATTGATCTATTGTTTAAAAGTAGCTCCAGCGATAAGAAAGCACCCTCAGGTTAATTTATTTGGTTGAAATCATCTACATTTTTTTAAAAGATATACTCACCAAAAACTCCATCTAGAGTGTTCTACTCAGAGGCTCACACCTGTGATTCATTTAATTATGTACTTTATATGGTGTGCATTTAATTACCTACACACAGATTTCCTAGCATTGGTTTCTTTTATCATTCTGTCAGAACAATCACACCCATTTGAACTGTAGAATAGGACTAGGAATCTGTGGGGAATAAGTCATCTGTGGTATGAAGAAAGGAAAAATTAGCCATTGGTACAGGAAAGGGAGGAACAAGAAAATATACTTACATAGCAGAATAGTAGTTTCACAGTCTAGTGGACAAGCAAATAAGAGCCTGATGCTTTGGACAGACTATAAATCAATTTCTGATTTCTTTGGTCAAATTGTAAATCATCACTGTGCTATGCTACTGTGCATTTCGAAGGGAAAGCATACTTTTATGATTGTATGTTACTAGTAATAGGTCTTTATGAATTACAAGTGATTAGAAAAACTCATCAGAAATCAAGTTATTGTTGATGATATTATTGTTTAATCTTGGATATATTTTCTGTAGGGATGTTATATTGTTGGAGAATGAGATTATATCCATTTTTTAAAACTAGGGTAAAATCCTATGGGAAATCTAGTCCTATGAAAACAATTACTGTTTTTTTGCCTGGCCCCCTCTGAACAAAGGAAACCTCATTGATTGCTTGATGGCCCTTGAGTGACTGTCACTTTGGCCGAGCTCCTTCAATATAAAGTGCTCTGAGTTCTGGGGGGTACCCAGGATGTTCACCGTGCGGTTCAACGGATAAGCAGCAACTCTGTCTAACACGATAGATTATGCCTCATTTTGTAGTTGGTAACCTATCTTATGCATGGGCCCCAAGATTTAAAATTCAAGAAAAGCTAAGGAAAGGGACTTTTTAGACATTTAAAATATGAATGGAGACCCTGGCAGGCAGCACAGGTTTGAAAAATTGTGCAAGACTTGTGACTTTTGGGCCCTAGAAAAGTCAAAGTATTATGTAGAATTTCACTTGAGACATTCAGGATAGGTATATCTTTTCCCTCTCAGCCTATTCGTAGTTGAGAACCAATTCTGTTTTATGGCCTACTCTTCAGGGACGTATTGAATAAGAAGGGATATTAGTTAACTTTAAATCTAACATAAAAATATTGAAATCTGATCCCTTGTCTTACAAACTAAGTTAGGGCTCAGATTTTTTAAATTACCTCTTTTTCCAAAAGAACTCTTTTATGAAAGAGCACAGATGGAGGTATTATCATTTGGAATGCTGTTAAGGACAGGGTGAACTAATGACAAAGATGAGTAGTGTCAAAACTCTGGAGGGCCAAGCAACTGCCTCACGCCTATCTTTATTTGAAACCTAAGATTAAAGAGGCCATAATTTCTGAAACTCTGAAATTATAGGTCTAAGTATGAGATAGACATGTTGTTTTTAATAGATGACATCTTGCAGATTAATCACCCTTAATGACAGCTTTGGGTCTGAATTTCATTCTAGAACTTAGCCTGGTGTCTTTAAACAGGGTATTTGTACAACATGAAAGAACCAGTCATCATGGGATAGAATCCTAAGGTGACTCAGTGCCCCCTTGGCGCTGGGATAGCCAGGTGTTTATTACCTTTACTAGGTGAATAACTGTCTGTCCCCTGTTTGGTCTTGCTGTGGCAGTAGACATCCAGAGCTGTGGCTAGCTGATAGCTACCACACCTACATTAAGATAGTTTGGTGATTTCTGTGTTCATAGACATGGTGTATTCCAGTTTGGGAGCTTTATGGGAGGATAACATGTTTGTTATGAGGGACCATTGGGTCTCTCTTCTAGGATAGAGGCCATGAAGAAAAGAGACAATGATATATCCCTGAAATCCCTACTTCACCTTTAATTCAGCTCAGCAATACTTGTTGGACTTTTACTATGCCTCTGTCACTAAGAATGAATGGAGACCATATTTGACTAATTTATTTGGAACCCCAGCATGTACTAGATTTACAAAGTAGGTGCTCAGAAAGCATTTGTTGAATGAATGCATGTATGCTTAAATAAGGGAAACAAGTAAAGAGTCTTCCCTAACCCTTGAGGAGCAAACATGTAAGCAATGGTTAAAATAGTGCCCTACCCCAATAAAGTACTAATGTCAGCACAAGCCTTCTTCATCTCCAGACTCCTCTTTGAATCCACACTCCATTGCATCTCAGCTGAAGATACGTATGCTTACCCAAATTGATTTTGTTTAGTAAAAGTGGTATGCACATCAAAAAAACCCAACAAATATAAGTTCTAGTGAATTGAAACATCCTGGAAATTAACCTCCAGCAATTCTCCCTTATTCAGAATTGCTTTTTCTTCTACAGATAAAGAAGAAAAAGAAAAAAAAGCCCAAAGTTAAGAGAGCTTCTACCTTTTAAGAACAGTTTCAAACTTAGTATCATGTATTAAGAATCAATCTAATAACTCTTTTCTATTGTTTAAGGCTCTCTTACCAGTTCTATCGTGCATTAATTATTTTGCTTCTTTTGTATTTGCACAATAAATGCTTGACAAAAAAAGCCACATAATGTAAGATTTTTATGGCACAATGGAAAAGTTTCCCACCCCCAGGAAAAATAATTCTATGATGTTCTCATTGTCTCTTCAGCGAAGATTTTGTATATTAAAAAGAAGAAGAACATGAAATGAAAAAAAGAATAAAGCCCTAGTTATACTTTATGTGACATGCAGAAGGTTTAGAATATATAGAACATAAAAGAATATTACATGAGCTACAGAGGGATAAAGCTGTGTGTTCTTAATTTTAAATTTCAGATAAATATGATTTCAGCTTTGATCCTACATGGACTAATTCTTTTGTCACTCAACTAATTAATTCAGTATGCTAGAGAAAAGATGCTAATTTGAGCATCAAAGAAGTGATATTTTTTTTTGTTGTTGTTTAATCAGAGTTATAAAGATAAGTTTTCTCCCATTAGACTGGCTCTGGAACGCAATCATTTTATTCCTGTTTAGTGCAGATGAATTCCAGAGAAAACATTCCCTGTTACTCTTAACTTCTGAAGATGGAGCAGTAACATCCAGATTCCCTTTAAAATAGTCCTTTGTCGTGCTCGCTTCGGCAGCACATATACTAAAATTGGAACGATACAGAGAAGATTAGCATTGCCCCTGCGCAAGGATGACACGCAAATTCGTGGAGTGTTCCATATTTTTGAAAAAAAAAAATAGTCCTTTGTCTAGTCACTGTACCCAAAAAAAAAAAAAAAAGCCATTTCTAAACATTGTCCTTTCGTTCTTTACACATAATAAGTTAGGCACGATCATCAGTTCTTTTGATAAAGGACTGTATACAAAGTACATGTAAGTTAATCTGTGCTATTGGAATATAAATTGTATTTGACATTCTATTTAGAGACTATAGATGAGGTCTCCAGTTTCCATAGAACTGGATTTAATTTCATTGACATGAATCAGTTTTTCCCTTCCCAGGCAGTTTGCTAAAATGACCTCACTTGTCAGTGAATGAATCTCAGAGCTGTTTCCTATGGAGGGACATTTCCTTCTGCAGGATGAATCTGTGGTCATTATAGAGTGAGCCCTGGCAGATTGAGCATGGGAAGGCCATGGGTGTTAGGAAACTTCCCACAGTTGGTAGAGAAAAAGTTTACACATGTGGTGTGATTTGGTCTCAGAACACACCTTTCCTTAGGCCCAGGTTTCCGGGACAAAGGAGGTCGAGAAAAGGGAAGACACAGATGCAGGGAGCACACAGATGAGAAGTCTAGATTCCAGCCATGTGCTGTTTGAGTCAGCATTAGGGTCTTACAGACAAGCCATCAGTTGTCTATGCACGCAAACTGCCTTCAGAGATGCTCAGAGATCCACTTAAAAGTAATAAAAATAAAAAGGAAGAAGCCACATATTCTGCTGCTTTGAAATAAGTAAACATTTAATAAAAAGAAAAGCCTTTCTAACTATTATGAAAACATAAAAATGCAAAAAGCTCTATTTCTTTAATGCTCCTGTTAAATATATTTCCCGGAAATCATAAGCATTTAGTCTGAGTCACTAAGGCTCTTGCCTACAATGTCTTAAAGCCAGTGAGAGCGTATGAAAGCAATTAATCAAAGTTCACTGTGCTCCTGAAGAGTATTTCTTCTTCTGGAAAGCAGAAGGATAGAATAACTTAAAACCCAGTGTGGTCGTGACAGTTAATAAGCTTTTTATAGTCCCTGTGTGGATCTGAAAATCATACCTTATTAGTATCTTTATCTTTCTTGCTCACTCATTCACGCTTATTTTCGTTTAATTTTAATTTCTGGCCTCTTTTTCATATTTCTTCTTCTTTCTCCTAACAGAGTGTTGCTTTAATAACCTCAGAGTAGAGTTTTCATTTGCTACAAAAATGCTCAGCAAAAGTGAACTGTCCAGTGGCTCCCAAATCCCTTAACTGATTCTTGCAAGTCAGTCTTCCAGATGTTGTTTTTACTTGTTTGTTTGTTTGTTTGTTTTTTGGAAGACGGGTTATTAGTGGTATACATTTTGCTTTACTTTGCTTTCTGGACCCGTTAGAATTATTTATAATATATTCAGTACTTCCAAATCTATTGTGTTTCCTAGCTCCTCAGACTGGGAAAGCAAATTAGCTCAAGGATTCCCAGCAGCTGAATTCAGAGCCAGAGAGCTGCTTAAGTCTCTACCCAGCAGATGTTTTATCCACTTAGGCAGAAATCTTAGAATGTTATAGGACCTCCCTGCTTTTCAATCCTAAAAACAAATATCAACACATTTGAGATCTGAAGGTTCCCTGCTTTGGAATGAAGAGTCTCCATGACCACCAATTTAGGAATCTCATCCTGGGAATGAGCAACAACCCGAAGGCAAGTAGCTGTTTAAGGATAGGTGGGAATGTTAGCCTCAAAGGAAGTAGTAAAGATATCAGTGGGATTAAACGTGTTTGTTGTTTTCATATGGCTTGTCTTCATCTTGGAAACATATAAACATACCCCAAATAAGTATCTAAATAAGATACCAGAAAGTAAAATTTTACTTAGAAATCATAAGAAAAGCCTCAACTGCTTGACCCAGTTAGTTAACAAGAAAGATTTTTAATACTGAGTTTTTCTTCAGTTACTAAACCATCAACTCACTCAGCTTCCCCTTGTGAACACATCCTATAAAGCAAATCTCTATTTCCCTCTGCATGCCATGGAGTGGGCTTATAGAGTTTAAATTACAACCCTTCTGTTATGGAAAGTATACTGAGTTTTTAGCACTCCCCCTCCCTCCTGAAAAATCACAGGCATTAGCCTGGTAATCAAATATACTGTAGAATGCTAAAAATAAAAGTAGAATATTTTTTTCTAATCCACATTAACAACAAACACAAATCTGTTCATTATTCTCTCAATAATATTAACATAAAAATAAGCAATGCCCTTAGGTACCCAAAAAGGGGGTGGGGGGACTCTCTAATTGGTCAATTTTCATTGAATTTTTATCAGATTCATTAACTCTCAAGTACAATGGAAACCATCTCAGGTAAACAAGTAAAGACCTTTGTGACATACATTTTAGAGAGAAGCAATAGCCAAAGTGCACAAAACCATATGAGATTCAATACATGGAAGTAAATTTCATCAGCATATGCATATGCTAATTTAGAGCCCAACTTAGAATGCATCAGACACCAGAAACCTTTTATGGGTGAGTTTCAAAGTAAACTATGGAAATATAGTCAAAGGTCTGTGGCATTCTCTGCCCCCATATTTTGCTTGAGCTATTTCAAAGTGTATAATTTACAAAATGACAAGATAGTATCCTAGCTTATAAGTCAGCTGGTTACAGGGAGAATGAACCATTATCAGAGTCCAGAGCATATTTTGACTATGAAGTTGGTGCATTTTCTTTTTTTGTTGTTTTTTTGTTGTTGTTCTTTTTGAAGTTGGTGCATGTTCATGTCTGACACCATTTGGTAGATATTCTGAGTGTAATAATAATTACTGGATTTTGTAGCCTTTCCCAAATGCATCACTGACACCCACAGATATTTCTGGATTGCAGAAGGAAGAAATACATTCTGTGTCACACTTGCAGCTCTCCTTGGTTCAGAGCTCACCATTAATTTAAAATAAGAGTGTTTGAACTTTTTCCTTGCTGGATTTTTTAGTCCTCGTAAGCCTTCACTCATGATTGCTTTCATACAGTGTGTGCACTAAATGGAAGAAGAGCAGATACTAACAGCTGCATAAACTGCCCAGTAGGATCTAGGCAGAAAACCGTAGACAGGCAATACTTAGCAGAATGAAGAACTGAATTAAATGAGAGACTAGACATGAACAAAGGTAGAGATAGAGCTATACATGTTGTGAATTGGGATCATTTATCAAGGTGTGTGGGAATCTGGGACGGATTCGAAAGTCATCATTACCTAGAAAACTCAAGGAAAGAAATAGAAACAAAAGAAAAACAAACAGAATTTACTGAGAAATTAAGGGATAACTACAAAGAATTATATTAAAATCTCTATCATGTAGAAAACAATAAGATGCTGGAAGCTTGTTTGTTTAGTTAATTGGATTGAGGAGTTAGATATTTACCTAACAATTGATGGTGCTAATGGTTACATTCCATGTGAATAATCCATGTGATGTGTCATGGGAGCTCAGTAAATGAATGAATGATTGAATGAATGAATGGATGGATGGATGGATGGATGGATGGATGGATAAATGAACCATTATTAAATTCTACTTCCCCACGTGGCCTTTCAGGGCCTCCCTACCTAGGCAAAATTGCAACATAAGAGGTCTGATTTGGGTATTTTTCTATAACCCTTTCTGAGATTCTTTTTTTTTTTTTTCCTGAGATTCGTTTCTGCCTTGTATAGTCTATTTATTTTGATTTCTCAGTTTGTACTAAGAAGTCTCATTTTAAGGATAGAAACCATTTCTCTTGTTGCATCATACTAATAAACTAATTACCTGGGAGCTCCTCCACTGTCTATCCATCAATTCTATAAGTGAACTAGTTACTTCTTCTAGAAGCTGCTTTACTTAAGTCTCCTCCTATCTAAGGCCAGTCTCTGGAGGTTCTCTATATATCCCTGTCTTCTTCTCTTGTCTCTCTGGAGGTTCTCTATTATCCCTCTCCTCTTCTCTTGTCAAGAACTTTGTTCTCCTATATGAGTGTTCACAGCATTCTTCACAAGAGCCAAAAGATGAACACAGCCCAAAAGTCCATCAACAGATGAATGGGTAAACAAATATGGTATGTATGTACCAGGGAATGTTATTCAGCCTTAAAAAAAAGGAAATCCTGATGCATGCTGTAGCACGGATGAACCCTGAAGACATGGTGCTAAGTGAAATGAGCCAAACACCAAAGAACAAATATTGTATGATTCCATTTATATGAAGTAACTAGAATAGTCAAATTCATAGAGACAGAAAGTAGAATAGTGGTTGCCAGGGACTGGGAGAGGGAGAAATGGGGAGCTGCTCTTTAGTGGGTACCTGGAGACAAGTGGTAGTTGATGGTTGCACAACATTGTGACTGTACTTAATGCCACTGACTATACTTAATGCCACTGAACTGTCTATTTAATAATGATTAAAATGATATACCTTGTTATGAATATTTTCACACACTAAAAAAAACAAAATAGCTGTTTTCTCCTCTCTCTTCCATTTCCAACCTCTTACACTCTGACATATCTTCCTATCACCAAACAAAAGTCCTCTAGTATCAGCCAAATTGAAAATCTCCTTTTTCAACATTCCGACCCAACCTTCAGCAATCACCCTTCCAGCCAAAGTCTTTGAAGCAGTTGGACACACACAGATACACATTTTCACACTTACCTACCATTCACTCTTGAGATCACTGTCACCTGGCCTCTGCTCATGCCACTCCCGTGAACCATGCCCACATAATGAATGGCTCTAAAGTGCCAAATCCAGTGAACTCTGGAGTCCTGACCTCAGTGAACTTCTCAAGGGCATTTTCCTCTAGTGTTCCTGGCACCTTTACAGCGCCCTTCTTGTGGGTCTCTTATACTGCACTCTCCTGATTTTCTTCATCTCTCGAGCTGTTCTTTTTCTGTCACTTATATACATGGCCTCCCCATCTCTCTCTCTGGCCTTCAAATATTACAGTTCCTTAGGACTCTGTCCTCATCCCTAGTCCATGTTTTTGAATTTCCCAAAGATATACTAAAATAACCATGTTGAAAAGTCAACTTTCAGTCCCTTGTCCCTGACCCACCATTTTCAAACCGCTGTCTTCACTTCTCCAGTCTAGGCCATCTTTGTCTTTCACCCACACTCCTGTGGCACTCACCGACTGGCTTTACTGTCTTTTTTTTTTTTTTTTAAGATTTTATTTTTTTATTCATAGAGACACACAGAGAGAGAGAGAGAGAGACAGACACAGGTAGAGGGAGAAGAAGGCGCATTCAGGGAGCCTGACGCATGACTCGATCCTGAGTCTCCAGGATCAAACCCTGGGCTGCAGGCTGTGCTAAACCACCGCACCACCAGGGCTGCCCTGGCTTTACTGTCTTAATTTGTTGCTTTTTACTTAAGCAACCAGGATGATCTTTTAAAATGTGTATCACAGGGGTGCCTAGATGGCTCAGTGGTTGAGGGTCTGCCTTTGGCTTGGGGCCTGATCCTGGGGTCCCACATTGGGCTCCCCCCAGGAGCCTACTTCTCTCTCTGCCTATGTCTCTGTCTCTGTCTCTGTGTCTCTCATGAATAAATAAATAAAATCTTTTTTAAAATGTGCATCACATTGTATCACTTCTGCTTAGAATGACTTGCTTATGCCCGTTTCTCCTCTATTGACTCTAAATTTACCATTCCTTATCTAGTTTCTCTGTCCCTTGATTTACTAAAATAGGACCTTATGCCACTGTTAGGCTCAACTCCAGATCTCTCTTACACTTGCACTATGGGTTCCTTGCCCTGCTTTCCATCCTAATCCTGTGTGTTCTTCTGGTCTCCTTATCAAACTACTCTGGCCTTCTTTTACCACTTGGAATGTGCCAGATCTTCCCTATGTCATGAAGTGCTGTGTATGCTTATCTTCCTCCCATAAGGCTTATCTCCCATCTCTCCTTGTCTGGAGGCTCTTACCTATGCAGTCTCAGTGTAAATGTCATTTCCTCACTGAAGACTTCCCCAACCAATCAATCTCCTATTATAGTCTCCTAAACCCTTCATAGCATTTTTTTTTACAATTTATAATCGCATATTTGTATTTGTTTGATGCCCACCTCCTCCATTAGAATATAAATTCCATAGGGGTATTGTCTGGATTTGCATCCCAACTCTACATCCATATATACTAAGGTGCTTATGACAATGACCACCACAGAATAGATGCCTAATAAATATTTTTTAAACAAATGCATGAATGGAAGAAGAAAGGGGAACAGAAAGAAAACTAGTTTTCCATAAAGCTGTTTCATGTAGCCTTTCTGTAGAAATGAACAGGGACAGGTGTTTTAAGCAAAACTTATAATTCATGAAAATCTAAATTTACATAAAGGGTATGTTGAAAGGTGATTTTTCCACTTTACAAAAAGATCCATCATAAGAGTCTTTAAACAGTCTTCCCAGGTACATGGAAAGCAAGATTTTATTGATTCAAACCATATGTTTGCACTGAATTCTTTAGGAAAATATCTTTTATATAAAGCAAGGTTGACCTACAAGCAATTTCCTTAAGGCACCTAGCCCAGAATGGCCAACTCTCAAATTTCCTAGGTAATAGATAATGGGAGGCCTGGAATGCAGGGGATATTTGAAACCATAGAATGCAAAGCAATAATTTCAGCCATTTAGAGTTCTTGTGACTTTTCTCACAAAAATAACTAACTAATGGAGAGATGAATTAATGTTCTTGAACCTCCCCAACTCTTCTTTCTGTATGTCCATGAAAGTAAAAAAGGCTGGGAAGTGACCCCCAGATAGGCTGACATAAGACGGGACACCAGGCTTATATAATTCACCAAACTGATGCTTTTTTCCCAACTCCCCACACCCTCCCACCACCGCCACTGATAATTAAGTTGTCTGATTGCAAAACTGGAAAAAAGAATTTGGTGTGTTAATAAATAAAAGCAATTAACTTCTCTGGGTCTCAATGTCCTCGTCTTAACAATGTGGGAGTCCTTTTGAAGATTATTGTTTTATAATTCTGTTCTTGAACCTACCCAAACTTTACAAAATAAGATAATTTATGACTGTTCTCTGTCTAATGAAATAAATTTCACAGCTATTTCTGCCTTCTTCTTGGAAACTTTAATAAATGATCATGGAGTTTAAATCAAAACATTTATATTATTTGTAGAATTGGTTGGTTTGACTATTGATGGTTCTTGCTAAGAAGAAAATGCTTTGCAGAATTTACTTACAACTACCTTTATCAGACTTTTTCCACTATGATAAAAACACAGTAAGCTGTTTTTGAGCTGCAGTACAAGTGAGTTATTTTAGCAACAGGAAGAAAAAACAATTCACTGGTTGTGGTAATAAAGATCAGGGTAGACTCAGGAATAGGTTAGTTTTCCCTTCAAAAACAAGACTTCTTTCATCTCAGATAATCCAAACCTTCAAATTTAGAAGAAATATTTGGGACATAGAAGAAAAACATGCTTAATGTCTATGGAATTTTGGGCAATATTTTTGCCCTCATCAACTTCTTGAAGCATTATTCTATCCTCACTCCTCACAATTTTGATTTTTTTGGCCCAGTTTTACTGTATTTGATGACATTTTGAGGGAAAGCTATTTCTCTAAGTGATGTACAAAGATATTAACTTCTCACATAAAGAAATTTAGACTCTTCTACATGGGTCTGAAAAGCTGAAGAATGTACATATGAAAAAACACATTATTTATATATCTCCTGCTTTGTAAGTTAAGGAGAGATCTTAAATATGTCAACAAATCTGAGTTATATTAGGAAGTTAGTGATCTTATATCTTGTCTGTATTTTTTCCTTAGTCTATAAATGACACTAGGTCATTTCTTCAGTGGGAAAGAAGAATTGATTAAGAAATAGAAGGGGGACCAGGAAAAAAAGGTCTGGGGGGTGATAGAGTGAAAATTCATAGTTGATCCACCAGAATCCCCAAACAAGACTGGATACAGCAAGAATTACAGTGGAAGCAAAGGCAGATGGCGAGATGGCAATGGGGAAAGAGAAAGTTCATGAGCAAGAATTTACTAATTGAAATTACAAATTGAAAAATTTATAGAAGAGTCAAGACCAGGAGAGGCATCTGAGGAAAGCAGGGTGCTTTGAGCTCTAATAACAACAGAAATATGGGTATTAGCAATGAGAACTTCCATGCGTGATACCCACTGCTGCCACTTGATTGACAGCCTCTACTTTGGACTGAAACACAATCCTAAAAGACAAAATATTTACCAATTTTTACAAAATTCTGAAGAAGATGGGAGTTTCAGGTTTATGAGTCAGGTCTTCATGTGAGGATATTCTGACTCACTGTGTATGTTGGGAAGTTGGGGACAGAGATGGGGATCAGAGACAGGCAGTCAGCATGAGCATGTGTAGGGTCCTCAGTTTGGATGGATGGACAGACACATAGATAAATGGATACACAGATAATTACATAGGTAGAGTGAGCAAGCTATGTATGTATACATACATTTATATATACAGAAGTAACATTTACAGCTATTTAATAAGAAACAAAGGAAAATGGCATTTCCTGTAGTTTGACAAGAATCTTTAACGTAACTAAAGAATATGGATAATTTAATGATTTTTTCCTCATTATTAGGAGACATAAGTTACTTTCATTATGTGTTGATACCAAGACCATAGGAGATTACTTCTAAGGAAAATATCTGTTGGGGAAAATGCCTGTTATTTAAGAATGTGTCCTAGTATTAACCATAGCTTTATTATTGTTTCAAATGTGCACTTTTATTTTCCTAACACTGCTAAGGAAATGCAATGCTCTTTTAAAACATCATAATTGCAAAGAATCCTAGAGCATTGTTGGTCCGAAAGCAAACTGGTGCAGCCAATATGGAAAACAGCATGGAGGTTCCTCAAAAAAATTAAAAGTGGAACTACATCCAGATGGCCAACAGACACATGAAAAGATGCTCAACATCACTGACCGTCAGAGAACTACAAATCAAAACCACAATGAGGTATAACCTCATACCTGTCAAAATGGCTAAAATCAACAATACAATAAATAATAGGTGTTGGTGAGGATGTAGAGAGAAAGGAACTCTGTGCACTATTGAGAATGCATATTGGTGCAGCCATTGTAGAAAACAGGATAGAGTTTTCTCATAAAGTTAAAAATAGAACTACCCTACAATCCAGCAATTGCACTACTAGGTATTTACCCAAAAAACACAAAAATACTAATTCAAAGAGATACATGCACCCTGATATTTTTAGCAGCATTATCTACAATAGCCAAATTATGGAAACAAGCCCAAGTGTCCATTGACTGATGAATGGATAAAGAAGATGTGGTATATGGAATATTACTCAGCCATTAAAAAAGAATGAAATCTTGCCATTTGCAATGATGTGGATAGAACTAGAGGGTATTATGCTAAGCAAAATACATTACTCAGAGACAGACAAATACCATGTGATTTCACTCGTGGAATTTAAGAAAGAAAAAGAGAAAAGAAAGAGGAAGGCAAACTAAGAAACAGACTTAACTATAGAGAACAAAATGATGGTTAACAGAGGGGTGGGAGGGGAGAAGGGTGGGGGATGGGTGAAATATGTGTTGGGGATTAAGGAGAGCACTTGCTATGATGAGTACTGGCTGTTGTATGGAAGTGTTGAATCACTGTATGCTATACCTGAAACTAATATTCTACTATATGTTAACTAACTGGAATTTAAATAAAAACTATTAAAAAATGGAACTAACTTATGATCCAGCAATTCTACTTCTGGATATATATCCAAAGGCATTGAGTTCAGGATCCCCCAGAGATATCTCTACTCCCATGTTCATTAGAGCATTATTTATGATAGCCAAGATAGGAAACATTCTAATTGCCTATCAATAGATGAATGGATTAAGAAGATGCAGTGTGTGTGTGCGTGTGTGTGTGTAAACACATGCACAGATAACATGTATATATGCATATACATACACACATAGATGCATATATATGTATATACATATATGTACACTGTATATGTGCACATATATGTATGTATGTATATATATGTGTGTGTGTGTGTGTATATATATACATATACACTGTGCAGGCTGAAAAAGACAAATTCAGAGAAATAGTAGAGCAGTGGTTACCAGGCATTGGGGAGAGGGGGAAATGGGGAGATTTGGGTCAAAAGGCAAAAACTTCCAGTTATAAAACGAATAAGTTTCAGATCCAATGTACAGCATGGTGATTGTAGCTAATAAAAATCTATTCTATATTTGAGTGTTACTGAGATTAGATCTTAAATGCTCTCACTACAAAAAAACAATAGTGACTATGTGATGGGATGAAAGTGGTAGCTAATACTGTGGTAGGAATCATTTTGCAACTTAGAAATGTATCAAATCAACAGTGGTACACATTAAATTTACACAATGGGGATCCCTGGGTGGCGCAGCGGTTTGGCACCTGCCTTTGGCCCAGGGCGTGATCCTGGAGACCCAGGATCGAATCCCACATCAGGCTCGCGGTGTATGGAGCCTGCTTCTCCCTCTGCCTGTGTCTCTGCCTCTCTCTCTCTCTCTGTGACTATCATAAATAAATAAAAATTAAAAAAATAATAATAAAATAAATTTACACAATGTTGCATGTCCATCATACCTCAATAAAGCTGGAGGAAAAAAAAAAAAACCCAATGTATTATAATTGCCACTGTTCCCAGTTAGCTACAAATATCGCAGGCATGAGGAGTTCTGAGAGCATACTGACCCTAGGCTGATTTAGGATGATGGGGCTACCTGAGAGAGTATATGTTGTGTGAAGGAGACAGGGCTCTGAAGGAGACACCGCAAATTCTAATCCCAGCCCTTCCCTGAATTGGTTTGGGTAAGCAAGGACAAAAGCCTCATGTGTAAAGTGAGAGTAGTAAACTAAGTGTTTGATGAAGTCCCTTGAAGCACCATCATTATCTAGTCTCATGAGTTTAACTTTAAATGTCAATGCCACTTGCAGCTCTGGAGGCCTATTTAGGAGTTCAGTCAGTTTTTAGTCATATATTAATGATAACCTTTCAGTTCTTTCATTTCTAGTGAATTAATGGTTTGAGATTTTTACTCTTTAACCACATGACTTTGTGCATGCTGCACATTCAGTATCTCAGTGGAAAGATGGAAGGTTAGAAGAAAGAGAGGAAAAGGAGGGGAATTTAGTGACTATTTTTTTTCCTCTTTCAATATCTTATTTTACTTCCATTTTACGCAAAATGATTTTGTACTACTTAGAATAAAGAATTATGGTTTGATGGTTCATCTTATAAATATTTTAAATTTACCACCAAAAGAACATGGTTATTGTTAACAATCATCTTCCCTTTCATATTCTTCTAGATTTGGAAAGAAGAAAGATGACAGGGGTGGCAAGGCTGAGCAGAAGGGTACTCTGAAGCATGGCGGCCTGAGGGAAGAAGAGCTGGAAAAAATGAAAGAAGAACGTGAAAGGTGAGCAGAAATGCTGAGCTACTGATTTTGTTTGGGCCTATGGCCTGTGTTTGTTTGGGTTATTGCATCAATCAACTGGAGAAATTTTATTTTAAGAAGCATAAAGTTTGACCAATATACAAGGAAAAGTACCTGATATAAATGGAACCTCCCTGTCTGAGGAATTTTTATTATATTTGGAGAAGAAATTAACTTTATGCTTTTATTATATTGGTATTTATAATTCCAAAATATGCTACCCCAGTTTTGACGATATCAGTGTATATTTTCCCTATGGTTTAAACAATAAGTTTCTTTTTTTTTTTTTTTTTAATGAAAAGGTCATTTTGATGTTGATGTTTAGAACTATCAAATTTCCATAGTCTGTTCCTAATTTCTGTCAAGCTGTTGTATGCCTTCTTAATTTTATTCTGCTAAATCCATTTGGGTGGTGTAATTTGAGAAGTGCATGTCCTTCATTTTTAAAAAGCCAGTGTCTTTTATTAGGCTATCAGCAAGTTGCAAAGTATGTCGCCCATCTGTTAAAGGGCCGGTTTCGTTTACTGAAATAATGACAGTTTGCAAGGGCTGAATTCTCCTGTTTGAGGAGCTTAATGTTCCATTTGGACAAGAGGCCCTTCACTTATCTTTGAGGTGAACTCTGGCACTTACCCCAAGTCGATGTGTAAATGTCTGATTTTGAAACATGTCATTGAATATTCATATTTCTCCTGAAAAATTCTTCACCTTCACAACCAAATGGATCTTGGAGAGAGACTGAGATTATGACAAAACTAGCATATAATTTTAAGTATTGATTCTGATTTTATCATGCACAAAGTCAGATTTGTCCAACTTGCCACTTGCTTATTAGTAACAATAGCCCTTGCAGTTTTTAAAGAGTCCATTCTTGTCCTTATTTTAATACTCCAGTAATACATACTAAGAAAATCCTACTCATTCATCCTGTTTTCTAGCACAGAGCAAGTTGAATAGCTACTGTTAACGTCTGACTGCTGTCTTGTAGTCTGTTCCCATTGAGAGGGCTGACTTGATCAATAGCAAGGAGAGAAACCCTACTTAGTCCTTTCTCATTTTAAAGACGTTGATCAGCTCTTGTTTCCAGGATCAGTGGAGCAGTTAAAAGGAAATCAAGTGTGTTACATTGTTGTTGACTATTATTCACCTGACAGAGCTGCCCCCCAAAACAGGGAAGATGAATTCTCCACTGTAGCCCACGATTCACTTATCCTGTAAAGTTAAATGTAATTCAGGCTGAGATTTTAATGCATCTATCAGCAAAGACATCTAGGTGTTGAGGCAACATCATAGATCTTTGCTGCTCCCCTAACTTCACTTACCCAGGCACCACATCCTTGCCTCATCTTCAGGAAACTGAGCTGTTTGACAGAAAGCAGACTGTATATTTTTTGTAGCTCAATACTTGCTTAGGGTTGGGAGGGTTTACTCTTAGTAGCTAGGGAACTGTGTGCCAGCTAGAAAATTGATAACCCATAAAATAAGGTGGGTTGTCTTTAAGCAAGAGTTCATTTCCTTTCTGGGGTTGCCTTAAGGAAGCAGGTGCCTGAGGGAGTTTTGTTCTTAAAAGCAAGGTTGTAAATTTACCTCAGCTGGTTATATAGGCTTCAGGTCCAATTTTCTTAAAATATGTCTGGTCAAAATATTGAAAGAACTGTGCTGTTAGCCTCCACTTAGGCCACTTCCCAC
This sequence comes from Canis lupus familiaris, assembly GCF_011100685.1. Classification (NCBI taxonomy): domain Eukaryota; kingdom Metazoa; phylum Chordata; class Mammalia; order Carnivora; family Canidae; genus Canis; species Canis lupus. The sequence goes on from NC_049258.1 coordinate 13,896,583, forward strand.
ACATGAACACGTAAAACACATCTGATATGGGTTTCTTAGAGACAAAGTTATCTCAATCATATGAGAGGGGAAGAAGTTGGAGGAGTTGATTTATGGTTAGGTCCTACAGAATTAATGACCAAGAGCATTTCAGCAGCTCAGGAGCAGAGGACCACAGCGGGTGGAGGTGGAGGCTCAACACTTGGCATTCCTCCCAACCCAAGAGTCCCATTTCTTGGCTCGCCATCATCTGTAGAAAACCAACTCACACCCCTTAGAGAAAGTGAGAGTATTACTCGTTGTGACATGGCCATGGAAATAAATAGAATAAAATAAGAAACAGTGTATAAAAGTTCACGAAGTTGTCTTTTTTTCTAATACCTTTAGAATTTGTTACTTTAAGGTGATTCAAACTGTCCTAATGCTTATTTGTTTCATTCTAGCTGTCACAGTTATAATAGTTTTCCATTAACATATCCCTTCTCCAAAGGATTTTTTTTTTTAATTTTATTTATGAGAGAAAGGGAGAGAGAGCCAGCATGCAGGGCAGAGGGAAGGGGAGAAACAGACTCCCCGCTGAGCAGGGAGCCCCATGCGGGCCTCAATCCCAGGACCCTGGGATCAATGATCTGAGTCAAAGGCAGACACTTAACCAACTGAGCCACCCAGACACCCCAAAGGATTTGAAATAATTAAATAAAATATATATTGTATGGTGCTAGAGCCAACTTGTATCAGCGTGTGAGAAGAATTTTGGGAGCTGGTTGTTAAACCACTGGGTAGCTTAAAGTTGGTCATGGTGGGAGTAATTTACACCATAGAAATTGGCAAATGCAATAAATTGGGTTTGTGTTTTTAAAAAGCCAGTTAATCAATATACCACTTAGGGGTTATACCAACCCTAGTATATCACCAAGAAAAAATTATCCAAAATAACGTTAAATAAAAAAATATTCATCTAAATAAAGCCATATGACTTCTTCTAGCTGTGTTTCTCAAAGTATAGTCCATAGACGACCTGCATCAAAATGAATCACATGGAGAGCTTGTTAAAAATAAGATTCTTGAGTCTCACATCAGACTTGCAGAATCAGAATCTTGGGAGTTGGAGCCCAGGAATCTGTATTTAATCGGCAAGCCCAGTGTGATTCTTCAGCATTCTAAAGTCTGAGAACCACTGACTTGAAGGGACAGGATTTGATTGGAACATTAAACTATCCTTATCCTATGAAAAATCACATAAAGATTTTTTTTCCCTTAGAGAATTGAATAAGCCAGTCTAAAAATATTGTCATCTTTCTCATTTGCCCTCTCTGAAGCATCCTATCTTACTGGCCTTTTTTTTTTTTTTTTTTTTTTTTTTTACCACAAGAGAGAAACCCTTGCCAGTGCTCACTCATCTAAGAGAATTTGGAATGCTTACTCCTGGTATCATCCATACACACAAAACTTACAAAAACAATAAGTTCATTAAGAAAATTTTGGAGACATGGGATGCCTGGATGGCTCAGCGGTTGAGTGTGTCTGCCTTTGACTCAGGGTGTGATCCTGGAATCCGGGATCAAGTTCCACATCGGGCTCCCTGCATAAGCCTGCTTCTCCCTCTGCCTATGTCTCTGCTTCTCTCTCTCTCTGTCTCTCATGAATAAATAAATAAAATCATTAAAAAAATTTTTGGAGACATAAAGAAGTATAAAGGAGATTGATATGATCATGCATAATTCCATAAATAATTGTTAATACTTTATGATCTTTTTACTATATATATTTTTTGAAACTTGATAGCCATGCTGCATATATCTCCCTTTTTCCACACCATTAAATTGTGAGCATTTCCCCATGTCATAATATTTTGAAAATATGCATATTTGAGGATCAATATACCATAACTTACTTATCTTCTATTGTCAAACATTTAGTCTGTTTGAATTTTTCACTCTTCCAAATAAGACTTTGATGAGCATCCAGATACAAAAGTCCTTATAGATGACCTCTAAAATCGCATAGTTTCTGTTTGAAGGTTCAATTTCCTCATAACTATTTTGCCTAAGGATTAATTTAACCTCAACTCTAAATTTTAGGATTATATTATTCATCTTCATTCCTCCCATTATTTTTCTTATAATATGCACCACATCTCATTTTAATGTACCTTCATATTTAATTCCTGATCAGGAATTGGTTTTAGTGCTATATATGAATAACTTTAGCATATAGCCATAGCAATAAAAAGTAAAAAAAAAAAAAAAAAAAAAAAGTCCATAGGAGTTGGAGTGAAGTATAAGGTTAAATTGGAGGAATACAGAGTCTAGAACAGTGGTTCTCAGGAGGAGACAATTTTGCTCCCAAAGAAACATTTGGCTGTATCTGGAGACATTTTGATTGTCACAACTCCGAAGGAAGAATGGGCACGTGAAAGGAATTGCTACCTCAATGTGCTGGGTAGAGGCCAGGAATGCAACCAAACATTCTACAATGCACAAGACAGTCCTGTCCCTTAACAATGAGTTGTCTTACTCAAACAGTCAGTAGTGTGTAGGCTGAAAACCCCTGTTCTGACTCTGGACTTCACAGACATTAGAATTTCCTTGTCTCATGATATCTGTGGATAACACAGAGAAATGTACACCAAGTGACATAACCCTAAAATTATTAGATATTTGAGGGACTGTAGCCAAAGATTGCTAATGAATATTTCATCAATATAAACTTGCAAGAAAAAAAAGTTTTTCTTCAAAACTTATTTTTAACTCTGGCCTGCTGAGCATTGGCATCAATGCTGTTGATCAGATTGTGAATGCCAAGAAGCTGCAGGGGTTGATAATGTGTTGATGACAGAATCATCTGGAACAATGGACTGAATCAAACATAGAGAAACTTAATAGGAATAAATGTAAAGTCTTGATTTTAGGTCCAAAAATGAACGGTACAAACACAGGATGTGGAACGTTTGACTTAATACCAAATATATAAAAAAATCGCCTGATGGTTTTAGTTGAGGGTAAGTTTAGCATGAGTCAACATGAGGATGTGCCTGCCAAAAACTTAATCCAGTCCTAGGCTACATTACTGGAAGTTCATGTGTAACATGAAGGAAGAAATAATAATCCCTGATTTACACTACTCAGATCACACTTGGAATATCCCATTGCCTCTCTCACACACACAGAATAGCAACAACTGAAGGACCTGGAAATATATAATCCGTAGAGGTAAGACTTAGATGATTTCACGTGACCAAAGAACTTCCACATAAAAGAGGAATTAAATGTATTTTATTACATCCATTCTGTTCTCTCTCTCTCTCTCTCTCTTTCTCTCTGTCTTTCTCTGCTTATTCATCCATTCATTTATTTTCTTGAAGATACTGATGGGGAGTCATTTTAAGAGAGGTAGTCTTCAACTTAATAGAAGGAAAAACATCCTAACAATTAGAGTGCCACATGAGAGTGAGCTTGTTGATACTGAAAAATGTCTAATAAGACGCTGATGATTACAATGAGAAAGGATTAATGCATGAGGAAAGTATTGGACTCGATCAGAGTTTCATGAACTTGAGTCATTGATATATTACCTTCATTGTCTTATTTATATTTATATATTCAAATAAGTAAAATATTATATAGAAGCAAAACCACATAAGTTAATGTAACTATCTACATTCAAACCCCATACCACCACCTAAAAATCATGTTGTGTATCATTAATGCTGCATTGTCCTTGGGTGATCTCTTCGGATTTTCCCAGATCTCAGGGTCTGAGAAATATTATAAATATGTTCAAGTATAGAAGCATTTACTTTGTGTTTTCTAGGGCAGCTTTCTTGAACGTGATACAGCATTGGTTCGTGGTAGTATATGCACTATTCTTACCTGAGTGGATAAGCCCAAGCTTCTTGCTCAAAATTGCGTGCAAGGATTTTCTTAGTCTCGTGTTTGATTTCCTGAGCTAAGCATGTGTCCTCTCCTGACACAAGTCAAACAGCCCATTGCAGCGAAGCCCTGTTTTAAATAAACTCATCATTTTGTTCATGCTTCAGTGAGATTGGCCATAATGAAACATTAGTTCCAAATGCCTATATCCATTGCTAGAAGGATGAATCCAATATTATATTCAAAGATTATTTCCCCTAGAATTTTTTAATCAAGTGAAATTAAATTAACATTTTCCAAACATTCTGATTATATAAATTAGTATGGTGAGCTGAAAGCAAGAGATTGTCCTAACAAATCAGTAAACGTATTTTTGGTGTTTAATGCTAAGACTTTACCTTACGTCTGTAACCGTCTCCAAAGTGTGAAATTAACCAGATTCTTGTACCTACAAAGAGCCTAAGTGTATGCATGTTGTACTTGTATTGTTAATACCTTCTCAAAAATCAAGTGAAGATTGGTTAAAGAAAAATTAGTGTCCCCCTCATTTATTTATGATTATTGTACTGAGGGGAAACGTCTCCATTGACACCAAAAGGCTGTCTCCCGTTGAAGTCCCATATTACTGACCCTGAAATGAAATTTCACTAAATGAAACTTCTTCCTAGAATGGGGGAGGGCGGATGTAGTTTAATAACATATGAGTTTTTGCTCTAAGGTCTTCTATTACTCTTAATACCATGTTAGAGTTTATTTTGCAAGGGAACTCATTTACTGTGTGAATGAAACGTTGTTTTTGTAGATCTTATTAGAATCTTAGCAGGATAAATGAGGAGATGAGGGGCAAAGAGGCAGCTTCCCCAGCTTCAGGATTGAGGAGCATGAAAACATATGGCTCTTGTTTTCAACAACTGGCCTGCATGGAATGCCTAAGTGAGAGTGGGGCTAAGATTTAGGCAGGCTGATTGGTTTCAGTGTCTGACTTGAGGGTTCTTAGTTTTCTTTCCTTCAGGAAGCCTTCCAAGAGCTGCAGAGGCTTCTCTCTTGCCTTATCAGCTGAGCTGCTTGTGGCCTGTTCCCTTAGTTTAAATCAATACATGTGTTTTTGATATTTGGTGAACCAAGATTTAATTATGCAGCTGCAAGTTCCCTACATAAACGAAATTCATCTTAGAGAAATAAAAACATTCAGAAACCATTTATAGTTTCAGAATACAAGTGGGTGAAAATCTATTCCCAACCTCTCAGCATTTTATTTAATTATGGGAGATTTTTATGTTACTGGAAATTGAAATGAAAACCAGAATAAGGCTAGCGTTTATCCAACATTTGTTCATCCTGAGAAATGAAGATGCTTACTGTATTCTAAGAAGGAAAAGGAAAGTAGGTTCTGAATTAATATTTTAGCTATAACCTACATAAATATGGCACTCCTAAATGCATAGAGCGACAAATGAATTGATAGGATTGTCATTATTGTATCCTAAAAAGAGTGCATATTAAAGAACCAGAAGGTTGTTTTCTTTAATTTGCCAAGAGACTCTCTATAATTAATTATTTACTGAACTTAAACTTTGGCACTATTTAAACTGTTGAAAACACCCATGTTTTGGCATGATTACATACAAATGATTAATTCAGCATGGTTTTACTCCTCACTGAATATCCCTGTCTTTTGCAGTAGAATTTGCTAGGTCCTGTGGTGTGGGCAAAATAAAATGTTGGAATGGTTCCCGGTCTTAATAGTCCCAATTTATTATTACCACTGAACCCTCGTCAGATCATGGACTGGATTAGATCCCAGTTTTTCAAAATGCCCCAATTTATGGCTCCCTTAGAATCCTGACAAAAATGTGTATTTGAATAAGGCTTTGGTTGGCTAAAAGAGATCCAGTTAATTACTTTTAGATTCTTATTAGATCATCACTGCATGGAAGTTATGAAAAATGTTAGTAGATGGTTGTTTCCCAGGACAAGGTCACATTCTCCTTTTAGGCCAACAGAAAGAAGCTGTCAGATTTTTGTTTTTTGTAGTACTAATCATCTCAGTGACTGAAAAGAGATTTGCCATATCCCAGTAATTACTATTGATGCTTGTGTTAGGGTAAAGATTAGCTCTTTTCCTAGAATAAGAATTAAAAACAGAGGGGTGGGGGGAAGGGGAGGAAGGCACACCTACCACTCCTCATGCAGGATCATTCTTTCAAGATTTACCTTTCCTTTAGAGGGATGCAGGAGTGAGACCTAGGGGAGATGCAGGTGGCTTTAATATCCATACATTTATTTGGTCTTTGTAACACTCATCTTCTCAGAATGCTTGTGGTCACCAGCAAAATTTGGCACATTACGATATTCTGATAGACAAGAGATAGGAACACCTATATCCTGATGCCATGCCAGCATTTTTTATGAGCCAAAATCCTTTTATGGAATTTGAATCAATGTTAGAAGTGCTGTATTAGCAACTACTTGTCAGCTGAGCTGGATTAATACATAAAATGAATCACTTGACTGGCATGCTTTCCAATAGTCATTCAGATAAACTTCTAAGATTAAAGTACACCAGCTCTTTAAAAAGGTGTTTTAAAAGGATACTCTTATATTCAAAGACCCTGGAGTGACATATTATATTATTGCATTCAATTGTGGTGCTGTTGAAATACATTCAGACAAGGAATTACACTAAACTCCCCACAGTGATCCCATAGAAAAGTTTAGAATGCCTAATCTGATAAACACTTGGAAAGATGCTCTAAATTCTGTTGATCTGGATGGTTGGCCTTAATATACACATAAAAATATATTCAACGTAATAATAATAAAAAATTGGTAACTCACTGAATTTATGCCAATCGGAGATATAGATATATTTAGTTTAATGGCAGTTCCATGCAGCAGAAGCAGAACTTGAGGAAAGCATTTTCTATGAAAGTTTTGCTGACTGTAACTAAGTGGAAGGCCATTTGGTGGCTAGAATTTAGGAAGGAGAGTCCCATTTCCTTCCATTCTATCAGTTGTTTTCATGGGGACGTTGCCTAACCCACTTAGAAGATATATTTAAAGTCCCTCTTTTTATCATTATGAAATGAAATGGTAATAGTGATACTTCAAGGCCTTGGTTTTATGCATTTTATTCAGATAGAATTCTTTTTAATTGCTCAGTTTTTTCAAAGAAAAACAATTGAATAAATAAAACTTAAGTGAATCCAGACTATTTACTGTGGACCAGTTTGGGGCTGGACAGTGTATAAGTAGAGTTAATTCTTTAAAAGCGCTCTGAAAAATGTGGACAAATTAAACCCATAAATCAAATAGCAGTTTCCAGAATTTCTAAAGTATCTCGTCTTTATTTCATATTTTGACATACGCTATGTTGTATCCTGCTTTGGAAAACATCCATGACAACACACCCACTCTGGAGCCCAAGATGAGTTATTGTTCACATAGGTTTGCAAACTATGCAAATAGAAAAGATATTCAACCTATTATCTTCCAGAATCTGCTTTTCCCCCCTTCACATTTTTTTTTAAAGATTTTTATTTATTCATTCATGAGAGACACACAGAGAGAGAGGCAGAGACACAGGCAGAGGGAGAAGCAGGCTCCATGCAGGGAGCCTGATGAGGGACTCGATCCCGGGTCTCCAGGATCACACCCTGGGCTGAAGGCGGCACTAAACCTCTAGGCCACTGGGGCTGCCCCCCTTCACATTTTTTTTATTTAGAAATCCTAACCTAGGTCTGTGATTTACAAACACCAAACTGAATGTGCTTTATCCAAATTTCCTGGGAAATGAAAAATGCGAACAGAAGAAATGTTTCTCATCATTCTAATAATGCATACGTTAGCCCCCTATAACAAGGAATTATTCAGCCCAAAATATGATTTTTGCCCAAGTTGAGAAGCCCTGCTTTAGATAAATAGTTAACTAGATAATATACATATATAGATATAGCTAGAAATATGCTTGTAGATACTCAGTATTGTGGTTGGGCTTGAGGATGTGTATTTTAAAACCATTTCTCAAGTGATTGTTGTTTATAGCTATGTTGGGGACCAACTGGCTTATGTGGTGGCCCAGGAGAGGTGTATGGCCAAGTGGAAAGATGATAAGACTCAGGGGTGGGTCTTTAACTGGGTTAAAGGCAGACTGCATGAACACACTGTCAAGCTACTTAACTGCTTCAAGCCTCTGTGTTCTCATCTGTTAAATGAGAAGTCTGTCTCTCAGACTTTTGTGAAAAGCAATATTTATGAGGTGAGCACCTGGTTGACTCTCGGTGCCCAGTGTTATTTTCTAACCCGCTCTGGGGATTCAAGACCCCAGATAATCCATGCAGTAACCTTTGGGGGCCCAGAGCACTCCGAGGCACACCATCTGTGAAAGTTGCTGATTTGGATACTGTCGTGATGAAGAAGGCCAACTTGAATTCAGACTTTGCCCAGCTGGGACTCACGCCAGATACTTCCATTCAAGAAGCTTCTCCTCATTTCTTATTGATCACCAGTTGGAAGTTGCTCTTCAAGCATAGTGAGCTTGGCATGAGATGGCAGCACAGGAGCGAGAGAGTACTGGCTGCAGCCAGGCCTTGGCAGCCATGGAAACAAATTCAGGGTGGAGAGACACAAATGGCATGGGTAACTGCCAGCCTCTCCAAGTCCACAGGGCACGTGATTGCAGAAAACACTTGTAACCACAGTCATTAAATTCGCAAAATCCTCACATTTGCATTTCTGTTATATGTATTACATTGAGGGGTGGGGCATAAGTCTGGTCTGCTAATATTCAGAACCCAGAAAACGAATGTGTCCCTTTCTTCCCTGTCCAGTCTCTCCCACCTGCCTGTCCTTGCTCTGTAATTTAATTACTTAATGACTTCACAGTACATATAAGTTGACTTCAGATTGATGTCCAAAGGAATCTGACCCTTTCCCAGGCGCAGACTCCTGCTTCCTTCTGTTTTGTGCCCTTTGTTTGATTTTAGTATTGAGAGTTAAAGAGGTTGAAGTCATTTGGGCGATGGCACAAAAGTTTGCTTTTCCAAGAGTCACTTAAAAAGAACCTTTAAAACACACACACACACAACAATAATAACAACTGGCTGTTTAGAATAGAAGCTGTAAGCATTCGTGTTCTTGGAGGAACTTAACACATAATAACCAGTGAAATCATGATTTCTTGAAGCTGAAATTAAGTGTAACAGGTTGGAGAAGGTGATTAATAATAATAGCTTTGATCATTCCTCTCTCCAAAACTTTCAGTGGCTCTCTATTGCCTACTGCATACAGTCCAAACCCCTTGGCTGATACCTGAATATAGACTAGTTTTCCAATCATAATTTTCTACTCCTGTCCCAGGTGCCCCGTATACTCAACCACTCTGGGATGTTTCTTCTTTTTGAGATGACCAGAGCTCTTTCCCATCTCTGTGTCATTCCTGATATCATCTCCCTTGTCCTTGTCTGCCCTCCCCCTGCCTCAGTTGGCCCAAATCAATGGAAAGTCAGTGAAACCTCTCTTCTTCCATTACACCTTCTCAAACTACCTGAGTCATATAAAAATTCTTCCACTCAATGGCTGGTGTTAAGTTACTTAATTTTGCTAATCTTCAGTTTTGTTGACTACAAAATGGCTACATAACCATTGCAGCATCATATTCTGCTGCAAAGCTTCAATGAGACACTGACGTGAGCCATTCAGAAGAGTTCCAGGTATAGAGATGTTCAATAGATGGTGAACTTACCATTTTTCTTAGAGATAGTAGATACTTGAAAGAGAATGAGCATTAGTATCAAATAGCATTGGATTTAGAGCCTGACTCTTCTGTACTAGCCATGTGACTGTGCATGTTTTCCCCTAAACCTTTTGAGCTTCAGCTTGCTCATTTGGGAAACTTTTTTTAAAGGGAGAAATAATGTCTAGCTTCAGAGCACTTGTGAAATTTACCTATGATGAAATACTTAAAGCATCTGGAGCAGTGCTTGGCACATAGTAGATAGCCATTGTCGTTATTGCTGTTACTTTGCTGCATTGAATTGTAGATGCTCGTGATTACAAACATGCTCTCTCTCCCTTACTAGCTTGTAATTTCCTTGAGTCAAGGACCACATCATAACCGTTGTTCCGTTTCTCTCGGCACCTAATAAATTACGTTTCACAGAGTAGGCATTCAATAAGCAATTGTTGAATAATGGATGAATGAATGAATGTACTGCAGTGATTTTAATTTTATTTTTCAAGTGAATAATTACTGGAATGGAACCAACAGGCAGAATAGGCTAAATCAATGGTCAACAAAGCTGTATAGTTAGAAAAATAAGACTTTCCCCTGAGCCATGAAGTGGTGTCAAGAAGCATAAGATCGTTTATAACTGGCAGGAGAACAGTAGAAATGGATCATTGAGGCATAGAGGCCAGCCCATCAGGGCTATCAACACCTGTTTCGCCATCACTGAACCAGATCCTGAGAGACAAGTGAGTAAGTAAAAGTGAATGCAATTCATACATTTCACAAACAAATGCCAGTGTTATGGACCTAGAGAGTTTGGGTTTTTTTATTTATTTTATTTTTTTATTATTTTTTTTAGTTTGGGGTTTTTTAATTGGGCCTTTGTCCTCATCCTCTTCCAGTGTCTTAAATTTAATATGTTGAAATTCATTTTTTTTAAGATTTATTTATTTGAGAGAGAGAGTACAGGGTGGGGAGCAGAGGGAGAGGGAGAGAATCTCAAGCAGACACCTGCTGAGTGAGGAGCTGGTCTCAGGGCTTGATCTCACCACCCCAAGATCATGACCCTGAGATCACTATCCAAGGCAAAACTAAGAGTTGGATGCTCAACTGACTGAGCTACCCAGGCACTCCTGAAATTATTTTTAAGTACCATTCATTTCAGCCTTCTACAATGAAAGATTTGCCTTTATAGGGAATACAGAATTTGATTGCATAGATGAGATACACTGTCCTTGGCTTATTCTCCAGCAAAGGAGGATCTTTTTTTGTGCTGTGTGTTGAGCCGATTCAATCAGAATTCACAGTGCAGATTATATTTCAGGGGCAAGCATAAAAAACTGTAATGGAAATGGAGGTTCATGAAAAATGACAACAGCCATTTGTAATATACCAGATGCCATAGAGCTACTCTCTCAGGGAGGCAGTGTTACTAAAATCTTTGTCCCTAATTAGGAGTGCACATTGCCATTAAATTAGTGTCTTTATCTTATAAGATAATTCCTTATTATATACTCTCCTGCAATTTCATGGAGTTTTTTTCTTGTCTAGATCCTAACTCTCTTGAGGCATAGATTGTAACTTCTACTTGTTTCACTTCCTTACATCTCAGTAGAGAGAAGATATTTAGTAAAGTTGTGGGTTGACTTAAAAGTGTAAAAGAATATCAGATTTAAAATAAGTCACTTATGTAATTTTAAAAATTGATAAACTCCTTACAATTAGTAGGAAAAGCATTAGTAAATATGTATTAAAATATTTTGCCTAAAATTCTTGCCTGTTTTTGAAACTATAGTGTTCTGTTTAAAAATTACCCTGATTATAATAATATGCACCAGGTTTAAAAAATAAAGAATAAATGAGTAGATAAGGAGTTGCTTAGACAAATCATCTTTTAAAATAATAGTGAACTCTATTATTGACAGTATCAACAGCTAATTAAAAATTCTATTAGTGAAGATGTAAAAGATGGCACATTTCCAATTCAGATAGACACTAAGGATACAGACATAATTGATACTTGTTCAATAATCCTAAAATGTTTCACAGTCCCTAATAGAAGCTGTGATGGCCAGAGAAAGTTTCAAGTGCTAAAAAAATATATATTCCAGGCACTTAAAAATATTTTCAGATCAAATAATGTGTCTTTGCAAAAAAGTATGAAGTTTTAGCTGAATGAGCATCAAAGGATATTTTAGTGAATTGACTTTGTTTAAGAAAAAAATTACTGAGTCAAGGAAATGCATAGTGTGTAATTCATATGTTTTTAATCTGGTCATACTGGATGTAATAAGAAAGTCAAAAGAGGATAATTTACTAGCTGGACTTTTAAATTTTAGAGCTGAGTTTTGTTAGCACTCATAAGTGAATACATATTTTTTTTTTAATTCTGCAATAACCATTAAATATTCCAGTTTGGAAAAATAAGATTCCAGCTTTAACAAAGTACTTCAGGAGTATAGTGGGCTGCTTTTGACATTATTAAACCCAAATTGAATATGTTCCTTCTTTTACACAGATTAAAAGCTAGATGTAATTCTTCTAGTTTTTAAACGTCAGTTCTATTCCTAATCATTGTCAATTTACCTCTCCAATTTCAAAGGCTGGACAAGGAAGGCCTGACAAAGAAAGGTGCTAAATGAAACCAGAACATTGTACAAAATGTTAAGAAATGGACAGTTATTAAGGAAGCATAATTCTTTTCATCAGCAAAGAAAAATTCAATGCCAAGAAAGCTGACATTATGCTAAAATATTCCCTGCCTCAAATATGTATATGACTTAAGATAAAAACAGTTACCTAATATCAATGACCAATTTATATCATCAAATGAAAAATATTCCGAGGAAATAAATACACTCTACTGGAGCTAGTCATGCAACTCTCATTGATCAATCCAAAATAACCTCCTGCCGATATCAATTACCGTGGTTCACAGTACCGTAGCTCACATAGCTTGCTTCTGCCTAAGTTCAAAGAAAAAACACTGTGGCATAATAAACCAGTGTGGTGTATGAACCAAGATGAAAATTCAAGTTATCAAAGATATACTTAGAGATATTGCTTCTTAGCGGGAGAGAAGAACACATTTTGTTAAAGATGTGCCAATTAAGGGAAAATTGAGGAAGAGCTCCAAATATCACATATTAAGAGGTATGCTATGTTTTTTACAACTTTCTAGAGCATTCAGAAACACGAAACTCTATAGATATGTTTACAATTCTATTTACACATTTATTTTTACATTGCCTTGTAACTGATGACATAGGAATGTTTACATCTAAAGACCGTTTCAGGCAGGGACTAGCAGAGTAGTGCCTACCTTTTGTTACTTTGTGGCATCTGAGGGCATCTTCCTAGTATTAAGAGAACTTAGCTGGCTGAAGGTTTTCCTGTTTGTAGTAATATCTGTCATGCCATGACTTGTGCGCATCGCTGTGTGTACCTGTGTCTTTGCGAGACCGACAGTTACTTACATAGGTAATTTGCATACAAGGTTTTTTTTCAAGATTTTATTTATTTATTCATGAGAGACACAGAGAGGCAGAGACACAGGCAGAGGGAGCAGCAGGCTCCTGGCGGGGAGCCCAACGTGGGACTCGATTCCAGGATCCTGCGATCATGCCCTGAGCCAAAGGCAGATGTTCAACCACTGAGCCACCCAGACATCCCTTCATATAAGTTTAATAGTGCCCAGTACTAAACTTCTCAGCCTCCCCTCCAGCATTTACTAACCATTCTTTGATGATTGGAAAAGTAGCATTTTTGAAACTTAAATAAACTACTGCACACCATCAGTTTACGTACTATACAAAAAGATATTCATGAAGCAAATTGGGTACTTAAAGGAAGAGGGAAATGTTGAAAGGAGAAAAATGTCAGGATGGGGGGAGCGAGATACCCTGTGGGGAAGGCCTCACCCCCTCCCCTGCACTTGAGCCCTGAAATGCCGGCAGAAGGCCAGGGCCTGCTGGTGAGCAGCACACACGGGAGTAGATTTGTTCATTTTGTTAAGTGAATACAGCTGGTTGGTTCAGTTAAGGCAACATGCTAATAAGATTAGTATTATATAAACTACCCCCTTTATGGACTATTGATGCATTTTAAAAAATCAGTTAAGTACTCGCCATGTTCAAGTATTGTAAAAGATTCTGAGGACAGAGAGATTAATTTTTTAAAGAGATGAAGAAGGGATCTTTATCATCGAGCAATTTGCAGTTCCTATAAGTAGCCCCAAACTGTACTTCGAACCTCAGGTGAACATCTGAAAATATATTTCAGGCAGTTTATCCAAACAAGTACTGCCAGTTAGAAAGATACCTGCTTGTCAGATCTTCAAATGCACAGGTAGTAAGCAACAAAACAACTGAACCCCTAATTTCAGGGAGAACAGCTAAGAGGGCGCTGGGGGTGGCCTGTTCTTTTCCATAAATAGTTGGTTGAGCACATCTCTTTGCACTCCTTCTTCATAATCTTCCAGCCTGATCCTCCTTGGATGCTCAACCCATCCCCCTTTACCTTCCAGGGAACTACAGAAATGTCTTGAATGTGATCTGTGTTTGACAATCTTAGGTACCACTCAGACAGGATATAGGCTGGAGGCTAGCCTTCTCGAGGCCTTTGTGGAATCCTACCTACTACCTGTGCATTTGAAGATCTGACAAGCAGGTATCTTTCTAACTGGCAGTACTTGTTTAGATAAACTGCTAATCCTTGCTGTTTTGTGTTTACTTTCTCTTTCTTTTTTTTTTTTTTTTTTAATTATTTTCTTCTTTTTGATTTTTCACATTTCTTCTGTGAATGGTCACCTTTAGTCGGCCACTTCGGTTGAAAACTCCCAATTTCAGGCTTATAAGCATATAAGAAAGATTTGTATTTTGATGAATTTTAATATTCTCTGTATCATCTGGAGGACTAATATAATCTACTTGACATCCCTGGATTTTTTTTCCTTGAGCTACACCATTATGCCTTTAAACCTGAAGTTAAATTGAAGCTGTATGAAATTTTTTCACTTACAGGATTTGGGGTAGATACTCTTCTGCTATGACTCACTTTTGACTTTTTAATTATTTTTGGCCTGAACTCTTCAATAATTCAGCAAACATTAATTGAGCAGCTAGGCTCTTAGGGGAAATAGCAAGATGAGTAAAACACAATCTAGTCCTTACCCTCAACAAGTCCATGATTAAGAGTGAGGAGAGAGACCAATACACAACTAATTATAATAAATTTCAACTGTGATAAATACTATAATGGAACATAAAAATGCTATATGATCGCAGAAAAGACAGCCATGGAAAAAAATAATGTTATAGCTGGGACGGTAGAACAGAACTTCTTTATCATCCAATATTCCTAGACACTCTCAATGAAATCATTAAATCAATTATAAAAGTACAAGTTAACTGGGTAGCAAATTGAAGAGACTTTTGAAAATTTAAATTCTTAATCCCATCAATAATATATGATATTTTTGCTGCTAACTAGAGAGGAATTTAAGACTCGAGAAAAAATTTTATTTGAAAGCTAAGGGATTTTCCAAGCAAACAGGGTGCTTTCTGTTACAGTTTCTTTCTCTGAAGCTGACAGAGGAGACAGTTTGAAAAGTTTAGGGCAAAACTTTCTGGGAAAACAGCAGTTTAGTTAGGCAGATAACTTTGGGTCCTAAGTTTACATTACTGAAGGCCTCTTCTGCAGGAAACTGAAAAATTTATTTAAATATTTTAACTGTGAACTATAATAATTTTAGTAGTCTGGAAAGTTTTGCCCAAATATTTCTGTTGATAATTGGGTTACATACTATGTTTATAAGGTCGACTGTCTATCTATCTATCTGATAATATGGCACCATAATAAAAAAAGATAGATCCAGTTGAACTTTTATTATGGTTTTGAAAAACTAAAGAAACCAATGAGAGTGAGAAAAAGCCATTTTTCCCCCTTTTGTCCCATATATGGCCGTGAGTATATCGGACTCAGGCTGCCTGAAAAAGCAAGTTCCATATTCTGTACAACTCACTTACCCTTTAAACTTTTTCAGGTTGATAATTATACTGAAACTTCATTAATCTGGACTTACTAACCAGATTGTCTTATAATTCTTTTGAACTCTCTTAAGGAGGACACAAAGGGGGAGGAAAATCAGAAAAAAAATAAATAAATAAGACACAGTCCCCAGTTCCAGGCACATGGTAGGCACTTGGGAAATGTAGATTGAGTGGATCGGGCCAGTTGACAAGTAAAATGTGGTTACTCCATTGTGACTCTACAGTATCTTGAGTGTTACAGGAGAACAATGGTCTTGAAATGATGCCTGTTCCTCAGTCTTCTAAACAAAATTGTGTTTAGGGAGTTCAGTTAGGGACAGTGAAAGGATTAGTATATTTTAGAAAGATTTGCAACAAACAGATTCAAACCAAAAGCATTTACTGCTTTGCTCTCTATCATACTGACAATTCGAGTGACCGCAACACCCCTTGTTGTCCAACATTCTGGCCCATCCAGGCTATAGAGCATTTGTTCCAAGTATCTAGTTGGAGGTAGGGTTCCCAGTGGATCTATGAAGAGCCAAGCAAAACTGTGTGTGTGCTTTTCGGTGCTGCTAGTTGTGTGTGCATGGGAAGGCCACCGAAGGATCTGTCTCCTCTGTTGCTCCCCTCACCTGTGTCAGCCGATTGTGACCAGTGTTACAGTTAACAATTGTTTCTTATGGGCCAACCACACTCTTCTGATAACTTTAGCTGTATTAAGTCATTTAGCCTTCTCTTACAGTAGTGGGTACTATCATATTTCTCATTTTGCAAGTGACAGGGAGGTTACCTTATTTGCCCATGGTGACAAAAGTAGAACGTGGCAGAGCTTGGTTTCAAGCCCAGGGCTGTCTGGCCCCTTGTGCCATCCTATGTGTCTCTTTCTGAAACAGCAGAATGTTAGCATATCCGTCAGCAGCTGCTGGTCTACTCTGAAAAAGGCCTTGCTTTAGTGGAACTGTACAGGCAAGGATGCTGCCTCCCATGAAGATCTTAAGACAGAAATGTAAATGTAAATTTCACTCATTAAAACCATAATTAATTTATTGAAAGTGAACTGTTATTATTTCAGGGACGAATGCATATTGGAATATGCTGATTATTTTAATGAACCACGAGCCTCTTCTGGGATACTTCCACTGTATTATTTGCCAGCAGGTCACTGTAGATTTTCTAAGAGGGGAAATAAAAAGATTGCTGCTCATTTTCAAGTTTTGCTTTATTAAAAATGCAAAAGAAAATGTGTGCTGTATAATGTATTTTGGGGAGATAATAAGAAGATATCTTTGTTTAGGTGAGGGCCAATATCATCTATTTTAAATCCACATTTCTCCTTCTGGGTACTCATTTCTTGTGTTACAGATATCCGCTGCCAGGACCAGTTTGTTGTGTTGTACCCACAGCAGTATCTCCAATGTAATTGTTATGTTTGACATTTGGAGCCACTCATTCAGGTCCACTCCACAGCATACATATTCTTAATCTTTTCATGACACACAGTATAAAAGCTTCCAGAGTTTGGCTTGCTTTTTCTCTTTTTTGTTCCGTAGGGTTATGAGGTTGGTTTCACTGCTTATACTTCTATGTTGCAGAAAAGATTAACATGAACACACCATCCTAGGCTCTGAGACCATTTCAAAACACTTTTATTTAGGTCCCATCATCAATTCCATTTATTCATAGACCATATTAATTCCCCATTGCTACTATAACAAATTATCACAAATGTAGTGGTTTACAACACATATTTATTCTTTTACAGTTCTGGAGACCATAGTTCTGGAATCCATTTTATTGAGATGAAGTCAAGGTGTAGGCCAGGCTGATGCCTTCTGCAGGCTCTAGGAGAGAATCCATTTCCTTGCCTTTTACTTAGCTGTCTACAATCCTGGCTGATGGCTACCTCCACCATCTTCAAAGTGTGTCTCCCCAGCCTCTGTGTCCATTGTCACATGGCCGGTTCTCTCAGACTCTGCTTCCCTCTGCTTCCCTCATCACATTATTGAGTGCCTACCATGTGCCAAGCACTGTGCTGGATAAATCAATAGATAAGGCAAATGAAGTCCCTGCTCCTGTGAAGCTTACAATTTTGTAAACAGATAAATGTAAACAGTAAAGTCAGGAAGTGATAAAACTGTAAAGAAAATGAAGTGGAATGATAGAGAAATTGGCACTGGGAAGGGTGTCCAAGACGCTGAGACTCAGGACACAGTGATGAGCCAGCCATAGGAACACCAGGGGGCAGTGGGTTTCAGGCACACAGAGCAGTAAGTGCTAATCAAGCCCGAGGCAAATGAAGCCACCTGATTAGAGTTTGAGAGCAAAGGCAGAGAATGGTAGGACCAAAGTCATAGAGGACTTGTGTCTGATGATAGGGCCTCATGGGTTATAATAAGGAGATTGGATTTTATCTCAGTGTAAAAGGAAGACATGGAAGTATTTTAAACAGAAAAGCAGTTAAATTTGTATTCTTTTTTTATATTTTTAAATTTTATTTGAATTCGATTAACATATAATGTATTATTGGTTTCAGAGGTAGAAGTCAATGATTCAGCAGTCTTATATAATACCCAATGCTCATGACATCAGGTGCCTTCCTCAATGCCTGTCACCCAGTTACTCCTCCCCCACCCCTCCTCCAGTGACCCTCAGTTTGTTTCCTGTGTTTAATAGTCTCTTATGTTTCCTCTTATTTTTCCTCTCTCCCCCTATAGGCCTCTGTTTTGTTTCTTAAATCCACATATGAGTGAGATCATAGAATAATTGTCTTTCTCTGATTTTGTTTAGCATAATATCCTCTAGTTCCATCCACATCATTGCAAATGGCAAGATTTCATTTTTTGATGGCTGAGTAGAATTCCATTGTATATATGGACCACATCTTTATCCATTCATCTGTCAGTGGACATCTGGGCTCTTTCCATAGTCTGGCTATTGTGGACATTGCTGCTATGAACATCGGGGTGCAGGTGCCCCTTCAGATCACTACATTTGTATCTTTTGGGTAAATACCCAGTAGTGAAATTGCTGAGTCCTAAGGTAGCTCTATTTTCAACTTTATGAGGAGTCTCCATACTGTTTTCTGGTGTGGCTGCATCAGCTTGCATTTCCACCAACAGTGTAAGAGGGTTCCCTTTTCTTTGCATCCTCACCAACATCTGTCATTTCCTTACTTGTTCATTTTAGCCATTCTCACTGGTGTGAGGTGGTATCTTATTGTGGTTTTATCATTTTTTTATTTTTTTTTAGGTAAGCTCTACCCCGGGACTTGAACTCACAACCCTGAGATCAAAGTCATGTGCTCTGCAGACTGAGCCAGTCAGGTGCCCTGAAATGTGTCCTTTTTTTTTTTTAAGGTTTGATTTATTTATTCATGAGAGACACAGAGAGAGAGAAAGGGGCAGAGACACAGGCAGAGAGAAAGGGAGAAGCAGGCTCCATGTAGGGAGCCTGATGCAGGACTCGATCCCGGGACTCTAGGATCATGCCCTGGGCCGAAGGCAGGCGCTAAACTGCTAAGCCACCCAGGGATCTCCCTTATTGTGGTTTTGATTTGTATTTCCCTGATGCTGAATTATATTGAACATTTTTTTCATGTGTCTGTTGGCCATTTGTGTGTCATCTACCCATTTCTTGATTGGATTATTTGTTTGGATGTGGAGTTTGATAAGTTCTTGTTTTTGTTTTTTGTTTTTTGTTTTTTTAGTTCTTGTATTCTTTAAGAGATGGTTTAGGTTGCTGTTTAAGGAGTGGATTCTCCCTGCAGGGATGTATCTGGCTGCACCCTTCCTCCCTTTTAAACTTTATGCTTCTTTCCTGTTCCAGCTTCTAGCTGGAGCCCAAATAAAGATCTAAATCTCAGGTATAATTGATGGAATTGAAGGTCTTAAAAACTAGACCGTGGTAGTACCTTGCTAACCACAATAAGAAATGCCAGTTCCTAACTTCTTCCCAATACTTTACAGACACTTTGGCAGTTTATGATTTCCATAAAAGGTAAACCAAGCCTCTTTACAATGGTAAAAGATTTTCTTTTTTTTCTTTTTTTAAAGATTTTATTTATTTATTTTAAAGAGAGATAGAGAAAGGGAGATAATTGAGCAGGGAGAGGGGCAGAGGGAGAAAGAAAATCTCAAGCAGACTCCCTGCTGAATGCGAGGCTCAATCCCATGACCCTGAGATCATGACTTGAGCTGAAATCAAGTCAAATGCTCAAATAATTGAGCCACCCAGTTATCTCTAGATTTTTCTATATTAATTATAGATAAAACCTGAAGCAAAGGATCCCAGATGGACCAAGAAGGAAGGAGGCAGTCAAGAGTGGAATGCTATGGTCAGAGCTGAGAATGAGCGCTCAAAAGAATATGTCTGGCATAATGTCTGTTGGTCTCTGTGGAGGGACAGATGAGGGCAGATCAGACCTTAAACTCCCATGGACAAGTACCCACTGCCTATCATATCAAATAAAAATCCCTCACTGTAATTCTCAAGACCACATGCATGTGGCACTTGCTTCTTTAAAAAGCCTCCCTCAAAGTCCCACATATCCAGGTCGGAACAGTGGTTATGGTTGAACATTCCTCCCCAATACCCTAGACCAGGAAGGGGATTATTCCTAGTACTTGTCTTGTTATCTCATTGCCCAAAAGTCTTTGGAAGAATTACCATAAACCACAGTGCCACCTAGATAATAAGTTTGTTAAACCTTCTCTGATGGTTGTGTGATGGTGATCATCTCCAAAGGTTTATTGACTTTTTCCATGCTCTGTCCTTAACATGTATATTGTGGAAGTTCAGATGACAAGGATGATCCTGGCAACAGTTCATCTCAGGCCTGTTTCTTCTGAAAGTGGGAGGAGGTTTTAGTTTGCATACCTGATGGTCTTTACACCTGGCACTCAGGTGTCCCCTGGCCTCATTTACCTAGCACAGTTTTCAGTACATGATGAATACGCAATAAATGTTGGAACCAAAAAACCTAAACTGAGTGACAGACTCCATTTTTTGGTATGTATCTGGACTTTTGAGAATACTCTATAGTTTCTGTAAGACAAAGTCACATCTTAAAAAGTCAAAAATGACAATCAAACACTGCAGGAAATATAGTAGTTGAATAAAATATTTTTACTAGAGGTGTCTGCGTGGCTCAATTGGTTAAGCATCTGCCTTCAGCTCAGGTCATGATCCCAGGGTCCTGGGATTGTGCCCAGCATTGGGCTCCCTGCTCACTGGGGGAGCCTGCTTTCCCTCCTCCCTCTGCCCCTCGCCAGCTCATTCTCTCTCTCTCTCTCTCTCTCTCTCTCTCTCTCTCTCTCTCTCTCCTTTCTCTCTCTCTGAAACAAATAAATAAAATCTTAAAAAATATATTTTTACTAACCTGTTTAAAGCATCCTGTATAAATAGGATAAGTTGGAAAAGACTGTATTTCCAGCTTTTTTCAAAACTCTCTGTCATACAGGGAATATGACTTTTTAGAATAAGAGTGCCCCTCTCACACTGGCTGGATGGAGATGTTCGGTATAGAGCATGTGTTCATCCTTATCTAGGATACAATCATGGCTCCATACCTAAAATTTAGGTTTTTCCCAAGCCCTGTGGAGGTCAGAAATACTTCTAGAGCTCTTCATAAGTCTAGAGTTGTTTTAAAGATGCTATGCGAGCTGGGGACAGACATTCACAGCCTTGAGGAATCTGGCACTCATGGCTGAGAAAACAGAGGAAATGGAGCAGCATATGCCTGTGGATGTACACGTTCCCCATGTTTCAGCACATTTTTATTGTGAGCAAGATTTTAGAGACAAAGATCAAAGATATGTCCAGGAGAGCACTGGCCAGGTGTGAAATTCCAGGTGACAAAAGGGAAGGAAAAGAAGAGTTTGATGGGAAAGGAAAGGAAATGTAGCTTGTTTCCTTTTATTCTCTGTATTTGTCCTGTTTCCTCTCCAGGAAGTTTATGTAGATTTCCAATACCCCCAAGTAGTCAACATTAGAGATTTATCCTCATTCTTTTCCATATGACGACAACCACCATCATGTCAAAGGCCAGTCATTTATTTTTGCAGCTATCACCCCTGGCAGTCCCTAGGATTAATAAGTGCCTGATCCTCTTAATACAGAAAACCTACTTACCCTTCTGCTTCCCACAGTGCTACAAATAGGGCACACATATGAATTGAGGATTATAAAAATAAATCAGGCTATGTTTTGTTACGTATACACACCAGTAACAATAAGAATAAAGAGTAAGAATAAAGTGTGTCAATAAGTTATGAACTTTATCCAACCAGTAGAGCCTTCTGAAGGGCAGAGTCTTACGGCTCTTTCTTCAGTGTTAGTTTGGCCAGAAATCTGGAGGATCTCTTAATGTCTTCATTGCCTCATGAAACGTTTTGTAGGGACACTGTCTAGAATTGCTATAAGGGAACTATTATCAGAGAAGATAGTATGCACTGTGTCATTTGTCCCCCTCCCTCCGAACATCTCTTTGGAGCTAACTTCCCAATGAAAGCTAAGGATGTTTACTAAGCACTTCTGAGAAATTTGTTCACATTACGAGAATACAAATTACAGGAACTCAGTACATTAGCAATAGAGAAAGTTTAATGGGTCTGAGAAAGGTATAAATTTAGGGAAAATGTAAATTGCATTAATAGGAGAGTCTTCACTGAACAGCAAGTCTCTTGAAAGGGTAGTATTTAGTAGTGGGGGGAAGGTACTCAAGAGTCTTGCCACTTTGATGTAAAAAGCGTATCTGGTAAGTAGGAATTGAAAATGACTGCTTTGATTTTGTAATATGAAATATATACTCAATGTTAAATAGGTAAAAACCATTTGATATGGGAAACTTGGTTGGTTCTGGGCCATGTAGGATATGGAAATCTTTTCTGTGGTCATCCCTCCTGGACAAAGAACCAGCTAACTTCTCAAGGACCTCCAGAATTAGAAGGTTCTGAGGCCACCCCTGACTTCATAGGCTTCCCAAACTTCACTGCCTCAACCTGCTTTGATGAGCATCAGCATGCCCTTTGCCTCCTGGCATTTGGCAAACCCTGAGCCAAATGTATAATATTCAGGCACAATAGCTGCAAAGCATAGCATCATTTGTTTCTGCAAACTGTGAAGGAATCAGTGTGGTGTGTGTGTGTGTACGCAAAAAGAAAAATGTGAAGAAAAAGTCTACGTGAGAGATTCAATTAACAGCATTAAAGAATTTGCATGTCAGTATTGTAGACTATAAAATTTGTTATACAGAAATTTATTTATTTATTTGTTTGTTTGTTTGTTTGTTTATTTCAAGAGAAATGATAAATTATCCCATCAATCTAGGTTCCCTTACCACATCAGGTCTGGTCTAGGCTGACAAGAAAAACGGACAGGACAAAAGAAGATCATTTAGAAAATATTACAGATGCCTAGGCAGGAATGAGAAAGTGGTAAAAAATATTAATGCAGTTAAAACAATTTTGTTGAAAAGATGAAACATTGATCACAAAGGCTGCCTGTAACTCTATATTGGCTGGTGAGAAGAATAATAGTAACAATAATAGCAATAATAAGCTGTAATTGTTCTTGGCCAGGTACACTTGCAGCTTTGAAACAGCATTTATAAGGAAAAGCTGAAGAAACTCGGCCTGGTCATTGGAACAAAAGATAATTGTAGTGACCTAATTGCAGCTTCTATTATAAGAGCAGGAATGATAGCAGGACAAATTATCTCCACTGTCAAAAAAGAAAGCTGTACAGCAGGTAGTTTATAATCTCTTTTAATGGTACTACTTCTTTTACCCCATAGCTCTCCCATGAAAAACCCTCGCTGACCTCGACTACTATCACCACTATAGGTAGCAAGCCTCCTCTTCTACTGTCTATTCATCTCTGTCTCTGTTGTTTGGGTTCAGACGGTAGTAACAAAGAGCATGTCCATGCCTACATCTTCCCAGCATGAGTCAGGTCAGTCAGAAATGTACTGTTGATACATTCTGCAGGAGACAAATTGAGCAGGAAACAACAGGCAAGAGTAACAGTATTTCATAGAGGTTCTGAGGGTAAAGTATAAAGTATGAAATACTGATCAGTAATGTTTAAGTGGACTCATGAAAGGCAAATAATAGGCTCACAGAAATACATGCAATCTATATCACAGATAAAGTGCTAATATCTTTATCTGTGACATAAAATGCTAATATCACTACTATACAAAGGTCTTTGAAAAATTGAGGAGGAAAATGACACTCTGATAGTAAAATCAGAAAAAGATATAGACAGCTTACAGAAGAGGAAATGAAAATGGCCCTTAAACATAGGAAAAGACACTCAGCATCATGCAATAAGACACAGGCTAATTAAAACTTCACTGAACTATCACTTCCACCTATGTTTATAAAATATCCCAAAGTTCGACAACATGTTCTGTTGGTAACATGGTAGGGGAAGACATCCTCCTACACTACAAGTCGTTAATGCAAAGAGAACAAGCATGGAAGGAAATGTGTCATCATCTGGGAACATTATATGTGAGTTTCTCTCTGAGCCAACAATACTGCTTCTGTGAATTCATCCTAAAGTGGCAATAGCAAAAATGTAGACTTACTTTTGCATAAGATTTGTCATTATGTCATTATTTCCAATGGTGAAAGATTGGAAATACCCAAATATTCAAAAATATGGGACTCGTTAGAGAAACAGAAGCAGAAACAGTAGACTATTATGAAACTTTTTTAAAATGAGGAAGATCTCAGTTCACTAATATGGAGTTGTCTTCTGAATATTGCTATGAGAAAAAGCAAAATATAGGGGAAATGTATGAGTAAGAAGGAACATAGATATGTAAACATGTTTGCTTTCATTTGAATAAAGTATAGTTATATTGCTTAGGCTAGAGAGAACTTGAAAGCTATGTAACTGTATATTCCATATAGTTGAATTTGGAAATGTAAATTTATCTAACAAATGAAATTAAATCAAAAGGAAAAAAAGGCAATCTTTAAGAATTGAAAATAAACTAACTAAAACAACCTAACTGTAAAACAAACTGGCTGCATAGTTAACTCAGGAAAAAGAATTAAAGGGATATTATAATACAGCACTTTGACTCTACCTATTTAGTGGGATATGTCCTAACAAAAAAAATGGAGCTATAAACATCTTAAACTTCATTCAATGATCTTTTAGTAACATTGGCATTATTTTAAGGCTATGTATTTAAAACTGTATATATAATACAAATAATGTTGTCAGTGGTATTAAGAATCATGATTCTTCATTTAAAGAAAACAAATAAATACAAACTTTTAAAAGTTAAGTAATGATTCCATAATGTTTACTTTGAATTGGAAAGAGCAGTATGAATTTGAGATTTTTTTTTGGAAAGAGGTATTTGTATTTCCTAACTCTATCCATAGAAAAGGCAAGCAATGATAATGCAATGGCAGTGAGCTTCCTAGAGCTCAGGTTATGTGCTCTGGATATCACTTCCTACTAGACAGATTGAGTGCCTGGGTGAAATGGCTGCTTCCAAGATAGGAACACAAGATACTCAACATGAAGCTGGGACAACTTATTTGTCAAAAAGCAAAGAAGTATCAAAGACAATTAGGTCAAGTCAAAAGGACAAAGGAGCCAATATAAAGCAGTTTCCATTGACTAAATATGGAACAGGGTGTGCAATAAAAAAAGTAAGGAATGCAATTGAAAAAAAAAAAGGAATGCAATTGATTAAAAATACCAAGTATGTATTAAAAAAAAAAAAAGATACGAGTTCATGGGGTGGTTGGGTGGCTCAGTTGCTTAAGCATCTGATTAGATTTTGGCTCAAGTCATGACCTCAGGTTCATAAGATTGGGCCCCAGGTTGGGCTCCAAACTGAGCATGGAGCTTGCTTAGGATTCCCCCCCCCCCCGACTCCATTGCTCATACATGTTTTTTCTCTCTCTCTCTCTCTCTGTCCCCCAAAAAATTAAAAATTAAAAAAAAATGTGAGTTCATAATGATATTCACAACCTTTCATCTCCCCCCAAAAAAGATATCTAATAAATCATTGGTCACCATTGGAATTATTAGGGCAGTAAACTTACTCTGAAAAATCAACAATTAAAAAGAATTAAGCATTTATTCTGCTTACTGTATAATTCAGGGTAATCAAACTTCAATATAAGGTCACATTTACAGGCTCCAGGTAGACACATCTTTTGAGGGACCAACACTCAACCCACCACAGTATTCTTTCCCATCAAAAGTTGAACCTGAAACTAAATCTCCAGTGACACTGTCCAATATAGTAGCCATAGTTACATGCATTATTTATATTTAAATTAACTAAAATTAAAAATTCATACTTTAGTCACTATAACCACATTTATTTTTTTTTTAAGATTTTATTTATTTATTCATGAGAGACAGAGAGAGAGGCAGGGACACAGGCAGAGGGAGAAGCAGGCTCCATGCAGGGAGCCCAACGTGAGACTCGATCCCTGGTCACTAAACCACTGACCCCCCACCCCGGGCTGCCCTGTAGCCACATTTCAAGTGCTCAGTAGCCACATGCAGCTGCTGTGTTAAACAGCACACATATAACATGAACATTCCCATCATCGCAGAAAGACCTACTGGGCATTGTGGCTCTGGAACTACTTTTCGTAATCAGGAAATATGGGGAATAGAGGAATAAGTTTAATCGCAACACAAGGAGGGGAACATATCCAGCATGTGGGACCACCTACAGGACAATCTGCCTGGTTTCTGCAACAATTCATGAAATAATTAAAAAAGAAAAAGTATAGTTCTTTACAGGAAATGAGACTTAAGAGACATAACCAAATGTAATGTGTGGGTAGTTTTTGGAGCCTGATTCAAATAAATCCAGGGAGAAAGAGACATGTTTTAGGTGCTTGGGGAAATTAGTTCATTAACGAGGTATTTAGATGACATTAAGGAATATTGTTAATTTTTAAGTTGATAATGGCGTTGTCATGTAATAAAATGTTCAAGATTTTTTGTGATATGTTTTCTGAAGCATATAGAGAATAAATGATGAGGATTTGCTTTCAAAATAGCAAAAAAAATTTAAAAAGAAAAATTAGATGAAAACAGTGGCAACATCCTTAAATATTGTATTGAACACAGAATGGGATAATAGGTGTATGGAGGTTCATTGCACTACAATCTGTACTTTAGGGTATCTGAAAGTTTTCGCTATATAATTTTTAATGTGATCATGTTTAGATTATTTGTACTTAATATAAATGAAAGAAATGTTCATATTGAAGTCAAGCACCTAGGTGGAATTCAAGAATCCAATTCCTGCTACTTATACATGGTCTCTGGCAAAACATCTAACCCTTCTGAATGTTGGTTTCCTCATCTATAAAAGATAATGAGATTTGTGTGCCTTGTGGGAAGTGAGTTTCATAACTGTGGGAAAATTCATCACAAATACTATTCGTGTCTGTTCTTCCTGCTGGATAGATGAAATACTAGACAGGATGGACTCTTGTGTGTAGGGCCACCTCTCTGATTTGGAGTGTTGGGAGGGCAATCTTCATTACAGGATTTTTTTTTTTTAATTCACCTTTATTTTTAGCCCTAGATCAACCAGTCTTACCATTTCCACTGCTACACCATCATCCATGCCACCATCTCTCACCTGGATTATTTTGATAGCCCCCACCTGGTTCTCATGGCTCTTTTTTTAGCCTAGCACCCCCACCATCTTCTCAGTCATAGCACTAACATAGAGATTCCTTTGACACGCAAGTCAGATTATATCACTTCAATGCTTAAAGCCTCCCATTGGCTTCCTACCTCACTGAGAGTAAAAACCAAAGTCTTCAGTATGGATCTCAAGGCCTTACATGATCTCAGTCCTGATTTCCTCCCTGGCCCTCTGACTCCTCACTCCCTCACACTGGCCTCCTTGTTTTTGGCACTTGCCTACCTCAGAACCTTTGTACTTGCTGTCTCCTCTGCCTGAAATATACTTCCCCAGCTACCTGCAAACATTTTATGCTCCTCTTCAAGCCTTTAATCAATATTCCCACACATTATCTTACCACATATTTAGAAGTGTAACCCTCCCACTCTACCCCAATACTCTTTGCACCTTTGTCTGTCCTATTTTCCCCTATAGCACATATTGCCAGCTGACATTTTTTATTTTGCCTAGGTAACTTGTTGTCTGCTTCTGCCTCCCCTAGCTAGAGTGTAAATTCTACAAAGACAAGGACTTCTATGCACTGCTCAATCTCAGCATCAAGAACAAAACCTAAAACACGCAGGTGCCTGACAAATGTTTATTGAATGATGAATGCAGAAACTTGTAACAGACTGAAAACAAGTTGTCTGGTCTTTAGAGGATGTGTTTATGGATCAATAAGAATAATATGTACTTATCAAAATCAATAGCTGCCTTATAAATTGGTACTTCAGAAGTGAAAAGAAGATGTATTTTCTTAAGCAATTAAAATATTTTCTCAGCAATCACACCCATTGTCTTAATTTGTTATGATAAAAATTACTTTTAGGTAAGGTATTTAAAAGGGAAAGAATTACATATAAGTAAACTTAGAATTGATTGCTCCTAATTTGTTAGATTCTATCATATGTATTTTAAAAGGTATAAATAGCATCATAAGCATTTTTGCCTTAATTTTTATTTTCTGTTTTAAGGGTTTTTTTTTAATTGAAGTATAATTTGCATACAGTGAAATATTTAGGTCTCATATAAACAGAAGAATATATTCTATCTTGATGAATATATATATATATATATATATATATATATATATCATGATACTGAATATTTCTCTCACCCTGGAATGTTTCCCATTCTCATCCCCCTGCCTTTCCCTATTCAGTACACGCCCTACTCCAGGAAGCAACCTTTCTGATTGCTATGCCTGATCCAGAATTTCTTATAATTTGAATTATGTAGTGAGCTTTTGTGCGTGTGTTCAGCTTCTCTCACTGAGCATGATAATTTTGAGATCATCCCTGTTGTTATTTCAGTAGCTTATTTTTTTTGTCATTGTTGCTGATTTATATTCTGTTGTATGAATATACCATTGTTTGGTTATCCATTCTCCTGCAGATGGACATCTTATTTCCATTTCTTGCTATGATGAATAAGGCTGTTACCAAACATTCTTCAATGATTTTTGTGGACCTCTGTTGTTGTTTCTCTTGTTAAAGTACCTGAGAGGTGAATTGTTAGGTCATAGCTTTGGTGCATGTCTAGTTTTATAAGGAGCTCCCAGACCTTTTCCCAAAAGGATTGCATTTTTCATATTTCTGGCAGCAATATATGAAAGTTCTGGATGCTCCCCATCTTTTCTAGCATTTGGTGTTGTCATTCTTTTTCATTTTGATAAAGGTATCTCATTGTGGTTTTAATTTGCATTTCGCTGATGACTTAAAATGTTCAGAATGTTTTTATTTGCTTATTGCACATTTCTAGATCTCCCCTTGTAAAGTATCTGTTTAAATCTTTTGCCCAGTTCTAACTGGGTCATTTTTCTTTTTTGTTTCTAAGCTGCAAGTATTTTTTATATAAATTCCTCATTAGATATGTGTGCTATAAATGTTTTCT
This sequence comes from Canis lupus familiaris, assembly GCF_011100685.1. Lineage (NCBI taxonomy): Eukaryota > Metazoa > Chordata > Mammalia > Carnivora > Canidae > Canis > Canis lupus. The sequence goes on from NC_049258.1 coordinate 13,925,776, forward strand.
CTCATTTGCCCATCATTTTCTTGATGCTTGTTAATGAGAAGTTTTTAATTTCGGTGAAATTCAGCTTACCCATTTTTTCTCTTATGATCCATGCTTTCCATGTTTTCTCTAGAAACTATTTGCCTACCCCAAGGCTATGAAGATATTCTCATTTATTTTGTTCTAGTAGCTTTATTGTTGTAAACTTTATGTTCATGCCTATCTTCCATCTTAAATTGATTTTTGTTATGATAAAATGTAAGAACCAAAGTTCTTGTTTCCCTTATGGATTTCCCTTATGTATTTTCCAGAGATTCTCCCTTCTAAATCAAATTGTTATGGCATGTTTGTTATAAATCACTTCACCAAATATGTATATTACTAGACTCTGTCTTCTATTTCATTCACCTACTTGTCTAATCTTTGCCTTGATTACTGAAGATTTATAGTAAGTCTTAAAGCCAGTACTATAAATCTTCCAACCTATTCTTATTTTTCAAAATTATTTTGGCTATTCTTTCATCCTCACCTTCAAAATCATTTTAAAATTACATCAGTAATCTTTGGAAAATAAACCTGAAAAAAGAAAAGAAAAGAAACCTGAGAGGAGTTTGATTGGCATGACATTGATCTATTCATTTGGATAAATTGACATCTTGCAATATTGACTTTTCTGATCTATGAGCAAGCTAGAACTCTCCATTTATTTAGATCTTATTTAATTTCTCTCAAGTATTTTATTGTCTTCAGGGTAGGAGATGTGCACATCTCTTGTTAAATGTATTTTTAAGTTTGTAATGTTCTTTAATCCCATTGTAAATGGTATCATTCTCTTAATTTTGTTGTCTAATTGTTCACTACTAGTACATAGAAATGCAATAAACTTTTCTATATGCAATTTGTATCCTACAACATTAACAATAAAAACTATAACTTAAGAAAACTGCCCTAGTCAAACAAATATACTTAAAAGTATATATTGAAAGCATTATCAACCCAGAAAAACTTTTCTAAGTAATATCACTAGACTTTAAAGAAAAGAATATGACAAGATAAGTGAAAAGAGTAAGTTACTAAAGTAATTTATAAGAGAAATAAAATTAGATTATCATCCAGCTTTTCAACAGCAACATTTTGTCATAAGAAAATGGTGTCACATATTTTAAGTACCCGAGGGGAAAGGTGGATAATTTTATATTCAGCAAAAGTGGCTGTCAAATATAAAAGACATACTGTTACCAACTGAAGAAACACTGTCCCATGAGTTCTTCCTGAGGAATCTAGTAGATGACTGCATATTCATTGACATTAGGATTTTTCATCCTTATTAAATATACATTTATTTTAGTATATTAAATATATAGTTACTTGTAATGATCAGAGATGAATGAGAGTTAAATGAGAGTTGAATTCTAGCATATAACTGCTATATGCTTTAACAATGTAGGTATAATGCAGTTACAAAATGGAGGAATGAAGAGCGTATAAAAAGAGGAGTTTAACTCCTTTTAATAAATAATTTTGAGGACTCCTGGGTAGCTCAGTGGTTGAGCATCTGCCTTTGGCTCAAGTCATGATCCCAGGGTCCTAGGGTTGAGTCTCCCATTGGGTTCCCTGCAGGGAGCCTTCTTCTCCCTCTGCCTATGTCTCTGCCTCTCTGTGTCTCTCATGAATAAATAAAATCTTTTTAAAAAATAATCAGAGATCCTTGGGTGACTCAGTGTTTTGGCGCCTGCCTTCGGCCCAGCGTGTAATCCTGGAGTCCCGGGATTGAGTTCCACATCCGGCTTCCTGCATGGAGTCTGCTTCTCCCTCTGCCTGTGTCTCTGCCTCTCTCTCTCTCTCTCTCTCCCCCTCTCTCTCTCTCTCATGAATAAATAAATAAAATCTTAAGAAATAAATAAATAAAATAAATAAATAAAAAATAATCCTTTTGTTTATGGTAGAATTTGGTATTGCTATTGTGAAACTGTCATCTATATAGTACAGAGTAGAGCAAGTTGTAATCATTGAATATTTAGTTCTAGTATTCCCTGTGTCTTGAGGAGCAGAATTCTTACTGTAGAAGAAAGGAGATACATATATAATATAGAAATGTAGAAGTGTTGAAGAGACCCCTGGGTATCCTGCTATTTCTTGACCTCACTGATAGTTACAGACATGTTTACTTTATAGCAGCTCTTGGATCCATAGATTTGTATTGCATGAATGTCTGTATCTTTGTTTCATTTTGTAAATAAAGGGTAAACAAACAAATTTAAAAAGGTACAACAAAATTTTAAATGTTAAACTCATCTTACATTAAGTCTTACAGAAATCTGCCAACAACTTTTACTAAATATGTTCCTTTTGTGGGGAAGCTATAGGTAGATAACTCAAACCATTTTGTTCTATCACATCAGACTTACACCCTAGCATTCAGTAAACATGCACTCCCATGCCCCCTTTGCTTGTAATCCCTCCTTCTGACTGGAATACCTCATATCCTTCCTACATCTCTTCTCCAAGTTCCTTCAAAACCTAGTTCATGTGGCACTACCTTCATGATTCTTCCTTGATAACCCTAGGCTGAATTGACTCTGACCATTTGTACATTTGTATCTTTGTTTTCCCCCATTGAATTATAGTTAGTTGTTTCTGACTCCCTGATAATGAGTCAAGGACTGAATTCTTTTTTTAATTTCTGCTGTTCAATATAATATCAGTATGAGTGAATAAATCAATTAGCCAAATTAACAGAAAGAAAACTCGCATGACCCTCAAGGAGCTTGTACTCTAGTTCTGGAAGCAGGATGTGTAGAAATAAATCAAAAATGTTTTTGTTTGTTCTGAAAAGTAATATATAACAATTACAGATTGATAGAGAATTACTCAATATATGGGTTGAAGAGAATTGTTGAGATCTATATGGAGCTGTAGAAGAGTTTAAAATGCACTGCAAATGAATAAAGTTAAATCTTTATTTTAGAAAAACTAGTCAAATATTTGATTAATGGAGAATGAGTACTTGGGAAAAACAGTTGTTTTGAAAGGGACCAAACAAATGTTCAATGAACAGTAATTTGAAGAAAATGGTCATAACTGGGTCGATAATGGAATCATGAAAATCAGGTTTCCAAGACAAACACTGCCTATTGCCTGTTTAATTTTTTTTTTAAGTTTTGATTCACTGTAACAGTCAAAATGTAGTTATAAGGGACTTTTTTTGATTTCTGAATTTTTCTTAAATTATCCTAAAAACATATGATATAAAAATTCAAATAGTGTACCTTCAATTCCACTTTCCAGAGGCAATCACCATTATGAATTTTCTTGTACCTTTCCAGACCCTTTCTATGCATATCAGCAATATGTAATATATCATACAAATGTCTATATCTATCTTTGCCTGTATGTGTAGCTTATTTCCTTTGAGTATGGCAATAGAATGACCATATTTTTTAGTTGTACCATATGTCTTTCCTAAGTCCCCTATTACTGCACATTTAGGCTATTCCTCATTTTTTCATTATTTTGATAACATATAATATGTTTTTCTTTTTTTATCATATCTGGGATTCTTTAGTCACAATAAAGACATTTACTCTATTTTCATTTATTGTCATAAAAGATAAATCTGATCATCTGACTTTGTTACTTTTTTACTGCTTCCATTTTCTTTTCTTTTTTTTTTTAAGATTTTATATATTTATTTGAGAGAGAGTGAGTGTAGAGAGGAGCAGAGTGAGAAAGAGAAAATTCCAAGGAGACTCCCCACTGAACACAGAGCCTGACACAGGACTCCATCTCACAACCCTGAGATCATTACCTGAGCCCAAATCCAGCTTAACCAACTGAGCCAACCAGCTTAACCTACTGAGCCATCCAGACACCCTCTGTTTTCTATTTTTATATGGTTGGAGTTTACTTTCATACATTTATTTTCTGATAATTTGTTGTTTTAGTAGCTTTTTGTAGTAATATTTAATATACTATGCTCTGTTTCCTGATTTATCAACTTTCAAGTCACTACTGATAGCTGCTCTAAAAAAGTGAGGAAATGAATACAGCTGAATATTATTAGCACTTTATCCTAAACATCCTTATTGGTTTCTGATTTTCACTAATGATTATTATTTTTATATTATCAGAGTTTATCATATTTATGTTTTTCTGTAATTATGTTGCTACAAATATTTAACCTTTAACCTAAGGTTAAAGTACTGCTTACCTTCACACCTCTCATTTCATAGCCCTATCAAGTTGAATTCCTCATTTTGACTCAATTTTTGGCTGTTTTTAATTATTAAGTAGTTTTTCACAGTGGGTCAACAAGCTCTATTCTCTTAAAAGGTCTAAGAACTATTCTTTTGGCTTTATTTGTGTTTGAGGCTGGCCTGAATTTGCCTGAATTTAGATGACTTGATTTTTCTCCTTCTTGAAACATTACTTATGCATACTACATGCAATAACCCGTAATATTTTCTCTTTTATTGTATTTTTCAAATATTTGTTATGACCCATTAAATTAATTTCATGTTTAATTTTTTTAAAAAAAATCTGTGCTGAAATGAAGTGTTGAGACATGGGGGAAATAGAGACCTAAGGTCACCAGCAGTTTCAATTCCATATGTTCTTTCAAAATATCTTCTTGCCACATCTGCTGGGTGCACACCCTGGGGGCTTGTTTTCCATAGTCTTCCATTTTTGGGAGAGCAGATCAAGCTGAAAGAGATCAGCTTGCTTAGTGAAGCCTCTTAGATTATTGGTATTATTTTGATGAGTTTATGTTTGTTTAATCTCTGCTCTGATGATTCTGCCTTTTAGCTATGGGACAGGTTGGAGCTTCTTTTCTCTTCTCTCTTTTTACTCTATGAAGTTTCTATGAAGTGTAAGAGGAAATATATATATATATGTATATGTATATAATCAGAGGAATATCTCTCTTCCAGTCTTATGTTGGAACCGCACAAGGATTTACCCCATAATTCCGAAGGATCCTACACTTGCTTTCAAATTATCTTTTTCTAAATAAAAGTTTGTTTTCTGTAGTCTTGATCCTACTTTCAGTGAAATGTATACCCTGCTAGAGACGCAGGCATCTATCAACTCTTAATGAACTCTCCCTTTTTGGGTTGAGTCCAAATTTCATTGTATGGTGGAAGATTTATGAAAATGAATTTATTAGTTCATTTTTGAATTCCATTGCAGATGGAATTTTTTTCTTCCCAATTTCTCAATTGTTCATTCATTTAGAGTTTGAGAGAGGCAAGTAGAGTAACCATACTCTTATTCCATCATTTACTATAATCTCTTGTTAGGGATCCTTGATCTGACAGAGATATGATGTAAATGTTCTTTAGGGAAGATGACCCAACAGACTTTTAAGGTATAGATTAGAGTGGGACGAGGTGACATACCAAAAAGTGTTAGAATAATCTAAGCCAGCACAGTCCAATAGAGCTTTCTGCAATGATGAATCTGTATCTATCTGCATTGTCCAATATAATAGTCAAAAGTCACATGGAGCTATCGACATGTGGTTTATGAAATCAAGAAGCTGAATTTTACATTTTATTTAACTGTAACTAATTCTAATTTAAATGTCTACAACATCATATGGGTAGTGGCCACCATATTGGACAGTGCAGAGCTGGGCAGTGTAGTCTGAATACTAGAATTTATCTCAAGAAATGGAAATAAAAGAGAGTATCCAAGAGTTATAATGGAAACAAAGAAACAACAATGCTTTTGTAAGGAAAGAAAGAGAAGAAATTTAAACAACTCAAAAGCACAGTGCTGGGGAGATTGGGGAAGCTGGTGGTACCATCCAATAAAAAAGATATTTTATCGGGCACCTGGGTGGCTCAATTGGTTAAATGTCTGCCCTTGACTCAGGTCAGGATCCCAGGATCCTGGGATCGAGTCCCACCCACATCGAGCTCCCTGATCAATGGAGAGTCTGCTTCTCCCTCTACCCTTTCTCTCTACTCATACTCTCTCTCTCTTTCTCTCTCTCTCTCTCTCTCTCAAATAAATAAATAAAATCTGAAAAATTCTATTTCAAAAAAGGATATATTATCAAGAGTTATTTTGAAAAATAGACATTTTAACAGGTTGAGTTCCCAGTGATAAGAAGACCTCTAAGAGGAAATGACTATAAACAATTAGAATTCTCACACTGAATTGGGGCAGAGAGATGTCAGAGCAACCAAAAACAAAACAAAACAAAACAAAATCTATTTCCTTAACATTCCTCTCTGGAGAGAATCTCTTCTGCCCCCATACACCCCTTTTCAGATTGCCTTGTCCTCCCCCACACACAGAGACCCTGATATATGGCATAATAATGACGGTTCAGAGAAATTATTATTTCACCTACTGAGTGATTAATATGAAATTAGTTACTGAAACACTCAGTGGTGCAGAGAGGATCAAGGAGAAATTTAGTTTTGTTTTAGAAAGAAAAAATGCAAGATAAAATACTGCTTTGCATATGCGGAGTACTTTTCATCTGAGAATCTTTACATACCCAGCAAGCCTAATTAATGAGAAAACCTCTAAGAAAGAGAAGTGATGAGATAAGGAACACAGATACTGGTGTTCTATTTCTGTGACTTTTAAAAACCAGGCTTGGTGTTTTCTTCTTTCATTAATGCACAAGTGTAGCTTTATGCAGCAACCGCGAGATGTTCATCTTTCTGCTGAATGATTTCTCATGAAGGCATCGCGCTCAGGAGGCATAGTAACCACACAGAATCCCACCTCCTGACTTTATTGATGTACTGCGCTCTCTTTGCAATGGAAATCCATCCCTATCATCGTAGTGCAGCGAGTGTTCTCTGATAATCCAGTCTGCACTGTCCCTGAAAGGACTGTTTTGTTGCAGAACAGAGCAAGTTATCTTCTTTATAAAAAAAAAAAAAAAAAAAAATGATTCAAAACAAACATCCGTGAATCTAGAGCTAATGTGCCCTGAAAGAGGACAGGCAGGGCTTCTTAACAGGTACCCTACCGTGTAATCTTCCTTTCATCTTCATTCAAAATCCCTTGGAGATTCAAGTTCCTCTTTACAAAAATATAAATTCTTCTAATTACTTATGTGTAGGGTACATGATTTGACTTAGTCAAAGAGATACACAATAATGTATCCTGGCATTTATTTTCATCTGTTGTGACTTGGGGATAGAAGCTGGATTTCTGTCTATACGTTCTTCTTCATGTTTTTTTTCCCTTGCTTTTTCTCCACTTAAAAAAAAAAAAAAAAAAAAAAAAAAAGCTGTTCTGCCAAAAGAGAAAATACCTTGAAAGATAAAGATGATGGCTTTTAAAGATTTTTACAAAGAGTTTGATGTTCTGTAAAATAAAGCTAGCTGCCATGTGCAAAAACAGCTGTTTTTGCTTGAAGAGGAGAAGGTACTGAGAGAATTCAGTTTTTGTTTTTTTTAACGCATCCAAGCTTTCTATAAATGCGTCCAGGCATGTACAGATCTTTCCCTTCTAGCCCACAGCCTTCTTCTATTCTCAGAGCCCAGGATCCAAGCTTGTCCCCATCCTCTCTTGAGTTCTTCCTCTCGCTGCCTGAGCCAGCATTGCCTGCCTTCTCTCCTAGTGCATACAGAGTGCACCCTTTTTGCCCAGTGATGGAAAGTTACCTTCTTTCCTCATTAGCACGGAACACCTCCTGACACCATCGCATCACCATTGTCCAATAAGATGCCACAGTGACCTTTCCATTCTAACACGTAACTGAGAATTTAGGAGAGCTGCTCTAACACTTTCCAGATTAAATGTCAAATTCTTAAAATTCAGATGGATTTGGAATCCACCTAGGTATATTTTTTCTACTCTCATTCCCAGCAGTCTACGCAGTACACTGATTAGCAGTAGCATTTTGTAATACCACTTAAGGCTTGAGCACCGTGGAGTCCTGCCAGTAATGTTTAATTCACTTATATGTGCCAATTCATCTCTGTCAGGAGCCTATTAATTTCTTCACTATTTTACTCTGTCCCAGCCCCTGTATAATGAGACACAATGATCCCCATTTGTGTAACCAAAAAACTTAGAGTCTCTCATAAATTACCTCGTATCCCACTGCTTTTAGTGACCAGAAAGCTTCTGTATTTCTTTTTCATATTTAAATCAATTTTTGCAAGCTCTTTCCTTTAAAAGAATACACTAGACCTCTTGGGTACCAAATAGTGAAATCATAGCCCAAGTATGTGATTCTGATGGGCTCTTTAACATGCATCCCTCTCCCAGGAAGACTTTGTCTTATCACAGCACAGACATACTGTTCCCATAGGCACTTCCAGTTTGTAGGAAGGGAACATTAATGAGAATCAGCCTCTGACTCTGCAGTTTGCCTAGGCATCGGTGGACAAGATGTCAAAATACCTATAGCATTGCTTTAAAAGTAAAGACCCCATAACAAATAAAGGTCAGCAATGTAAAATCAACCCCATGGGTATGCCATTGACATCTCTACATGGTGTGATGTTGGGTTAACAGGAGAGTACCAGCTGAATCTCTGACTAGGAAGAATCAGCAGATTCAGGAGAGTCTGTTGTTGGATTATCACATAAGGTTCACATATGTCTCTGCTACCTGTTTTATATTTTTTTCAGGATTGGAGCAAAACATCAGGAACTAAGGGAAAAGCAGGCGAGAGGTCTCATTGATTATGCTACTGGTGCAATTGGATCACTGCACGATATGGATGATGATGAAATGGACCCCAACTATGCCAGAGTGAACCACTTCCGGGAACCATGTGCCTCCCCAAGTGTCTATAGGTCACCATCTCCACCTCGGGCTGGACCACTGGCTTACCATCGGGATGGCCGTCCACTGTCTCCAGAGAGGGACCACTTAGAGGGTCTCTATGCCAAGGTCAACAAACCATATCATCCACCAGTCCCAGTTGACAGGTAATATAAATTATTGCAAGACAAATAGAGTTTTAATTCAGTAAGTTTCAAATCATCTCTACTGCTGAAGCCAATAAAAATATATCCTGTAATCTATTAAAACTGAAAGGGGATAGTCACTTTGGTAAAAGCTATGCTTTGACCCCCCCCCCCCCCCGCCAGAAGGTATCAGCCACCAAAAATAAAACAAAATAGCCAGTTATAAGGTGGCATGAATGAATGGTAGTCATTGAGTTCATGATGCAACAGGGAGAAGTTTTTGAAAGGGTATTGTGGCAGAGAACTAATGATGGAAACTTTGAAGGAATATTGTCCTTTCTCCTAAAAGTCTTCCTGTGAAAGATTTATTCAAGAAGATGTCATGACACTGGAGGGTGAGGAGTAAGAGAATGGCGGCCTCTACATAGGTATAATGGGGCTGGAGTTATATTGAGCCACAGAGGTGCAGAGGACCTTGAAAAGCAAGGTTGGGATTTTACACTCAAGGAAAATGTGATCCTGTATAGATGTTCATGGATGATCAGAGATAAAAAAAGGAGATAATCTTGGCAATAGGAGTTTGATGAAGTAGAGAAAGATAAGAGGTGACAAGGCCAAGGATCCTTAGGCTTAGCAGCTAAGGAAAGAGATAATAAGACCATCTGTCAGTACAATTGAAGTAGGTAGGGAACAAAATGATTTCCACCCCACCTCCTGCCACAAATAAAATGTTTCATTTCTTGAAAGGGTGATATAAGAGAGTTTTAGTCAATATACATTGTTAGGTGAGCCCTAGAATTACACACGCAAGGAATGAGTCTACTGACCTTGGTTTAATCTGACTGTAGCTTGAAGTCTGGAGGAAAGAGCTGAGGGGGAAGGTGGCAGACACAAAGCTCTCATTCTAGATGAAAAAAAGGACTTGTTTTCCAGATTTCTTTTGGTCCTGACAACCACCCAGTCCCTATTAGTAACCAGCTTTTGTGCGATAGCATGATATATTGCGTATGTTTACCGTTTACATTTCCCCAGCTGGGTGATATTATGCACTTTCAATTAGGTTGGGGAGAGGAAGGGAAATCATGGCATTTTTATGCAGACTGTAAAGTGTAGCTTCGCAAGACTGATTACCTTTCAGAGCCTTTCCAATAACCAAGTGGGAAGGAAGGAGCAATTTTTAATCCTTACTGTCAAGCTTCCAGGTTGATAGTATTAAAGAAAGATGGTCAAGTTTTTCTTTGGGATAAAATGAAAATATAAATTCCTATGACTGTGGGAGACAGCCCCAATAACTAAACTGTTAATTCAAACGACTGATTAAGAGTTAGCCTTTTCTTTTAAGCCTTCATCTAGGGTTGAATTTTTATCATTGAAATGATAATACCACTTACGAGCCTCTTCTGGCCCGGACCAAAGCCAATCTTACTTTCCCTAAATCAGACAGGTCTTCATAGCAATCTCCTTTGCATATGCCCACTGCTAGAATCTCAGCACAGAGGGACTATTTCTAAGAACCTCCAAAGCCAATATTTCCCTGTACTAATTCCATGGAAATAAAAACAAGACATTCTATTTGTAAAAAGTTCACTGGCCAAATTCATAGGGAGAATTCTGGGTTAAGCCCCTCTGGGCAGGTTTTCTTACTGCAGTCTTCATATCCCCAATATGCTAACATGCACTGTAAGCCTCTAAAAGGACCATAAAAGAGTCAGCACTATCACTTTCCAAATTTTTGTCATCTAATGCTTATTTTGTTTTTCTAGATCCGATAGTTATTCTTTGGAACATGAGGAGACCCCATCCTAAGCTAATTTCACCCATGTAGATTTGACCAGTAAAGAAATTTCTTAGCATAATGTTAACTGTAGCCAGTATAGAATGATATATTTTTTCAATGTTATTTATTCCTCAGCCCAGACAGATGTATAAGTGATAGTCTTTCCTTTGGCTCTGACTCCACTGTATTAGTAAGTGATATAAAGTTCTGTCTTCAGTGGAGTTTTAGTCACTTGTCATATTTTTGGATAATAGATCAAAGTAGGACGCTTTATACCAGAATTATCTTTATTCTGCTCTTCTCTTTCATTATATTAAAAGATTGTTCGGCTCTTTGTTCTTTAAGTCTTAAAATGAGCAGTTTTTGTCTTGGCACACAGTAAGCACTCAATAATCATCATCATCATTATTGTTATTACTGTACTTTATCAGTGAAGTTCTCAACTTTCCTGGTATGCCTGGAACCAGGTGAGATCTAAGAAGAGAGTTGCTGTGGGCATATCTCACACAGTGTTTATATGCAGCGACCATGAGTTCCAAACCTATCTTATGTACAATTAGAGGCATGTCATTCATTTTGTCAACTGTTTGATCTTTCATTCATCAAACACTCCTTTGGCACCTACCATGTTGTAGTTACTGTAGTAAGTTCTGGGAAAGATACAAAGATAATTAAGAAGTGGCCCCAGTCTAGAGAAAGTCATATTCTAGTTAGAAGGGGATCAACATATATGGAAATAAGTCATTGCAATATAATGTAAACAGAAGAAAAAGAAGCTTTTCTAATTCTGCTGATCAGGAAGGCTTTTCAAAAGGAAGCAGCATTTGGACTGGCTCTAGAAGTAGATTAGTAAATGTTGACCAGATCCGGTAGAAAAATTGTTTTCCTTACAGAATAATCAGCATATGCAAGGGTAAAGTGGACTGAAACAGCATGACATAATAGGGAAGCTCAGAAGCATCCAGAACATGGAGTGTGATGGGAAAGAAAGTAATGGAAATAGGAAATGCATCTGGAAAGCAGGTTAGAGCACATTATGAATGAATAGTTTCCATCTTATGTTCACATTTACTTATTGGTAGTAGCTGTCTAGAAATCTGTGCTAAGAATGGTTCTGAAGTTATGCTTAAATTGTGATATCTACACTGGGCTCCAGAGGATGAATGGAATATATGCACAATGGGTATTTATACATTGGTTAATCTCAAGGACAGTGGGAGCCATCAAAGTGTTATCATTGGGGAATGAGCTGTTAGTTCTGAATTTGGGGAAAATAGCTCTGCCAGTTTGATGGCAGACAAAGAGGAAGACTGTTAGACTATAAGGCAAATTAAGGTATGATTACAGTATTGAAGGATAGGAAGGGCCTAGAATAAGAAAGTGGCATTGGATATAGGAGAAAATAAGAAACAGCCAAAAACTTTAACTTAAAACTGAGAGAAAGATGTTTAGCAGAGACCATAGAGGTGAGCCTTTCAAATACTTCAGGGAGGTCAATAGAGAACTATGAAGAGGATATAGGAAATAGCCACTAAGAGGTCTTCAATTAATTTAGAACAATTTCAGTAGCTAGGTAGGAACAGAAGGAAATTGCAATGTGATGAGCATCGATAAAGCAGTAAGAACTTAGCAAGCTTGGCGAAAAAGAGAGCATTGTTATTATCAGATGGAAAAGGTTGCAACTTTGAAGTTCCTAACATAATAATACAGTTGACCCTTGAACAAAGCAGGGGTTAGGGGTATGACCCCATTGCATAGTCAAAAATCTGCATATAACTTTTGACTCCCCCAAAACTTAACTCCTAATAGCCTACTATCTGATCAAGAAGCCTTACCAAAACAACAGTCAACACATATTTCATATTTTATATGTATTATAAACTGTATTCTTATAATAAAGTAAGCTATAGGAAAAAAATGTTAATCATAAGAAAGAGAAAATACATTTATAGTACTTAGTATTTATTTAAAAAGAAATCTTGTATAAGTGGACCTGCACAGCTGAAGCCAGTGTTGTTCAAGGGTCAACTGTATTTCAGAGTTAACAAGAGTATTCAGAGACCATCCAGAATAACCTTTTATATTATCATTGCAGAAACTAAGGCCCAGAGAAGATTGAGTGACTTGCCCAATATTACATAGTATGGAGTAAGGACTTTATTCTAGATTCCTTTATGTTATGCAGTCTTCTTCCATTATGTTATATCGACACATTTCCTAGTTAAGGAAACTAGTACCAGATAGGTGGATTGGCATCTGTTTGGCTCCCAGTATGCTAATGGCAGGTTAAATCTTGGAAATATTACATAGTATGGAGTAAGGACTTTATTCTAGATTCCTTTATGTTATGCAGTCTTCTTCCATTATGTTATATCGACACATTTCCTAGTTAAGGAAACTAGTACCAGATAGGTGGATTGGCATCTGTTTGGCTCCCAGTATGCTAATGGCAGGTTAAATCTTGGACTTTGGAATGAGACTGACCTGAGTTCAATCCTCTTCCAGATATTACTGCATGACCTTCAGTAAGTTAACTTTTCTGAGATGCCATTTTTCATCTTCATGTGTATAGGTCAACAAACATTTGTTGAGTCTAAGTGCCAGGACATGAGTTCAGTACAGAGTTCATCAGGGACAAGGAGGAAGATGGGTACTTTTCAATAGAGCTTGTGGTTCACTGGAGGCCACATTTATGCAAACACATAATGAGAATACAATATGGGAAGCATAGGGTGACTGATGCAGCCAGAGCTGGGGAGGGGGGTGTTGGAGGCACAGAGAATGATGTAGGGGTAAGAGAAAGCATGGTATGTTAGAGGAACTACAAGAGTTCAGTAAAATAGAAACCTAAGTGAGAGAGTAAATGACAAGAGATAAAAATGGGAGAGTCTGAGAGCTGAGCAAAAAGGAGATGATACAGCCTTGGCAGGCTTTGATGGGGAGTTTGGACTCTATCCTGAGATGTGGAACAAGGGTAGGGGAGGGAGGGCTCACTAATGTGACACATAATCCTGGACTTCAGCTTACTGTTGAATGGCAATCTATCCTCACCTCCTTATTGCTAAAGGAGGATTATCATAACAGCCTTACATGTTATGATGGTTAAATACAATTTTACATTTTGATTTTTTGTTATCACTAAATAGAACAAATCTCTATTTGTCCGTTATCTCTATGTCACAGGGACATCATATGTGTGGCCCACAGTAACTTCCTAATAGGGACAACTAACTTCTGCCTCTTACCTCCATGCTTCTCAGGGCTTGGCCCTGAATCTTCAGCCTTTCTAAGAAAAACTTGGCTTATAAAAGATTCATCTGTAAATGATGGTGGCTAAAAACCAATCCCTAGCACTATGATAGGATCATAGGATTGGATTCTTATGGTGCTGGTTCTTCCAGGATTTGAATCTAGCAGGGGTTGAGTCCTATCTCCAAATGTCTGACAGCTGTGTAGAGTAGAATGTGCTCATTTCTCACTGCAACAATCAGGAATTAAAAGACTCCCACAGCAGAAAAACATTAAGGTTTATGTTTGAGTGAGCTTAGAACAACCCCAAGTAGGGGGAATAGAAGGTGTGTATGGCACTTGACATGGCTGCAGTTTTGCATTCACTCACATGATTACTTGACATTCTTTACTAGAGGTTGCCAGATATGTTTGATCAGATGCCCTAACCATAAAAATGCTTTAGGGTGTTAATTCGCCAAAATACGAACCTTTGATTCTAAGGGTCATATACTTACTTACCTTATTTATATGCATTATAGGTCATATTATAAAATATAGAAATTAAAGAAGAATGAGATTTTTTGGGACGCCTGGATGGCTCAGGGGTTGAGCTCCTGCCTTCAGCTCAGGGTGTGATCCTGGAGTCCCGGGATCAAGTCCCACATCAGGCTCCCTGCATGGAGCCTGCTTCTCCCTCTGCCTGTGTCTCTGCCTCTCTTTCTCTGTGTCTCTCATGAATCAATAAATAAAATCTTTTTTAAAATGAGATTTTTTTAAATGATGAATAATAGTTCTATTTTCTTTCCCCTCAAATGTGCACACAACCCATTTGGGAGACCATTTGTCTCCACTTCAGGCTCCATTAGGATAGGGACCTTGCATGCTTTTGTTCACCAGACCCCAGAGCAGTCTGTACTCAATAAATACTGTTGGAATGAATGAATGAATAATTTGACAGATCATAGAGTTGAATAGGACTTTAGGGGGTCGAGTCATACATCCTATCCATCAGAAGCATCTTCTCCACAAAATCCCTCACAGATGTCATTTAACCTATGTTGACATACTTATGGTGACAAGAATTTGTTAGACATCCTTTTCTTCTTTCAGATTACTCAATTGATATAGAGGTGCTCACTTTGTATGCACCCAAAAGCTGTCTCCATGTAACATTTACTATAGATCCTGAATTGACCTACCAAGACACAGAATCTAAGCTTCATTAGTATCCCTTCCTTTAGATATTTGAGGTGATTCTATGACTACTTTCATTAATAAACATTTACTGAACTCCAAGTATGTGCCAGGCTCTATGTTTAGGCCTGGCTTTACAAGGATGAGAAAACAAGCACATAGCCTTGAGAAGTATAATTATTTATCGAGTATAGACTCCTCTAGTTGTCCTAATCATTCAAATTATAACCTGTAGCCTTCTTGGGAGCCATATTCCAAATATGCTGAAGTACATTGCGTTTATGATTGCCCTCTATTGAGCATGGTATGGAGAATTGGACACCATATTTAAGATATAGTGTGAAAAAAAGGCATAGAAAATCAACAGGACTCTTGTATCTTTTTAGCTTAATTTGTTATACTTATTAATGCTACCTTAACTTTTATATTAACTGTCATTATTGGCTTACATTGCACTTTTTAGCTAAAAGCTCTAATTTTTTTTGCTGCTTTAAGTTGTTATCAAGCCAAATATTCCCAAATATATTGTGCAAAATCCTATATTTGTATAATTATTTCTTTAAACATAGGATACTCTCTTTATCTGAGTTAAATATTTGCTTGTTAGATTTAGTCCAGTGTTGTAGCCAATGAAGATATTTAAAAGTATTGATTTTTTGTCCTCTAATATATTAGCTATCCTTCCTAGGTTTATACTATCCTCATATTTAATCATTATGGACTCATCCATGTCTTTGATAAGATCGTTGATCAATGTCAAGTATAATCCCTGCAACTCATCACTCAAGACTTCCATTAATCAACACTGTTTGGGATGTTCAGTTAACTATTAATCCCATCTATTATTATTTAGTGTGCATTCTCTAGTTCATCTGTGAACATTGTGGAAGACTTTGTCAAATATTTTAGTGATATTAAGGTGTACTGTGTTTGTGAGAAACCCTTGATTTATCAATCTAGTAACCCTAAGAAGAAAGGGAATTACTTGTTCTTGGTGAATCCTGCAGCTTTTTTCTCTACCAGATATTCACAAATAATGTGTCCATTTAGACTGTTATGCAAAATAAGAATTTCTGTGGTCCAGTATAAGACTAGGCACTTAATACCTATTTGTCAAATACTTACTGACTTACGTATTATAGCTGTGAAATTAAGGTGGCCAACAGCACACTGCTTTCAATATCCCAGTTAAGTGGCCTTGATTCCCAGCAGGCATTCACCAATGTTTGTAGGAAACTTTCATTGAGCTGTGTTCCATAGATCATACAAAGAAGTTTAGAAATTATCCTTAACCTCAGGGAACTCAGTCTAACAGCTAAAACTGTCTTATAAACAAATAATTATAGTATAATGTATTCCATTAGAATAGCGGTATATAAAAGATATATTATAAAAATTATAAAATTGCATATGCACTTAATTTGGGAAAGACCTGAAACCGGGGGTTGGTCTTTCTAGGAACTTGATTCAAAGATATTAATTTTTTAAAGCCTCAGTTTCCTCACTGTAAAATGGGGATGAGAGTATACTCTATTTTCTATGGATTATTTGTGTAATAAATGAAATTATCCTAATGCCTGGTTCAATAAATATTGACTATAACTATTTAAGAAGGTCAGTAGATGACATATTATTGGACAATATTATATATTTATTGAGCTATATATTAAGAACAAAATAAAGCTATTTAAGAAGGCTATTGATTATATCTAGCTGTTGACCCTTAAAGTCAAGGGTTTGGAAACCTGTTAGATTCTGTTTCATAATTCCAGCCCAATCTTCTTGGTGTATTTCAGTCGTAAGAATTAGAAAGTAGAAACAAAAAAGAAGATGAAGGTTTACAAGGCATGAAAACTAGAAAACAGCTCAGATTCTTTTAGACCAGTCATATCATCTGCATATGTAAAGAGCACAATTATTACACATTTACCTACTTTTGTCAATTGCTTGTTAAAAACCATTCCTACCCCATTAGATGTCCCTAAGCTTGTCATCAGAACTAACGCTATCTTCCTGCCACTTGAATCTCTATTTGGTTTGGACTTGAGCTCAAGTAGTTGTCCATTGAATGAACTAGAGCAATTTCTGTGAGTCCCAGAAGAGCTGTTATTAACAATAGTGTGTCAAGTCATATCCTGTTTAGCTGTAAACAACAAAAAAATCCCAACTGATAAGTTTGTCTCATCCTTTAAAGAATTTAGGTAGTTTGGGCCTCACTGGGTAACCTCTTTCCATTTTTCTCCTATGCTTTCACAGGTAGTTACAACACTTTTTCATGTTACATTATGATGCTATGAAACCTGTTGCGACTCTGGGCTTTGTGTCCACTTTCCAAGGAGAAAGGGACAAATAACCAATGGACTATACCAGTCAAGTCTATCGCTTTGAAAAAATTTTCCAGAAGACCCCAACAACTTCTCACTGGCAAAAACCATATTTAGAGTTTCTTCCAGGTGCAAGAGAGTATTGAGAAATAGTATTTCATCTTCAATAAACAAAGATAAAGGAGAAAGGAGTTGGAAGTAGCTTATAGGGAGCCACCCCATGGCATCCACCACAAACAGATTACCTCTAGATAACTTGTCTTCTTTTTTTTCTCTTCTATTAATAATGCAAAAGTTATAGATTAATGCTACATAGCACTCTGTCCAAATATATTATTAACTTCCTGTGGGAGGCTATCCTTATTATGTAGACCCTGTTTTATAGCTGAGACAGAAATATTTCAGTCTGAGTAACTTCTAATATCACTTAAGCAGGTGGAGGACATGACATACACTCTTAGTTTTCATGACCACTGAAAAGTATGCTTTGGAAAATTCTAATATAAGGGTGATGAAGTATAGAGAAAGTGTTAACAGGAAAGCTTCCTAGCCAGGTGTGAACAGCTGAATGTGAAAATATCTTCTGGTATTTGGGCAATGCAGGGTAATTGATATCTAGTTTCTTGATTTCAGAGATTTGACACCTCTTTGAAGCACGACTCTGTCATGCACAGTTCATGCCTCTGTTGGTATGTTTTCCCAATCTCTCTCTAGTGATTTTTTCCTTTTATTTTTACTTCAGTTTAATGGCTTTTTGCTTTTGTTTCTGACTCACAGCTTTGCAAGGCTGTGTGTAGGGAGTTGAACAGTGAATACTGTTGATGACTTAGAGATGTGTTTTTAGTTTGTACAAACAGAGCCAAAGTGATCTCATTTCAGTTTGGGAATCTCAGTGATAAATGCCATTTCCATAGAGAGTTAAAATTCATCAGTTGAACAAAGCAATCATTTTTTTTCTTAAAACATATTACCATCAATTTTTAAGTGACTTTTAAACAATAATGAGAAATCTCTTAATGAAAGAATCTCTATGACCAGATAAGTGCTAATAGTAACTGATATACCATTAACTCTACTTCCCTCCATCCCCACTCTTTAAAACTTGATGCTCTCATTAATTTTTTTCTTTTCCATCTTCTGAGAGCCCTACTCTTGGGATTATGCTAGACTTGTATCTGCCTAAGTTGTCAGCTTCCAGGGGTGACAAATGTAGATAACCTTCTCTTTTATTATACATGAGCTAGACAAGGAGGGTTGGTACTTAGTGACCATCCATCTGCAAGACCTCCACCCCCTTGCCATCATCAGCCATTGGTAGTAAGTGGACATGTTTGAAGAATGCTTGCCAAAGGGTTACTCTGACTTCTTAAAGCTGTCATTTAAGCACTGGCTCGAATGTTTTTCAAACAAATGACCTGATCCTTAAGCTATATTTATCTAACTTATCCAGTTTACCAAGAGGAGGTAGGAGGGAGTGTGCAGAATTTCTTTAGACATATAAATAACACAAAGATAATAGAACAAGAATATAGTCTTCTGTGCTCTTGAGGGATGCAGCTGATATTTTGGAATATTAATGCGGGCATGCTATAATAAGGGTAAGCTAAGCCAAAGATACTGTAGGAGCACCTGATAGGGGCACTGAATGCAGATCTGGATGGCCAAACAAGGCACTCTGAAGAAATCTATATTCTGATCTAAAGAACGAACAGAAATTAACTGAGCAAGCAGAAGAGCATGTGCAAAAACCCAAAGAGAAAATGTGATGCATTTGCAGAACTGCATATATCAGAAGATCTGTAGGGTAGTACATAGATTAGGCCAGTTGGATGCAAGAAACGAAGGTCAACATAAGCCATACTCTTAAAGGCCATATAATCTAAGATAATTAGTGTCTAGTTCAAGAGCAACAGGGAACCCTTGAAATGGGGATGCCATGTTCACATTTGTGCTTTAGAAAGATGACAGAAATCCTGTAGAGTATGTATCTATTAAAACTCAATGTTCTCATTATTTTTTTTCCTTTCCATCTTCTGAGAGTCCTAATCTTGGGATAATACTAGATTTGTATCTGCCTAAATTGTCAGCTTCCAGGAGTGACAAATGTAGATAAGTTATGAGAAATTGGAAGCTCAGAAAAATTAAGAAACTTACCTATTTTGCTACGAGTCATTAGTTGGCAGAGCCAGGATTCTAACCCAGATATGACTCCAAAACCCATACATGAGCTTCCACCTACGTGAGGTTTTTTTTCAAACTGCAGATTGTAATCAACTGCAAGTTGTACATTTTGAAATCAGCATAGTGAGATCAGTCAACATTTTTTAAGAAAATAGGATAGAAAAGATCATTACATAGATTATAATAGGCATAAGAATTATTTAATGATTTTTAATTAGATTCTATGTGTATGTAAAATGTACACATATACAGAATATATATATATATATATAGCTGAGTATTGGGGCATGATTACAAAATGCATTTGTCACTGTAGATTACATTAAAAAATGGTGGAAGCCACTAAGCACGTGCAAAAAACATGCATGTTGCTCCTCACCTACCAGACATCCTTTCACTCATTCATTCATGCATTCATTCCATTAAAATATCAGATGCCCAGGGGAATTTTAAAAAAGAAAACCATAGCTGGGGGCATCACAATGCCAGATTTCAGGTTGTACTACAAGCTGTGGTCATCAAAACAGTGTGGTACTGGCACAAAAACAGACACATAGATCAATGGAACAGAATAGAGAATCCAGAAGTGGACCCTCAACTTTATGGTCAACTAATATTAGATAAAGGAGGAAAGACTATCCACTGGAAGAAAGACAGTCTCTTCAATAAATGGTGCTGGGAAAATTGGACATCCACATGCAGAAGAATGAAACTAGACCACTCTCTTTCACCATACACAAAGATAAACTCAAAATGGATGAAAGATCTAAATGCGAGACAAGATTCCATCAAAATGCTAGAGGAGAACACAGGCAACACCCTTTTTGAACTCGGCCACAGTAACTTCTTGCAAGATACATCCATGAAGGCAAAAGAAACAAAAGCAAAAATGAACTATTGGGACTTCATCAAGATAAGAAGCTTTTGCACAGCAAAGGATACAGTCAACAAAACTCAAAGCCTACAGAATGGGAGAAGATATTTGCAAATGACATATCAGATAAAGGGCTAGTTTCCAAGATCTATAAAGAACTTATTAAACTCAACACCAAAGAAACAAACAATCCAATCATGAAATAGGCAAAAGACATGAACAGAAATCTCACAGAGGAAGACATAGACATGGCCAACACGCACATGAGAAAATGCTCTGCATCACTTGCCATCAGGGAAATACAAATCAAAACCACAATGAGATCCCACCTCACACCAGTGAGAATGGGGAAAATTAACAAGGCAGGAAACCACAAATGTTGGGGAGGATGCGGAGAAAGGGGAACCCTCTTGCACTGTTGGTGGGAATGTGACCTGGTGCAGCCACTCTGGAAAACTGTGTGGAGGTTCCTCAAAGAGTTAAAAATAGACCTGCCCTACGACCCAGCAATTGCACTGCTGGGGATTTACCCCGAAGATACAGATGCAGTGAAACACCGGGACACCTGCACCCCAATGTTTATAGCAGCAATGTCCACAATAGCCAAACTGTGGAAGGAGCCTCGGTGTCCATCGAAAGACAAATGGATAAAGAAGATGTGGTTTATGTATACAATGGAATATTCCTCAGCCATTAGAAATGACAAATACCCACCATTTGCTTCGACGTGGATGGAACTGGAGGGTATTATGCTGAGTGAAGTAAGTCAATCGGAGAAGGACAAACATTATATGGTCTCATTCATTTGGGGAATATAAATAATAGTGAAAGGGAATAGAAGGAAGGGAGAAGAAATGAGTGGGAAATATCAGAAAGAGAGACAGAACATGAAGACTCCTAACTCTGGGAAACGAACTAGGGGTGGAACTAGGGAGGCGGGTGGGGGGTGGGGGTGAATGGGTGACAGGCACTGAGGGGGGCACTTGATGGGATGAGCACTGAGTGTTATTCTGTATGTTGGCAAATTGAACACCAATAAAAAATAAATTTATTATTAAAAATTTTTTTTAAAAATAAAATATTAGATGCCTATCATGGGCAAAGCATCCTCCTCAGAGGTGTGGAGGTACAAGCACACCAGAATCCTTGGGCTTTGACCTACTTCTCTGTAATAGTGCTAGATTTGTGTTGATCTACCACACTTCTCCAAGCCTCTTGTGACCTGTGGTTTGCATTAATCTATTAGGCTAAGCCACATACCTTTTCATTACACAGTCTTTGCTAATGTTAAAGACAGATTCCAAAGTGCCCTCTTTATAATTTCTGTATTTAATGCAATGTGTAATCAGGAAGAGGCCATTGTTAGGTCAATTGCTTTCCTATATTTATCTTTTCAAACAATAAATAATCAGTGGGATGAGAAAGGGCAGTAAAAGATAGTTTTAATGTTAGTACTCATAAATATCCAACATCTTGAAGAGATGTTTTAATATTTATATGCTGTGGAATACCCTCCCCTCTGGAGAGCTGACTGAGGATTGATATGTACCCATCCAGAAATAGAATTCAAGAGATGTAATTTTACCCAGACTTTTAATTAATCCTGAGCAAGCACTCTGGATTCCCTCAAACTTGGCCATTACTCAGCTTCTCACTTTCCAAATCACTAAGATCTCTGAGCACAAAGCTAGGAGGAATATTCTCTTCAATGCAAATGCAGTGGATTTTCTATATGCAGTGGTCTGGGCCTGAGCCATAACCATCTTTAGAGCAAAGCCTGATAGGATATTCTTAAGCCACTTTCTCTACTGATTTCTGACCTTCTCACTGGTTTAGTTTCCTCGTCTATAACGTGGACATAAACATACTGCCTACATAAGACTGTTCAAGAATTTTACTATACACACACACACACACACATGCATACTGTATACATATATATATATATGTACACACAAAACAGCATCTGTCCATTATATGCATCATTTAAGTTACTATTATATATACTAGTATCTAGGTATTTATATCATTAAAGGTTACTATTAATCAACTAGGAATGAATTGAAGTTGAGTGGAGAATTCTAAAAGGCTCTTCTCCATTTAGTAGATTTTTTTTTTTAATTTGGTAGGCCATTTCTTGCCAACATTATTTCATGTATTTTTATTTGCTTTTTTCATAACCATATGTTTATAGTTATTATATATAGTAATATTTTATATAGTTATAATTATTTTGAACTCTTTATTTTGAACTTTTTATAAAGTCACAGGAAGTTGCAAATATAGCACAGAGAAATCCTTGTACTCTTCACCAAGTTTTATCCAATAGCTACCTCAACATAATTATAGTATAATATGAAAACCAGTAATTTGACATTGGTACAAGGTGTGTATAGTTCTATGCCAATTTTATCTCCATGTGACTACTGCTACAATCAAGATACAGAACTATTTCATCATCACAAATATATTCCTTATGCTATCCCTTTATAGTTACACATCTTTCTTTCTGCCATTCCCAATCCCTGGCAGCCACTAATCTGTTTTTCCATCTCTGTAATCTTGTCATTTCTAAAATACTACCTAAATGGAATTAAATAAATGGGGAACTTTTTTTCACACAAAGTGGTGACCTTGAGATCCATCCGAGCCATTGTAGGTATCAATAGTTCATTCCTATTTATTGCTAAGTAATATTCCAAGGTATGGATGCACCATAGTTTGTTCAATCATTTACCTATTGAGGGACATTTTAGTTGTTTCCAGTTTGAGGCTGGCTATTACAAACAGACCTGCTATAAATAATCATCTACGAATTTTGTGTGACCATAAGCTTTATTTCTTCTTTTTCTATCTACTAGGTCTTTTATTTCCTTTTCTTGCTCTATTGCACTGGCTAGAATTTCTCATACTATGTTGAATAGCAATAGTGAGAGCAAACATTCTTGTTCTTAATCTTAGGAGAAAATTATTTGGTCTTTCCCCTGTTGAGTATGATGTTGGCCATAGGTTTTTTGTAGATGTATTTATCAAATTGAGGAAATTGTCCTTAATTTCTAGTTTTCTGAGGGTTTTATCACAAATGGATATTAAGTCTTATCAGATGATTTTTCTGCCAACTGATATGATTATGTGATTTTTCTTTTCTAGCCTATTAACATGTTGGATTATGGCTTTTCAAACACTAAACCAGCCTTGTATCTGGGAATAAAGTCTATTTGGTCATGGTATTTAATTCTTTTCATGCATTACTTAATTTCATTGGTTAATATTTTATATATGTGCTGCCAAAGCGAGCACCATTTGTTAATATTTTGATAAAAATTTTTCAACTACATTCATGAGAGATATTGGTCAGTAGTTTCATTTTGTTTTCTTTTGTTTTGTATTCTTATTGGGTTTGGTACCAGGGTTCACTGGTTTTATTGAATGGGAAGGGAAGTCTTACCTCTTTTTCTGGAAAAAATTGTATATAGCTGGTGTTATTGCCTTTTTAAACATGTGGTAAAATTCTCCAGAGAAATAATCTAGGTTTAGAGATTTCTTTTTTGGGAGGTTTTTTATTATAAATTTGATGTCCTTAATAATTAGAAGACTATTCCAATTATCCCATATTGTGTGAATTATAGTAGCTTTCACTTTGCTAAGAATTTGCTACTTAAGTTGTCAAATTTATGTGTGGAGTTGTTCATAGCATTTCTTTATTGTCCTCTTGATAGGATATTCTCTTATTGAATTGCAGAATCTGTTGTAATATTATCCTCTGTTTCATTCCTGATATTTAATTTGTCCCTTCTTTTTACTTTGTTGGTCTTATTGGAGCTTTGTCAATTTTATTGATCTTTTTCAATTTTATTGATCTTTTTGAATTTTATTGATCAGCTATTTTGTTTTATTAATTTTCTCTATTATATTTGTTTCTAATTTTATTGATTTCTGTTCTTTATTATTTCTATTTTTCTGCTTGCTTTGTTGGGTTCCCTCCCCCCTCTTTTTTTTTTAGTTTCTTAAAGTGGAGTTTAAATTTTGTATTTGGGACTTTCCTTTTTTCTAATGGAAACATTTCTATGGAAGCATCCTATATATTTTGATATGTTGTGCTTGCATTTCATTCAGTTCAATGTTTGTTTGTTTTTCAATTTTCCTTGGAACTTCTTTGATCCATACATTATATAGAAGTGTGTTGTTTCATCTCCAAATGATGAGAGACTTTCCAATTATCTTTCTGCTGTTGATTTCTAGTTTTATCCCATTTTGGTTAAAGTTAAAATAGCTTCCTACAAATGTGGATTTATTCATTTCTCCTTTTAGTCTTGTCATTTTGGCTTTCTACATTTTGAAGCTTGTTATCAGGTTTACAAAAATTTGGGAATGTCATGAGTTCCTATAGGATTGACCCTTTTATGATCATGATTCATCATACTTTATTCCTAGTAATGACTATAGCTTCAAAGTTAACTCTGATATTGATCTAGCTATAGCATAGCATCTTTCTTTTGCTTAATTTTTGCTTAGTATATATTTTTCTTCTTTTCGCTTTCAATATTTTCTGGATCCTTATATTTAAAGTGTCTTTTTAAGAAGCACATAATTAGATTTTGGTTTGTTTTCATATCCAGTCAGACAATCTGTATTTTAATTGTAGTAATTTAGTCTCTTTACACTTAATGGTACTGCAGATATACTGTGGTTTAAACCTCTTATTCTCCACTTTCTACTTTTCCACCCATTCTATGCTTATTTTTCTCTCCTCCCTTCTTTTAAAAGTCTATTAACCAAGAATTTTGGGTCAGCCCCAGTGGCTCAGTGGTTTAGCGCCACCTTCAGCCCAGGGGTGGGATCCTGGAGACCCGGGATCGGGTCCCATGTTGGGCTCCCTGCATGGAGCCTGCTTCTCCCTTTGCCTGTGCCTCTCTCTCTCTATGTCTCTCATGCATAAATAAATAAAATCTTAAAAAAAAAAAAAAAGAATTTTGTATGATTCATTTTTTTTACCTCTGTGAATGAATGTTATGCTTTCTCCTCTCCTTCTGGTACCTTTATTACTCAAAAGATTATAATATACATTCTTGATTTATTGTATTTCAAAATAAATTAGTACTTTTGTCATTTCCTAAACAATGCATAGAATTTGGAATACTTTAACTACATTTAATCCCTCCTGCTTTTTAGGCTATGTTTTCATGTATTTTAAGTATACATATGCTTTGAGCTGAAAGCACGCTGTAATTATTATTCTATATGGTAACTAGTTGGGTTTTTTTTTTAAGATTTTATTTATTTATTTGAGAAAAAGAGAGAGCAGAGGAAGGGAGGGGCAGAAACAGGGGGAAGGAAAGAATCTCAAGAAGAGTCCAAGCTGACTGTGGAGCCTGACATAGGGCTCAGTCTCACAACCCTGAGATCATGATCTGAACCAAGTCAAATGCTCAACCTATTGAGGTGAGCCACCAAGCACCCACTGTTTATTTTAACTGTTTCTGTTGTTCTTTATTTCTTCCTGAATGTTTTGCTTCTATCCGGAATGTTACTCCTTTTACCTTTTATAATTTCCCTAGTATTTATTGTAGCAAATCCTCTGTTTTTATTTTTTATAATTTTATCCTTTTTTTGAGGATATTTTCTCTGGGTATGTACTTATCAGATCTTTTTCTTCTTTTAATATTTAAAAAATATAATCCCGTTGTTTTCTGGCTTTCAATGTTTTCTCCAAAGTCCATTGTCAGTTATTCCCTTGAAGAAAATGTATCTGTTTGTCTTCAATTGCTTTAAACTTTTCTCTGTCTTTGCTTTTCAACAGTTTCACTACAATGTACCTATGTGTGTGCATGTGCATATGTGTTGCTGTATTTAAAACTGAGTAAGCGGGCACCTAGGTAGCTCAGTGGTTGAGCATCTGCCTTCAGCTCAGGTCGTGATCCCAGGATCCTGGAGTTGAGTTCCTCATCAGGCTCCCCACAGGGAGTCTGCCTCTCCCTCTGCCTATGTCTCTACCTCTCTCAGTGTATCTCTCATGAATAAATAAAATCATAATAAATAAATAAAATAATTTTTATTTATCAAAATAAATATCAAAATACTTATCTAAATAAATTGGATAAGGGTTTGTAGACCTTCTTAAATCTGTTTTTCATCAATTTTGGAAAATTCTCAGACAATATCTCTTCACATTTTGTTTTGTACCATTCTCTTTTTTTGGTAGTCTAATAATGCAAAAATATTAGATCTTTTTGTACAGGTACATGTTTCTTGGTTCTGTGCTTTTTTTTTTTAAGCTGTGATTGTTTGGTTATTTTTAAATGCTTTGTCTTCCGATGTATTAATTTTTCCTTTAGCTGTGTCATCTTCTATTAAACCCATTTATTGAGCTCTTAACTTTAGTTATGGTGATTTTCAGTTTTAGTGTGTCCATTTGATTTACCCTGAGATTATACTTCTGTGATTAAATTCTCCATCTTGTCATCTTTTTCTTGAACATATTTAATTATAGTTATTTTGAGAACCATATATAATAATATAAATATCTGGATTAGCTTTGAGTCTATTTACATGATTTGATTTTCCACCTTGTTTTTAGGCCTTTGGTCCTATCTCCTGGTATGCATTGATTGAATGCTAGACTTAGTGCTTAAAAATTGTAGAAATAATCTCAGGCTGATGTTATCTTTTTCCAGAGAGGGTTTACTTTGCTTTTTGACAGGCAAATTAGGGTCATATTGATTTATTCTAGTCTTAGATTTAGATGACTGGAAGCTGGGTTTCAGTTGTTGTAAGGGATAGTCTATTTGTAGTCTATTTACCTTGACTCCTGGGGTATAGCTTTTCTATATTCCTAACCATACATCTGAATTGTTTACTAGACTCTTCTTTGTTAGCAGACCATGGACTCTAATTTCTATCTTGCCAATCCTATGAGAATGTCAAAATCTCTTCTCAGTCTCCAAGTCTCTTAGCCTTTAAGCTCTGCTCATTTTATTTAGCATCTGAATCTGTACCACTTACGAATTAGCAAAAGACTTGCAGGGAAAAGTGCCACAGAATATTAGGCTTATTCAATCTACTTATCTACTTTTTCAGAATCATTCTTGATCCCTCAGGTTCTGGCTCCTTTAACTCTCTAAAGCTTTCAAGCAGCTTTTTAATTTTTTTTCCATGTCTGTCCAGTTATTCCAGTTCTTCTCACAAAAGTGAGAATGCAGCAAAGTCTTCCACCGTTACCAAAAATGAAACTCCCTTATCCATTTTTAATGCTAAGTGTTAATATCATAATAATGTAAATTTATAGTTAATAGACTTTGTTATTAATGGGCTAAAAGAACAAATACATATGAAAGCCATATGTAAAGGACCTAGTACATAGTAGGTACTCATAGTAGGCACTCTAAATGATTATAGATTTGAATTTAAATATATACTGATTTTGGAGAAGGTATTGAAGAGATTGGTCATTAGCATTCAGTTTTCTTCATGTTGGTCTTTCTTTTTGATTCCCTACAGTACAGCAATCACTCTATGCTCTTGAACATTGGTCTCATGAACCTTTACATCAGTATCATTTCCAGAAGTTATCTCTCTCTACCATGCTCTCACTCAGAGACCCTGGAGGCCATCCTCGCCATTTTGGTGAACAAGAGGGAGGACAGATTTGTTTTCTCTCATAGTTCATGTCTCAGTGTTGTTCCATAAAGAATAGCTAATCTTATGGTGCTCCACTTCTATCACAGCTTCTACTTGCTGCCGCTTTCTTCCTGCCTTTTTCTTCTGGCAGTGAGGCCAGTGTTGGTGAAAGCTGGCAAGTATCTTGAAAACCGGTTTATCTGGGTACTTATATGCATGAAAACTAAGAAATGCCAAGAAAAAGAAACAGAACTAGATCTAAGTATTTTAGAAATTTGGGATATTACAGTATCAAAAGGCTCATATGTGCATAATTCCAGTTTCAAGTCTGGAAAACAGCTTTCACAAGTGTATATGATTTCCAAGTCTCAAAACTAACTCACTGGAAAACAAGAAATGTAAAGCAGTAGACTTCAGTCATAATTTTCAGATCATTTGAGTCTATGTGCAGTTTTGAAGAGGCTCGGTTCATAAACTTCCTTTTGGGTCATTTTTTTTTCTGTGGGAGAATTTCTCCAAACCTTGCTATATCAAATAAAGTATGTCCAGCATCTGTTCAGGTATGAACTTTAGGCTCTAGAAACATAATATTTAGGATGATTTTCAAGATTAAGGATGATGAAAGTGATGGTACCTTAACATAGTATTCATTGGACACTTAATATATTCTCAGTATTAAGACATTTCTTATATAATGTTGCCTCTTGAGCAATGTTTAAATGTCTATTACTTCTCTTGAGATTATTATCTATCTCCAAGTGTTTTCAAAGCATAGAATTTGAAGTTCCTAAGTGTGAATCTTAATTCGACCACTCAGTGGTCCTTGGCCATAGTATGTAACATCTTTGAGCCTCTCTTCACCTCTAGGTGAAAATGATACCATATCTCATAGGATTTTTGGACATGTAAAGAGTTGATGCATGTCAAACCTGTAGCACAGTGGCCTTGTATTGAATGCTCATTTTAGTCATGTTTTTCCCCCATTTTTCTACCACTGTTTGTTAAAATGCCCTCTCTTTCACTACATCAGTCAGGTGAAGAAGTAGAGAATAGAGATATCTAAAAATATAAGAAAAAAGGATTACAGGAACCATTGATGATATGCCCTGAACCTGTTTAGCTCCAGGCCAGGGCTTAGGAAACATGGTTCTTTAACACTCATGTGAGTTCCATTAAAATTTACTTTTTAATAGATCCTCATTCAACCTGGGGAGGGGTCCCTATCACATGGTTTTGCATTCCCATCATAACTTAAAGGGAGGGATCCCTGGGTGGCGCAGCGGTTTGGCGCCTGCCTTTGGCCCAGGGCGTGATCCTGGAGACCCGGGATCGAATCCCACGTCTGGCTCCCGGTGCATGGAGCCTGCTTCTCCCTCTGCCTGTGTCTCTGCCTCTCTCTCTCTCTGTGTGTGACTATCATAAATAAATAAAAAAAAATAAAAAATAAAAAAATAAAATAACTTAAAGGGAAACTTTCAAAATGTCCAGAGCCCTTGACACCCTGCAAATGAAGGAAGAGGAAGTCCTCAAATTCCTTGCAGCAAGAACCCACCTTGGAGGCACCAACATTGACTTCCAAATGGAACAGTACATATACAAAAGGAAGAGTCTACATCATAAATCTGAAGAGAGGGGATCCCTGGGTGGCTCAGCAGTTTAGTGCCTGTCTTCGGCCCAGGGCATGATCCTGGAGACCCAGGATCAAGTCCCACATCGGGCTCCCTGCATGGAGCCTGCTTCTCCTCTGTGTTTCTGCCTCTCTCTGTCTCTCTCTCTCTCTCTCTCTCTGTCTCTCATGAGTGAATAAATAAAATCTTTTAAATAAATAAATAAATAAATAAATAAATAAATAAATAAATAAATAAATAAATAAATAAATAAATAAATAAATTTGAAGGGAACCTGGGAGAAACTTCTGCTGGCAGCTCATGCTGTTGTTGCCATCAGCTCAGCTCATGTCGATGCCATATCATTCATTCCCTGGCCAGGAATACTGGCCAGTGAGCTATGCCGAAGTTCACTGCTGCTTCCAGAGCCACTCGTATTGTTGTCTGCTTCTTTCCTGGAAACTTCACTAACCAGATCCAGGCAGCCTTCTGGGAACTGAGCCTTCTGGTGGTTACTAATCCCAGGGCTGATCATCAGCTCTCACAGAGGCATCTTATGTTAACCTATCATTGCTCTGTGTAATAGACTCTCCCCTGCACCATGTGGACATTGCCATCTCCTGCAACAGGGGAGCTCACTCAGTGAGTCTGGTGTGGTGGATGATGGCCCGGGAAGTTCTATGCATGCATGGCACCATTTCCTGTGAACACCCATGGGAAGCCATGTCTGATCTCTATCTAGTTCTACAGAGACCCTGAAGAGATTGGAGAGGAAGATCAGGCCACTGCTGAAATGGCCATGACCAAGGAGGAATTTCAGGATGAATGGACTGCTCCAGCTCCTGAGTTCACTCAACTTAAAGTCGCAGACTGGTCTGAAGGCATGCAGGTGCTCTCTGTGCCTATTCAGTAGTTTCCTACTGAAGACTAGAGCACTCAGTCTGCCACTGAAGCCTGGTCTGTAGCTCCCACTGCTCAGGCCACTGTGAATGGGTAGGAACAGCCAATGAGTGGTCTTAAGTTTCTCTTCCACAAAGACAAACAAAATGGAAATAAGATTGATGGAAAATAAACAGTTTCTAAGAAAAAAAAAATCCCCATTCATTCAACAAATATTTGTTGAGTGAAATTTGGACAAAGTCCTTACTGTCATGGAAGTTAAGATCTACTAGAAGAGACAAATATTAAATACTTAATTATAAGTACTACTAAGGAGAGGCACAGTGTGCTATAAACATATTTGACATTGTGAAGGATCAAGGAAGGATTAAATGAGAAAGTGACATTTAAGTTGAGACAAGAAGAATGAGTAGTTAAGAGTAGTTTGGTGGTGAAAGGGGAATGAAAGGCATTTCAGACAAAAGAGCAGCATGGGGAAAAAAAGAGCAGCATGGGGAGAAAATCCTGATGTGAAAAGGAGCTTGGCATATGTGAAGTGAAAGAAGTTTCTCTTATGGACATCAGGTAGAGAACAAAGAGGCTTAGTAATCGGGTGAGTTAATCAGTCAGCGTGGCACCTTTCCTTCATTGGACCAAGAGGTATGTCCTAGTGCAGGTCACAGTGCAGGTTCCCATTTTCTTCATCACATGTCAGGGCACCCATCACTTTCAGCCTATTCAGGAACATGCATCCTAACTCCCAAAGACCTAACCCATTTCCCACCCATCACTTACTCTCAGGGCTATGAGATGCCTTATTAATCTGATATATGTATGCTTCTGCGGTTAAAGATAAACTTTTAAGCAACCAAGGTAATAATTCTCAAACATGAGCTTGCAGAATCATCTGGAAATCTTGTTAAATCACAGAGCTCCTGACTTAGTAGGTCTGAGATGGAACCCTAAAATTGATGTGTCTAACAAGCTGCCTGTGGCACTGATGCTGCTGGCTTCCATACCAGGTTAAGGCACTAGGTTAAGGTGTCTTCCTTCTTTCCATAATTTGACGGTTGCCTTTAGTTCCTTAACACAAAGAAAAATGTTCAGGGAGTTTTTGAAGGGAACATACTAAAATCAAAACTAAACTCTGTGAGTGACTGCTACATTTGCCTAATTGGACTGTACCTTTTTGTTAGCAAGACTGACTTAAGAACTGCATTCCCAATATTTAGCACATAGTAGGTACCCAATACATGTTTATTAAATGAATTGATGATCAGTGAAGGAATCACAGAATCGATGTAGCTTAGTGGATTTTATACATTAGTTTTTGGAAAGCTCTGATAATTCCTTTCAGCCTGAAAGGTCTTCTAGGAGGATGAATTGTTATTCTCTTGGAATCCAGCCTCAGAAATTGCAGAGTCAAGATATGCTTGTATTTTAAGTACTTACTTGGATTAAAAACTGAATTGCTAACAGGATTACAAAATGCCAAGTTTGCTGAAACTCAAATTGTTTATGCGCATGTTTGGTTCTTAGTTCTTTCGTCAATCAGTACATTTCTGTTTCTAATTACAGTCAATGTTTGTTTAGTTTTTTTTTTTGACACCTGCACATGAATTCTCAGTCAAAACCGCTTCAGTAATTTGCACAGGTATGATATAAGTAAAACGAGGCTCATAACCACCATGTGTCACCTACCCTACGTGTCTAATGAATTCAGAGGTGTTGTACCTCAATTCACATTGTGATTCAGAAAACGGTCTGCTATTTTTCCCATTTTCACTCCCACAGTGTTGTAAAACATTTTTAATGAACACTCTAACAATTTTCCTCATTCCAGGAGCATGGAGTTTTAATAGATGATGCAACATAATTTTCATTTGTGATTCCTCATTTTTGCCTATCCTTGGGATCTCTGTATTTGGATACTAGAAAAAGAAAAATGCCCAGGATTACTATAATTCTCCAAAATATAATGTCTATTACTACTACCAGTCAAATCAATTACAGACTCGTAGTCTAGTCCCTGAAGTTTGGAGGTGGTTTTGACGGGGGCTAGCCATCAAATCTCAAATATGACCCAAGCATAGATCATGGGTGAAAGCCTTCCATGTGCCATGATGAACCATCCTGAACAATTCTGCACCCAGTTTTTAACTTGGACCTTGACCCTGGCTGACACCGGTAAAATTGCAAGTAATTTCTCTGTGGGCTCTAATAATCAGAGGCCTACTCAGAGAAAAAGTCATTTCAGCATCAGCTGACAATTATTTTTTTGCCCTGAATGTCCCTCCCTGCCCTCTTATTTGGTTTGAACTGACTCACCTAATTGGGGTCAACCACTGAAAAAGGATGTGCTGCTGGATTTGTTGTTTCTGAATGCCCAGTGCTAAAGAATGTCTTGGGGATGACATTTCTTATTTTTCTTAAAACATAAAGGTTGGAGAATTTGAACAATGGATGCAAAATATCATTGCAAGGGTGCCGTCAGTAAGGACAACTCAACTGATATGGGAATATTCTCACACCTGCATCACCTTTGGGCATCCAGAGTAGTTGTGGCCTGGCCAGGCAGTGCTTTCCAGCCCTTCGACAGGCAGCAGAATGATGTCAGTGTTAACATTTCAGTGCACATTAATTCTTTAAAAAAAAAAAACTGTCATTTAATTTAAGTGCTTATATGCATATGGTTAATTAAGAAGCCAAAATTGGCTATAAGCTTGGTGAGCTCTAAGAACAGGGAGAGAGAGATCATTACGCTTCTGCTCATGGTTTAGCTATTTGTGAACCAGCTGATAATGTGCAAAATTAAGATTTCGTAAGTGGCATTTTAAATGAATGGTTAATGGCTGAAGATTAATTAAACAGTCGAGTTGCTGAAGAAAAGCTGTTAAAAAATTATGTTTATAGGCCAGTCACTTGCATGCTGAACTGAAATCCTGATAGATTGTGGCCTTTCTGCTTACCAAGAGAGCATTTTAACAAAGCAGGCCTCCTGAAGTAGGAAAGCCCACCCCTCTCACACACCAGGCAGCCACGGCAGCAGCCTCAGGGATGGCCCTTTGGAATAAAAGCTGCCAAGGAGGACAACAGGACTAGAAAAGTGTTATATTGAGGGATCTTCACTAAAACCTTCATCCCAGGTAGCCAGGCATATTTTATTTTTCTATGAGTTGCTTAGTTCTGAGTTAGAGTATGTAGAACCCATGGGGGTTTTAAGAAGCTACTCTAATTCTGTAAGAGAGGTAAAGAATTGCCATATATTGTTTTCAGCCTGTAGTGGGTACTTCTTTAAATCTGCAACTGCTAGCCCTCGTGGAAGTAGAAAAATGGGTTTTGTACCTCCAGCTCTCCACATGGGTTCTTTGGGGAAAGATTTACTTTGTGCATAGGAGGCATTGTAAAAATATTTTTGGAATTCATTTGTCATAGCTTTACTCTATAAATACTGGATAAATAAATGAATGAATGACCTACCTCAAAGTTGAGTGTAGGAGAATATCAGAGACTTTTTTATAAATGCCATCCCATCTGTGCAATTAAATAGTCACCCTACTCTTCTGCACCAGGTATCCATGGGTGCCTATGCAATGATAGTGTCCTAGCCTCCCAGGACCTGGTCCTAGGGACCATATAGTCTAATAGGAGACACAGACATGTCAACAAGTAAATCACAGCCACCCTAAGTACAGTCAGAGTGGTAAAGGAGGGAAGTGAGGAATCTCACTGGGGGTCGGGGGGACAGGCAGCAGTGTATTTTCCTATAATTTGGAAAGGAAATTAATTCTACCTTTAAAAAAAAAAAAAACGAAACACTAACATTAAAATGTGATTTTTCTTTTTGAGTTCATTCATTTCAATTCCCTGCTTCCAGGCAGAAGACCCACATCATGCAGGCCAGACAGTTGTGTCTCCTGTTTAAAAGTTCCCTAGAGAAGGAAATCCTACAGCCTCCCTTGGTATCCTGTTCCAGTGTTTAATCACCCTTCCAATCAAGAAGTTAATCCTATTTCCTCTTCTCCAGCCTTCTTTGGCTTGGTGGAACCTGTAGAACACCCAGGAGACCCCCTGGAAGCCTTGAGAAGTTAATTAGTCGACACCGGGCTGCTCTAGGTTCACCGGTGTGCCTTGTAATGGTGAGGCTGTGTACGTGCACAGTTGTAATGGTATGGTTTTGTTAGATCTCTAATAAGCCAACATCATTTTCCTCCTGGTCTAACGACAAAGAGTAATTTGAAATTTCCGTGTGATTTTAAGAAATTGTTTTATTATAATTACATCTACATATTTACTGAAGTTTGGCCTAATGTCATATAACTCAAAAACCCAATGGTATGTGTTGATAAGTAATAAAATTAAGGATTATTAGTAATAATAGCCAACACCAAATATTACTGACAATTTGCTATGGCTAGACGCTGTACTAATTGCTTTGCATATATCATTTAATGTTGACCAAGTAGTACTATTACTGTCCCCGAGGTACAAATGAGGAACCCGAGTTGCAGAGAACATGAGGGACTGGCCCACTGTCATCAGGGATGGGCCAGGTAGCCTGAACCCAGAGCCTCGACACTTAACCACTGTGCTATGTTTACTGCTGTATTCATTTTTTTTAAATTGTTTTCTTTCTCCAGAGTTCTATTTCAGTCTGTACTCTTTTTTCTCCCATGTGTATAAAGTCCAACTCTATAAACTTTCCTTGTGGAAGATAATAGCACTGTTGAATAATAGTCCCAGGCCAATGACAGTTCTTTCTGCAATTATGGGCAGTTGAGTGGCAAGTCCCTTCTACTTAAAAAAAAAAAAGGCAGTAGCGGTTCACTTTAGAAAAGCTGATAATTCAAAGCTTTTCCATTTTCCATTCTGGTGAAAATCGAATTGATGCAAAAGAAAAGAAAACAGGTACTTCTGGGAGAAAACTGGCACCATTGAAAGGATAGGGTAAAAACTTGTTCGCAGATGCCAGAAGCATCTGGGGAGCAGTGATGTCCAATAATTGCAGCTAAAAGCTGCATTAATTGACCAGCGATGGGTTGGAAGCTACCTCCAACCAGGATCCTTAACTCACTGGTGCTCTTTTCCTAAACAGAGTAAGAAGGGGGAGGTCACCTTCCATGGGGTTCTCCAGACAGAAAGGAAGCAGCTGTGACAGAGACCTATATTTTCTACAAAGGAAAAGCTTGGCTTTTCAAAACTGATGCATTCAAATCACCAGGCAATCTTGTTAAAATGCAGATTTTGATTCCAGAGGGCCTAGGTGGGCCTGAGGTTCTGCATTTCTAACAAGCTCCTGATGACGGTCACCCTGCTGGTCCCGGGATCACACTGTGATCAACTAGGGTGCAGACTAGAAGAAAGCAATGCTTATTTGGTTTTGCTTTTTTATATCATGCAAAATAAATGTGTGGCAAATCTTTTTAAAACCTTCTAAAGTTTCAGCCGTCATTTCCCCATTTTGGTGAGTTGGCCAAGAAAGCTCATTCCTTTACAAGCCAGAATGTTCTGTGGCTTTGCTCCAGTTCTGTTTCCTGGAAGAGAGAATATGGCTTTCTTTTTGTCTTACTGTCATTGTAAAGGCTACCATCTGCATCAGTGTCCATGTTTTGACCCTTGTTGCACTCCAAGGAGCCTCTTGCACCTTAGCAACATGCTCTGTCTCCACAGTTGAATGGGCATAAATTTGAATTTCTTTTCTCAAATGCTGTTACAAACCTGCCAAAAAAAGCTTTATCACTGCAAATAAGTAATCCACTGTTCCCACCACACCCCATTCAATTAAGAATCTCAGTGGCTCTGTTTATTCCACCATTTGATTTAAAGGCAGTCATATTAAAATAACGTATTATTTGTGGACTGGTAATATTTTAATTAAATACTATCTCAACTTCTCTGATCAAACATATCATCCTCATTGACCTGCACCCTAAACAAACACAAAAGTTTCTAGAGTATGTCCTTTTAGATGTTTTTGTTTGAATGCCAGTATTTTAGATTAAATTATTTATCCCCTTTTTTGAACAATAACAACAAAAGTTGACACCATTAGAACCATGTTTAACAGTGAAGAGAGAGAAAACGAATTTTTTTCTGGGGGTTGAGTTGCATTTCAGTGTATTTATTAATTATGGGAAATGCCACTGGATTATAATAAATGGGAAGATGTTCTCAATTAATGAGACTTTCTTCTCTATGTAGGAAATAGTCAAATCAAGAACAGAATTACTAAGCCCAACCTGATGTCAGGACAGTTGGACAGCTTGACATTAGTTTAGAGCAGCTCTGAGAGAAATATAATGTCAACCACATATTTAATTTTAAATTTTTAGTAGCCTCATTTTATAATATATTTTATTTAACCAAATATATGCAAAATATAATTTCAACATATGTTCAAAACAGCTATTATAGAACTGTTTTATACTTCTTTTTTCATAGTAAGTCTTCAACATCTGGTGTGTATTTTACACTTTACAACACATCTCAATTTGGACTAGCGGCATTTCAAGTGTTCAATAGCCATGTGTGACTATTGGCTGCCATATTGAAATACCAGAATCTCTTCAGCATATTTCCAATGGTGGCTGATGTTTCACTTTGAAGTTTTCCAGATAGGGAGTCCAGGGTAATGAGAAAACTCTTTCATTTAAGGATAGCACCTATGGTGGAAAACTTTTTCTTATGTTAAACCTGCCGCTAGGTAAGAACTACTTTTCCTTCCTTCACAGAGTTTATGGGCTAGAGTAAGAAAAAGACATGTAGGGGTGCCTGGGTGGCTCAGTGGCTGAGCATCTGCCTTTGGCTCAGGTTGTGATCCTGTGGTCCTGGGATCCAGTCCCATATCAAGCTCCCTGCATGGAGCCTGCTACTCCCTCTGCCTGTGTCTCTGCCTCTCTCTTTGTGTCTCTCATGAATAAATAAATAAAATCTTTTTAAAAAAAGACATGTAAACAATTTTCTCTCCCAGGGAACAGACAAATCAGCCCTGCCTTTTCTGTCTGTAGAAACATGTACCCCAATTTAAGTCTCAGCTGCCACGTAGTGAGGTAACCTCAAAATGGGCTGAGCTAGACAAGGTGCAAATCTAGTCACATCCCAGCTCTGTCCTTGTTTTGCCTGGAAGGGAGACAGACCAATGATCCAGCCCAGCCTAAAAGGCTCTACCTGAGACAGGAGGATGGAGCCTGGCCTTCAGACAGGACACCTGGTCCCCATGAATCAAGATTGGTCACCTGCTAACTCAGGTAGAAGGTAACTAATTACAGCAGTGTAACATTCTCATTTAACTACAATCCTTCCCCCCACCAATGATATTCATTCAGCCAGGAATAGTGAAGAAAGTGCTTTAGAGCAGAACCTTCTCTTTCCATGAGTTTAACTCTTATTCTTGCTAAACTGATCATCCTCTCAAGATGTCATGTCTCTAGAATTTTATAATGACAGACTTGATCTTCACTTAATTAATACCCATTTTTAATTACAAGCCTTTCTTGCCTACTATTGCTGCTATTTTGTATCTGTGACACATCAATATAGAGTACCATTACTTAGGTGCTTGCTCAAGCTAGAAATTTAGAACCTTCTTGAGGCTTCCATATCCCTCAGCCCCACAAGTGGACTCTTTCCCAGGAAGATCCATGGGAATGGGTCTTGGGTAGCCAGTGGTGACCTTGGTTGTCATGTCTGTGCTCTGCATTTCCCCAGTGAGGAAATGCTGTGGGATTCAACATTCCTTACACACTTCTTTTGATCCATTGTGCTTTCCCATTGACATGCTGCTCTAAGCTGGACAAGGCTCAATCTGGGGTGCTATAGTGGCTGAACTAGGGAACGTGATCTTCTGCTCCCAACATGCATTGCCTGTTACTGATGCGTCTCAAAATACAGCTCTCTGTTTGATGCTCTTCTTGTCCCTATCCTCCCAACTTTCTAAGGCCCCCAACTTCAGTTTCATGACCCAAGATCATTGCTCTAATTGAACATAGTGCCATTTCTCTCTGTACCTGTTTTGTTTTGCTTTTTGTTTTTATTTTCCTGGTGAAGCCCTATGTGTTATTCAGGATTTAGCCCAGACATTACTTGTTTATTTCCTCAATGAGATCCTGAAGCAGGAACTATATTTTTACTTCTAATCCCAGCATAGTTCCTGAAGCATCTTGTATTCAGTAAATATGCATTGAAAAAGTGAATGAATATAAGTGGCTCTACTCTTAGCTGCATGGCTTTAAGATCATGGAGCTTTCCTGTCACACTCTTGGGCTCGCCAACCTCCTAGGCTAATATGACTTGTCTGGCTTCCTGGTCAGCATGGCCTCCCTCTGATTGTCTCTCCTCTCTGATCTGCTCTGATGTTTGAATTTCAGTTATCCCACAGGTTTCTCCTGACCCTTGTTTCTCAGGATTGAGGTGGCATATCCTACTTCTGTTCTGCCAAGAAATGCCTCCTCACCAAGGTCCCCTGGGTAAAAGACTTCCCAGGACACACAAGTCACTATTTCCTCCATCTGGTCTCTGCCTCAAACACTTCCTAAGGACACAAGGAGTAGTTACTATTAAGAAACTATAGTCAGCTTGATACAGCTGCTCCACCAAGAGAAAAGGCTCTTGTTGGCAATTACATTTTTGTAACTCTCCTTCCCATGCCTAATATTTGACTCTTGTTGATCTCCAGTCACCTCTACTGTTATATTCCAGAGAATTTTGCTTTAAATGAGCACTGAACTTATTGATCTCTAGTTTTCTAGAATTTGCTTTGGCCATTAAAAAAAAAATTGGCTGTGATTTGCTCACCCCAAGTATCTGGACACATCTTTCATGGTCTGTAATTTCTCAGAGATACCATCTATGCTTCTAAGGGCACACCTCCCAGCTCTTTCAAAACCACGGACATAATTTGTGAGTACTGACAACTGGGATGCCTTTAAAGCATCTTGGATGGTATATTTTTCTCTCTTTCCTACCATCCTTTTCTTTTCTGGCTCCCTTCTGCCTTCCCTTGATGGAGATGCCAGATGAGTCACTTAATGTCTCTGCATCTTTCCCTATCTGTAAAGATGGGAGGGTGGGTCTATGTGATCTCAGCACTTCCTTCTAGCTCCAAAATTATATGGTTTTGAGATTCTTTAATGGAAGCAAAATAGGAGTTCAGGTTGCTCTGCCTTTTCTCTGGTGCTGTTATCATGTCAAAGCATCT
The DNA here is from genome assembly GCF_011100685.1 of Canis lupus familiaris. Taxonomy (NCBI): domain Eukaryota; kingdom Metazoa; phylum Chordata; class Mammalia; order Carnivora; family Canidae; genus Canis; species Canis lupus. Next base: position 13,965,526 of record NC_049258.1, read on the forward strand.
CCCAGCAGTGGCCTATCCTTTCTTATTCCTCTCTACAGTACTCTAACAATCAAATAAAAAATAAATCTTTAATTTCATTACCATTTGTTTTACGAGGCCCCTGAGTTCCCTTTGAGCTTTGCTTCTCTGACCATCTCAGACCTCTTTGCTACCTTCTTTGTTAACCACAGTGCCATGGATCCATCCTCTTTCTCCCTCTGCTTACTGCTGCAAGAATGCTTCACCCTAAACCCAGATTTCAAGAATTAGAACATTAGTGTAAAGCTCCCTAAACTCTCACATTGGAAATCTCTTTTATCTGTTATCCAGGTGGTCCTCTCCTTAGATAATGAGAACTTGGGTTATGAAATTGTAAAAAGCTTTTGGCAGTGGAATTTTACAGACACGCACACACACTTTGTGATTTTTTTCCCCTTACAGCAATTGAATATCAAAATTTGTAACTATACTATTATAAACTTTACTTTTATAGAAATGTTCCTTTAAAAAGATAAAAGAGAATCTCTTTGATTCAATAATAATATCAAAACCTTTCAAGGAAAGGCAAGGACTGTGGAATACAGGAATATAGGCAAGTCACTCTCAGTATTTCCAGGGCAGTCTCTGCCCCCTTCCCCACTTAATTGCTCTGGCCTGGAATCTATTGAAGACATACCTATAAAACTGATGAAGTCAGTTTTCAAACAGCTGTGGGCCTTGCCTTCTGAGAGTTTATAGAGTCCTTTGTGGGCCAAGGTAGAGAAAATAATGTTTGGGTCTATATTAAATAGTATGAAAAATGGTATGGAATTTACCACCAAATCATGGGAAACTCTTAAATAGATTTCTTAGCACACTGGCCTATAATAGGCAGGTGAGCATGAAAATATTCTTTAAAACAAAGTCTGTTTTGATTTTTTAAGCCCAGGAATGATGTGTATCAGATATCAGAAGGGAGCATTGATCCTTGTAGTCTGACATTTGACAAATTGCAAGTTGCATCCTTGTTCATACCCTTTAATTCAGAGACTAGAAGTGTTGTTTACAGTTTCGTCTTTGTAGGTGAATCCGTGTTGATGTTTGTTATTGGGCACAGTAAGGTTGCCCACATGTATACCTGTGGATCCATAGGTAAAAACATGGTTTATCATTTTCTATTTTACATTCCATATTTCATTTTATGTAACTTAAGCTAGGTTTTCATATTGATCTATTCAACCTCTGTTTCTACGTACACTTTTTTTCCTAAATTACATTAGCTTAGCTTGTAAGCATTAGCTTACACAAAAAGGGCATTATCAGCGAAAACTCGTTTTTACTTTCTAAGTTTAAAAATAGCAACCTATGAGAAACTCACTAAAAAATACCTTAACCATTAATTGGGCAAAACAGTAACATTCAAGGTAACATATACTGTATTGTCCATTTATGTCCCAACTGAAATGAAACTTTACTTTGATTGGGACTGTCACAGATAATTTCTGCACGTAAAATATATCTAGGGACAGCTTTCAAATGGAGTTGTCACTTTTTGTTTAGCAGGCAGGAGACTCTCCATTGTTGTCAAACCCTCTTTACAAAAGCATCACTAACCCAGTGATACACAGTTGTAGGGAAAAGGGAATCGTCACTCAGCTTACTTGGAACAAACAAGAGCACGGTTGGTCTCTGTCAGCGTGCAGTGTGTCTGAGGGCTCTTTTGTTTAGCTGGGCTTCCCTCTAGCCAGCAATGCTTTTAAAGTCTTGGAATTAGATTTCTTTCTCCTGTGCTGGTTTTTGAAAGGTGTAAATAGATTAATGCATATTGTTATTCTCTGAAAGTAACATAGGATATGTAAACTGTATAATTTGAGTTGTCTGCTCAACTCATGAAGTCATGGAAAGGTAAGAAGAAAAACTCACCCTTCTCTAGATTTGCACACACACACACACACACACGCTTTCTCTTTAGTGCCTTTCAAAGTTGTCCTCATTTTCTTAAGATTAGAGCCAAGATGTTCACTTTATAAAGAATCAGCAAAATAGTATAGGTTAGATTTTGTCCACTGCTAAGCTGTTAAGTTTTGATTTTGGAGTACATACAGGCCACCATATTGAGTTTTATAATGAATATTTTGTGTCAGATGTAGTATGTGATGATATATAATATATGATATAATCTGTACCATAAAAGGGAGGCTAGGGACACCTGGGTGGCTCAGTGGTTGAGTGTCTACCTTCGGCTCAGGGCGTGATCCTGGGATCCTGGGATGGAGTCCTGCATCGAGCTCCCTGCAGGGAGCCTGCTTCTCCCTCTGCCTATGTTTCTGCCTCTCTCTCTCTGTCTCTCATGAATAAATAAATAAATAAAATATTTTTATAAAGGGGAGAGGATAAATAAATTATGTTGATTTCTACACATTTGTCTCTTTCGAGACCTCACCTAATACATTGTCAAGGAATAATAATTCTCAATCCTTAAAACTTACTCGATGCTTAAAATTCCCAGAAGCAAAAGCCAAGTGGAGTAAAACAAGATGCTAAAAAGTGGTCCCACAGTTCTCAGGTTCTTGGAGCACTATTTGAAACCTTGGTTAGTTCTCAAACATATAGTATAGCCAAATAAATGGAAGGAAGAATGAGCTCTAGATGCCCCTTCCAGTCCTGGGATTCTGTGATCCTCAGGAGGGAGAAAGTGAGAGTATGAGAAGTTGAATAGAGGGAAAAGAAAGGGACAGGAACAAAGAAAGAAATGGACAAATCCTTGGATTTGAGGGAATGGCAACTGATGACCAAAAACTCTGAAAAAGAATGACCAAAAATGAGAGCTGAAATACCCATTGGAGCCAGAAGTTTGGCATTTTCACAAATGCAAGTAACTCCTTGAGACACTCATAAAATAAAGAGAGTTCTGGGCTACGAAGTCTCCTATGTTAGTTTTCCCACCATAGACCCCCCCCCCCCCATCTCCCACTATAATCAGCTCCCATGGTAATTTTCAACTGCCAAACCTCTAAAACCTCTCCCTTCTCATTAATAAAAAGAGGACTGCTTTCATAAATTTAGCATATTACCCACTGCATTATTCTGCCTTTCAAATCACAGGTTAATTTTTCATGAATCACTTATGAAAAATACAAACAAACTTAAAGTTCTATTTATGAGTCAGACGACCAACAAAGTAATGAGATTCTGTGTTATGGCAACTGTCACATCTTGTCTCAGCCCCGTTGTGTCTAAATGTTAGCTCTCTTATTAAGCTCCATTAGAGGATTTTACAATACCAAATTGTTTATATGCTCCTAGTTTTCTGCCGCCCGACAGTAGGGCATGTTTCACTCATTACTGTTGATGGTATCTTACGTGGTTAGTAGGACTGGACTGGAATAACATGCAGCGGGAGGCAGCATGCACTTGCTGAAATGCTTCTTTCCTAGACATTTCCCAACATGCCATTTTGAGTATACGGGTTGAAATTTGCCATTCGATCTGGCACCTTATGAGTGGGGAACTATTTTTCCCTTTGGTAAATTTAAATGACCCCTCCACTACCAAATTTACATTTCTGCAACCCTAATCCACAACCTCTCGTGGTTCCCCAGTGAGATGCTTTCTTTCCCTTTCTCACCACGTTAAATTTAAAGTAACTAGTATTTGTAGCTTTCTTTATGGAGTATAAAAGCACTTTGACACGGTCTTCCTGCATTTTCACCACTACCTTTCTTCCTTGTAAAGAAGATGAGGAAATTAAGTCTGATAGAAGAAAAACCTTTTCCCCAAATACCCCATTAATACGTACCAAATTTCGACACCAGGATACTCAGTTCTGGCTCCAATGCTATATACCTTCCTTGTATATTTTGTTAAAGTTATACTCTTCTAAGTTTTCTATACTATTTTATATTAAATTTAGTAACCAAAAGTTAAAGCAGAAAACAAAAATCAAATCACTAATTATCCCACAATCTAGACTTGACCCTCCTTAACATTTTAGAGGCTTATTTCCAGTCTTGTTTCTGTGTATATCCAGGTATATAAAACATATAATTTGTATTTGTGCCTACTGCTGCCATATGTATATATGTATGTATATATATAATATTGACATGCATATATAAATTTTGGCTTCTTGCCTTTTTATCATTGTATTTTGCTCTTCTCCTGTGCCACTGAATCTTTCCAAAACCATCCCTTTTAATGGTTATACATCATTGCATAATGGTACCTTAATTTATATAACCTTTTCCTTTATGGTAGGCAAGACATTTCAAAGTTCCCAGTGTTATAAATTACTTTTTGATAAACACCTTTGTACATATATCCTCCTACACAGCTTGGATTATTTCCTTAGGACTCCTAGAAGGGAAATGCATCAAGGGCTTACAACATAGTGGCAACGATTGTCCAGGGAAATTGAAGCAATGCTTCCACCTGCAATATAGGAGACAGTTCATTTCACCCCATACCTGACAACATTGAATAGTATCTCTTTTTCCCCCCGTAAATCTTTGCTAATTGGGTGAAAAACAGTACCTTATCATTTCACTTTGAACTTCTTAGCTTCCTAGTGAGGTAAAGCATTTTTATGGAAGCTGAGGTCTGTTCCAAATTACCATTAGAAATTTTCATCCTGCCTCAGCCTTGTTCCATTACCAGGAGGAACAGTTACTGGAATCAACCTCTGTTTCTTCCCTCAAAAAAATCTATTTGGATTTATCAAGACGGATTTGGATGCAGGTTTTATACCCCTCTTGACAAAAATGAATGATTACACACCTGGGTCTTTTAAGCAGAGAACTAAGCTACATCTGTTTGGATCTTGTTTTAATTGACTCACCCTTACCCCTAATAGAATAGCATCCCTTTGAATAGGCAGTATTAGAAAAATAAGACCCTCCCAGTAGCTAGTGAAAGAAATGTCACATCAGGGTCTGGACATTGCTATGACAACCCAGGCTCCATCTATCACCACTCCCATCAGCATGTGTTGCAAAGGAAACCCCTTTGCAATGTTTAATCTGAGAATTTTAATATTAAATGTATATTTGACATTGAAAGCTCACACCTTATTTGCTATTGTCAGGCTTAGTTGATAGACAGCTAGGTCGGTCTCTTTTTATAGTCCATTTCTGAGATGAAACTATAAATTTTGAAGCTAGGCTTCATCATTGCAGAGAGAAAAGCTTTTGCAGCCTATTGTTGAAATATAACATTTTATAGGATTTATGAGGTCCAGATTCAGGAAGATCATTTGCCAAGCACTTAAGGCTGGTTTTGCTGCCCTTTGCTTTTCTTCCCCCCTGCAAACAGATATGGGGGGGAAAATCCATTAGAAAAGAAAAATTATGAAGAAGAACTTACTTGATTCAATACAAATGTCAGCCTAAGAAAGAAAAGGTCCTGAGCATTTACTGTGAGGAGCCTCGACCATACAGGGCTGCTCCTTGGTGATAGGAATACTGTTTGCTTCTGCAAATGAAGTGGCATCATATTTGTTTTGATATTTAATGAATGCCTCTGATTCTGAGCAGCCTTTTGAATTTATGCACAGAATACAAATCCTTTCCAACATGCTTCCAGGATTCTTTTTGAAATTCCACGATATGACGAGCTCTGCGATTTGGTCATATTCCATTTAGCTTGTTTTATTGCTGTTAATTTTACACACGAAAATAGATTCTCTGAAACTTGTGATCACAGTAGCTGTCAAGTGGTCGAAAATGAAGAAAACCACCAGACAGTGTCAGATTTATTAAGCGCTGTAGAAGTACAAAATTAATTCAGTTCTTTGTCTTTGAAAGGTTCAGTGTCCACAAGCTGGATTTATCCTAACGGACAAGCAATGGAAGGAACAATAGTCAATTAGCTATCTCCTTAGCCAGACCACACATTATTGGAACGCATGTAGGGTGAGCCACCGGAGCACCTAGGCAGACCTCCAATTTGTTCATTTTGACTGCAAATGACTTAATTTAACATTTTTCTAACAAATGCATTAAGTAGAATGGTGACGTTTGCTTTTTAGTTTTTTTTCCTTAGAAGAATTGCTAGCAAAAAACCATGTTAAGTAGGCTTCTCACTCCATTTGTTTCCAATCACTACCCTTAATGCATGAATTTCTGAGTCGCCTGTGACTTTTCCAAGTACCAAACCCCAGCAGTGAATGTGGAATGGAGAGTTCTGATGCTACATCTTTTGAACTTCTTTGAAAATGTTTTATATGCATGGCATAATTATTCCAGCACTGGACCATCTGCCTGTAGTCCTTTTTTTTTTTCCCCTTTAGCATGAGTGAATTTTGTATTATCCTTCTATTAGAGTTACAGTATGCAAAAGACTTTGAAAGTAAAGTTTTGGTTTTAGGTCCCACATGAGCCATTTTTATCTCCCTGTAAAACTAAGGAATCATTTATCAAATTTATTAGCTGTGAAGTTCATCTCCTAATCGTGCCATTTGTCTCATGTTATTTTGTGGTTACGGCATTAGCATTCTTTCCCTCCAAAATATTAACCTTTTGCCATGTGTGTTCTGGTGGCGTCATGAAAACATCTGTTGCTTGTCCAGGGCCACAGTGTTTTCCCATTTCTTTTTATTTGTGGGTGGATTCCAAGTTGGTGCCGTGTGAAGGTGCACTTCAAACAAAATTCAGTAACTATGTCTGGCCTTCGTTGGTCAAATTGCAGGGTGTCAAGCCTCAACGTGAAGAAGTCCTGATGGAGGACTTAGTTCTGAACTCTGCTAATGTTCCCTTTTGCACGTTAGCTGCATGTCCCCCCTTTTAAACAACAGGACTGTGCTTCAGGTTATTACGTGATTAGTTATCTAAACTATTTTATGAGTGGATCAATGCACACTGGCACTGAGTCTGGCTTGTATATTTTTACAGCCACTCTGAATATTCTCTTTGGTACAGAGTGGGGGATGTGTATGGCAACATTGCTCCTGAATTTTTTATAGGTTCACTCCCTTTGCCATTCTAGCTGCCGTCTCCCACAAAATTTGAGTCATACCTCAACTGTATGAATCCTCTTTTAATGTTCAGCTGCCCTGAAGTGTGCAGTTGTGGAATATATCTAAACATCTCAAGTGAAAATATTGGAGGCATTGGTTTTAACAAAAGCAATAAAATGGCTACAGCTGAAAAGCATTCCAGAAGTAAACAGACATCTTCCTTGTTGTCAGACTCTTGCTCAGTAAAACCACTTTAAAAGCATATGATGTTAGCCTCTCATTCTTGTTCTTGTGTCTAGGGAGGTCAGAAGGAAGGAATTCAATTTTTATGGTCCCTAAGATTTCAGTATAGAGCGCGCCAGTGTGGGAAAAAATATCCACCTTATCTGCCTGAATTACCATTGTTGAACTATGAGTGTGTTTGCAAGGTGAGTGTTCATAAAATAGATGGAAAGGGAAAGGCTTTCTAGTTTCTCTGAGGGAAGTTTCATAATTTTCTTCTGGAACCTTGGCACAGAGGCCAGCACTCTGTATCCAGTACACACTCAACAATTCCTTTTTGGCCATCAGTGACCAGTCTTCAGTACCATTAATATCCCAACTCAAGGCTAGATTGGAGGGGTTTTGTTTGAGAAGCCCCACTCCACCTCACCTAGTCACCTACCAGATCTCCAAGGCTCACAGGTTCTGCAGTTTCCCCTCCTGGCATCGAAACCCATCCACAAAGCATTAACTCACAGAGATAGACATCCATACCACCCATGTTTTAAGGAAGATCAAAGCCTTGAGTTGAACTAGGGTAGAAGTTCTGACATCAGCCCAAAGGCAATGGATAAGCACTAAAATCTTCCCAGTTACCCTGAGGAAACCTACCTCCCTGTCCATCTTCCCTAAGTCCCTAAACCTGTTTGCTAGATCCAACCAGTTTCTCCTGAAAATATGAACTGGCAGTCTTCAAAATGTGGGTGTTGGATTCTAAATTAACCTGGAACATCTGGTTGAGGGCTAAGTTTTCTGCTAGACCGACTTCCTGGGCAGTGACCGTATCCCATTCATAACATCATAGTCCATTCTCTTTTCCCCGGAGCTGGACTTGACTTAACAACAAGAAGAATGCTTTTGATTTTACCGGATATAGGATATAATATTTCCACTTGGCAGTTCTCCCTTTAGCCCTGCTCAAGATTTCAGCTACTTCGGCAGAGTGCTAGCAAGTGATATGCTTATTAGAAAACTTTATTAATCAGAGTAGAGTGCTATTTGGCAATTAGGTTTTAATGAGAATGAGGAACTAAATTTAATTCAAAGTTAAAGGTCAGCAAATGCTAGCCTACCTTCTTTAAAGTGTCTGAGCTTAGACATTCTCTGCTTCCGGATAGTTTCACCTGGAAGTATGAATGCTATATTTAGTATGAAATAACATGGAGAAGTTTCCAATAACCCTGTTTCAGCACACATATATTCCACGAGCATTAATAAGCCAAGTGCACTGCTGCTTGGCTAGACAATTCTTATGGGAGTGGATGGCACCAGGACATTATAGCAATTGCTGACTGAAAACAGGAGACCATGAAAATAGGATGCAATGGACAGAACTTCAAAAACTTGTGATTTCTTTAAATAGTGAGCTATCTGTGCAATGCCTAGAAATGGCAGAGTAGTTTGCACCAAACCTTGAGGGATGTACTTGTATTCAGCTTATGAGCCTGGGAAGGAGAAATGCAAAAAGGAACACCTTCTCCAGGCAGCCACTGAGGTGCTGCTGAGTGGTCACAGCCCTACCATGTCTCCTGTACACACTCCACCCCCACCCCTGAGGCATATACCCTCCCCCACCCGGATAATAGTGCCATTGTTTCTCCCTTTTCCTTCCCACTTCTCTGGCAGGCTTTGTCAAATCACTTTCTTGTTTTCAACTCCCACAAAAATTTGTTCATTGACTACATCCCAGGTGACAGCAATGTACCATGTCTACAGGAGGCACAAGGATGATAGCTTAGCCACTAGTGGTTGGGGATTAAACAAAGATTTAAACTAAATAAAACATAGGAATCATCATAATGCCATGTAGAGGAAGGTAAGGGCCATAATATAAGGTACAAAGGACTGTGGGGACTCCAAGGGAGGAAAGACTGCTTTCTGCCAGGAGAAGTTCATGGACTAGCCTACATGTGGAACAGAATGCTTCTGAACTTATCTGTTTCTCTCCACCTCCATGACCACCACCTAGTCTCCCATCATTTCTCACTTGCACTTCTGCAACAATCTCTATTCTGTCTTCCATGGAAAAGCCAGAGTTGTCTGCTTAAATACTTAAATTAGATGATCTTCCTTTTTGGTTAAAAATCTTCTGCCATCATCCTGTTTCACCCAAAGTCAAATCCAAAGATCTGACTGAATCCTGCAAAGCAGGTACGATTTCAGCCTTGTCTATCTTTGACCTTGTCACTGACGACTTTATCCCTTGAGCATTTAGCTCCAGCCATACGCACTTCCTTTTCTGTTCCTTTAACTCATCAAAATCATTCCCTTTTTCAGAGTTTGGGCTTTAGCTATTTTCTCTTTCTAGAATGCTCTTCACTGAGATGCTTCTGGATAGTGTCTACTTATAATGCAGACCTTTGTGTCAAAGAGAGAGGCCTTTCTTGACAACTCAATCAAAAGTAGCCACCTGTGGCCATTTTGTCACCATATTGTATCTTAAGAATCTGGGTGGCACTTACCACTGTTTCATATCTTTTCCCATGGTTTTTTTTGTTTTGTTTTGTTTTTTGGTTTTTTTTTCTTTTGTTTTTTGTTTTTTTTTTTTTTTTTACTGTTTCACCTACTAAATGTAAGGCCATGAGGTTATGTGTGCATCTTGTACTCTTCCCCCTACCACCTGCTATATTCCCAGGGTCTAGAAGCACTGTTAGTGAATAGGAGGTGCTCAGCAAATATTTGCTGAGTGAATGTAAGAATCTTGAAGGATTTCCCAGGTAGAGATTCATTCCTTTAGTTACTGTGCCATGCACTGACACAGGAAAAACACCTGTGAACAGGTCACTCTTACACTTTATATTCTTCTAGAGGTAGGCAGACAGAGATAAAGGAACAAATAAATAATGAAGATCCATTCAGAGAGTGATCAGCACTACAAATGAAAAAAACAACTGACTGGGTAGGGTGTGACTTGAAGGGTCTCCAGATTAGGTAGCCAGAGAAGGCTCCCCTGGCAAGGGAGAGTGTCTCCTGAAATACTTGAGGCAGAGTGTTTCCGGCAGAAGCAACACCAATTACTCCTAGAGTTGTGACAAGCTTGGGCTGTCCAAGGGATGAGGGAAGTAAGAAGGAAGCTACTGAGCACAAAAGAGAATAAGCAGTGACAGCCGAGGCACAGAGGGAGGCAGGGTCCAGTTCAGTGAAGAGCGACCGCATGGACCGTGGGGAATGGTTTGAGACTGAATCTGCACATAATGACAAGGCAATGGATGTTTTTCAAGTCTGATATCATCTTAATTATATTGTTTTAAGAGGAAAGAGAGATAATTGCAGGTAGAAAAAGTACTGTAGACAAAGGCAGGGAGGAGGGGGTATGGGTGAAAGCTGAGGGTGAGTTTAGGGAAGAATAAAAGTTTCCCTAAAGACCAGGCTGCAAGTGGGACCAGAGGAGAGGAAAGCTGGCGTGGAGATATAGGCAATGGGAAAAGAGCAGAGAGGTTCTGAAAGCAAGAGAATGACGTGAGGAGAGCTGTGCCTTGGGAGGGCTGACCTGGCAGCTGATTAGAACAGAGTCCCTGCCGAGAGACCAGTTGCCAAGCTGGTATCATGTTCCAAACAATGAGTATATGAACTAGGCTTATAAGAAGGAATGTAAGGGGTGGAGGACATATTACTAGAGACAACTGATTACAACCAAGTGAATGTTGAGAGAAAAGAAGCTACCAATAATATAAGAAATATTGATACTAATAGAGGCTTATCTACTGAGTCCTTCTCACCTGCCAGGCATCATTCTGATTACTTTGAATGTAATTCCTCTAAGGTCCTACTATCTTTATTCCCATTTCACAGATAGAGAAGTTATGTAACTTCCATCAAGGTAGCCTGTCCTCTGAATTGCTAATCACTGTTTCAAGCCTTGATGCATATGAAGAAGGAACTTAAAAGCCAGGATGACAGAAGGGAAAGTGGATTTGAGAGGGGGAGTGAAGAGACTGTTTCTGGAGAAGTGGAGTGTAAGATGTTGGTACATTTTAGGTGCAACTGTGAAGCAAGGACTGAGCATGGTCTTTCCAAGTATACTGAGCATGCTCCAAGTATCACAGCTAGAGATGCATATCTTCCCGTAGGAAGGCTGTACTGAGGGCTTGTCCCAACTGAGGCACTCCAGTGACCATCTGTGGAATGGATAGATTGGTAAATGAGTGAACATGAGAAGGAATACCGCAATCAAAGCCCAACGAATAAATAGTATCAGGGCAAAAATATGAGTAAGAAGCAGTTAGAGAATCTTTGAGAAGGTTGGTGTTTAGAGAGACATTGAAGGAAACAGTGAGATTGAAGAAACAAGAAGGAAACCAAGAGAGACTTGCTGCCTGACATCCAGTCCTGCTGAGAGGTTAGGGTTTTGTGGAGCTTCCAGAGAGCAGTTTTGGCAGTGGCGAAAGTGCACACCAGGTTGTCATCAACCCAAAGAGGAGGATGGAGTTGACAAAAGGGGACAACAGACCATTCTTTTCCAAAGTTTAATGAAAAGAGAGAAAGAGAGAGAGAGAGAAAGCAACAGCTTGAAAGGGTAATAGGGACTACCAGACAGTAACTATTGCAAACGTTTTCATTGCTACTGAGAGAAGAGAATGAGGAATAGAGTCTTCTGGGCATCTGTAGGAGTGTGTCTATACCTGTGCTGACACGAGCAATGGGGGCCCAATCTGTGTAACAGCAGGATTACATCAAGCTTCAGGCACCACTTACTTCAGAGCCATACCCTGGGAGAGTTTCTCCCAGGGTGGATACAGGGGATAACAGCCAGCTGCATTAGTTTGGCGATATCCTCATTTAGATGAGGGTAGAAAGTCCTGATGTCACCATGCTGCTGATTTTATAGAGTAGCAAGGCTTATTTCCCCACTGACAAGAATTTGTGGCACTCAGCAGCTGTTTAAAAAAAAAAAAAAAAAAAAAAAAGAGGTTCCCTCCACCCCCTTCTTCAGACTTCTCTGGACTTACATCTGTCTTCCCAGCTGTGAGCTGCTGAATTCCAGGGTGCAAAACCAAGGGACATAAGTGGGAGGGGCATACAAATAATGATTACATGCTGCTTAAATATAAATCTTGGTTTATTGTGTGTTCATGGGCACATGCCTTCAAATTCAAGTGTGCACGCCGCTCTCTCTCTCCCTCTCTCTCTCTCTGTCTCTTTCCATATCTGTCTGTAAACCGTGATGGTATTAAGCATATGTTTTAATAAATATTTTGTTTGCTCTATTCCCATTAATATTCATAGGGAATGGAGCACTTTGGGTTTTGTGATTTCTAATAAACATTGATGGTGTTACTAGTTTGTACTAAGCATTCAGTATGCTCCATCAAAATGGCAGCTCTAATTAGGTTCCTTGAATTAGCTAATGGATTTTGAGAAAGATGGCTTAGAAAGCTCTTACAGCTGTCCAAGATATTCCTGCCATGGCAGAAAGACAAAAGGCCCCTGGAAGCTACAGACTTCGGAGCTTTAGAAATGCAGCTGACAGTTAAAAAGATAAATTACATTCATATTTTTCCAGTGAAAGTCCTAATACTGAATTAATGTTATTCCTGTAGTGAGCATCCATTAAGAAGCTCATTTTATTATAAGGATGCATTTTGACCATTAGCTCTTTTCTTTGGCCCCTCCCCCTCCCCGCTCTCCTTTTTCTCCCCCCAATTCCCCAGATATTTTGGATATAGTATTAAAAAGCTTCTTTGAAGAAGAGGAAATAATTCCTCTTCTTTTTGTAGTTTATAAATTTAGAAGCTCTCTTAGATATATAGCAGCATTCAGGTAAAAAAATGTCAAGGTAAGTAATAAATAAAGAAATAATAGAGTGATTCAATTTAAGCCTTCTGGCTTATATTTTATGTAGAACTTGGGAGGGGGAAAAAGGCTTCTAGATAGTCGGCTTGTTTACACTTGGATAAAAGATGATTTTGTTGTTGAGTAGGAACTATCTCAAAGAAAATGTGATACCTCCTTCTTTCATCTTAATGGGGAATGTACAGAATAATGCAATGCCATTCAACATGTTCTTCAGTTTTCCTTCCATTTGTTCCTTTAACAAATGATGAATTGATGACATCTGAATGACTATACTTGATACATCTACAAATAGGGAGAAAAAAATAGCTGTTAGGGGAATGAATAGTAATAAAGTTCAGGACAAATAGCATAATGCAGGAAAAATAAACAGTCACCCACAAGCTTCTTTTAGCCCTATATGTGAACACTCATTAACTCTCTAACTGTGCCCACATCCCATTTTGCTTTCAGTTTATCCACTTAGAAAACCAATACCTGTTACTTTTTAATCTGAAAAGTTACATTTCCTTCAGAACACAGTAAATCCTTTAGGGGAATGTTTCCTGGGTCGTTAACTCTCAACCATCCAAATTCTGTTTTCCCCATTTGAGTCTTCATAGCACTTCTGTTTTTCTAAGTCCTGCCTGCCTTTTGGCCTTTTTTCTGCTCATTAGTACCTTAACCAGATGAGGGGCCGGGCATGGAAAAGAATGTGCAACTTAAGTCAATTAATTGGGGGATTGTTTACAGCTCTGGGAAAACACTCACTGGGAAAGAAACTAAAGTTGTTGGTTTAAATGAGAGTTTTCAAAGTCATCCGTAGTGCCTATTTTTCATGTCCTTCCGAACCTCCTATTTCTGCAGATAATTGAGAGCTGACAAAAATTCGGTTGCTAGTAAAGCTTTTGGAACTAGGGAAGAAATAAGAAGGGAGAGGGTTGATGCAACGTATAGGTTACAGATTAGACAGCTGCTTTGCCTCAGTATGGTATAAATAAAACAGAAAAGCATTGTTATATGAAGTGCCGGGGGAAAAAAAAAGATACTCAATTATTCCCCACACGTGACTTTGCCATGATGGATAAAAGGCATAATTGACATCATGTTTATTGAAAAAACTAGCAACTGTCACTCTTTCGAGAGGCTACTGAAAGCTGGGGGAAGGCATGTTTTTTATTCATTTTCACTGTGGGTTATTTATAGAGTTCAATTGTCAGCAGCATAGTGCCTAATTTCCCCTCTTCTTTGATAGTCGACGACTCATTCACTTTTCAGATCAAGAAGACAGCTACAAATTGCTCCATGGCAGATACTCAGGCACTACCATTACCTCGCCTGAATGGAGGAATGGCTATTTATTAATTAAGATTCTGTGACTACTTTCCCTTAAAGTGCCAGTGAAAATAAAAGTCTTTGTCAACCCATAATGGGTTGGTTTCATTGGCTTTGTTTTGTTTTTTTGACTTTTTGCCCCCTGATTTGGCAGCCAGTGCCCTGTTCCTAATGGGAAATTTATCACTATATTAACAATGCGTCATGCTTCATCACCAGTTAATGTTCCTGGTTAAACAAGAGCTCTGGTTTTGGAATGTTCAGTTTTCAAGTTGAAGGAAAGTCTCAGTGTCCCATTGCCTTGAGCTAAAGTGGTCCTCCAGGCACAGTACCCAACAACTGGAGAAATAGAAATAGAAGATGACTTTTGCCAACGATTTGGCCAACCATGTAACTTGAACTCTATACATACCCCAAAAGTGATTGAATTTAAGTACAAGAAATACCCACAGAGCTCAACTGGTTCCTTTCGTAGTTATGACGTGTGAGGTCAGAGAAAGTAAGGTTCTCCCAGGGTCCTCCTGATAGAAAGAGTAATTCTGATGATGATGCCCTACCCTATTTGAAATCCTCCAGTGATTCCCCATCATCATCCCTTCTGGAAAGATTGGCATATGGAGCTATTCCAGTCCTACCAGCAACGTTTCCTAGAATTTCTCCACCTACTTCCACACTTCTACTGTACCTGACCATGTGCCCTTTCATGTTACCATCCCTTGACACCTGGTATGCCTTCCACAGGCATGTCCAGTCATCCTTTCCTTATCCTTGCTCTCCTTTTCTCCTTGAGGCCTTTCCTGGCCTCCCTAAGCAGAGCTAATCACCATTCCTCTGAGCTACTGCAGAACTTCATTATCCTTCATGATACTTCCTCAGAATAATTGC
Organism: Canis lupus familiaris; assembly: GCF_011100685.1. Classification (NCBI taxonomy): domain Eukaryota; kingdom Metazoa; phylum Chordata; class Mammalia; order Carnivora; family Canidae; genus Canis; species Canis lupus. Next base: position 13,980,689 of record NC_049258.1, read on the forward strand.
CACATTGCACTGCAATTATTTACTTATATCTCCATCTCCCCCCACAAGACTATGAAATCCCTGAGGGTCGGGTCTGGGTCTTAATCACCATTACATCATCAGGGCCAGGGACACAGCAATATTTAAGAATAAATAAATGCAAGCTTAAATAAATGTATTACATCTGAAAACATTCAGGGGGTTATCGGAAAACTTTTATAAAGGTAGTTGATGATCTAAGTTTGATACCAACTTACTACTTTCAATTCCATTCTGAAAAGAAAGTCACTATGTTCCTAAAAAGGATTTATAAGAATCTAAACATCTTTTAAAAACAACTAAAACTGTCCGTAGGAGATGATAATGTAAGTTGTCTCTATCCCATAAATCCCTCATGTCAGGAGGTCAGCATGAGGTTACAGGGTCACCAGAGCTCATTTTACATCCAGGTAAATGAGAGCTGTGGGATATTCTTGGATCTGACACCCTTTGGGACCTAAGTATATGGTAACTTTTCATGTGGCTCTTTGAAGCTGAGAATCTGTTTGGATTGGGTAATTATTTTAACCCTATTTAAAATTGCAGAAGAGCTCAGCCTTCGCAAATATAGGTGTAAAAGGAACGAAAGGAATTAAGGTAATATTAAAACATGTTCTTAATAAGTTCCTGGACTTAATTGCTTTTATGCTAATCATATCAGAATACTGCATATCAAATTTTATGTTTATGAGCTCGTATGATTTAGCAGCATATATGTGATAATGAAGACCTGTCCCACAGTCACATCCCTATGTGACCCATGTGTTCATGGTGGCTGTTTGGACAATTTATTATATATCCCTTTACTGGGTACGAAGGGGAAGGACTACCTTACATATACCACATGCATTTAGAAGGTTCTGTCTCCTGATATTTAGTATGAGCTGCTAATCATAATCTTTAGCTTCTTTCAATGTCAAAACTTGGGTCCTTTTAAATACTTTATTTCCCTATGTTACTTTAATTATTTTATCAACATCTTATATTAGAAGAGGAAAAATGTGAGTAAATAATTGCTGTTTTAATCTACTGACATCTGGTTACCACAGCATACAATAGCCTTTCCTGACTGATATTATCCTCTAAATTTAAAAAAAAAAAAAAAAAAAAAAAAAAAAACACCATTCATGCACTAAATCTCTAAAATTCTATAGTTGATTAGGCTTTATTTCCTTATTGTCTGAAAGGAAAGACCTAGGTGTCCAGCTCTCGGGAATCAGTGGCCTTTGATGGCATTCCATGATCCCCTGGGAGAAGACAGACCTTCTATGTTGTTTCCTCTGAGGAGGAACATATTTCAGAGGGGCCTATGGAAGTCCCAAGGTTTTCTGGTCCGCAGCCCACAAAGGCTCATTTTTCCCAGAATTGACCCTGAAAGTTTAATCCACATCTAAATGTCAGATATGTATTCCTAAAACTCAGGCTGTGTTTGACTTAAGCCTAGAATATAATGATTTTATCTTGCAAGTCCTACAATTGTTGGTGAGAATTTCTTTGGGAAAGTGTGTGTTTGTGTGTGTGTGTGTGCGTATCCGCGTGCGTATGTGTACTATCATTAATTTGCTCAACTACTGTATAAGCAATAAAAGCTTATTTCTATTTGTCATTTTTGTTCAACTCAAGAATGTGATTGAGAGTTAAAATAATACAAGTTTTATAGGATTCTTCCATTTACCTTTTTATCAATGTCTTACTAATTTGGGGGAGGACCATAACACTGTTCAAGAAAACTTATAATGTTCGGACACCTGGGTGGCTCAGTGGTTGAGCATCTGCCTTTGGCTCAGGTCATGATCCTGGGGTTCTGGGATTCAGTCCCACATCAGGCTCCCTGCAGGGAGCCGCCTTCTCCCTCTGCCTGTGTCTCTGCCTCTCTCTCTGAGGGAGAGAATGAATCTCTCATGAATAAATAAATAAAATCTTAAAAAAGAGAGAGAGAAAACTTAAAATGTTTAATGTGCAATCATGTCTCAAGGTTGGTTTCTGGAGCCATTACAAGAGACCAAAGTTGTATATAGTCAGAATTAACCTTGAAAAACACTTTTGGAGAGTGCTATATTGGATCCTACCTGTAATCTTCCACTATACCCATCCAACACAGTTTTGTTTTGTTTTTTATTACTGCATCAGATAGCTATTCCTTTGGTTGAACACCAGATGAAGTGTTTGGCTTGCATATAAGGGGCCATGTTGTATCAGTAGTGCTTATCTTAAAATGCTGGAATTATCTTGAGCACAAAGTGAAGCAGACATTTAGGAGTTCCTAAATGGAAAAAAAAAAAAAAAAGTTCCTAAGTCAGAGACACTTAGGAACTGACACCAGCTGAGGGAAACCAACTCAGTTCATGTCCAGAATCACATGTTCATTATGTAGAAGGGCCAATGGGAACACGATCACTATTTAAATTGTTGTTTGCCCCCAGGCCTTCATTTTTGTCTAAACTTAAAGGTTTTGTGCATCAGTGAAATACAGTTAAATGGTGCAGTGTCACTATCCCTCAGCCATGTAAGAACAGCTATAACCTACAAGAGTTATAATATAGAAAATGGTTTATTTATCATCTTTAACAGAAGATGTAGTGGATTCACAGTTCCAGACTGGTCCAAATCTATTTTTCTTTGCATCTATGCATGTTTGTTTTGCAAAGATGTAGAGTAGAAATGAGGGGCTACTTTCCTGCCCTCCAGTGTGAACTTTTCAACCACATTTTAAAATCTTTCTTAAGAAACAAAATTACCATATGAAATACTTGATAAATTCCTTCTGTGATCCTGCATATACTTTGTATTGTTAATAAAATTGGCAAAATATTTCAAGACAATGCATACCATATGCTTATACATAACTTTGAGTGTGTCCAGTAGTCACAGTGTCAACCACTTAAGGCTCAGAAACCCTGTACTGCAATGGAAATATATTAGAATACTATTCAAAATATGAATAACTCAAATGGATATTTTATGGCCAATGGCAAAACTGGCTTCTGAAATTTGAACACAGCCAGAAGGTCATTGTACAGTATCAGAATAATGCAATTATCTGTTACAGGCTTATAATGACGAGTTGAAGCTGTGAATAATAACCTGTGTGTTGTTGAATCGTGAATAACAGTGTCACTCCTAAGAAATTTCCACCTTTGCTAGAAATGGAGATAGAGAAGCAGAATGTTCTGATTAGAGAGGGGCCTCACATTGTCTCAAGTGATAAAGAGCAAAGGTAGAGCAATGCCTTTTATCAGAAAAGGAGATGACATTGATCTGGTGAGATTCTCAGTCACAACAATCAATCACAGGGGAGAAAGTTGTCCTTCATGCATCAATGAGATTACTTTCAACAGTAAATGGTAGCTGTGGTTCATGGTGTGAGTGGAAATGCTTACCATTATGCAATCAAAAGTGCCAAGGGAAAGGGGCCTTTATTTCCACTAAGGTTTGATTCATTGGGGTCAAGGTCCAGTCCAGGGTTAAGATTTCCAGGACAAATCTTCAAGCTCTAGGAGTCAGAGGGCCAGTTCCACCAAGCTAGGGATGGAAATACCAAGACGAGGATCTTAAAGGGAACAGATGCTGAAAACAGAAAACATGTTGAGAAAGACAAAAGGTCAGACTCAGGTTGCCATGGTAAAATCAGGAGCCCAGGTAGGCCAAGTCACATTGTCAGATTGTTGCATCTAGGTCAAATGCCACAGGCAGCATGAGGATGGCTAGGGCAAGGACCACGTTCAGGATTACAGGCTGACCTAATACATCATTGTGTGTGGTTTTGTCTTCTTCTTCATGACCTTACTTGCTTATCAACCTCCCTGGACCAGTGTTTCAGCCTCTCCACAGGATCCTGACATAAACAGTCATTTTTTTGAGCTTTCAGAAATGTATACAAATATATACTTTTCAAAGTTATATATTAGCATAAAGCACATTTTTTTCCCAAATTCTTCCACCAGTTTTCTATATGATATCTAATGTCTCTTAAGATGTCTAAGTGTTGATTCTTTGTCTATTAAATAGTATGTCAGAGATAATTAACAAAAGTAGGCCTCAAAATAAAGAGGAGATTTTATTTTTATTTTTTTTAAAGATTTTATTTATTTATTCATGAGAGACACACAGAGAGAGGCAGAAACACAGGCAGAGGGAGAAGCAGGCTCCATGCAGGGAGCCCAGTGTGGGACTCGATCCCGGGTCTCCAGGATCAAGCCCTGGGCTGAAGGCAGCGCTAAACTGCTGAGCCACCCGGGCTGCCCTAAAGAGGAGATTTTAGATGTGAAAATTGTATTTTGTCTTTAATATTATTTACCCTTTCTCTAAACTCATTACTCTTAACAGGAATTTTTAGGCAGTTGTGGTAAGCAGAGGGTAATTTAGAGTAATTATTTACTTAACAAGATGACTTAAATCTGATAGAAATTAAATGTCTGTATGAGGAAAGGCATTTTCTTGTTTTTGGGCGGGAAATTCTTCTGCAAAAATAATTGTAAATGAGGGCAACCGTCATACAGAGCGATGGTAAATTTGGAAAGAAATTAGAAAGAATTCCAAATGTTGTTTATAGGTAGTCAAATATGGATCCCCCAGATTTCACTGGGCTAAACTGCAGAACCTTACTTGTCAATGTACCTTTGAAAAAAATAGGTATCCGTTAAAAGAAATTGGGAGCAGGGAGAAAATAGGGAATTTATCTAATCATAATTTTCACTGAATAGTTACACAGGATAATTTTCAGAACTGTTCAGAACTAAAATATCACTTGAAGAATTCTACAGAATTAAGCCCCATTAAAAGCCACTATTTATTATTAAATCTCTTTTAGTATATATGGGCCTGCTATCTACGTGTATTTTCACTGTAGAATATTTAATTTGTAGAATATTTAATCTGTAGGATATTAGTATAAGTGCTGTTGGACTATAGTTTCCATAAATCTTCAAAATGCTTTTGAATTAATGATCCTGAGTGCATTTATAAGAATCTCTCAACTGTTTCATTTGACAGAAATCTTTATCATCAACAGAAAATAAGTTAACAGTTGTATCTATGACTATCTGTCTCTAAGGGAATATTCTTTTCTAGAACCTAGTTTAGGACTTCAAGTAAAATAATATTGCATATAGATAGTAGGGTTTTATTATATTTATGTCATCAAGAGTGTAAATGCCACAGAATCTCAGGTACTTTGGGGGCTCTGTTCACACTTTGAAAAAATATGTATATATATGCCCTGTTTTCTAAGGCAGAACTATGGTACTAAGAATATGGTACTTGAAAACTGTGATGATTTTTTGGTCCTTAAATGCAAAAAGACAAAACCAGCACCCCTTCCCATGGGAGAAAAGAACAGCATCTTGGCATTCTTAAAGGGTACAGAGGTGTTTCCCTTTGCACCATATCTTTTAGGAGGCTAATCCTTTTTCAGAAAGCTTTTAAAATTCTACCCCTTTGTAAATACAGAAAGATTAACATCGTTATTATAGAATTAAACTTTTGATGGATAAGCATCAAAATAACATTTTTACAGTAACTATAAAAAATTAAAGACTCTATCAAACCCCAAACTCAAAAACACTCCCTAGTCTACTGATTATTGTTCACATGCATTCATCTAATTTAAATAGTTTTTTTCAGTGAGTTTGTAAGGTTTATAAGATCCAGGTGGGTGTTATAGGTTCCATTCTCTAAGGACTGTTTCTTAACCACATCACCCATTCTGGACCCCAGGCTGGTACCTACAAATGAGGGCTGTACTCACTGGAGTCAAACACCTCTTCTTTAAAATGGAGAGCCACATATCTCGAGGCTATCTGAAAATGACACAGCTCTTTGGAATTAGTTATATACAATTGACTCAGAGGGTGCATGTATTTACATGCATGCCCGCTTGAGTATACACACAGATTCATTGCAGATTAATTCACAAGTCCAGCAATGGTTCATTGCTAGGGATCGACTCCTTCTTATGCAGTGAGTGGTGAATTTTACCAGGAGCAGCCCTGGCTGCCTCTCAGTCCTGGTCTTGATCCAGAGTTTCACTTTCATGTGGGATCTCTGTCTTTTGATTCCCTTTTGCACCCCATTCATTTTTATATCACTTTCCCACATAAGCCTGTTAGAGATGTAATATTAATTACCCAGAAATCTCAGTCTGCAATTGTTCCAACATCATGCTTTAATGAATACAGACTTCATTGCATGTATTTCTACTACTTTAGTGACTTCGATTTCTATTTTTATTGCAAAGTTCTGTGCAAATAAAAGAATATCAAAAGGTATGGCTATAAACGTGCTCTGCTAAATTCCCTCTGCCTTGAAATGCCTGTGAACTTCTGCTACAAAATGCCGGCTGCATTTTAATGCCTTTCTTGCAGGCAACATGTTATAGTAGAAATCACACTAGTCCTGAAGTCACACAACTCCCGGTCCACCATCTACCAGTCGTGCTATTTGTTTGAGCTTCAATGCCGGCATCTGCAAAATGTCACTATCTATGTCATCCTCACAAATTTGATTGAGGATTAAAGCAGGCGAAGTATGTAAAGCATAAATACTATGCTTAGGGCATCATAGGAGCTTAATATGTGTTAGTTTCTTTTCTCCAGCCTGCAGCAGTAATGGGAGGAGACCTTGGCAGACACAAATGAACACTCACTTTTAAAATGCACTTCAATTAAGGTCACTGTAAATGAGGAGAATGTGAAGAGTAAGAAGAATAAGGTTAGATTTCAAAGGAGCAGATAATGCCTTACTGTGATGTTTATTGCATATGGAAATGTATTACTATAGGTTTACTGCATATGGGAATATATTACTATGAATGAAAGGACCTGGTTTCTGAACTCCTTTACAACTTTAAACTCTGTCCAGCTCTGAAGTGTAATAAGAAGAGCCTATTTAACTACCTCTGCCTTTAAAGGCATAAGCAGTATCATTTACACAAAGTCACTACTATATAAATCTGTTTGGTTATACTGTTTGATTTAATTATACATAAAATTTCAGCACATTGAAAGCGTAAGAGTGGCACTGATCATCTACATATGAATACAGGTGGACTAGGAACTTTTTTTGTCAGAATGGCCAACCTTTACTTCATCCAGTGAACAAATAATACAGAAAGCTTAGTTTTCAAAGTAGGAATTTAAAGATGGGATTATTGCTACCTTGACTGATTTTATATAGTTCCCAAGGCTATTTGAGTGACATCCTAATCTGATGGAACTTCTGAAGCTTCTCAAGAATCTTTCGGTAGATTGGTAATAGCTTTCTGAAGTTCTGGGTTGAGAAGGATTCTAAGGCCATGTCTAGGCTCATCAGGAAAGAATGCTGTAATTGATTATTTAGGTCTGCTCTGGGCAGAAAGTGGAGGGAGTAACAGCCTGTATCAATGTATTTGGTATATTAGTGTTCCATAAATAATAGCTATTATAATTATTGCTGCTGTTATGACTAAGGTGTTTTTATGTCTCTTCAAATTTCTATATCTTCAACACAAAATGGGATCAATTAACTGCTTCGGTCACGGTAGCTATGCCTATCATTTTTATTGACTTGATGGTAAATGTGTATTATCTTCAGAGAAGAGCTGAAAAATGAAATCGGAATTTGCTCTTCCTGATTTTATTATATTAAACACTTAATATAATTAAGGGGGAAAAGCCTGATACAGTTACTAAGGGCAGAATGAGACTGGAGAGAAAAAAAGAGACAAGGGTGAAATGCAGTCATTATGAAACATTTGCACCATGTCTCATAGTTTCTTTAAAATATTCGCACAAGGGAGAAGATACAGCATGTTTTGCACTTAGATGGTCCATGACTTTCTAGACTTTTTTCTGGTTTTTTTTTCTCTGAGGCCAGATTTCTTTTCTGGGTAAATAGTCATGTTCCTGTCAGCCATAGGGGATTTTCTGAATCCTAAACAGCTGATTTTGTATTCTTACCCAATTCCTTCTATTTGAGAACTAAAATCTGATCAAACCCATATTTTTAAATTTATGTATTTATAGGCATATGGAAGAATAGTTTATAGTCTGAGTATGATTTTTTTTTTCCACCACAAATGTAGGAAAATTATGGGGAGTTTTAAAACAGTGCCTTATCAGGTTTTTTGTTGGTTGTTTTTTTGTTTTGTTTTGTTTTTTTATTACTGATGACTTCATTCTGCTTGAATTCAGTGCTTCAGTTTCTTTGGGTAAACTAATAGATTATGTATGCAATGTTTGCACTGAGTTGATTGAACTCATCTGGTGAGTTTGAGCCTGGCTCACACATTCACGTCATCAGCAGAAGCCTATGCATTGCATACAGGCACCATAGTTAGCTCACAGTCCTCAAGAGGAAGGGAAGCCAGTCCACATAGAGCTGTGCTCCCAGGGTTCAGAAAAGCAAATTGGACCTTCCAATTTTTTTCTTACTGTTATCTTACTGTTATCAAATGCTCAAAAACTTCAAGTTTTTTTTTTATTTGAGAATAATTGACATACAATATTACAGGAGTTTCAGGTGCACAGCATAGTGATTCAACAACTATGTTGTGCTGTGCTCCCCACAAGGGTAGACCCCATCTATCACCATTCAGTGCTGTCACGGTACCATTGACTATATTCCTTGGGCTGTGCCTTCCATCCCCATGACTTACTCATTCCATAACTGGAAGCCTTTATCTCCTTTTTTGCCCATCCCTCCACTCCCTCTCCTCCGGCAACCATCATAATGTTCTTTGCATTTATAGGTCTCATTCTGCTGTTTTGTTTGAAAGACTTTTCTTTAAGAAAAGCATAGTAAAGAAACAACTATCTTGAGAGGTTTTTTTTTTTTTTTAAGGATTTATTTGTTTATTCATGAGAGACACATACGGAGAGAGAGGCAGAGACACAGGCAGGGCAGAAGCAGGCTCCTCACAGGGAGCGTGATGCAGGACTCGATCCTGAATCCTGGGATCACGACCTGAGTCAAAGGCAGGCACCCAACCACTGAGCCATCCAGGCATCCGAATCTTGAGAGTTTTTAAATACATATTGAAGAAAAAGAAAGATATGTGATCCCTAAGGGTTTATCTTTTCTTAATAAAAGGCATCGGCTACTGAGTGTCTGTAGAATGCATAGGGAGCCCAGAACCCTGTGCTAACTTTGTAAAGCTGTTGTAAGACATCAACAATTAACTTATAATCTAGTTTGGGAAGAATGTTTTTCCTCCAAAAGATGTTCAGTCATTTTCTTTTTAGTTAAAAGTCTAGTTTCAAAACTTTTTCACAAAAGACTAGATGACTTCTTTCTGTTGCTTTCAGATATCTCCTTTAACGTGAAATCTCATTTAAATTTTAAACTCAGTTGTCATTCTTGGGGATCTTCTGGCATGCACAGCTCTTTACAGTGGGTCCCTTTATTCCTCTTCTCAGCTTCACCTGTCCCTCTTTGCTGCCCCTTCCCATATACCCTGTATACTAGAGCAGTGATTCTCATCTACCCATCAAACACAAGTGTCCTTATGATTAACAAGTTGCTAAAAATTGAGTTCGAGTACCAATATTTGCAAGTGATATACTTCTGTCATTTATTAGATTAATTTCAAAATATCCCTGAAGTCCCAGCACTCATTTTTATCCTAACTAGCTCCCTAAATGAGAAAGGGAAGGGAGCATATATTTCCTGAGATGTGGGTGAGCCAGGACAAAAGAAATTGAGGATCATTGCTTGCCCAAATTGATTTGTTTGCATTCCCCCAAAGCAAGATGCTTTCTCATTTCTGTCCTTCATATTTCCCTTCTCTCTTCCTGAAATTTCCTCATCTCACTTGTCCAGCTGTTGAGCACCTATATATCCTTCAAGACTCTAAGGTGTCACCTTCTCTGTGGAGCTTTCCCTGCTCTTCTTCCATGGCCCTGCTCTCCCCTGTCAGTTTAAGCAGTCTCTCTCTCTCCTACCATCCCTTTTTAGACTGCTGTTGTAGCAAGCACATGGGTTGTAGTCTTCTGTATCCTCTTCAGTTCTCTCCCTCCCAGACCATGTGCTATTTGTGGACAAGGATTATAAACTGTTTGTTTTCACCTTCCCAGATCTTAACATAAGATCTGGCATGATAGGACATGATAGGACATTCAGTTATGCCTCAGATGAACCAGAGAAGCTGAACAATTGTCGGAATGTGCCTAATGTTCTCCTCTTACTTCCTGGCCCTGAATTGTATCACATGATGTTGGTTCTGTTGAAACAATCATGACAAATCCAAGCTAAAAGGGGCCATTGGCTGACCAGTTTGGGGTTGCATGGATGAATCACTGGACAAAATGTGATTCCTGTGAGAAAGAAGTGACTAAAGTAAAGAGAGGAGAATCTTGGACAAGTAACAAAGATGGCATATTCTACTATCACCAGTTTTTTTATATTTCTTCTTACTTCTTGATGTGGCTTCCACCTTCTTTGTTTTTCCTATGCCCTGTGTGCCCACATGCTGATGTGTATGCTACTCCCCACAACAAAAATTCATCAGTGTCATTGAAATGAAGACTGGCACCTGCCAACTCTGTGTCACATCCAATCTTCAGGTCAAACAACTGGTCTCAAATTGGCAACTTCTTATTTGAGAAAATGAAATAACTACATTAAAATTTAACCAAATTCTGTGGATATGATTATAAGAAAAAAGTGATGGCTCTTTTAATTGCTCTAAAGGTCAGGACCTTACCTTACCTTTTCACTCAAAAGGCATTTATTAATCTCAAGTCAGATGTTTTGACCCTTAGAGCTAAATGTATTTACATAAAGACCATTTTTTGTTCACTTTTACTACTGATTTTACAGTTTTCCTAGCATATTTGAATTACATTATTGAATGTTCCAAATTTGGATGTCAGCTCCTTTAATAAGATCAAAAATTAACTTTCCAGGATGATGTACACTGTGTGACTGTTTTTGTCTGATTATGTCTTGCAGTGGCCGTCCTACAAATGGAAGCACTGACCGCATCCAGAAGTTACGAAAAGAATATTATCAGGCCCGGAGGGAAGGATTCACCTTATATGAAGACGATGAGGGAAGAGCAAGACTAGATTATGACCTCCACTGGGTAAGCCCATGCCTCATTCTCATCATTGAATTCATCTCTACTGAGATAGTTTCTAGCAGAAGAACATGGCCAAGAATGTTCTATACATACTAAGTTATATTTAGGTTACTTGAGTTTTACAGATATGAACATTACCCAAACCACAGCCATCTTGTCCCACAGAAGTTGTTTACATAAATCAAACCACACTAATGCACAGTAGTTTATTTTAATTGCTTTCATATTTACTCTCTGTTGGACTTGTATACCAACGTGTTAGGGTGGAGCAGATGGTCGATATTTTAAAGAGGACAAAGAATCTACTGAGCCTTAATCCTTGCCTCCCATCACTTGGGTTTCAGAATCTGGGCAAGCATTAAAAGACCATGCAACATAAGCTATCTCTCCTTTGGAAAAGGATATTAGAAGTAAATTTCAGAATGGCTATCTTCAGAGATATCAGTTGTTTATATATTGCACCTGAATAATTCCCATTTTGCCGATCTTACCAGTACACTAAGATAATTTTATTTATTTATTTATTTTTAGAGATTTATTTATTTATTCATGATAGACACACACAGAGAGAGAGAGAGAGACAGAGAGAGAGAGAGACAGAGAGAGAGAGAAGCAGAGACACAGGCAGAGGGAGAAGCAGGCTCCATGCCGCGAGCCCAACGCAGGACTCGATCCTGGGACTCCAGGATCGTGCCCTGAGCCAAAGGATGGCGCCAAACCACTGAGCCACCCAGGGATCCCCCAGATAATTTTATTTAGAGATAAGAACAGTTTTTGTATTAGAGGGTTGTCTTTGCCAAATCCTTCAACATTTGCAAACAGAAAAGAATATTGTGACCTCTAAAAAGATTTCGTGGGTTTTTTCAGGATAGTATGATTCAATCTCTTGTCTTTTTCAAGGCAAGGCTGTATGAACAAAACACACTTAACTTTTGGGCATCCACAAAAATACCAGAGAGTACTTAGAGTTGGATTAAAGTACATGTCACATATTAGGAATGGGTGCCTGCCACTGAGTCGGTGTTCAATAAATCCTGGCTCTCGTTACTAACATTATTGGACCAGAGCTGTCCGTGGTAATAGTGATGTCCTTGCAGTGATGCCAGCTCTCACTCATCCTCTTTGATGGCTACTGCCTTCTACTGTCGTTTTTAGTGCTGTTTTGAGAAGCACATAAGGAACTCTTTTATCCCTGGTGGCCACTAAAGACACCAGCAATTTTGAAGGACAAATCTATTAAAGGAAAGTTTCCTTTCCTGATTTTCACACTCATATTCATGCTCACGAGGTCAGGGTTGGGAGAATCCAGCAACCAAGATGACTGCTTCCATTTTTCACTTCGGTGCTGCGGTATCTCAGGCATAGCCCCTCTCAGTTTTATACTAGTGTTTGAAGGCCAGCTGCAGTACCCACCATTGTCTTGCAAAGTACCTGAAACTCCTCGGCTCAGTAGATTCTCCCTCCTATGATGGAGTTTAATCAGAAATGCAAAGAAAGAATTAGCAGCCTCCAACCAAATGGTTCTGGCCACTTCCAGAGATAGGCATTTCATAACTGTAGATCGTAACAAATAGCTTTTTGTTGGTTTTATTACCTATGTTAGGTTAGGATTAAACAGAATGACATTTATAGCGATGGGGCAACTGGTCACTTAGACTCTCAGTGACACAAGAGAAAGATTTCCATGGAATAACAATTTAGATAACAATGTACTCCATTTTAAACTTAATTGAGATCAATGTATGAACTGATGACAGACTGTGTACATAAGGTTCTGTCTCCTCGATCAAATAAACAAGCAATGAAATAAAGGGAAGTTGTTTCCACCATAACCAAAACAGACCACCGTGTCCAAGGCACTGAAAAGTCTCCATCTCAACATCCCTGTGAACTCCTATGAGCAAAATAAGACAAGTAATTTTAGATTAAGCAGTCCAGGTTGTTTTGACTTTATTTTATGTGATCTCCTAACATCAAACTAAAAGGCTGAAAATGCTTAACATTCATGAGACGTTTTCCCTGACCCTCACCAAACCTGAAATAGATCACCCATACCTTCAGGTCCTCTCTATCTTAAAGATTCTGTTTTTATCCCAAGCCAATGTGGAACCAGACAATGTAGTGAGTAAGAAGTATCTCTCTTTTGTGTTTCCCATGCTCAAATGTATTGAGCATTGCCAAAAATGACTGATTTTATGTTTCCCAGACAAGTGGGGACTAAGGCTTCCCAAAGGGATGCCTACAAAATGCACGGTCATAAAAGACTCTCTGTGATTGCTTCAGATACTCCAAACCAGGGATTAGAATCTCAGTGTCCTTTCCCCACTCTCCACAAACCAAGGAAAAACACTGGTATCTTTTGTCTGCACAGGCCTGAGAAATTGCACCATTGTCTTGCTACTTTGGAATAGATCTAGGAAAGCAAGTTTAGAAAGTTAACATTTCATCGTACCTGCCAGTCAGCCAGATCTAACAAGGCAGCTTTTATTGAGACTGTAGTTCCTAATCAGTCTGGTCTTCGGCATCACGGAGGGTGCTTGTTAAAATTGGATCACCAGGGACACGTGGGTGGCTCAGTGGTTGAGCGTCTGCCTTTGGCTCAGCGCATGATCCCAGTGTCCTGGGATCAAGTCCCACATTGGGGTCCTTGCAGGGAGCCTGCTTCTCCCTCTGCCTATGTATCTGCCTCTCTCTGTGTGTCTCTCATGAATAAATAAATAAAATCTTAAAAAAAAAAAACTGGATCACCAGCCCATGGAGGAGAGGGGTGGGGCCCAAGGGAGGGCTGCCAGGTGTTTCTCCATGTGGTTATCAAGGTTTCCAACCCACAATTCTAAAAATAGGACATTGATTCCAATCTCAGCAAAGTAGTTCCAGCCTCTCTAATAAAAAAATTGTCACATGGACCAGCATCATCAAAAACCACTTTCATGGACTCAGAACTTCCTGGGCCTGATTTTATTCCCTGGAGTCACACAATACTGGGAAGCTTCTAAAGTATTGAGAAGGAAATTAGGAAGATAAGTTACCTAAGAACTATTTTTAATAGACCAGACAGAAGTATGCTCACAGATATCTTTAAAGCCAATCTTAGTAAAGCAGTCACTGGAAAAGTTATTAGGATCTATGAACATTTTTAAAATATATTATTGTCAATGGGACTAATAATTCTCTCTTTGGCCTGCCTTGGACTTTCTGATTTTCCCAGGTATCCTATATGTAGTTCTCTATCCAGTGGCTCGGAGCAGAAGGATTTTCCCACTGCTCTCTTGGGTTCTCATTTGTTCCCACAGCACTTGCTTCTCCCTCTCTTTTCTCTATGTCTCTGATCCAATATTAACAGATATTTGCTCCATCTTAATGTAGGCCAGGTGCCAATCCAAGAATACAGAACTATCTCTACCTTCGAGGAATTCATAGCCGAGCCAGGAATACAAACATCTAAGGCAAAACGAAGAAAGGACAATAATACATATATGTGAGAAAGTCTCTAGTATAGAGAAGTATTAGCTTCTAAATGAGCTCAGCAATAGCAGTTCATTCTGCTGGAGGCCGGGTGTGCAGCCAGGGCTGTGGGGACTCTACAGAGATCATTTAGGAGTTGCCTCAGCGGACAGATTTGGTTCCTTTTCTCTCAGATTTCTTTTTCCCAAAGGAGCCTCTGATTTATTCACTTCATTTGTGTTAAAATAAATGAACACACACAGATTGCAAGGTTTGTAAATATGGACATGAGACCTTAAAAATCTTTTCAGCCAGCCTGTTCTGTAGCTGTTTTCCCATGGAGGCTCTGAAAAGCTGTAAAGAACAAGTTGAGAGAATTTCAATGGCTGGAAGTAAAATGGCCTGGCGAGTTTTTATAGGCCCAATTAAGTAAGCAAGATATGCTAGCTGTGAAGTGTTAATATTTGCCAAAAGAAAACATAATACCTGTTATCTCCTGGTATGTTATTTTCTGTAAAACTTGTTAAGATGATCACAGTCCTCTGGCAACAGGCTAGAGTATTTTTTTATTAGCAGATAAAGATTATCTGCTTATTTAACGTCAGCATGAATATCCTGTAAAGTAATTTCAGAAACGGGATGGCTCCAGAGTTTTCTAAAAATATCAGTACCTTTGTCTTTTTTCAAGAGCTGCATGGTACATACCATACACTTCCTCCTCTTCTTAACACTCCCGCTAAATTAGAACTTTTATCTATGAAAGGAGTTTGTAGACACAGATGGGAAGGAGGTACTAGAATTTCCACTGCTGTAGAATACATGGTAGTATATCTTTCTGGCAAAGGGGATTGGTTCAGGTGATGGTTGGGTGAATAAATGAAAATACTCTGAAAGATTTGCTCACCCATTTTTGAAGATGGCCTAGGAGCCAACTTGAAGAAACATGGTTGGCAACTGTCTAGACAAGAAACACATCTGGTAAATTCTGCAGTCAGAGGAAAGAAAGAGCAAGATGCTGAGATCATGCTAACCATTTTATGAAAGGGATTAAAGATGGAATGTGTAATAGCCACATAAGCGTAAAAACTATCAGAAGGTTTTTTTCTAAATGTGAGGGATAAGAGAAATGAGCTCCTGCTGTCAGTGTCCAATACCAAAATTGACTTGTCTATATTTTCCCTCTCTGCATCTTAAAGGCATCTGAAAAAAAAAAAAAAAAAAAAAAAAAAAAAAAAAAAAAAAAAAAAAAAAATAAAAAAAAACAACTAAGGACACTGATAAAAAGTTCTAGATTAGTCAATGGCTCTTAAATCACAAAGAACATAAATCTAACTCAAACTGTCCTAAGCAAAAAGGGAAATTTTGTTGGTTTAAAATCCGTAGGTATATCTAACTTCAGGCAAAGCTGGATCCAGCTCCATTGCTATTCTCTTTGTAGGCACCATTCCCAGGGAGTTCCCTCTTATAGTGACGAGACAACCATTGGCAGCTCCAACCCAACACCTTTATGAAAGTGGTCTTACTTCCAGTACATCCAGGAGGTCTCAGATCTGATGTTCAGTGCAATGCTAAATGGCTTATTGACTCAACCTGGGTCAATGCCCACTTCTGAACTCTCATGGCCAGAAAGATACAGTCCTTTTACGAGCCAGAACTAGGTTACGAGGTCACCCTGGAACCATAAAGGAGGATCAGGCCTACACAAACCCCAAGAATGAGTCTAGATGAACAGGTAGTCCCCAAAGGAAAATCAAGGTGCTAATTAACAGGGGAAAGCAAAATGGAATGCAGGCACAGTTTATAAACTTTTCCTCATCTTAGATATTTAAGAAAAGAAAAAGAAAAGACCTTTTCCCTTCATGTATTTTCCTCTTTATCATTAGAAAGAACAGACTATTATCAATCTTAAACTTGCTGCCATTATTGGTAAAAGGAGGAAGAAGATTTATTTTTGTCTACTGGTCCAAGATCTTTAAGCTATCCCAGGAACCCAGATGGCATCACTGAGTTGGTTATTCATGAGAAATAACCAGACTTCTGGCTACTTATTTAGGTAGGCAAGTGGCATTTTGATTCACCCCAGACCTAGGAACTCGCCCCAGGGCGAGGCAACAGAATTCTTTGAAAGGACTATAGGGTAGACTTGCTCTATGTATAGCCTCATAAATTGTTGTTTTGTGATAAGAATATATTCTGTATAATATATCAAATCATTATGTTGTATACCTTAAACTAATACAATGTTGTATGTTAATTATATCATAATTTTTAAAGGAAAGATATATCTAAAAATCTTCAAAAGAGAGAATGAGGTAAAGAATTAGAGCCATCATATGTATGCATCGAGTAACTATCATAATCCAGTTCCTACCATAGGACAACCAAACCCTTCTTAGTTGATGAGGCCTTGATAGCTCCATAAGCTGTTCCTTCCCAATGTGTCTCTCCATCACCAGATTATTGTTTTCCCTGATTTCCCAAAACAACTGAACTGAAGAGTGGAAGAGGTACCAAGGCAGAGAAAAGAGGAAATGAATACACATTGTGTTCAGGAATTAGATGGATTTTGGAAGGGTGTAAGATTTGATCAACTTGATGTTGGTGAAACATCAGCTATAGAGTTGGGACTTGCTCATCTTGACTTCAGAAAGTAGTGAAAATTTGAGGAAAAAAGAAAACAAAATAAATCAAAGACTTTCATTTTTGTTTGGTAGTTTTAGTCCTTTACATTTCAATGTGGCTTTCATAGGAATGTGTTGACATATTAGCTATATAGGGGATCATATGAGTGAATTTCTAACTTTTAAACATGGTGTAAATCATTTTGAAAGAAGGCAACATGTTTATAGGCAATCCCCCACATGGAAATAAACTGTGTTTCAGAAACTATTTAGAAATTGGCAGTTTGGCCCTGGGAATGGTTTTCCGATGGGGGAAAAAATGATTGGTTGTTAGGGTCCCAAACTAGTCTGCAAAAGCCCACTAAAATCCAATAACCTTGTGCTAATCAGAGACAATAAGCAAGGAGCCCAGGAGTAGGGGGCCATCTGAGCCAGGGGGAAAAGAAGGAAATTCCTTTCTTCCCTCTTTCCTAGATACACATTAGAGATGTTCTCTAGCCCCTTCTCATCTGTGGTTAAGAGTGTTTCCCCAGGTTTCCTGACCTTTAATCTCCCCGACTTCCCCATTGTTACACGCACTTAGACCCACCTTTTCTCCCAGAGTGCTCAGGAGCCCAAAGTCCTCTCTCTGCCCCATTCCCCACCTCCCTCAAAGTTCCCTTTCACTCAAGACAGTTCATCTCAGCTACACTTTTGGGGGGTGAGGGGTGCAAATAACATAACCCATAAAGACTCTTAACATTCTCTAAGAGACTTCTGTTCTTAAAGAAGATACTTGATTCACCCTAATGAAGTGCAAAATTAGGCACTGTAAGGCAAGTGTAGGAGGAAGGAGCCATGGAATCTCCCCCTGGGAACTGTCTCTATGACCTCGAGGGGCAAGGGCCCATGGCTGATGCCTTGGTGTAATTCCACAGCCTGAAGTTTCTTTAGCTCTTTTATGTATGGAGCCTAGTCCCCAGATTTCCCAATCTGACTGGCTTCCTGTGGGCATTGAGCTGATCCTGAGAGTGGCACTGATTTCTCCTCTGAACAGGCTCTCACCTCCCCCAAAAAGCTTGTTGTTCCTTGGTCTGTCCTCTGTGGCTGTGGTCCATGGCTAGTTGCTACAACCGAGACGAAGCACGTCCTGACTAAAATTCTGTCCTGAAGACAGCTACTCTGAATTACAACTGTCTTCCCATCCAGGCTTTCTAAACCTACAGATGTCGTGAATTTTAGACCTATTAATAATAGCAGGCATGAGAAGCATTTTAGTATAATGAGAACACGGATTCTGAAGTCAGGTTGCCTACATTCACATCCAGGATATAGCACTCACTAACTGGGTAAATTCGGGCTATTTATTTAACCTCTCAGTCTTTTTTAAAACTAGGATAATGGTACTCACGGGTCTCATATAAATATTGTGGCAATTAAATGATTATTACATGTAAAGCACTTAGAATAGTGTCTGGCATGCAGTACATGTTCAATAAATGTGAAGATTGTTTAAACAGTGCACATACTGAGGTTTTCAGAAATCATATAGTCCATTCTATCTCAATCCTTATTGGAGCTTAACCTCTTCAGTTATCCCAGAGTCCTGGGACATCATACAACACACAAAGCATTTAGGAGGCCTTCCGGTCATGCACACTCTGGTTACCACTGAGGTACCCACAGTCCCTTCAGGTGGTGACTGTTAGGCCTCGTTGTAAGACACTTTTGGCAAAATCCATTGGTCAAAAGGTCAGTAATTATTTCCCTCTCTCCCACACAGAAACTTTTTCTTCAAAAGTGCGCTCCTTTCATCCCTGACCCTGGGGGCACACCTAATCTCTTTAATGAGCTTATGCTAAAATCAAAGACCAAAGACCAGAAGAAAGAAGCTTCTGCTTTCAGCTCTGCAAAAACCCTAAAGCAAAGAAATACCAGTGTCTAGTTAATGACTTAAAATAGGAGGCAGAGGGGAATACAAAGAGAATTATATGCAAATTATTTACTCAATAAATTATGCTACAGCCTGATTAATAACAAAAATGACATCATTTACGTAGCACTGACTCTAACAGATACGTGTGAACACTTTATATAAATTATTCCAGACAACAAATCCAGAAGGTAAGTATTTTTAGTCCTATTTTACAGATGAGAAAATGGAGGTTTTAAGTCTCTGCACCACAGTCACGCAATCATTAGCAAAACTGATAATTCTAACCTGAGCTAACTTCTGGTGGAAACAGAAGGAAAGGAGCAATGCTGTGGCAGCTGTTTAGATCCTTTTTTTACATGAGACCTTTGAAACAAAGGGGAACTCTGAGTATTTGTTTATAAGGGCCATACAAACTGTGCCTCTGTGGAACTACTCTTTAATTAGCACTCTTATTTTTAACCCAATAGTAAATAGTATGAGTTCTCTGTAAAAGTCAAAATGAAATCATTCTTTTCTGCAATAATCAAATAAGTTAGCCTATCTCTGGCTTAAACCCAACCCTAAATACCAAGAAGCAGAAAAAGAAAGTTCAAAACCACATTATTTTTCCATAATATGTCAAATAACCCTATGCTCTACTTACATTAGAGTGAAAAAAAAAAAAAGAACTCTTTCTGCTTCTAATGAACAATTAATTCCAGCTCAGGATGTCGAGTTTAGAATAGGTTAAGTTTCCCCAAACCACAGCCGTTTGTGTTGGATCATGGTTAAAACCCAAAATTCCAACTTCTACAATAATCACATTCTTTTCTTCTACTGCAATGGGAGAAATGACCATTTTATGTAATATAGGAAAAACCATAGCAGAAACTCCTATGAATTCCAGATTTCCTAAAACTCTTCTCAAAGCTGTTTAAAATCAGTTGGATACGTTTCATTTTAGCAAGAGCTCGAAAATCCTGAAATTAAGTTTGGGTACTCTTTTTTTTTTTTTCCTAAACAAAGACGTTTGGAGGGGAGGATGCGGAACCCCATTTCAGGGGCACTCAGCACACGTGTATCACTAAAGCCGGGGGACGATTATAGACCCCCACGAGGCACGTCTGTGTTCAGATCCGGCAGCCCGGAACGTTCCCCTCGCACACTTCCGGTGTCAGTAGCCAATCAGCTCGCTGCGGCGGCCATCTTGTTCTTTCAGTTTCAGGGAAGTCTGGACCCAGAGTGAGGGACGGGGCTTCACCTCACGTGGTTCTTGTTAAGCGGGAGCGAGCGGGGTGTTGGGGGCGGGGGAGCAAACTCCCAGGAACCTCCCCTCTGGCAGACGAAGCACACGAGTGAAAGAGAAGCCTAAAATGACCGTCATCACCACAGCCGTCCTGGAGTTGCCATCGTCCACAAGAGGGATGAGCCCTGCGGAGCACGGTTGTAACGACACAGGTCGGGGTCCGTGAGTTTACACTTCTAGGAAATTCACGCATTTCTCTGCGTTTCGTTCTGAGGCCTGAACTCTCGTTCTGACTGTCAGCGTGTCCGTGGGAAAGTGCGCAAGGTGACAGCGGCGACTGCAGCCGGGCCCAGGGAAACGTTCCATTTATTCAAGGAAACGATCTAAGAAGAACTGGCATAACATTGTTATTCCAAACAATTGAGAAGTAGCTTCTTGCCCAGCTTCAAGATAAGACTTTTGTAAAGTAATGGAGTTCTTGGGTTTTATCTCCATGAAGCTTTCTTCAGATGATTTAGCTCGTCCTGTCATCCTTCGCCCAGACGCAGCTTCATTCCCTAGACAGCAAAGCCAAAGCGACACGTGAGGGAAATAGATTTTCTTGCTCTCGTGGATTCCTTTGTTGCTTTAGCCGTTCACTGAATACGGAGCAAATTTATGCTAAGCGTCCAGCAGGCCCAACATTTGCATCAACACTTAACAGAGAAGGAAAACGTGACGTGTGTGTGGAGCGTGTATATATATATATATGTGGTATGGGCGGGGAGCGCATGCGCAGTGTGTGTATGTAAATGGGTGGTGAGCGCATGCGCAAAGACATTGGCATGTGTATATGGGCGGGGAGCGCCTGCGCAAGGACATTGGTGTGTGTATGTATATATGGGCGGGGAGCGCATGCGCAGGGACACGCGTGTATGTGTATATGGGCGGGGAGCGCATGCGCAAGGACACGCGTGTATGTGTATATGGGCGGGGAGCGCGTGCATAAAGGCATTGTTTTCAGACTTCTTCAGAGAAACAGTAGGAAGTGTTTTATGAGAAAGACGTTCCCTGTCACGATCTGACGGCTTTCCTCGAATGAACCTTCTGGCTCACTCTATGATAATGGATACCCCCAAACGGTATGGAGGAATCTCCATTTTTCAGTTTTGTTTTCCCATCATCACTAATTGCCAGAGTTCCAGATTGTTTCTGAATAGCAGCTCTGTTTGGTGATTTATATATATCTATATATATATATATAAATATATATCAGCTAATTTTCCTTTCTTCATCTATTTAGTATGGACCACGTTTCCTGTTTTCCGTGCAGTTCCCTTTACAGTAACTTCCCAGGTTTAAATTGTCAGGCAAGCACTTCAGCAGGGTTGTGTATGTGGTTATCAGGGCATCAGAGGCTCACATTCCAGAGGAGGCACGCTTGGTCTTACAATTAATGTGAATGATGGCTGGAAGAAATCTTTTAGCATGACACTTAAACTGGTGATTGGGAAAAAAAAAAAATGCTATGGGATTTTAGCAGTTTGTGGTTTATGTGTGGTTCTAGAACTATTTTTAAATTTCCCAGTTTCAGAAAGTAGATAACCTGCTCTTTTGTCGACATGTAGATGTGTTTGTGTAAGTAAAAAAAAAAAAAAAATCTAGTCCTCAAATACACAATCATGGGAGAATAAAAAGATAAGCAAATAGGAAAGAACTTAAACTGTTTCAAGCATTCAACATTTCCATTTAGTTGATTCATAATTTAATTTATCAGAAATCTGAAGACTGTCCCAATGAGAAGCTCTTACAACTTCCGAAACTTTCTTAAGGATCTTATCTCCAATATAAAAAGAAAAGGTGTTAAGTCCTATAGTCAATTAAGGAAAAGAATAAACCCATTTTCACTTATTTTGTGCCACTCTGGTCCCAAGATTGAAGAACAAAATTTCAAAATATATGGATTCCTCATTTTTTCATTTATCAATTCATTCCTTAAACCTTAATTTGTTGGCAAATTTCTTTCTGTCTTTGTGCCAGAAATTTAGTTGACTCTGAGGATTCAAAAGTGAATAAGGAGTTCATGTCTGGTGGGAAAGGCAGACGGGAAACATAATTTCAAATGTAATGAGATATTTAAAAATAATGGTACAGGGAAAAAATTGATAAGCAAATGCATAGGAAAGAGGGACGAATCAATGAACAAGGCAGATTTGCTTTTATCACCACAAAGTTTCCCTTGTGTGTTTGGGCTACCCTTTTGCCTGAATTTAGGGCATCTTGCCTCCATGTAAGCTACTCCAATTGCCCTTTGTAATTTCTGAGCAAATATAAAGTGGCTTTTATTATGTTTCATGAGGATACTTCTCTTTAGGCCCAACTTCTCATTTTGAGGATTTGAGCATTTGTGCATCACGTCTGTCCCAATTACTGAGTGAGACCTGCCCTAGAGGGTAGTTTTTCAAACCGTGTGTCACAACTTATTAGATGATCATAAAACCAATTAGTCACAATTGACATTTTTAAGATTTTGAGTAGAATAGGATATATCAGAGGCCATGGCAGGTAGTAAATATAAATGTTGGTTGGTGAAGTTTTTGTTTTATATCCAATCTGTGCAGACATACACATATCTGCTAGCTCATAATGTAAACTGTATTCCTACGTATTATGATTTTAAAAAGTTGAAAACCTCTAGTCTAGACTTTAAGTTCCATATGTGGTTGGTTTACCATTTCATTTATAACATTTCATGTGGTATTAGTTTCAGACCAGGGACTCTGTCATTTTTTTGAATAAATAATGTTGAATACATCCCATTTGAAACATTACGAATGGCACAGAGTTTGCTTTACTCGATTATATCCGTATGCATATAGATAAAGATAGGTAGGTACACAATTTGCACTTATTTTAATTAATTTTAGTTTAGCAGTCAGTGATTTACGTAATAAACATCTGAAGCAAGGTTACAATCATATAGACAAAAATATTTTGAAGACCAGGTGAATATAGTTGCCCTACTCTACTCTTGTTTTACTGAAATTATGATTTTTTCCTTTTACATTAAATCTTTTTATTATAAATGTAATACATGCTTATAGTAATAATTTATATAATTGGTAAAAATGTTAAGACTGAAATGTAAATCATCTTTCATCAACCACACAATAAACATTTTTTGCTTTGGTATATTTTATACAGACACACGTATATGTATATCACATGTAGTAATTAAATTGGGACCCTACTGGATATGCTGTTACTTAAGCTACTTCTTTCACTTTCTATTTTACTCTGAGCATTTCTCATGCCATTAAATAATCTGCAAAAATGTGAATGTAACATTTAATTCACTAATTGATTAATCATGGTTTCATTATTGGATGTTTAAGTTATTTTCATCATTTCCTTGTAAGTAATGAGGTAGTAATTATAGATAAATAATCATAGATAAATAATCATCTAGATAAATCTCTGCATTCTTATGTTATTATTTCTTTATCATAAATCAGTATATTAATTATTTAACATAAGGCTATGAAAAAAATTTCTAATTGATACAAATTACCCAGCATGCCCCTAGAAAAGCTGATAAGTTTATATTTTCCCCAGCAGCGTATTTATTAATGCATTTAACAAATATTCATGGTCTGCTTTATGCAGGTTTCATACTAGACCTATTAAAATTGAGTGTTTTAATTTTTCTTTATTTTTATCAGTTTGATAGCTCTTATCAATTATTTTGTTTTCATTAGATTACAACTGAGACTTAGAATTTTCTCTGTTTATTGGTCATGTATATTTCTTCTTTTTTATGAATATTCCTTTTCTTCTATTACAGTGTTTGCCTATTTTGCTTCTAAATTGTAAATGTTCTTGATACAGGAGGATTATTAAGCTTTTACTGTCAAATAGCATTCAGGATGCTATTTTTTCTAACTTAGCCAGTAGTCTCTTAACTTTATGATACTTCGGAGAAAAAGCAGCTTTACTTTTTGTGTAAACAAACCAGAGAATTTGTTAGTTTTTTCAAATGGCATTTAAACATCTATCAAGATGGTTATATGATTTTTCTTCTTTTTCTATTAATGAGATGATTTATATTAATAGAGTTTCTAATATTGAATGGCCCTTGCAATTCCAAAAAAAAAATAAATCTACACTCATATGCTGTTTTTTCTTTGAAGATAAAGCTGGGCATGGATTGCAAGTATTTCATTTGTGCTTCGTACCTCTATTTGTAAGGGAAATTGGTATCTAAGGATTTTTCCCCCTAACATGAGCAGTTTTACAAAGAAGAGTTACATAACCTTTGTAAAATGATTTGAGTAGCTTGTCATCTGTTACTATATGTTATATCAGTCTCTATAGTCTAGGAATTCTCTGTCAAGATTTAAAATAACTCATCCATAAAACCATCTAGTCTGATGCTTTTTATGGGTAATTCTTGGACACTTTTTCAACTTTTCCCATAGATGGAGATTGTTGGGAAAAGAGATGTTTCCTCCTTTACTGAATTTTGGAAATTTCTGTCTTTTTTCCATAACATCATTTATTTCATTGAGACTTTCAATGATTATATTTTATGGTTTTGTCACCTAATATATTAAATAATTCTGTTTCTCTGTTCTAATACTTTTTACCTCATTAACTTATTTCTCTTAAGGAATAAAGCAAATTTTTAAAATTATTTGCCTTATTCTTTCAGTTACTTACTAAGTAACTGAATGTTCAATGACATGTTTGATGATACAGGTTCAATGACAACATAATTTTAAGGCAATGAGTTTGGTTTTGAGTTTAGTTTGATGTGCTTCCAGAAATGTATCTTAATGTTCTTCTTCTTATTTTTTCTATGTATTTTGAAATTTAAGATTTTATTTCTTCTTTGACCAAGAACGACATTAATTTTTAAGGATTTAGGCTTTTTTCCACCTAAAATTTTATTATTAATGTACAATTTTAATATTTTGTAGTCAAGGATAGTAAATTCTGCAACTTGGGGCCTTTATTGAAAGTTGACCTAGTTAGTATATGTAAGTTTGTCATTTAGATTTAAATTAATTAAAATTAATGGTTTTTCTAAAAATATTTATTATTGAATAAATATTTATTGAGTGCCTATTACAATGTAGGCTCTGGTAAGGTGCTGAAGATGTAGGAGAGAGCAAAATGGACAAAAATCTCTGCCTTGCAGTACTCACATTCTAGTATATAACATACATGTATCACTATATTTCCTTAAATGTAAGTCAGCATGCTCATTATACACACTATAAATTTAATGACAGCTTTTCCAGAAAAGACAAAAAGAAAGCCCCACCACATTAAACCTAACCATGCATTTCTCAGATGTTCAAGTGTAAGAAATGTGTGTCCTATTGTTGGTAAAATAATGTTCTTAATTATATTTTTTCTGATACTGTGTATGCTTAATCATTTTCTTGATCTGTCAAAGACGGACGAACATGAGGTTAAAGTCCCCATGTACATTTTGTTTCTGAGGCTTTCAGCATCATTTTTTAGGGCTATCTCTTAGAAAAGGTTGAAATGTGATGTTTGATTCATTCTGAGGCTTTTTTTTCCAAAGAAATGTTTAGCTCATTTATATCTGTTATCATAACTGTCATCCTTATTCTCTCTGTCATTTTGGTTTAGACCTTATGTTCTGTACACCTTTTTCTGCTTCCTATTTTATTCCCCATGTGCTATAGTTTTTTTTATTATTTTATTTAGTAATTTCCCTCATAGTGACTTTATAAAAACATTCTTTATCCTGTTTTCTCTATCAACATTAAAAATGAAATCATCTCTGTCGAGTTCCTTCCATGGAAGAGGAACAAAGTGACACGACTGTGTGTTATCACCACTTCCCCTCACACTTTTCACCTGTCCTGTTTTAGATCCAGTCTTTAAAGAAGAATATATGTCTTCTCTTTTCATATTTTTTATGTGGCATGTTTTGTATCATCCAGGGATTACGTTTTGTGTCTATTGCCAGCCCTTTGCTACATCTCCAGCACTGAGTTCTTTATCTTGATTCATTTCACTGTTTACATGTTTACTTTTTTGAGCAATTTCACTTCAGGAAGGATAGTTAGTATATTTCTAAATCCTTGAAATCTGATAGTATCCTTTATGTATAAATCTCAACATTTGCAACAATGCCTGGTGCTTTGAGGTATATAATAAATATTTGTTAAATGAATGACATACCTGCTTCCCAAGGGTTTCTTCCTAGACATTCCATTGTCTCTTGGTTTTTAATATCAGGGAAGAACTCTGAGGCCGACCTGTTTTCTCTTCTTTGTAAGTGACCTGTTTTCCTTATCTGGATCTTGTGGGATTCTCTCTTTATTCATGATATTCAAAATTTTCACCCAAATTCTTCTAGCTGTTGGCCTCTTTTCATGTTGCTAGGTTCTTAATTGAGTTCTTTCTGTTAACAATCTTGTGTTGACTTCTTTCTGTTTCCTTACGGAAAGTATAGATGTTGTTCCTTAAACGGGATGGTTGAAGTCTTCTTGGTTCTCATCTCCTTATACCTGTTTGTAGAGAAGTCTTCTCCTACCTCCAAAAGGGGCCTGGCTGTTTTAAAGCCACACTTCCTGTTTAGAGGTTTGGTGGCTTGAAAGGACAGGAAAGGAACCAAAATCCCAGACAATGCCTGGAAGAAAACTTTGCTTCTGCTTAGTTTCTCATACGGATTCTCTGAAATCATGGGCAAGGTGTCAGCTTTCTGTGCCCTGATTTTTGTTTGTCCCAGCCCTGTCATCCCATATCACATGTGGCTGTGTCTACCTTGCATCCTCATGCTCTTGCCCATCATATGAGGAGGGATCACTTTCTATCATTCAGATTTGCTTCTCCTGCTATAGCCACCTTGAGAGCCCTCTGCTCTCCAGATGGACTATTTGGAAAGGCTGCCAACTCCAAAGACAAAATATCCTGTTGGTCTCCTCATCAGCCCTGTATCCTTTCCTCCAGCCTCACCTCAAATGGAATAGTTCCAGCCTCCTCCACCAGTTCCCCCAGAAGATTGGTTGTGAGCTGGCACCATGTTCCCCTTTCAGCTTGATCTGTGGCACCATATCTAGCAGATACCCAATACCTAGTTCTGGTACACATTTCACCTACTGTAGATGCTTTTGACCATTTCAGAGGAATCTGGGAGATCAGTGGTAAATTGCGTACACTCACTCACATTGTCAGTGAATCCAGAATTCAATACCCATTTTAATGCTTAGTCTCCCTTTAAGAAGTAATTTCTTACTGATGAATCCTAGAAAGCTCTGGGACAGCTTTATTGTATCACAAAGGCCATTTTCCTAGCCGCAGCTTATACTTATTCACACACAGTAAAACAATGCCTATCCAGTAGTGTGACCAGAAAATATGATGGCTTTTCCCACCTCCTACACTAACTCCTATTTTTTCTTTAAGTAGTCCTGCAAAAGTGAGACATGGTGTAAAACGTCCAAATTGGTTTCCTTACCATTTGAAGGAAAGGCTGCAAACTGCAGTGAGAGAGCTGGCTTCCTAGTTGTGCATCAGTCTAACTTCAGTAGGGCTAAGCCGAAAGGGCCCAGAAATCCAGAGAGTCAAGTTGTTGATTGGTTTTCTTATTTACATTGAAGATGCAAAAAATAATTAGAATGTAATGTGAAGTGTTATGTATATGCAGCTATTATGAATATATAAAAATCTTATTGCCTCTGTCAAGCTGAGTTGTTATAATCATTTAAAATGGAAAGTCAAGTTCCTGCCACAGATAGAGATACACTGGTTGCATGACTTTATTAATTCCTAGACTGAGGTCTGTAGTGTGGATGATAATCTAATAACAGAATCACATTTATAATATAGTAGAAAATTCTCACTATGGGTTTACAAGAGTACGTATGAGACCCAGCATTATTGAAGGCTTGTTCTTTCTCACATCAAACTGATAGCACTCTCCATTTTGGTGACAGCTTCATCTTAATGAGAATTTTAAAAAGGGCCTGGCTGACTCCCTGCTCCCGACCCCTTTACTCCTGCAAATATGATTACTTGGGTTCCTATAGGTTTATGATCTGTGCCCATCCTGGGAAAGTGCAGGGAAATCTGTGGGATCCTTTTTCAAAAGTTTTCTCTTAGAATCAAGCCAGTCCTACTCTGATTTTTATGACTTCCTGTCTCTCCCAGTCTGAGGCCCCACCTCCTCATGAGTATCAGATTTCCATTGAGGCTGATACCTCTGGTACCCCCCAGGACCTTAGAGTTATAGTTCCTATTGGAATTCCCTGACCTGGACTGGTCACCCATTTCAGTTTGACCCTAAGGGCTTGCTAGCCTATCATGGACAATCTTGCACATAGATTCTTTTTCACAGTTTGGTCTAATCTCTCCTTTCCTCTCAGACCCATCTTCTTATCTCTGTCCCACTGTGTACTCTTAGCTACACTTGAGTGTAGGTTGTAGGCTTGCGGGTGTGTGCTTCTACACCCTTTTGACAGCTATCACTGGTCTGTCTCGTTTAACCACTCCCCTTGTATCTGCTGGTGACACAACCTTGACCTCAAAGCTGGAAGTGGTGGCGGATGCAGGGTTCATTCCAATATTGCAAGGTAGGGTTCTGTGAAAAGTGCTTGACTTTTACACCTCCTTTCCTTAAATGTTGGTAAGTGTGTATGCACTCAGAAACATGCCAGTCAGAAAACCTGCAGGATCTCATGGTCTTCAGTACCGTAAGTATGATTCTCCAATTTGATAGCAAGCTCAACTTTGATGTCAAACTGCTCATCTCCTATTTACAGCACTCACTGTCTAGCCATATTTCCATTTTAAACTAGGAAACAAACTTGACAGATGCCACATTCCATATTACTACCTTTTTAATGCTAGTGAGGAAAATCATGGAATATGTTCAATTAATGAACATGGAAAAGTTTTAAAGTTACAGGAGTACCACTGAACTTCTATTTACGGCTTTATCTTTAATGATTATTCTGTTTTTGTCTAGTTTAAAATTCCTGAGGTATGTAATACACAAAGTGTAACTTTGCTCCCTTTATTCACTACTGTTAAGAAATAGCATTTGGGGGTAGTGTAGAGTAAGGAGACCAATCTTCATCAATAATGAGTAGTGATTGAAAAATAATTTTAAATGTTTCTTGTAAAAAAAAATAATAAATAATAAATAAATGTTTCTTGTACTCAAATGTCCACACCTCTCCCCAGGTAAATTCCATTCAGGGAGACAAGTGGCTACTGAGACTCCATTTGGCTTTCAAGGTGGTGGAAAAGTCAAACGAGAGATTTGTAGCTATAAATAAGACAGCACAAGTATAGAACCATCATCAGACATGCAAGTATAACTACAATGAAAGTTACCTTGAACAAATCAGTTCCCAGGATGGCATTCATTTCTTATTGATAAATATGCTTGATACAAAGATAATGGAGCAGATAATGAAACAATCTATTTGGAAACATAAACATACACATACACTCACACACAAACTGGAGGGAGACAGGGAGCATTGGTTAGCACAAATTCTGTCGGTCCATCCTACCATCTCTTCTCCAGAAGACTATCCGGCATCCAACAGGAAAAAGATAGGAAAACATTTTGACTACAGTAAGGCTTTTGATTCTGTAGTATGTGACCAAAGTCAGTAAAGGAGAAAAGAGCCTAGATCTTCTTTTATATAGGTGGATAGTGGTTTGGGGAAACTGGTGAAATAAGTCATTAATGTTTCAGTTTTGGTTGAAACTGACCAGGGAAGTTAAAGATAGGGCTACTCAGGTCTCTTCTGCCATAGAAAATCTTATGGGAATCAGCCCTGAGACCCCCCCTCTTGCCTCTACTTCAATATGTGAGGGCAGGTGCAAGACATACCCTTTGTCACAGTCTGTTTCAAACTCCCATCTCTACCTCCTTATTTCGACTTTCAGCATCCCATTTTGCTGTTCTTGTGGAGAAGACATACTTGATAAATGCTTGCTGAATTGTTCACCACTGTCTCTGAGTCCCTCTCAGGAAAAGGTAGAGGATCAAGACACTTCTGTAACCATTTTAAGAGTAACACAGAAGTTTCCACGGATATGAGGTCTAGTTCCCTCTACTGTAGAACATAGGCTTCATCTTACTACCTTTCTCAAGCCGCTGATGACTGCATGATGTAGTCAGAAATGGGTTGGTTGCTTTTGAGGAGGAATTGCTCAAGGTCCACTGCACACAGATATTCTTACTCATGCAGAGTCCCTCATAAACAGTCAACTATAATCACCAACGAGGAGTCTACATGAGTGATCCAAAAGATGAGCTACACAGTGTGTGCCCACATTTATTATACTGTCATAATAATCTCTTTTGCATAGTCTTTCCCCAGCTGCTCCAACCACATCATGCTTTTTCTGTTGGTGCTTCTCTAACACTCCTTGTGTATACCAGGAAGTAAATCTTAATCACATCTTACCTGGTGCCATCACACAACTTAGTTGAGGTCCTCTGCCTGTTTTAAGTCTACATTGTGCCCAGCCTGAGTGCTTTGCTGCCTTTACACAAGTGCTTGCCAAATTGAAATAGTTGGCTCAAATGGGTAAACTGAGGCATGGTCATCTAGTATCTCTAAAGATGAGGTGCACACCTTTTGACACCTGTGTTCTCATGTCCACTGTCCTCTCTCTGTGTCAGAGATGACAAAAAGTTAAATATTCAACAAATTAATGAGGAATGCCAGCTAGTGGGTCCCTGTCACATTTTCTTTTGCAACAAAAGTTAATTTGGTTAGTGTCTTTTACAGTGGTCCAAGTCGCTACCTGACATACAGGCAATTACACCTGTAGGGTGAGCACCTCATTCAAGTCTTTTTATAGATTAAATCAATGTATGTTCATGGATTTTAAAATAATAGATTTAAATATGGTGGCATGACCCCACTTGAGTGTTAAAAAAATTAACTTCCAACATATTTTAATGCAAATGTTACCTTTGTAAGTGGATGACCTGAAAAGAAAGTGTTTCCATAGTAACCTAAGGGAACACATAACCTGTTTATGATAACTTCTGCATGAAGAGAGCCAGGCATGGATTGGGGATATGCTTTGATGTATGCTGAAAAAAAAATTGCTGACAGCATTGTGTGAGTGAATGGTTGGAAGATTTCACTTTATTTGTAGTTAATTTAGAAAATAAACTTTCATAATGAACTGCTGAAATACACACTTGAAACAACCAGATGATCTGTCAGGATATTTTTTTTTAATGTAATTTGTCATAAGTGACAACCAAGGCATCAGTTTAAGAGAAATAGATTAGGGATGAGTTCTTACCATACATCTTTCCCATTTTGTGCATTTCTTTTTATCTCTACTCTGTGTTCTTCCCTAGGAATCACTGAGGCCTTTCAAAGCTCTTAGATTTCTCTTTTTTTTCTTCTCATTTTTTTACTTCAGAACATGTCATGTAGAAGCTGCCCTTATGGAATTGAGAGTCCGCATTGTGCAGATACCACCAAAAAGGAATATATTGATTATCCTTCACTTTCTCTACCGACATGGCTATTTGAGTTGGTGGCTTTTTAGAGGTGCCATTAGCTAGAAATCAGTTCGACATCCACAAGCCTTATATGGTTATTTTCCCCTCTACTTACAGATGTAACATCTAGTTTAAAAAAAAAGCTTGTCTACAAGATTCTTTTCTTTCTTTCTTTCCTTTTTATTATTTTTTTTTTCTTTGAGGGTCATTAGCGTAGGGAACAGATGCATACAGTTTTAAGGAGTATTTCTTTGAAGCGCCATTTTAGAGTCAGCTCACTGACAGGTCTATGCCCATGGGCTCTGGTGTGGACTTAGGGCAGAGGCACTGGCTACAATTACCCATCTGGTATCCATCTGGTAGCACGAATGAAAGATAATACCAGATCACAGAGAAACTATACCAACTGCCAACTTGGTATAAGCAGGCAAAGAAGGTGCCACCCAACAGCACTGTGAAGAGTAAGAAATGTTGTCCATAGGGTATGCACATTTCCAGCACAAGATGCAAAAGAATGGCATGTGAGAGCATATGGAAAGAAATTGCTGTACACATCTAACCTTACAGCTGCAACTTGTTAAATATTAAGCTGAGTTCTCTGCCACATTTAAGTTGCTAGTGGAATCTGGGAGAAAAGATATCCTAATATGCTTGAAACCTGTATTTTGCTACTCACAGCCACCCACAACAGGGTTAACAGGATTTGAGGACTTTTGGATGAGGAGTAGATACCAGCATCATAAGGGCATTGATTTCATTTGCATGTAATGCCACTTTGCAATAGACTGGTTGTAGCAAGACTAAGGATTTTGTGGTTGCTATAAAATACATTTTATCAATGTATTACCTTCTCCTTGTTTTTATATCCCCCTTTCCTGCTTTGTCTGCTTCCTTCCAGAATGCAGCATGCTCTGGTTAGTGCCATGGCTAAGTATTGAATCTCTGTTAGTATAATTATCAGAGATTTGCTGTCTTCATACAGCACCTCTCTAGGAGCTCCAAATGGAAACACTGATTTGAAATGGTAAGGGCATGCTTGCCTATGAGGCTGCCCATCTGTGGGTACCCTTCCCAGTTGTTTCCTCCACTTGCTCTGTAGTCTGGGTGCCTGGCTTATCTCTGCATTCACACATGCTAGAGATGGCCAAATAAAGTGAGATATTAGAGTGAGAATTTAGCGGCATTGTCATCACCTAAGCAACAATGTGTGCTTGTGGGGTCTTTTGTGTGCATTAAATGGGTTGTCTTCATAGTAACATATCATATATGTATATATGGTACTGCCATATATTTTGAAAGACATTATCATTATCACACTGATTACATCTAAGCAATTCAACGAGGACAGAAACCTATTTTTACAGAAGAGAAAACCCAAGGCTAAGAAAAGTTGCATGATTGCTGACAATCACATCATTAGCTTTGAACCCAGATCATATGACCCAAAGTTTGAAAGTCTTCCACCAGATTTAGGTAAGGGGGTTTTTGTTTGTTTTTGTTTTAATCTCTGAATCTCTCTTTCCCCCTTTCAAAAGGAAACATTTAACTCCTTAAGGACCAGTTTCCCAAAGAATAAGAGAGTCAAGGTAGAGATTCATGGTGGCACAAAAAGTCTCTGCCTTGTAGGTGGCTAGAGGGATGGGAGCTAAGCTGACTTCCTTTCTTCCACAGTCTCTGACAAAATGTTTCACATACTTCACTGAGAAACAAAGCAAAGAAAAATATCTTCCCAATTGGCCACTACAGAGACCATGCTGGCTGAAGTCAGGAAGAAAGAAAGGCTGTAAGTCAGAGGCATGAGTCTTCTGGATAAGAATTGCTATAAAGCAGTTGTAGAGTGCAGGATCACTAGCAAAGTGCCAGGATGGAGGTGGGAGAAGGATGAGATGGCAAAGTAGAAGGGTTATGATGCAAAGGTGAGATTTCAGTATTGATGTTGACCATGACCTATGTAAGAGAATTTATGAAAAAGCCAAAATGAACTTAAACCTGATTCCATGTGGAAGATTGTATAAATTGCATGCTCAGTACAAGAAAATATAATTTTGTAAATTTGCTGGGTTTGCTTATTCCAACTTATGGGACTCGAATTCTTTTGCCATAATTTATACTAATTAGTCTTTCCACTTAAATCAAGTGGGGAACTGTGAATGTAGCCATCCCTTGTCTGCTCCTCATTAGAGACAATTAAGAGTTAGAAGAACAAAAACACATCATAGAAAAGATGAGGAAAGCCACCCAGAGAGAGAAACATGAAGCAGGAAATGATCTTATTGAATGGGACAGAGAGGAACTGATAGCCTTCAAGATCCATCGTTCTTCCAGCTAAGGTCTAAACAGGGTCTGAGGTAGCACTGCCTGGTCATGCCAGCCTCCCCTGTGGTATTCTCATCTGCGTTTTTCATATCTCCTATCATACTGCATTTATTAAGAAACGTTCTCGCTCTCTAAATCCAATTCATTAGTTTCCCTCCATGGATAAGAGGTATGGCATTACTGATGAGAGAAAAATAAGTCCTAAGCTAATCAGCCTTGGTAAATTCCAGTCTTGCACATTATTGTTATGGAAGCTTTCTTCCAGAATTCAGACAGGGCACAGAGACACAGGAGAGGGACCGGTGTGAGATGTCCTAACACTGCTCTGGGAGCCCTGCTGTTTATATCACTTTGTACTTTCCCAAAGGGGAAAGGAGGAGATCAGGGAGCATTTAATTGCCTTATAAACTGATTGACAAATCGGTGATCTGATGCATATGGATGATCTTTTTAGTGAAATGGCTCAGAAGCTGCTAACAGAGATCATCAGGAGCCATGATTTGCACACCCTCCGCGGGGTTATTACAGAGAAGCGGAAGGATGGGTTGATTATTATCTTTCCTTCTTTCTGTTTTTTTTTTTTTTCTTGAATGTTTTCTTCGCCTCCAGGGAAATGCATTCTAGCAGCGTGAGCACCACTATTAATCAACACTTGTAGCAATAATCAGTGAGTGAAAAATGGTGACCAGAATCTGTGAATGCACTGGCATAACTGTCTTCTGAGTTTCCCTTTGTGATCATGCCTTGGCATTCTAACATGGATAATTTATACAAAATTAATGTTGGCACCTTCCGAGGTGCAAAGATTTATAGAAGCACTGCTTACTTCTTCATCCATTAAAAAAGAAAGAGAAATCGTTTCTGGTCATGATGAATAATATTTTAGAGCCTTTAAAAATATACTTGCTATCTTCATGTTTCTTTGTGTTGTGTTGAGCCAGCTAGTCCCCTCACTTTTGAGCATGGGTGTTGTGAAAGGCAAAACTGCTGTAACTTCTTGCTTCCAGTTTTCCCAGAACTTTCACCAGGAGGGGTGTGAAAAACAATCAAGAATTCAAAAATACTTCAAGACGGGATGAGCACTGGGTGTTATTCTGTATGTTGGCAAATTGAACACCAATAAAAAATAAATTTATTATTTAAAAAAAATACTTCAAGACCCAAGATTCTTCTGAGAGCTGTGTTGTTGGAAAATCGGGGAGGGGCAGGGGGAAGGCTGAGTTACTAGAGTAGCAAAATGCTGTTGCTAGCCACACCTGAGAGAAAGCAGTTGTGGAAATAACCTGACTTAGGGCTGGTGAGGACACTATACGTGAGAGAGGCCATTTTAAAATTCAGTTACCACTTTCATTCCACCAAACTACCTTTCAGTTCTTACCGTCATCTGATCAGTAGGATAAATTCTGATATGTCAACACTTTGAGACTTTCTCTGAAATTTCACTTACTTGGGACTGGCTTGCCAAGAGCCTAAAGAAGGTCACAAAGGCACAGGACCACATCTTAAAGAGTGATTGATAGACCAAGACTCATAGGAGCATATGACACCAGCCCCTTGTCTGAGGATCGCTCCTGTCATTAAAATCAATGCAACTTAATTAAAGCAAATTACAGATAGATACATCTATAAATAAGATATTAAAGTGTGCTGCTGAATATGATAATTGCTGCATATTTAGCAATCAGTGTGTGTGTTCTGCTTTTGCCAGGAGGAATTCCTTTCAGTGGAATCAATGGAGCTTTATTAAAAACCATCCAAATTAGAGGGAGAAATGATGAGTGTTATAATAACACAAAATCACTGTTTCAACTTTCACTGCAAAGAAAGGAAAGCAAAATATGTCCATCCCTCTTTTTTCACTCAAGGAAAATATTAGACATATTCTCTTTAAGATGTGGATATTTTGAATTTATACATTTTAATTTTTGTATTCTCTTCTCCCAAAGGAAGGCGGAGGGAAAGTAACAATCATAAATAAAACAATTCAGCAGTGAGACTGAAGTGTGAGGAACACTCCAGTGCCTGGATATGCTGTTTTATATTTTGATGACAGAAGACAAATAAATGAAGTCCATACTCTAAACAGAGCTTTAAGTGGCTTATTTTATTCTGTTAGTCACTAGATCTTTGTGTGTGAAAATTTTCACAGGTTCATTCAAAATACTGAATGTTGGGAATAAAAATCCATTTTCATCACCTCCCTTACTTGTCTCACTACTTTACCCCTGTCACCTTTTATCACACATAAGAATTAAGCTTATGGCAAAGAGACTTCTTTTTTCAGGTTAATTTTAAAATATACATTTAAGAAAAGATCATTCGTCACCCAATTTAAAAATCAATAGCAAAACATAACAGTTAATTAAATCAGTCCCATGTGACCAGAATCATTCTCAATTTTAAGAAAATAAATACTAAAATTGCAAGAAGACAAATATTTCAATGAAGAATGTTCTCAGAGATGAAAAAATGAATCACTAGACAACCAGCCACTTCTAACAAACATTTAAAAGGCATTTAAGAAGACTTCTTACGTTGGTATATTCCATGCATTTATTGTTTGGAGAGAGAAGGAAAAAAAAATGGAAAGAAAACAAAGAAACAGGAACATATAACAAGAGAGGAAATGAGTGTTTACAAAAGTGATTTTTAACTATTTTATTTAAGCAAATGTTTAAAGATTTTATTTATTGGTGAGAAAGAGAGAGTGAGTGAGCAGGGGGAGGAACAGAGGGGGAAAGGGAGATAATCTCTAGCAGACTCTGCACTTAGCACGGAGCCACCTTGGGGCTCCATCCCAGGACCCTGAGATCATGACCTGATCCAAAACCAAGAGTTGGACACTTAACTGACTGGGTCACCGAGGCATCCCACAAATACTGATTTATTGAATGTCTTCCAAGCACCAGTCTAGGCGATAAGGAGAATGATTTCCCATTCCTTTGGTGAAGCTTTGCCCCAAAGTGCACCCAAAGCCCCTTTTCTAAAACAACATAAGACAGTGATGAGAAGGATCGGTTTAGTAGTCAGATATGGATTCAAATTTAAGCTCCATCACTTACTAGCTGGGTGGCTTAGGGTGACCTCAGTGTACTTTCCCATGGAGCGTACATTTTTAAAGAAGAAGATAATAAACAAGTGAAGAGTAAGTATAGGGCCATGATAATTTCCTCAAAGAAACATAAAGCTGTGCTAAGGAGCTAGAACAAGCAACTGGACAAAGTGTGCTGTTTTATTTATGGCGACCAGGGAATGCTTCTCTGTAGAGGAGACTTTTTTTTTTTTTTTTTTGTAGAAGAGATGTTTAAGCAGAGACACAAAGGGATGAAAGCATGAGGATACCAGGAGCATATTCCAGGGAGCGAAGTGTGAGTAGGAAAGCCATGAGCCACATGCTGGGCAAGTGGGAGGAGCAGTGAGGAAAGCAGCATGACTAGAGCATAGGGAACAGGCAGGACCGGGAGGGGACAAACCAGAGAGGTAACTACTTCAAAACCTCATGAATCTTTAGGAGCAAAATTTACTAAGTCCACTACTTAACCATCCTCCCTGATGACTGTTACTTCTGATTTTCTAAGGTGCATCTACAATGCATAATGTTCTTATTCAGAAAAGAGTATAAAGGGTTGGCGATGGGTATAGCTTGCTCTGTTCTTATTAAGGCCCAATTAAGGCAGATGATTTTCATGAGAGCTGAGCTATGATTTCACTTCAGACTATCTGTACCAGAGGCCATACCACAGACAAATTTGTTCATAATTATGACACATGAGTTTTCCACTCTGAGGAGGGTACATGCAGATGAGAATGGAGTTCCACCATGCATTATTTCCCAGCTCCATGTCTAACATGCAGACATATTGCCCCTGTAATCAAATTTGCTCTGCTTCCTTCTGATGTTCCTACAGGCAGTATCGTGGATGGCAGTCACCTCTAAATTCCATGGGTGATGGGAAGAGGAGGTAGTCACAGCCACGGAGCATGCACATCACAAACATCTAAGCCTTTGTTTTTTGTTTTTTACATCTAAGCCTTTGACACATGCTCCATCCTTGGAGCATTCTGTCCCTCAGAATTGTCCCCCATCCATAGGTAAAGAAAGGGGCAGAGTTGTGGTCTAAGACTCCTTAGTGGGGTACTTTCTGCGTGCCTAAAGATGTCATACGACAATTCAAAACTTAGCTCTCCTTTGAGATATGTACTAACATAGTTTGCAGCTCTGTTATTGGATACACCAAGGATGGCCAGTGTGGTTCACTGCAATTTATAAGTGAATATTCTGTTCAAACAATACTAGCATTCTTGTCATACAATACTACTACTATTATTGGGATATGTGTAGCATAAAAAGAAATATATTTGCCTCAGAAGTCTCTGAAAATACTGATATAGGTCCTGATTTAATGGGTCTCTGTTATTCCTGGTATTTAAAAGAACAAGAGATTGAAGACATTACCCAGTTAAAGGTTTCCCATTCCCAGAGATAGGTGGGTCCACTCCACCACCTCTATAGTTATCTCTTTTGTACAAGGTAGCTCTGGTCACCCTTTGCTGTAACTCCTCAAGCAATAGCCAGGTTCCCACATCTTAAAAGATCCCTGATTTCCATGACTCATAGAAATAAGCCATTAGAAATACGTTGCAGTGTTGGGTCATTTTTCTTTGGGGCCTTTGCTGTAGAGAATTTTAACTCAAATCGCATTTCCTGGTATGTTATCCCTTCTGACGGTAAACATGCCCAACGGTGCTATATTGTGTTAAACCACAAGGGCAGGTTGAGAAGCAATCAGAGTGAGTCTAAGAAAAATTTGGCAGCAAGCCTAATGAAAGTTGAAGTGGACCTAAAAATCTTTAATAAGGTTGTTCTCTTTTTTGTAGGTTCTTGCAGTTAGTTTTTTCATGAATATCTGGGCAATTGGGGACTTCTAAAGGTCTTTACTATGGGCAGGTACTTGAAGTCTCATTGGGTAAGAATGGCAAGGTAGAGTCAGTGTGGTGGCTGTTAGCTGAGTTGTGTACCATTGAAAATATTGCATGCTGAATTGAATTTTTATTTCTTAAAAAAACAACTGGTTAACTTTCAAACCTCCTATGTTTCCAGGAATGACATGAAAAGAGCTCCATGCCTATTCTTTCCAAAGCATTGAGTTCTCCTGATCCCACTTAGATTTTGCTGCTCTTTGAGTTATGGTCTCTGGTCTCAGTTCCTAAGGACAGATGATTCTACTTGTTCTTTGTTTGGATGAGTTGCTCCCAATGGATGACCCTCAAATTGAAAATGATGTTTCCCCTGTGAACTTCAAAATTTAAATTCAGTGTTCCTCATATGGTCAGTAACTCATTTGTGGATTGCTAGCATAATTTATGTAGTTTTGCTGTCTGCAAAGTAAAAGTGAGTTTCTCATGGCCCTTGGGGAAGATGCACAAAGAGACCCAGTCCCTAGACTCTGTTGGACCAGTTGACAGAATTGGGAGATAAAACTCACTCTACATCCTTCCAAGTGACTTGGACTAATACTGGTGTTATTTTCCATACCAAAGTCCAATTATATGATGGAGTTTTTAGTAATTGGGCCCTTTGGATTTTAAATCCTCTCAGGTCAGTGCCCATGAGGATAGCCTTCAGTAGGAAGGACTCTGGGGCTCTGCACAGAAGGCAAATCTGATTTATAGATGGACATGGCATTACGTCTGTCACAAATACATTATGAATGGGCATTATACATTTTCTAACATACAGATCAACCCCCCCTTGGGAAATTATCCTTCATCCTAATGGATTACACTGTAGTAAGTTCCTTGTAAAATTCATCCTAAATTTTCACTTTCTTAATTTCATTACATTGATGAGTAGAGATCCCTGTTTATCCTTTTTGCCTACGTCTGATGGATGTTAGAAGAATTAGACTAAAGTTTATAAATCACCTCACGATTCCCCAACTGAGCCCACAAAAACAGTAAAAGCCGTCGTAGATTTAAACAGGTGCTGATTTCTGCTCAACCTTCATACTGTACTGGGGCAGAATGAGTACTCCCTCAATTAAGTAGATAAACATTTTCTTCTGAAATATAGGAAGTCATCTAAATGGCGCTCAACTAGCATTTCAAATGCTTAGCTGCCAAAGTTGGAATTTTGTTTCTTCACCTAGAGAGACTCATGTAGAGTGTTGGTTTCTTTCTCTTTTTTTTTTTTTTCTTTTTTTTTTCTCCTGTCTGCTAACCTCCTGCTACATGATGCTTCCCTTCAGACTCTGAATCTTTGCTTCTCTGAAAGAAATGCATCTAGGGCCTTCCACCACAGTGCAGCTCTAAACCTGGGATTGGACTCATTTAGGAAAAGCCACCAAAAGCGTGTGGTAGGACTTCTAGCAGAATGCCTGAGGTCAGCAGGTGAAGGTGGGCTCACTCCCTACCTGTGCACAGAGCCCCTTCTGCCCTGGGAAGGGACCCAGCTGTCATGTGCTCAGTCAGTAGGAGTGCACAGACAAGGTCCTGGTACTTAGGTTTGATCCCAAACAGTTCAATAATGTTGTAATAAAATGCACACTTCACATCTATACTGTTAAATGCCTAAATCACAATGGAGATTGTTTCTTGACTTCACTCCATGCAGCAGAATTCATGTTCCCCATGAGTTGGAGCATTGGATTCAGTTGTGAATAGCCTCTTGGGGTAGGCCAGCTAGGTTAATTCAAGTTTGTTTTCTCTGGTTAGTTTAGGATTATGTGTTTCTCTGTTTGTCTGTGTTACATCTCACCTTCAAGATTACTTTTTTTCGTTTAAATGGTTCATTCATGATTAAAAAATCATCCAGCATTTTCTGAACACGAAACATGTGCTGGACAACAAGTGTTAATAAATACCATTATAAAAGATCATTATAAAATAACACTCTAAGTAATTATTTAAAAGATATTCTCTAGGTTCTCAGAAAATAAGAAGTGAATAGTTCTGTCAGAAGAGCTTCCCAGGGTGGTGATGGGAAGGGCAAAGGAAGAGCTGACCAGAATAAAAAAGTGTGTAGGTGCATGGGGGTCAGGAAGGAGCTGATGGTTGAAGTGGCAGGAAATGGGGTTGCAAACATGAATGGGGGGCAGGGGAGGAGAGGATGACAATGATGATGACCACAGTAGACTGGGAAAGATGTGGGTGTCATGTTTGGGAATTTAAGCTTTATTCTAGGCATTGAATTGTTTCTGTGAACCACAGTAAGATGATTGTGTGTGTGTGTGTGTGTGTGTGTCTGCATAAATCCATATACATACATCTCACACACAGACACATACATACATGTAT
Organism: Canis lupus familiaris; assembly: GCF_011100685.1. Taxonomy (NCBI): domain Eukaryota; kingdom Metazoa; phylum Chordata; class Mammalia; order Carnivora; family Canidae; genus Canis; species Canis lupus. Next base: position 14,022,086 of record NC_049258.1, read on the forward strand.
ACACAGAGACATATGAATACATATATCATCTTTTAAATACATCATATCATTCCAGCCATGCATCTTGTATATAAAAAGTGCAGAAAATAGGCTCTTCTATGAGAGAAAGTAAGAATTCTCTCTCTCCCCCCGTCCCTGCCTCCTTTCCTATCACTGTCTTTCTCCCCTCCCTCTCCTGCCCCTCCCTCTCCCTCCCTCTTTTTCTTTCCCTCTCCCCCCACCCCCCTTCTCTGTACCCTGTTCTTTTTTTCTCACTTGGCTGTCTTTCCCAGGACTGTTTTTAGAACTGTATCACTGAAGAAGCTTCCATTGGCTTAGCCAGGACTGATCAGAGGTTCATAGAAATAAATTCTACAGGACAGAAAAAAATATTCCCTCCAGGTGTTTTCCTTACTAAAAGAAAGATCAGATTCCATGTAACTGCAGCAGCATTACAGTAACTACTCAGATTTACTGAGCATATAAGTACGCTCTCTCTATATGTATGATAAACATACTTTGTAGTTTACGTGCAGCAGACTATTTCATCCACGCACCCATCTGAGGTAGGTACTACTAATGTGGTTATTAACCACATTAATAATGAAAAATGAAATTAATGAGGTGAGAAAACCGAGGCTCAGAAGTTAACTTGCTCAAGGTTACACAGTGGGTAGGTGATGAGAGTGAGGCATAGACAGTCTCATCTGGAGTAAGTGCTCCTAACCTCAGTGCTCCCACCCCACCCCACCCGGTGTGCAGGCCAGAGACCATGCTGCTCACTGGTCAGAAAACTGCACGCAAGTCAGTTTCCAGTTAGCATGGAGGGACTTGGTGTACTGTAGGAACAGTGGTGCTCTTTAGGATCATCTTACCGTTGTGCCTCTCTCTTTGAACAAAAGAGTCTTATGAGGAATTTACAACACCTGCCTTTTTCCTGGTCAAGTAGTCGTGTGGATGCATCAGACGATGTAGGAGAGCAGACTTTGATCATTGCAAAATCCTTTCTGAGTACAGCATGTACTCATGGTATGTGGTGACATACCATTCATCCTACGCGTATGCAGGAACTACAGTGAGCACATTTTAGAAATGACAGATAGTTTGAAAATTGGTACTGATCCCTTAGGGTCAGCCTCCTGAGTATGCCTGTGCACACTCTGCCTACTGCATGGCTGGGTGCCCACGCATCCAAGCCCCGAAGCCAGCCCTTGCTCATGGCCCTGTCCTCCCCAAAGTCCCCACCAGATTTCTCACCAAGTGGAAGCACAGCTGTTACAATTGATGACCAGCTGTTTTTTTATTTTAACAATGGCTATTAAAACCCATGCACAAGCATTGTTTCTGTACTATCTCCTCAGGAACTTAAGTACCTGGCTTGCAAGCTTTAATCAGGTCACTGAACACAGTCTCCAAACCCGAAGCCACCTCCTCACCCCAGGTCACTGTACAGAGCAAGTGCTTTCTGCTCAAGTGGCATCATGAGATCCCCGCTGGGTGGACTTCACAGACAAGGCCAAGGAAAGTTAGATGTCACTCAGGTGAAGTTTTTTCAAAGCATCTTAGGCAGAGAAGAATGAGGCTTTGATGTAGACTCACTATTTCGAAACCTGCTCAGGAATAGAGGAGAGACTCTCAGTACTGGTCTCCTTGTACCCAAACTTGCTTCATTTAAATGTCAGTATTCAGCTTAGAGAGTGAGTCCAGGACAGGGTTTCTAGAACCCATTAACCACAGATATGGTGCCCCTCCCTGGTATGGAACTGCTGCAGTACTGTTATGTTATATCCGTTTCTTGGCTCATATACGAAACTTGAGCTAATTTTTGTTGTTGTTGTTGTTGCTCTCTGTATATTTGCATAATTTTATATCCTGAGCAGAGTTCTTGATTTTGCAACATCATAATAAAAAACAGTGTGAATTGGCAGGTTTAGGGGTATGATTTGCAGCTGGTCTATCACTTCCGCTACTGGAAGCTTCAGCTTCAAGTATTATACAATTATCATATTTTACAGGACTTGAGCTTATATTTGCATCTGCTCATCTTTTGTCGGTGTTTTTTAAAAAATACTCTCTTTTAACATTTTTGGGGGTAGATGGATTGCCTAATATACTCACTTCATACACTTTTCTCTTCCTGGTATAAATTCATATGGTTCAGTGCTATTGAAATCAAAGCACTAAGGTCTAATTGACATAATAACACGATGAGCTCTTTGGACAGTTTTTGGAGATTGAAAACAATGATGAAGCAAATGCAACCTAGGGTTATAGTAATATCTCTAACCATCCCCTTTTCACTCATTGCCATTATTTTGATTAAAAGGTCTATAGAAGCGACAGTGGTTGTTCAGGATGCAAAAATTATTGCAGAAACTTCCTCTATTAATGGAAATTATTAGAGGATGGGAATGGTACTCGAACAGCAAGAATGACATTAATTATGCGAAAAGCAATCATATCTGGCAGTTGGCAAGCATGCATTATTCTTCAACACTGTTCCACGGGTTTGTGTCCAGCCAGCATTAGAAACCTAAAAGCTTTTTATTTGGCAAAGTTTTCACAGCACTTGGACTTCCAGCTTCTAGATAAAAGATAATTTGGAAGGAAATTTTGATGGCGAAATTGAAGAATTCAGTAATGAGTGCTGTGTAGATGAATCAGTGCCCAATTAAATGATTCTATCAAATCCAACTTTAAATGTTGACTTTTAAAAGATCATATTTTAAGGACTTTGAAAGCAAGATGCTATAGATATATCTAATCGGAGGAGAAAAGTTGTATTACTAGCCTGGTAAAGAAAGGTAGGGAGTGTTCTAAATGATCCAAGAGTTTGATTAATGGAGAGATACTTTAGAACAGGAATTATCTGTATACTAAGAATTAGAACAGATTTCAATAACCTATCTTATTTTCATTCTGCAGTTCCCTTTCTCTTTTGCCACACTTCTCTGTTTGGGTTTTTATTTTTCTCCCCATTACACCCCTCTTTCAAGGCTCCCATCTCTGTTTACCACTGTTTTGATATTCTCACTGCTTTCTACAGAATCTGTTTTTCTTATCTACTCCTACTTTCACCTGTTTTTGTCCCTTCACAACAATAAATACAACCAATCAGAGCAACATTTTTTTGCTTTATTCATTCACACCATAAGCATTTATTGAGCCCTTGACATGTTTAGCGTGTGACCTGACCACAGGAAGAGTTACCAAAACTACAGGAGTGAGCATTCTGGCACAGGCACAAAAGCACATGTTTAGGACCCACAGAATAACACAGTAGGGTCAAGTCATTGAACATGTATGAGAGGGATGAGATAAAGCTGGGAAGTTAGGTTACTGAAAATTCTTATTTGCTAGTTAATAGACAATTATTAGGGACCCCTGGGTTGGCTCAGTGGTTGAGCATCTGCCTTTGCTCAAGTTGTGATCCCAGGGTCCTGGGATCAAGTGATGCATTAAACTCCCTATGGGGAGCCCAGTTCTCCCTCTGCCTGTGTCTCTGCCTCTGTCTCTATCACGAATAAATAAATAAAATCTTCTTTAAAAATCGTCAAAAAGCTGTGGGGGTTTGGCTTGGTTTTTCAACCCAGGTTTTTTTTTTTTTAAGATTTTATTTATTCATGAGAGAGACAGACAGGCAGAGGGAGAAGTGGGCTCCCCACAGGAGCATGATGCAGGACTTGATCTCAGGACCCCGGGATCATGACTTGAGCTGAAGGCATACACTTATCCACTGAACCATCCAGGTGCCCCTCAAACCAAGTTTTGACACAAAAACATAAATTTTCATAATGTCATCTGTAATCTTTTCTCCTCCTCTTGTCTTCATTCATCTTCTTAGAACTTGAAGTCTGCTCATGCAATCATCAGTTGCAAAATACTTTGTTTAATATACATTTCAGGCTAAGGTGTGTGTGATTTCAGCATTAGCAATAGCATGGGTCAGGTTACTTTGTGATTCCAGTGGGTGCTACACACTGAGGTAACTCTTCAGTTCAACAGTAGTTGTACCCAGCATATACTACTAGGTAAGGTTCTCTTACTCTATTATTTTCAGCTCTTAGAAATCTTCCCTCACTCTAAGCAGCTACACAATTGAGGTTCCTAATAGTTTTGATTTATATGCCAGATCCAAGTTTAAATCTAAATTGTTAGAAGGTACATTTTAAAAATTATTTTTAAGGAAAAGGGGAAAATCAGAACTATGTAAACAAAAGAGCTTGAGAATGGCCATAGGATAGATGTCATAAAACTTCCTTGATAAAATGTTGATGATGCTTGTTGTGCTATTTAACAGGTAATGTTCAAAAAAATGGCTACCCATTATGGAAGTTGATTCTTTCTGTTAAGTGCCACTGAGTAGATGTGTGAGACTTCTGTTTTATTGCCTCAGTAAATATTCATGAACAAGGTGATATGTCAGGCTTTGAGAATGCAGAGGCTCTAGAAAGAGAAATTGCCCCAACTCCAATGAAGCTCATCTTTTGTAAACCAAATTAATAGACTGACACCATGCATGGATACTGAAAAAAAAAGTATATTATACAGCCTGTTCTTGTTTATAAAACATAATTTTGTACTAAAAATTGCTTTGGGTGTAGCAAAAGTTAACATATAGGCACATAACAGCGCCTCCACCTCTATGAAATAACTATTGCCAGGCAATTGGAGTTCAGTGGTATGGTTATGATGACCATAAACACATGCAAAATACTTGTAGACAGTCATAATTTCACGTATCCTATCCCACTGCCACTATAAGCCCATCTGAACATTCAAGTCTTTGTCTCCAATCTTTGTTTAGGAAATAGAGCTACAGTAACTGGGATGATCTCTGCCAACGTGTGAGGCAGCATTGAAAGTGAGACTGAGTTGAGATCTTGGCCTTGCCACCGTATGAACCTTTGGCAAGTTGCTTTAACTTTATCTGAACTCACCTTTTGTGGAAAGTGAGGCAGAAATGGAGAAAATGGAGAAGATACATTAATTATAGCTCATGATACTGATTGCACAGTGTCTCAGAAAGGTTCCATGCTGAACATGAAGTCTGCTTGAGATTCTCTCTCCCTCTCCCTCTACCCCTCCCTCTGTTCATGTACTCTTTAAATAAATAAATAAAATCTTTTAAAAATAAAAATAAAACAGCAGAGGCATAAATCACTCACATATTACTTCCAAGAAACAAGTCAAAACCAAATTCAATACTGTATGCTAGCATCTGGTATTGATATTACTAACTGAAACACCACTAAATTGTTGTTTACTCTGTTCCTGGAAAATACAGGGAAACAGATTTATTAAGGAATGCTTTTCCCAATACCTTTTCTTCCTTCTTTTCATCAGAAATTGTCTTCTCTCAAGTAAAAGTTTATATTTCAGCCAGTGTTGCAATATCTCTATTTGTAGGTAGACAGATGGGGAAAGGAAATGAGATGGTGTCTGGCTCTTTAATTAAAGATGCAGAGCCAGGGTTTGTTCTTCATGCTCACTGGCAAGACACATATGCACATGTGCACACACATGCACACATACATACAGACACATTCAAAGTGCATCTGATAGATGAAGCCAAATTTGTAAAATTGTATCCATAATCATAGTTTCTATGGTAACTGTATCTTAGGCCCAGGCACAAACAGAGCTGGGCAGGAGATGTCTGATTTTATTTTCTCTGAAGACAATCAGAAGAGAGATAATTCAGATTATCAAGATGCCATGGCCCAGTATACATATGGCTAGTCCTTAGGTCATGCTAGCATAAGATTTAATGCTGAAATCCCAATAAATGTGTTATAATTTTATAATGTTGCAGATTACTTTGCTATCTTTGTCACTCAGCTTTAAAATAATTATGTTACAGACATATAGTTATCATATTAATGAGGTGTAAGTGGTTAACATAATGTGGCAACTGTATGCAAGATAACTTTTACAAATGTGCATAAGTTAGAAGGGACCTTAAGGATTTATTTTCACTCAGATGTTTTCCAAGGGAGGAAAATATAGGCACAGAATGGTTAAAAGGCTTCCCCAAGAGTTATTTTTAAAATATTTTTATTTGCTGTATTTTCTAAACTAGCAGATGTTCTAAACTAGTCTATAAACTGAATACCCAGTTATTTGACAAAATTACTGAAATTAAATTAGAGAAAATAAACACTTCAGAAATAATGGTTTGAAAGAGTGTGTGTACTTTTGCTTCTCTAGATAGCATATTTCTAAATATGTATCTCAGCATAATATAGTTCACATTGCCAAAGAGAAATCATTTACAACCTATTTTGATTAGTTTCTTTTTGTTTAAATGAAGTATGGTGAGTTTCGCTCCAAATATGTAACATTTCAGCAGAGTGTCTTCATATTAGAGGATGCTCAAAGACAAGTTCCTAACTTTTTTAGATATTTTCATCATGTGTATTCCTTCAAAAGTCTTTAAGCCAGACCTATAGTTAAGTAAGAGGAATGTAATTAAAAGAAAGCTTCTGGAAACTGCTCAAAAATATCTGTCATGTTACCAACTTGAAATGAAAGGCGTATTTCCTAAAATGGCATCCAAATTTTTATACTTTGCATCTTAATCTTATGATGGGTCTGGCAACATGAAACGTACTTTTGTGTAATGGATCTGACTAGGACCTATTTGTAAATGAGGATGTTGTGTAGAGGTGAATAAGCTGGATTGCAATTTTGTACCACGTTTCCGTCACAGCAGCTTTTAAATTTCCTCAGGAAAATTGACTCAAGGGACTTAAATTACAACATTGGCAAAAATGTGTCCCAACCTGTGGGAACTGGAAAACATGCTAATTTTGAATTGTTTCCACTTTTTATCATCAGACATTTGCAGAAAATCCTGTGTGATTTATTCCTTTATTTGTAATGAATTGTTAAAACATGTTTGAAAGGGCATTAAATCTTCCCCTCTGCCATTAATCTGCAAATGGGAGAAATCGGAGGTTAAATGGCCTCTTTAGTATATTGCTTTGTGAAACTGCTGATTCCAGCAATGCCAGGCTAGAAATACATACTAATTTAAGGAACCCTGAATGTAATCAGCAAGCCCCTTGCTTTTGTAGAGAAAAGACTAATAGCTTTATATTAACAAGGCTCTTAACATCCCAGCCAGCAGTAGGCATTGAGTGAATGAAATTGGGAGAACTCCCATGGCCTAAACCATCTTAATTCAACATTCCTCGTACGCCAAACCCTCCTGATAGGCTGTCATCGGCTGTCATAAGCCAGCCAAACTGGATCGCCACTGCAAGGCACACCAGGCATGAGCCTTTCAAGTTGTTTCTGAATAAGCTCTCTGAAGTTTCTCTTCCTGAGCTTTATTAGTAGAGAAAGATAAATATGCCCCAAATCCAAGCATAAGTTCTATCATTACATTGTTTTGGAAAAGACTAGGTTTCTCTTATGGCTTAAGTTGAAATTATTTCTATCAGATGTATATTTAGGTCATTACATTTAAAAAAAAAAAAAAAACCCTGCATGATACCAAGCGAGATAAAGGGCTTCTTTAAAAAAAATTAATTGGATCAAAGCCGCTGACCTTATTTTTTTATGATGAGGGAAATTACCTAATAAGGAGTGCTGGAAGCAGGAACATTTCTGAGTCTTATTGCGCACAGAGCAAAATGAGAAATGAGCTTATAAATGCTTGTGCCTGTTCTCTTTCCCCTCACTCTCTCCTAAAGTGGCCTGACTTCTTAAGGATCTAACTACAACCTATAATTAGTTTCTCTTTGGCAGTCCTCTATCTGCAGTTTCCTACCCTCAGTTCACAGCTATTTGTAAAAATCTTTGTACCCAACACAATAATCTGTATTGCCACCATTTCTGATTAGGATATAAAAGTTGATCAAGTTATAGGGGGAGATTAGATAAATTATGATTTATCCATAAATGGGATGTTATATAGCTATTAAAATTTATGTTTGTGAAATATTTCTGGTAGCACAGCAAAATGCCAATAATAAATAGTTGGAGAAGAAAACTATATGCCACTAGAATATGTATATATTAAAAATATTAACAGAGGTCATCTTTTGAAGATTTAGGGAGAAAAATCCATTCAATCTGTTTTTTTTTAAATAATGGAAGACAAATTTATTCCCATCGTTTCTATTAACTAGCACTGTGTCCCTGAGGAAAAGGACTTTTTCTCATCTCTATGTTTTATTAGAGTTCATAGCACATGACTATGTGTCTACTTAAGAGACACTAACAAATGTTTATTTACTTAGAAGTATTAATCTGATTTTCTCAGCATGATAGAATAAGGCAATAAGCATTTGTTTTGGGGTCTTTTTTTTGGGGGGTTGCTTTTAGGGGGAAAGTGATAAAGATTTTCAATACCCTGGAGTCCTGCTTTCTCTCCCTATCAATCCACAGAAATCATTCTCAATAAACACCAATCACCATCTCATTTCCAATTCCCACCTACACTTCCGCAGAACTTATGTTAGTCACTGTTCAGTGACAGAGAATAATATCCACTCAAGCTAGTTTAAGCAAGAACAAATTTATTGCACCAAAATAATGGGCTTACAGAATCTTAAGGACAATCTAAAGGAATATAATCTTAGCTAAGATTTCAGGACTGATTTCTCAAGCCACACCACAGAACCAGGCTACCAAGGGAGCTGCTGCCACTTCTAAGAAAGCTTTTGGCTCCAGAGCCATATAATAATGCCTGTATCAGGAATCACCATAATTAAGAAAGCCACAATCAGGAAGCCACCTTTAGTGATGCTAACTCCAAAGCTAAGTACAAAAGCTAGACTCCACCCCAGAAACTTGAATGACACATCTGCTAAAACTGCTGAGGAAACCCAACAAAGCTTTAATTATCAGAATAACCAGTGGAAGTGTAGCTACTTCAATAGCCCAACTTAAATCATACTAGTAAACTGACCACAAGGGCATTGTGGGAAAGGCAGATTTTGCTTTCCAAGCCCTGTAGTTCAGGTTGACACTCTGCAAGGAGGGAGGTTCGGGTAAAACACTTCAACATATATTGACCACAGACCTTTTCTTACTGCAGTTCTTGACTGCTTTTGACACTATTGGCCACACCTTCATTCACGGAATGCTTTTCTTTTGATTTCTGTAACCCTCTCTCCTACTTCTCTTCCAGTCAAACTGCTGTTCTAGACCTTGTCAGATTTCCTCCTGGGTTCAACTTGTGTTTTTCTGCCCCTTAAATGACAGTGATCCTAGGAATATTATTGGTATTCTTCTCTGTTTTCATTGCATGTCTTTTCTTCTGTTCTGTGTCTACAGATTCTTCCTGGGCATTCTAATCTTTCCCAAGGTTTTTGGTACCATCTATAGGCTGAATCCCAATTCTCCATCTCTAGTCCAGGTTTCAACATTGCAAACTTTAACACTCAACTGCCTATCAGACATCACCGTCAGATGTCCCATTCAAGCTCACTATATCTAAGTATCCCCTCCTCCCATCCCTACCCTTGCCACTAAATCTATTCCTCCCTCATTCCCATCTTGGCAGTGGTTACCAAGCCCGTCTAGTTGTTAAGCTCAGAAAATCGTGCATTATTCCAGACACATCCTTCCTATTAATCCTTAGTCAGTTATTGAACCTGTGCCCCTTAACATTCTTATAGCACTCCCTTGCCTTTATATTTTTTTCTTTTAAAAAAAAAAACTTTATTTTACATCAACCCTATTTCCATTTTGTTTGCCATTGTGGAAAAGCAGCTTAAGAGCACTCAGTGGTTGTCCCAAGTCATGCAGTGGCCTGAACAGTGGGAGCTCCAGACGTGGTAGGCTGAGCTCTCCAGTCTTCAGTAGGAAACTCTGAATAGGCACAGAGGGCACCTGCACGCCTTCAGACCAGTCTGCGTTTTCAGGTTGAGTAGCAGTGAAGTCAAGAGATGGAGCAGTCCATTTACCCTGAAATTCCTCCTTGGGCACAGCCTTTTCAGCAGTGGCCTGCTCTTCCTTTCCAGTTTCTTCAGGATCTCTGTAGAACTGGAGATCAGGCAAGACGTCCCATGGGTGTTCACAGGAAATGGTGCTGTGCCTTGCAGAACTTCCTGGGCCAGCATCCACCACATCAGACCCACTGAGTGACTCCCTTTTAGCAGGATTAATCAAGTTTTTCTGAAAACAGAAAGGCCCAGTAATACCTGAGAGGCCCACGCAGTTAAGAAATATGGAGAAAAGCAGAAGAAAACACAGGCCATTTTAAAATGTTTCTGTTTTCCCTTAAAGCTCTGACACATTTGAATTATACTTGTGGCAAGAATTACTGTAGAACTCTACTCATTGGGCCAGAGATTCTTGTGCTATCAGTGAAATACTTACCCTCATGTAGCACACTACCTACACTTCTGAGTTCATTGGCCAGCCAGTGGCCTCCACTCTAAGCTAACAATGTGTGAGCCTTTATCCTTTGGTATATTCCCTAGGTTAGGTCTTAATCATCTCAGGCTCAAACTATCACTGAAACCTCCACACTATGGCAAGAATAATCTCCCTAACCTGTAAATATGTCCCGTCACTTATCAAGTAGTCATTCTCAATGACTTTACCATCACCTAAGTTCCTTGGCATGGCATATGAGCTCCTCCAAGATATGGCCCATGGCTGTATCTCCAGATATTGGACTCTGGGGTCAGACATACCTGATCTTTGTCTCAGATTTTCCATGCACTAGCTATATGAGCGTCTACTTAGTATTACCATTTGAAAAATGGGGCAACCAGTGGGGTTATTGGGGAAGATTGACTAGACTGATTAAATAAAACATATAGCATTTTGCTTGACAAACAGTAAGTACCAGATAACTGTTAAATTGTAGTAGTGATCAAAGAAAAAACATAAATGGAGGGATAGTTCATATTCATGAATAGAAAGACTTAATATTGTCAAGATGTCAGTTCTTCCCAACTTGATCTATATATTCAATGTGCTCCTTACCAAAATCCTAGCAAGTTATTTTCTTGATTCTAAAGAGTCTCAACAAACTGGTTCTAAAGTTTATATGGACAAGGAAAAGACCTAGAATAGCCTACATAATACTGAAGGAATACAAAGTTGGAGGACTGACACTACCCAACTTCAAGACTTATTATAAAGCTATAGTAATCAAGACAGTGTGATATTGATGAAAGAATAGACAAATAGATCAATAAAGCAGAATAGAGAACCAGAAATAGGCCCAAATAAATATTTATTGTGGTCTTTGACAAAGGTATACAGATGATACAATGGAGCAAATATAGTCTTTTCAACAAATGGTGCTGGAACAACTAGACATCCAACATACAAAAAAAAGGAATCTAGACACAGACTTTATACACAGACTTTATACCCTTTACAAAAATTAACTCAACATGAATCACCAACCCAAATTTAGAATGCAAAACTATAAAACTACTAGAAGATTACATAGGAGAAAACAAAGCTAGATGATCGTGGGTTTGGTAATGACTTTTTAGATATGACACCAAAGGCAAGATCCATGAAAGAAAGAATTGGTAACCTGGACTTCACTAAAATTAAAAAGTTCTGCTCTGCAATAAAAACTGTCAAGAGAATGAAAAGATAAGACACAGACTGGAAGAAAATGTTTACAAAAGACACATATGACAAAGAACTGTAAACTAAAACTACAAAAAACTCTTAAAACCTCACAATAAGGAATGAAACAAATCAATTAAAATATGGCCCAAAGACACCTTAACAGACATCCCATCAAAGAAGATATCCAGATGGTAAATAAGCATATGAAAAGATGCTCTACATCATATGTCATCGGGAAAATATAAATTAAAATAACAATGAGTTATCACCGCACACCCATTAGAATGGACAAAATCTGGAACACTGACAACCCCAAATGTTGGTGAGGATGTGGAGCAACATGAACTCTCATTCATCACTAGTGGGAATCCAAAATGATACCACCACTTTAGAAGATAGTTTAGCAGTTTCTTACCCGACTAAACATATTCTGAACATACAACCCAAGAACTGCACTATTTGGTATTTACAAAAATTGAAAATGTATCTTCACACAAAAATCTGCACACAATGTTTATAGTTGCTTTATTTATTATTATTGCCAAGCCTTGGAAGTCACTAAGATGTCCTTTAGTAGATGAATGGATAAATAATCTGTGGTACATCCAGACAATATAAAATTATTTAGCACTAAGGAGAAATGAGTTATCAAGCATGAAAAGACATGGATGGAACTTAAATACATATTACTAAGTGAAAGAAAACAATATAAAAAGGCTATAGACTGTAAGATTCCAACTACATGACATTCTGGAAAAGGCAAAACTTTGGCAACAGCAACCCATGGTTGCCATGGGTTTGGGGAGAGGGAAGAATGAGTGGGCAGAGCATAGAGAATTTTTAGGGCAGTGAAAATATTCTTTATGATATCATAATGATGGACACATGTCATACATTGTTCAAACCCAAGAGACTGTACAACCCCAATAGTGAGTCCTAATATAAACTCTAGACTGTGGATGATGATTTGTCAATATAAGTTCATCAATTGTAACAAATGTAGCACATGGTGAGGAGGGTGGTAATGGCGGAGTCTGTGCATGTGTGGGGCAGCGGGATCTGAACTCTACATTTCTCTCACTTTTGCTGTGAAACTAAAAGTGCTCTAAAAGCACGTAGTAGTAGTGGCAATAGCAGTTATAGCTGTAATAGTAGTAGTGGTGTTGTTATTACTATATCCTCTTCCCTAATGGGCTCTGTTTCTTCCTTTACCAAAATCTTGACTTTCCCTGAAGACACAGTGCTTTTTCTCTTCTAAATGCCTCCATGTTGTTTCATTTTTGCTCTCTCTGCTCAGAATGTCTTCTCCTGCTGCTCCTACCTTCTCCCCCACTAAAACTTCTCCTCATTCATATTCAGGTTTCAGATGAAGCTTCAACACCCATATGAAGCTGTCTTCAACTCCGCCAGGTGGACTTTGCTATCTGTTTCTTCAGACTCCTACTACCTCCTTTCTCATACTGACACTCTAGCAGTGATCTCATTGTACTGTAATCATTTGCAGACCTGTCTCCTCTATATTCAAAGAATGAAGAAATCCAGCCCTTATTCATTCCTTTAAATATAGTGCCTAGCATGGCATTGGGATATGGTAGCTGCTCAGTAATCCCTGGTTCAAAGATTGTTCAGATTGTTAAAGATGTTGTCATGTTTATAGAGAAGCATGGTATATAGATATAGATACAATATAAATATAATAAATATATACACAATTGGTGAATGAGAGAATAATTTTCAATACAGAAACACGCCACCCATCTTTGCTACTTCTGTGAAGTTTTTCCTGACACCTTCTGGTGTCACCTGGGCCATTGTTAGTAATGTCCTGAATGGCATTGGAACATACATTGTCCTACATCATTCTTTAATTATTTCACTTCTGATGCTTGTTTTTCCAATGAGACTAAAGCTCCCTTAAGATAAGGATCATCCTACATTTCATAAAATCTCTTATGCTGGTAACTCACCAGAAGATGAGGCACATGGGTGCTGAGACCCCAGAATGTGGACAGCCACCATTAGGCTAGGCCAGTTCTGGTAACAGTGCTAAAAGGATTAACTTGGAGTTTTGTGGCCAAAAGAAAAAAACTACTTTTTTTTTTTTTTTAAGATTTTATTTATTTATTCATGAGAGACACAGAGAGAGAAAGGCAGAGACATAGGCAGAGGGAGATGCAGGCTCCATGCAGGGAGCCGGATGCAGGACTCAATCCCTGGGCCAAAGGCAGGTGCCAAACCGCTGAGCCATCCAGGGATCCTGAAAAAGATTACTTGTAAATGTCTAAAGCCATACTAGGGGACAGCCCCGGTGGCTTAGCAGTTTAGCACCACCTACAGCCCAGGGTGTGATCCTGGAAACCTGGGATGGAGTCCCACATCGGGCTCCCTGTATGGAGCCTGCTTCTCCCTCTGCCTATGTCTCTGCCTTTCTCTCTCTCTCTCTCTCTCTCTTTCATGAGTAAATAAATAAAATCTTAAATAAATAAAGCCATACTAGGGATGCATAAGCACAATGTTCTCCACCAACCACAATTAAATAACCTTCAGCATAGTTCTGGTATTCGAGCTAATTCTTCCTACATAAAAAAAAAGTTTAAGAACAAAACCTTAGTTAGAAGTGGCTGAGGACAATAATTGTATCCTTCGCTTCTGCTTTTTCTATACCATTTATTTATCCCGTTTGTCTGATACCACCCTTGTTTCTGATCTTTGTTAGAAAAGTCAGTGGTTTAAATCAGGACTTGTATCCTAACGCTTGTAGTCGCTTGTGAGTTTGTATGTGCAGTCTTCATCCCTACCTTTGTAATTCACTGGGCTATTGCCCTTTCTTATAACTCCAGCCACTCCTCTTCCATGTATTGGTGAAATATAGAGAGGTTTTTCAGGATACATTCTGATGAGCCTTCAGTAATAACTGGACACCAGGAATAGTCTTTCTTACTCTAAATAAGTGTATATATTTGTTTTGCAACAACTTCCACAGTACATCCTCCCTACACATGTCACCCAAGCTAGGATGGTGGTTTTATAGAGAGCTAGAACTTTTGGCAAGAAGAAAATAACTTGCACATCGAGTACTACCTAGAAAAATTTCCCCTACTGACTTGACACCTTTACTTCCCGTGCTTACTAGCAAATTCTCTCTTCCCCCCTTATAATGTCCAGGTGTTCTGTTTGCCCCCTCCATGCCCATTATGTGATGGCCAGCCCAGCCTAAGAGCCAAAACATAAATGATCCACAAACCCACCTGTGTTGACATGAACAGGTCATTACCTGTTGATGTAATTGATAAGTCAACAAGTACTTTTAAATACCTGGATGTGTTCATCCTGTTTTTGATTGCTATGAGAGCTGCAGAAGCACTATGTATACAGTTTTTACAGTTACAGAACTAGCACACTTTATTGAGAACATACTGGGGCCACGCACTGCTCTTCAGAGTCTCAGAGGCTGATGGAAGAGACCCGAAGAGAGGTCAACATGGGAAGCACAAAGGAAGGGAAAAAAATAATAAAGATCAACCCTAGCTAGAAAAGAGGTCCTGACTTCTCTGTGGTAGTTGCCAGGGGAGGGAATTAAGTGAGGTTTGGGTAAGGGAGGGCTTCATGGAAGCTCTGGAGTAGACAGTAACTTGTCACCAACCCCTGTTAGTAAAGAAAGGTTTGGAAAAGGTACTTTTCAAAAATATGGCCCTGGGAAGCCTAGGTGGTTCATTCGATTGGGTGTCTGCCTTCGGCCTCAGGTTGGGATCCTGGGATCAAGCCCCACATTGGGCTCCCTGCTCTGCTTCTCCCTCTGCCCCTCCCCCACTTGTGCTCTCTCACACACATGCACTCACACTTTCTCTCTCAAATAAATAAAATTTCAAAGAAACACAAAAATACGGTCCTTGTCTTAGGCAACAGGAACTTAGGAGACATGATAACTAAATGTAATAGGGGATCCCAAAACAGGAAAGTGGTTGGATAAAAATCCAAGTCAACTGTGAGCTTTCGTTAACAATAATGTGTCAGTATTGATTCATTAATTGTAAGAAACATACCACACTAGTGTGTGATGTTAGTAATAGGGAAACTGAGTTCCGGAAACCCTGTACTGTTTCTCAGATTTTTTATAAGTCTCAAACTGTTCTAAAAACTAAAGCCTATGTAAAGGGGGAAAAAATGGTCTTTCAGCCTACTGAATCTCCCTGGCTTAGTGACAGGAAGGAGTCAGTTTGACAGTGACCCTTTTTGAAAGAAGTGACTTTGTTGTTAAATGCCATGTTTGTGGCTTGATCATCAATTCCAATAGCAATACTGAGATCCTGCTTGCTTTTCCACAGTTGATTTTTGGCAGGCAGCAGCAGCATTTGTGCACTGATTATAATTTTGCAATGCATTGTCAGTAACCAGGGTGTATAATGGATCTTCATCTCTAATTACTTTTCTCTCCACAGGTGTCTGGAAAGGGTCCAGATGGGACTGCACACAATGTCCGCTTTGAGGGGATGGAGAGACAGTACGCATCCTTACCCAGGTAGATCACTCAGGGGTCTCCTCTCACTAGCTTACCTACAAATAAAGTCTTTAGAGAAATCTACATGAAATAGAAATCTGGCTTTGAAATTGGGAATATGTTATAATTTTCCTTACTCCCGTCTGCTACAACCCTCGTGCCATCTTCACAACTGTGCTAATAATTGAAACACTTGTGGGTTATTTTTTAAGAAAAGAAAATAGTATATCATTGCAATTGAACATGTCAGCAAGAATATTGTATACAGAATGGAAATCCTAATCCATTGCTATAAAAATAGTATTGAACATCCTGCACCAAGCTTAGGGACAGTAAAATAGTAAATCCTCTGTCCTAGCAGTTACCTACAAGGAAGGGCAAGCCAACCTTAACCTTGGAGCTTCGTGTGGGTGTTAAAAAGCAGGAGAGAAATGTGAACCTGGGAAGATGTTCTGTGCTTGATTTAGAATCTGACCAGGTTTGCAAGGCAGTCAGCAAATATTGCTGAGAGGCGCAGACACAGTGGGGGAAGGAAAACAATCGCGTGGGAAAAGTTCGCTTGGTGATTCTGGCCTAACACGATCCACTTAGGCTGTAACTAGACACCCCTGAAAATGAGATACAATTCTCAAAGGCTTGTGCTCTTATCTGTGAGATGAAGAATAATTTTGGTCTGCTATCAGTAGCACATGACAAAGAGGAAAACTTTCCAAGATTATGTCTAGTGCAGCTACTATGGGAGTGAAGAGGGAGTGTGAGAAATCTTGAGTTTGGGGGGTAGTGGGGGGACAAACAAAGAAAGGTTAATGCCAGCCAAAAAACTGAAATGTTACGGAATATCTCCTTTTAAGAAGAGGGGAGAGGATCCTAAATAGAGCTTTTTCATCAAAGTGGAATTGTTGAAGTGTTATCCCAGAGGGAGTTACTGTGTTGAGTTTCACACTGGCTATAATTCTGTGTGTGAATCTACAAAAATACCATCCTGGATATTGCAACAGGCATAGCCTAAGTGACCATCTGCTCTTATAAATAGTATGTTGATTTTCAAAAGTAATAAAATCTGAGCTCTAGTAGAGAATCAATTGTTAACACTGATTGGGCAGGATACTCAAACTACAATATTTTAAAAGCTTCCATACAACTGTATCTTATTTATCTCTCTGCTTTCTTTTTTGGTATGTTGTCTCATAGTCTCTTCTCATTCTTGATTTCTTTCCTCTCCTTATTTTTCCCTGGCCTAGTATTTTGTTTTCATTTTTTAAAAAATGGAAGTCATCTCCAAAATTTGTTTTAAATATAACATTTCTGGCTTTCAATGTTGAAATGTATGGAAATTGTGGTAAGGCAGATGGAAAGTAGTATGTTCTTATGAGAGGGAAGAAAAAAAAGAAAAAACTGGATACAGTTTAGTGTCTCCTGGCCAACTTGCACCAGACTGCGGAAATGGATTTTTTTTTTAGTACAAATCAAAAACACAAAAATAACATTGAAAACTCTAAATTTCTCTCATTCATTTTCCATATATCTATTAATTATCTACTCTGTATTGAGCCCTGAGGATATAGAGACTGGAGACACAGTGCCAGTCCATCCCCAGGACTCTACTCTCTCAGACAGGTGGCAGCAAATAAACGTTGTATGACAGTGCAACAAATACTTGGTTTAGTAATTATTAGCAGAAAGTCCTCTGAATTTCCAACTCCTATTTATTTTTGCTAATAAGCCCTGAAATGCTTAATCATGGCTAACTCTCAACAAGCCTATTTTAGGATTAAACATTGCAGAGCGAGTTTTCTGACAAAGGCGATACATTTATGCTGTCTGTGGCTCTAGAGCTATCATCACAATGCATGAGTTGACAAAATCCTGCCAACCCCAAGAATATAAAGTAGTTAGAGGGAAAGCATCTCAGACCAAAAGCAGTTCTGACCAACAGCACTCACACAGATGCATGGTGGTAGGAGTGATTAGCTGCATGAGCAAACAGACCTTGGTGGCTACCTGGCAACCAGAAGTCGCCATGATGGACAATAAATGGTATTCAGACAAATGCACGTGAGGTCCCTGGCACAAGTTTTCAAATGGAGGAGTTCCACCTCAGGTTTCCATCTCAACATCTGAAGAGGGGGTTGCAGGATATCCTCACCAATGTGCTCCAGCCCATGCGGGTACTCCATCTTTACCCAACAAGATGCAGAATGAAGAGGCAGGGGACCCACTTGGCTTTAAGAAGGTATACAGATCCAGCTCTGTGTGCCAGTGACATTTACCCTGGTTTTCTAGTCTTCCCCACCCTGGAGATTTTCCTGTTCTCTTGCCTGAATCACAGCAGCTCCCTGCTCTCTCCCTTTGTCAAGAGAGGAAGGTGAGCACATCTCTGTAGGCACTGGATCCATCCCCTCTTTGTCACAGAGGCAGGGAGCTTTACGATATTTGATATTTATGGAGTTAAATTTTTAATTGAAAATGGGAATAATTCAGGAGTGCCTGGGTGGCTCAGCCAGTTAAATTTTCCCACTCAGTTTCAGCTCGGGTCATGATCTCAGGATCCTGAGATGGACCCCCAAGCCCAGCTCCATGCTCAGCAGGGAGTCTGCTTCTCCCCCCTCTCTCATCCCCTCCTTCTGCCCCTCCCCCTGTTCAAGATCTCTCTCTCTCTCTCTCTCTCTCTTTCTCTCTTTCTCTCTCTTTCTCTCAAATAAATAATTCTTTTAAAACAATAGGAATAATTCTATCTATGGGAAGTTGGTGGCCAACCTTACAGTGAACTAAATGTGCTCCTGGCTGATTTGGTTGCCATGTGGTTTGTGGAGAGCATCACAGGAGTTTTTAAGTTAACTCAGTAATGCTGATTTATATGCCAAATTTGGAACCATTGACACACAGAGAGAGAAAGTGCACACACACCCCTCACACACCCTCTTCTCCAGGCATGGCGTGAGTCAGTAGCCCTGGTCAAGAGGCACCGTGCTATGCTTTCTTGGAGTTCAGCCATCTTTAAAGTGCGCTCCTGCAACCTGCTGCCCTGCTGAAAGACCCTTCCCAAAGTAGAGCCAGAGCCCGAGCCAGCCCTGGAAGAAGACAGTTCCTAGCACTCAGGAGTTAAGGATGTTGCCTAAGGCTAAGGGCTAAGGATGTTAAGTATCATTGTTAAGCAATGTTAAATCTTCTGTCTCTGAAGAAAAATGACTTTATTTCTTGTTTCCTGAGGGTACTGTTTTGGAAAGCAGAGCATAGTTGTAATACGACCTCATTAGCAAATGCTAGGCTTTTACCAGGACGGATGTTTTGCCATCCTGGCCAGCCCCCCAATTTTCTCTGGTAGTAAACACAGTGAAGTCAGCATTCTCTTATTCTTGCCCGACACAAATTATTACTCACCCTGAGTGAGTAAGGAAGCGCTCGTTTCCTAGGCTGCTTTAAAGTGTGAACATCAGTGTATGTATTTTTGCAAACAGCTGCTTTTTCACGTCAGCCTCGGGACCCTGCTCCGTTTTCGCGGGCCTCCTTGTGGTCAGCTCCTCCAGCAGCGAGCGCACCACAGGCCCGTCCCAAGCCACCATTGTTCCCACCTGGCCCATCCCTGGCCCTGTGGGATCCCATTATCCCTTCTCTGCAGATGGCTCAGGGCATCGGCACAAGATGTTGCTCCTCTGGGCTTATAATCAAGTGTTGAGTCCTAAGGAGTGAGCAAAAACATCTCTTCTGTGGTCCTATATATGTGGGCGGTGAAAGGTTGCTGGAAAAACTCATAAAAATGCCTTCGTTGGTTCCAGTACAAAATGCACATTATGCAGCCCCAGCTGGGCCTCTGCTGCTGTCCAGAATTTCTTTTAGTTGTGCTGTCGACTCCCCTGACTCTCCCACAGTGGCCATTCCAACCCTGTTCTACTCCCGTTAAAATCTGTGAAGATGACTAAAGCCCCCAAGCCCAGTCTCTAGAGATGACCTCACTTCCTCTCCTTTATGACCCTGAGACATTCATTCAACATGAGCTCCTCCACTTCTCCCCAGTTTGGACTCGCTGTCTTCACTGACCCTACTTCCCCAGGAGAGACAACGAGGGCACAGACTTGGGGTCAGGCCATAATTACAGCCCCAGCTCTGTTGCTTATCACCTGTGGGACTTTGGCCAAGTGATCTGACTGCTCCAGACTCAGTTTTTTCATCCACAAATAGGGGTGGTATTAGGGCCTCTGTATGGTGCTGGGATAAGTAGTAAGTACAGTAGTATAAGCAAAACCCTCAGTGAAGAGCCTGCCTGACATATTTTAAGGATTTTTCTTTTTCCTAGTGTTAGCTCCTTTTAATTTTATCTCTGGGGAAGACGTGTTTCTTTAGTGAGTCAAACCCATACAACAGCTCATTCCTGCCGGCTTTGTAGGGATCCTGTGCCATCAACTACCCCTCTCTCTGCTGTATCTTGAAGTCCCTTGGCAGTTGCTTCCCCCACCCACTGCCTACTACTGTAAATGCATAGGCTCTGAGAGCCCACAGCATGCACAAAGGAAGAGCCAGTGCCTGCATGGTGCTACGCTAGGGTTATAACTGAGACTAAAGGTTTAGCCAACTCTGGGGAAGGACCAGTGAGTGGTCCAGATGGTCAAGAGCAAGAGGGCATAGCAGACCAATATGATCTGAGTAACAAGCTGTGCTAGTAGACATGCTGGGAGACAGTAATTCTTATGGATAAGGAGTTTCATTTAAATCTCAAGTGGCAGGACTACCCCCATGCGCTTGATTCCAGTCCATCAGAGGAAACAAAGAACTTTCTTTCACCCAACTCTTTCCTCTAGGTCCCACATTTCCTCCCGTAAGAAGAGTGGCTCATATCTATTGACTCTCTTTCCACACCACCCACTGACATGGTAGCCTCTTGCCCCAAGTTTCTGATACTGGCACTGATAACTTCTAGCTGGTTCTGCCTGTAGCTCTTTTCCTCATGTAGATTATCCCTGAGCAACTGCCTTCATTCCTACAGATTCAGCTCTCACCATTATGATGATAATTCCAAAATGAACCTAGCTAACCTTGCTATCTCACTCTTCATGTGACCCCAGTTATAATCGCCTGCTTGACACCTCCATCCTCTACCTTCAAGAAAGAGGTTCCCATGCCCAAACTCAAGACCTCAATGTCATGTTTCTTTAGCTCTTCTTACTTTTCACTTCCATGACATTTGTTTGGCACCTTTCTAGTGCCACTAAAAACACCGTGGGTTAGATTATGAAGCTTTGCTGCCCCTCTCCACCCCTTGGATTATAAATTCCTCGAAATAGGGGATATTGTTTTATATTCATCATGTTTTATAACCACCACTAGGACCTAACATAGGACTATGTATATAACAGGTTTTCAATATATCAGCAGACAGATGAAAATAGATTTTTTTTATATAAGTAATTTATAGGAAAGAGTTTCTTCCAAGTTTTCATGACCATTTGTTTCAGGATGCTGTTTTCTAATAGAACACTAATTTTTCATGAGAATGCCTCTTTTCCCTGGAATCTGTAGAAGTCCAGACTTCTAAGCAGTCAACTCTGATGGAGTATTTACTGTGTGCCAGGCACTGTTCCAACTGCTTTATATCTACGGACTTGCTTAATGTTCACAACAATCCTGTGACTCTAGAGCTAACCCTATTATAATCCCTATTTCATAGGCAAGAGCACAAATACAATTGCCCAAGTTCAACAGGTAGAAATGGCAGAGGTAGGATTGGAACCCAAACAGTCTGGCTGCAAGTTTGTACATTTAACCTCTGGAACTAGGTTATACAGCTTAAGAGTCAGAACCAAACTCCGTGGGGGCACCTGGCTGGCTTAGTCAGTAGAGTATACAACTCTTGATCTTGGGGTTGTGAGTTTGAACCCCACATTGGGTATAGATACTACTTAAAAATAAAATCTTAAAAAAATCCTTGTTCTGTAGAATTACATACTGACTGATGTATTTAAAGGTAAATGGTCATGATACATGTAGCCTAAGCCCAAATACTTAAAAATAAATAAATCAATTACAAAAAAAAAAAGAATCAAACTGTGATTATCACACTCACCTTGTATCACTTGGTCACCTTTTTGTCTTTCTCCCTAAACTATAAGTACCTTTGAGGACAGGGACTATGTCTTACTCATCTTTGTATATGACACAGAACATTACTAATATACAGGTTAAGTAATGCCTTTCAACCATCTCTGTAAATGCTGTCATAAAATCAATTCTTTTCCCATCCCCTTGGGTCCTTCCCTTGAAATATGAACAATTTAATGTGTAATTGCTACATGAACATTAAGCAATATACTTTCTCTACCAAAAAGGAGACTCCTGTTTTGTTAGAACACTCCCGAGAGTTGAAAAAGCAGTATCTGCAAATTGGTACTTTGGTTCTTTAAGATTAAGAATAATATCTACCCAGAAAGAAAAAAATGACAAGATGTTTTCAGGGGCAGTGGGGGAAGCTGCAGGAGCATTCCCAAGGAGAGAGAGACTCCCTTTCCTGAGATTGATGCGGGACAGGGCCCTGCTCAGGCCATACTTGGCTCCCAGTCCTGATGTTGCTCTAACCCGTATTACATAAATTACTTGAGAGGGAGAAAAATGTGTCTATGATCGTCTGAAGCAGCTTTAACTTGGCTGTGTAATGAGAAGCAACATACTAGAATTGATTTTGGGTAGAAAGAGCAACTTTAGAGGAGCAAACAGCTTATGCTTGCTTCCTAGGAACCCAAAATAAACTTGCTTCCTAAGTGTGTTCCCACTGTTTTCGTATTGGGTAGGATTGTGTTCAGATCAGAAGAACATGCCATAAGAACAGACTTCCGCTTTAACATTTCAGTTGGTTCATTTTGTCGGTTTCAGCTTTCTTGTCTACATATGCTTTTGCCCACCCAGGAAGACTCAATCACAAGCACGCAGCTAATGTTGAAGCATGCGACCTGCACTGTGCCTACTACATTGTATTACCCTCGACAGCATTTGGTCTGGGCGTCCCCTGTGCCCTCTATTGTCATTTACCTGGCTGCTTGAGGACCGTCTCTCTCCCTGATTGCTCTGGTTCTCTTCAAGGGAGCTTCTGCTCTGCTCACAGCTATTCAGTTTTCCTTTGCCAACCTTACATTGTTTTATAGCATTTGCCAAGCAGATGGCAGTGACTTTCGAGCTCTGCAAAGATTTTCACCAATGCCACAGTCCTGGTCTTTGCTGAAGCTAAGCTAGTGATTGAGTGAGTGCAATGAAAACAAGAGCAGTCAGCACCTTAGGTGTATATGTGTGTGAGCTTGTATCCGGTGAGGGTGGGGCTTCAGCCATCTGGGCTGGGGAAGTGGACAGAGTCTCCATGTTGCCTAATTAAGGATTTCTGTCTGCCACAAAGCCAGTTTGTCAAATAAGAGGCTTCATGAACATATATGCACTGCTCCCAGCAGTCAGATGTTCAGCCAGGGTTTGAGGCCATTCCAGCTACTCCTTCTCCACAAGGGAAGGGGCCTGATGCCCCTCATCTAGATATGGCTGATCATGGCCAGTCTTTCTGACCCCTTCCTGGTAGCACAACTTTATCTGAACTGCTCCGTATTTGAAAGTCCACCTCTCAGTACTCAAGTCTGTGATCACTGCCCTGACTTTGGAGGGAAGCTGAAGAACCTGTCTAGATCATATCTTCTGCATCTGCATGCGACAGAATGTAATGCTTTTTTGAAAATCAGGGAAGCCCTGCTACCCCACCAGATTAAATTTCTCATTCTCTCCCCTCTGGCTCCCTGCACCGAAAATCTAGTCTCTGCTTCTCCTGCAGAGACTCCTGTAGTCAGCTGCCTGGTTGGCTTCTCTGACACCGCCTCACTCAATGCAGAAGACAAAATAATGAATTAGCGGCAATTTAATTCTTTGTGAAATGAAGATATCTCCATCGTCAACTCAAACTTCCTGAAAAATGCAAAAAGCCCTAGCGTGTAATACCACTTCAAGATGCCAAGCGGCTGAGATCAGGGGGTTAATGCTACTGCCATATCATTTTTATGTCACTTAGTTCCTCAGATAAAAGTCCATTTTAATCAACTTTTCATCATTTCCTCATAGCCAATATATCCTTGATGCCAGTTAGAATATTTAATATTAATTATTCAGTGGAAGTCCTCCATTATGAGTTTAGTTAGACGACTAGTGATTTAAAACATGTTAAGACCCATTACAGCACTGATGTCCCCAAAATAGTTTCAACTGAATCTTGATGGACCACATATATTAAATTCCACAGATCTTTACTTTTCCCTCATTGCTCCTAGAAAATATTGAACTATGACATGTCTGTTCACTAAGTACTCCTTTTAGAGGAGGGGGATGTGCCTGCTGTTTCAACAGTGCCAAATCTGACACTACCTTGAACTTGAAACATGGTGAGCTTGGTAAGCTGACTTCCATATTTTCCCTCCTACACATATTTGAGATTTAGCATTCATTTCCCACATCTCCAACCAAAAGAAAAGAAATGGTTTATTTTGTGCCTAGGCAGCTGCTCCATGCAGAATGTTGCTCTGTCTCTAATTTCTCATATTCCTTGGTTATTCTTGATGTTTTCCTATCGGATTGCCACTCTGCCATCTGCCACCAGAAGCTCATGGTCCTGGAATTACTGTGGTGAGTTTCCTGACCCTGCTGAAGTGCTTTCCATGATGCTCTCACTCTGCACCTGCCTCCCTCTGTCTTTTGCATCTCTCCAGCCATTCGCTGCTATGGCCTGGCCCAAGTTCCTCACTTTGTCCTTGTGTCAACCTACCACAGGCAGAGACACTCTGAATAAACCAAGTGTATTAATTCTTTACAATATCTGGTATGTGTTTGTGAGGGCTGTGTTTTATGATTCTTTGAAATGACATCACATCACTAAAACATGCAGGCATCTAGGATAAAAAGCAAGGGCCTCCCCAAATGCAGGAACACATGATGTCTTCCCCAGAAATAATGGAAGAGTGAAGTCATTAGGTTTAGTTTCCATTTTTGTCACCAAAATCTGCCCACAGATTGTCTCAATGATGCCATATTTACTCCTAAGCTAGACAATTATATTTGAAAAGGAAATCAAACCAAGAACAATGAAGGCAAAGGCAGAAGGGGCATGATGTAAATGTGTGCAACACCTACCACGTGCCATGTACTTTCTATGGGTTGTCTCATTTTCTGCTCACCATCCAACTGGATAAGAGTCATTATGATGCTCATTTTGTAAAATAAAAAAATCCGTCCTTGAAGTGGCAAGATCAGAATCAGAATCCAAACTCAGTTCTTTCTGGTTTTCAAGATCTTCTTTCTTCTGCTTTACCATGCCACTAACACCGACAAGTTAGGGAGATGGTGGAATCCAGCAGCTTTCTTTTTGTTTTTGTTTTTTTTAAGATTTTATTTATTTATTCTTGATAGACATAGAGAGAAAGAGGCAGAGACACAGGCAGAGGGAGAAGCAGGCTCCATGCTGGGAGCCTGACGCAGGACTCGATCCCGGGACTCCGGGGTCACGCCCTGGGCTGAAGGCAGGTGCCAAACCATTGAGCCACCCAGGGATCCCCAGCAGCTTTCTTCTTGAGTAACATGAGTTCATGGGAAGGAAGATATCTTCGACCATATTAGAAATATATTCAGTGTTTCTTAGGGCTCCAAAGAACATGGGAAATGTTGAAACCTGTAGGTGGTGAAAAAGCAATAAAATACAATAAGACAAATAATAGGAATTTATGGGAAAAAAGAACATTGCTTTTGAAGCGTATCATTCTTAGTCTTATATCACTGTTTTCCCTGAGTAAAAACAAGATAGCCACATTTTCCTTACAGCAATTATTCTGCTCCTATTGGGAGCAAAAACAAAGATGTAAATGGCTCCACATGGGGCTGCACAGGCAAAGGACTGCATACCTCAAGTGCATGGACCGGATTCCCAGCCCCAGATCGCACTCTGCACTGCCCTTCCAAAGAAGCACTTGTAATGGGGCATCAGGAAGGAACCAACACTTGATAACCATTTATTGTGCTCTGAGAACTCTGGTGGGTACTTTCAACTGTCCTCCCTTATTTCTAGCAACAATCCTGAAATAAGTATTGTTATCCCAATTTATAGATGAAGAAACTGAGGCTAGAGATACAAAGTAATATGGCCAGGGTTGCACATAGAATAAATGACGGGCTTTGGATTTAGTCTAGCTCCTTCTACCCCTGAAGCCTCTAACTTCTTTATAAATCAAGTTGTCTTGTGCCAGGTTGGCTATAAACAAGTAGGAGAGAAGCATTCAATGCCATCCCCTATTGAGGCAGCCCTCTCTATGCTGACCCCATCCAAAATCACTACAATATGTAACTCTAGGACATGAACATGAACAAACCCCTAACAGGCATTCAAAATTACTAAGAATAGCAACCACGAACCACAGAGCTCCCCTTAGCATACATAAACACCCACCTCCTTCCTGCTGAAATATCTTCTAAACGGTGCTCTTTTTTAAAGACAACATGTTTGTTATGCTAGTGTTTAATATATATACCAATTGGTTCCACTTCAGCAGCTTTCATAGCCAGGAAAGTATTGTTGCTTCTTTCACGGTATAGGCCTGGCAGATGCTCAGGGGACATGGCTGAGATGTAAATGCCAGATAACTGTGGCGGGATGGCATCAATTGACTGTATTGCTTCAAGTCCAGGGAAGAGAGCTTTGGCAGTCAATTAGCACGGAGGTGCCACACGAGCCCATCTGTGCCCTGGATTTCATGTGACACGGGCCCCATAACCTCAGTCTTTGTGCCAGCAAACACCTTGGTCCAGCTCCATTATTTCTAGCAAAGGCAAACATTTGCAATACAAATGTGGGAAGGGTTGGTACAAAAAGAGCAGCATCCAGAATGTGTTCTTGCTTATATTCCAAGTCTTCAATTAAGCCTAGATAGAAGTGGTTCGGGCTTGTCCCAATAGAGGGTTGTCCCCCTCAACAATCAGCAAAACTGACCCTTGTGGTTGAACATGGAATGACATGTTAAAAAGATAGGAACCTGGCAATTCTCACTGGCCACGCTCCACCAACAATATGCTCTGGGGCATGATAAGTCGCCTTTAAACTTGGCCATTGCTTGAAAGTGAAGACAGGGTGGTGACTGCTCAGATAAGGTTTCTGCCCACTAATTGCTTGCATGTAGCTGAGGCAAATGCACACCCATTTCCAGAAATGATAGTGCCTGACAGCCTGGCTTTTACAAGGTACCGGAAAGAGCTGTAATTGTTGCAGGAGAGGTTTAAGATGGAAAATAAGCACGTTGAGCTATTTTAAGGAGAAGTTTGCCACAATGAAGTTTTTCTTCTGGAAACAGGCCTATAAAATCAGGATTGGAGTTTGTGCTTGTCTGATCACTTTCCACTGATATGTTGGTGCCTTTGATAATTTATGCTAAATGGTCTAGACTGTGTAACACTCTTTCATGGTTTTGGGGTTTATTTGTTTGTTTGTTTTTTTTCCTAACATCCAGAATCAGGTCCATATATAAGACAGAGCTTATAGCCAGTATTTATATGAGTAATTTCTGGATATGCCCCATGTAATATGGCCAAGATAATGTGAGGACTGCTTTCTGTGGATTGGTTATAGACAAGTCACTTATGTTACCATCTTGTCAACAGCTTGAATTCCAGTTTGTACTTTTTCTGGTCACTTCCTTCATATCTGATTTTTTTAAAACCCAGATTAGTCCTGAATTGCTCAGAGCTAACTATGCAATTCTATTAACCTACACAGTTGAGCTGAAAAAAGTCATCTATGCTTGCTTATTCCTTCATTCAACAACTATTCACTGACTACCTACTGAGTACAATACACTCCGTAGGGCTTGAAGATACAATAAGAGGTCCACAAGACACAGTCCCTGCACCATGAAGCTTGTAATCAGGTGGAGAAGATGATAATTGTACAATCACAAAGAAAACATAAAATTTTAACTCTGCCCCTTATGAAAAACAAGAGCTGTGTGATTCCAGAAAATATGGGAATTTGGACTGAATCAAGGGAGCTGTGACCTGAAGGAGGTTAGAGAGTAGACATAAGGCACATTCCACACAGGGAGAACATGTGCAAAGATCTTGTGGCAGGAGATGGCACCATGAACTGAGAGACTGAAAAAAAGGCTGTGTGGCCGGGATGGAAACTGCAAGAGCCGAGCAGAAGTAGTTAGAGGTCAGACCATGAGTGGTTAAGTATGTTTGTATTCATTCAAACACTAAGTAGAAACTATTTATGGGTTTTAAGCAGAAGGAAGACATAGATTTGTGTTTCAATTTTTTTTTTTCTACAGGCTGAAGAATAGATTGGAGGGAGTAAGGATGCAAACCAGTTCAAAGGTTATTGTTGTAGCTCAGGTAGGAGGTGGTGGGGCATCCAGGGGTAGTGGTGATGACAGCAGAGATGGGAAGAGATAGTGGGAAGAACTGACAGAATGTTCTAACGGATTGCATGTAGAGGTGCAGGGGGTAAGCAAAGCCAGGTGTCAAGAATGAATCCCCACCCAACGGCATAGGTGGTGGCACCATTTCTTGAGAGAAGAACTGCTAGGAGAGGACTGGGCTTGGGGGGGTAATGTTGAGCGTGAGTTGAGACATGCTAGATTAGAAGTGCCTTTTAGAATTCCAGAAGGAGATCCTGAAATGTGCAGCAGAGATAGCTCAACGAAGATGGGAAGTGCGGTGGCTAATCCAAGAGGTTAGACCAATGTGTACTCTTGAACACAGAAGACCCTAGGGCATATTAAGGGTGATGATGTAATAACCGCTGAGTCTCCTACTCAGAAAGTACGAAAAGAAGCAGGTGGACAGTGCAAATTGCATAGGCCTGGCCTCCAGTCTGTGGTTGTGACATGTCCTCAGCTATATGGACAGGAAAGGCTTATCTATCCTTGTCTGTGTAATTTCATTCTGGAAATCATATTTTTCTCAAGTAGTAAGAGTTGGTGACTTAATGCCATGTGGCATTCTGTGACTAAGCATAGCTCTGACCCCATAAAGTAGAAGCATGAAAATAATAAGAAACAGTGGAAATCATTTTGGTAACTGTGCTGTCCTTATGAGACAGAATATTCTTGTTCTTCGGAAATATGCATTGAAATACTTAGGGGTAAAAAGGCACAAGTCTCCTATTTACTCTTAAATGGTTCCAGAAATAATAATATGTATATACAATACTATGCATGAGTGCATGCTTACAAATGTGGAGAGAAAGAGGGCGCATGGAGGGAGAAGGGAACAGACTGGAAGGAAAGAAGATGAATGAAAAAGTAATGAGGCAAATGTGAATGTGCCGGAAATCTGGAGAAAGTACAGTGAGTTCCTTTTACTGTTGTTGCAGCAGCAAAAACAACAATAACAAGGAACATAGGAGGTTCTCTTTTTTTTTTTTCCATAGGAGGTTCTCATAATTTTCTAGTGCCAACTCAAAATTTTAAAAATGTCCTCATGCTAAAGTCTTAGGCTGGGTTTGTCCCAAAGGCAGACCCTGGGACAGAGACATGAGAGCAAGTGATTTTATTTGGGAAGCGATCCCAGGAAGTATTGGAAAGAGAATGAGGGAGAACAGGGAAGAAAGCCAGTCTATACTGCATTCGTGAGCAGGTTACTGCCGCAGGCAATGGGGATCAGTTCTGGGGCCCTCTGGAAATAGTATGGAATGCACCCACACCTGGTGCCACCTGAGAGCAAGGATGTTGGGGAATTTATCTTGCAAGTCCTATTTGTCATTGGCTAAGGATTGCTCCTGAAGGAGCCAGGTCCCCAGAACTTCTGCCTCTCTAGAGCCCTGGCACAAGGGAGCCTCAAGCCGAGAAGCACAGACCTGTGGAGTGAGTCCCGTGGTGGACCTGCCGTGGGGAGAGCCTGCTGGACAGAGCAGCACTGCTACAGTGCGTGAAGGTGAAGTGCCATGGTCAAAGGGCATCAGTCCTAACATGCTTTCATAAGAGGGAAATATATAGTTATTGAGTAGCTCCAGACAGTCTTGGCACATTCATTTTATTTTTGAAGTGGGTGTTGTACGAATTGGTCATGTGTTATATGAAACACAGTGAATGATGGTAGAATTGACAGAGCCGCCCCAGAGCGGAACCTCAGAAGAATATATTTCCGGTTTCTCTGTTTTACTCAAAAATACAATTCATCAAAATGACGGAAAGTCTTTGGTGAGGTCATTTGCTGTCGAGTCCATGTTCAGAACATCATGGAAATACGGCAGCTCCTCTGAGAATGCCAAAATATGAAAGCCTCAGGAAAATGGAATTTGCTACATAGGTGCCTGACTTAACCGTGGCCGTGAATGCATGATGCCAGTTTGAGGGTCTGCAGTGACTTTATTTATGCTCATGGCTGTAAACACATACCTGGTCAGGTTTGTGTGGGTTTCAACAGGTCATGTGTGCTCCAGTTAAGAATGGCAAGAATTTGGCCAAATGAAGAGACTAGTCATAGAGCCCTAGTTATACTGCACCTGTGGCCTCACCTGAGCATGAGACTTTATGTGGATATCAGTGTTGTGTCCGTGAAGCCTATACAACTGGATCCATTACATCCAGTCAATTAAGATGCTTAAGCTCATCTTCCTGAGACCAAAATGTATAGTTTACAGATCCAGCAGGCTACAGGATAAATTCCTAACATGTAATTAGATCAAAGAGTGAATATTTTTAAAGTTCTTGATATATATTGCCAGATTGACCTCTAAAAAGTTTGTCTCAACTTACACCTCACCAGCACTGAGTACAAAATACTTAATTTATGTCAATTTAATCGATTAAAAACTACTAATTATCGCAAACAGTTTTAATTTATAATTCCTTTACTTGTGATAAAGTTGAGTTTTTCTCACATGTTTATTGGAATTAGTTTTTTTTTTCAGTCTATGGTAACTCATCTATTTTTGTATTATTTTTGTCTAGGTGTTTAATGCTTCTTACTTTACTAGAGTTCTTCATTGTCCTATGTTAATATTATTTTAATTTAACTTTATACATATGGTGAATAGTTTATAATTCTATAAGTCTCCAATCTTTTGGTTTATGATTTAATCTTTGCTTCTATATGTAAAAAGTTGTCTTTCATCATGAGACCGATAAATATTTGCCAATTTCTCTTCTAGTTGTTTATGATTTCATTTATTTCTTATTTATTTATTCTTCTGCAGGAATACTTTGAACACACATGTCATCCTAGGTAGTAATGTGCTTTCATAACATAGTGTCAGGCAGTACCAACTGTGAGATTGTTGTAATCATAAAAAATACATGATGGTCTAGATACCCATGTTAAATGGCTTTGTACAAAGAATGCAGAAGTTATCTGTGCAATTTACTGATATGCATCAACCAGTCAAATTTTTTTTCTTGCTCCCACTGCAGTTAAGCCCTGTGTCAGAATATACAAGTGTCCTGAAGCATTCTGATCTGGACCCTTGAAACATGATACAGCACCGGGTCTTCAGTGTCCTGGGAGTAGTCAGGATCACCCAGATGAGCTTCTTTCTTAGGATGGCACTTCTCCTTGCAAAATATGTTCTCCTCTCTTTGACCCTCTGCCAGCCGAGGTGACCCTCTGCCACGTGAACATAGAGTAACTGTTGAGCTGACACACAAGCCATGCATCCCTTCGAATATGCATGTCCGTGTTCCCCAGATCTGCTTGATAAGAACTCCAATTGTGCTCCCCAAAGATAGTATTTATATCACTGGAAGTTGCTCTTTGAATTTCTCTGAGAAAGATGCACTTTCTACCAAAAAGAGACTTCTCTTGAGATAGCACATGTATCACTTTGGCTAAACCCAAGGGAACTCTGAGAGGGGTCGTAAGCTGGAATATTTATATTGTCTACTGATTGGTTTCAGGGGATCCTCAAACTCCCTAAATTTACATGCCAATTATTTTAAAGATTTTATTTTTTTATTCATGAGAGACACAGAGAGAGAGGCAGAGACACAGGCAGAGGGAGAAGCAGGCTCCCTCTGGGGAGCCTGATAGAGGACTCATCCCAGGACCCGGGATCACAACCTGAGCCAAAGGCAAATGCTCAACTACTGAGCTACCCGGGCATCCCTACATGCCAGTTTTTTAATGAATAATATTTTGTGCAGATTTCTGAGGGAAGGGGTAAGTAAAACTTACTGAATGAGAGGGATTCACTGTAAACTCTTTTTAAAGGGGTCATTTTTAAAAATCCTCCCCTTACAATTTCTGTGTGGCCAGCATTTTTCTTTCAATAAAACAATAATGTCCTCATAGAGAATATTTCCTTTGTAAAATTCATGAGAAAAAATATCCAAGCAGTGGCTGACTGTGTTGAAGGGTGTCTTCACTATCAGAATGAATGTGATAGTTTTAGCAAGAAAACTTATTTTGGTCTCCTTTCAGCCCCCAACAGCATGCGTGTATATATATTTCTGTTTTAAACCCTGCCTTTCATGTGCTTTTAGAAAGAACAAACCTTCCCAGCTTATAAATCCCAGAAAATGAGATAGATGGCATCAACCTGTTAACTAGGCACCCCTATTTCCCTTCTCCCTACCACACCCGCCAACAACAGGAAATACAGGCCCTGCTTACGTTTCAAGGCTATATTTGTGTGTTCGCTAGTGCTGCCTAAGGAAGGATTTATACATCCTATCTTCCCATCTTTTGAAAGGTAACAACATTCTGTTTCATCCCCTGAGAGTAGAGAGGAAGAAGAAACACTAAGAGAAGGAACAGCCTTCTTTGGGACACAAAGTACTATGTCAATCCCCCTATAAATTATAGCAGCATAAAACCACAGGAAACACTAAAAAGTAAAATACTAACATTAAACCGTAGCCACTCCACCATGTATAATTTAGATATATAATCTAAATGTAGGATGTTGTAATACAGTTGTCCATGTACCACTGGCAACAGTTATATTGGAAAAGAATAGAGACATTAGTTGCTGGTAGATAACAAATATCCTTTATTCATCCTTATATGTAAAAGCCAAATGTCCTCAAAATACTAATCATGGCTAAAAATTTAAGGGCTGCTCTATCTTTGTTGCATAATATGAATTTGTGGCCTAATCTAGCCTTTTCCTGACCTTTTTGCCTAATGGCGGGATATTAATTAGAGAAAGATGGTTGCATAAAACATCCTCCTCATGTGACTATTTTATACATATGAGTAATTTCAAGCGACTAAAGATGGAAGGAGCTAACCTGAAGGTAACAAACTGCTCACTGTCTCAGCCAAATTAGGCTTAATGCTGAAAGGCATTCCTTAAGAAGTCAAGAAGGCCGGGGGTCAAGCCATCAGGCCAGGGAGTGCAGCTGTCAGGCCACCTTTTGCAGTCTCCAAGGGAGCAACCAAAGAAAACCCAGCAAGGAAAATATCTCAAAAAATCAACAGAGAAAGTAAAGCAAAAATAACCAGATGTCCCAGAAGACTCTGTTGGTATTATGAAGAAGGCTAGAGCAGGGCTAACGGGGTTTGGATTTTATCAACCTTACTAATAAAAGTCACTTGGCTCTCCATCGAGAAGAGCAGTTGGTACAATATGGAAAGGTTTTAAAGACCATTAATTTCTTGAAATGAAACAGCTGGCCTTATTGGCTATTAAATAATGAGCCAGATTCTCCCCAGTGCCTAAGTCACTTTCTAGTAGTAAATTAGTCATTTAGGGAGGCACATTAACTCTTTAAGAAGATTAGAGTTCGATTTAGTGCACTTTATACTAGGAGGAAAGTTGTAGGGAATCTGTCTGAAGCTGAGCAAAGAAAAGATGGAGACAAGATGGAATCTGATGGAAGAAAGCAAACCTGTGATTTGTGTTAACATGACAACTGAGATGAGCATGGGAAATTTGAGGAGTTGAGTTGTTGTTTAATCTAGTGTTCTGAGATTGGATGAGATCGTGACAGTAGAGAGAGTTGACACTTCACTCATTCATTCATCAATTCACTCATTAAGTAAAATTTTAGTTAGACAATACTGTGTAGCAGGCACCAAGGAGATATTTGTCAATGAAACATAGTCTTTGTCTCCAGAGCTTTACAGTCTAGTCTCTGGTGGCATAAGTGAGGAGTGGGAGACAGACAAAGGGAGATTGCAATAGAATATATCAGATGCTAAAATTGTATATAAGCACATTGAATTTGAGAGGAGGAGGTGGCAAGACATGTAGATTGAAGCATCTTACACAAGTTCGACTCTACCCAGAAGCCCTCAGGCCTTTGATGGCTTTTACACGAGGGAGTAGTTTGATCAGATTTGCATTTTGAAAAGAGCCCCTTGACAATTTCATGGAAAATAAATTGGAAGGGCAAGACTGGAAGAAGAAAAGATGATGTGAAGTTGTTGATATATTCCCTACAAAGAGCACTGATGGCCTGAAATAAGGCTGTAACAGTGGGGGATGCTAGCAAGAGCAAAAGCATGTGTGCTTCTAAGGTGAATTTACATGACTTGATGGCTGAGTAGATGTGGTCATTGAGGGAAGGGCTGGGGACAAGAGTGACTCTAGAGTCCAGGACTTGGGCAGCTGTGGGGAGGGAGGTGCCATTGTCCTCAGCAGATAAGGAAGGATGGGATGCAAGTTTTGGCAGAAAGGCAGTGGTGGTTCTGGTCCCTAGGTGGATGATGAGCTGGCACATAAAGAAGCAGGAGAAGTTATCCATGGAGTCACCTAATGGGATTTGAAAAGTGCATGCTAAAAGGAAACTGCAATTTATAAAACTCCATAATTCTTCAAGTTTAAACTGAATTCCTGAAAGGTATTTTAGTTGTTGTTGTTTGATTGTTTGTTTGTTTTTCTGCCAGAGGAAGGGATTTCAAAGATGCAGATGAAACTATGGCTATGTCCTTGCTCACCATGCGTTGTGTTCAAGTGATTGGAAAGTGACAAATAAATAATCATCTTTGGAAAAGCCACCTTTTTTTTTTAACTCAGCACATCAATAGTTAATAAAACATCGATATGAATATCAGGAAATTTATACTCTATGTAAAAAGTAGAAAATTGCACAGGTTGCAGACTAGGCAAATTAACAGTTCTTTCTCTGTCAGCACTTAAAATCTGTTCCATGGTTTCTCTCTATGGTATGGGGTGAAAGGTGCCAACAAATTGGTTTAGATGATGTAAGTATCTGAAAATATGGAAGAAATTATATATTGGGGGGAAAGAGAAAAATTCTTATATATTAAAAGGTGTTGACAACTTCACCACAGAATGGTAAAAAAAAAAAAATGTCCTTAAAGATAAAACATTATTTCTGAATTTCAGAAACCAAGTTACAATGTTATACTATGTGCAGCAAAAGTCATTTTTAGAAAGAAAGTTGACATCAAAGTTTACTAAACCAATAACCCTTGTGGCAACTTCATGATGAGAACCTCATTCTTTAGGAATGTGAAAAGCATAAAATGAAAAGGGTGCAGAGTGCATAGACTGCCTACAGAGAACTTAACAAAAGAAGACAATGAACAGGACTAAACATGGCACTCAGTGCTTTTTGTAAATCAAGGTGCCACTCTGGTACCAATTGTATCATGGTTCCAGGAAGAGGTTCCCAGGTAGATGGCCTTAAATTACCTCAGTCAACATTCCATGTGAACATTAATCTTCATTATTATTCTTTACACAACCCCAGCTAGAGTAGATGATTGCTGCTCTAGAGTAATTCCCCCAAAAAGATCAACAGTACTCCTTTGTGCCCTCTGTTTTTCCACCCGCTAGTCATTCCTGGTAGTAAAGCCATCCCTCCCCACTCCATGTTGTAGCATGTACTGAAATCAGTAAAACTCACTGACTTAATGCTCTAACTTGGGGCAACTTCATCTCATTTTAGCATGTGTCCTGAAACTTTTAACAGGAGACAAAGCCTTTCCCTTCAAAGTTACATTAATGAGTCTAAAAATGAGATTCCCATGTTGAAATACATATGATAATATCTTATTTTCTTTCTGGGTTGATGAGGAAAGAGAACTAGAAAATAGAGAACCATCAACACCTAAAGGAGCTGGAAGGGGACAAAAGCCTCTGAGGAATAAAAGAGAGAGAGGCAGAGACAGAGAGAATGCCATACCAAAGGTAGCATTTACAGACTTAAAAATAAAGCCTGTGGCTTCATCTATTTTACAAAGAAAGGTTCATGCCCTCTGTCAGTGGCCCATCTCACAAGCAACATTATGGGAGGGGGAAAAGCCACTGGCCACTGCTTTAACTATTTGTTGGCTCTAGCAAGGACAAGGCATGTTCCACATCAGAATATATTTTTGAATATCCTGTTTGCTGTTTCAGAAACCAAATAAACACACAAAAAAATGTCAGTTGGGGCCAATAAAAGCGAATGTTTGAGAAAAATATTTTTCAGACTTGTAGGCTGTGATGTGGCAGGGAAATGGGAAAAAGATTGTAAATAGGTACTAGTCCAGAGGATTTGATACACAGTGGGTGATGGGTGAATTTTTAAAGAAGAAAGCAAATGTATTTTGATCTTAAATTCCATCTGGACCAAATTGCATGCAATATATTTGCATGCTCTCTCTATATATAGCATATGTATGTATATGGGAAAACAAAGAATAAAAGTAAAGTAGGTAACATATTTAAATATTTCACAAGGATATCTTCAAGATAAACAATGTTTGGAAAGCTTTTTTCTTCCCCTGAGATCAAAAACACTATGGAAATAAATATATCTTTTGATAGGATCTTTAATATATATTAAGTGTCTCCAGGAATCCTCAAGTCTCCCTCCTCTTGTCAGATGATTTAATGCAGGAGACTTTTAAAGATACCTGGATAACTCCCTGAGTATTTGATCTACCTTATAGATTTCTTTGGAACTAGCCATTGCTTTCCAAAGAAAGATGACTTATTTTATTATTTTGTGGCCTCTTCTTTGACATTTACTTCTGAACACTGATTAGACTCATGTTTAAGAAGCAGGTCAGGCTATAGGCAGACACTTAACTTTTCAGCTTGGGTGGTGCCCACGCAGGGGCCACCTCACTGGATTATTCTCTAGCATCATCCACACTTTAGGAACTTCTAGCCAGTTTTCCCAGGAATATTCACAGGAGCCCTGCACCATCAGCCAGGTAGCAACTGATCTTCCATGATCAAGCCCTACAGCTACACCAGAAGTTAGTTTCCCACAGACTCTGTTCCTCTCCCTTTCCTCTTCTTACCTTGACATGTGTTAGAGCAAATAAACTTCTGTATGTCATTGACCATAGATAAATGCCAAATAATAATACATTAGGTAGAGTTTCATTTGTACATGTCATTATTTTTTTGTACATATCATTTAAACAAAGAGGTTTTTTTAAGATTTTATTTATTTACTTATTTATTTGAGAGAGAGAATTAGTGGGAAGAAGAGGGGAGGAAGAGAGGGGGAGCTCGACATGGGGCTCGATTCCAGGACCCTCGGATCATGACCTGATCCCAAGGCAGATGCTTAACTGACTGAGCCACCCAGGCACCCATAAAGCAAGAGTTTCAAATCCTTTGTTGACTCTATATCACCATGCGCATTCAAAGACCAAAATCCCCCCAGAAAGCAAGACCATCCTTTTGCATATATGTCTCTGTTATGTAGGAAGTTAGGACAGGAACATCTATGACCCTTACAATCACCTTGGCACCTATACAGAAAGCTGCAAAGTATTGACAAAGTAGCTAAAGCAGATGAAGATGTGTCTATTCTAAAACATAAGCATATACCCTTACAAGGTAGATTGAATAATATAAACCAGGATCATAGAAATAGACGATAAAAGTAGAATCATAAGAAAAAATAGTATTGACATGGTGATTTTGAATGGAATGGCCCAAAGTCCACATGTCAAGCTGATCATGTCAACATCAGATTTTACTGTTACATGACAAATGCGTGATTTAATTTGGAGCAAATCTGCCATTCTGACATGGATTCTTGCATCAGAGTAGCTCCTCAAGTTATCTTTTTTTAATACATTTTTAGCTCATCTCCCCAGCTAGAAAGTATGAGCTTTTTGAAGGTCCTGAGAAAGGAACAAGGGGTAGTGGAAGGGGAGGCGGGCGGAGGGATGGGGTAACTGGGTGACGGGCTCTGAGGGGGGCACTTGACAAAATGAGCACTGGGTGTTATACTATATGTTGGCAAATCGAACTTCAAAAAATATATGTATATTAAAAATAATA
The DNA here is from genome assembly GCF_011100685.1 of Canis lupus familiaris. Lineage (NCBI taxonomy): Eukaryota > Metazoa > Chordata > Mammalia > Carnivora > Canidae > Canis > Canis lupus. The sequence continues at coordinate 14,060,311 of NC_049258.1, forward strand.
ATAATAAATAAAAATAACAAAGGACTGTGTCCTAAACTTTTCTATATCCTCTGCAGTATCAGCTAGACAGTAGATATGTGGTAAATATTTGTTTTTTTACAACTGACTCTAAAGAACTATGCTCTAATAAAGTTTATCTACTATAAGAGTACAAATGAACAACTCAATCAGTGAAGTGTAAAAAAGTAAATATTTTCACCAAAGAAAATCAGATTTTTGAATCTGTAAGAAAATATATTTCCCTTCCTAGCATTCCAGTTGTTTATTTTTGCAGGCCCTGAATTCTTTTTTCAAAACAGTGAGAGCTGTTATTCTTATACCCAGTCATTCAGAACCTACATTTTGGGGATAAAAATGTGGTTTAGCGGGGAAGGGGTGGCTGAGAAAAATGTCAAAGTCAAGGAATTGGAAAAATCTGAATGACCCACATAAGGGAGCAAAAAGCCACTATGGCTTAGTCAGTTTTTCCTGGCCTCTCAGGTCCTCCTCCCTGGAGATGAGGTCTCCCTTGAGACCCAGAGGTACCTTTCCATTACTGGTTTAGGAATTCCAACAAACAAGCTGAAAAGGGCAGAGTCCCTAGAGGGGTGTCTTTGTGCTGATAGGGAAGGGAGCTATGGTTATGAAGCAGCCACACCAGAGGCCGCCAAGCTGTTGGGGACTTTCTGTGAATGGATGACAGTTTTAATTTCACTCCCCAGCAGAGGTGGTATCCAGCCAGCACTACTTCAAACCAATTTTGCAAATCACATTTTGTGGCTGAAAATTGGTTTTACTGTGCCCACTCCATCTTGGAGGCCAAACTTCCTTGGTTGAAGGTGGAGCTTTCGCTGAGGTAGGGCAGCTACAGAATGATTCTTTTTCCTTTAATTGAAATGACAGCATATTCTTCCACAGATTAATTTTAAATTACCCATGTTTATATCCTTTAATCAAGATGATAAAAACAGCACAAATAATTTTCCACACTATTCTTTTAATTTTTTTTTTGTTTTTTTGAGACTAATAATAGCTGATTGGCTCTTGACATTTATTGCCTTGCACAGCAGAAGTTTTACTCCAGGCTCATGAGCTGGAACTGTTTACCATTGCGGTCTTAATTATTTTTAACCTTGCTTTTGTCTCATATTAAAATAAATGAGGAATAAAGTTTAAATCATAGATTCCACCAAGATTCCTTATGTGCACATAAAGAGAATGCTTTCATAAAGAGATTTGTCCCCTGGATTATATCTCACACTGAAATAAGGGCCTTCTTACTGGAAGAAATATTTCTTAAAAATGAGTACTTGCAAGAAGTGTTCATCTGTGAACTTTCACCAATTAGAAATGGCTCCATACTTAAGACTCTTTAATAATGTCTGTTAAGCAGCATTTTAGCTCATTTTTATAACACATTCAGGTTTGGTGATTTATACTAAACATTAAACGTAATAAATTTAGATCTTTTTTCAAGTATGAGGCACAGCATCTCTGAATCACCCATTTTATCGGCATGCCCCTTGAAAGGTCCAATCTCTCGCTATCATTCATGGCCATAATAAAACAGGCTTCTCCTGTCTCTTTCTTGACATCTGTAATAATGGGAATGACATGTGTGTGGAGACCCTGTAGCAAGGGGGTGTGTTGATATTGCTTCATGGCAGGGACTAAAGGTCTATGACCAGAGGGTGAGTTAAAAACATGCATCAATGACTACATCCCAGTTTGGTACCAAAAGCTGTATTAATGCCTATGTTTTAATTATATAAGGAATAAATTTCAGCACCTAAAAAAGGGGGACTTTAAATGTCTCATTCTGCATGACAAGAGTTTGTAAAAGAATTAATCACAAAGAATGGAACCTTGAAACACAAATGGATCTCATGATAGCCATAGGAGAGATAGAAAACCTACCTACCTATTGTTTCATTCTTCATTTGTTGAAGCATAGGAAGGCCATAAGATGGTAAAAATCCCTTGGAAAAAAACTATTCCCTTGGATGCCACAATAATTATAGTAGCCTTTTTCACAATTATCATGACAAGTTTAAATTATTCTACAGTTTCTTATAATATAAGGTAGGTTTTTACTGCAATTTGAGTCTAAAATACCTGCGTACTTTTGGAAATATGTGTTAAATGGAGAAAATGCCCACATTTCAAGCATTTGAATAGGGTGGAGAATTAACTAATACTTTCAGGTAAAGACACTGAACGGTCTAAAAATTTTAATTTTATATTCTTCATAAGATGGTAGAAGAAGACATAACTCCAGTTTTCAGGCATAACTCTCACTCTGAGGCAGCTTTTATGGATTGGATTTAGAGCCAGTTCTCACAGCGTGGCTGGGTCCTGGCCCCCAGATATGGATCCTGGTCCTGCTGTCTTCATTTCTGGTTGCCACTTGGAAATAACTAGATGAGAAGACACAGGTGAACCAGCACAAATCCATCCCTCATGCAGTCGGCCCTCGATCTCAAGTGGACTGTGTTCCTACAGCCTGTGTATATACCAAGCGTCCTGGAGCTTGGAATGCATTTCTCATAGAAAGGATGCTTTGTGCAGCAAGCAGGCTGCCAGGCCAGCAGCCACACAAACCTATTTAGCCCATTACATAATTGAAGTGCTATCCACATGAAAACCACTTTTAAAATATTGTTGCTGTGGGACATTGACACACCTACCCCAGAGCAGGCATTCTCTACAGATAAGGGACTCGGGATAACCCTCTTGCCTTCTGGAGTTAACGCACTAGACTCTGAACACAAAAGTGAGATGTAATGAAAGGAAACAGGATGAAGAATCATTACTTTGAAGAATACTATTACAATGCTGGTAACTAAAGCAGAAAAACATGAAATTGAATAAGAAGTCATGTTTCATCTATTTTAATAATTGTATTTGAGAAAAAGCAGGTTCAATCAGAATAGGATGAGGAAGTAGCTGGAAGCTGTTGTTGAAGTTCTGAAGGAGGCATCTGGCCAGTTTCCAGGTTGATGGCTTTGCTTCCTTTAGGATTTTTTTCCCCTAGAACATTCTGTAGACTAGTCTAGATTTTGCCTTTTCCTCAAATATTCTTGTCAGTGGAACAAAGAGCAAATGGCATTTTCTTGAGGTGTCTAGGGAGGACTGAGAGAAGAGGAGGAGATAAGGATCTATTAATGAAAGCAGTGTTGCCTCTGATGGAATTAAATGGGGTGTTTATTAGAGGAAATATGCCTGGAGGAAAACTGGGCTTATTCAAGTCTCTTGCTGACTGATGCAGGGGCAAGCGGGTGATGAGGAAGAAATATTCTAACCGGGAGTTCCTATAACATCTGGTGCAGAAGGCATAGAACTCAGGACAGCTGGGTTGTTAAACTGGCTATTCTCAGGTAATCGGGAAGGAAGAAAGAATGGACCATGAGTTGGGGGGGGGGGGTTGTAGGAGCAGGTGTGTAAATAAATAACCTAACTATGTACAAATATATTCAGTTATTACATGAGTATATGAAATTGGTTGTTCTCGATTCAGGAAGTATTTATACCCAAAAGAGAAGGCACTCTATATCCTCTCCATGGATTCATTTCATGAAATTAATGTTAGAGCATTACGAGTGGCTTTGAGCCTCTGTTTAACCGGTGCCTGTGTCATGAGCTTGACGTCTACTAGGAATGATGCTCTGGAGAATCAGAGATGTTCCCATGTGATTCCTGTACTCAGAGAACTTACCTGAGTGTGTAGCAATGATGGCTGACGGGATTAGGAGACATTGGAAAACATATGCAAATAGGAGGTTAGTCATCTTTCCCCACAATGCTGTGTGGGGGGGTGTGTGCATAGTACATACCTACATACACACCTATGTGTGTGATATCTATGCATGCTGTTCTAGAATGGTTTGAGAATAAATATCATGATAGAAATCATGATGACAGTGGTGATGGGGAGGGTGATCATAGCAACTGATACTCCTTGACAGCTTCATACGTGCTAGGCACCCTTCTCAGTGTTTTACCCATATTGACTAATCCTCACAACTCTATCAAGTACATACTATAATTTCTCCATTTTGTTAAAGAAGGATAATCTCTTGAGTTCCTTGCCAGATTTTAATTCTGCGATTCCCAAATGCAACCAAAATGGATCGGACTTTCTGTTAAAATGCTCTTAAAGCCAGGCCTATCTGGATAAATCAGAACAACCATTTACATATATAACACAGAATGATGCAGAGATCTGCCACAGTCATGGGGCCCTTCCCTTTTCCGATCCTAGGTGCCCTATTTCCACACCCCTCCCAAATCTGACAACCCCTCTTCTAACTCTGTTGACATAGCTCGTGCCTGTCACTTCCGAACCTAGCCCCACTATGTTCCTCGTAAATGGTAGCACAAAGAGGTAAGGAGAGTTTTTCAACATTCTGCTTTATGGTACTGGCAATTCTCATTATGAAGGGCCTTGTTAACCAGTGGCAACCCTAAGGCACTAAACAGCAATTTTCAGATGTTCTTTCTTTGAAATCTAATTTTGTAAATATTCAGGAAAAGTGTTTAAATAATAAGAATCCCAAGCATTTAAACACAATTGAAAATACTAGTCCTATGCTTTCCAAAATGGTAGCCAATGCCACGTATGATTCTCAAGCACTTACAGCATGATTGGCCTAAGTTGTGACATGTTTTAAATGTAAAATCCACACCCAGTTCCAAAGATTTAGTCCAACTGCCTCCAAAAAAAAAAAAAGGATAATATTGCATTAATTATTTTTACATTGATTACATGTTGAAATTATAATACTTTAAATAGATTGGGGTTAAATAAAATGAATCACTAAAATTGGTTTCACCTCTCCCAGTATACTTTTTAATGTGGCCACTAGAAAAAATTATATAGGTGACTTGCATTATCTTCTATTGGGCAGCACTGCTGTAGACCCTACAACAAAGAGACCCCATGCACAGAGAGTGATGGGTAGCTTCTGCTGAACCACCCCGGTTGAAGTCTGAGGGCACACATTCAACCTGACCCCTCTTTTTTGGAAAACATTCTCTCTCTCTCTCTTTTTTTTTTTTTTTTTTTTTTTTGCCCCTTAAATTGTGCATAATACCAGGCACACCTGGATTTCTGGATAATTGCACCCACAAGTGGCTACATGCAGACACAATTAGGTGCTTGCAACTTGTTTGAAGGCACAGGTGTCTAATTGCGCCCACAAATGGCCATTTGGCAGGCACCACGCATTGTGCACACAGCTGATTACAGGCAGAAAATGGCAACCACCAAAAAGGAGCCCTGGCTAACGGAGGCCTGAAAACAGACCCCGCATCACCCCACAGCCTCGGTGTGACCACTCCTTCCAGCCTCTTTTGTGCACCGCCTAGGTGTTCGTGGCGAGAGGCCTAGTTTGGAACGCACAGGCTGGGAGATGAAAATGTGTACGCCCCATCTCACAGAGTAAATGCTGTCTCGAGCTTTTAAGTAAATTGGGGCTAACAAAACCCACATTGTCAACCTGAGTAGCCTTAAAGTGGATTCCGCCCTGCTGGGACCGGCTGTTTATAATGGCTAAAAATGATGGAGTGTGTGAGAAGCCCCAGGGACCCTTTGGTAAATAGTAGTGTTTAAAGGGTTAATCCAACCTAATGAATCATTTAGCGGGGATGAGCAGGCCTGAGTGGTGGCCTCGGAAGCCTCGGGCAGGCCTTTACTGAAATGCGGAGCCCTTAGAGGAGGGAGGCAGCCCAGAAGCCGGGACTGTGTGCAGCTCAGCTATGTGCCCGGCTCTCCTAACAGCTGAAACAACAAAGCTGGACGTGGAAACACGTTCACTTCCACAGATTTCAATGTCCAGGGGAAGTGGGTAGACACTTAGGCCCTGTCTCTCAGACTTTTAAGGCAAGTGCGGGGAGTAGGCAGTCAGCTGTCTTTGTCCCCTCATATTTCACGAAGGGCTTTGTAGTAGATGTCGGGGGGCTCTGGGGTCTCCTGCAGCAGGCCAGCCTTCCCAGCTCTGTTGATGGTAAGGATCAACCCTCGGGCCACGGCAGGTTCGGTGCTCAAAGAAATCCACACCTTTCCCTCATCCCGAGTGGCCTACGTGTGCCATAACACGAGGGGACCGGCATCGGTTTCTGAGTCCTTGGATGACCAAGGATTCCTTGCACGAGGCTAAGAAATCCAAACCAGGGCAGCTTGACTCGGTTTTTTTCAGGAGTCAAGAAAAGATTTTCTCCTAATGAGTGATTGCTTTAGTCGTGTGTATTTATTTGTAATATAAGTAAGTTCGTGATTTACCCCCCTTGACAAATCCTCTCTCTGTCTTGGATCTACACATCGCTGTGTGTCTACTCTTTATTTATGATGATGGCCGCCTATTCTTGAATGGCAATGCTATTGTAATAAATCTCCATAAAAAGCCGATTCTCAGTTCAAGTCACTGCAGGCTGAATATAAGGAAGACGGTATAAAAACACACATTGATTGTCCTCTTTCGGAACCTCTGTGACAGTCTTGGCTCAGAACTTCTTCCATTTTGATCGGACTGCAGCTCAATCTAATGTCAACTTACCATAATTCTTTTATATGGAAGGCTATTATTCCATTATGGTTTTCTCTCTTGTTGCCTGGTATCCAAGAAGGATTGGTGAGAGATTACCGAAGAATTTTCTTCATCTCAGACACTTCATCTCATATGATTTGTCTTTCTTTAGTTTAAAGGCACAAAGGAAATACTCTCATTCCTATTATTAGCCTTCCTTCTGTGTAGACTTGAGATATACATGAAAATATATAATTTATTTCATTTTGTGTAAGGATAAAAATGATTTGGACTTCACCATCTTATGTATTTTAAGTCAGAATTTTCCTCTACTTAACTCATTGCACCTTATTTGCTCCTTAGTTATTGGTAACAATTAAGCACTGGAGGTGACTGGCATGGGGTGATAGTTTTCTGCTGTGCAAAAAGGATTTGCAACTTTTCAATTAAGTATTCCTGTACTTACTAAAAAAAGAGAGAAGGAAGAGGAGGAAGAGAAGAGGAGAAAGAAAAAGTTTTTACAAGTTGTAAATTTTGATACCAACTACAAGGAGGAGACTTTCAGTTTCTGGTTCTGCATCTTGGGAGTTTAGAAGTCACAACTCCATCCTAACAAGTAGAAAGCTAAAAAGACTGAAAAATCAATAATTCTTCTTGGATCTTATAAGAGAGGTAAGGACATAGGGCAAACCACTGCCCCAAAGACTGGAGAGACAGCCAGGCAAATACAAGGAGTCATGGCTTACAGGAACAGAGACTCAAGAGAAACCACTGCAAGGACTAGTGCTGGGGTAGGAAAATCTGACCTGTAATTAATGCATTACTGGAGGCTCAGTGGGAACAACTCTGAATTATATACTACAGGCTAACCCAGTCATGGGGGGGCCCACAATATTGTGAGATTTACATCCAGGAGCTCAGATCCCCACAGCAAATATGGAGGAGGAGATGCCCTTGTGTCTCCAGCAGTGAGGGAAGGAAAGGGCCCATTTTGAAATGCACCCGAGTACTCTGTTCTTAAGAAGATGTACCCTCAGGAGAAACTAGTTAACCAAGCCTAACCTGCTAAGGGTATTATCAGAGCCTAACTGACCTGAGGTAAGGGAAATACCTAATTCCAACAGATTCTAGCTTTCCTTATGGGAGAAGGGAAGTACACAACTTTAGGCCGCTCTGGCCATGCTCTCCCACCTAAGTAGGGAGAAACAGAAACACTTGTGAAGTTCACAAGCCAGTAGCAGTCTCACTAAAAGACTGAGACCTTATGCTTCCTCCTCTACCTCCTACCTCCCCCTGCACCCCAGCCCCATCCCACTGCACCTCATCATCACATTCCTTGTACTCAGCACATCATGTCTGGCAAGCAAGAAAAAACTACAAGGCATACTAAAAGGTAAAAAAAAAAAAAACAGAAAACAAAACCCCTTAAAGTCATAATTTTGAAGAGATAGAACAAGCAGAACCAGACCAGGCAGGGATGTTAGAATTATCAGACTGGGAATTTAAAACTGCTATGATTAATATGCTAAGAGCTCTAGTGGATGAAGTAGAACAGTACAAAAGAACAAACAGCAAATAGAAACAGAGAGTTGGAAATCCTAAGATCCAAATGCGTATTAGCAGTTATAAGGATGTACCCATCATCTGTTTTAAGTTCTGATAACAACCTGTATTATAAATCTCTTGAACCTTTCTTCCGAGAAGCCAACAAACAGCAGTGAGCTTCTACACCAACATACCCACTTTCATCCTTTGGTCTCAAGAAGAGAATCTCACATTGGTGTGTCTCAGGAGCCACATTCTTAACTGCAGTTAACCAAAAGACCTACATTACTATCAGGTGCCCTGTGAAGTTTAGTCTAAGATGCTAATATAGAGAAGTTATGGGTCTCAACCAGTGGTGATATCTGAATGAGTCATTGCATCTTGAAAAATTACAGAAGTTACTGGTCAAGAAGTAAATGTCTATTCTTGTAATTTCTTTATAAACCACAATTATATTTGTGGTATACATTTGGTTTTACTTCTTAGTATTTTCATGAAGAAGCTACTAAAAGAAAGAGATTCACAATCAGCACTAGAAATATAACCAGATTTAGATTTGGTGGTTGACTATCATGCTATCTATATTGAATTAACCACTACTTCGGTGTTCTGAATAATAATACCACAGCCATCAGAAACAGTGTACTTTCTTCTTCAAATTTCTGACATGTAAGAAATGTAGCAATAATTGGAAGCTTCTAGTACCTCTTTGTATTGGCATTGACTTTAACTTCTTTCTGTGGCTTTCTCTTTTCCTAGCATAGATAGAGCTGCTGAGAGAGAATTCTTTGTTTTAGGCAAATGCTCAGGTACTGAGTTATTCTTGGGTTTTTTGCATTTTGTTGACTTGGATTTTTTGAATCTGTTTCTACCATGACCCCTAGCCATAACAAATGGTGGGGGAAATAAATGGGGGAATGGTGGGGAAAATAAATAGAATTCCTAGTCCTCGTCGCATGGAAAATTGTTATGACATTTCTTTTCCTTTTCTCTGCTCCTCTCTCTTTTCCTGGTTTCCCATTTCTAGCCATGCTTTGCAATGAGCAACAGACCCAGTCCAAGTGAGATGAAAATAGGAGTGGGTTTAAGACACAGAAAGCAAAGGCCATGGGCTCCTTACAGGCAGGGTCCTGCTTTGTCACCACTGTATCATCAGCCCTGCATAGTACCTGGCACATAGTAGTCATTTAAAACTATATTTAGTTAAGACGGGAGCAGGGCGGGGGGCGGGGGGGGGGGGTAAAAAAAAAAGGCAAAACACAGGAAGGAATTTGCAACTAAGGAGAAAAAATTCTAGACGTTTCACTGTGAAGGTGTCAGGAAGGGCAGTTCTCCTGTTTCAACCATACCTGAGTTTAAGTGTAAATTCTCTCTTTGTATTAAATTTTGTGGGCTTTCTAATTGAGTCATGAGAATTCTTTCCTTGAAAGCAAATTCTTTCTCAGTAATTTATATTTTTGTCATCAAGAGAAAGTTTTCTATTAACAGTAATATATAAAGCAATACAACCATTGTGATTGAGACGACATGGCACGTTTTTCCAAGTTTCAGTGCTGAATGGTTTATTTATCCCAGAGAATTCTTTCCAAAACTGAAATCTCTCATTTTTGTTACCCATCCGGACCTTGACTTTATTTTAATACATTCAGCAATTTTTATCAAACATGAGTGATTGGACTTTTTCCAGATAACCCATGAATCTTGCAAATGTGGGATTTTCTTTCTGTCTTCTGTTGTGGAATGCTCAGTTTATGAGCTAGAAAGGAAAAAGGAGCAGTTGAACAAAGTAAAATGAAGAGCCATTTATATCCTTGACTCTAAAGGTGGTTCATTATGTACATTTGTAAAACCTTCTGGAACCGAACACTTAAACTGGTCCCATCTCTTATATGTAAATTCTATCTCAGTTAATTTGAGGGTGAAAGGCCCATTTTTACTGGGCTTTACTCCCAGGTCACGGCATAGCTCAGGCCCCCAGGAAAGCTTCCACCACCGTGGCCCTTGCTGGTCCCTGACAAACTCCAGCCCTCGGAGACTCCTGGGCTGCCTGGCTCCTACCTACCACACTTTCCAAAGCACAGGAGAGGACTCGAGCAAGTCTGGCTGCCTCATGCTGCTCCTGAAAACCAGGTTTCCACATTCTCAGGCAGTGGAGTCGTCTCTTTGCCATTCAAATGAACACCGTGAGCCTTATTACTCTTTTCATAAAATCAGTATGCCAGAGGATGTGATTACAATCTCGCCCAAGTCAGGCTCTTCAGATCCCCTTTCCCAAAGCAACTCCAGATCCAGTCATCTCTCCCATAGTGTATGTGAATAGAGACATGGACAGAGATGAGGATCTAATAACGGCTGTGTGTCTCTGTGGCTGGAAGGAAGAGGAGCGCGCTAAAAGGGACGTAGACAATGGGGAAGCCATATTGGTATCTCTCTTTTTATTTACCCCCTTGGGTCTCAGCAGGCAAGAATTTTCCTGGCATATGTTAGATTTATACACTAATTCCGGATTCTTTGAACACTCGTTGTTACCTATTGGATAATTGGTAGAGGATGAGAGTTTGGGATTCTTCACTTTCTCAGAAATACACTAACATAACTGCACATGGAGTTATGACAGTTAGTCACAGGCAGCAAAGCCTAGAGGAAGTGTGTCCAGGACCAAAAACCCATCAGGCACCCTCCCATACGGCATAGCTCTTCTCTTTCCCTACGTGACACCCTCTTTATTGCAGTTTAAAGAGGGAATAATTCCAGGCCTTTTGCTTTTCACCTTCTCCACTCTGGAGATGTTGGGAACTCTGCCAAGCTGAGGCAACATGAACTACACAGAAGCTTTTCCCTCCCCAGGTGGTTTCTAAAGTGAATGGCCACCTGCCCTTTCTAAGTATGCTATTCTGTAGAACTTGTGTTTATACCATTAGGTAGCCTCCTCCACACACAAACAACAGGTTAACCATTAGTGGTCATTGGTCTCCCTCTAGGTTAAGTATTCAGATACTTGTCTATATACAATATGGAATAAAAATATCTTCTGGAAAATATAACCAAAAAAGGTCCAGGGGTAGACTTACCTTAAGGGACAGCCCGCTGAAACTCAGACTGCCATGAGGAGTTGGTGTCCTTCTCCCCATCTCTTGACTCTGCTTCCTTCTGTGTTAGCTCCATTCCCAGGTAAACTCACCCACCCTGAGGGTCCAGATATCTGCCCAAAGCACCAAAGCTTATCTTTCTGCCTTTTCAGACACTCCAGTAAGAAAGGGAATCTCACATTTCAATGTATCCAATGGAAGTCCTAGAATTGTCACAGGTTGCTGAGATCAGGTTATGGAGTAATCATATATGATCATTGTACCCAGCTTGGTGGAATGTTCTGATGGCCAAGCCTAAGTTACTTGCCACCTCTGGAGTCTTAGGTAGAGTCACTCCACCTGGCAGTAGGCATGGAACAATTCCCAAAAGAACAGAATACTATCAACAGGGTAAGATGGGACAGATATGAAGAAGGAAAAACCAGCAACTTCCCACTGCCCCAATTGTGAAGAAGGAAAGGTGGAATCACGGATGAGAAAGAAAAGTAGACGATCTTGTTACGCACTCATAAAAGGGAGAATGAGTGCTAAACCCATAAAAAATTATCCATCAGACCAATGTCCCAAACCGTTTTCTACTTCTGGATCTGATTGTCCTCTAACCCACAGGCTTCAAGAATGCTTCCTCAAGTAAATATAAGCCTGTGTTTCATCCATCCAAATAGTCTGATATTAAAGAAAAAGACAAGAGAGATGGAGGATATTACGTCTCTTTCAAGACCATGTTTGATGGTCTTTTGGCTGCTGCCCAACTTCCTTTGGCTTTGGGTGCATGTGTCTATAACTCATTTTATAGCTTGCACATGGCAGTTGTCTTTATCCTTCTCAGAGATGTGTTCAGCCCCAAACCCAAGTCCTCCAGAAATTTTCCACCAGGTGGCATCAATGTGGATACACTAATAAGTAGCAATTAGACATAAAGGATATAACCAGGACTACACAAAAAAAGAACAACTGTTTAGAGAGTATATATTTCAGTGAATTTTGTATCATTTTTTAACGAACATAGTCCATAAGTTTTGGGAAAGTGGTGATAACTTGCCTCATTTCCATCTGGAGAAAGCAGATTTTTTAGAGAAGAAACAGGCCTCTGGACATATTTGAGTATTTGGAAGACTGAGAAAAGCATGCAAGACATTATGGAATCAAGAATAAGTGATAAAAAGTTGGAGCAGAGAGAAAAATAACAATCATAAGAGCTAACCTTTACCAATCATTTACCATGCCCAGGTACTGTGCTAAGTTCTTCACAGTGGTTTTTCTAACTTAACTCCCCTGACCAGTCGGTGAGGCAGATAACCTTATTATTCCAAGTTCACACATGAAAAAACTCAGACTGTATCATAGAGGATAAGCAACTGTCCTAAAACCACATGTCTGTTAAGTGAAAAGCCAGATTATAATCACCAAACAACCCGTGCTGTTGCAGATCTGTGTTGATGGTCAGGGCTGCTCAGCTCAAAGTTAGCTGAGACCTGAACACAGACATCCCTAGAGATAGAAGAGATCAGGAGAGGCCTCAGCAGAAGGAGATAAGGGAGGAGGTCTGGTGACTGCAGCCAGAAGACACAGGGAAGTCCATCCAGTTTGGACAAAAAATTCAAGATCCCAACAAGCAGAAAGGAGCACAGCCTGAAAGATAGTGAAAGACCAAAGATAGAGGCTCTGCTGGCATTGGGAAGGCAGCAGCAATTGAGAACACCCAGCCCTAGATATTTAGATTCAGGGCTAGGGCCTCACTCCTTGAAGGTTGTTTTTTTTTTTTTTAAAGATTTTATTTATTTATTCATGAGAAACAGAGAGAGAGAGAGAGAAAGAGAGAGAAGGCAGAGGGAGAAGCAGGCTCCATGCAGGGAGCCCGAAGTGGGACTCGATCCTGGGTCTCCAGGATCAGGCCCTGGGTCGAAGGCGGGTGCTCCACCGCTGAGCCACCCTGCCCGTCCCACTCAGTTTAAAGAAAAGAGGACCACTTTTTTCCATACCAGGAATCGTGAGAGAGAGCATGCATTCACTAAATATTGCAGGCAGTGCTCATCACGTGCCAGGCACCAGAAAGTCAACAATGAGCACACTGATGGTACCAACCATCCTGAAGCTCGGTTTGTTGGGGGACACAGAACAGGTAGCTCTGGTGGGTAGCGGTTCCAGGGAGGCAGAACTTGCCCTAGGCAAGCAGAAAGTCTGCACTGTGTTAAAGATTCTCCGTGATCTTCTGTAATTTTACCATATACATTTAAATCGATGATTTAATTTTCTAACATTGCTGACATTGCTCAAGAAGTTTCCAAGAGGAGCATCTGATTGAGAAATAAGGGATCGAGAGAAATGAGAGCTGGGACGGGTAAGATCTGACACTTAAACTCAAGAGCACCTCCTTGGCCTCTGAGGGTTTCTGCCCAGCATCCTGCAGGTTTTTAGCTGCCCCTTGTCATCAGAGGTTCGTCCTTTGCCACCGTCCCCATCTCTCCGTCACTCATATATCCAGCTCTTCTAGATTCCTCCAACGCAACTGCTCATCAGAACCCTTTGCTAGGGTGGGCGTCCCGGGGCACTTCCTCAGCGCTGAGCATATGTGCCCTCTCTGGTCTTTCATCTGTTTCTTTGTCCCCTCGGCTGGTTGGTTAAGATGCCAGACGATACACATTGAGCCTCATACCTTTCTGTAGGTGCTTGGTGCTCGGGGGGTTCCTATACCACTGTCACCAGATGGCCCTCTGGGCTAGGCTAACGTTATGAGTTTCGTCTGTCCAGATTCAGAACTATAGAGGAACGATGAGAGGATTATTTCTTAATTTGGCTTCTAAAAGCAATTCTGAGTGCCTGCCCCTGACAAATGAAATTTTCCCCTGGAGCTATTTCTTTCCACGAGAAATAGTACCTAGAGAGGAACAAATGGATTTAAATGTAGTATTTTCCACCATCTTGATTTTCCAGGTTATTTTTTAATGGTGGTGATGAAAGTAATTAACAATTTAATCCATTTGTTGTTGCTGCTGCTGCTGATACTTTTTTTTTAAACGTCCACTGAGTGTGTTCCATGCCTGCTTACAAGGGACTGTAAAAAATCGCTAAAATCCAGCAGGTATTTTTCTGTTTCTGGTTTTACCAAATCGTAGTTCACTAAACCTCCCTTAACTTAATCAACTAAGTAGAGAATTCCCCAATGAGATGTTAGGGCAGGATAAGTATGTTGTAAATAAAACAATTAAAGGGCTAGTTTACACCTCATCAACTTGCTTAACCACCTGATAACAGTTAACTACAGACTTTCCTCATAAAACGCACGGAGCAAGGAGGTTAGTTAGAGTCCACGTTTTCAGAAAGGGGACACACCTTCCCTTTCTTTACCTGAGGTCTGGGGTTCCTGGGTGAGGGGTTTGCACAGTATCGTCTTGTTGGCCAGGACAATATCTGCATGACGCCTCTCATGAGGAATGCAAATTCCCATCCAGAAATCCCATGAGGCAAGACAGGCTTCCCTTCATAACTATAACCTTTGAGACACCGGAGTCATATAAGATCTTAGATTGTTTTTACCCCAACTTTTCCCCAGCGTGCTTTCAGTCATATCACTGCACTCTCTCTTGTGAGAAGAAAAGCACGTATTACTTTACAGATGGAGAAACCAAGGCAGAGATAAGTGAAGAAGTCCAGCCAGGGGCCCCAGCAGAGGTCAGGCTGAAATGCAGCAATGTGACCGCAAGTTGGTTTGGATGGGAGCCTGTGTGGTTTCCCGGAAGGGTCCTGACATTGTAACCCTGGGTGACTCACTGGGAGCCACCTATTCATTTTACAGAGTTGAAGATAAGGTCTAAGAGAGTAAAATGGCTGGTCTGAAACCCCTGGGATATGATCCAGTCTTTGCAGTTGCTACCTGGGGTCCCTTCTCCACACTGCAGCTCTCTCTTGCACAGAGGCCTTGACGGAGAATTTATTTTTAAAGATTTACAGGTGGACCATAATGGTAACAGAAATTTCAGTGTACTTCCCAGGTGGGGAATTTGGATAACGTGCACCTGTAAAGCAGAGGCTGTGACCTGAGTGCGGCAATGCAGAAATGGGGGAGGCGGGGGCGTATTCCCATGAAGCAAGGGCTGTGGCCCTAAGAGCTTTAGGGGTAGGTGGGAGCCTTCCAGGAAAGAAGCAAGCAGGAGGACAGCCTGAGGAGGACTAAGCCTTACCCTCCGGGGGTAGCTCCAGCTGAATATCATCTTAAAGGAAGGCAAAGCCTGAATTTAAAGAAACAAGAAAGCTGAATTTTTATGTGAAAGCCCTCAATATTCAGATGTCGGCTACTAGCTGAATTTTTTTTAAATGTGTGAAGCCCTTTCTCTCTCCACATATATATACATACATATACATGTATATCCATGCCATACAAGAATACTGAATATAGTGAATATAAATACATATAAATGTATGTGGTGTGTGTATATATATACATACACACATTCATTGTATAGACCTGTAGGTTGCAATGTGTGTTGGAGGATTTCCTGCACCAATGCATACTAATGTGGAGTGGGACATAAGGGGTCTGTGAGCACTCGCTCATAAATTTTAGATTTCCTTACAAATTTATTTACTTGCTCATTCTAGGTCTTGGGGCAGGTACCTTAAACTCCATATAGAAGGTGCAGTTTTATTTTTTTTTAAATGACTTATTGTGACTTCAAATTCAGCAAGTATCGAGGATCTCAGTGTCATTGATATGTATATTCTTACTCAGTTTCTGCAAGGGGAGGAAAGACAGTCATACTACCCCCATTTTACGTGTGAGGTCACTGAGGTTCAGGAAGAGTCAAGGCACCTGGCTCGTATTTCTGTGAGGTCCCTTGCCCAGTCCCAGCGCCCTCTCTGTCTCGGAGTCCCCTACTCTCCCCGCTACACAGAAGTGCATCCCGAGAGCACCTCCCACCCTCACAGGCAGATGAGAGCTAGTTCCAGGAAGGCTGGCAGGCCTGAAGGCTTCGGGTGCACAACAGTAAAGGTGTACAGCCAGGAATCCCATCTCTCTTGAAGTTCGAAAACAAGCTGGCATGGGGCAAATGGTAAATAACATTTTATTTGGTAATGGCTCTTTAGTTTTAAATCACTTCGGCATTTACTTTTAATTAATTTCTTTAAATTAGACGACTCAAACATGTAAATATTTGCTTTTTTATGATAAGCTTTTATTTAAATTATTAAAGCTTCAGTTTCGTGACTAATTTGAAGAAGTGAAGTTGTCACCGTGCTGATAATAGACTGCATGTGCTAAAACAGAGGGAAATCACTTCATTTGGCACATAGGCTGGCACCAAATATGGCTGAGAGCTAGGCGGCACTCAGAGAAATAGAAGCCAGGGTGAATTTACAGTTTTCTTCAAATTGCTCAAGGAATAAATCAATAAATCAGGGAGTTAGAGAACAAATGTAGGATGAAATAACATCTGAAGGAGCTCACTCACAATAAAAGCTTGTCTTGCTCTGTCTTTTTTAAAAGCACTCATCAATGGCTCCGGATCCACATATTAGTTCACTAAAAGACCTGGAGGTGGGAGGGGATGGTGGAAAGGCTCAGGACAATAACTGTATAAGAACACTGGAGACAAAAAAAAAGAAGATGATGATGATGATGATGATGATGAAGACAGAGTCGTGATGAGAGCAGAGTAATTTCATAGCCCCAATCAGTGTGAGCTATGATAAGTCTTGATTTGCTAGCTGCCCAATTTTACCAGCATCAAAGGCAAGCATGGAACCCTAAGAAGCTGGACTGACGGGCTTTACTACGGCAGAAAGGGAAATAACAAAGAATGCTCTGATTTCAATAAAAGGAGATTTGAAAGTAAAAGGCTTGTCATGGCATTAATAACCTGCCTTACCAGCCATGTAATGATCAGTGAGAGGATGAAGAGACCCAGGCCAGCCGGGCAAGCTCAGCGCTAGTCATCGGCACCTAAGACTCTCTTAATAACTTTTATTATTTGTTGAAAATCACTTCAACAATATAGTTCAGCAACCTTTGTGCTATAGATCCATTTCATCTGCAAAAACGAAAGCTGAATTGAATGTGATATTACATAGAACCTGTCATGCCAGTGCTATCTCCAAAGCTCTCTGCCCAATAACGAGCTGGATTCCAGACAGGCAGACTGAGTGAGGCCAGGGGCTAAGCTGCCTGCATGCCCACCGGGCCCAGCCTCGGGCTTTGGCACCTGCTTAGCACAGACAGGAGATGGAGACCCAGAATTACCCTCTGCACTTTGGTGAAAATTGTCATGAGGGCCTTCAACTCCACATCAAAATTGCTACGGGGAGGCCAAAAGTGCTTCCATTTATTATCTGGTGGAATTTGGAGCACAGGCCCATAGCCTCGCTGCTGGGCATCGAGGAGATTGTGAGACTATAAATTTCCAAATTCTACCCAAGTACAACTGTGGCTGAAACCATGACCAAAATCCAGACTACCCCTGACTGGAGCTCTGGGAGCAGGCCATACTTCCTAAAGTATGTCCCCCTTCAACAGAGGATGGGATCATGTCACTACCGAGAGCAGGATGAGGAAAGCCCTTTCCTCAGGAAGCCTGTACAAAGGTGAAACCCAGGCGGTATGTGGAGGTCCTGAGCTCAAACTCTTTCTACCCAAAGTGAATCGAGCTCTCCTCATCTTTATTTATTGTTTAAGATATTTATTTATTTATTTGAGAGAGAGAGAGCACAAGTGGGGAGGAGAGGGAGAAACAGGCTCCCACTGAGCAGGGAACCCAATACAGAACTCAATCCCAGGACCCCGGGATCATGACCTGAGCTGAAGGCAGATGGCCAACCAACTGAGCCACTTAGGTACCCCTGTCCTCATCTTTATTATTTTTTTAAGATTTTGTTTATTCATGAGAAACACAGAGAGGAGAGAGAGAGAGAGAGGCAGAGACTCAGAGGGAGAAGCAGGCACCATGCAGGGAGCCCTACGTGGGACTTGATCCTGGGTCTCCAGGATCACACGGTGGGCTGAAGGCGGTGCTAAACCGCTGAGCCACCTGGGCTGCCCTCTCCTCATCTTTATATTGGCCCCTGGTCTTTAACCACCTTATAAATTAAATACTAATACTAACATGCTCATTTCTTAAGGCAGAAAGTGAACCCAGAGTTTTAAGAAATACATAAGCCTCACCTAGTCTTCTGAATTTGAGAGAAAAGAGTACCTGATGTTAAGGGAAAAAAGGAAGGGGGGCGGGGAACTTATGGCAGACCTTATATTCAGATACAAGCAAAAAATTCTTACCCCCTGTCAGGATTTAAATTTGAGAATATCACATCCAAAAAAGGTAAATGATCATCACACAGTCCCCAAAAGAAAACTGATCTCACCTGTCTTTACAAACTGTGCCATGTTTTCATTTGAGAGCAAGTACGATGTGTTCAAAATTGCTTCCAAGTTGGTGGCAACTGGCTTGATGGTCACAAAATTCAGCTGTCCTTTGGATTCTGGCTCTACGATGCTGAACTGCTCTTCTGTGAAGCTGGCCCACAGCTCCGCCTGCCTGTCTGCTAGTCCTAATATATTATTGCTAATCCAGCAGAAAGGAGATCTGAGCTGAAAGTAAGGTTGAACAGTGAGCATGGATAGCCAAGAACACTTAAAAGAGCATTTTCTAGAACCCAATGTTTGGCTGGAGAGTGGATGATAGAGAGGAGTCTCCATTTCTGGTATAGCTGACCATGTAGATTGTCATTCTCCAAAGGGACCACTGGAGGAGCAGATTTGGGGGAGGTAATTATTTAATTTTGTACCTGTAAGGTCTGAGGTGCCTAAGGAACCTCCAGGCAGAGTCATCCCACCCATCCCACAGGTAACTCACATCACTCTCCTCCAAATCCTACTGAATGAAAAAAAAATCACACTCCTAGTCCTCTCCACAGTGCCTCTGGCATTTGGGTCCTCCATGACCAGCCTCCAAATGGCCTCTCGACCCTGAACAGCTCCTTACCCACTCACTCTTCCCCAGGCAGCGTCAGCCAAATGTCTGCAGTTGCTCTCACCTACCACTCCTGGGCACATCGTGAGCAGTGAGAAGCAAGAGAGGTTAGAGGCTTCAGGGTCTAACTCAGTGGTTAAGCGTGCAGCCTCCGAGTCAGTTGGCCTGGGCTTGAATCTGGGCCTTGCTACTTCCTGTGCGACTTGGGTCTAGTTACTTAACCTCTCTGTTCTTTAGTTGCCTTCCTTGCAAAGCAGGGATAGTCCTAGTACCTACCTTGTACAGCTGTCAAAAGGAACAAACACGTGAATGTGGAGAAAATGCTTAGGATGGAACCGGCCTGCTGTAGGCCCTCAGGAAAGTGCACCAGTGGCTTCAGACTCTGCGCTTCTAAGCTTATTCCTGAGCTCATCAAGGATGGCAGTGGCACTCTTCTCAGCACTTACAGTCCTGCTTCTGAATTGCAGAGTAAGAAAATTGCAGTGGCAGGATTCTCTCAGGTCTAAAGGAAATAATGCAGAAAGAAGCCCTTCCCGACATGCGCACCTGCACACACACACACACACACACACATCACAACCACGGAAGTATTTAAAACTCCTTCACTGTGGTCCTTGCCCTTAGTGAAGAGGGATTCTGATGATCTAAGACTGTAGGTGGTTTACACCAAAATCTTCCTATTGCCCAGGCCTTAAAAATTAATGGCAGAGGAACAGGGGCAGGTGAAGATGTAGCCGTGATAGGAATATCTGACTATCTTCGGATAAAACACATGAGCATCTTATCCATAAATTGCATGTGCAACTCTGAAAATTTATATAATCTGAATTGATCAAGAAAAAGCAACCCTCGTGAACAGTGTGTTTTTTCCCCTAGAATGTCCTGTCTCAGGCAGTAACCATGGACAAGAAACCGTGTAGTGCTTCTCCTAAGGGGCAGGCAAAATTGTCTTTAGAATTCAGGACCCTTCACTCTTGAACCTGTTGGCCCTCCAAGTCTGACCTTGAAATGATGCCGTTGTCTCTTGCATGACAATTGGATGAAATCCTCAGTGTTTAGATAATGAAATTCTGAGACTACTGTTACCATAGAAAGGGAAAGATGATTTGAGTGGCCTGACAAGTTAGGATGATTTGTCCCTTTGGTTGCCATTCTCTTTAAATAAAACCTCTCCTGTGGTTAAAAGACCATAGGGTAATTACATGCAGCTATTGCTCAGATGGGTTTCATGACTTTTTTGTGGTCACTCACAACAGCCTGGCTTTCCACGGGATTCCTTCTCCTCATAAGCTTTCATGCAGCCCTTCCTAATTGTCCTCAGCACCCACTGGAAACCTCACACCCCCTCACAACGGAAGTTATTTTGGCAGGACCGTTTTTTAGGGAATACCTCCCACCATATGAAAGGATGAAACACTCTTAGGGGCCCTTTTTCAGATAACATCTGCTAAAGGGTTACATCAGATCCCTTCTTTGTGGGACGTGCAGTTAGTTAGTAACTACGTTCTTGTGTTTACGGTCATTGTTGAAAAACATACACACACAAAGGAATTATGTGGGCGATTGACATTACTGTCTTAAACTGTTATAGAAATGTCCTCTGAGCACTGAGTCATTATCATTCCACCTTCATTTTCTTCGCAAACATTTCCTTGGTGTTAACAAGGGCCAAAAGCATCTACCGATCAATCTCTTTTCACACCAGTTCTTAATAAACAGTAAGAGCCTTCTCCTCAAAACACAATGAGAAATGTGAGTGATGGAAAGGAGATTTTCTTCCAGAACCATTTCTATCATACTGGCCATCAAATGATCATTCTGCCTTATGATTCCATAAAATCTGCAGAAATCAACACTATGTAACGCACATGGCAGAGGGCTCTGCTTATCCTGGCCAACCACGCTCATGCCTGGATGGAGGGTGAAGGCTGGCAACTGAAAACCTGACACTGAAGGAATTCCAAACAAACTAAAAGCATCTCTGTCTACATAACACAGGCAACTCAAGCGCCTGCAAGTGTATGAGTTTGTGCTGAGCTTCTTTTAGCTTTGCCATATTTGTAGAACTCTAGAGCAAAGCATCAGCTTCAGCTCAGCTGCTAAATAATCCACGCATGGCATGCTTGAGAGGAGAATGGCTTTGCCAGATGTCCACTTTCTGCCAAGGGGTACAAGTACCTCGATCAGCACCGGGAGTTTCACATCATGTTACTTCCTCCCATTTGAACCCCACATTTGGCCACCGTGGGCTGTTACCAAAAAAGGAAATCCACAAAGGCCACCTCGGAAGTTAAGAAATTGTCTTTGTTTTAGCTGCCAATAGCACGTGGTTACTTTACGGAAATTAAGAGGAGCGTTAGTCTGCCTTTTGGAAGCTTTGCTTTAAGTGAGAGACCCCATGCTTATGCCTAAGGTGGACACAGTCAGCTTTTCTCATAAATTCTTAATGACTTTCACACTTTTTTACTGCCTATCTTGTTTTCATGCCCGCTAATCTTATCCCTCCTCAGAGCAGACTCTCTTCTAGTCACTAATGTGTCTCAAGCTCAGTTGTTTCTCCCAGCTGCTCTTGAAACTCACCTGCCCTTCCTTCTCCTAAAAGGAGCTCACTGGATGGAAGACTGAAGCTCAGTGTTGAGGCATTTAGGTGAATTATGATCAGCCCTGCATTGCAAGGATTTGTTA
Organism: Canis lupus familiaris; assembly: GCF_011100685.1. Classification (NCBI taxonomy): domain Eukaryota; kingdom Metazoa; phylum Chordata; class Mammalia; order Carnivora; family Canidae; genus Canis; species Canis lupus. The sequence continues at coordinate 14,082,094 of NC_049258.1, forward strand.
CTGATACTCGAGTTGAAGGTTGCAAATAATTTATTTTGATAGATTACAACAGACTTGGGTTTTCTCCCTCGATAATGTTGCTCCCACTCACTTGAATCCCCTTGTTCTTTCTTGAGTGGGAGGGAAGGGCGTTGTGTTCCCACAGGTGGTAGAGAAGTTTGCATAATCCTAGCTTCTGCCTCTCTTGGGCTCGAGTGGCTTATATGAAAGTCATCCATCATGCGTTTTCTGGTGAAGAAAAGGTTGGGAAGTGCTGTGACAGATGGGAAGTGGACCTCACCTCTATGTTTGGTTCATGTTTATCAGCCCTCAAGTCCAGGTACTTGCAGCTGTGGTGATTGCACCTGCCTTTCACCTTTGACATCACTTCCCTAAGGCCTTTATTTGAGACCCTGTGTATTTTTAAATACATACATTACAGTGTTCCTAGATTATTGTGTTTATGACAGAAACAAAGAAAATGTCTTTGCTGGATGATAATGAGCACAGTCCTTAACTGGTTCTTGAATAGATACACTTAACCTGTACTACTTAATCATGCTGACCTTACTAGTAAATCGGGGTGATTAAATTTGAGCCCAAGATTTATTAAGCACATACTATGTTTCAAGTCTATAGAAGACAACAGAGTATACTTTTGTTCTGGGCCAACAAGACAAATATAATAACCCAAGCCCTGATAAAGCTTATAGTCTTTCGGTGTTGGACCCAACCCAACCCTTTTTTTTTCAGCCCACCATCTTTTTCTCCTTCCCTCCTTTCTTCTTTAAAAATTAGAGACCATATAATGTGCATGTAATGTACAACATGATGACTCTAGCTAACACTGCCTTATGATGTATAAGAAAGTTAAGGGTATAAATCTTAAGGGTTCTTATCACGAGGAGAATCTCTTCCCTTTATCATTTTCTTCTTTCTTTTCTTTTTGTCATATCTCTATGAGGAGATGGATGTTAGCTGAAACTATTGTGGTAATCATTTCACAATATCTGTAAATCAAGCCATCATGCTGTACACCTTAAACTTACACAGGGATGTATGTCAATTATTTCCCCCAATAAAATTGGGGGATTGGGGAAATGGAGACCAGTCTTACCTGGACCATTACCAATCTCTGGCTCTCATTGAGGGTCTGCTATTTCCTTTAACTTTTCTACCTACCGACCTATTGCCACTCCTTCCTCACGTCTGACCCTCTGTGGTTATTGTGCATGCTTATGGGATTTCAGTTTACCTTAAACCCTCTTTAACAAATTCAACACACCTTTATGGAGCACCTTGGATGTGCAAAGCCATGTGCTAAGCTCAGAGGGAGATCAGTAAATCTATGAGACTCAGTTCCTTGAAGATGCTTGCGCTCTAGTGCGGAATATAACTAGTCTCTCACCCACACGAGGTGAGAATGACCTACTGGGTGAGTGTAGAAAAAAGAAATTTTCTTTGCAGCTGAGGAGGAGAGGGGAGGTGAAAGCAGGGGCAGATGGGAAGATTCAGAATTGCTCATGGCCCTTCATCTATTCCAGTAAGTATAGCCACCTCATTCCTAGCTGAAAGGTTTTGCCACTGACTCAGTCTTTCCAATACTGAGCCCTTTCCCCATACAGGATTGTCCTAGCAAATGTAGGAGCTTGCCTTCCAGCCTTCCATAGAGTGAAGACTGGTGGTACCCCGGAGCTGGCTATCTTACCTGCTTAGCCTCTGATTTTCAGCCCCTTTTTTGTTTAATGAAAAACAGTGACACACTGAGCTGGCAAAAAGAGGAACATCTCATGTAAAGAAAGTGATTGTTATTGTTTCTTCACATATCAGCACCATGCAGTCTTGTCATGTTTAGGCTTACAGGTAAGCATTCATTATTGCATGCATCTGCATCTATGTGATTGGAAACTTTATAACTGAGATAGTTCCTATGAGTTTTCCAAACAAAAGCTGAAACCTTTTGGCTTCCAGAAACGAGCCTAATCAAGAATAAAATAGGAAAAAAGCAAACAGTGAAAAAGAAAAATAACCCCAAATTTAATAGATATTTTCATGATAGCTTCCTCAAAGAGTAATATCATAAAGAAAGCAAATATAGACTCGTTCCTTCTTCCTTAGGTAAATACAGTTCCTGAATGAGATTTTCAATTGAAAGTTTTCTAAGAAAAATAATAAAATAAAACTCCTGAGGTCACCTGCATAATGACGGGTCTCGAAGTATTAATACAGTTGCTGTTTGAGTCCTGTTTTCCTCATAGCCTCTGGAGGAGGCTGCCTCTAGGTTTCTCAGGGTTGGCCGGTAACATGTCACATCAGTCGCTGTGATAAGCACTTGTTAGGCCCCAGAATCAGTTGGTTTCTGTGCTTTCCTACAGACACTAAATTTCACCCAAATAAAGAAACTACGAAAGGGGAACTCAAAGTCAACAAAGCTAAAATTTCAGCTCCTTATTCTTTCTTTATCAGGTTAATGAGGAGGGCTGCATTTTTCCCCCCTGTTTAAAAATCTTCCTTTTGTGTGTGTGCATGTCAGTGTGTCTGTGTGCATATATACACACACACACAATATTCACAAGCCCTTCGAAGTTGCTCTGGCAAAAGTCTGTAGGAAAGGCTTGATTTTGAGGAAAAAGTTATTATAAACAATAGCAGCCCCCCCCATCAAAGAAAGAAAATTTTTCCAGCACTCTTTGAACCTTAAACATTGTTTTTATAGGCCAGCTCATTGTTTTTCTTCTCTATGAAAAATTAAAAACAATAACTGTTTTGATGAGTTCTCCGGGAAAAGACAGTTTCCATGATTTCATTTCTTGACAAAGAACAGCTACCTCACTTGGTTTCTGCCCCATGTAAGCAAACTCCCAGCTGTAAAACCTCCCATCAGAGGAAGGGACACGGGACCACAAGACTCTCCCCACCTGCCCGGGGAGACCGGCTGCCCCCCAGGTGTGAGAGGTGGATGAGTCGCAGGGGTGAGGTGTGGGAGAAGAGATAACGACTGCCCCCCACCGTGTGGGCGCAGCCTGTGCTGTCACAGCAACATTCAGGGTGGCATCTGCCGTCACCACTTGATCTGGGTTGTCTCTTCAAAAATTAAAAAAAAATAATAAAAAAAAACAAGGTGTGCCTGTCTTTTATAATGTTCTGTTTAAAAGGAGAGAAATCTCCGTGGAGAGAACAGGACCCTAAAAGTCCAAGGCCTGGAATTCCTCCTTTCTCTCTTTCCATTTTAAACAGGAAACATTCCCACTAAGAGGGTCCGGAGGGAGCATTGGTTGTGTGTTCATTTTAAGGCAGATAATGTTTGTGTGTTGCAAATGTCAGTGATTTATCCCAAGGGCTTAAAATGAGTGCAGAAAAACCACATGTTTCACTTCATGCAGAGAAATGGCTTCAGTAGATTTCGAGAGAAAGCACAGGTTTAGGATATTTTTTTAAGTGTTTCGGAAATCTCTAACATGAACCAAAAGGAAATAGAAATGAGAGCGGGGGGGGGGGGGCGGTTGTGGAGCGAGGGGAGGCTTAAAATATTTTATGACAAAAGATACAATGAATGCTGGAAGTTTTGTAAATCAAAAGTAAAATTCTAAAGGAAAGGGAAGATGTAACCCTGATCCTTGATTTCCCAAGGCTGGAGTGACAGATTATGCATTTGTGCTCTATTTGTCATGGGCAATTTACAATAGAGCAAAGCAAACTGCACTGAATAATAGCAGTTGATGCTATAATAACTTGTACACAAACAATTTAATTTTTTTATCTGAAAACTCTAACTAAATTACCCCAAGCTCAAGGATCTTTCATTATTCTACGTAGCCAAATTAAGACATCAAAAAGTAGAGAGCGAGTTCTATTGTTCACCCTTATGAATGTGTGTTCACAATGCTACTTTCCGCATGCACCCAAGCTTGGAGCTTGTCAAACCTTCATTGATTTGGGGGAACTTACAGAGCTATTTTAACATCCAGCTCTGCAGATTACAGGGTGATTTTGACCCTCATTGACAGTGCTTGATTAACCGCAGACACTGTATTCTTATAGCTATGTCATTTCTTTCAAGTGCTCTACCAATTTGTGCTCTGACATTGAAGAGCTTTTCATTAATTATTATTGTTGCTCCCCCCCCCTTTAAAACATTATAAAAGGGAGAGTGCTAGAAAGTGGGAAGGATCCAGTGATGGTAGTGGTGAATATGCACACAGAAGGTTTATAGGATTTTAAGAGCCGCAAACAGAACTCATCTGTTTAACCCCAGGCTAGATAAGATGCAGTCATCTGTACATTGTTTAGAGACGCATTGCTTCTGTTTCAGCAAATGGTTCAGAGAATGCTTGTGGTCTGAGTAGAGAGATCCAGACAGGGTCACTTTCTGTGAGTGTTTATTCTTGCCCTGGACCTTTCCGTGTGCCTACTCATTACACAACGCAACTTACAGCTGGTTCGGCTCTTCGCAGTCTGCTACCGGCCTGGTGGTGCTTCTTGACTTTGTAATAGAATTGCTTTAGATCGAGGTCCTAGCTGGCTAATTCCCAGCCCTGGGTTAGGACTTTTCGCAGGAATTGTAGAGAGGGGAGGGCACATAGGGATGTGAAAGAAGCTCGCCGGAGTTAGACCAAGAATATGGCCCATTGTAAATAGCACCCCACAGACCGAGCAGAAAAGTGAGGACAGTCCATGGGAACTGTGTAACTCTGAAGAACCTGTGCACTTCTACCTCCAGGTCTGTGACAGGCTTCAGTGAGGCAGCGAAGGGGAGGGGTCAAGTCACCCCAGCCTTAAGAGAGCCAAAGTCTACCTTGCTTAGAAAACCAGTTTGGCCACTATACCAAAGGCCAACACACGGTGGTTTAAACCAGGTGGAAGTATAGATTTCTCTCTCCTGCACCAATCGGAGTGTAAGCAGTCCTGCTGACATGTGGCTCCCTGGTGTCCAGGACTTGGGCCTTTGCCCTCTTGTTGTTCGACCTTCCTCAGCACGTGGCTCTCTCCTTATAGTGTAGAATGGCCACTCCGACGGCCAGCAGGAAGCAGAGAGGGGAAGAAGAAAATTCACCCTCTCCTTTTTAAGGACGCACATCACTCCTCTTCACGCACCATGGGCCAGACCTGGTCTATGACCACACCTAACTACACAAGAGGCTGAGCAATGGGGTCTTCAGCTGGGCGGCCCGCTTAATAGCTGCTGATCTGTGTCTGTTCTTCTCTTTTCAGGGGAGGACCAGCCGATCCTATAGACTATCTGACGGCAGCACCTCGAGGGCTCTACAAGGAAAGGGAGCTTCCATATTACCCTGGGGCTCATCCCGTGCACCCTCCCAAAGGGAGCTACCTCCGTCCCCCGGATCTGAGGGTTGCAGACCTCCGGTATCCTCAGTATTACCCTCCTCCGCCAGCCCCCCAGCCTAAAGGACCCTTCCGACAAGATGTTCCACCTTCCCCTCCTCAGCACCACAGAGTGGCCTACCAGGAAATGGGTAGACCAGGGCCCCGAGGGGGCAGCCCAGACCAGTACCCCTACCGCGCCCAGGATCCCAGGCAGAAGAACCCCATGACTGCAGCCGTGTAGCTGAATACCACCGAGCTCAGCCCAGCCCAGAAGGGCGACATCTGACATCACCTTCGCCCTCCCTAGACTCTTAAGGCCTTCCTCCTGTCCAGAAGTCTCCATGGTACAGATAGGTTTTGCTCACCGAGGTTGCAACACTTGACTGCTGACCAGAGGGGAAAAGGAGAGGACAGGAGGGTGGGAGAGAAAGGACAGGAGTCACAAAGACAGCACTGCCTGGGATTTGAAATATGTTTAGAATCTCTCAGTTGAGGGCAAGTGGCAGTTGAGCAGGCAAATACCAATGGAGACATAGCACACGGGGCCTCCCTGGCGTACATGAGCCGCACAGAATGGGCAACACGGAGGCAGTCTCAGAGGCTCAGCCTCAGCCCCCTTATTAAAGTTAAGTCTGAAGCGTGGCTGCAAATATGGGCGTCTTCAATGAGGAGGGTTTTTTTTTTTTTCATTGAGAAAACAAAATAACAGCAAACATGACTTGTGATCTCCTTGAAATGTTTATACCCAGAGGAAGACTGCATTTCTCTCTTTGCAGAATTTCCCAGGCTCCCAGTACCACTTGTTTGGTTATGAGTATCTTAGATTTCCTTGCTTTTTATATTTAAAAGAAAATCAGATATGAATGCAGTATTAGTGTCCTGGGAGAATGTGCAAAACTAGTCAGAGCTTCCAGAAGGAATATATTCTGAGGGCCAGGTTGAGAGGGCCAAAACTCCCGTGGTCCTCCTCCCCAAGTTCCAGGCATGATAACACAGAGATATCCAACTTCATAATCCTCCCCAAATCTCCTGCCTGTAATTACTGTAACTGGAGCCTCTACTTTAAGGCTCCCACTTGAGGGCTAAAATGTAATTGGGAAAGAGAGGGCCCCACTGGTTAGGTCGCACAGGAAGTGATGCCCTGGAGATGTCAATTCATTGCACAATCAGTGCCAAATAGTGCCATCTGCACCTGGGGACAGGGAAGGGCTGATGTGGCCATTGGGCGTGATAACCAGGAGGTAGTAGATGGCAGTGACTGTGTGTGTGTGTATGTGTGTGTGTGTGTGTGAAGGCACGTGAGTTACCAGTATGGAGAATGTGAGATAAAAATGCTTCCTGAAAAGTTTGATGAGGAAGGAAATAAAAAGGAAAAAAAATCAGAAGGGAAAGGAAAAGAGTTATAAAATGTGATCATGATCTGTCTGCTGTATTTCAGTAACAAAAATCAGGGCATCTCCAATTGGGAATAGAAAGTCTTAACGGCTCTGAAAAGCTGACACCCCACCCTCCAAAACCCATCACATCCCCTTTGAGTTTTGCAGGGATTTTCTACTTACTCCAGTAGGACTTCTGACACTTCCAACCTGACCCAAGTGAGGACACAACAAAAGCCTGAGACGCAGCAAAACTCAGGAGCAGCAGCGTGAATTGTTCACAGTGACGCTCAAGAGACTTTAAGTCTCTGCCACTCCTTCTCCATTCCCTCCAAAAAAAAAAGTCTTAAGTTCAATTTAGACACATTTTGCCTGAGATTAGAATACCTCTGACTGACAGGGTTTAATAAATTATAATATTATTGAATATATGGAATATCCAATCCCATTTAGTCTTTTTAGTTTTTTAATTTAAAATAAGAGTTCTGTTTCCAGGAATGAAGCAGCCGCTGGTTGTAGACATAAACAGTGTCATTTACTGGACTTTCAGAGGTATCATTTTCTAAACCACGGTTTACTGATGGCCATCTTAAAAATAGACTGTCAAGCTGGTTTGGGCCACCTGCCACTTCTCTCAAGCTGGCACCCGACCCCGTTTGCAGTCCGTGTGAGGACACGGAGGGTCTCGAGCCCTGGACACCTAGAGGTCACGTCCAGGTGAGCTGCAGGGCTTCTCCACCAGCATGCTGAAGGACATTTTCCCCTCAAACTAAATGAACTTCCAGGAAGAAAATGACAAAGCGAGGGCCGTGCAACGTGTTTAGGAGCACTAAAAATCAGCTCTTCAGTGGGTCTCATAGTTTAACCAGATTTCTCTAGGCTGTTGAACGTAGCGGAGCCAGAAGTCTCCTTCTGGGTCAAGGCCAAGGCTGCACGAGGGGCAGCCAGAGGCGGTAGGAGAAGCTGAGATTTGGTGCATACTGGAGGCACAGCCCTCGTTGGAAGCATGCCCATGTTTTCACCACGTCGCCACCTTGGGAGCACCGTACCTCCAGCTTACGGGCTCAGGACATGCTGCTCCAAACATGGTTTTGTGTTGTCTACACAGTCAATAGAACACTGGCTAATCCCGAGGGGGCAGCCAGAGATGCAAAGGTACTATTAACATAGGCCAAAAATAGAGCAGTTTCCTTTTCTTGCTTGAAGTGTAACACGTGCCCTATTTGACCCTGCCCCGAAGAAGCTAACGTGTGTGGTGTGACAGAGGCTCTGCAAGCCAAGCCACAATTAAGAACAGCTCGAATGTAAGCTCTATAAATGCCCGTGTACCAACCCGCCACTTGTCACCGCAGAGCTCTTTCCCAGTATCTAAGAGAACATGTTGTTTAGAGTATTCAGAAGACCAGGCTGTAATCAGTAGGTGCCCAGTAGCAGGAAATAGCCCCCGGTTTGTTTTTGGCCCTGGAAAGACTCAATCAGGTGTCTGCTGGCTGCTCCGAATACTCCTAACCCCTCAGGGACAGAGTGGCACGGTGAGCGGCAAACCCACCAACACACACCCACCTGCTCCCCATCTGACTGCTGGGTTGCTGAGGCCTCGAAATGATGTTTGGGCCTCCAGTCACTAGCTATTTTAAGGAGCTCTGTTTTATCCCTTTCTGCAGGAGGAGAGAGAGGAAAGGGAGCAGATCGTTGAAAACTTTGAGGTGCAGGAGCATTCAGTCCTCTGTCAGGGAAAGAAACGCTGCATCTCACTAACCCCTTGTGCCATCAGACTGTGGCAGTGTCACTCTGGGTTGAAAATTGCTTCCCCACAATATCAAAGCAGTGGATGAAAGGCAATCTCAAAGACAGGAGCATCTTCTTAAGTCATAATTGAGTAACAAACAAAAATTGGAAAATGAAATTACCATGAAGCTCGTTATTCTTAGATTTATAGGTCAACGTGCATTGACCTCCACGGGACGGCGTGGAGCAAAGATTTTATAGTCAAGAGTGGGGTAGACCCACTGTCACCCCATGAAGCCAACTGTGCCTGCTGCTCGATAAAGGAGGTTTGTGGCTTCGTTGTAGCTTTATTTGTGCCACCAACTAGATAAAATTACAACATGATTCATTATTCCCTTTAAAGATTTGTGACCTTGTTGAGCTGTCTTCAGAAAAAAATGCACCTGACAACTTCAGAAGTTGTCATGCCTAAAGTCTAAATACATAAGGATCCAGCCTTTAAAAAGCATTTGTTCCCCCTAACCTATAACCCCAGCATCTGCTTTCTTTGGAGAAACATCTTAGCCTTTCAGGGGGATAGATCTGCAGAGTTTGGATAGGAATGTGTGTCTATAAAATTCCCATAGGCATTGAACTCAGAAAATCCACAATGAACCGCCTTCAAAATTGGTGCTAAATTGGGTAGACACCCTACTGCTTTCTGAGTCCAGGAGCAACAAAAAGTCCAGATTTAGTGCAATTAGGTGGGAGGGAGTTGGATCCAGAAACAGCCACAGGAGTCTTTCTCTGCACACCCAGTTCTCAACCGACTTAGTTGGAAAGGATGCCACAATGAGACCAGAAAGAGGAGTCTCCATAAAGTATCCCTACAAAGTCACCTCTCTGGAAAAAAAAAAAAAAAAAAAAGAGAATAAAAGGTAGATATCTAAAATAAGCCTAGAATCTCATATGCAGCTACTACTTCTAAGGGAAACTCTCTTCTCCCTCATGTCCTTAAATAGTAATAGAATCACACAGCGCCTGACTTTTAAAGATGGGCTTAACTCCCCAGCCTGGAGTGCCGAGTGAACTAACCCCAAAGACTGGCTCCTGACTCAGCTCTGAGAGAGTGTGCTCTTCCCTCTGTGCTGACAGCCGCGCTGTTTACTACTGGAACATAAAAACAAGCCCTACTGTTTATACAGTCACTTCTCCTAGTGTTTTCCTGTGCTTTTATGACACCAAGTCTGTTCATAAGTTCTGAAGATAAATTATGTGAGATCCTATTTTGGCATATGGGGGTGGAGAATGAATTCTTTACAGACTTTTTAGGATGATCCCATTTGTACCACAGAAAACATTTTGGATGTTGTTATATATGAATATATAAATTTTTCTTGTTTTATTTTGCATTAAAATAAAGCTTTATTCAGTCAGTAAGACACCAAGGTGTTGGTTTTCACTCTGTTTGTTTCAGGATTTGATGAATGAACAGGTTAGTCTGGTCCTGATGACCCTTGAACAGCAAAGTCACGTGGCAGAGGACATAATGAAAAAGCCTGTCGCATACTGGGCTCCCCAAAAAACACGCAAGATGGAGACGAGCAAGCAGACTGTTTATTTGAGAGAGGACTTGGGGGTCGATACCCACAGAAGGCAGAGCAAGAAAGCAGGGCCGGGAAGAGGGAGAAGCTGAGCCGTGATGTGCTCCCAGCTTAGGCCTCAGCCACCTCCACAGGGAAACCTGGAGCAATCGTGACCCTCCAGACTTGTCCCAACTCGGGACCAAGGAGCTGGACCATTGCCACCACTGTCTCAGTCAGTGGGTATTGGCTACCCCCGCAAGGAGGTGAGAGCCAGGACCGGGCAGTCCTCTTCAGGTGAGGCAATCCCCAAGGGGGGCTGACAGCTGGGGACAATCTTTGAGAGGTCTTCACTGTGGTTGGGAAACTTGTCCTTATTTATTTTTTTAAGGTGTATTTATTTACTTATTTGACAAGAGGAGTAGTAAAGAACCCCAAGCAGACTCCCCCCTAAACATGGAGCCTGACGCAGGGCTCAATCCCACAACACTGAGATCATGACCTGAGCTGAAATGAAGAGTCAGATGCTTAACGGAGCCACCCAGGGGCCCGAAACTGTCCTTCATTCTTAAGGGGGATTTGGACGTCTCATCACAGCTTCCTCCTCTGCTGACTCCTCCTCTCTCACGCGGGCAACACTCTTACGTCGCCTAAGGAAACATGATCCTGAGTGGGTTCTCCTTGCAACCATCCCTCCATTTCCCAAGCTTCTTTACTGGCTTGTTCTCCGACCTCCCTAGACTGTCCTGCAAGTTCACTCACAGCCAAGATTTCAACTGCCATCTCTGGAGAGATGTGCTCACAATCTCCAGCTCAGATCTGTCTCCCAGGCACATGCATTTCCACTTTCCCATCGGTTGCCCCCCACCCCCCACCCCTTGAACTTTCCACAGATCCTTTGGCCTCAACACACTCAAACTGAAAGCATAGAAGTTTTCTCAGAATTCTGTCCTGGCCAATGGCATCACCGTGTTCACGGTTACAAACCAGAAACCTGGAAATTATCCTTGACTTCCCATTTACAACTCTGAGCCTTCCTCCCACCCACCCCCATCTGAAACGTTGGAAGGCCAGCAGTTCCACCCCGTCGGTGCATGCTTCCTGACTGCTGCCTTGGCTCAGCTTCTTGCGTCTCACCCAGCCTCTTCACCAGCCTTCTCTATGACCTACCTCTGACCGTGCTTCCTTCCAAACCACCTCTATACTATACAGACTCAGCCCCTGCTTTGGTAAATAAAATTTGATTGGAATATGTACCTACCCATTTGCTTATATATCCTTTAGAACTCTTCCATGCTACTATATCAATCTCTGCTCTCTCCTGCCAAAGGAATTTTTCTGAAGTGGAGATCAGACCATGTGTGTTACTCTTCCAGAGGCAGCGTAGTCTTATTGAAAGACACTGGGTTGGGGTTGGTTTTTGTTTTAAAGATTTGTTAGCGAGCATAAGTGGGGGGAGTGGCAGGGAGAGAGAGAGGAAGAAGCCTGCTTCCTGCTGAGCTGAGAGCCCAATGTGGGGGCTCAATCCCAGGACCCTGGGGTCATGACCTGAGCCAAAGGCAGATGCTTAACCGACTGAGCCACCCAGGCACCCTAAACACATCGGTTTTGAAAACAGGCAGACCTGGATCTAAAACTGGTCCAAGCACGAATCAGTTATGTAAATACTTCGCTCTCTAGACCTCAACTTTACCATTTGTGGAATGGAACCACTACACATCTTATGGGATTGTTTTGAGAATTGACTCACATGACATATATAGGGGTTCCAGAGCCGGTTTAAGCCAGCTCCCGAGAGCCAAAGGTTCACATCTCTCCCCAACTCCACGCTAAATGATGCCACGTTGGTAGCTTGAAATAGGCCATGCTGGAAGCATTTACAACACAGAAATCAGCATAGTCTACAGATCAAGGCTTTTTCTTTCCCCCCCAAAGAGGCAATTGCTCAACATTTACTCACACTCCACTGTAGACGATATATCCAGCAGTCAAGGAAAATTAATTCTTGCCCCACATTCACACACATTCTCATGCACACACATATGCTCACAAACACACACATATATACGCTCCTTAAAATCTTTGTGTGGCTCCCTCCTACTTACAGCCTGAAGTCGAAAGCCCAAAGCCCTCCAGAATCAGTCCCCTGTGCCTCACCCTCTTCATGTCTTGTTGCTCCTAGTTTTACATCTTGTGCTACTGTTATTTCCAAATTACTTTTATTTATTTGAGCCAGGTGTGCACTTCCCAGCTCTGTACCATGGCAACACACGATAAACATAGCTGCTCCATGTGTCCTGTGTCTTATGGATCCTCATTCATCTAACCCTCAAGACCCAGATCAAGCAGCTCTTTCTCTATGAAGACTTCAAGGCAGAAATTGGAGATTGGGGCAGCTCCGGTGGCACAGCGGTTTAGCACCGCTTGCAGCCCAGGGTGTGATCCTGGGGACCTGCAATCGAGTCCCACATCGGGCTCCCTGCATGGAACCTGCTTCTCCCTCTGCCTGTGTCTCTGCCTCACTCTCTCTCTCTCTCTCTCTGTGTGTCTCATGAATAAATAAATAAAATCTTAAAAAAAAAAAAAAGAAATTGGAGATTGGCTCCCTCACACCCATCGCACCCTCATGCAGCAGGGTCTGCTGCAGTGCCGGGTGCTCGCACTGGAGACCACATTTTCCAGCTTTCCTCATAACTGTGGTTCCACATTTGGCCCAGCTCAGACCAAACACTCTGGAGGATGGAACTGAGGATGAGGCATGCTTCTGCTGGCAAACAGGGTAACAGAGGCATCTGGTTTCCTGCAAAAATGTCCGGCCACTCACTTCCTGGGGGTGGAGAGGCTATGAGAGGACCATCCATTGTGTTAGCATGGATCACAGCTGAGGCAACGTGATTCTGAGCCAACGGTCGGGGTGTCTTCCCATCTTCAAAAAGCAACAGCTTCAGTGAGCCAGATCTGTTATGTTGCTCAGAGATGTACTCCTGGAAGCCCTGCCTAGAGCTTGCTTCTCCAGCCCTTCTAAGAATCTCCCAGGCGCCTAACTGTCCACCTTAAATCCCTTTCGGCTTGCTAGAAGGGATTCAGTTATCTGCAACCAACCTCACCAAGATTCCTTCTGCAGCCCTCCTCCTGAGCCAGACTAGGTAATTCCACCCTGAATGTTAGCGAGATACTTTCTGCAGATCCTCAATAAAACTTTTATTACCTCTATTACAATGATTAGTTTCCATGTCTGTGTGGCCTTCGGAAGAGTATCGTATTTGTAACACATTGCCTGGCTCTGACTATATGCTTAAGAAATATTTGCTGAATTCATTTGAATGAAGAAATGAGGTGTGAGGGTTCTTTTTCTGAATTGCTGTACTGCTGACGTTCCACCTTGCAGCTCAAACCATAAATCTCAAAGTCCTGTTGTTAAAGATCGCCCGGTATTAATCCTGAGGTAAAAGGTGTTAGCTCACGTGGGCAGGCCAGATTCTAATTTAAAACACGAAGCAGGCTAGGAGATTGTAAATGCAATGGGTAATGCATTATTTAGAGAGTAAAGAGAGACTTAAGTAAAGAGAAAATGTATTACTTGCAACCTACTAAGATGGAAATACTTTTAGTGACACATGATTACTATTATTATTGTATAATTCCTTGGATTTTAGGCAGGTGCTTTGCAACCACTTGCATTACTTGTTCCTTTCAACAGCTGTGGGTGGTGAGTTGGATGGTTCCCTGACTTTCCATGAGGAAACTGAGTCCTACAGACAATGGTACTAAAATAAAAATTTAATGAATGCTATTTAGGCGTATCCAAAGAAACTAGAGATTACTTTGTGTCTTGACAACTGAGATTTCTTTTTTCACGGTCATGTTTATTCTCACCAATTATTGTTTACAGTGCATGCTGAATGTTTCATGATCACAGTAATTTTTGTTTCTCATATCGTCAAAGAACATCAGCTTCATGCTTACTTTACCTCTGGAGAAACTGAGGCATGAAGAAGCCAACCAGGTTATTGAGGGTCACCCAAAGGAGAAAGTTGCATTTCTCTTTATACATTAAATATTTTTGGGGGGGATCCCTGGGTGGCTCAGCGGTTTGGTTCCTGCCTTTGGCCCAGGGTGCAATCCTGGAGTCCTGGGATCGAGTCCTGCGTCAGGGTCCTGGCATGGAGCCTGTTTCTCCCTCTGCCTGTGTCTCTGCCTCTCTCTCTCTCTCTATGTCTATCATGAATAAATAAATAAAATCTTTTTTAAAAAATGATAAATAAATAAATATTTTTTTGAGAACCCACTATGTTTCTGGCACTCTGTGCTACCTCCTGAGTGGGCTCGCTGCTTTGTGGTGTGGGTGGGTGCCTCGCCACCTGACATGAAAAGCTCTTTCCTCAGCACGTGGCCAGTGTACATCATACCTGTGCTTTCCTAATCACCGGCCTCTCGGAGGTCATCAGGCTTGGACCCTGTCCTTTGCAAGAGGAGGGGAGATGCTTCAGCTGTCAATGGTGAACGTTCAATTATCATCCTTTCCGCTGAAGCTTTATTTGGCTGCTTATAACTGACCCTCCCAAACCAGCCCAAACACCACAGAAAAATAGCTTTAACTGGACTTCATAGCTCTTCTGTATCATCAGTGAAATAAGTACAAAAATGAACTGAGCTTCGATTGTCGCCCATGTACATTGTAAAGTGCCGCAGAGGTTCCCAGACATGGACAAGGCTTGGACTCTGCCCTCGAGGACCTGCAGGTCAAGTTGGAGAGGAAATCGTGTTCACAAAGGACAAAAACCCAAAGCTGGAAGTGGTGAATGCTGGAGGGGCGCTACGCTGCCAGCGATGCCTGACTTTTGACTTTGGGTGTAGATCGGGTAAGTTTTATGGAAGATTCAACATCCGAAGTGGCCTGAAAGGATGAGAAGAATGTCGACAGGCCGGCAAGGAGGGTATTGGCTTTCCAGCTACAGAATGCAAGCCGCCACGCAGAGACAGGCAACCACCAACTGCGTGTGATTTGGGGCCAAGGTGGGCAGAGGGGAATACGGATTGTGTGATGGGGGGTGGGAGGAAGGAAGTTATTACTAATCATGGTTAATGTTATTCCATGCTTAGCAAGTGCCAGATACTGTCCTAAATGATTTTCATAATTTACCTCATTTAATCCTCAAATTCCATGAGAAAATAGAGCCTTAAATCAATCAATAACTTGCCCTTGGAATTTCAGAGCCTATGAGAATAAGTGACTTCAGGACACCAGGGACTTAGGCACTTGGTTTTGGGGGGGAGGGGGAATCACTCCACAAAACAGTGTTTAAATGAAACTGGCCCAGATGAAAGCACTATGCAAATTGAACTGGAAAAATTCGTCAAATCAGCAGCTCTTACTAAAGAGGGGAGAGCTAATATTTACTGAGTATCCAGGAGCTGTGAGAGGTGCTTCCCCTACATTCTTCTCATTTCTTCTTCACATCAAGGAAGAGGGCACACTAACCCCATTTTACAGGTGAGACTTGGATCAGCTGTGGTTGGTAAAGTGGCCAGTAAATCCAGCTCAGGACCCACAATTCCCCTTGCTGCCTAAGTGGAGATTAAAAGCCAAACTTGGGACGCCTGGGTGGCTCAGGGGTTGAGCATCTGCCTTTGGCTCAGGTCATGATCCCAGTCCCGAGATGGAGTCCCACCCACATCGGGCTCCCTGCATGGAGCCTGCTTCTCTCTCTGCCTGTGTCTCCGCCCTTCTCTCTCTCTGTGTGTCTCTCATAAATAAATTTTTTTTTAAATCTTAAAAAAAAAAAAAAGCCAACTCGGTGCCATTTCTTTTAATTCTTCGAAGCCTCCATTGTTGATTACTATCTAAAGTGTGTGCAACGTTGAAGAAAATTCAGAACGTGTAAATGCAGATTTTGACATTTGAGACTCAAAGAAACAGGCAGCCTTGTGTTAGTTCCACTATATATTAAATTATAATCTATGTAGACAGCAGTTTTGAAAGGTATCCAGACAAATAAGTTGTACTTCTGGCTGAAGTCAGACAGGTAGATGAAACTTTGATGACTTAATTCCCCCAACTACTAAAAGTATAAACAGACCAGGACTCGGCGTTGGAAAGAGGCTGCCAGAAAATTTATTAAGAGCAGTAAAGTGCGGGGCCATAATTTCAACAGGTTCTCTCACTTCTCTGCCTAATTGTTTTCCAAGGTTTCTGGGCCGAACCATTCAGCCTTCTCATCACCTGGGATTGTGCGTGCTCCTGGGGTATAGTGCAGCGTGCGGCCACCTCCGGCCTCCGGTGGCCGCTGTAGTGTCGCTCAGAGCTGTCGATGGGCCCCGGAGCCCCCGGGCCACCGTGCGCCTTGCGGGCTGGCCTGGCCTGCGGTCAGGGAGCTCAGCCCCAGCCCGGTGCCTCCGGAGGGCGGCTCGTGGCCCTGGGATTCCTCCCCCGGCCACGCTCCCTCCGCTCTCCCACCTCCACTCAAAATGCCTTTGATAAGCAGCACTTGGGGTGGTTGGCAAGTGGAGCCCCGGCTTTGTGTCCTCCCACCACCCGGCCTCCCTCCCGCCTCCAGGTGCGCGCCCTGCTCTGCGGGTGGCCTTTCAGTATCTGCTTTTCTCCTGACCCTCTCTTGACCTTCGCAGTGTGACTGTGTTTGGCCTGGGGCTGTGCCTCTTCGCGGGGATTTTTTTTTTTTCCCAGCCAGGCTTTAAAAGGGAAGCCTCAGAGAGGTGCAGCCACACTGCTGCGAGACCCACTTTCAAAGGCTCCTGCTCTCCGGGCCGCGTTCTGCAAAATCAAGGCCGCGTTCTGCAAAATCAAGGCCGTGTTCTGCAAACTCAAGGCCGCGTTCTGCAAACTCAAGGCCGCGTTCTGCAAACTCAAGGCCCTGTTCTGCAAACTCAAGGCCGTGTTCTGCAAACTCAAGGCCGTGTTCTGCAAACTCAAGGCCGTGTTCTGCAAACTCAAGGCCGTGTTCTGCAAACTCACAGGATGCGGGCCCGGTGCAGCACAGCCGTGGACACAGGAGCATCTGCAGGTGAATGACTCTTAGAGGTGTTGCAGGTACAAACCTGTCCCAGAACTTTCCTGCGCTGATACAGCGCCCCCTCCCCCAGCACACGACCCAGGCCTGTGCCAGGTAAGGCTGGCGGCAGGGAAACCTGAGTATTCCCTGCTGCCGGGGCCGCCCATGCTGTTTTGAGAAGCAGTGAGGTCCTTCCCGAGGACCCGGCATCAGGACATCTCTGCCCCCCCTTAGCGGGGTCCCCAGCTCCATCTGGGGCTTCTGCTAAGACTTTACTGCAGTCTGTCACTCATTTCCAGCCCCATCACCCTGCCCCAGCAGACTCAATGGAGTGGGGCTGATGACAGTCCTGTGGGGCCAAGGTTGGGGTCTGAACTGGCAGATGCACCCCCTCCATCCCAGTTTCCCATGGGAGGCTAAGCCCTCCTAGGCTGGCATGCGGTAGGTGAGTTACAGCGGCTCTGACATGGGGGTGACCCAGCTGCTTCCTGAGTCCTCAGCTCCCCCCTGAGGTGGTGATGATCATGCTGACCTCCTAGGTGGTGAGAAGATGACCTAAAAAAATGTACATAAAGCATTTATTCTATCAGCTGAAGCAGCATCAATGTTGTTTACCATTATTTGGCCTGATTTTCAAAGAATCTTTTAGTGGTAAATCGCACGCGATCACCATGAGACAGCATTTCATCTCTAAATTTCTGCTTCCTACAGGAAGAAAGACTTGGTCAACTGCTAGTATGTCTTCAACACCCCTCTCCAACTTGTTCATTTCTTTTATTAACAGAGAGCAGATCTCAGACTTCTGCAGGCTCTAGCTTGAATTTAATAACTTTGTTTTGCTTTAATTGTATTAATTTTATAACTGTCTTCTATTTGGGACAAAATGATCCTGGCTTTTTTTTTTTTTTTTTCCTCTTACAGTAGTGAAGTATGTTTTCACTAAAAATAAAATTACTTAGGGGGTCCCAGGCTGGATCAGTTGGTTGGGCATCCGACTTTTGATTTCATCTCAGGTCAGGATCTCGTGGTGGTGAGATCAAGCCCCACCTGGGGCTCCCAGGTCAGCAGGGAGTTTGCTTCTCTCTTTCCCCTCTGCCCCTACCCCCCCACCATGCTCTCTCTCTCTCTAAAAATAAACTTAAAAATCTTTAAAAATAAAGTAATTGGGATGCCTGGGTGGCTCAGTGGTTGAGCATCTGCCTTTGGCTCAGGCATGATCCTGGAGTCCTGGGATCGAGTCCCACATCTGGCTCCCTGCATGGAGCCTGTTTCTCCCTCTGTGTCTCTGCCTCTCTCTCTCTCTCTCTCTCTCTCTCTCTCTCTCTCTCTCATGAATAAATAAATAAAAATCTTTAAAAAATATAAATAAGTAATAAAATAAAAAAATAATTTAGGTGGACATTAAGCAAATAACGGTACAAATGCATATAGTAACAACCATGGCATGGCCAAAAAATGAAGTTCAGAAACACTCTGCTAAACCAATAGAGAGGTGTCCAGGGGCCTCTGGGGCTTCCAGAAAACAGTAACTTCTAGAGGATGCGAGCTGTTTGTCTGAACCCTAGGACTCCAGGTAACCTGTAGATGAAGGACACAAGACCAGAATGTTCTAAGAGAGACCAGGCAGGTTTCCTCCAAGAAAAATCTTGCCTGGCCCTTGGCCTTGTTCCTGGCTGGAGTTTGGACACATGGAGTTGGCCATGTGTCCATGGGTCCTTTTGCTCTCATCTCCCAGCAGTGGGTGACTGTGGGGGCATTTGGCTGAGTCTCCTGCTAAAGCCAGAGACAAGCCAGACTCTACCCAAGTATGACAAGCATCAAATAGAAGCTTTACTTTTCCCAAAGCCCTGGGCTACATGCTTATGTAGTTTAGTGCAGGCCTCAATCTGCCTCTGTCATCACATGGCATCTTACCTGTGTGTCTCTGTGTCCAAATTTCCCTCTTATGAAGATGCCAAGCATTAGACAGGGACCCAGCCTAATCCAATATGACCTCATTTTAATTTGATTAAAATTAAATAGGTAGGGCAGCCCGGGTGGCTAGGTGGTTTAGCACCTGACTTGGCCCAGGGCATGATCCTGGAGTCCCAGGATCCAGTCCTACATCGGGCTCCCTGCATGGAGCCTGCTTCTCCCTCTGCCTGTGTCTCTGCCTCTCTCTCTCTCTCTCTGTCTTTCATGAATAAATAAATAAAATCTTTAAAAAAAATTAAATAGGTAGAAATAGGTATCTGCAAAGAACCTATTTCCAAATAAGTACCCATTCACAGGTATCAGGGTTTAGGATTTGAATATATCTTTTTTTTTTTAATTTATGTTTTTATTGGTGTTCAATTTACTAACATACAGAATAACACCCAGTGCCCGTCACCCATTCACTCCCACCCCCCGCCCTCCTCCCCTTCTACCACCCCTAGTTCGTTTCCCAGAGTTAGCAGTCTTTACGTTCTGTCTCCCTTTCTGATATTTCCCACACATTTCTTCTCCCTTCCCTTATTTTCCCTTTCACTATTATTTATATTCCCCAAATGAATGAGAACATAGAATGTTTGTCCTTCTCCGACTGACTTACTTCACTCAGCATAATACCCTCCAGTTCCATCCACGTTGAAGCAAATGGTGGGTATTTGTCATTTCTAATAGCTGAGGAATATTCCATTGTATACATAAACCACATCTTCTTTATCCATTCATCTTTCGTTGGACACCGAGGCTCCTTCCACAGTTTGGCTATCGTGGCCATTGCTGCTAGAAACATCGGAGTGCAGGTGTCCCGGCGTTTCATTGCATTTGTATCTTTGGGGTAAATCCCCAACAGTGCAATTGCTGGGTCGTAGGGCAGGTATATTTTTAACTGTTTGAGGAACCTCCACACAGTTTTCCAGAGTGGCTGCACCAGTTCACATTCCCACCAACAGTGTAAGAGGGTTCCCTTTTCTCCGCATCCTCTCCAACATTTGTTGTTTCCTGCCTTGTTAATTTGCCCCATTCTCACTGGTGTGAGGTGGTATCTCATTGTAGTTTTGATTTGTATTTCCCTGATGGCAAGTGATGCAGAGCATTTTCTCATATGCATGTTGGCCATGTCTATGTCTTCCTCTGTGAGATTTCTGTTCATGTCTTTTGCCCATTTCATGATTGGATTGTTTGTTTCTTTGGTGTTGAGTTTAATAAGTTCTTTATAGATCTTGGAAACTAGCCCTTTATCTGATATGTCATTTGCAAATATCTTCTCCCATTCTGTAGGTTGTCTTTGAGTTTTGTTGACTGTATCCTTTGCTGTGCAAAAACTTCTTATCTTGATGAAGTCCCAATAGTTCATTTTTGCTTTTGTTTCTTTTGCCTTCGTGGATGTATCTTGCAAGAAGTTACTATGGCCGAGTTCAAAAAGGGTGTTGCCTGTGTTCTCCTCTAGGATTTTGATGGAATCTTGTCTCACATTTAGATCTTTCATCCATTTTGAGTTTATCTTTGTGTATGGTGAAAGAGAGTGGTCTAGTTTCATTCTTCTGCATGTGGATGTCCAATTTTCCCAGCACCATTTATTGAAGAGACTGTCTTTCTTCCAATGGATAGTCTTTCCTCCTTTATCGAATATTAGTTGCCCATAAAGTTCAGGGTCCACTTCTGGATTCTCTATTCTGTTCCACTGATCTATGTGTCTGTTTTTGTGCCAGTACCACACTGTCTTGATGACCACAGCTTTGTAGTACAACCTGAAATCTGGCATTGTGATGCCCCCAGATATGGTTTTCTTTTTTAAAATTCCCCTGGCTATTCGGGGTCTTTTCTGATTCCACACAAATCTTAAAATAATTTGTTCTAACTCTCTGAAGAAAGTCCATGGTATTTTGATAGGGATTGCATTAAACGTGTATATTGCCCTGGGTAACATTGACATTTTCACAATATTAATTCTGCCAATCCATGAGCATGGAATATTTTTCCATCTCTTTGTGTCCTCCTCAATTTCTTTCAGAAGTGTTCTATAGTTTTGAGGGTATAGATCCTTTACATCTTTGGTGAGGTTTATTCCTAGGTATCTTATGCTTTTGGGTGCAATTGTAAATGGGATTGACTCCTTAATTTCTCTTTCTTCAGTCTCATTGTTAGTGTATAGAAATGCCACTGACTTCTGGGCATTGATTTTGTATCCTGCCATGCTACCGAATTGCTGTATGAGTTCTAGCAATCTTGGGGTGGAGACTTTTGGGTTTTCTATGTAGAGTATCATGTCATCGGCGAAGAGGGAGAGTTTGACTTCTTCTTTGCCAATTTGAATGCCTTTAATGTCTTTTTGTTGTCTGATTGCTGAGGCTAGGACTTCCAGTACTATGTTGAACAGCAGTGGTGAGAGTGGACATCCCTGTCTTGTTCCTGATCTTAGGGGAAAGGCTCCTAGTGCTTCCTCATTGAGAATGATATTTGCTGTGGGCGTTTCATAGATGGCTTTTAAGATGTTGAGGAATGTTCCCTCTATCCCTACACTCTGAAGAGTTTTGATCAGGAATGGATGCTGTATTTTGTCAAATGCTTTCTCTGCATCCAATGAGAGGATCATATGGTTCTTGGTTTTTCTCTTGCTGATATGATGAATCACATTGATTGTTTTACGGGTGTTGAACCAGCCTTGTGTCCCAGGGATAAATCCTACTTGGTCATGGTGAATAATTTTCTTAATGTACTGTTGGATCCTATTGGCCAGTATCTTGTTGAGAATTTTTGCATCCATGTTCATCAGGGATATTGGTCTGTAATTCTCCTTTTTGGCGGGGTCTTTGTCTGGCTTTGGAATTAAGGTGATGCTGGCTTCATAGAACGAATTTGGAAGTACTCCATCTCTTTCTATCTTTCCAAACAGCTTTAGGAGAATAGGTATGGTTTCTTCTTTAAACGTTTGATAAAATTCCCCTGGGAAGCCATCTGGCCCTGGACTCTTGTGTCTTGGGAGGTTTTTGATGACTACTTCAATTTCCTCCCTGGTTATTGGCCTGTTCAGGTTTTCTATTTCTTCCTGTTCCAGTTTTGGTAGTTTGTGGCTTTCCAGGAATGCGTCCATTTCTTCTAGATTGCCTAATTTATTGGCGTATAGCTGTTCATAATATGTTTTTAAAATCGTTTGTATTTCCTTGGTGTTGGTAGTGATCTCTCCTTTCTCATTCATGATTTTATTAATTTGAGTCTTCTCTCTCTTCTTTTTAATAAGGCTGGCTAATGGTTTATCTATCTTATTAATTCTTTCAAAGAACCAACTCCTGGTTCTGTTGATCTGTTCCACAGTTCTTCTGGTCTCGATTTCGTTGAGTTCTGCTCGAATCTTTATTAACTCCCTTCTTCTCTTGGGTGTAGGATCTATTTGCTGTTTTTTCTCTAGCTCCTTTATGTGTAAGGTTAGCTTTTGTATTTGAGTTCTTTCCAGTTTTTGAATGGATGCTTGTATTGCGATGTATTTCCCCCTTAGGACTGCTTTTGCTGCATCCCAAAGATTTTGAACGGTTGTATCTTCATTCTCATTAGTTTCCATGAATCTTTTTAATTCTTCCTTAATTTCCTGGTTGACCCTTTTATCTTTTAGCAGGATGGTCCTTAACCTCCATGTGTTTGAGGTCCTTCCAAACTTCTTGTTGTGATTTAGTTCTAATTTCAAGGCATTATGGTCCGAGAATATGCAGGGGACAATCCCAATCTTTTGGTATCGGTTCAGACCCGATTTGTGACCCAATATGTGGTCTATTCTGGAGAAAGTTCCATGTGCGCTTGAGAAGAATGTGTATTCAGTTGAGTTTGGATGTAAAGTTCTGTAGATATCTGTGAAATCCATCTGGTCCAGTGTATCATTTAAAGCTCTCGTTTCTTTGGAGATGTTGTGCTTAGAAGACCTATCGAGTATAGAAAGAGCTAGATTGAAGTCACCAAGTATAAGTGTATTATTATCTAAGTATTTCTTCACTTTGGTTAATAATTGATTGATATATTTGGCAGCTCCCACATTCGGGGCATATATATTGAGGATTGTTAAGTCCTCTTGTTGAATAGATCCTTTAAGTATGATATAGTGTCCCTCTTCATCTCTCACTACAGTCTTTGGGGTAAATTTTAGTTTATCTGATATAAGGATGGCTACCCCTGCTTTCTTTTGAGGACCATTCGAATGGTAAATGGTTCTCCAACCTTTTATTTTCAGGCTGTAGGTGTCCTTCTGTCTAAAATGAGTCTCTTGTAGACAGCAAATAGATGGGTCCTGCTTTTTTATCCAGTCTGAAACCCTGCGCCTTTTGATGGGGTCATTAAGCCCGTTCACATTCAGAGTTACTATTGAGAGATATGAGTTTAGTGTCATCATGATATCTATTCAGTCCTTGTTTTTGTGGACTGTTCCACTGAACTTCTTCTTAAAGGGGAATTTTAAGAGTCCCCCTTAACATTTCTTGCAGAGCTGGTTTGGAGGTCACATATTCTTTTAGTTGCTGCCTGTCTTGGAAGCTCTTTATCTCTCCTTCCATTTTGAATGAGAGCCTTGCTGGATAAAGTATTCTTGGTTGCATGTTATTCTCATTGAGGACCCTGAATATATCCTGCCAGCCCTTTCTGGCCTGCCAGGTCTCTGTGGAGAGGTCTGCTGTTACCCTAATACTCCTCCCCATAAAAGTCAGGGATTTCTTGTCTCTTGCTGCTTTAAGGATCTTCTCCTTATCTTTGGAATTTGCAAGCTTCACAATTAAATGTCGAGGTGTTGAACGGTTTTTATTGATTTTAGGGGGGGATCTCTCTATTTCCTGGATCTGAATGCCTGTTTCCCTTCCCAGATTAGGAAAGTTTTCAGCTAGAATTTGTTCAAATACATATTCTGGCCCTCTGTCCCTTTCGGCGCCCTCGGGAACCCCAATTAAACGTAGGTTTTTCTTCCTCAGGCTGTCGTTTATTTCCCTTAATCTATCTTCATGGTCTTTTAATTGTTTGTCTCTTTTTTCCTCAGTTTCCCTCTTTGCTATCAACTTGTCTTCTATGTCACTCACTCGTTCTTCCACCTCGTTAACCCTCGTCGTTAGGACTTCTAGTTTGGATTGCATCTCATTCAATTGATTTTTAATTTCTGCCTGATTAGCTCTAAATTCTGCAGTCATGAAGTCTCTTGAGTCCTTTATACTTTTTTCTAGAGCCACCAGTAGCTGTATAATAGTGCTTCTGAATTGGCTTTCTGACATTGAATTGTAATCCAGATTTTGTAACTCTGTGGGAGAGAGGACTGTTTCTGATTCTTTCTTTTGAGGTGAGGTTTTCCTTCTAGTCATTTTGCTCAGTGCAGAGTGGCCAAAAGCAAATTGTATTGGGAAAAAGAGAAAAAGAGAGGAGAGAAAGAAGGAAAGAAAAGAGAAAGAAAAAAAATAAGGGAAGAAAAAGAAAAAAAAAGAAAAAAAAAGAAGAAAAAGAGAAAGAAAAAGAAAGGAGAAAAAAAGGGGGTGGGGGAAGGAAACAAATCAAAAAGCAAAACAAAACAAAAAGAAAAAAAAAAAAGAACCACAGGGGAGTATCTTCTGATTCTGTGTACTTTAAGTCCCTTGGCTTCTCCTGGAAGTTGTCCGTCTAGCTGGTCTTCTGGGGGAGGGGCCTGCTGTGCTGATTTTCAGGTGTTAGCAGTTGGGGGAGCTGCTGTGCCCCTGCCTGGTGCAGGGCTCGGTGGGGGTTGTTTACCCCGTGAGGCCGCAGGAGGAACAGCCCCAGTGGCGGGGCAGCTCTGGAAACCTGGATTCAGCTCCGGCAGGAACTCCGTCTGCAGGGCCTGGAGGCTCCGGGCGGGGCCGCTGATCTGCTCAGCTGGGGCAGGAGCGTCCTCGCTGTCCTGGGCCCTCCCGGCCTCTGCCTGTCCCGGGGGAGGCGGGATCCTGGGCTGTGTCCCGGCGCCTGCGCTGGTGGATTCGCGCTCCCGGGCCGTGCAGCCCCCTCCGCGGAGCCGCCGCCCGAGCCCCTCCGAGCTGCTCCGGTCCCGCCGGGTCCCGCCGTGCGCGCTGCAGCCCTTAGGGAGCTCGGCGCACTCTCCCGGGGCGCAGTTGCTGTTAGTGTCCCCGGGAACCCGAGGGCATCCCCGCCCTCCTGGGTCCTGCTCCACCTCCCTGGAGCCCCTTTCCGCCCGGGAAGGTCGGTGCAGCTCCTGCTCCTCCGGGACGGGGCTCTCCTGTCCTGGGGACACTCGCCCCGGCCTCAGGCCGGCTCCTCGCGGGCCCCTCCCCCTTGGAGGCCTTTTGTTTCTTTATTTCTTTTTCCCCGTCTTCCTACCTTGATAGATGCGCGAACTCTTCTCACTGTAGCATTCCAGGTGTTCTCTCTTTAATTCTCAGGCCGAATTCATAGATTTTCAGGATAATTTGAAGGTTTTCTAGGTAGTTTGGTGGAGACAGGTGATTTGGAGACCCTACTCTTCCGGCATCTTGCTCCTCCCTCCTGAATATATCTTTTGAGTAGAACACAATTCAACCCACAACACCATCCATCGTCCAGCCCTCCCCCATCTCCGCACCTCCCACCAGCCTCCCATCAAAATCTCTGCCCCATGTGCAGTTAAGACTCCTGCACACGAACCAATGTACCCATGCAAACCCCTGCTAGTACCTTCCTGTGTTCCACTTGTCTTCCTTCTTCACTGAAAAGCTCACCATTTTCTTGGGAGACAGGGAACAGTGACCAAAGGATTGAGGTAATGAATGCCCATCCAGATTCATCATTATCTGGGGGAGGGGAAAAAAAAAAAAAAAACCTTGCTTTCTCAGATTTTCCCTCAATATAGGGAAGGTCGTAGATCTCACTTGCCTGCCCAATGAGAAGTGAGAAGTGGCTGGGGATTTCTGAGAAGCTTTTGGTTTCCTGATACAAATAGCACACGTGTCTCTCTTTTTCACTTGTTCCTCCCTTTTCCTACCTGTCATAGCTAGAAGTTATAACAACCATCTTGCTCCCGTGAGATGTCAACCATAAGGATATGAAGCCAAAACCCAACATGCTAAATAATATTTAGCATGTGGAAATAACATTTAAAATAGTCAACACTTATTGAACATTTAATTCACACCAAGCATGGTTCTGAGCACATTAAATGTATTAACTCACCTACTCCACCAACCCTGTGGTCTGAGTATATTATTATTCCTATTTGTAGAGGAGGAAACTGGCTCAAACCCAGGCAATGGGCTGCAAGGTCCATGCTAGTAACTTCTACAGTATTCTTACCTCTCAGCAAAGATAGAGTCTGGGGATCTTGAGGGCACAATCAAGCTGCTATATATTTCTCTTTTTTTATTTTAAAACAATGAAGTTGCATTGGTTGGGGCTTCCAATTCTTACAGCTGACTGCACTCTTGGATGACAGCGTTACCTCATAGGGTCACTGAAAGGATTAAGTGAGGAAATCTATGTCTCTGGATGGAGAAAAGCAATAACAGTTAATATTATTTAAAACACAGTAGGTTCTCAATAATTAATTGGTTTTATTGTTGAACCGGTGGAAAAGGCCAAATAATTAAATCAATAACATGGTAGGCAGAAGAATGGGCTCCCAAAGATGTCCTCATCCTCATCCCAGGAAACCATGAATATGTTACATCACTTGGCAAAGGGAGTTTGCAGATGTGATCAAGGTTAAGGACCTGGAGATGGGGAGATTGTTTTGCATTTTCCAGGTGGGTCTAATCCGATCCCTTAAGTCCTTAAAGCAGAGGATTGGGATGAGAGAGCAAGTCAATGGCGGAAGGCTAGTGAGATGGTGGCGTGAGAAGGGGTCAATGCTTTGTCTCTGCTCTGAGGTATAGGAATCTATGTGTTGGGACCAGAAGAGGCATGTAGGAGGAGACAGAAAGAGAATTTTGCTAACACCTGAATGAACAAGAAAATGGATTCTCCCCTGGAGTGGATGGGAAGGAACACAGCCAGCCTACATTTTATCCTGCTAGGACTCATACTGGGCTTGTGACCTGCAGGACTAGAAGATAATAAATTTACATAAAGCTATCAAGTTTGTGATCATTTGTTATAGCAGCAATAGAAAACTAATACAATTAATAATGGCGTTTGGGGCAACATCCAGAGGCGTAGTTCAGGGGCTTTAGAGAAATGTTGAGGATCTGCTTACCAGGGATGGTGAGAATCCCACCATGGCATAGAACCCCGAAGATTTCTGGAAGAAAGTGATCTTGCCTGGCAGTATGGCAGACTTTGTTTTAATGTAGCAGGTAGCACTACCGATACACAACTCAGGCGGCGACACTCACGTCGGCCCAGAAATGCCATTCGTAAAATACGATGTGAACAGTGCCTCCTGCAGTTGTGCAGCACAACAGCCCTGCTAGTTAGAGGAGTTGTGGGGATAGGGACCAGAGCTTGGCACTACAGGCGTAAACAAGGCAATGTCCGTACATGGTATTGTACAGCTCACCTCTCTCAAAAGCGCCTGGCTTGCAGTCCTGGGATTTTTGGTATTTGATGAGTACAAAATACCACCTTCTTTTTTTTTTTTTTTTTAATTTATTTTTTATTGGTGTTCAATTTACTAACATACAGAATAACCCCCAGTGCCCGTCACCCATTCACTCCCACCCCCCGCCCTCCTCCCCTTCTACCACCCCTAGTTCGTTTCCCAGAGTTAGCAGTCTTTACGTTCTGTCTCCCTTTCTGATATTTCCCACACATTTCTTCTCCCTCCCCTTATATTCCCTTTCACTATTATTTATATTCCCCAAATGAATGAGAACATATAATGTTTGTCCTTCTCCGACTGACTTACTTCACTCAGCATAATACCCTCCAGTTCCATCCACGTTGAAGCAAATGGTGGGTATTTGTCATTTCTAACAGCTGAGGAATATTCCATTGTATACATAGACCACATCTTCTTTATCCATTCATCTTTCGTTGGACACCGAGGCTCCTTCCACAGTTTGGCTATCGTGGCCATTGCTGCTAGAAACATCGGGGTGCAGGTGTCCCGGCGTTTCATTGCATTTGTATCTTTGGGGTAAATCCCCAACAGTGCAATTGCTGGGTCGTAGGGCAGGTCTATTTTTAACTCTTTGAGGAACCTCCACACAGTTTTCCAGAGTGGCTGCACCAGTTCACATTCCCACCAACAGTGTAAGAGGGTTCCCTTTTCTCCGCATCCCCTCCAACATTTGTTGTTTCCTGCCTTGTTAATTTGCCCCATTCTCACCGAAAATACCACCTTCTAATGTCAAAAATTCCATTGAAAAAGACAACGGAAAAAGAAGCTTTGGGGTTTCCTCATCTCTGTTGAACCTCTACAGTCAGGTGAACTGGGGTCAATGTGGGCTTGTGTGGTCCAGCCAGCCTCCGTCATGGCTAATGGGGAGAACAACCTTGTCAGGAGAACAGACAGGCTTAAACCTGAATGCTGGGGACACCTGGGTGGCTCAGTGGTTGAACGTCTGCCTTCGGCTCAGGGTGTGATCCCGGGGTCCTGTATTAGGCTCCCAAAGGGAGCCTGCTTCTTCCTCTGCCTGTGTCTCTGCCTCTCTCAGTGTGTCTCTCATGAATAAATAAATAAAATCTTAAAAAAAAAAAAAAAAAAAAAAACCTGAAGGCTAAGTCAAGGACAAAGATGACTTTCAGGTGACAAGGGTCTATATTTCAAGTCAAAAGTCTCAAGATCTTGAGAAACGCCTGTCCACTTTCCGTCTCCTGAGAAAGGTACAGCCTCCTCATTAGAGGTCTGGAAACCCCCACTGCAGCCCACCACTTGCAAGGATGGGTTACAGGACTGGTTTGTCAAACATAGTTATGTCTGCTGACAAGAAACCAGTTATGTAAAGATGGGAGAAATAAAAATGCTGCACCATTTTCCAGAACAAAATCTGCCTCGAAAAAGGTGTAACTCCCTGCAAAATATGCTTCATCATTTGAATAACAAAATAAGATATGCAAAAAAAGTAAGACTTCTCGAAGAGAGTCTGCATTCAAGTTGCAGTGAGTACAAGCAATATGATGAATATTCTTTGTGCGATAAATGTTTTGTGAGAAAATAATGTGTTTTAGAAATGGAGCAGAGATAATACTAGAGACTTTGCTTTAGCGACTATCAAATAACTTTCCAGGCAGGTTTTCCTATTTCTTACGTATTCCTGGAGTTCATGGTGAAAGCTGCCATTAAAATTCATTAGATGAAAAGTAAACTTATATTACAATTGATGACATTCTCTTCTAAATTGTTAGCCCTATTAGTGAGAAACCTCTCATCTGCCAAACTCTATCTATGGTGTGTGCTCTTCTCTTGCATTTTAATCTAAGAAATGTGCCTTAAATGTTGATTTTTTTTTTCTTCACGCGCCACATATCACACAGAGCATTCTACAAACTATCCTGCATTCCACAAACTATCCTGAGATGCTTCCTGACTTTTAGAAACAGGATGCTGATGTTGCAAGGAAATTCTTCTATTCCAGGCGTCAAGGTTGGAAAAATTACTTAAGGATGACAGGAAAAGATTTTTTTTTTTTTATGTGCCTGGTTCCTAAGGCCTGAAACAGCAATTCATTCAGCTGAAGAAATTCCCTGCGAGCTTTTCTTAGAGCCCCCTGAAAAGCATCTGTGAGGCCTCTTCTTCGGTTGAAAGCAATTCAAGAGCAGCAGAAGTGGAGAGGAAGCTCTGTCTGGGTCTGCTTGATCCTCAGACACTGTTCCTTTGCAGCCGGACGCTCCCGCCATGCCTCCCAAGGATTAGATCCGGACAACAGAAAATGGCCGACATCCTCTCATTGATGCAGAGACTGAATCCCTGCTACAGACTGAGTGTCTGTGTTCCTCCCTCCTTGGAATTCCAATAGTGAAGCCCCAACACTCAATGTGATGGTGTTTGAAGGTGAGCCCTTTGGGAGTTAATTAGGTTTAGATGAGGTCATGAGGTAGGACCTTCAGACCTTCCTTAAAACTGCTAGTCCTGATCAGAAGAGGAAGACAGACCAGAGCTTGCTCGCTTGCTCTCTTTCTCCCTGCCATGTGAGGCAGCCATCTCCGAGCCAGGAAGAAGGGTCTCACCAGAAACCAAACCTGCCAGCACCTTGATCTCAGACTCACAGATTCCAGGACTGTGAGAAATAAATATTTGTTGTTTAAGCCACCCAGTCTGTAGTATTTTTGTTACCGCAGCCAGAGCTAAGATAATCCTTCATCCACAAAGTGTGGCATGATCATTTCTTCTTTATGAATCACCCCATCTGTGGTAACTTCTCTTGAATACTTGTGCTATGGCAGTCCGCATGATGAGTGGCAAACCTGAAGAGTGGTTTGGCAGTAAAAATTCTGTGGCTCAGAATTTTTCTCTGAAACACAGAGCTGGCTCACAAAAAGGCATCATTCAGCTTGGCATCTACACTAACCTGCTTGCCTCATGGAAAGGCCAATTTCAAGCTCTCCTGAGAGAGGCAGGTGACATGAGCTCCTCTTCTATTCCCCAAACCTGGCTGCACCAAGAGCTGTGGGAACAGAAAGACATCTTGCATCCTCTGCCACCTGCCTCCTGGCTTCTCCCCTCACCACAGTGGCTGGAGGTGATCACCTTAGATGAGAGAATGCTGGGCTTCCCAGTCTGACAGCCCTGGGTTGGACTGCCTACTCCATCACCAACAAATTGTATGACCTTGAGTGGATCATTGAAACTCTCTGAGACACAGGGTCTTCATATACGGGCAGGTGGCAATAATTCCTGTCTCGTAGGATGTCGAAGAAGATGATTAAGATACCTGCGTAAACATACCTAGCACAGCACTCCACCAGCTTTCTCACTGACCCTCCCTCCCAGGCTTTCTCAACAAAAAGATTAGCAACTCCCAGAAATAATGGGTCATCCCCTCCTATACAACCAACCTCACTCTTCCAAGCTGTATCTGAGTAGATCAGAGTTGGAGGCTAAGTTGTAGAAGTTCATGGTGGCAGACATAAAAAGCCTTGATAGCCAGCCTCCCCGGAGAAGGAACCTAATGTTCACAGTGGGACTGTCATGGGAGATCTATAGTCTCCATTGTCCTGAAGTTTAGCCCCAGAGAAAGCAGTAGGAACCTACACTAACAAGAACAAAAGGTGGTCAAACCAACTGACAACAAAAAACCTCCCAGGGCACCTGGCTGGCTCAGTCAGTAGAGCATGCAGCTCTTGATCTTGGGGTTGTAAGTTCAAGCCCCATACTGGGTATGGAGATTACTTAAAAATAAAATCTTAAAAAAAAGAAAATCTCCCAAGCTCAGATTTTTTTTCGGTCTTCAAAAAAAGGAAAGTTGAATATGGGTGATTCATTCCCGCAAATTAGAGCTTAAAGATAGTGCTTTGCTTTCTTCCCACTGAGGCTGTTGAGAAGTTTGGGCCCTTGGTATCAGCTTCATCGTAGAAATGAACCTGACTCAC
The DNA here is from genome assembly GCF_011100685.1 of Canis lupus familiaris. Classification (NCBI taxonomy): domain Eukaryota; kingdom Metazoa; phylum Chordata; class Mammalia; order Carnivora; family Canidae; genus Canis; species Canis lupus. Next base: position 14,113,471 of record NC_049258.1, read on the forward strand.
AATCTATTCATAACCCAGCTCTGAATCTCTTCCCCTCAGAACTTTTGACAATAAAAAAATAATAACAATAAAACCAGGGAGGGAAGGATGAAGCAATTCAACTTATTTCATTATCTTGGATTTTACACTTCTTGTTTGCTAGCTTGATAAGGGATGCCATAATCTTTTATGATATCAACATCCCTTTTTATTGCACTAGATGGTAGGGGAATTGCCCCCAAATTAATAAAAACCATATGTTGGATTTGATTAAAAATCACTTTGGAATAATGATTGATCTAGCTTGGGAATGAAACTAAGCTTCACCTCCTCACCCCCCGCCCCCAGCCCCACCTTTTCTTTTTTTTCAATCATTGCCTTTCAGAGTTCCTTGGGTTCCTTTCCTCCCCCACATTTGTCTTTATCTGCAAAACCAGGGTAATCAAAAGGTCTTATAAATCTCTGGTGTATATATTTGTTACCAAGAGTTGCATTGTAATCTGAACTATTGGTCCATCCAACACCATCCTTATTGCAATGGGGATAGGAATAACAGCATTTCATGGTTATGTTGGATGTGTCAGGCGACTAGTATGTGATGAGACTGGTCCTCTAAGCATGTGATATGTGGCTTTGGTAGGGACCCATTTTGGGAAACTCTGTGGAAACTGGGAAAATCCTGCATGAAAAGCAAACTTCCCTAGTTAGCATACCCAGTTCTCCAAGCTAGGGAAAGTCCTCCACCTTGTTAGCCCCAGCCCATCTAGAACATCTAGAATGCTGCTCACCACATATGCCAGGGCTTCTTCTCAACAACATAAATAATTGAAACCTACCAATAGCCAAGATGACCCATCTTTGAAAATCTTTTCCTTTACTCCTACCTCAAAATTTCTCCAAACATGGTACACGTACAAGACCCCTGGGAGCTTATTAAAACTGATGGCTCCTAGGCCCGTCTCTGAAGATGCAGTTTCACTAGGTATGAGGCCAGGCCAGATATCTGCATTTTTAACCTGTACAAAAGTTCATTCTGATATAGATGGTCTACAGATCACACTTGAAGGCTATCTTAGTGGCCTTCAAAATATCTTAGTTGTGTTTAAGAGCACTGTCTTTGGAGTAAAATTGTACTTCACACAAATCCCAGCTTTGCCCTTTACTACCAGCTCTGTGATCTTAGACAACTTAGTCAACCAGTCCAAGGTTCCATTTTCTCACCCAGAAAATAGAGACAATAATACCTATATCCTAACTAAGGTTGTTGTAAGGATTGAATAAAATACCATGTAAATGATGTAAGCACCGATCCTGGCAATTGAAAGTGCTCCATGTGGAGAACCATTCCTAAGGAAAGATACTTCAAGGAGAGACATCAACAGGTTGACTGCTCTCTTATTGTTGAGTTGGCTTTCTATCACAAAAACAATGGAATTGAACCAAGAGGAATATCGGCCTTGAAAAATCAGTGATAGGGATTTAATGGAAGTAGAGGTGAACAAATTATGGAAGAATGATAGAGCACGTGTAAAGGTGGTAGAGCGGAAAGTGGTAGAGACAGTGGGGGTATGCAAATTTCACAACTGTTCCAGTTGTGTGCTGGATAATTGTGCAATGTTGGGTGGAGTCCCAAATTTTATTTGCAGATTAAGTATGGTTTAAGGAGGTGTGTGGGGGTGCCAGATTGGCAAGAAGTGAACTGTGATAGCTTTTTGATGTGCCACCTTGGCTAGATGACAGCCCCTACTCATTCAACCAAACACTAATCTAGATGCTGCGTGAAGGGATTTGGCAAATGTAATTACATTCTCTAATCAGTTGACCTTAAATCAGAGAGACTGTCCTGGTGGCCCCTGGATTAACCAATTGAAAGGCCTCAAAGGCAGGCTGAGACTTTCTCCAGAGAAAGAAGACATTCTCACCTAGGGACAACAGCTTCAGCCGAAGCCTATGAAGCTCTAGCTTACCTGTGAGCTTCTCTTCCTAACAGCCTGCCCTATAGACTTGTTCAGTCATCCCCTACTGGGTAAGCCAACACCCTGTACTAAACCTGTATCTATATACGCACATGTGTGTGTGTGTACTCATGTATAGACACCCATATGTCACCTATGCATAAACGTATGTAGATAGAGCCCAGATATCTCAATCAATCCATATATACATGATCTGTTTATCTACTTACCTACCTACCTACTTAACATCTCCTACTGCCTCTTCCTTTCTGGTGGTACCTTAGTGATACAGCTCTTAATCTTGTCCATTTTTTAGAAACCAGATTCAAAATAGAATTAAATGACACAGCTTGTAAATAGGCCCCCTCTGTCTCCTGCCCCTTTGCAGCCAGAGTCATGCCCGTGTCCAAAAGGAGAGATGAGAAATGTATCCTTTGCAGAAGTGAAGACCTTTAAAGTGGATTTTTAAAAATGTTTTATAGGACATCAGCTGGTAATTCTGTGATAAGTACTAAAGAAATAACAATAGTGCTTTAGATTTTCTTATCATCCTCTCTCTCAGTAATCCAAAGGGATTTATAGATTTTATCCTAATATAACTCTAGAAATATCTCTGTGAATGGGTTAAGAGCAAGCATACTAGTCTTATCTTAGAGATGCAGAAACTGGAGCACAGAGAAGGGATGAGCCTTTCTCGAGGTGACTCAGCAAGTCATCAGGTGAGACCCAACAAAACCTGGGAAATCTGGGGATCCCTGGGTGGCTCAGTGGTTTAGTGCCTGCCTTTGGCCCAGGGTGTGGTCCTGGAGTCCTGGGATCGAGTCCTACATCGGGCTCCCTGCATGGAGCCTGCTTCTCCCTCTGCCTCTATCTCTGCCTCTGTGTGTGTGTGTGTGTGTGTCTCTCTCTCATGAATAAATAAATAAAATCTAAAAAAAAAAAAAAAAAAAAACCTGGGAAATAAATTGCAAAACTCTGAAACCTTGTTTGTCACCTGATCTGTAAGGTAAAGTTAAAAAGGGGGGGGGATGGTAGGAAGGAGGGAGAGAGAAAGGAAGGAAAGAAAGGTACTTCATTTTGCACAAGGAAACACTGTTTAATAGAGGACACTCGTCGAAAATGGATTTTAAAGAGAAAAATCCAGTAGAATATCATTAAAACATATGGAAGAAATGTAGTGGCTTAAAGAGTTTTCCAATGCCATGATGGAGTTTTAAAAAAAAGTTAACATTTTATTACAATTATGTTTCCATTTTTGTTTCTAAAATGCATAGAGAAAGATGTCTGGAAGAGCATATGCCAAAATGTTAAGTATAATAAAGATGAATTTCATCTTGTTTTTGCTTCTCTGTCTTTTCTCAATTTCTCGCTTGAACATATATTGTGTTACTTGTGTTTTATAGTTTCTTAAATGTTCTATTTTTCTGCGGTGCTTATTACTCTACTGAGATTAAAAGAACAACTGAACATGGGACCTAATACTTCAACAGCTTCAGTGTTCCTAAGAATCAGCTGGAAAACTTGATAAATGTTGGGGCTCCTGGGTTGAGCATCTGCTTTTGGCTCAGGTTGTGATCCCAGGGTCCTGGGGTCGAGTCCCACATCAGGCTCCTGGTGAGGAGCCTGCTTCTCTCTCTGCCTGTGTCTCTCATGAATAAATAAATCAATAAATCTTAAAAAAAAAAAAAGAAAGAAAACTTGATAAATGTCCATTCCAGGGTCTCCCTACTGCCCAACCCTCCAGAGCTTCTGATTGAAGAGGTCTGGGAAAAGCCTCAGAAGCTATAGTTGTAAGAAGCTCTCGAGGTGCCGCTATTACAGCCAATCCAGGGACAACACTTTGAGAAACACTGTGATATGCATTCCTCCTTATTGGGAAGAAATCTCTCCTAAGGTTATAAGATGCCTAGTGTATTGAATATGGGTAAATATGAGAAAAACCAAGTGCCACCTTGGTCTCCCTTCAAATAACCGAAAGCGTTTCTAATCCTTGTGAATAACACCTGCCCTCACTGCTGTGGCTTCAGGCCCCAACCTCCCCCCTTGTGCACACCTACATTTAGGCCAAGGACATTTGCTATCCAAACTGTGGTCCACGACCAGCAGCATGATTATGACCCAGCAGCTTATTAGAAAAGCATCTTGGATCCCACCCCAGACCAACCAAACCAGAACGTACATTTTAACAAGACTCAAAAGCACTGGAGTAGACCCCTACAGATACCAGAAAGGACGCCACAATCCCCAGTTACAAATTCCTCTTCTCAGAATCCTCTTTGGATGGACTCTCAATGGGCACATCTAATGCTCCTTGACCACCAAGTGACAAGCCTGGAGGAGCCAGTCCCGTGGTCTGGGATTCAGAGGCCAGGTCAAGGACATCCTTCCTCTGTAGGATGTGTCTGTTGTCTTTGTCTCTGGCCAGCCAACGTCTTCCAGTGACCTCCCTCACCCAACCAGCCAGAGCCCCAGAGCCTAAGGACACCCTTCAAAGCAGGGTGACTAAGTCGGGGGAGGGGGGTTGGCTCAGTCCATTCATTCTCCAAGCCCCCTCCCTCCCGCCTTCTAGAAAGACTCAGTTTAAGTCATCCTTATCACCATATTAATAAATGTGGCAGTGTGAGGCAGAGAGACAGGAAAAGACCAAGACAAAAAAACAAACAAACAAAAAACCACACACACACAGACACACAGGATATTCTTTTTCTTGCTTTGCAGGATATGGCATCTCCGGCATATTTTTTTTCCTCCTAGTTGTGTTGTGCTCTTTTCTCTTTTCCTTTTTAAATAGACACATTTCAAATGTCAGTTGGTGACAGTGGGGCCGAGTCAGATTGGATTCGGGAGACCAAATAGCTAAAAGGTTTGATCTTTGCAGCTGCTTCTTCAAGGGAGGCTCCTGGAGACGGACCAGTGGGGGAGAGAGGCCCTGATAAGCTCAAGTGGGCATTTATTGTGCTCACTCCGTCTCTCTCTCTCGGTTTAACCTTTATTTGCAGACTTGAATCCAAATGGTCACAGGCTTGAAAAGAAAGTACTCTTTCCCCTTCTTCCCCCCCTTCCCTTCTCCTGTCCCCAGAGGGGATGGAAAAGAAACCAGGCAGAGGTTAAGGGAGAGGGACAACCAAAAAAAGGAGAAAGTCCTTCTCCAAAATCAGAGAGACTGACGGGGAGTGGTGGCCCTGTGGCCAGGCTTCCCTTCCTTACACCTGCCTCCGAAAATCCCAAGAGACTTCGCCAACTGGGTCCCCACCTTGGCAAGCCAGCCAGATGGAAATTGCATTGGAAACATCTCCGTGCCCCCAGTCGGGCCAAGGCTGAGGGGGTCCTCTGGCAGGGGCCCAGGCCCAGGGACGGCCCATATTTCAGCTGTAGTTCACATATGTCAGCTGTAGTTCAGGGTAATTCAGACCCGCAGGCCCGAGCTCTCCTGCATCTCGCATCACGCAGCCCAGTGCGACTCGCAGCCGACCTCGGGCGGCGGGTCCCGACCTCGGGCGGCGGGTCTCAGGCCTCCACACTCCGGGCCGGGGCTGCTTGTTTTGGGCGGCTGGTAAGGCCCAGGGCTCCGGGACAAGGAGGGGACTGGGCTGGGGCCGCGGCCTGGAGGCGGCAGAGAGGGTCTGGGGCACCTTGCTTCTGCGGGCAGAGCCGGAGAGCCTGGAGGAGGGGGCACGGCCCTTCCAAGCATCCACCGATGCCTCCCTGCTCCCTGGCAACAGCTGCGGGGGCCTCCCGGGGGAAAGGAACCCCGGGGGCCCCTGAGGGGCTCAGCCGGTGGAGCCTCTGCCTTGGGCTCAGGTCACCGTCTCAGGGGCCTGGGATCGAGTCCTGCCTCCCACTCTCTGCTCGGTGGGGAATCGGCCTGTCCCTCTCCCTCTGCCTGCCGCTCCCCCTGCTTGTGTGCTCGCTCTCTCTGTGTGTCCAATGAATAAATAAAATCAAGAAAGAAAAATAAAGAAAGAAAGAAAAAAAAAGAAAGAGAAGAAAAAGAAAGAAGAAAGGAAGAAAAAGAAAGAAAGAAAGGAAGGAAGAAAAGAAAGAACGCCTAAAAGACGAGCACTGCGGACGCCGCGCCCCCCTCCCAGCCCCCCCCCCACCCCCAAACCCTCACCCAGAACCTGACCTCCGTCAAATCCCCCCCCCCCCTCAAGACCCACGAAAGCATCCGCCCAACTCCCCCTCCCTTCTTCCTCCTCCCGCCCCCTCCCGCCCCCCCCTCCCCCACCCCCCCCCCCCCTCCTCCTACTCCGCTCCCCCCACAAAAAAACTGGAAAAAAGGATGAAAGAAGAGAAAAGAAGGGGGGGAACAAGAAAAGAAAGAAAGAAAGAAAGAAAACAAACCCCTAGGAAGCAAGGCAGCCTGGCTGTGAAAGGCAGGCCTGAGAAGAAGGGGTGGGGGTGGGACGCTGGACCAGAGCCTCCCAAAGCCTTGAGGAAGGGGTGCGGTGCTGGGATCCTCGAGAAGGTGGGGATTTCTCTGGCAGAGCAGTGAGGAAGCTCAGGTGAGCCCGAATCCTGGATGGAGGGAAATGCCTGGTATGACTCAGGGCAGCCTTCCCCAGATCCAGCCTGGAAATGAGGAGGGGTCCTCCCAGCCGAGGCATACAGCTGCCCCCCTCCCACCCCCAGGAACACAGGCTATGACTCTCTCAGGGACCTGATGTTAAAGAGAGCAAGAAAGAAAAAAAAAAAAAAAGGAGGAGGGATGGAAGGGAGAGAGGGGAGGAGAGTGAAGCAGAGGAGGAAAATAGAAAAAAAATCTGTTTCGCCTTGCTTCCCCTGGTATTTTCCATCTTTATTAGACCATGAGATGATTTTCCCTTTCATGAGCCCTGTCGTTGCACCGAATTCTGTGGAGTTCCAAAGAATATACTTCGGGAAATTCTGCATTGTATGGATGTTCTTCCCCCCCACCCCACATCTGTCCTAAAAAGCATAGTGAAGCATATCACCTTTCTCTTAAGGAGTGTGTGCACACTTACGTGTGTACCTTTCTCTGGGTCACTTAGCTCCGATATCCTAATAGTGTCTTAAATTTTCCCATAACAACTGCTCAGTTAAATATCAAGTACTGACCAGCTTACACTAAAGTGTGAAACACATAATTTACATTAAAGTATAAAACACATTAATTAATGTTTCTGCATGCCCCATTTATTGTGTGTGTAGGCTCCTTTTGAGGTTAAATATTTAATTAAAGCCTTCCGTATTGACTAGAAGCATTCCTCCTAAAAAGGTTTGCATAGCCCAGGATAGCAGACCCTGGCAGCTCGGGCCTAGCTTTTCCCACTTTCAAGCTGTGTGACCTCTGACAAATCCGTGAGCTTCTCTGGGCCTCTGTTCCTTCAGTGATAGGATGAGAATGTTGAACCAGATAATCTCCGAGGCCTCTTCGGAGTCAACATTTATATTCCAGAACCCTTGCCATAGCAAACCTCACTAACCATTACTGCCTCTCGATGATCTAAATATTAGACTTGTAAAATGTGAACAGATTTAATTTACTAAAAGCCTCTAATCAAGACCAAACCTTTTACTTAAACAATTAAAAAACAATTAGCTGGGGAAATAAAAACAATTTTAATTTGCTAAATGGGCTTCCTCCCTCCTAATAGATATGGACAAAACCCTAACTAATGCTTCTGACCACACGGAAACTACACAGGCATCACGGAGTCTGGGGGTAGAGGCACGGGTGGCCCCATTCACTACCGGGGAAGTGAAGGCATTTGCATTAACCTCAGCCTTTTTGCAGTGTCTCCTGTTTAAACATCTGCCTAATGTTTGCAAAGCTCAGTGCCTCCTAATCATCGATCTGTCCTTTGGCCTCCACAGGGGTGGACCTGGGAGCCCCACACCACGCACACCTTTGTCGTCAACCTTCCAAACCTCCATGAATTGATGTTGCCTCTCCTCGACCCCGAAACCCTCAGACACAGTCCTGAGCACATGAGAAATACTCAGGAAGAGCCTTTTCAATTAATGAAATGTGAGGGCATCTGGCACCAAATTCCAGTAGATTCCAGCTAGAAAACTGCTCGATTTCACGACCCTCAGAGAGATCAACAGGCAAATTTCCTATTCTCACCATTACTCAACAGTGGTAGACACGGCATACTTACTACACTACTCGTATTTCATAGGAATTTTTCTTTCAATGTCTAACTTGAAAATAGAGTAATCTCCATTCTAGAAGCTCGCCCAGGCTGGTTCCTCTCCCTCTTTTTAGTTCCTTTTCCCATCTGCTTTTTGAAATGCACATATTTTGATGGTGGGCAAGTCATTTCTCCCCGTGGGCTCAGGTTTTCCATTTATAAAGCCAAACAAAGATTTGCACCATCTCCGTTTTAGAAGCTCTTTTTGCATGCCTTCCTTTTCCTCTCAGAATACGCATATCTTCATGTTGGGCACGTTTCTCCCACAGCTCTGGGTCTCCGCTTTCTGGTGCAGTGAAGATGGATTCTCTGAGCTCCTTCATGCTCTTGACAACACGGTGTGATGGAGTGATCGCTCGTGCAAATATTGCGAGCTGGGGCACCTGTTTATTCTTCCTCCCTTTTCAATTTTTACTTTCCGGCCCATCTCCAACTTTCCTTAAATCTTCCTCTCCTTTTTTTCTTCCTCTCTGGACTACTTCTGTGATGTGATGTTCCCAAGGAGAGCTGGGAAAGCTGGGAGGGTGTCTTTGAATCCCGACCACCTGTATCTGGAGAGTGGCCCGTAGATGACCAGGTTGTGGTGCAGGCAGGTCTCTGAGGTCCTTTGAGCCAGTTTCTGTGTCTGAAATGTAGATGAGTACAGGGGCCCCTACCTCAGGCAGCTGTTGAGGGGAGTCAGTGCTTACTTTACGTGGAGTGGTTAGAATGGCGTCTGGCTCAGTCAATGTTGACTTGTTCAGTTTGTCTGGACAGGACTGTTGGATTGAGATGTCAGCTGGCATGAGAAGAGGTTCACGTGAAGTTTGGGTAGAGAGAGGAGATTCAAGAGAGCATGAGGTGGGGAAGACGGCCAAGGGTCCATGTCAGATGGGCTCCGTGGTTGGGTCCCATGGAGGCCCATGGAGGGAGAGAGGATGTAGCCAGCAATGGAATGTGAGTACGCACAGAGCTACTCTGGGGCTTGACGAAGCAAGACCCAGAGGGAGGGAGAAAAACGTTTTCCTGACGCTTCTGCCCAGAACACAAAATTGCTTGTGTACAGTGAGGCCTCAAGAGAACTCAGCAGAGCTTAGTCACCACAAGGATGGGAACTTGACGGGCATCCAGAAAGAGTACCATCAGCACAGGCGTCAGCCTCCCCAGGGAGGATGCCAGTCAGGAATGGTGTTGGGGAACGACAGAATCAGCGGACATCGCCAGGTGGGCAGAAGCTATACATGCACAGGCCCTGAGTGAGGGCAAAAGAGATGCCCTGCAGGTCTCCTTGACTCTCGGGGAGGAGTGTTTTGCACACGGCTGAAGTCCTCCCCAAACAGGAAAGGGAGCACAAGCCAAAGAATCGGGATCATCAAATTCCGTGAGCCCATGGGTGGACCCACATCCTGAGGCCTGGGGGATTTCGGGTAACACGGTGGGGTAAGAATTGTGCTGGTCCCAAGCTAGACGCATGTATCAGCATATATAAACTGTAGCCTTCACCTTCTGAGCCAGATATCAAGATCCCTGATGGAAAAGTCAGCTTGACCACAGATAAAGTCAACTAAGAACCTGGCTTGAAACCACCCAAGTCAGCTTGCTGACATTTCACCCCTAAATTAGCTCAACGTGACCTCCTGGGTGCAGGCAGTGATAGACCGCCTCAGTGGCCTCCTGCAGAGACTGCCCTCCCCTCTGGGCGGGAGCCGAGGCATCTCCTATAGACAGGCAAGTGTGAGGATGGAGGGGCTGAGCTGGGCATGCCTGGCTCTTCTTCCAAACTTACCAGGTGAGGGGAAGGAGAGAGACCAGGAGTGACATTCAAATGAAACTTTCTCTACGTAGAATCATGAAAGGGTGAGATGAGGTGCTCCCCTTATAAATCCCAGCTGGGATCACAAACCCAAATGCTTAAGGGAGGATAAAGCACTGTGGGCAAGAGTGTAAGAAGGTCAAGAGCAGCAGTGGGAGGATGTAGGATCTGAGAGAAGGTGGGAGGGATAGAGGCTGGGCTTGGGAAATAGAGGAATCTGTGTCCCATCCAAAGGTGGCGGCTTCCCCTCGACTCTGGCCAATTGTAGGGCATGGTGCTGACGGAGCTGCAGAATTAGAATTCTCTTTGAAACATGGGATCTGATGATTAAGTGACGACACAGAATTCAACCTCCCACAGCTCATCCAAGGTCTGCCAGTTTGTGGCCCTTTTTACAGCAACACAGGAATGACCTGGAAAGGGATGTGCTTTAGGGAAAATGGAAAGCCAGGTCCGGAGGCCTTTGCTCTCTCAGGTAAGGGCAGAGGAAAGAGGGAGATTTCCTCCACAATAAACAAGGAGGAGTCCAGGAAGCTCAGGCAGGAAGAAGGGTCTTCCAGGGACCCCAAAGCCAGGGAATCTGAGAGATCGCCTCATAGCCCCAAAAGGGGGGGTGGTGGATTATAGCCTTTGATCCATAAATACAGGAGGATGAAAGGGCTCCCAACTGGGAAAGAGGGAGATCTTGCCAGAATCTGCCTTGTTCGCCAAGCTCACACCCTCTACTGTCCTCAGTCCATTCAGAGGCCTAAGGAGAGGCAAACCCAGAAGCCAGTGAGTCACCCAGTCTGGGAGGACTGTCCTTCCGTCTTTGCTTCCCGTCTGCTCCCCTCGTCTCACTAATTGTTTCCAGGGCTGGAGCTGGGGGCAGACGCCGTCCAAAGGCCTGCTCTGTTCCTCCCTTCCCTCTTGAACAGGCCTCACAGGCTGCCCTGTGTTGCTGGTGCCCATTCATCTGGAACTGGCTGTTCACAGCCCCAGCTAAAAAGGCCTTTCATCCACTCATTATCCCTCCACCGAAACCTCAAACGGGAAGAGACTTCAAAGTGCCACAAGCGGGTTTGATTTCCAGTCTGCAGGCAGCTCTCCCACAAGCAGAGACAGGAAGGAAAAGTAGCCCCACCGTCCGCAGGTTCCACCTCTGCCGGCGAAGTTGTCACCTGCCCATAGAAATTCCCAGTCTGCTGCGTCCCTTCTCTTTTCGGATCCTTCCATTATTGTGTCTATTAGAGAACGACAGTCTTCACAGGAAGACTCTTTCACGTTCTGAATTGGCCCCTTGCTGCGCTAAGAACCCCCTGTTAGCAACATAAGCTGAAATGCTGCGTCTTGGAGCTCCCAGCGGGTCGGATCTTGAAACCAAGAAGCCCCTGGCACAGCTCCTGGGTTCCTCCATCTTATTCTCCAAATCCTATGATTTTATTCCTGATTAGAACCACATTTCTAAAAGTAAATCTAAATTGAGGCTCTGAACAGCCTACTTTCCAAGTAGGATGGCGAAGTGGCCGTCTCCCCATCTTGATCCTAAGGGTCGTGTTAATGTTGCCTGGTCCTTTCTGTTCATCCGGTGTTTAGATTGAGGTTGGGAGGAGCTTCCACATTTTATGGATCTTTGAAAACCTGAAGTGTGGTCCTCAATACCTATCAGGACCCAAATATAAACCAGGGTTTCCTCTTTCCCCCTCACCACCGTCTCTTTTTTTCTTGAGTGAGAGATGCCCAGGTTGGTGGGGCAATATGCCTACACAGAAACACGTTCTTAGCCGGTCATCTGCCCAAACCAAACATTAGTGAAAAGTCTTGTGAAGCTTTGAGCACGTACATACGTACAAGTGCACAACCTTCGGACTGCTAGGAGCCTAAGCAACCAATTTCTGACCTATTTGGAACCGTGATTCTCGGCACAGGTAAAGGAAGACTTGAAGGTAGCTGGTCACTGAGAATTTACCATCTGACTCAAAAGCCAACCAGAGCTTGGAACATAAACCCTTGCCTTATTTAGTGTATTTGTTCCCATCCACCCCACCCCCAAGACCCCACCTCCCCAAACCCTGCCCTACGTCTGCCCCTAACAATTTCTGCTTGAGAAAACCCACTAAACTTGAACCAAATGATCTGGCTCCCACTGGCCATACAGCAGGTGCTATTTGCTTCTAACACAGCTAAAAACCCCTCAAGTCCTAAGAGGATTCAGCACCACTGCTCTCTGCCCAAGCTCTCAACCATTCGTGCTTCTCTATTAAAAGCAGCAGTCCTGTCCCCAGGAGCCCAGCCAAGCCCAAGATGAAGGGAGGGTCCCGATGTCCCCATCTACTGCCACTGCCTCTTTTGCCACACCAGCTTGGATGATCTGATATGCAAAGATTCTAGAAGTAAAAGTAAGAACTCAGCTCTCAGCTCTAAGACTGAGATTGACAACAGCATCTCATGCATTTCATGAGCTAGCAGTTGGTCCCTTTCTGCTTCCTAATGGATCGTGTCCAAGCCCTGCCTAAACCATTGTTTGATAAGTTTGGAGCTTAGACTCACGAGTAGATGGGGCTAGCGTCTACACTGTTTAAATTGGTGTGGAAATTATGTGTTCAGCTCCAAAGCGGGTCTGGAGGACATTCAAAATCACCAGCTATGCCTTGCATAATATTTTGATAATCTTATTCAAAGATTTATTTTTTGAAAAAGCAGTTCATTAACAGAGACATTATAGATATGGAATGCAAAATGCTTCATGAATTTTTAAGCTAGAATTTGAGACTTGAAAGCCATTTTCTTGCTTGAGGCAGGAAATCCAGGCAAAGCACTTGAACCCTCAGGCCAGCTCCCCTACTTTGCTTTGCTCCCAGGGTTAGAAGTCTAGGAAACCTTCATGAGCGGGATGATCATCAAGGTCTCTTCCAGCTCTTGGATTCTGAAAGTACATCCTCCTTTATTTCCTGGGGCTTGTTTGTTCCAGAGGTGAGACAAAGACATTCCACCAGATGAAAATTACTCCTGGTATTCATGTTGTACCATCTAAAAAAAAAAAAAGAAGAAGAAGAAGCCACCCTGATGGACACTGAAAATTTTGGATTCAAGGACACAAGAAGGCCCGAATGGAGAATGTCCAAAGGCTGCTGGAACCAAGCGTTCGCTGGTTCAAAATCATTGAACATAATCTCACAAGGAGCTGCCCCTATAGCTGTATGACCTTGGGCATATCCCCTAACCTTGACTGTGGCTCAGTTTCCTCATCTGTAAAATGGGGATAATAATAAATGAATGCACTTCATGGGATTGTTAGAAGGATTGAATAACCGTAAAGTGCTTAGAATAGACGTCACATACCTTAAGTGCTATAAAATAAATTTTGGACCTATTCCTTTCCCAAGATATTTTAACATTCTTAGTTCCAGCAAGAGCCTTTCCTTACTGCCCCCCATCAGGATTATTATTATTATTATCCCATAGCAATTATTATTTGGTAGGGTTTTCATTTCTCCTCACCATTGGCGTTTTTCTACTCCTTATCCATAGTAAAGTGGAGAATTTGCACAATAGCTCATGTTATTAATCTAAGCAAGCCTGCACGTATTAGCAAGAGAAAAGTGTGTTTGAATCGCAGATACTTTATTCAGATTTATTTATTTATTCAGATTCAGCCTATTCAGATAGGCTGAATAATGAATGGCCTCCTAAATGCCACATCCCAATCCCCAGAACCTGTGAATACACTACCTTGGGTGGCAAATGTGACTAAATTAAAGAACTTGAGTTGGGGAGATTATCCTGGGGGGCCCAGTGTAATCACAAAGATCTTTCAAAGAGGGAGGCAGGAGGCCAGAGAGGAGAAAAGCTGTCACACTGCTGCTTTCAGGATGGAGAAAGGGACCACCAGCCAAGGACTGTAGGCCAACTTCAGAAGCTGGTAAAAGCAAGGAAACTGTTTTTCCCTGAAGCCTCCAGAAGGGACACAACCCTGCCAACACCTTAATTTTAGACTTCTGACCACCAAAACTGTAAGTTAATAAGTTTGTGTTGTTTTATGCCGCCACTAACTTTGTGCTAATTGGTCATGGTAGCCAAGACGCCCAGAGCAAACCATGGCCCAAGTGGAGAAAGGACACACTATTTCTAAAGAAATGCTTGGCATCATCCTCTGGACTCTGCTTTATGATCAACTAAGGACAAGATCACCCGGCATCTGGCCATGAATTGTACCCGCGTGTGTTTCCAGACATAGTCGGAATGTGTTCCTTAGAACACTTTTGAAACTTCTCATTTTTGCTTTGTGCCATTTCTTCCATTGTTTTTATCGACTGTTATGGAAATCTTTTATTTACATTTTTATGTGTTTATATAACACTACTGACGACAAACCCTTATCACAAGCCTTCTCTGTATCAGGCATTATCCAGAGAATTTACATGCACTCATTCATTTAATCTTCACGATAACCCTTTGAAGCATATACTGCCATTATGCCCATCTTAGAGATGGGGAAACTGAGGCTCTGAGAGGATAAGTAACATTCCCAAAGTGACGCAGTTCACTGATGAGCTGGGCAGTGTGACTCCAGGTGTCCAAGAATCTAACTGCTATTACCTTTTTCTTCATTACCCCATGACCATGAATTTCCTAAGGGCCAAAGACCCAATGTTATTCATGTTTTCACCTCCCCTACCCCGCCCCCCACCATGCCTCCCACATTTCTTGAGCACTTGTAACTGCCAAGGCAGAGGCAGACACTTCCACATGTAGTATTAACTTCATGTAACCTCTGCTGTGATCCCAAGTGCCTCATCCAACGTCATATGAGCACAGAACCAGAAGAACCCAAATCACCATGCACTGGAGTTGTCGTCAAAAGCCTTGACTGGAGCCTAGGTCCTCCACTTATTACCAGTGGTATATATTGTGTCAATCTCTTCAGCATTTGGACTGTTACTTCACCTCTAAAATGGAGAGGATAAGATCTTCTCTGTAGAGATTTCAAGCCCCTGCTGGATGGGGCTGGGAAACAAAGCTGACTTTCCCCAAGGCAGCAGCAGGTGTCTGAAACTGGCTGTTGGAGCAGAGCTGGGGTGGGGTCTCTACCCTTCTCCCATGGAAGTCTTGCTGGCCTTCCCTCCATGCCTTCTCCAAGAGGAGCCATCATCTGATTGGAGAGGCTGGAGATTATATCCTCACTGAGAGCAGTGCTGCATCACCTGCCCCAACTCCTTTCCATTCCTTAGGTGTCAACACTGTCTGCCCCCAGTCGGGGTCTCACTGCCACAGGCATTGGCAGCAGCTTAGAAAACCTGGCTGTCGAATGCGGGATAGGGGCCCAGGACTGAGGCCCTACCTGACTCTCCCTTCCCCATGGTTCTAGATACCTGCCCAGGCTCTGAAGGAGATGTGAACACTAAAGGGTTCTGGGACCTTGTTGGAGGTGAGGGAGAGGGTCCCTGCACCCCGGAAATAATCCTACCACGGGGCCCTACAACTTCCCCAACCTGAGGATAGGGAGAAGGGAAGCAGGCAGACCAGAGCAATCTCTAACCCCAGCTCTGGGAGCCAGGGAAGCTTCTCAGTTACTTACCAAATTAGTGAGCACATAATGCAGGATTTTAAATTGTTTAGTTCTCTGGACATTACAATAGGAAAGCCTATGGCTTGCTTTTTGGACTTTGTTTTAACTTTCAGACACATTTTCAGTTCTCATTATGTGTGAATGAAAATAGAAGATTGCCTCCACTACATCAGGTAGGTGATTCATAGCTCCTCCATGACTCCATGTTTCTCGCTACCTGCACATTAGGATCACTGAGGGAGACTCAAGGAAATAGCAAAGGTCAGGACCACCCCCCACCCCACCTCCAGCTAGTCAGATCAGAATCCCCATGAGGGTGGGAGATAGAGCTGGCTTCCCCCAAGGAATGGGTATTTTTAAAAGTTCCTCCACTGGTATTAATGGGCAGCCAGGATTGGGAACTCTCAGAATAGCGGCTCAGAGTTCAGTCTTTGGAATCAGATAGACCTGCATGCATTACTCACTATATAGCGATAGGCAAGTCACTTGAACGTTCCTCAATTCCATTTACTCATCTATAAGGCCAGTAAGTAGCATAACACTTTCCCCCTTTTTTTTTTCATGTCACAAAACAGAGAAAATAAAAAATATTTAAAAAGCATCCCCAAATGAGGGAAGGCGACCTTCTCAAGTGTGCAACCATCCCAAGGGCCGAGGGGATCAGTATCTGTCCATACTATGTGCCTTTCAGGGCATGCTGGTCAGGGGGCTTTGTGGAGGTCAGCAAGGGGGAGATTTTACGAAGCCATCCCTCCATAGACTATTAGAGCTAAAAAGGACCTTACAAATGATCATCGGTTTCAGGGATCGCCTTTGGTCAAAATCCAATACCTGGCCAGGATGTACTTACCCTCCCTCCCTTTGATCAGTGGGCAGCCCCGAAACAACAGTCCCATCCCTCGTTGGGGGATCTCACCTCCATCGCGCTGAATGACACCGATGCACGGGCACCACGCTTTTCTCGCAGCCCCAGAGAGTTGCTGGGAAACAACTGCCTTAAAGTGCGGTGCCCGTACGGAATGACAGCGCATAAGCTCCCTTGCTCTTTGTCTTTTCCTCTTCAATCTGAAAAAGCTGCAGTCAATGGATGTGTGCAGAATTAAAGCCAGCAGTGTGGGAACAGAGGCCTGATCGGAGAGCCACTCAAGACTGACAAGTCGACCACTCAGCATGTTGAAGTCATTTGTCTAGCTGGAGGATTGTTTTTCCTCTTTAGGTTTATTTCATTTGCGGAATGGTTGGGGTTTGGGGGAGCTGTTTGGGTCCTGACACTTGAGCTGCTTCTGCACCACTGATTTATAACAGATTCGTGATTCTAGAAACGCTGGTTGCCCTGTTTGCATGCCGCCCAGGACTCCCTCCCCCTCCAGCCTCCTCAACTCCATTTCCCCCTGCTGCATGGAGATGAAAAACCAGAATGTAAAATATAAAATGTGCTGGTGACAAAGAAAGGCCAAGAAGCCACTGGTTACATGGGCTTGAAAGTGGAAGCCAGGTGCATTCTCTCCAGCATGGCTGCAGATTGTCTTTGAAACAGATGTCACCCACTCCTCCACCATTCTCTTTCCGTGAGGAAGGCGCAGAGCACCAGAATGGGAGACAATAGGCATTAATATCCATTGGAATGACAGCTGTTTATGACTCGCTTTGCACAGGACACGTGTCCCCCCAGCAGAATGATTAGCGCTCCAGCAGAATACGATATTTGTGGGTAATCAAAAGCGAATGGCAAACCGTTTGGACTAATGGGAAGCAGAGTCCACATCAGCCTTTCTGGAAGTTCCCACCAAGAATAAATAATAAAGTGAGCTCATAGCAAGAGAGCGATAGCCTCTCTCCTACTCATAACATGGTGGATTTGTTTAGTGTATCCTGGGAAAACTTACCTGCCTCGCCAGGGTGTTATGAGGATTAATTAATGTTTGTAAAGTGCTTGGAATTCCACTGAAGAAATGTACCTTGTCGATGCAAATTATTATCATTCTATAGTGCCTTTCATCCCAGAATCTCAAAGTGCTTCCCCAACAATTAATTAAGCCTCGCTACACCCCTGTGAGAGAGGAAAGCATCATTCTGCCCGCGTTAATACAGCAGAGCTTTTGCACCTGAGTCACAGAGTCTAATGTTCAAGTCGCCCTCCAGGAGGGAGAGAGACCCCATTAACGAGCATCCCTAAGTGCTTCATAATACATGAGTCACTAACAATGCAAGGCAAAGCACTACACCCAGTACCTATGGCCATAAGGACTTGTTTAATTTTGTTTGGTCCCTAATTGTCTGGGCTGCGTGTTTTATTTCTCTCCCTCCCTTGTAAAGCAATAAGGTGCTTGTCAGATGAGAGCCCAATTAGCAGCTGTAACGAGTTACAGTGTTCCGACTGCACTTTCTAATCCTCTTCCTTACCATCTGTAATGCCAGAAACAGGTTGCACCCCTCTCCCACCTTGTGCATCCCCAAAGAAGTTAACTTACCTTTCACAAAAATTTTAATGGCATTATTAACGGGATGGGCAGTTAGATGCCGTGTTAGCAACCTAGAAGCTGCGCACACATCTAACACATGAGCATCTCAAGCATGTATTGTAATTCTTTTTTCATTACAAGTGCAATAATTCATAAAGCATAAATCTCTTGTATTGGCTCCTTTCAAAAGAAGCCTGGAAATCAAGTGAGCATGTGTGGCATTCCAGGGTGTGCTGGAGACAAATCAGCCTGCAGAGTCCTCATCAAATGCATTTTGAAACGAAACTTTTTGGCATCGGTTCTGGACAGGGTTAAGACAGGCTCAGGAGGCCAACGTTCTAGTCATGAAAGCCTGGGAGGGAGATCACGACTTCCAACTCTCATCCTATCTCAGGGGCCGAGTCACCGGGTGACCTCAACAACATCCCCACGTCCCCCACATAAAGCTTCCGAATCCTCTTGTGTTCATCTTGGAGCTGCAAGACTCCACTTTCCTGTTGGGTCGGCCACTTATCTGGACAAGCCACTAACCATTCCGAGGCACCGTCTCCTCATCTATTAAATGGGAATAACAGTGGCTACCCTACATACTTTCCACGTTGCTGTGTGGCTGGAATGAAATCATTTTTATGTGGGAGTGCTTTGTAAACCCTGACAGCTAGACAAGTGTAAGTGGCTGCTAAGAGCAAGAGATGAGTCATCGTAAGAACCCCGCAACCGTAGGAAGATACATTTGTTCATAGCCATAAATCACACTGAGGTCGCCATCTCTGGGTGTGGCTACAGATTCAGGCTAAGTAGCACCAATGAGACAAGCTGAAGAGCTCTAGGATTTTGAAATTTGGAGGCATCCTCAGATGGGTTGTAGCACTTCTGGTTCTGTTGGTCTAGCTTCTTTACCACTCCCTTACCCTATCCCCCATCTCCTAGCCTCCTTTATCTGATGAAGACTCCTCCCCAACACCATGTAGTCATGGTGCAGCTTTCATGTAGAGTCTCATCTGCTCCCCACTCTGAGAGCGGGCGCATGATCCAGGTTGGGCAATCAGAAAACTCTATCCCCTGGCCTAAGGGATGGGCACCAACTGAAGCATGGCCAGTTGGAGTCTTTTCAATGATTGATGTTCAGATGTTGGCATAGAGAAGTCCTATTTCCACTGAAGTTGCTAAGCCAGGAGGATGGATACAAGTTGCCTGCCACTTGAACAAATCCGGCCTGGGAACGTCAGGGACTTTCCGAGGCAAGAGAGAAGTGATTATTTGGGGCACATGTGTTAATATGGGAAATACTGATAATGTCTTGACAACATTATGTGGGTTCCTGGGTCTAGCTGTTCCTGGACTTCTGATTTCCTAATTATATGAGCCAAAGAATTCCCATTTTACCTGAGTTTAATTTGGGTTGAATATCTGTTCCTCATAATAATAAAAGACTTGGTTAACATAGGCATGATGTTACCAATGAAGAATAGACAAGATTTATCAGTTCATCTTTTGGGGAGGGTGAGTCACAAAAATCCCAAACCCCATGATTGGATGAAGCGGTTGTTTTGTGAATCTTCATAGTACCTATAACACAGAGAGAAAAGGTGATTCGAAATGACTATATTTTTGGGGTGGGGGGTTGTTCTTTTTTTTTCAAAGATTTTATTTATTTACTCATAAGAGGCCCAGAGAGAGAGGCAGAGACACAGGCAGAGGGAGGATCAGGCTCCCAGTGGGGAGCCCGATGCGGGACTTGTACCAGGACCCCAGGATCATGACCTGAGCCAAAGGCAGACGCTCAACCACTGAGCCACCAGGCGTCTCTGACTATATTTTTTTTTAAGAGAATATAGTCGGCCTCCTTCCAAGTCAGTTGGGCATCATTAGAAGTTTAGTGTCCATTCTCTCTGCCTGCTCCTTGTAACATAAGCCAAATGGTCAACCAGCGACTCTTCACCTGACACTAGGTCCCAGTGTTTGGGCGTTTCTCCTCTCTTCCGCATGTGCCCCCATCAGAAGCCTTCATTCTCATCCCTTCCTCTCCATTTGCATCGTATTATTCCCAGTAGGGTTAGTCCTGGGTCCGGTGGGTAGAATGAAAGCTCTTCAGGGACAAGGTTGGAACCTCTGAAAGCACAGCACGCTGCCTGATACATAGTGGGATCTTGAGTTTACTAACTGAGGTTGGCTGTGACATACTGCTCATTAGATTTAAGGGAAAGCCAAGGCACAAAAGAATGACTTTTTAAATTCTGAGCTCAACCTGGCCGGGCCAATCGAAAATACGTAAGTGTAATTGGTGTGTGTGTATATGTGTATGTTTTAACTCACAGGATTTTTGTTGACTGGATTGGGGTATATTATTGGGTGCATGATGATGGGCTCCAACCCTGGTTCCAGATGGCCTGAGTTCGAATCTTGAAACACTGTGTGACTTTGGGCTAATTATTGCCTCTCTGTGTCTCATCCTCCTTATCTGTAAAAATGGGCCAAAAATAAGGCTACCTCATTACTGTGAAAATTAAATTGGTGCCGGTAGAACAGATAGAATAGTGTCCAGATCATAGCAGATACTCAAAAAATGTAAGCTAATATTATTAAGGGGGAAGTCGGCCTTAGAGCACTCATTCAACTGTGGGTGTAGAGATACAGCATCCATCCCCTCTCCTCTACCACACAAGGTGCACTTTATAGTTTTTCTGATTGTTCTGGCTGTGAAATTGGGTGCTTGTTTCGCCACACTGAATCACTGTCCTGTGGGGTTAGGCAGCAGGTGGCATGACCGTGAAAGTCCGTGATGGTGTGTCACCGCCACGGCAAGTCACGGATGGTGTTCCGAGACACTGTTACGAAAACCAGCGAGAAGAGACCAGGGACCCCATCAAGCTTCGGTTAAGAATCACAGAGCTCTTCCTTTCGTTCTTGTCAATGTTTTTTTTTTTCTGTTTTGTTACTTTCATGAGCATTTATTTTTCTTTATTGTGTCCCAATGGTAGGTTTTTGCTCTCTATGTTTGGACATAAACTTTTACTTTTTCGCTGATTTCCTTCCCCACTAGCCCTCATCTGATCTTTATTTGCATCCCTTTGCTTGTGTGAGAAACATAGTTGTTCATGAGTGTCAAATGGATGAAACAATTCTCATGGTAAGGCAAGTTTATACGTCCGCTGAGGCTCCCATAAGGTAACTCCTGACCTACATGCACTTCATTCATAGAGCTTTGAAATTTGTTCAACTTGCTAACAAGTCAGAGAGTATTTACAGAGGAGGGATGAGTCAAATGGGGAACATGAACAGATGGAGAAGAGCCAGTTGTTATGCTTCAAGAGTACATTTCCCACATTGGAACGCATCAAAGCCTGGCGGTATATACTGCATGCAAGTCACCCACATAGTATAAAACTGATTTAATTTACTACCAAACGCTTTGTTTTGCCATTACATAATCACAAATGTGCCCCCAAAGAGGCAGTATTGGAACGTAAGCCAGGGCAAGGAGCCAGCCAGACATGAGTTCTAGTCCTCGTTAGAAAACTCCTTCTACTTCCTTACAAATCCTCTGTGGCCAGTCTGATCTGTGACAGAGACGTACCTTGACACCACTCTGGTCTGTTGACTTGTCTTCCATGCACCTGGCTATGATATGCAGCTTACCAGGAAGCCTCTGAAGCATGCTGAAGATATTAAAGGGTAACTGACCTCGTGCCTTGGGGCGTTGAAGTGACTCCCTCCACTACCCATATCCTGCCTACCCCGTTGTGCAATCACTTTTCTGAAAACAGAACTCAGTGCAGCTAGAGAAAGGCCTGGAGAGGATGGCTCTCAACACATTTCCCCCACAAGGCCCTGCTGTTAAATCCCCCACAAGCTCTAGGAGCAAATTGTCAGCGATCCACTTAGCCGGCCCTAAACACCTCAGCCGCCTCTACTGGATGAAGAAAATTGCTTTCAGGGATAGATGCATCTCAAGAAAGTTGGCTACAAAATGGATTTCTATAAAGAGAATTCCATTTTCTCCTGGCTTCCATTACAAAATTGGAAAATTTGTCACACCAGGGGGGGAAATCCTCTCAGGAGACTAAAATGAACATTTGGGATGAAAAAGAAATTAACGTAAAGCCATAGCAATGGCACGTCTCTCGTTGGAATGCACCAGTGCCTGCTGGGAACCACCTAATGGTTTACTTTTCTTTTGAACCACTTCCAGCATTTTGTAGAAGTGTTGGAACTCATGAACCTTAGACACACTGCCAGTCCTTTTCCCTCCTCACCCACATCTATGAGAATTTTCCCCATGATTGAAGGTTCCACTTCCGTGGTCTTACACCTCTCAAAACTTGCTAGGGCTCGCTCATACTAGTAGAATATGGCATTAGGTAGCAACATGACGTTTTACTCCTTCATTCAGTCATTTACACCCAGCTTTATTCCTATAAATAATTTGATGTGGCTTACAGGGATAAAGACGATAAAATGGTATGTTTGCATTTCAGATTTAATTCTGCTTGTTTGCCCTAATTAAGTCAATTTTGACATTTTAATGTCATAAGTTATAGCACTGAATAATAAATATTAATCTGTTTGAGTCGGAAGAGTTTGAGAGGTCGTCTAGTCCTACCTCCCACCCAACATAGCTTCCGTCACACCCTGTCCAGTGAAATGGAGAGAGATTTCTACTTCAGCTCTATCACAAATTATTAAGAAACCACACAAACTTCTTTCACATAATGGTTCACGGGAAGCCTTCATTGATGACATGAAGCTTGGTGAGTGTTCCACTGAGTGAAGAAAAGTTTGAGTTTCTGTGGGAAGACTCTGTTACAAGTAACCCGATGAGTGCCACTATCAGGCGACAGGTTTTTTTTTCTCTCTCAGTAGGATTGGTAGCTTCTTTTTCAGTTTTTCTCCCTTTTAAGGTTTGTGAAAAAGCCAGAGTCTTCATTCTTGGAACCGTAGCTCCCTCTCTGCCCACGCCCACCTCCAGAACAAAACTGCTCATCTCATGGTCATCTACACTGACTCAGTGGAATTTCCTGCACTCTGTTCAAGGAATCCCTCTGCCCTAAACTTCCCCTTTTCTGGGTCAGTTCCCCCAGTTATTTCCTCTTTAAAGACTTCACAAAGAAGGCACAGAGTCCTTCTCTCGGCCCCACAAGATGTGACTATAGCTCTCCTGTGGGGAGAGGAAACAAGGACAGGAACATTGATCTGACTGCTTAGCTGGTCAGGTGATTGCAGAGACCTCCTCTGATCTCCCGACCCATCTGCAGGGCCAAGGACACCTCCTTCTGGCTAGGTCACACCTCCTCAGAGTGGGCTAAGTCCCACTGCCTCTATCACATTGTTCCAGGATCACAGGGAGCACCCATACCACGTAAAGCAGGTTTGCATAATCTGCGTCCAAGACCTTATGCTGTCACAACCCCCAAGATCTCAGTGACCTACATGGTGAGGTTTGTGGCTCGCTCTCGGCACACATCAGCATGGCTCACCTGCAGCTCAGCTCTGCTCTCTGTTTCCTCCTCGTGCCGGGATCTAGGCTGATGGGGCAGCCCTTGGCTGGTACCTGCCATTCTCATGGCAAAGGGCAACACTGACCCTCACGAGAGCTCTCCAAGTATCTGCTTGCAGGTTACACCGTGGCACTTCCACTCAGATTCCAACGGCCAAAGCACATTACATGGTCAAGTCTAACATCAAAAGGGTAGAGACATGCACTAAACCTTAGAGAAGGCACTGCACACCACAGAGCAAAGGAAAGATGTATCATCCTTTTGCAGCTAATGAGGAGAATAATTGGGACCAATAATACCCGCTATCTCAGGGACATTAAAGTTTGGGGAAGAGTCCCACAGAGGAGCTAACCAGCTTATTCCAACTATAGGGTTTCATGGACTTGCACTGTCCAGATTTTTGGGGCAACACCTCACTGCTATTTCTTCAGGCAGCACTCAATGTCCTTCAAAGATTTTCTTATCCCTTCCTCATGCCACACTCTTCACTTCTTACCTCCCTCCTCATCTCTCTCTCTCTCTCACACACACACACAACGGCAACTGGGTCTTCTTTGCTCTCCCTAATTCCCTACCTCCCCTTCATTCCCAGGCTGTCGGCCTTCCCAAAGCTTCCTCTTGTGTGCCTCAGAAATCTTTGGGGGCACGAGGGACAGATGTTCTTGGCTGTTCCCATTTCTTCTGTTGGTTAAGGCAACGGGAACCTTTGTCAAGACCTTGTGGTCAAGAGAAGGAAAGAAAGACACAGTGTAGGCTTGACTTTAAGAGGCAAATCGCTGTCGTCTGCTCTCTGAATTCCTTCACTTATGGGCACATTCTAAATAGATCAGGAGCCTCACGCTGCAAGAGTTTACCTTCTGCCCATAGGTTTTCCTAAGTTTATAGATGAGATTCCTACTGTCCCTGCTGGCAAGCCTTTGGGACCTTCTTCAGCTAAAAGGATATCAACCTCCTCACAACCTTTGGTCACATACAGATTACTCTTCTGTTGACTTATCCTTGAGGGACGTGCCCCAGAGCATCACTTTTAAGATTTCTCAGTGTGTGTATGTGTGTGTTTTCCGGCCTGGGGCTTTTTGTTTATTTGTTTTCAGCACTAAGTAGAGTCACTTTTGCCACTTGGTCAAATGGAAGCCCAGATGCAGGGTACCAACCACATCCGTCGAGCAATCTCATCCTACCACCACCGCCACGTTTTCCTCTCTCTTCCAGAAGAACCATAATTTCTTGATACTCCTCAGGACCCTCCTCCTGCCCAAATGGTGCTATATGTACAGAAGAGCATTTTCAAATTCCTGTGTCGAGGTGCGCCTCTCCCAGCATCCCACTGTTCCTTAACGTTGGTCTAAGATTTCATATCACTGTTTAAGCTCCATATATTTCAGGGAAATAGACCAAGTTTGTTACCGCACACTGACGCTGGTAAATGGTCTCTGAAACAACACTTACGTGCACCAGAACCTTCACTTTTCAGTTTGCCCAATTTTCTTTCTCTAGTCATTTGAAGAGCTGCAGCCTGAACTCCATTTCACTGCCTGGTCTCCCCTGGTGACCCAGTAACAGTATACTCCAGGGGGAAAATACCTTGTGACTGGCCCAAATCCAGACTCTAATGCCACACAGGTATGCAACGGTCTTGGTTTTTACCCAGAGAGGTCATGACCTTTGACCTTCATGCTGTTTGTATTCCTGCCCCTGTGCCTAACCCTGCTGCTTTGGGACAAAGGGTACTAACCTATAAATTGCCAGGCTCTTTCTTCTAAAGTATGGATGACCATTTGAAATCATGTAAAGCCAACCACCTCTGAAAGAACACACATTGAGAGGGGGCTATTGATGCAAATGTCCAGTGAGCTGATGCTTCATAGAACCATGGAATAGAAGAAAGACTAATCTTCCAGGGAGACCTGTCTAGTCCAACCCCCTCGTTTTATAGAGGAAGAAACAGAAACCCAGAGCACTGCGTACAACCTGCTTGCAGAGCTGCTGGATGACAGAAAGTAGACTTCCTATCCCTTAAAAGAATGTTCTTTCTGCTTTAGCAGGCCCAAACCCGAGCCAAGTGCAGTCATTTTTTTTTAAGCAACAACAAACCAACAAAAAAGATATTTGAGATGTTTCTCTTTTTGAGAACGCCACGTGACCAGTAATGGCAACTTGTCCCCGTTTAGATAGGAGTTGGTTTATTTAACTTAATTCCCATCAGAACTAGTAGAAAGAGTATGCAGCGGCTCTCCCCACCTAAGCACATCCTATCTGCTTGTTCGCAGAGAGACCCTGCCCCAGCAACAACAAACAAGCTATCACTCAGGAGCAGATATCTTACTGGCCATGCACGTCATGTCCAGGTCTTTCCTTCTCTAGAAGAGTCTACATGTGATCTGCACTCACAGACAGGCTGAAGCAGGAGCCGTCTCTCTGCAAAGCCCCAACTACCCCAAAAGCAATGAGGTGTTTAGTAAATGCTATCGTAAGGTGATATGTTCTTACTATAGTGGTGATATTGGTTTTTTTGTTTTTTTTTAATCAATATCCTGGTGACAGACCCCAGTTGGGCCAGCTGATGCTGATTTGTGGTATAAGATTTCTTTTTGAGATCTATTACTAAGTTCCTTTGTAGTAAACAGACCATGTGGAGAGGTGGGGAGAGCTGGAGTTTGAAGTCTGGACATTGCCTTGTGGTCAAAGTACAGTACTTGGTTTAGAGTTTAATTTCCTCCTTAGCCAACAACTGTTGTGATAAATAAGCTGACATCCCTGTACCTCTAGGCAGAAAGACAGTCCACACAACTCTGGAGCAGAGGAAATCTGTTTATTTTGCAATTAGCAAAAGGTAAAAGGTCTTGTCTGAAACATTTTGTGAGATTCCCAGACATTGACACTCCTCCCACCAATGGTGGGCATCTCCCTCCTCTTTAAACAATCCTCCAGCCATCACAATTTAAGAGTCTGAGAATTTGTTTTATTAACTCTAACAAACAGCACAGCAGCATTTGTTCAAATTGACTTTTTCAAATTGTTTTCAATGGATCTGGGGTTTCTGCCACGCGTTGAAAAGAAAGGATCAAAATACAAAAGCTATCGTAACAGTATTTCTGATGGAATTGCCCTGGTGAGTATTTTTAAAATAGCAGCAGAAGACACTTTGATTTCTTCTCATCACAACGTTGCAAAAGAACCTAAATACAGCTTTGCATTTGTTTAACTGAAAGCTGCCATTTCTCAGTGTCGGTTAGATGTCGAGTCCCAAAATGATGAGCACAGTTAACTTCAGCTACAAAAAAAAAAAAAAAAAAATTATGAGTCTTAGTATATTTTTATCAGAGTGTCATTGTTAAAATGACTCCATGAGAGATCCTGCAAGGAGAAAACTAGAATTAGAGAAACACGTGGGATGGGTTTGGATTTGATAGAACTTCTATTTCGCAATGCAAAAAAAAAGGGAAAAAAATGTGAATACATTGAATTTCTCTGTCCTGGGCAAATTCATCATTAGTAACAGGAGCAATAATAACACAAATAAAGACCATAAAGTAGTGCAAAAGCCTCTCATGGTTTTTATACATTTTGGTCTAAACAGTGGTTTGAGAACTGATTCCAAGCAAATATGCTTTAGTTAGTTCCAGGTCAGTCTATACCTATAGAGCAGATCACCCTTGGGACCCTTATTCACTTCAAAAATATGTGCTTTCTTCAAACAGTGCCTTCTTTAAGATTATTTATAATGTACTTTGACTCACGAAAATGTGATTTTCTTATGTCATAGCTCAAGAGCACATTTTTGCCTGAATCAAGGTGCCTGTAATGGAAACGCAACCATGACCATCAAGTTGTCCTGAGCTGGGCAAGCAGTTGCAATGTGACTGGGGTACCAGGATGCTGATATTTCTCCCTTGTCTGTGTGTGTCTGCTTTCCTTTGGAGAAGGCAGGAGGGAATGCATACAGAAGGGTGGGTGTAGCAATTCTAAACTCTGAGCCAATTTGCCTGGCCGTGGATTTTCAGGCAATTAAGGAAATGGACTTGAAAATTAACTCATGGGTATGTGCGTTGGGCCCTGAGCAGGGTCCATTGACTCTTGCCTTTCTTAAGGATGATGTATCATTGATTCCTCAATGGGATCACCTCGGTCTGGTTCTCCCATCCCAATGGACGTCAACAAGAGATCCAGGCAGGGAAGGATGGAAGACTTGGGTCATCTATTTCTAATCATATGTATAATTTTTAAAAATGATTCTGAGACTCAGAAACTTACTATTTAAGCCATAACTAAGAGGAAAATCTGTGTTACAGTAAGAATGCTACTGCTTTGAAAAAGCAGTCATAAGAAATGGAACCACAGAAGACCAATTTTAGGAAAGCAGAATTACTTGGATCCCCCAAGGATAAGAAATAGAAAAATTTCTCCACTAATTCTTTTCTTTCTTTAAACATTACAAAGCGTTATTGAATTACAGTTATAAGTGAGAAGAAAGCAGTTTACCCTACTTGAGAGAACACGTTAAGCTCTTTTTTAAAAAAAAAAAAAAAAAACCATAACAGAGTTTCTGAGAATTCTAAGACAGTTCTTAGCATCACACGGGCAATATAATTTTGAATTTGGTTTGTAAGGCTGGCATTTGGGGAAATATAATGTATGATTTTGATACTTTGAGTGCTAAGTTGTTTGGTAATTCATATTAAGTTGCTGTATTTATTTAAGACCTAGTGCAGAAATCTCATGTTTTCATTAATTCAAAAACATTTGTCAAGCACCAATCATGTACCTGAAAACTGGGTTAAACACTGGGATCCTCTGATGAGAATAGACAATAAGCAGCAGTAATGCTACTGTTTATTCAATAATGAGTAAAATCAAGCAAGAACTATGCTCCGGTGAGCTCCTGCTATAAAAATTTAATAGAATTATAGAATGTGAGAGCTTAAAAATATTTTAAAGATCACCTAATTCACTACAACCCACAGAAAGAAATAGATTTTCTTGTGACCCAGAACACTTGTGTGTATGTATATATGAAATACACATATACATGGAAACCAGTTTCATGAACAATATATACTCTGATTTTACTCTGACCGATTGCATTTTTCTTTAATGTTGTTCACCAACGTCTCAGTGGCTTTTGTAACTCACTAAGGGGTCTCATCCTGGACTTTGAAAGACACCAAAGTTCTTTCACCAAAGTGGTACAACCCCGTATCTTAAAGACGACAGATAGAGCCTGAGTTAGTCTCTTGTTTATGGCAGCGGCTTGGTTAGTAGATGGGCTAGTTCAGATTTCCCATCTGTTGGTTTGCCGGTCTCTCACATTATCTTATTTTGTCTTCTTCTTAGAAACTCACTATCACCTTCTGAGAGGACCCTGCTCTTTGTTGACTTGGGTGTTATCTGTCCCTCCCTCTAGGAGAACATCTGTCTTCATTGATTACTATTATTCCCCCATGCAAAGTCTGGCATGCAGTATGTGCTCAAGAAATATTTTTTGAATCAGTGAGAGCCTCTAAACGGACCCTCCTTTCTATCAAGGGCAGACTCACCTAAATGGCTTGGTAGGGCCATCACTTTGGAATAACAACATGCCTTATATGAGTGAAGAAACAGAATCACAAAGAGAGGATGGATCTTGTGACACCAGGCACACACAGCATCCGTGAAAAAACTAGAACCAGGAACTAGGTCTCCTGACCCCAGCTCAGGGGCCTGAGCTCATTCCCTCTGACATGTCTGTCTTACAATGCGAACCTAGTTATTAATGTTATCGAGCTGACTTGTCCTAGAATACTCCTCACTCCTAAAGTGCAACTTTCCCATTTTCTGAGGGCTGGGGGGAGCTCCGTGCTGAAGAGGCCTCAGCCTTTGTGGTAATCCTGTCAGTCGGGTATAGCTACAGGCAAACTTCCAGATGTGTTGAAAGGTCAAAAATTGCATTTACTTCTTCTAAATTATGATCAAATCAAGTGGGAAATCAAATGGGAAGTGTTTTTACATCCTAGCTCCTAGCCAAATTCTAATAAAGAGACAAACTTGCTCTGTGATTTAACTTTGGGGGACTTGTTTAAAGGAAGCAAACTGCTTCTGGTCAGAGAGGCTTTTGTTTGGCCAAATTTCCTGTTTGATTTTTTTTTTTTTTAAACCTCTTAGAAACTGAACTCTAGGACTCCATGTCAAAGAAAAAAAAGAACAAGAGTGGACTAGAGAGAGCTTGTGACTTTAGGCCACAGAGGAGAGCCCAGATTCTGCAAAATGACCGACCGCTGTTGGAGATAGCTCATTCTGCAACCCACCGCAATTCATCAAAACTCCAGTGCCCGCTTGAGGAAGCCCGGGCTTCAGCTGGCACGGGGGTTAGCATTCCTTGTGGCAAGTGCACCTTGAGCTTTGTCTTTCATAACTCCAGCTTGCCCAAACGTCCCCTGCCCATCCCGGGCCTTAGAGAATACGTGCGTCTAACAGCTGTGATGGAAGATTGGGAGGACGTGCCTTTCTTTCCAGAACAAAAGTTTTCACTGGACTTTGCTCAGTGACATCGGGTATAGTGCTTGGAAGGATTCTATCCTCTGAATCAGATTTAGCAAATAATAAATACAGGATGGCCAGGCATCCCATGTTATCTGGTGACCCTAAACCAGGGTTTCCTCGAGTTTCTTCTCTCCAGTTTATAGGAAGTTTGGATTAGAAAGGGAAAAGGAGACTACGCTAAAAGTGATCATGTTTATTATGCTCTAGAAGCAAGTTTCCATTTAATATTATCCCAGCATAAATGTTGCCCCTGCATTCCATTCAGGATACAGAACTCCCATGAGGTCTTGTTTCTGCCTAATGTACCCAGGGGGAAAGCCTAGAAAACATTAAAGCAGTAGCTAGGAGCTTTAATGAAGTTAACCTGCTGAAACCAGGGGAGGTTTGCTTGAACTACACCTGAAAGCACTTTGATTATGGCATCAGCTTCAAAAGAAACCCATTCCCTCATTTCTGAGCCCTGCTGCATTGAGAAGTAGAATTGCACCTTTATATTCAGGCTAATTTTGCTGCCTTGCTGAGGGCTAAAAGCATTCTGAAGCATTCTAACCATGTAAGGACTGCTCCTCCCCCCCCCCCCCCCCCCCCCCCCCCCCACCCCCATCACAAGCCCAAATGGACAGAGGGTGCTCTCAACCCTCCAGGTCCTAAGCCTGCAAAGTCCAGTATGATAAATGCCTCCTGGTTCAGAACCAAGATAACCTCCCACTTTCTGCAACATTGAGCCAATTCAGGTTCTACAGGTTTGCTGGAGAAAAAACAAAAACAAAAACAACAACAAAAACAAAAACAAAAAACAAAAACCACAGCAACAACCTCAATCCCTGGGCTTTATAAATTTCTCCTCCCTTTACACTTATCCTTCCCTTAGCTTTGTAATATAACTTCCTTTCATTTTGTAACGCTCTGCTGTTGTAGATTTCTGCTTTCCTTTTAATTTTTTTACTTTTGCTGATGTCTCGCCTTAGCGTTCCTTTCGTTTCCTTGCGCATCCCTTCCTCTCGGATTTTAGTTCTGCGGGCGCTCCTGCGGTTTTCTTTTCTGGTCACAGCTGCCCCCTAATGGTTTTCAAGATCATTACTGCGTAGGGGTAGAGAGAGAAGAAAACAGAGCTGGAGAAAAACATAAAAATGTGTTTTTGCTTGTAACTTGGAACATAGAATCAATAACTCTGGAAGGATATTGACCCTCCAACAGGTATCAATGGGGAGGTGAAATGAAGAGGCTAATTACAAAACTGGGGGATGAGGGGGGAGGGCAGCTTGGGTTTTCATTGACTACTTTTGTGCTGTTTAAATTTTTTTTTAACGATCTACCTGTATCATTTATTCTCTTTTTAATTTAGAAAACAAATAGAATTCAAGTCTGGAGATGCCTCTACAAATTCTCTTTCCTTGCAGAAAATAAACATCACTCCAAGCCTCGTCCCCCTAACAGGGATCCTATCCCGATGCAAAGGTTGATTGGCAGCTCAGTAAACTGCGTAGGAGTAAATATGAAGGAGGAGAGTCGGAACTAATGACCAGAGTGGGTGTGAATTAACCCACCCTGAAGTATCCTCAATTGCAAAAGGTCAGCTCCCTGACTCTTGCCTTTCCATCATGACTTTCATGCTCAAATTAGCAGCTATTGCCATCATAATGTAACAATCACCTGACATGTAGATGTCTAATTAAGGCACCATAAGTCACAGGTTACAAATTCAAAAACAGCAATAACCAAAAAAAAAAAAAAAAAAAAAAAAAAAAAAAAGGAGAGAGAGAGATCCCTTGTAAATCAATGGGGGGTTGATAGGGTATGTATGCATGGGAACGAAGGAAAAGCATGTGCACACATGGACGGAAGATTCTAGTTTGCAAGAATATTAGTTTGTAAATTTAGTGAGAGACGGGGAATTTTCAGTTCAGAATCAGATTCTCCTGAATGGTAGAAAATTTAGGTTATGACCCTAAAATTTCCAATCACATCACCTCTAAACGCCATGAAGTTATAAATAAGTTGTTGGCTTTTGTTTATGATTGTCAAGTGGAAGCTGCTCCTTGTTTTGTTTTGGGTTTTTGTTTTGTTTTGTTTGTTTTGTTTGAGGGTCTAGGAAAAGCCTTTGCCCAAAAATCTCTCTTCTGAAAGCCTGGTCAAGATACTGAACATACTCACTATTACTCTTTGAAAAAAAAAGTACTCAATGTAAATACTGTGAAAATGGAATATTCAATTAAGTCCCATCCATGAACTAATGTCTTCTTGGGGGATAAATGGCTATTAACTTTAATTACTCAGGGTGGCTATGAAATTAGAACTAAAATAGTTTTAGATTTATGAATGAGGATGGAGTCAGGAAACATTCCTAGCCCAAATTCAAAACTGTAAAGGGATAGAAGTCATGCAAATGAACTCCTTCATTTCTACGGGTGAGGAAACTGGTCCCAAATTAGTTAACAGACTTTTCAAGGACACCCAAGGGCAGTGGAGACCTAAGGTCCATCTGTCCTGAACTCAAGGTTTCTGCTGCCCCAACCTGCTTCTCTATACTGAGGCCAGGAGCCCGGGGAGCGCTGTGGAGGATCTGATTCCTGGTGAGTGCTCTGGAAAAGTCATCCAAGAGAGCACAGACGGAGCACAGGATGATAGATACTAATATGATCCAGCCCTTCTCTCCTTGCCAAATAGACACCAAACATTTTCAAACGATGCTTCTGCTAATACTGGGATTCCCTTTTTGGTGAACAAATGAAGTAGCCTCAGAGACTTACAGGGGTGTGAATACCTGCGGGCTTTTAGGGAGATCTCCAGCTCTGGCATTGGATTATCTAGAGCTGAGTTGTCCAATGTGGTAGCTGTTACACACAAATGGAATCTGTATTTTTTGAGGGGGATTGGAAACGTATGTAATAAAGTTAAATACAATTTAAAATTCAGTTACTCAGTCACATGAGGCACATTTCAAATGCTCATTAGCCACCTGAAAAGCACAGATATCTCCTTCATTGCAGGAAGGTGTACTGGAGGATGCTGCTCTAAAAAGAAGGGTTGATGGGGACCTCTTTGAAGCACCAATGCCTCAAATGTACAAAAAATCAGTGTGGCTGATTTTACTTCAGCAGAGCAGAGAAGAGGGAGCAATATGCCTCCTTTAATTTCCTTTGCCAAGGATTCCAGGGATATTTGAATGAATTTTGCACATTTTGCTCATTTTTTCTTTCATTCATAAGATTCCCTCCCACCTGATCTAGTGTCCATGTCTGAGAAAGAGTTGAGAGATATACACAATTTAGAGTAGAGGGAATTTTGATATTTTATAGAAATCTATAAAGATTCTGGGAACCCACCAAAGGTAGAATCAAGTAGAAACTATTAGGTGATATTCAAATGTAATAACTAAAAGAAAAATATTGTTTAAGGACTGGGGGATGGGGGACCCTACTGACCAGAAACTGGGACTTCACCTGAAACAAAAGAGAGGATAAAAAATGAGGACTTATTACTTTTTAACTGAAGCTTTGCCTCTGAGACAGATGTAGCTAAATATTAACTAGGGCAATGTAGTAAATTACAGATTAAGACGCAATTACGTCTCGTATCTCCACCTTTCAGGGTGAGAGCTTGTCGATGGTAGTCCTCAGATAAGGGGAGGCACCATGTGACAGGTGGCATCTATTGTGGAAGCATGAAACTTCTGGAGCTTTTAGATTCTGTATTCCCAGGAGGCAAGACCCAAATGTCTTATTTGCTTGCACACCTCCTGCATAGTCACGCTTCCATGAGCATTTAATAAGTACAATGTGATGAACACAGATGGAAAACCTATACCTGAACCAAACCTCTAGTGACAACCAATGGTTGAGTGGGTTGGTGCTGAAAGGGCTGGATCCAGCTCCATAAACCCCATCAGTTGGCACCTGGAACATGTTCCTGCAAACCTCCCGCCCCCAGAGGTGTTTTCAAATGGCCCTTTGCTGTGGCTGCTAAATAAATGTCACAAGATAAAGCTGGGAATACCACCACTCTGGCATTTTAAGAGACATGTTCTTAGAGGCTCTTCCCAATGTTTTCCTTGAAACATCTGCCCCCCTATCTGAAAAGTGCCTGGAGAAAAAAAATGTGGAGAAATGCTTATCCAGGTGTCCTTCAGTGGAAGTGCCTACATCGAAAGCTATGCGTAAATATAACAAACATCTCAGAACAGAGATTTTTTTCAATGGCTGGCCTGTTCCGCATTTGCATCAGAATCACCTAAAATGTGTGTTAAAAACAGAGATTCCCAGACACTACCCTAGACCAAGGAATCTGATCTGCAGGAAGATGGTGCCCAGAGATCTGAATTTTTAACACTTGCCCTGGGTGATTCTGAGGTGCCCGCCCTCTGGGGTGGGACTGTGTGTCTAGCTGGGAACACCCATCTTTCCGTTGGGGTGTGGCCATTACAGCTTTCTCTCAGCATCGTTTACAAATCCGTTTTATGTTCCCCACATCCCTTCCTGTCAA
Organism: Canis lupus familiaris; assembly: GCF_011100685.1. NCBI lineage: Eukaryota > Metazoa > Chordata > Mammalia > Carnivora > Canidae > Canis > Canis lupus. The sequence goes on from NC_049258.1 coordinate 14,147,864, forward strand.
AGGAATGGAATGTAGGATGGGATTATCTATTATTATTTCACAATTAAGGATAATGATGTGAAACGTCCCAGGTGAGTCAGTGATGCTGCCAGGAATCTCACCCTTACTAGTTAACTGGTTTCTCGTTGGTTCGGTGTTTCTGTTGATAAGCCCATGGTTTCCATCCACGCTACTGGTCCTTTACTAGGCAGCCTTTGTGGACTCACTAAAGGATGCCTAGTACGGAGCCTGGCTCCTCACCCCTGAACCTCTGGTTGAAACCAAACCAACTAGAGTCAAACTCCTGGGATTCCAAGTCGAAGCAAAAATGGGCCTGCAGGTCTGGGCCGGCCCCAGGCTGGAGAATTTCCCTAGGGATTTATTTTCCATCAGGCACACATGGGATTTGGGTTTAGTCCTCAAGAGTCCTTGGAAGCCCTGGATGAAAGAAATTCTGAGTCCTCCCTGGCCCCGTGGGCTCTTGTTCAGAGTGGGCTGGGGTGATGCGGCCCAGGCTCTGACTCCTCCGCGGTCTGATAAAGGGTTTTGAGCTCCTGGAAGCGCCTGCAGTGCTGCTGCAGGTAGTATTCGCATTATTTATTCAGTGCTGCCCCCTAGAGGATTACGAACGGTCCGGCCGCTTGGAGTCCCCGGGGCTCTGAACCAGCCTCACCCTCTACCCAACTGCACTCAAGCGGATTGATGAGAAGGCTTGCAGCAGTTGGAGTGAGAACTGCCAGGAAGTAAGTTAGCTCCCTCTTTAGGGCACCGCTGAAAAATTAAAATCCGTAACGCTGGGAGTCAGGTCCAGGAGCTGAACTGACCTTCTTCCTTCTTCCTTCCAGACCGAGGCAGCTCCAAGTAGCCTGAGGGGGACCCTCAATCCTTAGGCCCCAAGAGCAGAAGCCCAGAGTTGCTATTCTTATGGCTTCCCAATGGGCTTCAGTGTACCTTTTGTCTCTTTTCTCCTCTTCCCTGTGCCATTGACCTAAACTCTGGCCGCAATGTTCTCAGAAACAGGATTCTTTCAGGTGGGGCACTTGCTAGAATGAATGGTTTGGCCCTCGCGGGGAGCTGTGGGGTGAGGTGCTACTAAATGACTTTCTTTACTCATTAGAGTGTCACTAATAGATAGTAGTGTCACTAATAGTAGTGTTGGTTGTCCTGAGGTTAGCATCTTGGCAATGATAGAAGCCAGGAGCTCTGCTGAAGGTTCAAAATCCAGACTGCCTCTGTATCCCATTAAATGTTGGAGAGTGGCAGTCTTTCTTTATTTTGGTGTTTCAGTAGGGGGGGGGAAAAGTAAATCTGGAGTTTTTAATGATGGGGACGTGCTCTCAAGTCCAGGAAAGGCGGGCAAGAGGGAAGAGAGAGGTGTGGGGGTGGGGGATGAAAGGAATGAAGGTAGCCTTTAGGCCGGCCAGCAGGATAGGTTCCCTGGAAGAACTCACTAGGCCTCTGTTAAATGCCCTTTCAAACCAGGCATCTAAGATTAGCAGTGTGATATGCAGCGCTGTAAAATCCCTCCATGGCTTGGCTCAACTATTTGCAAATCACTTCTGATTCAATTTTGTTTTGGTTATCTCAGTGTAAATAACAGTTAAGTGGGAGTTACAGATTTTTCAAACACTAAAAGTGATAAACAAAGCTAATGGCAAGTCCAGATAAGGAGGAAAACCACCCAGAAGAATCCACAAGTACAAGCAAAGAAATAAATGGGACAGTCAGATGTGCGTGTGCTTCTTGTCACCGAAACTTTATTTTTCTTCATCGGCGGAGTGGCAGAGGAGGTATACGCGGAGTGTTATTTAGACTGTTCTTGTTGGGAGTCTTTAGGATAATGCAGTAATGGGTGCTTAGTGAAGCAAGACAGTTTGGAATCCACAAAGCCATCCTCGGAAACAAAGATACAAGTGTTTCCCCAGCTGTTAGCTTACAACTCCCTCTAAACAGTTTTCACACCTCCATTTAAAAATAGTTGGCATAATGCTGTTTTCTTTCTCTGCGCGCCGTGACCACATTTCCATGGGGGGGGCGGGGGGGAGGTGAATAGAAGTGGTTACAGTAGCATTTGGAGGAGAAGCCTTCACCGACCCGTACTTTTGGGGAGGCTTGGGCCGGGGCGGGGGTGGGGGGGATGCAATTGAATTACCTGGAGAAATTCTTTGCACAAAGTGTCTCTCCTGTTACAAGTTGGGTGCGCGGGGAGGACTACACCCTGGCCCCGCGAGGAGGGCGACACAACAAAGGCCCCGGGGAGGAAGCGCACGGGGGTTCGGGGTCCTCCTCGGCGCCGCCGCCCGTGCGGACGCCCGCTCGCCTGCACCGAACCCCCGACTCCTCTCCTAACGCCATTGCGCGTGGCGCTGCGCGGGGCTCCACGCGTGTGGCCTGGGAGCAGGGGCCTGGGGGGCGCCCCCGCGGAGCCTCGCACGGGCGGGGACCCCGCGGCCCAGGGCAGCGCGCCCCGGGGCGCTCCCTCTCCCGGGCTTTGCGCACGGGCGGAGGGCGCAGCCAGGCGCGGAGGTGCCCGGGTGGGCGAGCACGGAGCCGCACGGGAGCCGCCTCAACTTTGATCGGGCCGCGGCCCCGGGGGTGCGGGGGTGCGGGGGTGCGGGGGGGAGGGGGGAGGGGGCGCCGCCGCCCCGCCCGGGCCGGGAGCCGCCGCGCCGTGCGCCGCGCGCCTCCGCGGCTGCCTCTTTAATCAGGAACACAGAGGGGGCGGGCCCTGAGCCGGCGCGTAATCGGATCGCGGTGCCGCGGCGCTGACATCCACATGCTGCTCGGCCTGAAAAGGCTGGGGGGAGCCGGCGGGGACGCACAGGCGGCGAGCGAGGCACCGGCCCGCAGCCCGCCCGCGGCACATCCTCCGGCGCGCAGAGCCCGGCCCGGCGCCCGGCGAGGTGGAGGTGAGGGCGGCTCGCTGCCTGCCCGCCGCGCCCCGCCGCCGCGCCCCGCCGCCCGCCGCCCGCAGCCGCCGCCGCCGCCGCCGCCTCTCCGCGGAGCCTCCCCTCGCCAGGCTGGCCGGGCGCGCGTAGCCGCTGGGGACGCTCCCGCCAGGGGGACCCGGCGAGGGCAGAGCCGCGCGGCCGCCTCCCGCTCGGGCCGTCCGGCCGTGGGCGCCTCCGCCCGCGCGGGGTCCCGGGGGCCGGGGATGCGCGTCAGCCTCCGCCTCTGAGATCGCAGCTGCCTGGGGGACCGGGGGATGCCCGAGGCAAGTCTGGGCTTTCCTTTTTATTATTATTATTATTATTATTATTTTATAGACATACATATTCTTTTTCTTTACGCTTGGCTTTCGGGAAATCTCCGTGATGTTGTAGGAGAAAGGAAATGATACTTTGAGGAACTGGAGAGGACATAGATGCGTTTTCTTCTTAAGATTGGAAAGCCGTGCGTCCCCTCTTCCCGGCTTGCCCCCGCTCTGCTGATTCCGAGAGCCACCCTCCTCCTGGGGAGGTGAGGATCCAGCAGGAATAAAGGTGAAGACGGGCCGCCAGGACCCAGGAGGGGGGACACTGACCGGTGCAAACCTTTGCAGAAGATACTGTAAGGAAGAACCTAAGGGAAAGAAAAACACAAAGACTTAAAATCATACAAGAAATCTGCGAATCCAGCTCTGGAGAAAGCCTCCTTCTCCAAAATGGATATGTTTCCTCTCACCTGGGTCGTCTTAGCTCTCTACTTTTCAGGATGCGAAGTGAGAGGCCAACCAGGTAAGCCCCTGAAAGTTTTTTTTTTTTTTTTCCTGTTCATTTCAGCATGCTTTTCCTTTTAATAAGCAACTGCTCATATGGGCCACACGGAATGGCATAGAAGGAGGCTCCTTCTATACTAAATAATTTCAAGAGGGATCCCAGCCGGTCCTCCCTGCACCACCACGGCTCCTAAAACCCAACTTTTCTCTCCTGTTACGAGTGTGTGTGTGTGTTTTGAAACACAGACAGAATTTGGCGGTGTTCAGATGTCACATATGGACTGAATCAAAGGTTTAAAAATACTACAAAGCCTTTGCATTACAGTTTTTGGGATTTTTTTTCCCCCTGTCTTGAAGCAGAACACATCTCCCTTGAGTTTCTTCAACCTAGCCAGTGAAATATAAATCATTTGCATTCTCTCCACTTAGCTGCATTGAGCAATGTTAACTGAAGGGCTTGGGAAACACAAGAGTCTAGTTTTGGTTTTCCAGCGCTGTGGATTCATTGCAGAATGTGTGGATACGCCTCAGAATCACAGGGCTCAGGCTTGATGGAGCAAGTTGGCCTGCAGCTGAGCTAGGGGCTTGGGGCTGGGCGCTGCTGGCAACCAAGGCGGCTGGTGGACCCCGCTCTCTTTCCTGCATCCATGTGTTTTCTGGGAAAGTAAATCATGTTCTTTTAAAAATTATTATTAGATAAAACAGACTGCGTGGCCTTCGAAGGTCTCTTACTCTTGTGAAGTGGTTAGAAACTTTTGAGTGGAATTTGTTCTCAACCACTGCCAAAAAGGGTGTGTGGACAGACTGCAGAGATAAGGACTGCAAGGCCCAGAACAGTGTGGGGCCAGTATTTGGCAGCGGGAGGAGGGCTGGCAAGGGGCACCCCGCCCGAGAAGGGCTTTCTGGGCGCAGGGAATCCAGTGGGGCTTGTCCTTCCTTGTCCACGCCACTCTCCAGAGTGAGCCTCTTCTCCCCTCGGAGAACAGTGTCGGGAATCTGACAAAACTCTTGGAAGCTGCTACAGGTGATTGAGAATGGGGAAACCATCTGTGGAGGAAACAGGGGAAAGAGGAGGTACGGGCTTCCTGAAGTGCCCTTCCCGGAAGGCTCCTGCCGCAGTGGCAGGGCTAACCCCTTGCAGCTCCCTGGGCACCCTCCCTCCATCACAGCGGCCTGGGGGTTCCGTGGGAGCCCAAAGGGGAAGCTGGGCGCCGGGTGCTCTGGTTCTCACCGCCGGCACCCCCCATTTCAGTTTGAGCGTCTACTTGAGGGGAAGCAGGACTGAGGAGTGCCTTTGCCATCTACGTGCACACGTTTGCTGCCGCCCCCCCTCTGCGGTAGCCGGGCTTCAGGGCAGCTGCAAATCGTATCAAAGAGATGGGCGCCAGGTCCCGCTTGGGGAGATTTCCTGTGTCTCCCCGAGCCCTCTTGCCTTAATTCTAAGTTCCCAGCTTGAAGCGAAATTAAATTACCTCCCACAGACCTAGATGCTGCATAAATTATGTATGTTTGTGTGATCCGCTGTGTGTGTGTGTGTGTGTGTGTGCGCGCGCGCGCGGAGAGGATGCCCACGGTATATGGTGTATTCAGGCGCGGACTCCAGCAGGCCCCGGCGAGCGCGCGCACACTGGGGCACACGCCGGCACGCGCGCTCGCAGACACACACACACACACACACACACACCCAACTTCAGGTTCTGTGTGCTTTGCGGAGCGGGAGGGGTCGTGAAGACTCCGGGGCCATCTCCTACCCCAGATGTTCGCACATCTGTCCCCGAGCGCTGCGCGGAGCGTACGTGTGCGCGCGACGGCCGCTCGAACCCAGTCCCGGCCGCCACCTGCCTGGGGCGCCCTCCGCAGAGCCTCCCACCCCCACCCCCACCCCCCCAGCCCCGGGCGGCGCTGCGTCACTTCTCCAGAAGCCCGGAGGCGCCGCGCGCGGGGCAGGTCACCCGCTGCAGCTTTCGCCGCAGGCAGCCCCGCACCCGGGGTGGGACCCCTTGTGGGACGCGCATCCGGGACCCGCCCGGGGTGGATCCTCTCCAGCCCCTCCAAAAGGCGACCGCAGACCGCGGGGAGCTCGGGCTGGCCGTCGGAGCACCGACCGGCACGCGGGAGGCTGGCAGCGGGGGGGCAAAGGGCGAGGCCCCACTAGACCCGTGACTCACCCGGGGCGCGCCCGCCGGGGGTGGGGGGTTCGGGGGAGGCAGAGCAAAGGGAGGCGGAGGGTGCAGCAGGGGGGCGGCTGTGCGGACAGCCCCAGGGCCGCGGCGGCAGGGAGGCCCACGCGCGGCGCGAACCAGCTCCCCGCCCCGCGCCCCGCCGCCTGCTGCCTCCCCCCGGCCTGGGTTCGCGGGCTCGGGGTTCGGGGCCGCCGGGCGGGCCCTGCGCTGAGCGCCCCCTCCCGCCTCCCGCCTCCCGCGCTCGGCTCTGCCGCCGAACTGCCCTTGGCGCCCCCGGAGAGCCGGCGGAGCTGGGGAGCCCCGCGCTGGCCCGAGCGGGTGGCGGGGAGCCGGGCCGGGGGCGGAGAGGAGGCGGCTGCAGCCCCGGGGATGCGCGCAACCTGCCCCGCGCTCGCGGCGCCCCGCGCCCCCCGTGCACCCGCCCGGGCAGGTGAGGAGCTCGCGGCGCGCGGGCGTCCACGTGGTGGGGCCGTGGGGGCCCCCGCCCCCCTCCGCGCGGTCTCTAACGCCCCGCATCGATTTGTGTGGGCTCCGCGGCAGAGTCGGAGCCCAGCGATCCATAAACATTCTATTAGGGCAAAGAGATCCCCAGCGAAAGCAAAAGCAAGGCTCGGGGCCGGGGGACGTTGGCCGCCTCCAACTCCTCCGGGCCGCCCCCCTCCTCCTCCCCCCGACTCCGGACACCCCCAGGGACAGGCCTGCGGCATTTCCTCCGCGCGGTCCGCGGCCAGAAAGTTGAGTCTCCGCTGCGCAGAGGGTTCTCGGCTGGGGAGGAACCTCTGCAGTCGCGGCGCGGTCCGCCTCCCCTCCCCCCCCCCCCCCCGCCCCCTCGCCCCTTGCTTTTTCCACGTGAGAAAAAGAAATCTGCACGGCCAACGCTTCATTTTTCACTGATTGATTTCTTTTTAATATGCACACGAGTTAATGGAGGCGAGGCGAGCTGTGATTAAACGACTGTCCCGCCCCCCCCCCCCCCCCCTTTGCTCGGGCGGGCTGACTGCGTCGCAGCTTCTCCAGCCGGGTCCCGGGCGCCCGGGGGCTGGGTGGGGGGCACCCGCGGAGCCGCGGTCCCGGGACTGGCAGGGGCATGGCCGGGGTGGGGGGTGGGGGGATGAACCGGTCTCTCCTCTGGGAACCGTGGGGGCGGGGTGGGAATCCGCTTTCCTGGCAAAGCTTAGGGGATTCGGCTGGTCCGTGTCGCAGCTTCTGCGGCTCCGGTTGAATTTCTCTGGAAGGGGAGGGGACCGAGCCCCGCTTCCCCGGCGCTGCTCGGCCCGCCACCCCCCTCCGCCCTCCCCCGCCCTCCCCCGCCCCCCTTCGTAAGGGCTGCAGGCTGAGTGCAGAGCCCCCTGGTCCGCGCCCGGCCTCGAAGCTCCCCTTTGCAAGAGTTAATGGGGAGGGGGGGTGGTCTGGGCTTTGCTCAGGAAATTATTCAGGCCCTGACAATGGGTTTTTTTCAGAGGGTGGCAATTCCCCGCCCAAACGTCTCCACCTCCGGGACACACCGCTTGGGGCCCGAAAGAACCCGGACCGTATAACCCACAACCTGCCTCCCCCTCCACGCCCGCCCCCCCCATCCCCGCCGCCCCCAGAGCTTTGATCTATGCTTGGGTTTAAACACCATTGCCATGGACACGGGCAGACGCGGTCAATCAACCTTGCGTCTGGAGTGGATGATCAGATAAGAGGTGTAAATTGTCTGTGGGAGACAGGTCTGGGTTCAAATAAATCCGAAAGGAGAGGCAATGATGTTCTAGGAGCCTGATAAGGGATTCTTTTTTAGCCTCTCTCCCCAAAATGCTGGAGGACTCGGCGCAGGTATAATGATTTGCCAGCAAAACCAACTCCTAGGCTGTGTACCGACAGCCTGGCCTGCTCTAGGCTCTGGGGACTGGTCTCATGCCCACATTCGGAGCTTGCCCAGTAAACTTTACCCCATAAGCAGCCACCGGAGGTAGTGAAACTGTTACCAATTGCCAACAGAGCACACAGTGCAAAAACAGTGGGAAGAGGAGAGCTCCCCGTGCGAGCTCCAGGCAAGCGCCTTCTTGTCCAGGATGTGCCTGCTAGGGCTGTGAATGCCCGGGCACACTGCAGGTTTGGACTGTTTGTTCATTCTGCGGAGCCTTCAGATTAAGTCACGGAGCACCCAACTGGCGAAATGTAAGGTTGGGAGGCTGCAGTGACTGGAACCCCAGGCTATCTAGACAGGACCCCTGCTGGCTACCAAATGGCTCTCATCCCCTGCTGTTGAATGTGAAAGTCCACATTCTGTAACCAGAAAGGTCAGCTCCTATCTTCCTAGTATAGAAAAAGTTAGAGGAATCCAAATGCCATTTCATATGCAATGGGGCATGAATGTAAACAAGGGCTGGGAGGGGTCTCGGGGCATCCGCGGAGAGAAATGCCTTGGACTAGATGATTCTGAGGCCCCTGCTTGGTGTTTTTCATGTCATTCAACTGCTCATTACAGTAATCAAGAGAATGACCTGACTTTGGGTGATCAGAGTGTGGGACAGTTCTTGGTTGATAGGATTCAGAGCCAGGCTTATTCATAAGGGTTTTCAGAACATATTCCCCAAAAGTCCAGCTGGGAAAGTCTAGGAAACAGAGATGAGATTTTTTCCTTTTTTAGAAAATGGTGCAGAAGCATGATACCTTTTAATTTCTTGCACTGTTGAGAAAGGACTTGAGACGTGACATCTGGGCGGTAGTTTATGTTGTCATTAACGTATTTGAAGTATTTTATCGTCTGACCGTTATTTGCCACTGTGTGATCTTTGAAGCACCCTCCTTGAGTGGCAGACATGAGTTTGATCCCCTGAAGTTAGTCTTGGTACCTTTCCTTCCAGGTAAGGAATTCACTTTTTTTTTTTTTTTTTTTTTATTAACCCATTCCTGGAAGACACAGGATGAGTTTGACCTAGGGGGAGCCTACAGCGTTTTTTCAAAGCTTTATCAGCCTTGATGAGAAATGGCCAAGGGGCTTAATGGTTTCATTACCTAACAGGATTCGATGAGGCTGGATTCCTGGACACCGAGGCCTTGTAGTGTGGCTGGCCCTCCAGGAGAAAGCATCTTCTGAAGGTTTAGGAAGCTGTCAAGTTTAGATAAGGCTGAGCTCCGATCCTTTGGGACCTTGGTTGTATTAATAAGAAGAAATTAATTTTTAACCACTGGGAACGTTGCCAAATTATGTGACCTTTGGCAGACCAGCTGTGCTATAAAAATAAATCCCCCATTTCTGAAAATGCTGCTCCTATCCAGTAGAACAATAACAATGTGGCATTTGGGATAGGGATGAGTGGGGTTGAGGAGTAAGGAGAGAAATGGGAGTTGCCAGCAAAAAACCCTCAATGTTGTGACACATGGTTTCAGACCCGAACATCCTATCCACACCACCCTCCCTCCCCCAGAGAGACGCACCTCGGTTTCCAGTACACAGGAAAGAGGGCCAGGAGGACAAGGAGCAGGGTGCCAATGTGTGCAGGGAGGGGAGAAGGTGTTAAGTGCTTCCAGCCCTCCCCACACCCCAGCCCCGAACACATCTCTCATTGTTCACACGGAAGGATTACTGGCACGGGAAAAGCAAAGGGAGAGTTCACACAGGCAAAACATTTTTCTTTCTCTAAATGCCACTACATAAGTTTGTCACATAGAAGTTTTGGGGAGCCCTGCCTTGGGCTTCCCAGCTTCTGAAGCATCGAAGCCAGACTGCCTAGGTTTAAGATCCAGCTCAGCCATTTGCCGGCTCTGGGGTCCAGAACACTTCATCATTCTGTAACTCATTTCTTTCTCTGGAAAGTGTGTTTGGTAGTAATACCTACTCCCTAGGTTTTGTGGGGGTTTTTTTGGTGCTATGGCAGGTTACATAGACTACTGTTTGGTCCAATTCCGAAGGTATTTATCTTCAGAAGAGCTTCAGTGAGGTTGAACTGTATCTCATGATCATAGAAAGTACATTATAACCATTGTGGTAAGTTTATGTTATTTTTATGCATGTTTGTAATAAGTAAATAATGGTCATTCTCAGCTCTTACCCCACTGAACGTTTGTCTGTGTTTTATAAGCTTCAGATGCTCTCTCAGCACACTGTTCTTCAGAGAGCAATATTCTTTGCTGGGTTTTCAACTTAGATTTACGCCTCCTTGTTGCGTTTTTTTTTTTCTCCCTCTCCCCTTGTTCTTCTGCTTTCAGTGTTCTCATCTCTACATCTCATCTCTTTTTTTTAATCTCTCCCCCTTTCCTTTCCTTTTCTCCTCGTCCATCCTTCATCACTGCAAGTATGCTCAGCAGGGAGCACTGTGTGGAAGGTGCTCCCCCGAACGTGCAATAACTTCTACTCCGGCGTTAAGGCCCCTCAGCAGCTGAACTCAAGAAAGTCATCATAAAGACAAAATAGCTTTTACCCAGCAAGACTCTTAATAATCCCATTTCCCTCTGGGTCTTCATAAAAGAGGCATGATCTAATCCAGGAAAAAGGGAGGGGGTTGGGAATAACAAAAGGAAAGCTCTCCCCAGTAGCGCGCAGTGGATGGGGCTGCTGGCCAGCTTAATGCACATATGCAGTGAATCCCTGCTCACCGCCTCCAAAGATCCTGATAACCAATGATCTGGGCTCTGGCCAGTCTTTCAGCAGAGAAGATAAAGGGAACTGTGAACTACTGGGCCGAGCACTAGTAATAATAATAATTGTTTTGATAAAGGGGAAAAATAAATAAAACAGATGTGCCCCAAAGGCATATTGGGAGAAGGGAGATGGGGAGGGATAGGTAGAGAGAAGGGGCCTGAAACCCAGCAAGAGATCATCTATTACCAGCAAACAGTCTTGTGATGAAGCAGCAAGTGTGCGTCTTCCTGGTGCTACCAGTAACAGATATCTAGAACTCACCTTTGGAAGAGTGAGGGAGGGATGGGGCAAAGAAACCCTCAGATAAATTATTTTTACCATCACTAGGATTAAAATGTGTAAATATCCCTTTGAACTGCATCATCATTATTATCCAAGGTTTAGAGTGTCTTTGGAGACATGATTCACATAACTCAACCTTAACTCATGACCAGTTATTATGATCCCAAACAAGTTAACTGCAACTCATAGCTCACAATGAAAAAAAAAAAAAATCTTCACATTTAATAGCAGCTGTGGGTTGGGAAGGAAGGGTAGTACTAGGGAAGCAGGACAATTTGTGATAAGGCTTCCTCGAGTTTGGGCTAGCTAGTGATTCTTTTGGCCTTATGTTAGTCAACTAGTAACTGGTGAATTCATCATACCTCACTGAGTCGGACTTTTGGGGAAGGCTCTGGGTTTTATCCTATGAAGTTCACCAAAGACGAATGAGGAAGGAGTCATACTCTCAAGTTGCAGTGGTCCAGCGGAATGGATCAGGCTGTCCCGAGCTCTTGCACACCTTAGAAGACATTAAAAAGCTTTGGGATCCCTGGGTGGTGCAGCGGTTTGGCGCCTGCCTTTGGCCCAGGGCGCGATCCTGGAGACCCGGGATCGAGTCCCACATCGGGCTCCCGGTGCATGGAGCCTGCTTCTCCCTCTGCCTGTGTCTCTGCCTCTCTCTCTCTCTCTCTCTCTCTCTGTGACTATCATAAATAAATTAAAAAAATTTAAAAAAAAAAAAGCTTCCATCTCCGAGGTTCGAGGTTTGAGATACGGAGGCTGGAAGAGTGCTCTTGGTGTGGGAGTCTAGGGAGGGTGGAGGTGGTATGTTAGCCTGAGAAGATGGATGGGCTTTAGAGCTGGAAAATGGGTATCAGGGGAAGATGAGAGCAGAGAAGTGGACACTGGGTTTATTTGGGGAACACTCAGAAGCTGCAGTTTAAAATAGGTGGAGGGAAAGAATTGCAAATAAGGATTGCACACAGAAATGATTCCTTAGGCTAAATGCAAGGCCCCATTGCTAGGCCAAGGGGTTTGGATTCCATTCACTAACCAATGGGGCGCCACTGACGTTTTAACATGAGCCTTCAGTTAATCAAAATAAATGAAACAAAAATCATATTACCTTTTTTTTCTCCTTCGGTTTTTGGAGAGACTTCAGAATTATTCTTCCTCTATTTCCTTCCCCAAATGTCTGTTGACATGGTCAGGAATTGTAATCCCAGATCTCTCATCAATGGCATCAAAATTGCATTTGCAAAGAGGGCTGGAAAAGAGTGGACATAAATATAAACTAATGATATTATATTGGCTGCCCTATTGGAATTGCATTTGTTTATGATATAAGATGACAAATAACAAGGTTACCACAGGTGGCATGATTCGAGGTCAGAGGAGGTAATCACATCAAACTTACATTTTAACGATTAAATGAAGGTTCATTTTTAGAATCCAGATGAGGGGGAAAAGACTTTGCGAAGGTCCCATTTCCAGACCCAACTCCCAGTTCTGTCCTTGGTGAATCCTTTGGAGGTGTTTCTGAAGAGGGAGCTTGCCTGGTTCCTGACTCCTTTCTTGCTATGCTTATGTGCTGGCTTCCACTCCCGCCCTCTCATCCCCTCCTTGTTGCCCTCCCAGAGGTTCTTTTATTCAGATTTTGAACTTTATCACTGCAAAAGTTCACAGGGATTTCCATTTGCTGTGCCTTCAGGAGTGCATCATTCACTGCCACCCGGCCCCATAAATTGAATAGATTGCATCCCTTCCCGGTTGCCTTAGGAAGTGGTCAAACAGCCACATTCCTGGGCTGATGGATTGGCTCATTTCTTCCCAGCTTAAGCCAAGATACAGATTTTATGAGACTGTCTTGTGACAGACTGAAGTCGCTTTGAATAAAACAAAATCCAGCCTCAGCTCACAGAAATAACTTTTAAAAAGCAGCTTATCCGGGGTTAGTGAGCAAAATTTGGTTAAAACCCTGAGCAGAGGACTTAGATGATTCAGGCAAGGGATTTGAAGAAACTCTTTCTGGTCTTCCTTTTTATGCATCACTGTTGCTGACATGATCACACACACAACTACACATCCACAATGTTTATCAATATGCAGCCATAGACTCGGTTGAGGAAAGAAACCCACGTCAGTAGAGCTAATGTGATTGAAAGAGACATCCGAACCCTCCGTAATGCAAGACAGGCATGCTCCTCGGAAAAATCCTAGAGGTTGTTTCAAGGCTTACCATACCGATGAAACAGGAGTGACACCTTGTTCTCTAGGAGAAGAGGAAATCTTTTTAATTTTCCGTTCAATCTTTGGGTTACAGGATCCTTTCCCCCCACCTCATCCTATAGGCTTTGGATTAGAAAACTGGAACTGACCTTTAGAATCACCCCCTCTCACTTTCTAGGTGAGAAAACAAAGTCGTAGAGGTGTCTCCAGACTTACCCAAGGTCACACAGCCTGCCAGTGGTGAGACCATATTGAAGACAAGATTTCTTGCTAGTGACGTGGCAAGGTGACAACCGTCTCTCTTTTGCAATAGGAGAAAGAGCTTCTTTGCCTTGCCACTAATCATGAAATGAAAGCAGTGCTGTGGGGGGCACAGCATTGTGTCTGCCTTCCTCTCAGGTCCTCGGGTCATGATTCAGGGATCCTGGGATGGAGCCCCGCCCCTCCCTGCTTTCTCTCACTGTGGCTCTTTCTCCCTCTCTCAAATGAATAAATAAAATCTTAAAAAAAGAAAAGAAAAGAAAGAACAAGCTAGCTAGCTAGCTGTGGAAGTAGGAACAGGATGGGATTATGCTGTGGATAAAGGATAAATTATGCTTTAAATAAAGTATATTGTTTTCAGGAGAAATCCTCTTTCAGGATCCACTGCTCTTCTCCACCAGGTATATGGTGTACATGACCCTTAGGTATATGCAAGAAATAGATGTCTCCTAATCCTTCCACTTCCCTTTTACAAGGCACTTTAAAGTAACAAGGGAACTGAGATCTCTTCAGTGGGTTTCAGACTGTGTTCCCCAAAGCCCCTCAGAGGTGATGGGGAACTGTGAGGCCCAGACTCTACACCCCTTCTTGCTGCCCTACCTCCTGCACCCAAGAGAGCTCCACTTCTGCTTCTGTCTGCTTTGGACACTGGAGTTCTGTTCCAAGAGCAAACAAACACTTCTAAGAAGAATTTTGAAAACTACACACTTGATTTAATCCACTCATTGAGTTGCAGTGTAGGAAGCTGAGACCGGGAAGGTCCCCAAGTGAAAAGCCAGGCAGCTGCATGCCCTCTTCTTGCTACTATGGGACCACCCTGCCCCCTACCTAGTAACTTGCTCCCATTATCCCAGACCCACCTTTGACAACAACCTGACTCTCCAATCCAACGTTCAGCCAGTCCTACATTTCCCTGGTTTTGCCAAGGACTTTTTCCTTCGGTTCAGCTAAACCAAGTGATCTGATTGTTGTTTTGCAGGGGAGGGGGGGGACGGGACGGGACGGGGGACTGCCAGCAGGCTGTTGCCTGGTGTCACCTGGTGCCTCTGCCTGTCCTGGAGTGAGCCATTGTAATTCTAATTATTTAAAAGTATTCACAGCAGTCAGGCTTCTTTTTGGTGAATATTATTGTCAAGTTCAGGCCAGACCGTGTTCCTTTAAGACCCCTCCAGCTGAATTTCCTTAGAAGGCAGACCAGATTTTTCAAAAGATTTTCTTCTACTTATTACTTCCTAAAAATCACATATGACCAAGAAACTAGTGGTTTGTCTTAAACTGGGTTCTGTAGAAGGGTAAGGTCCTTCTGGAGCTGGCAAAATGCCTTAGAATTGTAAGTGGATGGATACAAAATCCCTTTACCTTACCCACAACCAGGTTACCTCCAGGGAGCATCAGATGCTGCTTAGGCCACCAACAAAAACGAGCCCATCTGAGGAGGAGAAAAACAAAAATAAAAACAGCACAAAGAGAGACAGAAAGATATAAATGCCAGAAATAATCTGACATTTCACCTGTCAAATAAAAACACCTAAATACTCATCATGGGGGGAAAAAATCAGACCTTTATGACTTTAGGACTTACTATTCCCTTTCTTTCCAATTACGTCTAGTGGTGTCACTTTAATCCTTTTATTCTTGGGCCTCAGAGGTCTTCATCTGGCCTGAGCTGGCTCATCCCTCAGGCTGCCCTCTCCGATGAAAACCTCTCTGAACAGCCTGGGTTTGCCTGCTTCTCTTTGGGAAATGAATTTGCCCCAGGTGAAAGGTATTTGCAAAATAGCTGGAGAAAGAAGTCCCTTGTCAACTCACCAAACAGGCTCGGTAGCTCAAACTTCTACATGGCCAGCTTTCCTTGTGTCTATGGAGATTGGCCTAAAGGGGTTTGCCCTTGAGTTCAACTCGCTTTGGCTGAGCTGGGCTCCTCTGACCACAGGACAGAGAGCATTTATGCTGTGCCTGCTGGGACACAATACAGGCCTCCAAAGGAATGGACGGTGTAGCTCTTCAGAAGAAAGTCTAGTTCATTTCTATTGGGGACATGTCTGTATTCAAGAAATGAAGGCTCCTCCAACCTGGGAATGAAATATCAGTGATCAAGAAGAGGTGTAGTAGAAGGATTGTGTTTTCTTTATGAGTTTTATGGATATATTTCAAGAATTCGGTGCTCTCCAAGAAAGATAGAAACAGAAATTGTGGTATTTATCTTGGTGGATATACGTCTGTGTAAATGATGTGTGATATTTTACGAGAGGGTGTGAAAGCGTGTATGGGGCCGAAGTGTGACTTTCCAATATGTGTATGTACCCGACGCACGCTCCGTATCTATGTTTGCGTGTGCTTCTGAGTGTGAGTGCCATCCGAACAAGCATGGGAGTTCACAAATGTTTGGGTATGGAAGGGGTTAACTACACAAAAGCAAAGCAGATGTTTTAATGAGTTTTCAAAAATTTTCATAAAGAGCCTTGATTTTCCTCAGATAAAAACAGGACAGAAAAAAAAGAAATGAGTTGCCCCTTTTTCTTTCCGTTGAGTTTTTACCACGGAAAATAGACCATCAGCCATGGATTATATATAGTCTCCAATTTTTTTTGAGTGGGGAAGTGATCACTCCTGGTGTGGATGAGAAATGAAACCTTCCTGTGAGGAAGTTTCCTGTCTTTATTGCTGATTATGTGTGCCTGGTCTGATTCCTAAAAGCTCGAACTTTGGGGGTGCAGGGAATTGAGAAGTTCTCCTTTTGGGGAGGAGTGGCTGGAGAGAAGCTGAGCAGGGCTCGGAGAAGGAGGGAGAGAGTGTGGATGATGTAGAAGCCACAACAATTACTAAACAGGAGCTCAACTCTGATCCCCTCTGATGAGTTCCAAGGCGAACAGTGTGGTTTGGGGTGAGTGTGCAGTGGGGCTGCAGTTTCCAGCCAAACAGCTGGCAGAGGAGCTGTACCCAGGAGAGTAATCCCCTCTCCTGCTAGCCTGGTGAGAGCAGCTGGCCATCTGAGCCCCCACACCTCCGCTTTCTCCGAGGTTCCTTCTCGGCCCCATTTCACACGCAGGAGCCAGCACCAACAGGCCACAGTCTGACTTGCTGGAAGGTGCCGGGCGCCCAGCATGGCAGTGGTGTGGGCAGGGGCGCTGGCTGCAGGGGACAGGGGCGGCACGGGGCCTCTGCTGGCCTCCCCTCTCTCTGCGGGAGGGCTGGGCCCATTGTCCTGCTGGACTGGGGAGGGTGCAGGGTCATTAGTTAGAGGATGATGTGGTCTCTGCTAGCCAGAGGAAATGGCTTGCTTTTGTTTTCCACCCAGTAGGAAATGGAACCTGAATCCATTAGATTCTGGGCAGTTCAACACGGCACAGTTTGAGCTCTTGGAGGCACGATGCCTAAAAGGCTACTTGTGTGGATTTGTGTGTCCCAACCACCATTGTGCAGCATGCCCATCTTTTATGCATTTAAAGCCTGTCAGGCTGGTAATCTAAAGCAGAGGTCTGGGAGACAGTAATGCCAACAGACATGGGGAATAGTAAAGTGCACCTGTAGAGTTAAAAAATGCATGACCCTTTCCCTCAAAGACTGAACACAGGAGAAAGACCCCGTCCTGTAGGGTGGCTGCTGAGCCGTAATACATAATTCACGGGCCCATGCTGCTCCATGCAGATGGCGATATTAAATCGTGATTGATGCTAAGAGAGGCGCACATCTCAGGAAGGTCTCCGGGAGGCTTCTGAATATTTCCAGGTCTCTCGTGCCTTCCTATCTTCTGTTCTACCGTGGTATTAAGCAAAACCCCCCATTTCCCAGGAACCCCTCCTGGGGATTACAGAACTTCACTCCCAAATATATGATATTCTTCAAATGTCATCACCCACCTTTTCTGCCTTTGAAGTCTCCCCCTTGCCTCCTGGCCCACATGAAGCTGTTTACCTCCAGCCAGGCACTGCTGGGAAGGAGGGGGGGGCAGCTACTCCCCTGCAGTGGCCTTTCAAATGGCTGGTTACTGGTCGCTGCTGGACAAAGCAGCAGCACACTCTGGTGGTGGTGACCAGGCAGGAGGGACAGTGGGTAGAAAGCAAGAGAAAAACACAAAGCACTTTTGTCGAAACTCTGAGGTCAGAGCCCATGAATTCTCCAATGCAGATTTTTCCACTCGGTGTATAATGAAATAATAAATCAAATTTGTGGTGTATGTGGAATTAAATGTTTGGGGGTTTTGCTTTTTTTCTTTCTTAAAAAAAAAGAGAGAGAGAGAGAGAAGAAGAAGAAGCTAAAATCACCCTCCAGGGCCTGTTCTGGCCCAAAGCTGAAAGTGCTTCCTCCGCATCACATGTAATTGTTACCAGGCTCGCTTGTGGGTCGGCACCACAAAACCACTATTGTCAGTTCCCGGAGCCGTTACTTCTGGCTGCCTGGGCTGGGCTGGGAGACACCGAATGAAATGAAGGATTTATGAGATAAAGATAGAGATGAGAGGTTTGAGCAAAAGGAAGATGCACCAAGGAGAGGAGACAGGAAAAGGCAGGCGGGGGGAGGGGGGGCATGTTATGTTTGCTACGCTCTTGTGTTTTTTTCATCTCAGACCATGTAATTGGGAATATTTATGACCACTTTCTGGAATATTTTAATTTGGGAGTGTGTATGATTGTGCACACATCTGTGTGTGTGTGTGTGTTCAGTTGGGTGAGTCGGGGTTGGGGGGATGAGCTGAAATAATCTCTTCCACCGAATGAGTAAGTAGGTTAGTCTTCTGGACTGCCATAAAAGGTCTGTAAAACAGTTTTAATCAGCCACTGGTAAGGAAGAGAAACAAGGAGAGGAGGAAAAAAAAAGGCTGTAGCATATTTGAAGTTCTTTGGGTTCTTTGCCTTCTCTTTCAGACTCACCCTGTGGAGGTCGTTTGAATTCCAAAGATGCTGGCTACATCACCTCCCCAGGTTACCCCCAGGATTACCCATCCCACCAGAACTGCGAGTGGATTGTTTACGCCCCCGAACCCAACCAGAAGATTGTCCTCAACTTCAACCCTCACTTCGAGATCGAGAAGCACGACTGCAAGTAAGCAACTAATTGTATATCCAACGGGACACACACTCCCACCCACGTCCCTGGGCTCCTGCCACTTATGCCACCTGATGGCAGCCCCCATAACCCAGGACCTGCTGAATAGGGGCCCCACAGGGAAACCTCAAGATGATGTTCTCTTTCAAGGGAAATAAAGGCCCAGTGGATCCCATAGTATAGAGGGAAGAGCCTTCTTGAGTGAAGAGGGTAGGGAATAGTACCCTGTATTCAAAGTGGGCAGTGGAGGAGAAGTCTATCCTAGGGGCATGAGGTGGAGTACAATATGCCAGCTCTTGACTTTGGGACTCACTTTCCCCTTGGAGAGCTCTCCATTTCCACCACTGCCACCGCATGTGGAAACCCCACCAGCTTCCCTACTAAACTAGTAGCCAGATCCCCAAGTGGAGACCTCTCTGCATCCAGCCCCAGAGGATCAAGCTGTTATTTTATGAACCAGCAGCTGGTTTCCTTAAGGAAAGGGAGTTAAAAATCTGAGTCTACACTGGTGGGTGTCAGATTCATATCGATTCTTGTTACCTGGGCTGCACAGGTTGGAGTCCCAAAGCTGGTGTCATGGATTTATTTCACCGACACCGTTCTAATTACTTTACAAATATCAATCCATCCAGGGCCCACGGTGGCTCTGGGGAAGTTGGTGCTGTCAGGACTTCCATTTTGCAGATGAGAAAACCAAAGCCCCAGAGCACTTGTCACCCAGGGAGGCTCAGTTGGGCTCATAACACCAGTCCTGCCATCTTGGAAATGTGTAGAGACCAAGTGGGCACTTAGACATCTGTGAGAGCTTTAGAAATGCCTTCTTGACGCCAAGGTCCCTTAAATTAAGGCGAAGGAGCAGGTAACGTTGTAATGTCAAGAATGAATGTGCTTTGTACCACCTGTGGGCTCTGGAAATCTGCTTATTGAAACAGTAGTGTGAGTTTTCTGTGCAGCGAAGAACGTACCAGTGATGCTCCCAGTGTGCACTTACACCGTGCCGTTGCTCTGATGGGTGTTTGGTATCCCCTTATGATTCATCAACAGTCTGGACATTCCTTGTGGCCAAGGTGTTGCAAGAACGGAAAAATTAATAAAGGGGCCAGCTGGCGAGAAAGTGCAAGGGAGCAGACCTCCCTTTAGGCCGGCTCATCCATGTGGGGGAGACAAGGCCCCGTTTTAACCAGGGCTAGCCCGGGAGGCAGTGAATGTCACTGTTACCCTCCTAGGGCTACTTCACACTTACATAATGGTTTTCTCCTAACAAGAGGTAGTCTTCACTGAAAACTGGAGGGTTTCCAGGATGGATGCCTCATGTGACGAAGAGTCATAAGACGGATTTTCTAATCCCAGATCTGCTCTTGACTCGGTGGATGACATAGGGTAGCTCATCAGTTCCTCTTTGTCTGAGTGAAATGCGCAGCCTGATACACTTGCACAGCATCTCGGGCCTGCTGATTCCCCGCAGTGGACTTCAGCAAGAGTTTCTGTTGGAAGAGCTCCTATATTGGGTGTTTTTGCTCCTAGTCCCTTTGGCTGGGCTGCAGAAGGTTGGCACACACCGAAGCGTAATGCACAGAGAGCTCGGGTCTGAGCTCAGAGAAATTTGACTAAGCACCTCTGTCTACTGAGGGCCAAATTCTGTTATGCTGATGCCAGCAGATCTCCCGGGGAAATTGCTAAGAGGTCATCTTATGTATATTCATAGTGGCAGGAGGAGAAGGCATGGCTTTTGGAAGGAAAAACTCAGGGAGCCAGTGAGCCTGGCTTAACACGTGTCAGGCAGTATGAAAGGCCAGGAGGACATGCTCCTGCCCCGGTTGGGGCTACGGGGTCCGCCTTCCCCTCATAGGACTGAGCCCCAGGGCTGCAGAGAACTCAGGTTGCTGGCGTCTCCGGCAGCAGAAGGGGACTAGGATGTTGCCTCTTGCTGGACTTGGATTAGGGGAAGCGGTCGGGGGTCCGGTTCTCTCCTGGCTCATCATCCTCACTAAGTAGCTTCCTGTTTTCCTCCCCGCTCCCCCATGGATGCTTCTCGCTTGAGCTGAAAAGGTCTGGAGGGTCAGAAAAGAAAAATCTTTCTGGGGTCTCTTTTCCGCAGGGCCAGATTGTCAGAAAGGCTCTGGTGGGGTCCAGCCTCCACTACTTCAACCTCACCCGTGGGTCTCTCTCCCTCCCGCCGCCCCCTTTCCCCTCTGTTCCCCATTTCTCTGTCCTTCCTGCTTATTTTTGTATTTAGAAACACCCATCGGGTTCTCTCCATCCCTTGCTCTGCAAGTATCTTTAACATTCTTCCCCGGCCACTTGCATTCGCAGTAACTGAGCTGCTCCCCGGCCGCTCGACCCCGCGCTGGCAGAGGAACAATTAACCTAATGCAGGTCCTCGAAGTTCTGGGTGGTTCCTCCTCTCTCCCCACCTCTCCTCCTTCGTTCCAGCGGAGCTCCTGGCTTTGGAAAGCACTTACTACCGAAGGAAATTAGACTCCTTTCTCCTTTCATTTCCGGTGCCTGTTTGGAATTGCACTTGGCTCTGCAGGCCCCCAGCGGGGATCCTTATGGGGGATCCTTAATGGGGAGCGAACCGCAGACAGGGCCCCCCCCAGCGCCCAAGCAGCACCCCGAGCAGAGCCAGCGCCGGGCCAGCACCTGCCCTCGCGTCTCCTCCCCGTGCTCCCGACGATGGGAGGCCCTGCAGGGGCTGCCACCCCGCCGGCCACCCAGACACCCAGACACCCAGACACCCAGACACAGGCCCTTGGCTCTCCAGTCCTTGCGATCCGACAACGCACAGGTGGAGCCCGTTGAAGAATAAAACCCCAGACAGACCTTTCCCTCCTTAACGGCCGCTCGTTCATTTTGTTGCCCGAGAGCCTGCTGTCAGCTGGGAAACTTTCGCTCGGGCCCGGCCTGAGCCACGGCCTCGTGCGGGGCTCCTCGACACCCCTCGACTCCCCGCGACGCCCCCCGCGGGCTGCGAGCGGGCCTCCGCACCCCCAGCTCCCGCCGCTGCTCCGAAACCCCTGCCACCTCCCAGGGACGCAGGGGCAGGGCTCAGGGCCACCTGAGCAACAGGGCGAAGCCCCCGGGCCCTGCTGCGGCGGGGCTGCTCCTGCTCCCCACCTGCGTCACGGCGCTAGGGTGCCCGGTGGCTCAGGTCATGATCGCAGGTGTGACGAACACCCACAGCCACACTTGAATCTTTTCCCGCTTCTGAAATTGAAGATACGTCCGTGTTGTTAAGAACAGCCGCCTGCGTATGACACACAGCTTATTCACGAGTCCTCAAACAGGCATCCCCCGCCCCCCCAACCCTGGAGGCCCAAGTAAAACCAAAACCCAGAGTCTGGGCCCTGTTAAGAATTGGTCATTCCCAGATGGGTGTCTTGGAAAACGTGCTTCACAAAGTGCACAAACCACTAGGAAGACTAAAAGAACAGTTCTTGGGCTAAAATATGCACATGAAGTTGATACGAATGATTTTATGTGTGCATTCAGTGCAGCGTCATCTCGTTCACCACGAGGCACGGAAAAACCGCGCTCCATCCAAGTGAAATTTTTAGATACCCAGACCTACTCCTTTAGAGTTCCAAAGTCCTTTTTTGAACAGATTTCTTTTTTTTTTTTTTAAGATTTAATTTATTTATTCATGAGAGGCAGAGAGAGAGGGGCAGAGACACAGGCAGAGGGAGAAGCAGGCTCCAGGCAGGGAACCCCATGTGGGACTCGATCCGGAGACCCCGGGGTCATGCCCTGAGCTAAAGGCAGACACTCAACCACTGAGCCACCCAGGAGTCCCTTAGGTTCAGGGATCAAGTCTCACATCTGGCTCCCTGCGAGGAGCCTGCTTCTCCCTCTGCCAGTGTCTCCGCCTCCCTGTCTGTGTCTCTCATGAATAAATAAATAAATAAAATCTTAAAAAAAAAAAAAACATTCTAAATCATGCGCCATACTTCCTTGTCTTCTTAAAACCAATGCTGAGGGGAGTCAACTTTTCCTTGATGATTCAGGCTCTAATTTTAAACTTCGCTTTTGGTGACTAAGACCGGTTGATAATCCTGTTTGGATCAGAGAGGTTGAGAGTGGAGTTTTTGTTCACCTTTTAAACTTCCAGGCCTCAGTTTCCTTACCTGCAAAACTGATAATAAGTACTTTGCAAGATTGCTGTTTGTTTATGTGGATACACATGATCAATTAGCAACCACATTAGCATCTTTGTCCTTTGTCTTGGGAAAGTTTGCATTGTGATTTTGGTTTGTTTTTTTTTTTAAGATTTTATTAATTTATTAGAGAGAGAAAGCATGTGTACGAGTGGGGGGAGGGGCAGAGGGAGAAGCAGACTCCCTGATAAGCAGGGAGCCCATGCAGGGCTTGATCCCAGGACCCTGAGATCATGACCTGAGTTGAAGGCAGAGGCTTAACCACTGAGCCACCCAGGCACCCCAAGTTTGGGACTTCTTTCTAGCAGTACTCTTGCTGTCACTTCCTGTTAGGTGTATGCCTGCCTCCTGGAGCCTTCCTCTTCTGATTTGTTTTAAACCTTTATTGTGTTGCATGGACTTCGCTTCAGGAGGTCTTGCTGTCCATTAGGAAATTATGGATCTGGGGTGTCGGCTCCCAAACCAATGTGATCCCAGGGCCACCATGTCGGCTCAGCCAAGCTCATGGCACACCAGGCACGGGGTGTGTGGGGGGTGGGGCACACCCCCAGGGACAGAGTGGAAAGAGCATCGGTGCACGGAGTCCCTGGCATTAATTGAGGTACTCAAGGTCTTTTCTTCTGAAACCATCCCCCCAAAGCCCACCCATGTTCTAGATATTGAAGGTTTAGGGATATTTGGCCTCTAGCTAAGTGTCCTAGATAAACAAAGTGCTCTTGTATTTATGGCCAGAGGAGCTCCCTAAATCTTAGAAGATGTGTCTATTTCTCCCAGAGTAGGGGATGATATCTTAGAGAGGTAACAGCTTCCCAGGTTGGTAAAATGACCACCGTCAATAGAGGGAACAGACCGGACCTCAATAATCTAGCCCCTCCCCATCCAACGAACAGTGAGCATCCTCCATTTCAGTCAAACAGCCCAACACCACCTTGTACCTGCATGAAATCCTCTGAGTACCCAGTGCTTGGACCCTCCTCCCTCGCCCCTCCATAATGACCAGCTGCATACTCTGCTCCCTTCTGTTTCCTTGATTCTTCTGTTTCTCTTCTGTGGGTCCCAATGCCGAACTCCCAGGGCATTGTGTATTGCCTTGATTTGCTGGCTTGCCTTTAGTTCATGTGTGGTCAGTGTTGTGTTCTGAGCGTGCAAATTCTCTAAGGGCATGGACTACATATTTCATTTCTATACCCCCAGGGCACCTGGTCTTAGAGTACTAAGCAGGTGCATGCACGTGATTGTTTCAGTGATATTTTTACATTTGAGATGCCAGGACATAGGTCACATGGCATGAACCTGCACTGGAAGCAGACACAGCTGTCTTCCCTATTCATCCATCTTGTGATATGATATAATGACAGCAAGAGGGTGAGACAGGCTTGTGGAAGTCCCGAAGCTCTCTGTGACTTGGCCTTTCACCAACAAAATGGCAATGGACCACGCATTCATTCATAATTACTAAACACCTACTGTGTGCTACCCGTGATGATGGTATTGGGAATACAGTGGTGAGTAAATTCCTTGTCTTCATGGAACTAGGAGTTTGGCAGCAAGTTAAAAATATGGTTATTGGGGCATCTGGGTAGCTCAATCAGTTAAGCATCTGACTCTTGATTTCGGCTCAGGTCGTAATCTCAGGATCCTGAGATCAAGCCCTGTGTTGGGCTCCTCACTGAGCATGGAGCCTGCCTAAGATTCTTTCTCTCTCCCTCTCCTCTCCCCGCCCCCATATTCACACACACTTTCTCTCTAAAAAAGTAAAATAAAATACAAAAATGTTAAAAATACATGGTTATTGATGATAAAGCTACCATATCTAGAGCATCACCTCCGAGCCCAGCACTTTGCTAAGTGCTTCACATATATCATCTCATTGATCCTGGAATCAGAAAAATGCAAAGTCATTGTTACTCTTCCCGTTTTGCAGATGAAGAAACTTGGCCTTCAGAAATAACTTCTGGCCCCAGGTCCCACTCGTAGAAATGGCAGAGAAGAGATTTGAAGCCAGAATGCCCTCCTTTGCAACCTGTACTCTTTACTCTTGTGCTCTGTGGCCTCCCCCGGCACTGTGCATGCCAACCGGGGATCTAACATGGGCATGTTATGTGAGCCCACAGCACGGAGATTGAGCCTAGGCTGGGGAGATCAAGGAAGGCTTCCTGGAAGAAGTGATGCCTGAATCAATCCCAAAGAAGTTAGCCAGACAGGGGGAGTATATATCTCTGGTGGTCCAGGTGGAGAGCATCACATCAAAGGCAAGGAAGGAGAAATAATTTGATGTCTTAGGGAACCACAGTAATTGAAAGGCCATCCTTGTGACTTGCTGATCAACAAAAGTTCTTTTCAGTGAAGAGGTACCTGAGCCATGCTATTGAATTTTGTTTCCTGGCCAGGCGACTTCACCATCTTAGAGAGGGGCTGTAGTCAGGAAGCAGGAAAGACTAGGATTTTAAGGACTCTTTGCTGCAACCACCCTCTCTGACCAGGGTCTCTACAATTTCGTATCCTATGTCCAGGGACAAACCCCATCCCACTGCCACCAGGGGAGGTGAATGCCTGAACTTGGGCCTGGAAAAATCCAGGTAACACTGGATTAACCTCCACCTGTCAGTTTATTCCTTCCTACACAGGACCCTCTCTCTGAACACATGTTTCTTTCCTAAGACTAGAGAGCAGGAGGCCACATTGCCCACGTGGAGGGGTGGCTTCAGCTGGTGTCCACTGAGCCTCTGAAAATTGAAGTAGAGTGTAAGTTCTTGGTTCTAGAGAGTGTCATGCACTCAGGAGAGAGCCTCAGGTTGATTACTCATGACATTATTATAGATTTACTGCCTGCCCAACCACAGAAATATTCTGATTCCCCCAAGGAACCGATGAGCAGCAATATTTTTCTGTATTGCAACGACCCTGCTAATGACAGAAACAGATCCCCCTGCAGGTACTTGGTACAATAAAGTGGAACAGTCCTACGGACTCCAGCTCAGCTGGCAGCCGACCCCAGCTCACCAACCTTGACCAAGGACTCCACCCAGCAACTTAGCTTGCTGAACAAGTGGGAAAAAACATCACAGATTGTTCTCCTCCTCCTACCAAGGTTAAAGAGCGGTTGGGACAACGGTTATTTTTGGCAGTTTGTTTTTAAATCTGCGATGTTGCAATCGCAACTCTCCAAATGCAAGCTTTGCTGTGGATGTCCTTCTTAACAATGCATTTTATCTCCTGATTGAGAAAATCACTTGAGGTTTTCTAATACACAATCTCACTTGTTCTGCCTCTCAAGCCTGGCACCTTCTCTGAACCTGGAGGTCCCAGAGGGCCAGCATCTTACCCCATGTAACTGTGTGTAATTCTCCCAGCTAATTACGCTGGGTGAGAGTCTGTCTTCTGAAATTCAGTGGGAGTTCAGGGTGTGGAGGGTATAAAGAAGAGAAGGAAAGAGGCCAAGTAAAGAAATTAGATTTTTCTTAAAAAGAGATTTGTGTATTTTCCTATAGTCATGAGTCCTATAGAAAATAATATATGCTCTTTGTTTTGTCCTTTGTAACAGCAGGGGGATTGAAACCTTTGGATTAAGAGAAACTCAATAGATAATTTAATTCCATTCATCTACTTCTGCCTGGATAAATCATCCCAGAAAAAAATATATACATATTAGCTGCCCTTGTCTTTCCTTCCAGAAAGGAGCTTCCATAATCGACCTTCATTATAAGACCTAGGGCCTCACAACTCATCTCAGTGATTGCAGAGTAGATGGTTGTATTTAATTTACATAATCAGCATTTTCTTTTTCCTAGAAGGAAAATCCCTGAAAAATGTTAGCTGGGTCAGAATAAAATTTTTAAAAAGAAGAAGAGAGAAAAACATGTGAACTGGGCTTAGGTTTGGGAAGCTACCAAGGACTTCACATGATGAAAGAAATCCACATGATTTTTTATGCTTTTTTTCCTACCTTTGGTATCCAAGCATCTTGGCAGTCCTTCTCTCTCTGTAGTTATATATATATTTATATATAGGTACTCCTAGGTACTCCTGTTATTCCCATTTAACAGGTAGGTACAGTATGAGAGAGATCTCCCATCTGGGAGATGGTAGTGGTAGGGCTGGGATTTGAAGCCCGCCACCCAAAGCTGCCTTTATATACCTGTGTCCATGTACCTAGAGTTGTCACCCACTGTCCCCATGCTCAGGTATTTGAGGCCTCTGATTCCCTTAGACATCCCTTAGATATCCTTGACAAGTCTTTTCTTTTCCTCTTCGGTTTCTTACCCCTTTTCTTCGCCTCTTCCTGCCATGCGGTCACCTCCGGATGCCAGCAGGGCAGTCAAGGAGAGAGAGATCTTTCTGTGACTCTCCATCGATAGTCTCCGACTGCCTCCCTGTCATCCGCCCCCTACTCCCCAGTCCCCTCCGGCCCCCCTCGCCATCCTCTTCACATTCCCTGCCATCCCCCCACCGCCTCACTCTGCAGCTGGAATCTGAAGATGTGAGGGCCAGTAATAGAGTGTCAGCGGAAGTAATTGATTCCTCACACACACAGAATTCTCCTGCCTTCAGTGTCAATGGAGCTGAACCAGAGTCTTGGAGGTGAGCGAGACATGTAAACAGTCCATGGCTGAGCTGTCAGGGCGAAGCTAGACACGCCAGAGAGTGAGCGAGAGGGAGAACGGTGGAACAAATAATTGTTTTATTGGGAAGGAGAGGAGTAAATAATATTTCAGCCCGGGAATTGGCAGTTTGAAAGAGATGGTTGAGAGCAAGGAGCAGAAGGCATCGTGATGCAGGTTTTAATGGAAGAGTTTTTCTTTGTCTCAAGGTAGGAGGTTTCGTCCTCACCCTGCCCCCCCTTCTCCCATTATCATCATTATTATCATTAAAATAATTACCGTAACAATTACGGTTGATGAGACCTCGAGTTTATAGAGAGCACCTTTCATCTAAAAGTTCAAAGTGATTTATCTATGTGTCATCCCTTTGAGAGTGGTAGGAGGGTAAGAAAGTTTTTTTTTCTTTTCTTTTTTTTTTTTTTTTTTGGTCTTATCTGCTGGGAAACTGAGGTCCAAGCAGATGGGTGATTCGGCCTAAGCCTTGGGGCAGGCAGCTGGGTCAAGTGCTGGGTTACTGACAGCCCTTGCCCACCAGGGCCCTGACACTTGTGTGGCCCTCACAGCTCCTCCCTGGCACTAGTGCTCCCTCCCGGGAGGCCAGGGGCCTGGGGGCCCTGCAGTCCGCTAGCTGTGCAGCCCGGCAGCCAGCAGCTCCATGCACAGAGCAAGCAGTCTGCGATGCTGTGAGGTGTAGAGAGGTCCTTCGGGGTCTGACTCCCACTGCTCCCATCCTGCTAGGAGACTTCCTGCAATCTGGTTCCCTTTCTTGTAGAAGCTGCTGTCCTTCCCAGACCTATTTCTTCTAGTCTTATGCAACCTCTAGCCAAGAGAAGCCCATATTCCCGAACATTCGCTGCTTCCACCCCCGACACACGCTGGCCACTTCTTTCAGAACCCAGGGCCACTTCTGCGCCGGGGAGAGGCAGGTGCCCTAAGATGCCCTGGGTGGGCCAGGCCGCTTTGGCTCCCAGTGCTCACACGGCGCCCGCACCGCCCCGCCGTCGAGGAAAGCAGTCACCCAGCAGTGGCTGGAGAGGGAAGCCGTTCCAGCCGACGGGCCCCTGAGTGCTGTATTCAGAATCTCCACCCCGGCGTGGCAGCGGCCCTTCCCGCCTGGACATTAGTGCAGGCCCATCACCTCCACACCAAGGTGCTTTTTGCACGATTCTGATAAATCGGCCCCTGAAGCCAGGAGAAGCTCTGAGCTCTGTAAGCTGCAGCTTGCAGTGAATGAAATCCAAGGACAAGGGCCCATCACCCCAGCCCCGTACTCCCAGACTGTCCCCTGCTAGGATTTCTGCGTGGTACATTTTTCAGGCAAGTTTTGTATTTTCTACGTTTTGTTACTGAGGCTGATTGCCAGCAGAAGGGGACAGAAAAACGATTGGGAGCCTAAACCCCTAGAAAAACATTTTTCCGATACAGTGATTGATTCCCTGGTGCCTCGTATGCCTCATTCCCAGCAGGCTCCCATTTTTCGGACAGATGGGAAGGTTATGATTTGCTCTCACAATTAGACCCTCTGGGAGCCAGGGTTAGCGAGCGCCCGTTCCAGAGGGAACCGTTCGCCCGGCCAAGTGCGGGGCTGCTGCCAGCACACCAGGCCCTGGGATGGTGTACTCCGATTTCCCCTTAGTGGATCGCTTTCTGCCCCTTCCAACCAGCCCCGGGAGGCACAGAGGCATGGTTCCTGTTCCCATTTATGAGATGAGGCAAACCGAGGCATGCAAGCTTGATTGACCCCGGCCAGTCTGGCCTTGTTGGGTGGGGCTCACCTTCACATCCCAGTGCCAGCCTGCTGGAGAACAGACATAAAATACGGGTTACTCTCGCCTACCTCCTGCCCCGGTGTCCCTTGCTAACAAGGGGCCCTTTGAGCCAACTGCAGAGAGTGAGGATTTTATAGACGTGTACAGCAGACAGGAAAAAGACCCAACCTTCACGCTGAAAACAGCCCGCCCAGTAGCCTTAAACTTCACATTGGCCCTGGTTGCCTAGAAAATCATTCCTTACATAAGCAAACACGTTCCATCCAAGGCGGCCTCCAGCGCGCTCGCTGGTCCAGGAGTGGACCGGATCCGTGGCCATCCAGCCCCAAGAATGCGCCTTGCTGGGGAGCCAGGTCAGTGGGGGAAGCGGCGTCCAGCTAGGGGGCCGGGGAGAAGTGCTGGAGGCTTTGTTGAGTGCCCTTCATTCTCTGCAAGTTCATCCACAGCGAGACTTCTCAGACCCCCTGTCTGGAGCGGCCTCCTTCCTCACGTCGTGCGGCGTTCTTGGCAGCCTGCTCCATCAGGAACAATGAGATCGGCAGGGCCCTCTCCATCATCCCAGGGCTTCTGCAGGAAAACAACCAGCAATTATAAATAGATGTTATTTGTATTTCCATTTTCTTGCCTTCAAGGTTTTTTGGAATAATTCCTTCGGTTTGTTTTGGGTTATTTTCTTCGCATACTTCCTTTGCTGGGTGGTCAGATTTCCTCCTTTCTGAAGAGCTGCGATGACCCTGGCAGGGGCGGGGATTGCGGCTAGGCTCCAGATACCAGCGGTTGGTGGCGGGAAGAAATGAAGGAAGAAAAGGAAACTGCCTTCAGTCACTATTAAAAAAAAGCAGTGGCACCAACATGGATACACAAACAGATGCGGAGTCTTGGCTCCGTTGCAGTCCTTGCGGTTATTTAACAAGTAATAACAATAACAACAGGAATAATAGTAACAATGACTAACATTTATTTATTGAATACTTCCTATGTGCCAGGCGCTGCACTGAGGTGTTGACATGCATTAACTCCCCACACTGAAGGGGGTCCAGTACGTAGTTCAGGGCCCACGAAGCGGTGGGAGTAGGGGTGGGGGCGGCGGGGCAGGGGCAGGGGGCGAGAAGGCACAGATTGTTCTGAATCCGGCGTGGCAGGCTGGTTCCAGAGCCAGGGCTCAGAAACATAAGATGGAAAGGGAATCCCCAAAACGCAAGTGATTGAACTACTATTGATGGATTTGTACAGGGGGAGGATTTTTAGAAACCACCGTCCCTAGCATTGAGGTTGGGGAGGGCATCGAGACTGTCTAACTTTGTGGCTTTTCATTCCTTCTTCACGTGTTCAGTTCATGTGGAGGTAACCCTTCTCTCCCCCAAGTCTGCCACCCTGCTTTGTAAAAACACGAGTAATAGGAAAAATAGCGAGCGTCTCCCAGTGACTTTCATGGGCATCTAGCACTCTCCTGGGCTCGTATGTATTTTTGCAGTCCTTCCACCAATCCTACAGGTGGGGCCCCTTATTATTTGCATTTTATAGGTAAAAGAACTGAGACTCAGAGAGGTTCGATGCCTTGCCTGCACTCATGCCACTAACGAGTGCTGGAAACAGCTGGATCTGCCTGCAAAGCCCGTGCGCCACACTTCTCAGCACACACACGCACATATAGACAGATATGTTTCTGTATAACAGTAATTTAAGATTTTTGTGTGTGTGTCACAGACCTAGGAAAATGTGCATCTACACAATCGCAAAAATTTCTGCGTGTGACTATAGGGGTCCCCTCACCTACTGAAATTCATCTGTGGACCCTACTGGAAATCCAGACGTTTAGGAATATGTGCTCTAGATGATACTGTAAGAGCTTATAAATACACAGGATACTGTTTTCTCACTCGATGGACCATATGTTCACATATGGGCATATATGTGCTTATAAAAATACTTCACTTGCAAACATTAATATGTTATCCCATCTGAACACTTAAAAGCTAAATTTCAACAGGGTGAATCTTGAAACCATGAATTCCAAATCTGCTCACTGCTTCTATTGGTGATTTGTCTATTAATTTTGGCAAGTCTTATAGGCTTTGTTTAAACAAAACAGCTAAATAAAAAAGAGCAAGATTCTGGTAAGTCTCTAACGGAAACCAAGCAGTTTCTTTACGCCCGGTACCTTCTAATGCTATTGTGCTTTGGCGGTCGGATGTTCTGATAGGATGGTGGTGAGGCCTATATGCCCAGGAGTGAGACCACCTGGGTCTGAAGCCCGCCTCTGACCTGTCCTTCTCACGGGACTTTAGGCAGGTCATTTAGACTCTTGGAACCCCAGTTTCTGCATCTGTAAATGGGTGGGAGCCTAACAGGGCGTGGCGTGTATTCAATGAGGACTAAACGAAGTAATATCTAAACGGGGGTCTAGCCTATAACAAATGCTCAGTAGATGATTGATATTTCTTCTCACTGATATTCCTGGGAATGTTCCAAGTTCTCAAATGGATGGCCCCAATGAAAGGGAGAAATTCAAGAAAATGAAATTTGTTTCTTAAAAGACCTGATCTGATCTGATCTGATTCCTCCATAAAGGCTGGATTTCACTATTGAGCCAGAGATCAGGTGACCTGGCTTTGGGCTTGACTGGACCAGAGACTTTGGCCTCGTGCAGACCTGCCCGCAGCCCCTTTGTGTCGCAGGCAGCTTCTTCATGGGGAAGTTGTACATGACAGTGTTGTTTTTTCCTCCTATTTTCCCTGCAGGTTTTAATGTAAGGATTAATAAGACAGTGTGTGTAGATGTCTTTGAGCTTCCCGGAAGAAAGGCACTCCAGGAGGTGGTAAATTCTCTGGCCTCCATAATCTACTCATGAAATATGGAACTTTGAAAGTGTGAGAAAAATCTCAAATCACTTTGACAGCATTTTAATTATAGTTGATTTGTTTGCCGCTAATAGTGAAAATGCTGTCAGCATGATTTGAGATGTTTCTTCCACTCAAAATGTTATATTTCATGTTTTCGAGTCATGAGGCAACATTTCGGTTTCCAGATAAAACCAGAATAGCTCAGTGAATGCGCTGGATCACAAAGGCAAAGGGTATAAAATGGACCAAATGTATCCAACCCCTTGGGAAACATCATCACAGAGGAAATTATTCCTGGACTTACCAACCGCGAGCCCCTCGTTCATTTACTCGCGCCACAAAACATAGTGAGCCCTGGGCTGTGCCGGGCACCATGCAGGTGCTACCAATTCAGCAGCAAAAAGGCGAGGTCCTTGCCCTCGTGGTGCTTGCTGTGTAGTGAGGACACAGATTCCAAACAGATAAACACGTATATTGACCTTTTGCAGATTATAACGCTATATAAAGGCGGTAAGAGGATGGCGTGGCGGAGAATGAGGGCATGCCGTCTGAAATAGGGTGGTCAAGACAGGCTTCTCTGAGGAGGTGACATTTGCACATAGAAAAAGGAGATGGCATCAGCCACCGAAGAAGGTAACAGAGTATCACAGGCAGAGGGAAGAGCAAGTGCAAAGGCCCAGTGGCCGGAAAGAGCTCGCCATGCGCAAAGCGCGAGGTCTTAAAAATTTATGACACGGTAGCATAAAAGGAGACATTGATTGGTTGGCCAAGGTTATGGCTTCGGGACTTGGGTGGTGATGTGTAGACCCAAGTATCATCAAATGGGCACAGCACTCTTCCCCAGTGTACCCAAGTACTCCACCTGTGACAGAGAAATCTCTTCACAAGCAGTTCTAAGCGCATCCCTCCAGGTGGACCCTGGCAGGGGCCGGACACCATCTGGCCATTTAAGAAGGGCCTCGGCGTAGTGGATCCTCTAGCACAGGCTCTGTTGTCTAACCCAGCCTTCGGGGCCTGCTGGGAAGTGTCAAGCGTGGATAGAGTTATGGAAACTAGAAAGCCTCTTTTCATGTTTGCCTAGTGATGAGAGGAAGAGATGAGACTGTTGCTTTTTCATACCTCTCCCGTGGACTCTGAAAATTAATTCCACCGTCAAGATTCCCACGCCCCAAATGTGGGTTTGGGGAGAGAAATTAAGACTTTGAAGTCGAGGAAGAACGTACAGAAAGCGTTCTCTAGACAAATGCTCGACATGCAGATGTCGGAATCTGTGAGGAGAAAAGTAAAAAGGCACCCGGGAACCACTTTGGAGAGAAAAGGGAAAAAAAGGTAAGGAGTGGAAATGGCTACTTCAGCTTAGGAAAGTAAATAGATGAATAAAATAACAAAAGGTAGTGTTAAAGCTTGGAAGGAATTTTTTTCATTTGAGGGAGATTATGAATAATGAAATGCAAACACAGTACTTAGTATGTCCGTTAGCTGGTTTATGTTTTCTTCCAGAAAATGCATAATGTGTTCCAAGAGGACCGGCTTTGTAGGTTATCCTCCTTGACTGTGGTTGGGGTGAGCCTCGAGGTTGGACCCCAGATTCCTTCACCAAACAAATGCTGGCTCTCAGGCGCTAGATGAGGGCCGTGTTTATTCCAAGGCCACAAACTTCCTAATCTCCTGCAAGCTCTTCCAAATGAACCTGACAGCACTGAAATTTCTAAGGAGATTTACGCCAGCTGTAGCAAATCCCTAATAATAAAAAAGTTCCCCAAATGAGTCAGTCACACAGGACGTAAATGAGACATTCTGTGGGAAGTGAGCGTGTCATTTGGTGTGTGCCCTTTATAGGAGAAGGCCAGCCAGAGGCCCAGCTTGTCCACACGGCGGAGCCCGGGCACTGGAGGGAGGGGGGTTCATCACCCAGTGGGGACTCTGTGCCCCTTTCCCTTCAAGCAAACCTGATGGGAAAATCCAGTTTCTCTGAGAAGTTTCAGTGAGGGCTGATTATTTGCTTCACAAAAGGATTCACCGAAATCCTTTTAAATAACAAGGTCAGAGAGAAAATTTATAATACGATTGATGTATATGAACCTTTTTCAAAAATGCATCCCTTCACTGTATGTGTAGGTAAGTATGTAAAGATGTGTTTTTTTTTTTTTAAGATTTTATTTATTTATTCATGAGAGACACAGAGACAGAGAGGCAGAGACAGAAGCAGGCTCCATGCAGGGAGCCCAACATGGGACTCGATCCCGGGACCCCAGGATCACGCCCTGGGCTGAAGACAGCGTTAAACCGCTGAGCCACCTAGGCTGCCCCTGTAAAGATGTATTTGTAGCTGCCAGCATGACAAGAAAAAAGGATTTGGGGTCATTATATCCACTGAGTAAATTGAGGCAAGCTTACAGCTATGGCATTTGCTGGGGAGCCCTGCTTCATCGCTGATTTTGTTAATCCCCTAAATTACTCCATGCATGATTAGGCAACCAGATAGAACCTCCCCTTCTGGTCATCCAGCCATTGGGATGTCTGGGCGTCTTTTTGTCCTTTCCGGAGAAATTGGCAACACAGACTGGAGATATCTGGTTATCTTTAAAAAAAAAAAAGAAAAAATGTTTAAGTAGTTACTGAATGTGGGCCACGACCCCTGGCACTGTTTTAGGTGCCCCAACACTGTGAGTTATTTAGTCCTCAGGACAGTTCTGTGAGACGGATGGTGACGATGAGGATGGTACTTACGCTTTCATCTGCTACATTCTCAGCTCTCCTACTTTGAAAAAAAATTCTTTTTTTAGTCTTTTTTTTTTCTTTTATTTTATGGCGTATTTTATGTGTTGTTGAAGTATGGTTGACATACAAGGTTATATTAGTTTCAGGTGTGTGACATAGTGATTTGACAATTGGATACATTCCGCAATGCTCACCACGACGGTGCAGTTACCATCTGTCACGGTGAAAAAAAAAATTCTTTTTTTTTTTTTTTTTTTTTTGAAAAAAAAAAAAATTCTTAATGGAAGCAGCTTTATTTTATATATTTGTGGCTTATTAAGAAATGCAAGATCATTGTAAGTGATTCAGAGAATAGGAAAGAACAAAGAAGGAAGTAGAAATTTCCAGTTTCTACCACCTGTATATCTCAGTACTGTTAACATTTTAGTATGTAGTCTTTCAGACTTTTTTGTTTGTGTATGCAAGAATGTATGTATGTATATGTATTTTAACACATTTTTTAAAAATCTATTTTTTAAACTATCAGGATATATATCATGGCCATTTTTCCCATAAAAACAAAATATCTAGACCTATAGCACTCCCTATCTACTTCAGTGGTGGAATATTCCATTTTATAAATATACCAAAATTGATTTACCCACCTCCATTGTTGGACATTTAGATATGCTGTTTATAAAAAAAAAAAAGCATCTTTTCACTTTTCTTAATTTAAATTCTATCTATGCTTTTTAAATTATATCTACGCTCACCAAGATGCATATACATCTTGCACAATTACCTGATTATTAGGAAAAATTCCTAGCAGTGGAATTGCTGGATTAAAGGATTTGTCACATTTCTGCCAAAATGCGCTCCAAAATGTTTTAACAGATGTTTATTCCACTTACACTGTACCTCGATGCGCTTGCTCTATCGCTTCGCCTCAGAAATGGGTATGAGAATAAAACAAATCACTGTTAACCAAACACTACCTACCAGGCTGAGCACTGACACTATATAGATTATGTTGGTCACTTAAATCTCACAACAACCCTAGGAGAAAGGTTCTAATATCCCTATTTTACTATCATTTTCCCCATTGCCAAGGATCAGAAAGGTTGAGTAACTTACCTGAGGTCACCCAGCTAATAAGGATCCAAATCCAGTTCTACTTTTGGCATTGGCCAGGGCATGGCAGGGGGTACAGGTGGGGGGATGGACGGGCTCCCCCATGCAGGTTCATAATTCATTACTCCCTGTGAACTGGCGAATGTGTGCTTACTGAACACAGCTGGCTTCTCAACAGTTGTGCACCCTGCATCACCATTACTCAGCCCAGAGTGATTGCCCAGGGTGCTTACCCCAGTGTGGAAATACTAAGGAGGGATTTTCCAGAAGGTTTGGGGAATTTCCTTTGAGAACAAACTAAGTGTCTTTTCACTTTGGTTTTTGGAAGTGAGGAAGCACACTTTTAAACTCGGCATCATCTCCCAAACTGAAATCACAGATCCCCCCCCAAACCTCCACTGCCTTTCTCAATCTGTGGCTGTGTCCCCAGAGCTCCTGAGGGGAAACCCTGCCATCTTGTCTTCTCCAGACTAACCAGCTTCTGTGATTCTTTGGACTGTAGGTTTCTAGGGCTCTGGGGTCTAAGATTGAACTAATCCCCGTCGGTTCCTTATACTTCCTTCACGGTCCTGTTTTTCATAAGTGGCTGCACAATCTGAAATATGGCTCCTGGGGGCTGTCGTGAGGCCTCGGGCTGCTCTGGCTCAAATAAGCCACTTCTGCAGGCAGCCAGCTCTCACAGACCCGGTGTGTGTGGCAGGAGCCTGCAGGCACATCCCAGGCCCCTCTCTTTACCCCAAAGAGAGACATTTCTTACATGTTGTTTTAACAGGTTGATGCAAAATAAATAAACAGGGAGGGAGAAGGAAATGGATGCTTGTCGGTAAATAGTGGCACAGTGACCAGCAATTTGCAGGGAGGAAATTTGCAGGGAGGAAAGGACCTCAGCAGCTGAGACAGCGGGAGTCCCTGGGAGCCCAGAGAAGGAGCCCAGAGGTGCACAGGGAAGACTGCCCGAGCACCACCAAGGCTCAAAATGTGTGCCTGTGCAGATTGGCATCCCGTGAACCAAGCCAAGGATGTCTGTCTTTGACTTGTCTTCCCCAACCTGGGGCCGGGTTGATCCTGTTTGAAATGAGCTCAAGCCTGAGCGCAGGGCCGAACCTGCCTCTTGCTGAGGCTAAGAGTTCTGTGCTCATAGACGCTGGGTCCCCGGGGACTCACCCCCCTGCTTTTGGAGAAAGGTTTTTATTGCCTTATCTAATATGATGCTGATTCCTTTTAAAAACGTGTTGTTGACTAGACACTGCTGCTGATGGGAGCTTTGCAGAGTCATCTCCAGGAGAGAGGGGGCCTGAGCATGGAAGTCTTTGTCACTAACAATTAAAGATAAGGGAAGAGGGGATGACCCAGGAGGAAACTGAAACACGGGGGAGGGGGAGGGGAGTAAGCAGATATCTCAGGAACGTCCCCAGTGTGCCCGGCTCGGGGCCTAGCACCTTACTTATATTTTTCATTTCATCTCCATCCCAGCCCTCTGAACTGGATATTTTTATCCTCATCTTACAGATGAAGAAATTGATCTCAGAGGGGTTAAGTAGCCTGCAGTGACGCAGAGCTAAGAAAAAAAGACTAAGATTCAGGGAGATCGTGGTGGACGTAAAAATGGTGCTATGGAAAGAAGGAAAAACACTTGCTCGGAGATCTTTGATAGAGGGGTGCTACCGCTCTTACGTGGGCAGGAGAGAAGGCCTTAAAATCTAGCCATCCACTGGGACACCCGTTCTCTCCGTGGCTTCAATAAGGCGATGCAGCTCCTAGATCTAGGGCGGCCGGTCTGTGCAAGCACACCGAGTCCCTTGTTTATCACTCGGAAACACCTGAGCATCCATCTAGAAAGGGCGGCCGGAGCGAGACGACGATCCCTTTCCTCTCCTGAGAGTGATCTTGGCTCATACGTGCCCCTTTGTACCGTCCTCACGTAGGTACGACTTCATCGAGATCCGGGATGGGGACAGTGAATCCGCAGACCTCCTGGGAAAGCACTGTGGGAACATCGCCCCCCCCACCATCATCTCCTCCGGCTCCGTGCTCTACATCAAGTTCACCTCCGACTACGCCCGGCAGGGGGCAGGCTTCTCTCTGCGCTACGAGATCTTCAAGACAGGTCAGTGCCATGGTCAGGGTCACGGTCAGGGTCACGGGCGGAGTGGGGCGCTGGGCATCCCCGGGAGGCCGCGCCGCCCTGGGTGCCGGCCGTGGGGCGCTGTGCAAGGGGATAGTTACGGGCGCAGGGATGCCCCCAGGGAGGCAGGCAGGGAGGCTTACAAACGTTTTCGGAGCTGGAACGGAGGCTCAGGGTGACCCGGCCATAGCCGGCGACAAAAAGCCAGTTTAACTCCTGCTGCGACCTGAGAGGGTGCATCGTCGCGAGGTTAGTGCTGGGTGCTGCCCACTGGGCAGACGGGCTTAGTTCGCGGCACCCAAAGAGGGCAGCGTCAAGTAAACCGAGAAACGCTTCTGCAAAGAAATTTATTTTTGTGTGTTTTTCAAATTCACAATCCTCTTCGTGGGAGAAAAGCAAAACTTCGTTGAGCTTCCCTCCTATTTACTCCATGGTTTAATGTCGCCTTTATCTGGAATTTCATGGGCAGAAGGACATAATCTTTTTTGGTGTTCAGAGTCTCTAAGATCTTACCTGTGGGGTCATACAGGAGCTTTTAAATTCAGATGTGGCCTGTAGGACGTCCCCGTGGCCGATCCATTTTACCACTTCCACCTGTTGAACGTCAACTTCCTAAACGCCAATGGAGCCGCCTCCTGAAAAGCAACCAAAAAGATAGGAAGAAAGACCACTGCCCTTCTTTTAAGTTGACTTCCTTGCTTTCCATGAGGCCCCCCCTTAGATGACTTTAGGCTCTGGGCATCCTTATTTCCATAACGGGAGTGAGCCAACCTTTATTCGCAAGGTGCTGGTCCAGTATCTACCCTTAAGCGCTCAGGCCGTGTGTCCTTCCCCTCAGTGTAACAGCTCCCTATCTTGAGGCTAAGCGAAGTGCCCCCTCCAGATCTCCCTTCGCCCCAGCCCACTCCCCCACCTACAGGCTCCTACCCCGTCTGCTGGTGTAGCCCCTCCGAGCCTGTGTTTTACAGCTTGTGGAGGGAGTCTGGTGCAAAGGGAGGCTGTCCGTCTTGTCATCGAGAGGCCCAAGTCAGGCGCCTACTGAGTTCAGTGTAAGGGGACCTATTCATATATATTTTCTTTTCACTAAACAGTTCTTGAAAGGAAGTGGTAGCTGCTGAAAGCACTTTTTATATCCACTCTGTCTAAATATTTGTCAGATTTGTCTGCCTGAGAGCAAGATGTAGAATCCAATGACGGGGCGGGCCAAGGAAACTGTATCAGGGCGTCATTAAGCCAGAGTGGGAGCACAGACCATCCCAGGGCACGGGTCCCAAGAAGGCCCATCTGCCATGGGTCATCATGCTCCCAACCACATGAGGTCATAGGGACTGACAATCTGTGTGTCCAGTGTCACGGGGGCTGGTGTGAGGCTCCTGAATACTTCGATCCATATTCCCTAGCGTCTTGCTCAAGATCCAGATCAGTCACCCCTGGAACATTCATCATGCCCTCTTCAACTGGGGAGCAATGGGGAGAGAGAAGGTAGAAAGGAGTAAAATACTAGAAGAGGACAAACAGATGTGTAAACCCTCACACATAACAGACGTACGTGGATGTCGTTGCATGAACATAGATCAATAGCTACATAAATTGAAAGGAAAACTATAATATGTGCCAGTGGGAGTCAGCACTAAGGAAGGGTATGATTAATGTGCTCTGGTGTTTTTTGTTTTTGTTTTTTTTTAAAGATTTTATTTATTCATGAGAGACACAGAGAGAGAGAGAGGCAGAGACACAGGCAGAGGGAGAGAAGCAGGCTCCATGCAGGGAGCCCGATGTGGGATTCAATCCCGGGTCTCCAGGATCACACCTTGGGCCAAAGGCAGGCGCTAAACCGCTGAGCCACCCAGGGATCCCAATGTGCTCTGGCTTTGAAAATGAGGGCTCTGCTGAGTGGACTTGGGTGGTCAGTTAGATAGCAAGGTCCCCAGTGCTAAAGCTGTCACTCGGCTCCACTGTGCTGACTGGGAAAGGAAAGCAGCTCCAAGCGGGGTCTTCCAGGGAGCTGGCCACGGGAAGTCACAACAAGGGTGAGCAGGACCACTAAAGCTCATCTGTTTGATGCTTCCCTTTTCACCAAGGATGGTGCCACATTCTCTGGAAAGCCACAGAAAGAGTGAATGCTAACCCTATCCATTATGCACCTTCGAAGGGATGAGGTTAAAAGTTAAAACGCACAAGAGGGTAGCATCATGGAGCGCTGCTGTCTTGAGGACAGCCAGTCTGGGGATGCCCAGACACAGGAGCGCCAGCCATGCCGTTGGCTTGGGCGTGGAGCAATGGGGCAGCCTACTTCAATTACTAGGATTGCCCAAGGAAAGAGGAAAGAGATTCTTGCGGTGGGAGAGAGAACCCCGCCAACAACAGCCAAATTTCTGGGGAACATAAGAGAGAAAATGGGAACCCAGTGGTCTTCTGGGGGGATGGCGCTGTCTCCTGCCATCATGCTTGTCCAAGAGAGCAGATCTTGGCATGAAAGCCAACCCTATATAAAACACATACGTGTGCAGGCTACAGAGTTCAACGCTGAGAAGTCTGGGAGGATGAGCATTTCTCCAGGTGCCCTCCTCTCCCTGCACCCACATTTCCACTATCGGAGTTCTGAAAGAAAATACACAAAGTTTACGTCACCCACAGAACATGAAAGAAATTCGTGAACATGCTGAAGAAATCCAAACAAACACAGCTACGTTTGCTAGTCAGATTCATAAAGAGAAGGGGGGGGACTGTAAACACAGATACACAAAATAACCGTACGGAGGACCGTGGAAGTCTGCAGCGGCACATTGCCCTGGCGAGCCCCGGCCTCGGAATGCCACCGACAGACACAAACCCTCAGTTCGGGTGTAGACAGAGGGGGGCAGGGGCGGGCGTGTGGCTGGGGTGGGAGGTTCATGTCTACCCTGAATGAAGTGGTTTATAAAAGAGTCTATATAATACCAGACCATCCACATGTTAAAGAGCAAACCAAGACAGCTCACAAACATAAAGGATCTCAGATTGCCAAATCATGAGCAGAACAGACAAAGGAATTTTAAAAGTAACATTGGACACTGAATCACGGGAAAATGTGGTTTTTTGTTTTGTTTTGTTTTGTTTGTTCGTTTTCTGATACTTTTGACCCAAGTTCAAGATTAAGTTGGCTTTCCTGGTGTCCGGCGACATTTCAGAAACTGAACGCCCTGGGGTCATTCACAAGTAGAGAAACCTCAGTGTGCACCCCCCCCCCCCCCCACTCCTACTCCCTGAACCGAAAATACCTTTGGAGGTCAGGCTGAGCTCCTTTGGGATAAATCCACCACGTTTTAAATAGCTCTGTGCATGCAGGTTCTTCTGCTTGCAGAGTTATTGTAAAATTGACACTGGAAAAACACGGAGTGTGCATTTTTCACACCAGAGTCCTTTGGTATGAATCATTCACTGCAGCCGAAATCCCCCCAGCTTGTGTGGACAATCTCCGCATTGAGTGAACTGGAGTATTTGTTGATTGAGCCTTTTTTTTTTTTTTTTTTTTTTTTTTTTTTTTTAACCTGAGATGATTCTTCTAACACATTGCAGACAGGGATCTTGGGTTAGGTGTCTACAAGATTCCAGCCTTGTCCCAAGATGGTCACCCTCTTCTGAGATCTCCTCTCCACAGTTACTGTTCAGCTTTCCTGCTTTCTGACCCTTTGACCACAGTCCAAACTATGAGCGGCACATTTACAGACGAAGGCACCACTGTAATGCACGAGTTTGTTCCGCAGAGAAAGGATAAAACTGTTTTTCCTTCCTCTTTTAAAATAAGCCAGGGGACATACCCATGTATATCCATATGTCAGAGAGAGAGAGAGAGAGACCAATACATGCTCTTTTTGGGTGGGTTTTTGTGTGTGTCGACCTTACAAATGTCGTATTAAAAAATTCTGACCAAATGCAGGACCTGGGAACCCTGGAAACTGTGGGTACTTAAGAATCTCACATTCCCTAGGCCTCTCTTGAGCTCCCTGGGTGTCTGTTGTGGAAGACTTTGTCTCCCATGGAGGGGAAGAACCAAAGAAAGATTGCACCAGAAATTCCTCACTCTCAGGAGGATGGGGATTCCCCTTGCCTTGAGCAGGAATGACAAGAGAGCGAACTCGGGGAGGGAATGTCAGGATGCCTTTTCTAGCTCTGAAAGCAAGTCGTGGATAGAGAGTTAATTTCCTCTGGCTGAGTGACCCACATGGAGAAGGCTGCACAATGGCAATAAACACTAACCTTTTCAAGATTCCTCTCAGCCCCCCAAAGACCTGCCAGCTGGCTTGGCTTTGCCAGACCGCCTCATCCTGGGACCATTGAGGAGGCCCCCCCGGAGCGTGGGGCTTGACAGTAAACAAAGCTGGGGATTCGGTGGTAAACAAACTGGGAAAAGGCCTCCCCAGCTCAGCCCTCTGGACCTGGCTGCCCACTGGGCCGCCCTGCCCCTGATCGGTGCAGAGCCTCAGGCGTGGGGCACCTGGAGAATGTTCAGAATCCTGAAGAGGTTGGCTCCCCCGGGATCCGGGGACCCAGGGCAGAGCGCTGGTCTGGTCGGAAGAGCAGAGGTGATGGATGGGCAGGTAGGGATGTCGGAATTTCCCATCTGCTGCTAAAGGAAGTCCCGGTCCTCCTTCGCCCGCTTATTTGCATGGCACCTTTTCCAAGTCAGACGTGTGCACTTTCCAGAAAGCCGTCGTCAATAAAGAGCCTCGCGGAGGGGCCTGCTGCAGGAGGCGCCGATAAAGACATCGCTGCGGGCTAAGATCAGTGTATTGACATCACACAGTTATATTTCAGTGGGATCCCTAGAGGACACTTCCTGCCAGTAAACACCTGGTTTATCGAGTATTTCTGTATTTTTTCTTCATGCTTAGAGTGCTTATTATCCTCCTCATAAATCCTGCGACCTTTTTAATTTTAAAATCAGAATGTAGGGACGCCTGGGTGGCTCAGCAGTTGAGTGTCTGCCTTTGGCCCAGGGCGTGATCCTGGGATCCAGGATCGAGTCCCACATCCAGAAGGTTCCCTGCATGGAACCTGCTTCTGCCTGTGTCTCTGCCTCTCTTTCTGTGTCTGTCGTGAATAAATAAAATCTTTTAAAAATAAGTAAATGGAATGAAATAAAATCAGAATGTAGTGAAATCAGTTGTGATTGCCCAGCCTTTATCCATTCGCTGCAGTGACTGGCGTGGCCTCTGGCCCTGGGCTGCTCCGTGCGCCCGTGGCCTGGGCCGCAGTGTCCCGGGACCTGCCTGGGGCCCAACCGTGCTGGCAAATGGTGGCTGGGCGAAAGCACAGGAGGGCCCTTTTAACGTGACTCCACCTCGAGGCATTAGCAGATCTGGTGGCTGTAATCCTCTTAGAGCTCCCACTGCCGTCCAAGCCTGCACCGGGTGTGAATGTGGGCCGCATTTAATAAGAACGCCTCCATGAGTCCCAAGAAAGCAGACGCAGGAGCTTCGGAGAGAAACAAGGCCATCCCTGCCACAAAGCGACCAGAAGCCTTCCAAATGTCAATACACTGCCGCATTTTTCCAAACTTGCTGCTGGAGCGGCCTTTAACATCCCCAACGCCCTGCTGTGATCCACCAGCTACAAAAGTCGATTGTTAATTGTCTGGCCACTACAGAGCAGCTCGTTTTAATATAGTCATGACATGAATGAGACCCAAGCTCCCCTTTGCCCCTCCCCTGAGGCACCTTGCATCTTGGAGGGAGAAGGGGGCACTTGGTTGGCTCTGGTACAATGGGGGCTAGTGTTGAGGTCAGCGATAAATAAGGGGTAACATTGTTTGCCCTGCTGGCAATCAGCAAGCCTTCCTTAAGGATTGAAATAACTTACATTTCTGGAGCAGGCAGCTGAGTAATTGAGAAAGAAGACTCTGTTCCTCTTTTCAAGAGAATCTCTCCCTTTCTCTCTCTCTCTCTCTCTCTCTCTCTTTCTCTCTCCCCCCCTTTCTCTCTCTCTCTCTCTGTGATTCACACACTTCTTTCTGACCCCCCTCCACTCTACCCCCCCACAACTCCTCAATTGCTGCTCTTCTTACTCTATTATGTAGAGCAAACCAGCTCTCCTCCCCTAATTTCTCTCCTAAAGAGAGTCTGGCTCAAAGGCTTGAGGCGTGGATGTGAAGAGTATGTTGCTTCAAGGGCCACTCCAGTGGAAACAAAAACCTTATGAGTAGGGGGATTGGGACTCACGCGTCCAACTAACCCATGTGACGGAGGCGGCAAAGAAAGACATCTTTTCCTTGCTTAATCTCTTTTACATACAGGCTCTGAAGACTGTTCAAAAAACTTCACAAGCCCCAATGGGACCATCGAATCCCCTGGGTTTCCTGAGAAGTACCCACACAACTTGGATTGCACCTTTACCATCCTGGCCAAACCCAAGATGGAGATCATCCTGCAGTTCCTGACCTTTGACTTGGAGCACGACCCTTTGCAGGTGGGAGAGGGAGACTGCAAATACGATTGGCTGGACATTTGGGACGGCATTCCGCATGGTGAGTGATGTCGCTGTCACGAGGCGCTTCTCGGTAGCTTCGTCTTTGCCTGTGAATTGCTTTGGTAACAATAAAAAAAAGAGAACAAAGACTTCAAAGCTCCTTAGGGTTTGTGTATGACCCATGATGACTTTCTTTATTCTTCACCAAGGATGATTTCAGAGAAATTGCAGGAAGGCAGCTCCCTTTCTTGGAAAGATTTCTTTGGAAAAGCATAGGAGGAGACTGAGTAGATACTTGGATAAGGAGGAGAGAACCTATCGGTAATGTTCTTTTCTGCCCTGGGTTGTCAGGATTTCCACAGAAAGTGACCCAGTGACCACCCTCTCTGCCCAAATAGGATGCGAGAGCCAGGCTGACTAGATTGGGATGCTGGCTCTGCTATAAGTAGCTCTGCAACCCGGGGCAGGTCATTTAAACCCTGTGTCTTATCCATATAAATAAGCTGCTTTCATCATCGTTATTATTACTGTGATTTTTCTATAATTATTAGAGTAATAGATGTCAAAAAGGAGTATCACTCAAGGCCCAAAGGAACCAGTACTTC
Organism: Canis lupus familiaris; assembly: GCF_011100685.1. NCBI lineage: Eukaryota > Metazoa > Chordata > Mammalia > Carnivora > Canidae > Canis > Canis lupus. The sequence continues at coordinate 14,192,525 of NC_049258.1, forward strand.
TCAGGTGGAGACCAACGTAGTTCGTAAGAAAGTGAGAAAACCAATCGTTCACTTTTGTCGTCAGCCACACCGTTTTGCACTGTGAGGGAGGCTTGATGGCTAAGCAGTTTGATTTCCCAAGAAAAGCATAAGACTAGGTCAGAAAACTTGGGACTGAGTCTCAGCTCAGTTATTTCCTAACTGTATGAACATGGAAAAGTCACATGACCACTCCGAACTTCAGTTTATTCTTCTCTAAGACAGACATTATGATAGCTTTCTGGCCCGTCCCCAGAACAGAGCAAGAGAAGAGAATGAGGCCAGGTCAAGAAAAATACAGCTGTCCCTTCAATAACACAAAGGTTAAGGGGGCTAGTTGCCCATGCAGCTGAAAATCCGCATAGGACTTCGGACTCCCCAGAAATGTAAGTGCTAATGGCCTACTGTTGACTGGAAGCCCGACCAATGACATAAATAATCAATTAACACATATTCTGTATGTTATCTATACTGTATTCTTACAATAAAGTAAGCTGGAGAAAAGAAAATGGTATTAAGAAAACCATAAGGAAGAGAAAATACATTCACAGTACTGTATTTGTCGAAAACAATCCATGTATAAGTGGGCCACATGCTTCAAACCCATATTGTTCAAGGGTCAACTGTACCTTTTAATGTGCAGGGAAAATATTAGATATTATTCTTTAAGTCTATCTTTGGGCGTTCTTTTATGCCAAGGCATACCCAAAGGATGCCCTGTGAAGTGACCTGTGATTGTGGCCAGGGTGAATGTATTGAAAATGAGTTTGACATTTCCATTTCTACGGCCCTGTCTTTGTCTTGTGTGTCCAGTCGGCCCTCTGATTGGGAAGTACTGTGGGACTAAAACACCATCTGAACTCCGCTCGTCGACGGGGATCCTCTCCCTGACCTTCCATACAGACATGGCGGTGGCCAAGGATGGCTTCTCTGCACGCTACTACCTGGTCCACCAAGACCCACCAGAGAGTGAGTTGGCCAGTTGGGAACCTCTGTCCTGTCCTTCCATCAGGCCTTTGAGGATGTGCGGTGAAGAGAGGCCAGCCTCTGGGAGAGGAGAGGGAAATTCTCCAGAATTTGTTGCAGCCTCTGAGTTCAGGGAAGGGGGGCTGTATCCTCTTGCTAGGCAGAGACCAATACAAGTCAAACAAGTGTCAGCTGGGTATTCAGGTCTTGCACCAAGAATTAGTTATTCCCAGCGTAAGTCACAGGACCATCTCACACTTCACTTTTCTCATCTGTGAATGAAAGGAGATCTACATCAATTCCCTGCTCTATTCTAACATTTTTTGAGTCTTCTCTCCCTCTCTAAGCTTCTGTGGCCATGGTCAGAAAATTGAGCAATTTTTAAACTTTCCTTGTATATATATTTTACATTAAACATCTCCAGCCCTGGGAAGGTTTCTCCAACTAGACTGGCACATGCTTGGATTCTCACTTCATGCTTCAATATACGCAGTTTCCAAGCTTCTACTGTGTGCCAGGTACTGTGCAAAGCATAGAGTGTAGCTCTGACCCCGGTATCCTGGAACTGCCCATCGAGACCGTGAGTCTCCTGCCAACGCCCACATCTACTCTGAACTTCATCTTCAGATCAGCTCCTCTAGGACATGTGCTTCAGATGTACTGCCATTTCCACTTAGAAACCCAAATGATAACTTTAAGTAGTAAAGAAATACTTTAAGGATGACTAGAGCTGGGGAAATCCTGCCATGGGTTGTGGACAGCTTACCACGTGCACAGCTACAGACATGGCAGCCCGGCCTGCTGGAAAGGTGATGGGTTTTGCGCTGGATTTGCTTTTGTTCTTCTTCAAAGAGCTCATGAAGATTGAGTAACAGGGAAATTGCATTGCAAATTGCACCAGGTTCTGCAGTTGGCCAGGACAGTCACAGAGCTCAAGAATGGGTTTGATACCTGAAAAAATTGCTGGTCTTTATCAGACACCTACACGTGCAGAAATTAACCAGTGTCTGCAGCCTGCATGGGAAGGACAGCAATTGAACTTATAGCCAAAGTCAGTGACTTCTGGGTCCATTTGCCCAGACAGGTGCAGGAGAAGAGAGTGACATGCATGTGCCCATAGAAAGTATCCCAAAGACAGGTATTTACTGCTTTGTAATGTCGGTCTTCTGCGCCAGAAATTGAGACAGTTGAGTGAAAGAACGAAGCAAAAGTGCCTCCTGGGTGTTTATTAAGAAAGCAGGCTTCCCACGATGTATCAGCCCACCCAGATTGCCACGAGTCTATCACACGTTTACCTGTATTTCAATAACGGTGCATCTGGCATCTGTGAGCATCCGTAGCCTGCAGCACCAACAGTTCTTGTGCTTTAGATTGTATTTTTAATTTGTATGATGATTCTTATTTACCCACAGCCTGACTTCTTTTAGGTCCAATTTAGTTTCTTTCAGACCCAGAGGGGTTGTCAAGCTCTATGACTTGGCAGAGATGTTTTTTAAATGGGAGTGTATAATTAGGTCTCTAAGATGAGGGAGTTCCTGCAAAGACTTGTCCCTAGAAGGGAGCAACATTTTCAGGGTCTCAGGAGTTTGAGATTGAGAGGTCTAACTCTGCCCTTGATCGTCTCCCTTCCCTAGACTTTCAGTGCAATGTCCCTCTGGGAATGGAATCTGGCCGGATTGCCAATGAACAGATTAGTGCCTCATCCACCTACTCTGATGAAAGGTGGACACCTCAACAAAGCCGGCTCCATGGCGATGACAATGGCTGGACACCCAACTTGGACTCCAGCAAGGAGTACCTCCAGGTACTTACTCAGATATCGGAGGGTGGGCAGAGTGTGAGCGTTGTGGTGGGCAAGGGAGGTGGTTCCTCGGCTAGAGTGGACAGAGGACACAAAGAAAACAAACACAGCGTGCTTGAGAGCTCCATTCATTCATCCATCCAAACAAACACATACACCAGGCCCAAATAGACTTAGCGAGGCACTGTGCTAACTGCTGGGATAAAACGATGAGTAAGACAGACACTGTCACTGCCCTTGTGAAGACTACCAGGCCTTGGAGAAGTTATTTGGCCTGGGTGCTGTTTGCCTCTCAATATAGATATCCAAGGAACATTCTATAAACAGTTCCAGATCTTCCTCATTCTTGGCACAGGGAGGCATCAGAGACTTGGTCGGGGGAGGGCTTTTTCCTAAGGGCAGACTTGTTAGTTGCTAGCTGAGCATGGCAGCTTCTCGTGATCTTTGCTGTTTGGAGGGAGCCCTGCCAGGAAGTTTCTGCACATAGCTATCGGAAGAACACATGAGAAAATGTCCCTACCGGGAATGAAACTCTAGTCACCCAGATGCTCTGCAGCATCTTTTCAGACTATTGTTTGCTTTGCTTCTGAATAAGACTTGCAGTTTATGTTGAATAATCCCCCCCTGACACTATAGACTGGTCCAGTTCTCATCCCTTGGGGAAGAGCAAGCTGCTAGACCCGTGCTAGAGCAATGACTGCTTTTATGACACACACCAGACAGCCTTGTGACCCATTGACAAGCCTGTCCTAGTTCTGATGTGACACGGTGACCTCTGCTCTGAGGAGGACGTTGCAGAGCAGACAACAGGACAGGGACAAGTACCACTTAGAAACTTCCAGGGAGTCCACAGAGGTTCTAACAGCACAACCCTAAAGCCATTTGTCACTATCTCTTCTCTGCCCCTCCAAAAACGCTTCTCATCCTGCAGAGATTCCAGAACGTTCTCCTTTATAATCAATGTTCCATTGATTTTACTCCTTATTTTTGGTCCTCAGTCATAAGCTCTCTCTTATTGCTATCCAGCTGTTTATACAGCACTGCTTACTTCTTTTGAATTGCATAATATGCTGAACACATATTAAGTACCAATAAATGCTTCCCGAATCAAATTTCACCAGTGAGTGTTGGCTAAATTTTGATCACACAGAGGTTGCCATTAAGAAACACTGCAGCCAACAAAGGAATGACATCCAGCAATTTCCAAATGGGTTTGGTGTTGTGGGAAGAGAGGTGCCTCAAAATGTTGGCAAAAGGTCAGGACTTGGTGCATAAGCCTAATTGCTTGGGCAGACTCTGGATGCCCTTTGACCCTTGAGTGACCTGAGTGACTAAATACACAAAAGAGTGAGGGACCGAGGGGAGGGGAGGTGAGGTAGCCCTGAGCTGAGACCTTGCAACTAGCGCGTCCTAAGTGGATTGGAGTGGGCTGGAGTGGATTTAGCCATTGTTCCTTTAAACAGCATCTATTTTTACTACACAAAGCAGGTTGTAGTTCAGTAAGAAGAGGTCACAGTTCTAGATGTTCAGGGATCCCTTTAAGGTAAACTGAACGGTTTGTCCCGTTCGGGTTTGCAAAAAAGAAAAAAAAATAAAAAATAAAAAGAGTCAAGTTACAGTTTCAAAGGTGTCCAATCTAGTGTCTAATACATTGAGTTTAACCATCCAGACTGGAATTGTGGGCTGATACGGATCACACTGATGCTGGGGGATCACAGACACGAGTTGTAAGCTAAGTATTACGGTTTTATCCTTTGAAGCTGAAAAGCAAAGGCTGCCCTCCAGTCAGGAGCCACGGGGCCCTGATTCCTCCTCCGCTCTTCCTCAGGTGGACCTACGCTTCCTAACCATGCTCACAGCCATTGCCACGCAGGGAGCGATTTCCAGGGAAACCCAAAACGGCTACTATGTCAAATCCTACAAGCTGGAAGTCAGCACGAATGGGGAAGACTGGATGGTGTACCGGCATGGCAAAAACCACAAGGTAAACCCATTCTCCCACCCCACCTCCACCCACTCCTGTCCCCAAAGACATGCTGCTGGGGTGGCGCAGGAGCCTGGGGACAAGAGGAGCTTCGAGTGGACCCCACAGAGGGGCGGAGGCCTTGTTCGGTGAGGCTCAAATAATTGATGGAGGCACAGGAGGCGGTGGCCCTGAAAATATTCTTTCTTATGCTAAAGCGATTGGAAAACACCATTTCTCCGACAGCCTGGCTGCCGTGGCGTGTTGCACCGCAGAGAGAGAGAGCGCGAGCGAGAGAGCGAGCGTGAGCTTGCAGAGTGCTCTCTGACTGCAAATGAAGGGGAAAATGTGTCCCCAGTCCGCGCCTCCCCATACAGGATTCATTGAGCATTTATGGCCTGAGTCCCTTCCACATGCTGGGTTAACAATCACAAAACCACATGAAACTGTAGTTCAGGAGTTACCGAGGTCTGGAAATGAAAGGGCACAAATCCTGAGAGGGAATCACAATGTCCCAAAGAAGAAAGAGGACAATAAATACTGAGGAGGAATTCAGTTTGTCAGGGATGGGATCTGAACTGGCAATCACGCTTGGCAGCAAGGCATTGAGTTCTCTCGGCTGGTGTCTTCAGTGGCTGTGGCTCCCGGAGGTGTGTCCGTGGGGGCCATGTGGGGCTTTTGTTGTACACAGGGATGGATGTCTGGCGCTCGGCTTTCTTAAGACACATGGCATTCTGGCGGTGAGCAGGCTGCAGCCGTCACTGGCAGTCCCGGTCATGGGGTGCCCTCGGGGGAGGGGGCCTGGGTGGCTCAGTCGGTTCAGCGTCAGCCTCCAGCTCAGGTCATGACCCGGGGTCCTGGGAAGGGGCCCTATATCGGGCTCCCTGCTCAGCGGGAGTCTACTTCTCCCTCTCCCTCTGCCCCTCCCCCCCACTTGCACTCTCTGGCTCTTTCTATCTCTCTGTCAAATAAATAAATCTTAAAAAAAAAAAAAAAATAAGGTGCACTCAGCATATGGGGGCCTTATTGGAAACAGCTGGTAGTCTTGCCTGGGCAGGGGGAGAACTCTGTCTCGCGCTGGCTCTCAGCTGTGGGAGGAGAGTGCTCATCCTTTCCTGGATGGAAGCGGGGTCCAGCAAAGGGACTGTCCTCTTTAGTGCTGTGGTTCCACCGGGCCCCTGACCTGTCGGGTTGTGAATTGCCAAAATGGGACACATGCGACCAAACCTAGAAAGGCTGGAGATCTTTTCCAAATACATCCTCCTCGGCTCCTGCCACTGCTCCGAGGTTGCTTGGCCTCGCTGGTACCACAGGAAACATCGGATGGAGAAAATGCTGAACCATAATGTCAGCACTGATTCACTTGGGAAGTGTGAGTTTTTAAAGCAGTGGATTTTTTTTATTATTAAAATCGCCATAGTAACATGGCACCATTCAGCTGAAAATCATGGCTTCTAGATATTACCAGGTATCTCTCTCTCTCTCACTCACACATGCACACATACGCACACATATGCATGCACATGCACACACACATACTTCCTCCACTTCACAAATAAAGAAAGTGAGGTATGTAGCAGTTGAAAGACCTCCCCACCTTGACATATTCACCTGGGTCTGGCTTCTCATTGACTTCTTTTGTTTCGGTTGCAAATATCACTTGGAAATGGCAAGCCTGGGTTGGCACTGGGTGCTGGGAGCATGGACTGGGTCGTCATCCCACCCGACTCTTGCCCATGCCTTGTATCCCCACCCACCCTGTTCAGTAAGAAACTGGAGGGCAGGCGAGGGCCGGTGCTGAGTAGGGGCGGGCCCTGGGGGAGAAGGAGGAGGTTCACCTGACTGCCTCCCTGTCCAGGCTCAATGACTAAGCAGCGCTGGCCAGAGGGATACTGTAGCATAAGCTGATTTTAAAAGCACGCAGATGGACTGGGATGCTATTTAAAACACTATTTGTAGGAAATCTGCTTTTGGAAATACCTTAGCACTGCACATTTTGACAGAATGTTGTCCTCTCTGGCTTTATCCCTGGTGTTCGGTCTGCAGGGAAGATATTCCTGAGAATTGAATTGAGCTTGCTGGGCTCCTTTGGAATCATTATCAACTTTTTCATATTGGAAATACCATTTTGTCTCTCTCTCTCACCTCCCCTTCTCGCCCTTGGCTAGAGTCCCTTCCTCAGTGGCCAAGAGGTAATTTCATTTTTGTTTGGTTGTTGTTTGGCTTTTTAGCAAATCAGTCCTACTCACATAAAAAGCCCTGGGGCAGAGGAAAAAACCCCTCTCCCCCCAGTAGATATTCATTCTCTGGCTACCTACATGGAGGCAGGAGGATGGAAAGCTTGCCAATTAGGCATCGCCCCCTCCCCACGCTCCCTTGCCCCACTGCGAGGGTGGTGGGTGAAGAAGGGGACCTGCCCGTGCGCTCTGGGGGGTGAGTGCTGGGCTCCTGCATTAGCAGGTCTCTCTCCCAGATGTCTGTATTTGACGTGCAGATCCCGCACTGTTCATGGAGCGTCAGCGCAGCTCTCTGGTCTGTTCGGGTTGAAGTAGTTGAGTGAACCGTGCCAAATAGATTTGTCAAGTCTGCTGCAGTTTGATTTGATGCCACGAAGGGGAGGCGGCCGAGGAGGGGAGCTGGGGGCAGCTGGGGGGAGAGGCTTGGTCCATGCCGTCTATGCCGCTTGCAACCACTGAGTTTCTCTTTGTAGCCACTGGCTGGTGGGCGCCGGGCCAAGCTAACGGGTGCTAGGTGGTGGGCTTGAAAGCACAATTCAGACAGCAGGACCTGTGAGCAAAGCAGAGCAGAGGTAGAGGCAGCAGCCTGCGCCACTCCTGCAGGGGGAGGGTTTGCAGACGCAAATCCGTGCACAGGGTGCGAAGAGGGGATATGGGGCTGTTTGGGGCAGAAATGTGGGAACTTGATTTCAACTCCCTGGTCACTGTCAACACCAGTGCTGTGTACCAAAGACCAAGGGATTGGGGAAATCGGAGAAAAACAAGATTAATGAGTGCTGAAGGTGGCGGGGGATAGCTATGCTATTTCCTTGCAATACACAATTTATGATTCGGACCCAGGCGGGCTGAGGCAAGGCCTGGGCCTGGGGTGGGGGGTGGGGGGCGGGAATGCTTTCCTTCTTGTGGTCAGGAAGTGAGGAAGACTAAGGAGTTCTTTTCCAGCTTCCCCCAGCCTGTGAGTAGCCTCTTCTTCGTCTCTTTCTACCCAACAGGTCATGGTGAGGTTGCCTATGACAGAGGCATTTGACTAACGTGGGGGGTATTGCAAGCATCCTCCTGGCAAAACACGGCCCATTTACACAGGCCACATGTACAGCAAGCATATCCCCAAAACCTCATCCAATTGCACATGCCATAAATATGGAACCTATGATTCTCCTATCGGGTGGGCCCTCCTTATGCATATTTATGGCATAACCACAAGGCAGAGAGCTTGTCGGCCTGAGACAGCCCATATCCAGCCCATGTGCTCCCTTAGATGATACAAATTGCTTCACATATATTTCTTCAGAAACCACAAGGAGAAAACTACTGCTTTGGGTTTCACCAGCTATATTAATAACACCCCAAACATAGACGCAGTGCTGTAAATACGGCCTTAGAAGGTTCATGTATGTGTCTATAATTATGGGCACAGTTATGTACACACAAGCCAAGGGAGGGGCATGGAAAAAATGGGAGTAGCTGGAGGCTCAAGGCCTTGGCCAAGACCCTGCTCACCTCTAGATTGCTGATTCCATGGGGTACACTGGGTGGAATGAGGCCAAGACCCATGTCGAGACAGGGGGACAGAAGCCATTGCCCTTATTCATCTAGGCAAAAGCCCTTGTCTTCCTTTCTCCCTTATTTGGTAAATGTGGGCATCTCCTTGTTGATATAACCCTGGTTACCTCACTCTTAGTCATGGTGTTGCTGGCTGTTCTGATGTATTTGGAAGAAATTTGGGCTCAAAGAGAGAGTCTGCGGGGGTGCTAAATATATCTAGATGGCCAGATTGAGGATGGGAGGGTGAGGACAGGATGAGGTCCAGGAGTTTTCACAGTTGCCCTGTAATGAGGGGCAGAAATGCACTAAGCTCATCACATTAATGCAGCAACGGCCCCCAAGGGGATCAGAGAACCTCCAGGTACCACCTCACTGGCATCAGAATTTAACAGTGTTTCAAAGACTGGAATTGAAGCCCTTAGAGTCATTTGCCCCAGGGATATGGGGAACTGTGGAGGCCCCATGACAGGCACCTGGTCACAGGGCTTTGAGCTCCAGGAAGATGTTCCCAGCAATCTGATCCAGGCCTTGCTGTCATCTTGCATCCAGAGGGAAATCGGCTTCCTGAGATGTTCAGTCTAGGCATCTGGAGGTGTGCATTTTCCTGGAGCACCTCCGTTCTTGCGGAGATCTGAAGGCAGGCTGTGCTTGGACAGGACGGCCTAGCGAGCCAGGCTCATCATTTTGGGGTTTGGGCAACGTCATAGAATCCCCAAGGACGTAGAGCTGAGAAAAGTGGCTTTGCGTTTGATTTGGCCGCATCCTTTCAAGACACGGAAACACCCCCCTTCAAAAATTCTCTGTCCTATGTTTATTTTCTAAATTAAAACAAATCACTTTGAAAGCCATTTGAGAATTTAAGACCTTCTGCAAAATTATCAGAGACTTAGGAGGAGAGGGAGCGGGTGTCAGAAACACCAAACCCCCCAAGTCAGTCAGCTAACAGAACCATGTGGCATCTATTTTCAGATCTTCTTAGATGATGCATCGTGTGACCTTGGAAATTTCTCTTAATAGCTCTGTGCCTCAGTGTTTCTGCTTGCCCAAACGGAGTGGTGCCGCCGCTAGTGTTGGCAGAGCACCGTGGGATCCGTAGATGGAAGGCTCTCTGCAGATATAATTAATGTATTAGACCCACAAAGCTCTTCTTGAGCAGAAGCAAGTTATCAATTTAAAAAGTAACAAGGCCCCATGGGATATTTATCTGCCTCTTTTAAAATCATAGGTCTGGAAGGGACCTGATAAGTCATCCAGACCTCTCCCTGCATCTGATGGGTCCTGCACTCGAGCTGCCTCAGATCAACATTACCCTTCTCAGTTTCATTCTTCTGCTGGGGATGCAATTATTCCTCCCAATTAATAACTTCGAGTTTTCAAAAAGTTCTTTTTTTTTTTTTAACCTCCTGGTGGATGACTGGTTTCCCCTTATCCTTTTCATTGCAGTTTTGTTTTTTGTATATAAGATTACGACACTGACTCCAGCTGTCAGCTGGTAATGGGCATCAGACTTCCAAAGTCACGCAGATGATCGCACTGTCGAACGGGGGTTCTGTATATTCCGAAGAGGGCCGATGCCCTGTTGAAATTCATATCTCCCAGTTTTTCTGCCCCCCTCAGTCATAACTGAGAAGAATCCAGGGCCCTAGGTAATTAAGTTTGTCCCTTATCCATTTGCCATGGGATGAGCTCAGACCTTTAGCCTCTCCACTTAGGAAGCCCAAGGGAAAATGTCATTATACATAAGCTTGGAACCTTTTCTCAATCAGGCTCCGTGGCTGGCTTCACCCAACTCCCATGGGTGCTGAATTGTCTCGGGGAGCTGAAGCCAGCCTCCCTGGCGCTTACAGCCTTGATGCCAAATTCCCAGTGCTTTCCATCTCACTGCTGTGCATTGAGGCCAGGACAGAGCAAGCGGCCAGGGGATGTAGAAGGGCATAGTGATCTTGCTTGGGCTGGAGAAACTCTTTTTGCCCAGCCCAGCATCCCTAGAGGAGCATCGGAGCGAACACCTCATCTGGTAGACGGTCGGGTTCTCCACCGGTCCCCATGTCCTTGCTCTGTGACTTCCTGAGATTCCCCAGGCCCCCACAGCGAAGAGGAATGCAGGTGGCAGATAGGCTCAGGAACCTCACTCCCCATGCCCTTTCGTGCTCCCCTCTGACCACCTGCCAGTCACAGGTGCCTCCTCAGAAAATGTGACAGCGTCACAGGAGGTTCTCAGTACGGAGGACCCTGCTGATCCACCTTTACAGGAGGACACTGACCGTTGGGTTCCATTGCCCTGATGCCACATCCTCCCTCCCCCCTTCTCTCCCCCAGCCCTGACTCCCTGAGCTCCCCTCCCCTCCTGCTCTCTCCTCCCTGGTGCTTTCCTGTCTCCAGTCCCGAAACCCTAATCCTGTTAGTATGCTATGTTCCAGGGCTCTACGTCTCGATGGGAGTAACATAATCCCGCAGTAAATCTAACGGGACCCACAACGCACACACAGATGGGATGCACACGTCCCACCCACCTCCACCCCCCACCCCCAGGAAGAAGCCGGCCTCCCCCACCCTATACCCCATGACATGCTCCTGCTCCTCTGTCTCCTCCGCAGCAGCAGAACTGCTTGATGACAGAAACAGCTCTAAGTAGAGGAGCAAGAGACAGGAGGGCATCATGGTCATAAATGAGCATTTGGTGGTTAGAGAACTTTCTCTGCCCTACCCCCATCCTCACCCTCCCTTAAATTCTCCCCCGCTTCTCTCTCATATATGTATATGTATACGCATATATATGAGACGCATCCCTTCTGACTCTGTCTGGCTAAGTTCCCACATCCACTAGAATGAAAGCAGCTTTAAAAAAAATTTTTTTTATAGTCTTTAAGGAGGAGTTTTAAGAGAGAAATGTCAGGGCCATGATTTACAAAAAAGAAAAAAAAAATAGTCCATTACCTTAACATCATTTTCCCTGCGTGCAACAGCACCCCTACCCTGCCCCCTACCCCTTGCCTGTTTGGTGCAACAAATTAATTAAACAGGATGGCATTCATTGATTAACAATTTATTTTTATGTGTGGACCCAATGGCTGGTTTTAGAGAAAATGCAAGGGAAAGGGGGTGAGAGAGAGCGAGGACAGGCATTTGGTTCTGCAGTAAGGATGAGTCAGTTCAATTGTTTCTGAGAGAAATTTTTTAAATGTGCTACTGGCTTCCCCAGTTTCTACCCTCCGTTCCTGCCACCTCTCTTTTCTGCCTGCTTTGGTCTCCTCCTCCTTGAGTGTCTGTGCCAAGTAGATTGAAAAGGAGAACTTTGGATGCAATGAAACATTTATTAGTGGAGAGAAATATTTATTTTTTTAGAAAAAAAGAAGAAGAAGAAGAAGGTCTCCTGCACAATTTCTACCTCAGGGCTCCAGCACTATATCGTCTTTGAAAAATTTCCTGCTTTCTTTGCAGTCCCTGGAGCTGGCCACATTCAGATATTTACAGCAAAATAGGAATAAACCGTAGGTCACACCATAGGTAATGAAGAGACAGGCGTGTGCAGACTGCATAAGGAGAGCCTGCATCTGTCGGTCGAAGGGCCCGCCTGGTGAAGGAAGGTTACAGCCAGCTCCCACCACGAGCCTGCACCTCACCTCTGTGCCAGGGAGCTCAAAGACTGGGGTGGTCGTGGAGCATCTACACCACCCTGCCCACACCACCCTAGGAACCTGAACGCTGATGGCACAGATTACTGGTGTATAGGAGAGGGATTTAGGCCAGGCAGGAGACCCCCCCTGCCCCACCCCGCCAAGGTAGGCAGGCCAGCACTCTCTGTGCTCTCAGCAGTGCCAGGGCCATGGCATGTTCTTAAAAAAAAAAAAAGACCTAAGGACAGGGCAGCAGGGAAAGGTGGTTGTGACAGGAAATGGGGTGAAAAATAGAGAAAAGATGACCTCAAAACCATCAGGGCTACTCGCTGGCTAGATGTTTCCTCTTAGATCACATATATTATCTTCTTTTATTCTACATAGTATTAGAGTCTGTGCCATAGGAGCTCCTAGGCATGGTCAAAACATGTTGGTTTTTTCCTTTTCCTGGGTGGGGTATAGAGATAGTAACCACGCTGGGATGTTGGACAGCAGCCAAGTTAATTGGCAGATGTCCCCTCCCCCCAGAGGTGCAAATCAGAAAATCTTTGAAGTGCTGCTGGTTTCAGATTCGGTCTTTCTGAAAACAAAGCAAAGGTCTCAAGAATCAATTGGAAAGTGTTGGATTATGTTCAGAATTCAGCGAGGCACCAAATGGATTATCCAAACCACTTTGTGCCCTGAGCTGCTTTTTAAACTTGGTTTGCAGAGATGCACTTGAAGAAATCTGTGTTTTCAACATAAACACACACATACACACACACATACATGCAGACACATCTAATTTAATGATTACATCAATCAACACTATCCTTACCTCTTAAGAAGGCTTAGGGACACCTTAAACACACTTCCGGTTTTCTCTGGGGTGATAAAGCAACCATATTGGCATTTTTCTTTTGAAATTAATAAAAATGCATCCCATTTGTGACATCCAGCTTTTAAAGCAGATGTTGTAACGCGATCATCACGTATAGTATACGTTTATCTGGGTGTACGATACGCAGACGATCCGCTGAGTTTTCTTAGCATTATGGACACCCCACTGTCAAGCTTTGGCCTGAAAATTTGGGGCCTCGAGATGGGACTTGGGAGTCCGTGGCTTTCAGAACGTGAACCCTGCCCAATGAACAGAGCTCCATGTGTCACCTGTGACATAGCCTCTACTCTCACATCTGTCCAGGGTGTTGTGCAGGCATTGGAGCCAGCAAGGAGGGCTGGTAGCCTTTAGCTTCTATCTGCAAGCCTGCTACTGACTTTATTTTCCTGAAGGAGAAACCAAGGTATCTAAGGATTATTGATTTGCCTATAGTGATTCAGTGAGTCGGCAGGGAATAGGGAATAAAACCAATTTCCTGGCATCATTTCCCATGCACACAACCCCTTACCTTGCAATGACTAGACTAGAAGCCAAGAATCCATCTCAGAGAATTTGATCAGAAAACATATGAAGGGTGATTCTGAAACCACAGAAGCATTGAGAAAGTCATAAAGATGTATAATATATGATAGCATTTCCCAGCTATAAATAGGAAGATGCAGGGAGAAAAAATAGAGAACCTTGTAAATCCATTGGGTCCGGAGAAATAGAAACTGCTTAATATTTCATTAAAAATGGATTTTCATAAATTGCACTTTGATATCTTTGGGTGAAAGACAATATGTAAGGACTAAGGTGTTGTTATTCATTACTTTTCATTATTAATAATTTGAACTGTTATTGAGCAAAAACATCAACAAGGTATCTGCTCCCTCTGAGTGGGGCACTCACCGTGTGTTCTGAGCACTGTTTGAAATGTATTAAAACCCACATCCCTCATCCACAAAAGCACTTAGGTGATAAGGGACACTGGACAACTAAAATGCCCTTTACAAAATGGGCATTGCTGGGGCAGGTCTAGTTGGAAACTCTTATGCAGAAAGGCTTAGAGTCTGGGGGCCCAAAAGGACCTTATAAATCAACTCATTTAATAGAGGAGGAAATTGGGGCCTAGGGGAGGTAGACATATTTGCCCACACTGATGAGCTAGCTAATCAGCAGCAGACTGTCTGCCCCGACGCCTGGTCCAGTGGTGTTTGGGGTTTTTCCCCACTCAGCCACACTCAGAGTGAGAGGTGTATAAGGAGTTTGATCAGGTAAGCTGGTATTCCTTCAGCAAAGGGTGCAGGGGCAGATATGAGTGCAAAGTCAAGAGCAAACAAGAAGCCAAGAAGGAACTAGGCTCAGAAACTCAAAGGATAATTCGAGGCCACTTTGAATGAGCGATCATTTGGTTCCAGGCCAGGGTGGGAGCAGAATGAGCAAAACGGGAGGGCAGGATGAAGCTCAAGGGGAGCAGCCAGGTAGGTGGCCTAAGTAGATAAACCATGTGCCAGGTGCTCTGCTCCCTTTCTGACTGGTGTCAGAAGAGATCCGGGGTGGGGATGGGGCCTGGGTGGCTGAGTGGCTGAGCATCTGCCTTTGGCTCAGGTCGTGATCCCGGGGTCCCGGGATCGAGTCCCACATCGGATTCCCCGCAGGGAGCCTGCTTCTCCCTCTGTCTGTCTCTGCCTCTTTGTCTGTGTCACTCATGAATAAATAAAACCTTTTTTAAAAAAGAAGAAGAAAAGATCCCGGGAGCTTCCCCAAAGCGAGTGACCTGTGCGTCTATGGGAAGACCAATTCCCTTACCAGGCAGGTACACACACGTGTGTGCGCACACACCCGTGCCAGCTTCCCAAAGGCCTTCCAAGGACACAGTCATTTCCTTACTGAGGGGCGGGAAGGAAAGGCTTCTTAGCGTTGCCTGCCCAGGCTGAGCAATGAAGGGGTCAGATAAGATAAAATTGGATATTAAAAACACATAAGACGTGCTGTGTTTCTAAACGGTACCAGCGTGGTGTATGTGCTGTGGATTAGCAGCTGTGTTAAAGTTCAAATCCACTCAACGCTCCAGTTATGTATTCACGTGACAAATCAAGCTCCCCTCCCCACATGAACTCCTTAGCATCTCCTGATGGAGGCCACACACAGTCCCCGTCACCATCCTCAGGGAGCAGGCCAGCAGTGACCCCCCACTGCTCACAGCACCCTCCCAAAATAAGCAAAGTGCTGCATTTGCTTCTCCCTTGCCAAAACAAAACAAAAAACAAACAAAAGCCACTGCCTCATGCTGAATTCTAAGAGAACTAATTAATCTCTTTCCCTTGGATTCAGTTCCTCCATTCCTTTCCTCCGAGCTACAGGGCTCTTCATAAGCACCCAAGAAGCCGTGGAATGGGCATGGCCAGGCAGGGTCCTTCACCATTAAGATCACAGGGGCTGGGGCACATCTCGCCCTCGCTTCTCCATCAGCCTTCCCCCAGGTGCCCGACTCTAGCCCTCTTTCCTCCTATTTCCCTGGTCTGTCTTCCCTTATCTTGTCTTTCTGTCCTTCCTTAAGGGTAGGGAAGGAAGGAGCCAGATTAGACCTGGGAGAGAGGGGTGGTCAAGCAGGTCTGCTCTTGCTCCCTGCAGTTAGCAAGGCAGCAAAGGAAGAAAGTTGGCCTTAAGATGGGGCGGGGGGGGGGCTCCCTAGTGAGGAGAGGGTGCAGCAAACCGGGCAGGCTGGGTGGGAGCTCCCCTGGCTTCGGTGGGCTTAGCACCAGGAACAAGGGCTTTAAATGGAATATGTTGGGCCAGTAAAACACCTGTTGTCTCCTCTCCTTTGCTGCATCTGCCTGAAGCAAGCCACTTCCCCTTATCTGGCTGCAAAAGGTGTAATGTCTCTTACCCTTTACCCCCGCCGTCAGTGGCGTGCTATGTAATGGCTCTAACTTTTGACCCCAGCACGTGGGAAATATAGAGGGTTCAAGGTTGCCAAATGGCAGCGTTCCTAGTTATAGTTCATGGGAAAGAAAGGACCACATTGTTAATTAGCTCTAAGCCGCCGTGCAGCTCATTGCTCTTACCCAGAGCTTCCGAAGTCAGGATTATAAACGCACATCCCCAAAGAGCAACTCCACCTCCATTCAACCCAGGCTCGGAGACCTTAAGGACTCCCAGACTCCTAGCCACCAATAAAAATGCTGCAAATTTGTTCAAAAAGATGAGAGCCACTGTAGGAAACCATAAGCCTGCAGCCTAAAACCATGGCAGGGGCTCTGGATCCAGGCAGACATCCCCGAGCCTCTGTTTTCTCGTCAATAAAGCAGGAATAATACTACTTACTTCCCGAGGCATTATAGATGTAATTGTGTTTACACTGTGTCTGGCTCAGGGGTACTCAAACATACCAGTTTCCCCATCCCCTGGTCCCAGCCCTGTCAGTGCCCAAACCCCTGCATGTTACAGGGATCATGAGCGGTCTAACCCCTCAACCTAGGACAAACTGCCAGCAGAGTTGGCTGTGAGTACATTTGAGGAGTCTCCTGGTTGTTATAGCTCTGACAGGTGTGATTTAGAAGGGATGCTTGGTTAGTGGGTCTTTCCCTCCACCCTTAAGCAAGGAAACCAAAAGAAACTCACATATACTTGCTCCAGCTACTTTTTTTTTTTTTTTTTTTTTTTTAATGGAGAGCACAGAAAAGCATAAGGTCCATATGGCAGTTATTGATTTGGGCCATCTGGTAAACTAGGACTTGCTCCTACCATGTTGGCTTAGAAGCTACTCCAAAAAGCCTTTCCTCCCCTCAGAGATACATTGGTCAGATGGGGACAGGGATGGATTTCATTACAGGGTGGTACCATAGTGAGAGGAAGCCAGAGCAGGACTCTGAGAAACTGTCTGCAACCCTGACTCTCCAACAAAGACCAAAGAGAACCAAGAAACTGTTGACTGGCACAGGGGCTGGGAGGGGTAGATGGCGCCCTCCACACTCTCACCCCTTCACCGAGCAGGGAGGCCTCTAAGTAACTAACAATACAACTGTGAACCCTTTATAAAAATACCCTGCAAATACTCCTATATGCCTGCGCTGGGAGGGAGGGGGAGAGTCAAGGTCAAGCTAGTGAGGTCCGCTAGCCTAAAAGATGATCTTTCTCCTCCATTTCTGCTTCTTCTGTTGTCTCTCAGCCCAGAGACAAATTTCCCTCTCCTTTTTTTTTTTTAATTTTTATTTATTTATTTATTTATGATAGTCACAGAGAGAGAAAGAGAGAGAGGCAGAGACACAGGCAGAGGGAGAAGCAGGCTCCATGCACCGGGAGCCCGATGTGGGACTCGATCCCGGGTCTCCAGGATCGCGCCCTGGGCCAAAGGCAGGCGCTAAACTGCTGCGCCACCCAGGGATCCCCAATTTTTCCTCTCCTCTAAAAGTTTTTGCGAAGACCATTTATTGTTTTCAAGTTAGAGCAGTGTGCGAAATTAAACTTTTTTTCCATGGTGCTTCTAAAGGAGCCCCAAACAACAAACACGCTGATTATTTTTAAGCTTGAGGAACTAAGGTCCAGCAGAACATTGCACCCCGTTCAGAGGCTATGTGAGTGGCCACACTACAAACAGGGATTTTGACAGCTGTGTCCCATCTTACACGACAGGTGTTTCAAGCCAACAACGATGCAACAGAGGTGGTTCTCAACAAGCTGCACACGCCGCTGCTGACCAGGTTTGTCAGGATCCGGCCCCAGACCTGGCACTCGGGCATCGCCCTGCGGCTGGAGCTCTTCGGCTGCCGGGTCACAGGTGAGGGGGTGCCCCGGTGAGGCTGGGGAGCTGATCGCGTCCTGGGCTCTGCTCCCTCTTCCACCCATCTGCAAACAGCTTGATTGCACCATGCGACCTTTCCAGAAGACTCGCTTTTACCTGGAGCTCTGTTTATCAGTATCCAAGGCACCCCGACTGCAGACCCTGTCTTGCTGGATACCATTTATCCATGCATTCGCCACTCGTTCATTGGCTGCATGAATTGCATTCTTGAAGGCCTGCTGTGCGCTGGGGCCCACACTGGGATTGGAAGTAGACAGGGGAAGGGAACGAGAGGACGTTGTCTCTAACCACATGAAACTTGCAGGCTGGTGGGCAGCATAGATAATAACCAGACCAAGTACTGGATAGTCATAAACTAGGATGTGTGTATAAAGGAAAAAGACAGGGTGCGCAGAGAAAGAGTGGTGAGGGGGACGTAACTGACTGCTGACTGAAATCTGGGGACGGCCTGGGGATGTGATACTTAAGTAAAGGTTGGTCTGATGATGATGGAGGGCAACAGCATTTGGAGTGGCGGGAATAGCATGTGCAAAGGACACAAGGTAGTGACAAGCTGTGGTAACACATGTGTAAGCAAAGACCTGACCCCAGGAAAGTTTCCATCCAGCTGGGAAAACAATCATCCAGGAAGCAATTCGGGGCTCAGCTGAGCTCCCCTGTGCTCACCGCCCTGGGAGGCTCAGTGGGCACCGGTGTCACCAGCCAGCATATGAGAGTCCTTGGCTAATGCTTAGCACTGTGCTGCGCCTGCTTACGTAGTAACCGATGGAAGCCTTGCAACAAGCCCCAGGAGGTAAGCTCTGCCGCTAGCCCTCCTTCAGACCTGGATACACTGAGGGACAGAGCAGTTGACTCGTTTGCCTAAGGTCAGACACCAGTAAGGGACAAAGCAGACAGTGGACCCGGGCGCTTGGGCTCCCGGTCTGGACTCTTAACCCAAGCGCTCGAAATGCAAAGGAGTCGGTGCTGACCTACAGCATTCGGGTTGGCTTCTCGCAGCTCCCTAGCACTGGGACGCGGGGTCGGGTGAGCAGGTGCCAGCTCTGAGCCCTTGCGTCTCCCTCCCTCCGCAGACGCTCCCTGCTCCAACATGCTGGGGATGCTCTCGGGCCTCATCCCGGATTCTCAGATCTCGGCCTCCTCCACCCGCGAGTACCTCTGGAGTCCCAGCGCCGCCCGCCTGGTCAGCAGCCGCTCGGGCTGGTTCCCCCGGATCCCGCAGGCCCAGCCGGGCGAGGAGTGGCTGCAGGTGGACCTGGGAGTGCCCAAGACGGTGAAGGGCGTCATCATCCAGGGGGCCCGCGGGGGAGACAGCATCACTGCCGTGGAAGCCAGGGCATTTGTCCGCAAGTTCAAAGTCTCCTATAGCCTAAATGGCAGAGACTGGGAATACATCCAGGACCCCAGGACCCAGCAGCCGAAGGTAGGCCATTCCTGGAAGACTCCCTAACCCTACCCCACACAGGGAAGCTCCGTTTGGGGGTACTGACTTCCCAACTAGACAGTCATCCACCAAGGCCCCGTATTCTTTTTTTTTTTTTTTTTAAGATTTTTATTTATTTATTCATGAGCAACGCAGAGAGAGAGGCAGAGGGAGAAGCAGGCTCCATGCAGGGAGCCCAATGCGAGACTCGATCCCAGGTCTCCAGGATCACACCCTGAGCCCAAGGCAGACGCTCAGCCGCTGAGTCCCCCAGGTGCCCCAACCCCCTGTATTCTAATAAAACAAATATTAACAGGGAGATCACTCTGGGCCAGACACTGTGCTAAATGCTGTATTTTAATCCTTACAACCTCTCTAGGAGGAGGAGCCTTTTGTCACTCCCTGTTAGAGATGACAAAACTGAGGTTTGGTGTCCCCCCCGGGGTCACAGTGTGCACCTGTGGAAAGCCGTGATTCAGACACGGTCTGGCCCAGACGCCTACCCACCACCCAGCACTGCCTTTCTGTCAAGTTTGACACCCTTTCCACCCTCTTTCAGATGACATTTCCTTGGAACTGGCCAGCGGTCCAAAGGAGATGTGGTTTTTGGAGGCTTAACTATAGAAACTGGGGGATCACTTCCAAAATCAACTGTTGTTTTGAATGTCGCTGGACTCCTTTGTATTTTCCCAGTCTTGCCTCTGCTCGATCTTTCCCACCTCTCATGCTGAGGCTGGGAGAGGCAAGAGAAATTTTCCAGGCCAGCACAGCCCTCCCCTCCCGCCACTGGGGAGTGTAAGGGTCAGCTCTCGACGCCGGGGGTGGACGAGCCCCAGCAAGGGGAAGAGATGGCGTGCCTGTTCCTCTCTAGGGCAGCTCGGGGGAGTCAGGGGTTCCCATCCTAACGGCTGAGTTACCTTCGTTTCCCTCAGAAGAGGAGGCCTCTTTTGCCAAGGAAAGGGCAATTTCCTGTCTCTTTGGTCCCCTTTGCGCAGCAAATGTTTCCATTCTTAATGCAGAGGCACGGGCTGGGTTGGGGGTTTTGCAGTGCTCACAGTTGAGGGGCCTTGGTGACTGGAACCTTCAGTGGACAGAGCAGAAGCTGGTCCGTGGCTCTTCCTGGAGAGAGCCGACCCTGGCTCTTGACCATTCTGGGATCCTGGGAAAGGAGCTGATCTTAGCCAGTGTCAGGGCCTGCCCTCCCCATGACAGTGCCCCCTTTTGGAATTGTGGGCATCCTGCAAATGAGGTAGCCTGCATCCCAGGGCATCCCTGGTTCGGATCAGCCACAGCCCCGGGCACGTCTCCCCACCAGCATCCCCTAAGTCAATGGTGCCCAGTGTGCTCCGGCTTGGGTGCCCCACCCGGCCTTGACCAGGGCAGCCGCGCTGTCCTCAGTTCACATACTGGGGCTCTAGGGAAACTTTGTTTTGACAGAATTGGCTCCACTACACAAAGCTTTGGGGAACACGGTCTCAGGCTGTCAATGTATGGCGAGATGGTGTGGTCAGTAGCCCAGAGAAGAGGGTGGTCACCTAACCCTCAGCCTCTCGGCAACCTGGGAGGTGTCCGTCAGCCAGGACTGTCTACATCTAGACTCTCAAGCATTACAATGAGAACTTTTAAGACAATGGGCAAAGCGGCCTAAAATTCACTTCTCTCCTCTCCAGCTAAGTCCATTCAGAGCCTGATTCTTTCCCGAGTCAGGATAGAAGACAGAACCTAGCAATTGCCGCTTTCAGCTGCTTCCCTCTTCTCTGTGTTTCTGGGATCCTAACCATCTAGCCTAACCATCTTCCAAATGAATCGAAACCGTGGTCTGAGAACAGAGCTCCTGTGGGTTGTAATGTCCAGCGAGTCAACTATGAGGCTGCCCTCTGGAGGGATGTGAGGGGAAGGAGGGGGAAGGAAGGGGAAGGAGGGGGAAGAAGGAAGGAAGGGGAAGAAGGGGGAAGGAAGGGGAAGGAGGGGGAAGAAGGAGGAAGGAAGGGGAAGAAGGGGGAAGGAAGGGGAAGGGAGGGGGGGCCACAGAAGAAGGGCTGAGTGGCCTGTCTCCCCTGCAGCTGTTTGAAGGGAACATGCACTATGACACCCCTGACATCCGAAGATTCGACCCTGTTCCGGCGCAGTACGTGCGGGTGTACCCCGAGAGGTGGTCTCCAGCAGGGATTGGGATGCGGCTGGAGGTGCTGGGCTGTGACTGGACAGGTAAGGCCTGCCCTCCCACCCCACATCTCACTCACGTGGTCGTGTGACCCTGGCATCCTGGGACACCCCGGGAGGTGGTCAGACCATGATGTGGACGGCAACCTCCCCCGGGGAGGCTCTGTGAGCTGGAAATCCTCCCCACCCCAAGCCCCACCATGTTCTCTTGCCTCAGACCACAGGCCCTGCAGCCTCTGGACAGGGGACAGTTTCTCAAGGGATGTGCTTTGTCTTTTTTAAAGGATCGTTTCAGTTCTCCAACCCAGGTCTCTCAAAAACAAATCATAACCACACACCACCCACCCAAATTCAATTAGACCCTGACTTTTCGGGCCAGAAGGCTGTGGCTGTTGATTTAGGGAAGAAAAAAAAACCCTCATGATAATAAAGTAATCGGTTTATGTCTGAATCTGGCCTCCAGATGTCAGTGGCTAAGAGACTTCATTTTCATTTCGAAGCCACATCTGTAAAAGGCATTTATTTGCTCAGGAGGGACCCTGTTGTAGGGAAGCTGATGGGAATAGGACTTCTTCCCCCGGCGCAGCAGGAGTCTTGCTCATTCCTTGGCCCCACTGCCCCTCGGCGTGGCAGCCCAGGGAAAACTTCTAACTGCCCTGAATGCAGATAAGGCCCACTGCTCATGCCCACCCTCCCTGTTTCTGGGAAGCACCCTTCTGAGTCAGGCCTCACCCTCCCTCTGGGTACCTCCTTCAGCAGAGCTGGCACGAGATCTCACCTGGAGCTGGCTCACAGCCCTCCAGAAGGAGCTCAGGGGAACCACCTGAAGCCAGCGTCAGCAGGAGCAGCAGACAGACAGAGCTGCCCTGCCTCTTCCCACCAGGCCCCCAGGTTATCTTCATTTTCCTGTCTGTGCCCCATCGACACCAGCTCACCCAGCAGGGTAGCCAGAAGGATTAATAAGGGCATGTCAGAGAAGTGCTTCTGGAAAGTGCTGCCTGTGTGCTGACTCTGATGGCTCAGAGGAGGAGCCCCGTGGAGGAATGCAGGCTGGAAATCGGGCCCAAATGAGCCTTGCTCACCTTTGGATTGAAGGCAGCCCCAGCGAACACGTTTTAGTGGGAAGATACTTAACTCCCCATCATGTAGGGGAAAGGCCAAGTTTCCCTGCAGCCTGCTGAATGGAAGTCACCTGCCTGCTTGCAGGTGCAGAAAACGGCCCCTCCAGCCGTGATACAAGCTGGCTTCGTTTACGGCCTCTTCGAAATCAAAGAGTTAGAGCTGCAGGGGACCCAGGAGCTTCTAGGCCAGTGGCTTTCAAACATTTTTGACCATAATCCACAACTTAAAATAAATTTATATCACAATCCACTTGACTTGCAAGTGCACAGCCCAATGGTGCGTGTGTCCAGGTTATAGCATATTGTTAAGTGCTGGACCCTGGAGACAGCTTGCCAGCTATGAGCTCTGCCTCTGCCGATCGCTGGCTGCATGACCTCAGACAAGTTACTTAGCCTCTCAGCATCTCGGTTATCTCAGCTGAAAAATGGGGATGATAATAACATATCTTCACTCCCCTAGGGTTGTTAGGAGGATTCAGTGTAATAATGGATATAAAGTACTTAGACTGCTGCCTGGCACCTAATAAACCTGTAATAATAAGTAAACGCAACGGGAACAAAAGGTGCCCAGATCAGCGCTCACTTTCCCCCTGGGAGCGCACTCGGGCAGGTTACAGTCCATATTCAAAACTGCTGGTCGTGACCCATCCCGTCGATTCACAACCTACTAACGAGTGTGGCACACACTTTGAAAAAAAAAAAAAAAATCACAGATCTAGGTGCAAGTCTCCATCACAGATGGGGAAACGGAGTCCCAGAGAGAGAGAGGAAGCCACTTGCCAGAGGTGGCTTAGGGTGGCTTAGCCCGCTGGGGGCCGACTCCCACCTCCTCTCTCCTGGGCTCGGCCCCCTCCCTGCCCTGCCTCTCCCGGGCCGGCCCCGCTTTACGACTGGCTGGACAGTTGCTAATGTCCTTCTCCACTTATTGCTCCCCGACCCTAACCTGGCCCAAATTACCCTGGCGATGGTCAGCAACAGGTTTCTCATTTCAAAGTCCTGCCTGGCCATTCCTTGGAAGATCAGAGTTGGGGCTTCTTACCCTCCGCCCAGCCTCCTTCCCTTTGAAGTGGCTGACATCTGGTTTTAATTGCAGGGGCGCGCTGCAGTTTGATGGGCAGTTAGCCCTGAGCTCCCAGTAAGGTGCAGCGGCCTGGCCTGCCTTCCCACTGTCCTTCTCGCGCCCCATCCTCTCCTTGCCTCGTCAGCCCCCCTGAGCCCCTGGATTTAACGTGATCTTTACCAACCCGCTACCTAACCGCCCCAGCAGCTGCTCTCGTGGGCCACGTGGCTTTTTTTGGCTTTTCAGATTCCCAATTCCTCTCTGCCCCTACCCCAAAAGGAGAGCCGGAAAACTAATAGGGCTGGCCTGAGTCACTGCAGCCACCTGATTCGACAGGGCGGCTTCACCTGTTAGTTTGTTTGTGTTCCAAATGATTACTTCTTGCTTTGCTGCCCATAGTTTGCTTTACAATTGAGTTTGAGATCCTATGACACAGTGACAAATTTGAACTTACAAATTAGGACGCTTCGAGGTTATTTGCTATTTACCGTGAGCAAGAGGCAGACACGGCAAAGGGAAGTATGAAAGGTTATGTGCGTCGTATTTAATAGCAGAAAGATGGGAAGTCGACCGTGAAAAAGCTATTCAGCGTATTTAGCAATTTCCTTCAGCTCCTGGCTTTATTAAATGGTCTCCCGAAGTGTGCCTGACAAAGGCGCCTAATCACGTACAATAGCGCAAAGGAACACGTATAGAAACGGGAGGAACAATGCACCAGCTCATTCGGGGAGTCTCTGGTTGGAGGGCAGCCCTGGGATGAAGACCCCACCCCACGAGGCACGGACTTGAACGCCAGTTACCAGAACCCCTCCTCGCCCCACCCAGGGCCTGACTCATTGTTTCATTCATTTCATAAGTAGCTGCTGAATGAATGAGTGGCGTGAGCAAATAGACGAGTGAATGGATGAGTGAACGAATCACCTGGAGCCCAGGGCAGAAGTGACTGCCTGCAGCCAGGTCCGGCCCGGCCAAGTTTTACTTGTTGTAATACTTCGACTAAGTTGCCAACATTGACAAGTCTAGAGATCTTCCATGGGAATGGAATTGGCCTCGTGTTGGAAAAACATCTTTTTTTTTTTTGCAAGATCTGGCCACACTGGGCCACCTCTCCTCAGGCCTTCAGTGTGCTGGAGCCGGGCTTGGTGGCCTCCCTGGAATCAGGCTCGCAAGGTGCCCTCTGCCACCCTCTATCCCACACTTCACTCTCCCCAGCCCCCGTCAGCCGCCTGGCTTGCACTAGCTGCTTGCATCCAGGAAGTATTTGAGTTTGCCACTCCCTGACCTAGAGGCACAGCTGCAGTTACTTCCGCCAAGTGGAGTCTGAGTGCCTTTGAGCCCGTATTCCTTTCTGTCCAGTTTTGTGCAAACACGAACAACAACGTCTGGGGTCACACCTCCGCAGCTGTCTGGCTTCACTCTTGGCTTCAGCTATTGTGCTTCTGATTATCTTGTGATAGGTGGGCCCCCTAGGTCAGTTAGCTTTGGTTCAAAAAAGTTCTGTCTGAGTCAGAAAAGGCTGAAAAGAGAATGTCTCTTCCACGTAAGAGCAGGGGTGAGCCGGCCAGGAAGGCACGTCAGCAGCCACCCCAGGGGCAGGGCACAGGAAGCTCACTTCATTAGGCACTGAGACTTTTTCAAACCGTTCTGGATGGACACCAGGCATTGTGTGTGTGTGTGTGTGTGTGTGTGCAGCACCCACGCTTCTGTCTCAAACAGGACACCCAAGGTTAGCCTGCCTTGGGGTCAGCTTTGCCCACATGCATTATGGCCCCACGTGGCCTTCTGGGCTGGCACCAGGGCCTCTGCTGCGGAGTACAGGGCCTGGGTTTGTGTCCCTGCTTCTGTCCTGGCTGTTCCCGCAGCTTGGGACTCTTCTCATTCAGCTCAGGCAATGCTCCTGACTTCATTGACAGCACACAGAGGTGACTCCAGGGGTGTGTGTGTGTGTGTGTGTGTGTGTGTGTGTGTGTGTTATCTTCTTTCATTGTCTTTTCTTCCTCCTTTAAAAGCCCACACTTAGAAAGGAAACAGTTTGAGAATTTGGGGCATCTTCTACTGGGTTTCAATGCGGGCTGCTGCATGCAGCATTCACTTCCCCCGACCCTTTGCCTTTATGCAGACTCGAAGCCCACCGTAGAGACACTGGGACCCACTGTGAAGAGCGAAGAGACCACCACCCCGTATCCCATCGATGAGGAGGCCACGGAGTGTGGGGAGAACTGCAGCTTTGAAGATGGTGAGAGGGGGTCAGAGTTCATCCCGGATGGCACGGTGCCGACAATGAGAGGCAGCTGGCCTGTGGCTGGGGCAGGGACCTGGACGTCCCCCAGTCAGAGGCCAGGGAGGTGCGAGTAGTCAAGGCTTGGGGCACTGGCCATTTACAGGCAATCTTAGAAACATTCAGATATTGGAGCAAAACCAACCAGTGCAGCCTACAGGCGTGAACCTACTGGTCATCAGCTGACATAAGGGTCCGTCCAGAGAGGACCCCTCGTTTGAGAAGTCTCCCTTTCTAGCCCTCACTTTGAATCATTAGAATCCTCAGCCTTTTTGTACTGGGCTGTGTCTCCACTGTCCAGTCAGGTGAAGATGTGGTGGTCATGAGGGTGACTTGGCCCATGGAGCGTGGCCGTCAGGTGAACTCAGCAGTTACCATTCCGTGATTGCATTTCCCTGTGTCTCTGCCCACTGCTACTTGAGAAAGTGTGATAATCTTGGCTGCATAAAATGGTGCATCCCATCCTCCATGGGGGCGCGGGGGGTGAGCAGAGGTCAGTGACAAAGGCAGGGATGTGCAAAGGCACCTCAACACTACCTTCAGATCCCAGGGCCTCCTGGTTCGGGATCAGCCTCTTCACATGGGAGCTCTGTATCACCTTCCTTTCCTCATCTAAACGCATCCAAGTGAGATAAAAACAATAATTGGCAGAGCCCAAAAGTACGTCACCTTACCAAGTATGAGGACATTCCTAACAAACCACAAATTTTGGAGCACCTGGCATTTTTGGCTAGAATTTCAGGCTTGACAGCCTCCACTTACAGTAAATTACTGATCCTTATTAAACGTTCATTAAACGAAATGAGGGAAGATTGGTGGAGAGACTTGGGGAGTGGGGGAGACCCGGTGTAGCGCTGACTCGGTAGGTAGGTGGCGCAATCAGCTTTGGCCATGCGGCACCTATGGAGTGGCCGGCTTCGGAGCAGGGCTACAGAGGGGAATGGGAGGGAAGCCAAAAATAAATGCTGAAGTTGTGTGCCTGAAAAATGATAATTTAATGCATATGCTTTTAGGAATGTGCTTTTGTGTATTGTGTGGGCGAGGGGGACACTATTGGTCAGGGTTAGTTGAATACAGGATTCTGACATTTTAATGAACTTGTTTTTGTTTTATGAAGAGGAGAAAGAGACTTGGAGGATCTTCCAAGACATGTTTAAGATAGTTTGTGAGCTCAGGGTGGAATGCATAGGGAGTTAATATATGGTATCGGATTAGTGGAGTTAGCTTGGGGGAGGCCCGGAGGGAGGGGGTTCTATCTAAATGGCAATCCAGAGGAAAATTTAAGAGTTCTGCTGTAAATTTTCAGAAGTTTAATGTAATTTGCCCATTTATAGTGGCGTGTTTCATTTAAGGTTTCTTTGGTGGTTCCTCCCTATTTTTTTTTTCCTGCAAAAGGTTTCTTTGTGGAATTTGGTTCCTGAGATAGAGTATGCGCATAAACATTAGAGAGGAATTATGGTATATTGAATTACTCCGTATTTTTTAACGGAAAAATAGAAATTCAGAAATTGTCGGGAGAAGGGGGGTGAGGGCTAAGGGCTGACTTTTCCAAGCCACAGGTTGATGCTTCTGTAATAGATTCCATGTGTTTTTTTGATTCAAGCTGCCTTTGGCCAAGGGCGGGCAACATGAAATGCCCTCCCTGGGGAAGCGGGGACAAACCAGGGAGGGCCTGGTGGCAGTCTGCCTCCGTGGCCGGCAGTGCCCTTCCCCTCGCCCCCATGGTGTGAGCAATTTGTTTCCACCAGTCTGTTGTTCCCTTTAGACTTCCTAACCTGCATTCTAGGCCTTCCCCACGGAAATTCCTCTCTGGGAACCCTGAGAAGGGAAGTGAGGAGGCCAAAGACCCCACTTCCTCCCTGCTACTAGCATTAGCCAGCACTTTTCCGCTGTCTCTGCAGCCACTGCCGGCAAGCATCCAAATTTGGATTCCCATTTCCTCTTTCCCCCACCTCCACACCCGCCCCCACTTAATCACATATTTGGCACCAGCTCACATTAGATTTTTAGAGCTGAGTGGAGCCTCCAAAGAAACTCTTTGGGTTCAGTCTTCTAGCTTGGACAGGTGAGCAACCAAGCAGACGGGACAAGCCATTGTGCGGTGGCTTCTGACGTTGCCCGGAGGAAGGCATCCTCTGCTGCCCCTGGGATCGTGGCCTGCAGCCACTCAGGGCCATGCAAAATTATTTTCTTTTCCTCCTGGTCAGCGCTGAGTGAGGCGGCCGGCTGGCCTGGCCCCCTCGTTTTGCCCTACCAGGC
This sequence comes from Canis lupus familiaris, assembly GCF_011100685.1. NCBI lineage: Eukaryota > Metazoa > Chordata > Mammalia > Carnivora > Canidae > Canis > Canis lupus. Next base: position 14,220,642 of record NC_049258.1, read on the forward strand.
CAAATCTGCCCACCTGTCAGTGCCACCCTGTGGGGATGCCGAGCTGACCCTCTGTCCTCGAACAAAAGACCTGTCACAGGAGGTGAAGGGGAACACACAAGCCCTTCCTTGTTTCGGAGCTCACTCTCTCCTCCCTGGCCAGCACCTCCCCACCATGTCAGCCTCTCTGGATGCTAATGGGCTGTGCCCCATCACTTGTGAGAGCCAGGTTGGCAGGAGCCAGCCTTCCACTGAGGCACTGGGGAGACATTCTTCTCTGGCACTTAGGGAACAGCAATTTTCACATTTGTCTGCTCTCCGAGGTGGACAGAAGAGCCTGATTAGAGCCTGAAGCCATTTGGTGGCCTCATTTATAATTGCTTACTATGGGAACCACTGGCAGACTTGGCTTTCATGCCTGGGAAGGATGAGACCAAAGGCTGACCCGAAAGCCAACGATCGCCAAGATGAGTTAAATGAATAAGCACAGGGAGCCACTTCTTTCTCTGCCCTCCACTTAGGCCTTGCCAGCGCTTTCAATAGCACCACTGTGGCTGTTGTCCGAACCCATTTCATTTGCCTTCTTTGGGTTATTTTTCCCCCCTTTCAGACAAAGATTTGCAGCTCCCTTCAGGATTCAATTGCAACTTTGATTTGCCCGAGGAGCCCTGTGGTTGGATGTATGACCATGCCAAGTGGCTCAGAAGCACCTGGACCAGCAGCTCCAGCCCCAACGACCGGACGTTTCCAGGTAAGCCAGCTGCAGATTCGGAGAGGAAAGAGTTAAGGCTAGCCTGCCGCACGTCTTGCAGCCCCAGATTCCCTGACAAGCGTCATAACTTCCCACCACAGAGCAATCCTCTGCTCTGCGCCCACAAACCACTGCAGTCTTTGCTCACAACGTCACCCTACAGAAGAGCTGGCCGGTGGTTCCTCTCCCTGTCTTGTGATTACAGTAGAGCTCAGAAGCCGGGAGGGAGCAAGACAGGCCAAGAGAAAAGAAAGAAAAGGAAGAAAGGAAGAGCAGTTGGGAGGTTTCAGGAGGTGGGTTGAGTCAGTGCCCCCTTGTCACCATAACTAGCGCTCACAGCCGACATCACAGAGCCTCTTGTCAACTCCGAGCTGGCTGTTGTTCCTGAAATGCCTCCTTGGGAGACCACCGGCCTCCAGCCTGACTGATACTTCTCGGAGAGTATCATCACGTCGGTAGCGAACCAAGCTGAGAGTCCAGAATGCTGCCGTGACCAGGGGTCGAGTAGAGCCTCCTGGCCCTCGGCTTCTGGAAGAGTGTTGCTGGAAGATGGTCCTTGACATCTTGCTCAGCTCCCCCTTCCGAGGGCAGGCTCTCCCGGCACTGTTGGCGGAGAGGGGCGGCCCTGGGCCCTCCTAAACCTGTAGAAGCAAGAGGCGTCTCCTCTCTCCACGGCAGTGCGTGTGTCCCGTGGTGTTCTGGTCCAAGATTTACCTCCAGGAAAAAGAGAGAAACCCTGCCTTGTAATGTTGCCACTGTCGGTGGTGTAAATAATCCCCCTGTGGTTAAGCTACCGACATGACCAGAGGCGGAGTTGGGAGGTACAGTAACAGCATCGCATAGTTTTCTGCCGTCAGACAGTCAGGACAGGTATGAATGACTTCAGGAGCGTAGATACTGGCAAAATGTATTCAAATAATTAGGAAGTGTTGAGTTTTGAGAATTTATGACCTTTTGTTTTTAATGTAACCTGTTTAATGGTAACTTTATGTAATTTAATTTTTAATAATGACTGCACTTAACTACTGCCTTATAAAATTCCAGAAAATTTAACAACTGGCTCTCACAAGCCAGTACACGTTGACTGTAGCACGCCACGCATTAGGTTTTCATTTTTCTGTACCGCCGGCCTGGACCTTGGTGCCCCATAAGCATTTGAGAGGAAAGGGGTCAGTTCTGGAAATTAGTAGATCAAATGTTGCCTGACTAGAGAACAAAAGGGAGACGGGGCCTCCCCTTCTCCCCTCCGGGTGCCCCTGAGCTGCTCTGCTGCCCTCAACCCCAAGGACTGGAGGTGTCCTCTGTCCCCAGGGGACAGCAGTGGGACAGATGCCAGGAGAGCTTTACGGGCTGGCCTCCTGACACAGCCTGCACTTGCTTTCCTGGAGGGTCACAGCGTCTGCTCTGGAGAAAAACATTTTCATATTTCAAGTGTTTATCTCTTCAGCATTTGAGTGCTCAGAGAGATTAATATCTGAAGATCACCACGGCCTCGGGCAACAGGAGAGAACACTTACCCTCGTCCCAGCCTTAATCACCCTCCCCCCTCTCATTCACTGCAATAATGTTTAATTAATATAATGAGCCTCCTGCACGTTGCAAAAAAAAAAAAATACTTATTTTTATAACCCAGCTTGGATTTTTCATTTCATTTCCTCTCCTTTGAGACTTGGCCCAATTAATTGGTTGTTTTTCCCAACCTCCACTCTTTACCCGAACATAAAGAGGGTTTGTGGGGTATGCGTAAGTGTGTGTGTGCATATGTGTACTTGTGGGTTATGTGTGTATGTGTGTGTCAGCACATCTGTTTCTTTCTCAAAGTGTTTGTGGGTTTTGTGTGTACGTGCACATGTCCTGCGTTTCACGTATAGATGTTGATGTGTCTGTGAATATGTGTGTGTGTTTATGCATGTTTTACATGTGAACCCTCTGTGCATGTTTGTGTGTGTATGTGAGGAGTGTGTTTGTGGTTTGTACGCATGAGTTGCGCGCAGGCGTGGGCGTGAGCATTGCATGAGGGTGGGGACGAGGGGATAGCTTGGCAGAGACACTTTAAATGAAGGGATACAGATGACCCAGCGCCGGGAGGTCTACTGGCTCTTATTCAGAGACTGTCTTCAGGTTGGCCCTAAAAATGCAGCCTTCTCCCTTGTGCTCCTCTGAGCAGATTTTCTCTAAGAATGTCCGAGGCCAGCCCTGTCCAGGCTACAAGGCCACCAATTAGCAAGTGACACTTTGGCGAGAGCTTCTGTTACTCTGCATTTGAGCCTGGCCTCTACCTCTGTCCCTCTGCCCATTGACCTCCGCCCCCTCCTGGCGCAGACCTCGCCCTCACCTGAGTGCCCCTTCCGCCACCCTGGCTACCAGTTGGAAATTCGAGTTCTTGTCCTCATTCCAGTTGGTTCATTACACCCTGTGGTTTGGGAGGGCTTTTCAGAGCAAGCTCGCGAAGCAGGCAAAAGTCCAACAGTTGGCTGGCTGGATGGGGACAGAAAGAAAATTAGGGCCATAAGGAACTGCTAGATCTAATGTTGTTTCTCCCTGAAGATATTGAGAAGGAAAATAATCATTTTCTTCTTCGAGAGGAGTCCCCGAAGTTCGAAAAAGTGGCACTTGTCACCTGTCTCCAGAAAACAAAATCGTACTATTGTTTTCAGAACCCTTCCTTTATCCTCTGATGATTTTAAAAGTCACTTGCTGTATTTGCCACCCTCCTGCTTACGAAGCTCGAGATGTGGCTTTCAGCAGGGGAGGATAGAAAGCCCTCTCTGTTCAGGGTGGTCCTTTCTTCAAAATAAAAAGGCTGGGGGCCGAGGGGAGCGTTCGGAAGAGAGGAAACAGCTGTCCCTGATCAGGGGCAGGGCAGATGCTGGACCTTCCCAGGCAAACCCAAAAGCCCTGTGTCCCCCACACTTCACCACTCCACAAAGAGGAGACGTTGTTCAAGAGAAGTGTGCCATATGTTTTATCCCCTTACGGAATAGCTCAGCAAAAGCAATTGCCTGTAGGAAAGGGGGTGTCTCCATTGAGGGTGGAGGGCGTTGGGAGAGACCAGGGAGGAAAAGGAGAACGGAATTGCCATGTTGAAATATCATACACAGCCTGTTTGCTGAGAAGCGTCTGTGGAAACAACTCACATTCCGTAGATATTTTCTGATTTAGTTCTTTACTCATGTTTTGTTTTGTCTTTTTTTTTTTTTTTCCTTTTCCTTTTAAGTCAGCAATTAGTTCTGTTCTTTTGGCCAGTGGTAACGGTTGCTTAAGGCTGATGAGACACCCATGGATTTCATGCCACTGTTTTTGTTTTTCAAGATAATCTTTCGAGCCACTCAGAATCCCTTCCTTTAGCTCTCTGCTTGTGGCTTAGAAGCCCAGAGTGTGCTCATGCCACAGCCCCTGAGGACCCTGTCCCGAAATCAGTGACCCCTGCTGGTTGCAGAGGAGCCAGCCTCGTGTCCTCTGGGAAGCCACTTTGCCTTTTTTTTTTTCTGGAGCTACAATGGCACAGAAGATGTCTTCCCTTGTGGGAGCCTTGGTATTTTTTACAGACATTCTCAAGTGCGATGATCATAAACCCAGTTTTGAGGATGATCAGATTCATGTGCTTAAGGGACAAGGTAAAAACTCTGAGATGGTATGGTGAGTCCACGTGTCTAGCGCTGCACTGTTTAATATGGTAGGCACTAGCTATTTTAATTTTAGTTAATTACAATTAAATACAGCTATAATTTTAGTTCCTCATTTCAAGGGCTTGGTGGCCATGATATTTTGGACAGCACAGATGTAAAACGTGGCCATGGTCACAGAATTGTCTTGGCCAGACTGCTCAGGCATCTTTTGGCATTGATACGTGTGTGATCTCTGGGGTCCTTGCTGATGCTGGTTCCCCACAGAGAGGATGGATGGCAGTGTAAACCAAGAAGCAAGTAATTAGGTGGATGTGCCTTCTCTGTGGTTCCTTGATGGGAGTGTCCAGTGGCAGCTATTTTTGTCAGTGCATCATTCAACCCCAGTGAGCAACCATAGTAAAGTAAGCAAGTAGCAGAACATTAGATAGTGTAGGAATTATTTCACTGGACCAAAAGAAAAGGTAAATACTAAGTAATGCCAATAAGAGTAATAGCAATAGTTATTATTATCCTTATTATCAAGAATGAGACAAAAAGACTAGAGAAAGAGCGTACCATTCCGGGTCAGCTTCAGAATCCTCAAGGGTGTGGGTTCCCTAAATGGGTGTTCTTTTATATGTTTGTTGACTTCATGAGGTATGGTTATGATATTACTTCATTTCAGTAACTCCAAATCATGGAAGTGGTACAAAGAAAACAGGTAGGGCACCTGGCTGGCTCAGTTGCTAGAGCATGTGACCCTTGGTCTCGGGGTCTTGGGTTCAGGCCCCGCATTGGGCATGGAACCTACTTAAAATTAAATAAATAAATAATAATAAAATAAAAATGAAGTGAAAACAATGAAACAGGAAATGCCTTTTTGTAATGTCATACCATTATGAAAAGACAGAACTTTGGTTGCTTGGCACTTATATGTTTATGGGATTGAGAAAACAAAACTATTACTCTGGATTCAAAAACAAGCTCAAGACAGACTAAGAATACAATGTTCTGAAATATTTAAATTTTATTAATGGTAGCTATTCCATCAAATGTCAGTGGTAGGGTTATTAACGTACTGTGGGGCTGTTTTGATGCAGCTTGGGCCATTTATAAACTCCATGAGAGTAGAGGACCAGAACTATGATTCACTAGGGGGACATGTACACAAGAAGATTAAGTGTGTGTGTGGTGAGGGGGCGGGGTGCAGATGGTTGCAAAGAAATTACAGAAGAGAAGTGATGAGTGAACTTGCTCGTGATGGGCTTGATATTTGACAGGGAACGAGTAGTGACTCTGTGAATTAAAAAGCCACTCTCTCTGAACTCAGAAGACCTCCGCCTAGGTGGGCCACTGGCAGCAAATGATCCAGACTCTACTGGCGTTAGCTTGAGTTGCCCTCGGAAGGAGGATGATGTGGTGTGACTGGGGCACAGCCACTGCACAGACAGAGAGGAGACTTTCTTAGGCTTAGACTATGGTAGATAATTAAAGACCAGGAGCAACTTGGCTAAAAGAAAGCCAGTATTCAAAGAATACCTTTAACTGGAAAAGGAAATCATAGAGACTCTTCTTTAAAGAAAATAGGAAGGAAAATATCTCTGACTTTCTAGAAAAGACAGCAGTAAAGAGAAGCTCTTACTCCTTTTTAAAATATTTTTAATTTAAATTCCATTTAATTAACATAGAGTGTACCATTAGTTTCAGAAGTAGAATTCATTGATGCATCAGTTGCATACAACACCCAGTGCTCATTACATCCTGTGCCCTCCTGAATGCCCATCACCCAGTTACCCCGTCCCCGTCCCCTCCCATCTCTTCCTGCAACCCTCAGTACGTTTCCTCTGGTTAAGAGTCTCTTATGGTTTGTCTCCCTCTCTGTTTTCCTCGTATTTTGTTTTTCCTTCCCTTCCCCTATGTTCATCTGCTTTGTTTCCTTTTTTTTTCTGAAAGTCATGATTGGCTGGGGAACTGGAAATTGATAATGAAGAGGCAGTATAATGGCAAAGCTGCCTCAACTGCAAAACCTTCATGAAAGCTGACATACCAAAAAAAAAAAAAAAAAAAAACCAACACCAGCTCTAGGAAGACTCCTGCACAGACCAGACCTGAAACCTCAAATGTCCACAAAATGGTCAATTGTAAACCTTGAGAACATCCTGCTGAGTTCATCCAAAGTCAGTGTTTCCCTTAACTAGTTGTTAATTTGAGGACCTTAGCAGAGCTCGACTGACCTTGGGAGGCCAGCTGAGGGGCTGACTCATGTTTTAAGCATGACCTATACAAAGAGATTACGTCTCCTGCAGCACTAAATATTCTTTCAGATGGTTGTTCTAGTAGGAGGGCAAGATGCTAGCCAGGAGATGTGTGTGTTGGACAGATGGTGCGTTTGGCTTTGCGATAGCCAGGAAGATCCGACTGGTGATTTACTTCAGGGTTTGGTAAGGTGTGGACACAATCGATTCCATTGCTGTTGGGCCCAACCACAGTCATGTGTCCACACAGCACTCATGCAGCTGAAGCCAGATGCGGCCGTAAATCTCCAGGTGAAATGTCAAGAGACTCTTTCTAGAGACAGCAGCAGGTTAAAATGCCTGAACGACTGTCCTGTGCACGTCCTCTTTGCCCTTTTGAACTCTTGTTGTTGATTCCCATGTGATTATTTTCCCCGTGTCATGGGCAACAACAGATGTTTTGAGTCAAGAACCTAGCAAAATGCCTCCAAAATATGTCAGGTCCAGGAGGAGAGGGATTGTATCTCTGGGACATTATTTCTTCATTCTCTCTTAGCAACTGAACATATATCCTTTCTATTGTCTTTTTGTTGGAAGCCATCCATTGCCGGCATCGTTGCCATCAGCTACAAGAACAAGAAGACAGTCTCCAGCAGGCAGAGCTGGTACTAGGCTGGTCGGTTGTCATGTTTGGGGACCTCTTAACAACCCAAAGGGCTTTTCCTTAAAGTCCCTAAAGTAAATCGCTAAAGTGGTCCACCCGCACCATGCCAGCCCTTTGCTCTATCAAGTAATCAACAGCCACTGTGTGCTTACCACTTCCTCTCTGTTTGGCAGTGATAGGCCATAAATTAGAACATTCTACGAGAACAGACTTCACTTACAGCACATGTGCTTCACTCACAGCACATGTACGGGTGCCATGACTTAAAAGAACTGAAGCACTTAGCTTAGAGGAGCGCTAGTATAGACCTACCACCATAAGTAAAGGCCCAACAAGTGGACATTTAAAGAGACAAAGGTCAGGTTTCCTGAGACAGGGAAGACTGAGGGTCTGAATTCTTCACGAATGAAAATGTTTCCAAGTCAGAGGACAGGAATTGGCTGTGCTCCATCAGGGATGGAAGGAGGACATGTGTCTAAATGACAGCAGGAAAACTTAAAACTGAATTTAGGAAGTTCCTGACAGTTCGGGTTGTGACCCAGAAGACGCATTGCCGATGTGGCCTATGGAAGCTCCTTCTCTAGAGAATTTAAAGCAGAGGGGAGACAGCTGTTCTGGGGATGTGCTCAGTGTGGTTCCTCTGGGCAGCCGGACTGACCTGATCTAAACTGTCTCTTGAGGTCCCACTCTCATTCCAGAGCCGTGTAGTATTTTATTTCATCTACCGTACAGTGACAGGAAAGACGTGGTACACAGTGCATGATGCACAAGTAGGGGCTGTCTGGTTGCTGGGCTTGGACGGATAGGGGAACCGACTTACTCCACAGAGCGTCTTCACTGCCCTTGGCCCAAAACATACTTCTTTGGGAATCTAGGACTGGTCTTCCAGGTTATTGTGGTCTTCTGACCTTTTTCTTTCTTAAAAAAAAAAAAAAAAAAAGGCAAGCATAGGAAGCAGAGCGTATCACAATAGTAGTAGTAGCCGAGATCATAGCTTTTATTGAGCACTTACTGCGTCCCTGTTACTGGGCAAAGCATTTCGCATGGCTTGCTCCTTCTCACAGCCCTCTCCAGTAACGTCCTCATTCTATCCATGCTACAGATGGGGAGACTGAGGCATTAAGTGATTAGTGAGCAGTAGATGAGGGCTCCAGCCCAGATGAGAGGCCATGCCCAGCAATCCTGCTCACTCCGGTCAGGGCTGCTGTAATGATTCCAGCAGCCGTCTCGGACGCGTGGCTTCAATTCCCTGAGCCTCCGTTTCCTCTCTGGTAAAAATGAAGAAAACGGATCTTGTTCTGCGGACCTAGATCTCGCAGGGAAGGTTACGTAAGAAAAGGCTTCTGGCGCGACAGCTGGCACACAGTAGGTGCTCAGCAAACACCGGTTCTCTTGCCCCGGCCCTTCCTATCCCCTCCCTGGACCTTGCCTGGCCCAAGCCATTGCTTCACGACGTCCTGGTTCTAATCAGGCCCCTCTCCGTGACAGGCAGGGACGTTCTGCAGCTCAGCGTCCCTCTGACTGATGTCTACTGCTAATTCCTTAAATTTACATATCATCTTTCTTCCCTCGAGCTCATAGCACTTAACAGACAAGTGGGGCACAAATGATTTCACTAAGTGAAATTCAGAGGCCTGCTTGTCTTGAGATTCTGCAAACTAGTGGATTAGCTTAGATGTCAGCACTGAATTATGATCCTTCAGCTGCTCGTGCTTAGCACGCCACCAGCATTAACTCCCCGGTCTTCCAATGGTCCTTTACATCATGCGGAGCGATTATCGTCTTATTGTGAGAGAGCGAGCGCGCAGAGGAGGGGGCGAGGGGAGCCGAGGGGGTGGGGGGGCGGCTGGGTCGGGCCTGTGGCAGCCTGGGGACCTTTGGCCTGATGATGCCTAAAGTTTTAGCAACAGGCTGGGTAAACAGAACAGACCCGGGTAAAACCCAGCCAGCGCGGCTCTTTCCACCTCCACACACATTTTACTTACTAAATTCTAACCATTATGCTATGAATCCCCTGCCGCTTAAGAATGTAAATTCACACAAGTGACAGTATTTCTGCCAAGCAATTTTCAAGCAGCAAGTGGGTCTTATTTGTGAAACCGAAGGAAGAAGGCTGAATAATAAGTCTCTGAAATCTGCTTTCCTTTATATCTGAGGTGGAAGCAGTCAGGGCTTGGAAGTTACTGGAGCACAGGAGCGTCTGGGGTGCGGGGGGGTCTCACTGGTGGCTCCACGGTGCGTCCCCAGGCCACCGTGTTATTATCAGCTCACCTCGCCTTTGGAAGGGGTGTTGGCCCAGGAGAGTGGGAGGGAATTGTGCAGAGATGATCGGAATCTGTGGGATTACCAAAGACTGGCTGTTTCTCCCTCTGTTCTGGTTTCTCTCTTGTGAGCATAGAGCCTCATATGCTTCCTTTATCCATGTGTTTGTCATTCATTCATTTGTGGGAACAAAAATTTCTCGCGAAGCAGCATATACATGTCACTGTCTAGGGGCAGGGGGAAAAAGCGGTGTAACCCTGACACGTGTAAGCCTGGGACGCTTATCTCCTAACCGGAGCGATGGGGAAAACACACATAAAACAGTTCAATTACAGCACGAGGCAGTGGGTGGTTACCTGCTGAAATGCATGAGAAATGGCCTTGAGTCTTTTTAAAAACCAGGTAGGACCAGTGGTACAGCTGGTAAATGTCGGAGCTGTTGAGAGAAAAGAGGCATTAGTAGAAATGTGCCAGAGTAGGTAGGAGAAGAACTGGCAAGAGCGCTGGGAGAGGTGGAGTGGGAGGGGAGCAAGGGGCGGCAGGAAGGAGAAGCGGGAGCAGGGGCGGTGGGGGGAGCCCAGTCTGCCTGGAATGGAGTGTGACCGATCGCCCGGCTGTGGGGCACAGCTAAAGTGGAGACCCTACCGCAGGAAGGTGGAAAACCTAATGTCAGGTCTAGCTGTACCACTCGCTACCCTCTCTGCTTTGGACAAGTCACTTGAACCTTTCTGAGCTCAGTTTCTTCATCCTGTGCAGATAAGATTCAGAAGCTAGAGCTCACGAGCATTCAGGAAGGATTAGATGAAATAACGTATGTGCACGTGCTTTGGAGCCTGCAAAGCATTCTGCAAACACGACTTATAATTATTATCATTACTAGCGGGAGTAATGAGATCTGATAGGAGGAGCGTAGGTGTGGAGGATCTCGGAGTGCCTGGCTGCGGCACCAGGGTCTCCTCCCTTGGCAGGTCACCACCTTTAAAGTGTGCTGTGAACAGCTGCCTCGTTATCTGGCCTTGAAGAGGTCTCGTGTTGGGGGGGAATTAGACTTTGGCTCTGGATGGTTAAGGAGACAAACTGGAATCCCAACCATGCGCCCTAAACTGGTCTCATTTGACTTCAGGGGAGGGTAGCTCCCGGAGCAGTAACCCTAGAGAATCTAAGTGGAGGCCTTACGGGAGCCAGGAAGGAGGGAGAGAAATGGTGGTGGGGAAGAAGGAAGGAGCTGGTTGGGGGCCAGTGATGGGAGGACTATCACAGGCTCATTCTTGCTAAAGCAATGATATCAGCAGGAGTAGCAACAGCAAACCAGTGGTCCAGAGAGTAACCTGTCGGTTCAGGGCTCTGGAGCCCTTCCTTGCCTGTTCTCCCCTGACAACCACGGGATGTTCACAGTCCCCGGTGAGTAAGAACGCTGGGTGCACATGTCTCAGATTAACATGATCCTGAAGTGTCTGATGTGCTGGCTGTGTGGTGTGAAAGTGCCCCTGCCATCTTGCAGAAGTGCTTAGCATAAGATATTTCAGGGCCAAAAGGAGGCAGTGAGATTGTCTTCTCAAATGCCACCCTGTTTTCTGTACAAGCAGCCACGAATCTCCTGCGGACGTTGGGTTTGCAGGTACGGGCCCCCATACCCGTGTCTGCAGGGCATGAGTTCCGCAAATGGCAACAAGAACTCAGTCTTGTGCATAGTGTCTGATGGAATTGAAAACTCGTCAGCCAGAAGGCCCATTCTCCCAGCCTTTGGGTGGGTGAGACCTTAATTTCCCATCATGTGTATATTTGCTGTTAAACACGTCGCCTTCGTTCCTGATGATGACGGTTCTCAGCGACGTTTGCCCGGCTTTCTGGAAAAGGCCAGTTCTGGCCTCCGCAGGCCGGACGGGGAAGAGAGTAGGGTGTCAGGCCCGCTGACTCACCCCTACACGGCCACCGTCCCTTCTTCCGCTTGCGGTTGACGCTGGCTTCTGGGTTACAGTCACTCGAGTCCAGGCCCCACCTAGTAGCTAGCACTGGTGGAGACGGACGGTTTTAAAGGTCTCCCGTTTGGACAGTGCCCAGCCAAGATGACAAAGACGTGAAGCACAAACCACCTGGCTGGAATCCTCTCCCGGTCCAGCAGCACCTCGTCCCCTTATTATTTAGTTCATTTGGCTGCACTGGCCCTTTGGGTGAGCCAGCGGTGAGTAAGACGTGGGTCTGGCACCCTGGGATCTAGGGAGGGGAAGGCCAGCGCAGACACCGCCAGCCAAGCGCAAGGCCAGCCGCACCAGGTGCCAGCTGTAGAAGAGGCACAGAGAGACTGATGCGGAGGAGTAGGCAGGAAGGACCCACCTGAGGTCCAGAAAAGGCAGCTCGTGAGCCAAGGTCTGAAAGAACCTTGAGAAGGAAACCCAGGGCCTGGAGAAGGACAGGAATGAACAAGACCCCCAAACTCGGGGTGCAGGGGAGGGCCGCAGCCGCCAACTGTGGCTCTTCCCCAGGTGTTTACCAGGAACCTCTGGGTGTCTTTCCCACAGACGACAGGAATTTCTTGCGGCTGCAGAGCGATGGCCGGAGGGAGGGCCAGTACGCGCGGCTCATCAGCCCTCCGGTGCACCTGCCACGAAGCCCCGTGTGCATGGAATTCCAGTACCAAGCGACGGGCGGCCGCGGGCTGGCGCTGCAGGTGGTGCGCGAAGCCAGCCAGGAGAGCAAGCTCCTCTGGGTCATCCGCGAGGACCAGGGCAATGAGTGGAAACACGGGCGGATCATCTTGCCCAGCTACGACATGGAGTATCAGGTAGGGCGGGGCCAGCAGGTGGGTGCAGAGATCCAGGGGAATCTTTGTGATCCGTGTTTCAATATTTCAAAGGGCCGTGCCCATTCATCATTAGGGAACGTGGTTCGGCGCTGCTGTTTTCATTGTGTTTCTCACATTGCCATGGCAACTAAATGACACTCTTATTTGTTATTCAAAATGTGCCTATCTCTACACCCAGACTTGGTTCTTTGTTCCTCCTATTGCCTTTTATATTGCTGAAATCTTCCCAACAAATGTTTCTTCTCTCCATTTTAGTTTAGATTGCTATCAGGTAGGCTGCACAAAGGGACACAGAAGCCCGGGAAATAAACACAAACCAGCCTCCACACGCGAGGGAGGAAGCCTGCTGAGCTCCTCCTCGCCCTCCAAGGAGAGGGGAAAATCCTGCCAGACCTGTCCCGGGAATGGGACCGTGAGCGCAGGAAGGGGAGGGGTGCTGTTTGCACTCGGTGGCCAGCAGACCACAAAGACTCCTAAAGGAGTGGCTTCTCTCCCAACAGCTCCAGGAGTTGAGTTCTATTATCTCTGCCCCACAGAGCGAAAGACTGAGGCACAGATGGGTATGCACAGCTGCGGCTGAGGCTTGGGTAGGAGTAGACACACAGTGGAAGAGGTGACTGAGAACCAGCCAAGGCATTAACCTGCTCCTCCCCAGACGAGAGGCAGCAACAGATGGCTGGTGAGGCAGCCAACTGCTCGCTCAGCTTGCCAGAGGACATGTGCTCGTTTGCAGAGAGAACCTAGGGAGGGAGAGAATGAGGAGTGATTGAAGAGCCCAGAGCAGAGGGGCTTCTGTGCGCAGCCTGCAGTTCGCCCTGGCGGCTGTGAGCTGTCCTGCGTCCTGCCCCACCCCTGCCCGCATTCCCATCTAGAGACCTTAATGCGTTGTATCGCAAGTATCTGCTTGCGTGTTTGTCTCACCCGCCACATGGTGAGATTCTCTGGGCAGAAGGTCTTACTTACTAGATTTTGTAACTGTCCCTGTGCCTGGCACACGTAGTAGGTGTTCAGTAAAGTATTGGGGAAGGAAAAAAATCCTTTCCCTCCTCGTTATAATAATGGAGCCGCAAGACAATGTTATTGTGCCAAAGGCCATCCAGACCCAGTGTACTGTGTTGCTCACCTTACCCCCACCTGTTTTGTCCTCTGAGTTTCCAAAGGCCTGGGTTGGGCATTTGAAAGATTTATGAGAAAGGAACCACAGAAATGGCTTGGGACATTCCAACCCTCCTTTAAACATGTCCCGATTCTGGTCCTTTTAATCAGTACATGTTAGTTACTGGACAACAGTATCCATCACCTTGTTATATATATATATATATTTTTAATTCCTTCAGATATGCATTTGATTTGAACCAACTCTTTTTAAATTAAGATTTCAAGCCCATAGCCATGTGGTCAACAGATGGCTACCAGGTACAGAAACATGCGCACGTGTGCGTGCGCACACACACATTTTAAGCTGCAGTTAACAGAAAATTGGAAGTCTTTGCACTGTTCGAACGGAGGAGCTCGGTTTACCATGGCTCTTGTTCTTCTGGCTTCCAGATTGTGTTTGAGGGAGTCATAGGAAAAGGACGTTCAGGAGAAATTGCCATTGATGACATTCGGATAAGCACGGACGTCCCACTGGAGAACTGTATGGGTACGTGAATATCTGTCTCTTCGTAGCTCTTCCAAATAAGACACCAGGGGCAGGGATATACCAGACGATATACAAGCGCGCCCTTTAAAAACCAGTTGCACCCAATGGGTAGAATAGCAGCAGTCTGTGAAGGAGATGAGGTATGAATGTCGTCGTGTCTTAGGCTGCATTCAGGATGGGAGGAGTGTAACATGAGGTGAAGTCTTCTATCTCCTGTTCCCATTCAGAAATAGACATGCATTAAGTATATGGAGACTCAGGGTGCCAAGACCCCATCATCAGACTCCAGCTTTTAGCAAAGAAAATGCTAGAGGATAAGAGCAACTGCCAGTCAGAATTACATGCTGCAAAGGTTTGATGTTTTTAATGGAAGCCTTCACTGGGAAGCGAAAATAGTACATATGTTATATCAGACTGATAACACAATTACCCAAGTTGTTTTAACACATTACCCAAGTTGAATTGAAGGGCAAACTATGGCAGGGGAAGTAAGACTTTAGAGTTTGCTTTGAGGCTAATTCCTTCAGTGCCCAAGATCCCAGAGTTGTAAGATTAAACGTTGCATGCCAGGTGACCAGATGGGAAGGACACCATGACTGTCCCTTTGGACAGAAGTGCTGAGCAGACGCACTGAGAAGATGCACACATTTTACCCAGGTCACCCCAAGGGTATCCTGACCATCTCCCAGGAGAGCCATGCACATTTCCAAAAGCAAGAGGGAATCCTGAGAAGGAACAGGACCTGCTTTTACTCGGCAGAGCGACTGTCATCACTCACCGAGTGCTTTTCTTGGCCCATGCGTCCCGGATGTGTGTGCCTGATGATGTCAGAAGCACCTGGGACCACCCCAGTCCCTTCAGGCAGCTCTCAGGCCCTGGGCATCCAAACGTAATCCAGCCTCTGAGAAAGTCATCAGTGGTAGCTGACTGATTACAATGCTTCAGGGACGCATCGCTCCATAAAGGACTTTGGTTCCAAAGCGACTTTGGGAATCTCTCCCCATCGACCCGGCCCTTGTCATGATGATGTATTAGACACAGTCTACAGCATGAGGAGGACATGGGGACACTTCCCATGGGGTATTACCAAAAAAAAAAAAAAAAAGCAACTTATTGGAAGTCCTCTTCATCACACCCTATACCTGCCCCACTATTTCCTCCTCTTATCTAACTCAGTATTTTTTTCTTTTTTTTTTCTTCCAGAACCCATCTCTGCTTTTGCAGGTGAGAATTTTAAAGGTAAAAAAAAAAAATTTTTTTTTTGCATGTCTTTTTCTACCACCCGTGTGATGTGAATTTGGTGTGGGGAAGAAACCTCCAAACCTGACAAATCCCTCGAGAGAAAACAGACGCCACACCTTCCCGCCACTAGATGGCACCAGCAACACCTGTAGATTCCAGGAAGGAGGATTGAGATCTTCACTGTGTCTTGTTTAATTAAAGTTTAGAAACCTATAATAGAGACAAATAGGTTACAGATAAACCTTTCAGCCTTGCATTGTCCAACGGGGAGCAATGAGGCTGAAAATGGCCTGAGTGGTGAGAAAGGAGAGGCTGTGGAGGAGACTGACCAACAAAAATCAGTAGTAGAATTCCAAGTGAAATGGGGTGGCAATGATTTATTTTCGGCTGAAGATGGTTTCTTTCCAGCCGCAGGGCTCCAAGGCAGCGGTCTCAATGAACCTTCAGGGAGGTACAGCGGCAGGTGGTCTTGTGAGGTCGAAAGTTAGGGAAAAGGCACAAAAGGACTGATGATCCCGAGGAGGAAAAGTTGCGGAATTCTGGAGCTGGTGTCTGGTAAAGGGAACAGGGAGGCGCATTTGCTGAGTTAGAGCATTTGAATACGGGACTGAAGACCAGAACAGGACATTTATTTCGCTAATAAAGAGCAGAGCAGAGAGGAGGGAAGGTGGGCTGCTGGCCTCGGCGCCGAGCGTGGGTGGTGGTGAGGCCTGTGCTGCGCGCAGGGTGCAGCGGGCCTCTCCTGCCCTCCTTGCGCTCCGGGGACTTGTCACTGGTGAACTTGCCACCCAGTTTTCCAGTGCCCCGTGCTGAGAAGCCACCCTCAGGGCTCCCGCCCTGCTGGCCTGGGTGATGGAGCACAGTCCCGCCACTGCACCTCACCTGCCGGCTGGGGTTTTCCATATGAACAGTTGCGAGGCCTGGTGCGCCCTACTTGTGCTGGCGGGCCTTCACCCCGGGTGACAGCATTCCAGAGATAAGGGAAGTCACTTTTATATCTGAGGTCTAGACTCGTTATCTTCGCTCTCGTGAATCTGTCCAGCTCCCGGCTAGAAAGAGATGAATTCCCGGTTTGCCACCTAGATGCGCTTTTGACTCCAAATCATCCGGCCTGATTTTCCACCCGTCACCCTCTAAGACCATAGCAGGGGGATGAAAGTGGCAGAAAGAGAGAATGGCAGACCAGCATAGAGTACAGTTTCTTCCCCTCCCACCCTTCCTGGCCTCCCGAACGCCATCCCCGCTCCCCACTGCACATTTTCCAGTATGAAGCGTATTCGTGCGCATGTGTTGGTGCTCTTCGGGTGTGAGATTTATGTTAATGCGGATCCAAGTATGGGGAGGGAAGCTGAGATCCCAACTGAGTCGCTTGGATCACAGTTGAATTCAACTTCTTGGAATTCCAGGACCCAAGGTAATGTCTCTGGTGGGCAAGTCAAATCTGCTGATTAAGACTCAAAGCCCCCCGGGAAGGCCGGCCAAAGGCTTACACAACAGCGGCCACAGACACAGTTGTGTGTGAGCACGCGTGTCTGAGTCCATGACTGACAAGCACAGGGGCCAAGTGCTTTGCTTCTGTAAGAGAACAAACAAACCAGGGCACATGCGCTCTCCTTGATGCTGTGTCTGCCGTGAGGCTTCACAGTCCAGTCATGTTCTCTTGTAAAAAAACACATAAATAAAATATCATCAGAGCCGCAGTGCTCATTTAGCCAAAACAAACACAGGGCTTAGTGACTTGAAGGTAAGCATCTCCCGCGCGCTCCCGATGGGCTGATCGGGGGGTGAAGCAGAAGCAGCGCACGGCTGGCCCGGCTGGGCCCCGGCTGTTGTCTCTGCAGATGAGGAGCAGTTTGGAAGAAGGAGACCAAGTCATGAGGGGCAGAGACTTGGCCAAGGAACATAGAGGCCAGGGCAGGATTGGAATTGAAAAATGGACCATTTCGATCACATTGGCAAGTTTTACGTGGAACTCGGGGAGTTGGTAGGCAGATGACCTCAGGGCCCGTCTTCTCTTGGCCGGAGGCCCCTGTGACCTCAGCGTGTGATTCTGTGTTTTGACTCAAGCAAAGCCTTCCGCTGGGGAGAGGAAAGACGATGACCATTCGCTCTGTCGCCCCTAGGGCCTGGCATAGGGTTCCTCTCCTGGTCGGGGCAGCCGCAGCCTTGGTGGGGGGTGGGGGGTCCGGGGTGAAATCAGCCTTTTCACTCCCAAAGGGAAACAAAGAGACATCAGGTTTGGGCAGGCAGGATGTGGAAAGTCGATGGTGTAACACTAATGACAATAGGCGGTTACATTGTTAGTACTTTTTTTTTTTTTTTGAATACAGGTTGTTTTTCTTTTCTATTATAAATTAACCATGAGACAAAAGCAATCTCATTCTTTAGGAGAGATCAGTGTGTACTAGGTAAATCTTTAAGGAAATGCAATAAAAGTGGCCTCTGGGCTGGGTCTTATGAGGTATCCTTGATCTTTTATATTTGAAAGTGTCTTTTCATTCTCTGTCTCTTACGCATTTCTTGCCATGAAACATTTTCTTTTGATTCCAATCACCTTGTGTTTTCTGCTTAGCGTGTATACTTTGATTGTAAACCAGGGGGTGAGTCCCTAATGAAGAGAAACAAGCCATAGAGAAAAAGAGAATGTGCAGAGAAAGAGAGAGAATGAATAAGCTGCATTGTCATGTGATTTGTAAGAAGATGCTTGTTGTTGTTGTTATGAGTCACATTTTAAACAATGTGGCCTGGGTGTGCATTTTTTTCTTCCATTCTTTTTTTTTTTTTAGCAGCCGCTATAAACATAGTGCCAGTCATGTATCTTTTTCTAGAATTTGAGCTTTAACAAATGAAAAAGTATATAAAGGAAAAGAAAAAGAACCAAAAAGTGGTATAATTAAGATGATGGATTATTTCCTCTTAACCAATACTGTCTTTTTTCAATAAAAGAAAAAAGAAAAAGAAAGAAGCCAGTAAAAATATGGAAAGCCCATGATCAGAGCTCTGTACTTGTTGTCCAGGTGGTTATTTTTAGCAGCTCACAGTAGAAGCAAGAGGTTTTGTTCACATTAGGGGCTGGGGACTTTAAACGATGCAGGAGCAGAGAGACTAGGTCTGGTTCCCTCCCCATTAGAGACCCATGGAAATTGCTAGCACTGGTGCACTCAGGGAGGGTGGTTGTTACGGTAAAGGGTTCAGAGCCGCTGTGTCTACCACTGATGGATGCTAGAAGGAACATCAGCGTCTCTCGCAATGGCTGTGAGCTTGGGTGCTAAGCGTCGGACCAGTTCTGAGAGCCAGAGGCCCATCTCTGGGTTTCACTCTCCACAGTCCTGTTCCATTTTCATCCAGGTAAAAAGGAGAAACTGAACATCTCAGTCAGTCTCCTGGGCATAGAGAGGAGCAGTCTTACGAGAGACCCACTCTGGGGAAGCGACAGAGCTGGCCGGGGTTTGCCTCGGGTTTTAAGTTCTGTTTATTGGGTGCCAACTGGTCCATCTCTGCCAATTCCCATTGCCACCTCCCCTCTTTGATCCCCACCCTCATTCCCCACGGGCTGCCTCCCAGAGCTGTTCCAGTGCAGTGCCCCTCCATCCCAGGGGGACCTGGGGTTGACCTCGAGTTCCTTCTCTGCTGGGCTTCCCCACTCCTCCTTCCCAGGAGCACTTCCAAGAGGGGGTGCAGGATGAAAGGCAGAGAAGTATTCCTAAACTCTGCCAGAGTTCCAGATAGGCAGCTGTGGTGTGTGGCTCCTTCTCCTTCTCCATAGCCCCCCTCCCCTTCCGTCTCCAGCTGCCAGATTGAGGCTAGGTGTTGCTGAGCAAGGAAGCATGGAGATCAGATGTGTGTAAACCGTGGAACTGCTTGGCTGCCATTGCTTGCCTAAGGGGACACTGAGGCATTCTTTGTGAGGTTTGCTTGTGCAAGCTGCCTCTCCTGTCACAGAGGGGCCTGACGCGCCCCCTCCCTGCAAGCTTGCCATTCATCTAAACAGCTGCCAGCATCAGTTTTCTCTAAGGGGAGAAGAAAAATTTTTTCACCGACTTTTCCTCTGTCCAAGAGGAGAGGGCTGCTGAAGAGCAGTGTCCGAAACTCCAGCCGGCCCCAGATCCGAATTTAGAGGCATCTGGGATAGATGTGGGACACCAGTGCCGGGTCTGCAGGCCTCGGGGGACCCTTCCAGGGAGCTCCGTGCACTGCCTGTAAGGCAAAGCCAAGAGTCATTTCTCAGGGAGATCTTGTACTTGTACATTCCTCTTCCAAACAGATCTGTAGGCGTGACCACATTCTTCTACTATCTTCTGTAAACTCTTCTAGAGGAGGCAACCCTTTTTTCGTTGTTGTTCGTTTAATCTCACAAATTAAACAAGCCTTTTATCTGAAATGCTCCTTCAGCAGCACCTCATTTTCAACCTGTACAGAGAAGACTCTGAGATAGGCCAGGCCTCTACAGTTATTTGCAGTGAGCCTTTTTTTTTTTTTCCTCTCTTTTTTTTTGGTGTCCTTCAAAACATTTCTTTTGAAGACTAGGGTGACTCCTCCAGGTCCAGGGGACATTTTATAAACTCAGCTGTGGGAGATGCTTTCTCTTTACAGTGGGAACTTGACTGAGACAGTCCTCGGACAGGTTTGGGCAGAAAGGGAGAGGACCACTTCTGTGCCATCCCAGCTTGGTTAGAACAGGGGTCTGCATAATTCTTCTATAGAAGGACAAGAAGGTCAATGCGTTGGGCTTTATGAGACCCTGCAGCACCAAAGTAGCCATAAGCAACAGGTAATAAGGGTCGCTGTGTTCCAGAATGGACATAAAAGAGGCTGTGGGCTAGAGCGGTTAGCTGACCCCTGGGTTCCAGCACCGGCCGCGGATTCCGTGCACGTGCTTCTGGCCCTGACACTGCGTTATCTCCAGGGTTTTACTGCGTACTGCTCTGCCCTCTTCCTCAATTTTCCTCCGGAGAAATTCACTTATCCTCTGAGATTCTCAAGTCTCCCATCTGAGGGTCCCAACGCATAAATAAGGTGATGCAGACCCAAGAAGCAGCACACAGGAAATGACCACTCACCGTAGCTGTTGCACTGGCCACATTTCCCGATGGCTCGTTCATTCAATAACCCAGTAGGCCTGGGAGGAGCACTGCCTACTGTCTCGTTTTTTTCCCCTAGTCCCCTCCTGTACATTTACTGTTTGTCACAATTCAGATTCTTTGCTTTCGCATTGCCCCTTTCTCCAGGGGGCTCAGAACTTTTACAGATGGAAGCCTGCTCAACCTTGCAAATACACTTGGAGTTATTGACTATTCAAATATCTGTTTCTCATTATCTCACACAATGAGAAAACTTTGTGGAGAATTAGAGGATGGTAATTAATGAAGAAAATAGTTCAAGAGTTGAAAGCATGGTCCAATGGAGGGAAAAAAAAAAGAGGGATGTGAGTAAGTGATAAAAGTTAATACAGTCAAAAGGAACGTTCGGGTCAGCACACTGCCAGCTCTGGACAAGGCTTAAGGCTTACCCACGCTCTTTCTCCCATGTTGGGGAGGCTCCTTTGTTGCAAAGCAATGGCCCAGTCACCCCATATGGGGACAAGCGAGGCCAAAAAAGAGCCACTCACCAACCTGGGCACCTGGGGCTGGCGACATCTGTCTGAAGGTGGCACCTTTTTTGCAACTTCACCTAGAGGCGCAGTAGGAGTCAGCCAAATCACTAGCACTTTCCAAGGATAACTGTTACATGAAGTACCAGTGGGTCATTAATGTTTTCGAGGGAATCTGGATGTTGTTTCCAATACGTTCCCCCATACTTACATCCATCCATCTGTCTGACATTTGTTGGATTGCTGCTATTGTCTGGGATGGTGCTTTGGAAGGGCGTTTAACCACTACCGATCTGTCAACTTTCCTTCCTCCATCTAGCAAAGCAGGGCCTTAGTATACAGCCCTTGAAGGCTACTGCAAAGCCAGGTTCCAAACCAGTAATCCACCTGCCTGTGAGAGTTGAGTCTCTTTAGCCCTGAAGAGTGTTCTGAGAAACTCTGGCCCCAACTCTGGGTCACCCAAAATTGCCTGTGGGGCATGAGGGGAGAACTGTTAAATGGATCCTCTCTTTTCTAACTCCCTTAACATTGAAAACACAAACTCAACATAGCATGTTTTCTCATTTCTCAAAACAAATGTCCAAGGAGAAGGTCTAAGGAGCTAATGCGCAGTCCATCACCATCCATAACATGGCTTTTGTCCCAAAAATCTTCTTCGTGTTGATAATGCAGGGGGAGGAGAGCGTTGGTAGGAAAGGGGAGGCGGGTCTTACACCTCACGTGGAGTGTGTCTTCCAGAGCAGAGCAGAACTCTGAGACCAGAGGTCTAGCTCGGACTCTGAATGTGTAATCCACGTATTGTGGTTTCCCATTCCTCCAGGGGGCCTCCTAGATCCTCCCCATTGTGCCCCAATATTGTCTCTATCACATGAAACACTTTAGGAATAGCATTAAGGCCCAGCCCTGGCACTCTGAGCCTTGGTGAGGAGGGTGGGGTGTATTTTATGTCAAAAACCAACATTTTGACTGAAGGAAAGCAAGCCTTTGAACCTGAGACTGTATGGTTTGGAGGGAACGTGGGCAGTTGTGACTGTTTTCTGCTTGGCAAAAATGTGTGCTCCTACCTTTGTGGTCTGCTCGGGTGCTTCAGGTGGGAGGGTTAACCCTGTGGACGTATCACTTTCCTTTCTTCTCATTAGAGCAGGGCTCTCACTGTGGCACCAAGTCGAAATGAGAGGCAAACCCAAGGATGCCCTTTGGGGAGAGGTGGTTGGCACTGGGGAACTTCGGCCCATCCCCACACACTTTGCTGTTTCTCGTGCATTCTTCTGAGCCCACATGAAAATCCAACAGCAGGATGGTTGCCAGGCAGCAGATACTCTTGGTGACCTGAATAATGAGTTGACACCGGTTCACTGTGGCTCACAAGCTGGCCATTTCAAGGAGCCGTTTTCGGCGCCTTGCTTTCTCTTTCTGTTTCTATGCATAATTTTCAATATGGTCACAAAGATTGACAGAGTGAGGGGGGAGAGGAAGGGGGAGGAGGAGGGAGAGAAAGAGGGAGATAAAGAGCTTTCTCAGCTACAGTAATGAAATTATTAAAAGATAGAAATGATTTGGAAATAAAGAAAAATAGAGTAGGTGGTAATGAAGAAGACAAGGTAGAAAGGAGATAGCGGGGCTGTAGATGTGGCTGCCAGTGTGTCTGCGGTGTGACACATCCTTGTCAAAGCTCTTCCAAGGCCGCGGCACCCCTGAGGGCCAAGAGGCACCTACAGACCCCACACGTTAGTGGAAAGGGATCCGTCAAACTGGGGGAGCCAGTGATTGAAGGCTGGGAGGGTGGGCAGGCTCTAAAAGATATTCCAAGAAAAAATGCTACCATTTTTCTACCACTTCTGAGAAGACACCAGAAGGTCTGATCCACCCCTCAGCTATTCCCTGGTGTTCAGGCTGAGGGGTTGGCCAACACTGACCCACAAGTAGAGGAGTCTTCACCTCAGGAAGTCTTTTAGTCACTGCTCCAGGTCTCCTGGGGGAGGCATGAAAATATAAACGCCCCCTGGCTGCATCTTGAGCAGCGATGCACCCACAGGGTGGGACCAGTGATGGGTGAAGAAGGCAGCGGCCCCTCCCAGCCGTGGCCCCCCCTGAGGAGATCCCAGGGATAGAGAGGAGGCATCTTTCTGGCCACCACCAGTTGATGTAAGCAGCTAGGGATGTAAGCTTTCACAGGTTAAGCATACATCATTTTTCAGAAGTAAAGATCATGTCTGGTTTTGGCAAGCTCCAAAGCTCCTAGTCCCATTCTGGGCCAGATTCTCATCTGATGTAAATCTTTGGGAGAATCAAGTCGTAGCACTGTTTTGCATCAAGTGGGACTCTAGCCAGTCTTTCCCCAGAGTTACCCTGGGCTTAAATCTGCTATATCATCTCCATGGCAACCAGAGGCCGGCCAGTGAATGTGGTTTGCCTTCGAAATCCTCTGCTAGCTTCTCTTCCCTCCTCTGTCTTTTCCGTGATTAAGAATGATCTCCCTCCCTTGGCTCTCGCTTACTCTCTCTCTTACATCCCCACTATCATTTGTGCCCACGTTTTTTTGTTGTTGTTGCAACGTCTTTCCAATCAGGTTCTGAAGACCCTCTGTCCAATTAAAAAAAAAAATGAAGATGCGTTAGTCATGGCTTGACAGTGATAACTGACCTGTTTAGACAAGGCCAGGCTGATGTCTATGGGCACGGGGGCCTTGGCAAGCCAAAGTGGAACTCACCTTCGCGTCTAGCCAGCCTCATGAACACATTGTTTAAGAGAATGCTGGCCAGCCCGACCAAGGATTCCCGCCCATTCGGAGAATCAGCCTCGCGGAACCCCGGAACTCACTTCAGCATCACTTCCTTGTGTGCATTCGTGTGCGCGTGTGTGTGTGTGTGTGTGTGTGTGCGCGTGTGTGGACGGTGACGCTTCTGGCTGTTTGAGAGTGACTGTGTTTTTAGCAGACGTAGAGAGCCTCGAAACCCTGCAGCTCTTGGCCCAACCCCATACTCACCTACCCACTTGCTGCGTCACCGCGCGTCCACTTAACCTCTCAGCATCTGTGAAATGGGTCCGACGGCCCCCATCCCATGAGGTTGTGAGTAGGAAATAACAGTCCTTTAAAAGTGCTTGGCACGAGGAGATGACCCGGTACCATCTTACCCCCCTGTCCCCTGCCCCCTCCACTCCAAAGCATGTATGTGTTTCTTTTTTTTTTTTTTTTTTTAATTAATTTTGGGATCCGTCTGCATGCTCTGAGCCTAGCAACACTCTTCTGTGTCTCTCCACCAGGGGGCACCCTGCCACCAGGGACCGAGCCCACAGTGGACACGGTGCCCGTGCAGCCCATCCCAGCCTACTGGTATTACGTAATGGCCGCCGGGGGCGCCGTGCTGGTGCTGGTCTCCGTCGCGCTGGCCCTGGTGCTCCACTACCACCGGTTCCGCTATGCGGCCAAGAAGACCGATCACTCCATCACCTACAAAACCTCCCACTACACCAACGGGGCCCCTGTGGCGGTGGAGCCCACCCTAACCATTAAGCTAGAGCAAGACCGCGGCTCGCACTGCTGAGGGCCGAAGCCAAGGACGGCACCCAAAACAAACGAGAAAGACTGCAAACACGTTGCCTCGATTTTGCACTTTTTTCTCCTCGCCTAGTCTCTGTGTGAACTCTCAGACGCCTCTCTCTCTCCCTCTCTGTGTGTGTGTGTGTGTGTGTCTCTCCCCCTCGGGGCCCGAACCCTGTGTGCTTTGCTTCATCCTGACCATAGTCCTTGGGTTCTTTCTTTTTTCTTTCTTTCTTTTCTTTTCTTTTCTTTTCTTTTCTTTTCTTTTCTTTTCTTTTCTTTTCTTTCTTTCCTTCTTTTTCTTTTCTTTTTTTTCCCCTTTCCTTTGTGGATTCCCAACCCACCACCCCTCCACTCTAATGCTGCATCTTGGACTATGAGAAGAGATCCACCCCTCAGCACTCCACAACTGAAGGCTCAGCTGGTTTCCTTGCAGAGACTGGTTCCCCGTTTCTCCCCCGGCCTTACCCCGTGCCTCCCCCCCGGTGGGCAGTCTGCCAGGAGACTGGAGAGGAAACCTGGCTCTGTGTGTTTGTACATAATATACACTTGCGTGTGAATAGCTCTATGTTGTGTGTGGTGGTGGGGTGGGGGGAGTGTGAGAAAGAGAGCCTGGTTCATTGTGGGGGGGAGTGTGTGGGTGTGTTCAGAGAGGACCCCCCCCTTTAATTCTTGTGTTATTTCCCCGGGGGGGGGGGGTCCATTTTACAAGAAAATAATATACTGTACTAGTTTTGTTTACTCGGAGAAGAGATTGAAGCTTTTTGTTGCCTTATCTAGCTCTGGCTGGGTTTCTGTTGGCTACCGTTGTCATCTCCAGGTCCCTAAGAAACTAGAGGCCACGTGAAATGAAATGTGGCCCCTCCCGTCCCTGTCCCGTTCCCAACCCATCTGGCCCAAGAGGAAAGTTCCCCCAACGCACTCAGACGTGACCCCTTGTCACGTCTCCTGGAGTCTTTGAAGCAGCAAGATAGCAGCCATTGGGTGCGTGCAGAACCATCTCGACTTCCAGCCCTGAAGCAAATCTGTCTCATGTTGCCTTATAAAAGAGAAGCTCATAATGAATGTTTAGCTTTGATCAGTGAAGTCCAATCTTGGAGTAAGTCATAGAGAATAACAAATCTGAGACTGGCGTAGCAGAAGCAGTAGCCTGTTTTAAGTTGGGAGCAGGAGGTGAAGGAGAGGAGGGAGGAGAAGGAAGGACTGAGAAGTGGGGTCTTTTACAAGTCTCCTCCCTCGGGGGGGCGGGGTTTATTGTGCCCGACTTGGGATGGAATGGAGTAAGAAGGTTAAAAATCACATTCTTTGGTATTATATTGATCATTGTATTCGCATTTGTAAAATGTGGGGGAAAGGGGATCGTTTGCTTTCCTTTCGTGGTGTTAACGTGTGCCTGAATCTATAGCCGCTAAAACATAAGACTGTCCACCTGACTTAATTTAAATATTATGAGATTATAAACAAAAAGTAGTCATTTTTTTTTTTTTTTTGTAACGTGTCAGTGTGCTACCCCTTAAAGCGTTCGTAGCATCTGGCAAATACACCCTCGTAGGCTGGCCTGGCATTTCCAGATGTTGCGGCATCGGAGAGGATATAATGAAAATAAATCTGTTGCTGCCCATGTGTCTTCTCTAAGCAACGCACGGAGAGGGGTGTTGGAGATAAACTGCCTAATGATACTGTAGAGAGGATAGATTCAATAATGGAGTCGATTTCATTGATAGGAAATGCGTATTTTTAATGAGAGGCTCAGTGAACCATGGCTCAGCCTTGGGGGGTGTTGATTTCTCACCTTCCTGCTAGGAACCCACTGGGGAGGCATAAGATTCTCTCCAAAGATGGTTGCCTGGGCTGAAAGCCTCCAGGTACCTTCTGAGAACAAAATATTATTATTATTATTTTTTTTTTTTTGGCTGCTTGGGAGAGAGAGACTTTTAGCATTCTTTCAGAATTGTACTCGCAGGTCCCTCCAGCACACACTCACTTTCGCATCTGGTTTGTTTCATCCTTCTGAAAGAAAGGTGCTCTCCCACTCTTATTCTATTTCAAAGAGCTACTCTGTCTCAACCACAGCAGCCCTGCCAAGAAGAGAAAAGATGAAAGGCTAGAGCATGAGCCACCTTGAGATTTCAAGTGTCCTACCCCAGCTGAAGATGGAAAAAGCAGCCAGGAGAGGGAGGAGGGCCAAGAGCCCAGCATCCCGTGTGATGAATTCCATGCCAGTCACTAAGGGCTTTTTATCTCAGGTGTCCACATCCAGTTGTGCGCTTGGGGCCAGCCGTTGCCTCAAAAATGATTGACATCCCTGTAGGCGCCCCATGGAGGCATGGTGTCAGGAAATTACACCTGGAAAATCCAGCCAGTGTAGCAAACTGTCTGAGTTACTATATACCCTTGAGGATTTCCCTTCTTTAAAAGAAGATGACAACAACTTTGTGCATTTGCTGTGTCTTTATCTGATGCCCCATGTGGCATCATCTTTATGTACATGCCATAGTTGAGAATATGAGGCTGCTCAAATCTTTGTGAATCCCACGATGCAGTTCAGCTGGGGATGTCACATTTCTCTCTCTCTCTCTCTCTCTCTCTCTCGCCCAGCAACTTTCATAGTATTATCCAGGTACTATGCTCAAAGGGCAACTCTTCCATAAAGTCATGCTTTGCAGCTTTAGAAAGCAAAATTCTGTATTTCATAGAGGGGGGAAGGATCACTCTCTTCTAAGAAAAATAGACTGGACAGGTGAATGCATGCATGCATGTGTTTAGAGTTGCTTCTCAGAAGACAAAGAGGTGATAGCAACTATTAAAATATAAACGAATGAATGAATGAATTGAAGGTCTAGCTGGGACTGGTAACATTTTTGCCTTAGTAGGGGTTTCGTATCAACAGCTCCAGGAGGGAAACCCTTATCTCTGGGGTTAAAAAAAAAAAAAATCCCTTCCTTGCTATTATGCTCACAATTGCTATTCCCCTAATTGCTGGTGAAGGCAGAAAAAGGAAAAAAAAAAAATCATAGCATCGCCATTGACGAAACAGGACACTGAAAATAAAGTGAAGTGAAATTGACTTTTCCCTTATCCCACATTTTTGGGACTAAAGCCAGAATAGGACAGGAAATCCAGTGATATTTCTGACATTGATACCCTATCTTTAAAAAGACCCTGTCTTTAAAATGAAACTAGCAGGCAAGCAAACTCCTAAATAATCGAAAATTACCAAAGAACAACAAAACGAGAAAACTTAAAGATTTTTACTTCCTATTCTTATTCCCTCTTCCTATAACTGTGACATCTCTTGCATTGCTCAGTTGCCTGTGTGTCAAAATAACTTGTGGACATTGGAAACTATTTGAAAATGTATTGTGTGGAATGTAATAAAATGATGATATTTTTATACAAACATCTGGGCTTTTTTTTCCCTTTTGCCTATGAGAACAAAGTTGAAATGTAGGCTTTGAACAAACTGATGTTTCCCAAAGTTTGCATATCGCCTTCTGAGCTACAGGGCATTGCTGTGGGAGGTAGGTGGGTTTTCTCCTTGCAACTAAATGCCAGCTTTTTCTTCTTTTATTTTTTATTACTGCTTGTTAGGAGTTTTATCCAATTTGTGCAGCTGAGCCAACTTTTATGATTGGTGTGGGATTTTGCAAAAGTTGCTAAGTGCTAAATTGCTCAGTGTGATTCTACAAAATTTCTCTTGATGGCAAATCCCTGGCGATTGGACTCGACTTTCAAGGGACCCCAGGGGGAATGGGACCAGTGGAACTGAATCATGTACTCGGCCCTATGGAGACAGATAGCTTCCTTTGGAGAAGAAGCGGCGACATCATACCCCTCGCCTACCAAATTATTTCTTCCATGGGGACATTGATCTCTAGTTTATGAGCACTTTCCCAGACAAAATGGGGACTTATGGCATGTTCAAGGCTCCAAAATATTCCAGACTTCATTTTGGAGCAAATAATGAAGATAATTATATGATGACTATGAACCTGCAACTATCAGGCTGGAACAGTTTGTAAAAGGAACTTTCTGTAAAAACTTTGAGAGGGGCTTGGGGAAACTTACTCGAAAAGCCTGATTGTGTTGACATGTATTTTTGTTTGGTTCTCCTTTTTGGGAAGTTAATGATTCGTTATATAAAATATTTCTATCGGTGGAGGATTGGGGGGGGAAATACAGGAAACACCACCTGCCAGCTGTTTAATGCTTCTAAATAGTGGTCAAGAAGTGATGGAAGGATTTTCCGCCACACCCCCATTTGTTGGGTGTTTTAGGCATTCCATCAACCCGTGAGCCTTTCTGGGGGTTACAAGAACCATCTCTATAGGTCCTAAGGAAGGGGACGTCTCCAGGTACCCTATTTCCACCAGAGTCCTGCCTTTTCCCCTCTAAAGCTAGATCCAGGAGGAAGACCTTTTTACATCCGTAAACGTGTCCAAGTGGTGCTGAAAGGAAGCAGGCTTTTGGTTTTCAGATCTTACAGGAAGCTCTGTTAGTACAGATGGCGCGGTATATATGTCGCTGTCTGCCCTCTGCAGGAGAAGAGAGTAGAATGCCCATGATTAGAGCATTGTTTGTTAGTCTAATGACAAGCCTAATTACCCATTTTGTCTAAATAACCTTTGGCTTTCCTCAAAGCCATTTGTTCCCTTTAGTAAAGGATAAACTGAAAGCATCTCAAATGTATTTATTTCAGGCAAAGACCCAGGCTCAGTCAACATTTTCCTGAGCTGGCCTGGGATCCACATTTGCCAGACCAAATTAAACTGGCCATCACTTATGCTTCGTTAGCATTACCATTTTTGGAACCACCTTTGAGCATTTCATCGTTGCTCTTCCTGCTTTGGTTCTGGTCCCAAGGCATTTTCTAGAAGTATTCTCTCTTCCCCAAAAGGGCAAAAGACTGTTAGGACTCTAATCTTAGGCGTCCAACACAGCACTGTTATCAGTGTGGTATTTCAGAGGGAGCCCAAGCATAAATGTTACAGAAATTGTGTTTCCATGGATCATAAATACCAGATGTCGAGGCCCAGTATGTCTTTTTTGGCTCCTACCTGGCCCTTTATGATGGTTTAAATGTGTGTTCTCGCCGTTGAAGCAAGATACCACCCTCCCAGCCCAGATAACCCAAGCCCGGCCAATCTGCTGTGGCGCTGCGTTCGTTTTCATCACCCCTCTTCCCTGACTTTGCAGTTGTTTTGCACAAACATTGTGGCCTTTCTGTAATCTTTGATGAAAAGAGCTTCGTTTTTAAGTTTTGATTTGTCTGCGTTGTGGGCTACACATCTGAGCCAAACTGCAGATCTGTAGGTACAGCTTGTTTTCTCTCTTTAATTGTGCACATCTCTGGGGCTCTCACAGCTGTAATTTGCCTTTCATCCACTTCAATGATGGCCCAAAGAAAACACAAAACAAATCCAGCCAGAGAAAAAGGAGGGGAGAGGGGAACACCAGCTGATGGTCTTACAATCGGCAGGGAAAAGAATCGCCTTACATAAATAAATTAAAAGCTAGGACTAGTGTAGGATTTAATTAAGCCTGACATAGATCAGTTGCCCTAGAGTATGTCTAGAGGTTAGATACAATCAGGGACCTGCACCCTTAGAAGGCGTCGGGCCACATGCCTCAGCCAGAGTATGCTTGCACCAACTATGCGGTGGAGTTCTGACTGGCCCCAGACCCTGCAGATAGAGGATTTGGAAGACTGCCAAAGAACAAAACCCCCGTTAGCATAGTATGGCACAAGGGACAGTCCAGGTGCTTCCGGGCAACCAGCAGAAACCAATCTTGCCTCCAGCCCAGCGAGCAAAGATCCAGAATCACTCCACCCTCTTCTGGGCAAAGTAATTGTTCTTAGGCTTTGCTGTCCCTGACTTCCAAGAGCCCAAAAAAGCTAAAGACCCGCAGGCATCAGACCAAGAAATAAGAAAGGCTGTTTGAAAAATCAGCCATGGACATTCTGGTGGCAGACTGAGGGGTTGAGTAGGGAAACATCTTGTATTAGAGGCTTAATGACCTGAGTGGTTACTGACCCTGAAAGAAGTTTTTGGGGAAATTTTAGGATAATAACTGGTTGGGTTTCTCCCCCCCAACCCTTTTTTCAAACTTACAAGGTATACACAACTACATCCTGGAAATGGGCAAATAACACAGAGGAAGCAGAAGTCCATTTCATTGCTAACAAGTCCCACTCTCTTCCCCAAAGAGAGTAATCATGAGAAACGGTGTGAGGTATCTGTTTCCAGGCCTTGTTTTATACCATTGCAAACAAGGATGTTTGTGTCCAGTCGTGTGGCTTGTATTGATTGCCGCTCGGTTTTGTTCTGCGTGAATGGCATCACGCCTTTCCTCCTTTGTTGGACAGCCTCCTGTTTTTCCTTTAACAAAATCTTGACGATACTTCGTACACACTGCCAGACTTAGCCCACCCTTTTTCACTCCTGTATAGCATTCCATATTGTGTGGATATCCCCAAGTTTATTAACTGCTCCCCTACTGGTGGCATTCAGGTGGGCATTCAGGTTGTGCCTAGTTCATTATTTTCCCTATTATAAACAATACCGTGAGGAACAGCTCCGAAGTTGCCTCCATGTGCACGTTTCTCTCCAGGAGAATTCCTGGGTCCAGTGGGGTGCCTGTTTTCATTTTAAGAGGTGCTGCAAATGGCTGAGGCTTACCTTCCACAGTGAACCTGTCCCCCCTTGAGAGGTGGTGGATATCTAGGGATATCCTGGTTTCTCTCCCCTGCCCCATCTGCACAAGCCATTTAATCCCTGTGCCTATCTCTCTTTCCTAAAGTGGGTGGAGTACTTGCAAGAGAAGACTTTAGATAGTTTTAACAGAAGGGAATTTTAATTGTGGGGACTTTTTTTTTTTTTTTTTTTTCAAACTGTCAATTTGTGGAGAACGTGGGCCTGGCTGTAAGCGGTAGCTCACTGGAGCTGTGGCCGCTGTGGCCCAGGAGTTAATTCCATCCCTGGGTTCAGTAGGCACAGCCCTGTTCTCCATGATTAATGAGTTCCACTTGGTTTCTTCAAAGAGTGACTATGCTGTGCCTTGCTCTTATTTATTTATGTTTCCTACTAAAAAATTCATGTAAAAAACATCCTTTAAGGTCAGTGCACAGTATTGTGCTGCAGACTAAAATATTCCAGCAGCCACAAGTAGGCCCACATGCCAAAAGAAAGTCTCCAATCCTCGGAGCTTTATGACCAAAGCCCCCACACTGGCCTTGAGCAGACACAGGCTTTCTGGGCCAAAAGGTGTCATCCAGCTTTCTTCTGAGGGGGTTCAGGGCTAATGTGACCCAAGGAAAGTCACCAGGAGGTGAGGTTGTTGTCTAGTGGGAGGTTTATATACATAGGCCAAGCTGCTATCCCCACGTGGCTCCAGCAAGGAGTGGCAAGTGGAAGAGAAGCCAAGAGATCTGTTTGTTCAAAACACCATTTCTTCCAAGAGTGTTACCCTGGTGTCTACTATGCACTAAGACAAAGGGTTTTAATAATAGGACTTTGAGTATAATGGACAGTGTCCACTGCCATATATGGGCTTTATGGGCATATTTCTCCAACCTGCCAAAAATCCAGGACTTCTGCCTCTTGGACATGGGGTTCACATAGGTAACTCGGGGTGAGTGGCTCAGGAAAGAAAGCAGCATGAGCATAAGGTATGAATGAGCTAGTGATATGTTACTGCAAACACACGCACACACACACAAGCCTTGTTTTGTCTTCTAATTGTGCAAAATTGAACTCTTTAAAGATCGTTAACTACCATACCCCTAAGCAAGGGCTCCGATCCAGAGCGGGAATGATAGTGTACCGTGTCTTGGCTTTCAGCAATAGCACTTTCTTTGTCAGGCAGCAGGACTCATTAACACGATGCCTGGACTAGAGTTCTCTACTTGCTAGAGAGCAGCAGCCAGCTCCAGTAATGATGGGAGTGCAGAGAAAGCTTTGAGCCAAAGGTGGCCTTGACCAAAGTCCTATGCTCAGCCAGCCTGCTGGTTATTGAGGCTGCATTTTAGCAGAATGTTAAAGAATCATTTTGTCCCTTTGTGTTTCCTAACTACCACCAACGGGCTGGGAGAAGGGGTATGAGGACCCCAGGGCCCCAGGTGGACTTCCTCATAGGTCTTCTTAAGTAGTTCAACAGCTGGCCTGAAGGTGGGGAGATAAGAACTAGGACCTAGACAGGGGCTGACATGGATTGTAAAAGCAGCCGCTCAGGGTCCTCACCAGCCTTGGCCAACTGTAGACCAAGGGTGTAAGCTCAATAATAGCCTTCACGGGAAGTCCAGGCCCACAACCCTGCCATCGCCGTCTGGCTTTGCGACTCCATAGGACCGCCATCCCCTCTTTCCCCAAGCAGGCCCTGTCTCCACCCCTCTGTCTTTGTGCCGGTATTGTTCATCTCCAACTTCCAGCCTCCCTTTTATGCATCATCCCCTTCTCCTGGTGGCCCCTTCTCTCCTCTGTCATTCTCACACCTTCACCAAACCCCTTTCCAGAAAAGTGTGGAGCAAATTCCCTCAAAAGCTCAATTGGTTACTTTCCTCCGAGTAGTTGCATTCTTACTGGACACCAAATTGTTCTCTTCAGTGATAATTACAGTCCTTGGTCACCAGCAGGCTTCTGGGGGAAATCACCTCTTGAATGGCTAGAGAGAGGTACCTTTTTGGAACTCCTAACATCTTCCCACAGAGTCGTTCATTCTTGTGTTCTGAAGAAGAGCCCAGCTTTCAAGTATAGCAGAGTCCCTTGGTGAGATACATAGGTTGTGTGTGTGTGTGTTTTTTTTTCAAGGACTTACAAAAGATGAGAGCTTTAAGAAGACATCTTTTGTCATATTGGGAGTGGTTGCAGTTTCATTTTCTTTGACTCCGTCCTTTCACCCAGGTCATAGGAAACTACTCCACCTCAGTCCTGTTCCCAGTGTGCACACTCACTGAGTCAGGATTGGAGGAGAGAAGTGTCAAAGCCTGCTGGCAGAGCTCTCTGAAATGTAAAAATATAAGACTTTTATCTCAGGAGAAGATAAGAATGGGGAGGGACACTTCTTCCCTGAAATTTCCTGGTTTCCTCACCTTCCTACTCTAAGAAGGTGGCCAACAAAAGAAGAGCCTATTTCTTGGTGACATATCCACTTATAGACATGAAGACTAGCTCTGACTTTTCCAAGACTGAGGGTAGAGGAGAGATCCAAGAATTTTCCTCCATCACCGCTGCTGGGTTTTTCCAGCCTGCACAATTGTGAATCCTGTCTTTACAGCTAAATATTTCTCTGGCTGCATTTTTCTTATTTTCACGCCATTGTTGGGGCTCAGTGGAGCCATTCTGGCCTCAGCTGCTCATCCGCCTCCACACTTGAAAATATTATTAGGTCATTTCACAGCCTCCTCGTTTGTAGTTGGTATTTCCAGGCCCTTATAGTATTTTCTCCTGGTTATTCAACTAAAAATAATTTTTTGGCTAAATTCAAGTTCAGACTCCAGATATCTCAAACCAAGGCCCCTGTGTTTTCCAGCTTGAAACCATTTGAAAACTCCAAAAAAATATTTTTCCATGACTTTGCATGTATTTGGCTATCAGCCCAAGAGATAAAAACCCATGATAAAGGATCTTCTGGTGGTGTTTCTAAACTGAAGCCAAACCCAGCAAGGGATAAATGGCTCTCAAGTACCCTGACTCTCTAATGGAGGAGCTTTGGCAAAGTTTTCATCAACATCTGAACTCTTGGCTCCTTGTAGCAACTGGGGATGAACAAACTGAATTAGGGAAATTAAGTGTGATGGGGCGGGGGGATCTTCAGCCAATACTAAATGTTCAACTGAATTAAACACTTTGAAAGGCCAAGAAGTATCTCCTAGTCCTTCATTATTTCTCATTTATTTCAGTCTCGGTGTTATATCTCCTGCAGGGATCAAAACAAAATGGCTGAGAGAATTTTCTGAAGACTATTCCCATCTGAACAGGCCAGTGATTTAGCTGCCTCAGGGGTTTCAGGAACTTGGAATCAAATTCAGCAAGGGTTCTAAGTAGCCAAGAGCTTATCCCACATAAATCACAGCCCCAAACAAGGTGTCGAAAATGTGGCTTACTCACTTCACCGCCGATTTGTTCAATGACTAACTGCATTTTTCTCCCCTCCTTCCTCAATTTCCTCCTCTTTAAAGTAGAAGCGATGACACTTGTACCTGTGAAAATGAATGACTTTGACCATCTCCTGTGCGTAAGAGACCCTTCAATCCTTGCTTTAAAGACCGGTTGCAGTTTGGTGGGTTAAGTGGCCATGTTAGGTTGGTTTTATCAGGCTGGCATCAGGTGAGGCAGAGGCTTAAAACTTGGGGCACAGTACACCCCCATACTTCCTTGATCGCAGGTTAGCAGGGCTAGTATCTAAGGAAATGAGCAAGTATCGAAAACAGAGAACCTCATGGCTTCCCTTTACCTGTTCTTTTTGTGGTCTTCTCTTTCCATATACACCTTAAGATGGCTGCCTTCAGGGAGCAACGCCCGGGACACAAGTAGTGTGGGGTGCAGGCTGGGGCAATGAGTAATATGGGGCCCTTTTCTGTGGAAGTCACCTTGTCTACTTCAACCAGCAGCCACCTGAGAGAGCCCTCATTGGAAAGGCCCTCTGACTTTCCTCATTTTCTTCCTATAAGACATAAGACTACTAGAGCAGGGAAGAAGGCTGGTGGTTACTTTACAGAGGAGCAAACTGAGGCTCAGGAGGCCTCACCCAGGCTCCCACACCTGGGGTGGATAGCCAAACTCAGCAAGAAATAGGCAGCCTATCCCCAATGCAGTGCTGCTCCATAGCCCATGCTGCTTCCCTTCAGATACAGAGCAGAGCTGACACTCTGGCTGGCGAACTTGTCATCAGCATCAACCAGGCCTCTTAATCCACTGCTCAGAATTGGCATGGAAGGGACTCTCCATAGAAAACCAGCGTATGTTGGTAGCCTGAAATGATCTGTGTTCAAGTGACCCAGGAATGGGCTGTCCTAAATAATTTATCTAAAAGTAACCAGTGGTCTGAGGCAGGCCTCTCACTCTCTGAGCAATCTTGTGAAGTTCCTTTTAAGATGCAGAAAGTAAACAGAACAATGTCAGTGCCAATACACTCGCAGGAGACCACAGCATAGCAGAAGTGCTGAAAGTGAAGGTGGAAAGTTTTCTATGAGTAACTGCAGAAAAGCAGCCTCACCCCAAAGAGCCTTAATTTAAGAGGGAAAAAAAATGGAAGAAAGTGAGGATGAGAGGAAGATAGATAATGGGCTCGTGTGCACCTGTGCTTGTGTGTGCATGCACACACACACACACACACAAGACAGGGACAAGAGACTGAGGGGCAAAGACTGAGAGAGAGCTTTCGTATTTGAGACTTAAATCATGCTCGGTGGGGAATTTCCTGGCTGCAGGTTGGAGTATTGGGGGTGTTTCCCCTGCATAGCATGTGTGGTCTGAACAGGCAATGTTCCAAACCCCACAGGGAAAACACATCTCCTTAGAGTAGGTTCGGTTTGTGACTGGGTATGGCCGTTAACCTTTCGTGCCATAGTGTTGCAATTTACTGACACTTGAAAATCTGTGACTCTTCTAGGGTGGAGGGAGTTCCTGGAACAGTGAGTGAATGTTTTAATAACTAGCCCCTACAGGCCTCTTGCCCTGAAAAACCAGGACTATAGGACATGAGTAGAACCTTAAATCACTCTTCACTGTGTACCTAACCCACTGCTTGATGATACTAAAGGAAGGGACTCCTGGGGAAATGGGACTTTGTAGCCTAAGGCTTCTACGATGATATGAAAACAACCAGATTTTGTTGAATTGAGTTGTTTGTTTTTTAAGCAGTGGCTACTCTGCTCACTAGATTACTTAAACTATTAGACTCCTTTCCAGTCCTGCATGAGTTCACTTCCTCTCGAGGTGCTGGTTCACACCCCTCCACCAGAGGGGAGGAGCAGACAGCTGACTCTCACGTAGGGAAATCCAGGTGGAAGATTTGTAGCCAGCCGTGGCAATCTCTTTGAATTCCTTAATAGATCAAAGTGAATTCAAGCCAAAACCAAGGGATCAGTATATGAGTACAAAGGCTCAGGTGCCATGTTTGAAACCATTCCTATGGATCAGATAAAGGAGCTAGAACTCCACCCCCCATCTCAAAGCTGCCTCAGTTCCAAAGCATCCTCTTCCCCACTCTCATGTTTTCCTTCCTGGCAGTGGCCCAGCCTCATGTGCCCCATCCCTACCCTGGACATCAGTAGCACTTGGAGTCCCTTCTATAATACCCCACTTTCTTTTCTGCTGTTTTGGCTTGGACTAGTCTTTGCTTCCTAACCATGCTGAAGGGCCTTGACTGTAGACACCTGGTCCCATACATCTCCATTTTTCATAGTCCTCAGTACAGTTCCCGGGCACCTTGGGAATCCCCTTTATAAGTGATGATTGGTTGATTGGTTGGTGAATGAAGATTGCCCTTGGAAGAATGAGGTAAAGCAGCCTTCCCCCTCTGAGCAATGGCTGTCACAGAAACCATGAGCCTCAAATTTCAGATCATATTTTCACATTCATGAGCAGTCCTCATGAGTTCCCATCCAAGTGGTGAGCCAGCAATGCAGGCAAACAGCCAGAGAGTGTATATCCAGTCAACCAGGATCCATCCCTACTGTTAGGGTAGGTAGTCATGATATGGTGGTAATTGCAGTGTCCTGCCTCCACCCGGAGAACTTGCAGGCAGACCTGGGTGGGGGTGGCAGTGGGAGGTCTACTCTGGCCGTAACATAGTACAGAGTGTCAGAATTCAGGATTTGGAGTCAAACTGGCCTGAAATTGAGTTCACACAGGATCCCAGAGGAAATAGGGTCATGGGAGCACAAAGGTTGAAAGTGGAAGTCATGTGGGTGGTAAGATCCATTCCTGATCTGTATTATCCTATAGGTGTGGCCCATTCCACTCTCCTTCATCCATCTCCCACTCAGAGACACACCCACCCACTGACCCAGAGTCCTGGAAGTTCCTCTCCAAGTTTGTCCTTGACAAAGAAGAAAAATTCAGTTCAATTCCAAGTCCCCGGTCCCTCCATGCTTTTGCTAGAACTTCTGCTATCAGGAAGGTGCTGCCTCCACTGTGTCTGGAGCTCATCATTTCTCCCTCCTCTCCACTCTTGCCTTTTCTTTCTAGAATGACAGGGACCTGGTGGGAGAACCACACTCCTTCCTGCCAACGTCCTGAGGAAACACTCTTGAGGTTTACCTATTGAGCTTAACAGGAAAGGAAAGTGGCCCGTGAAGGGCAAAGGGGCTTTTAAAAAAGAAAGCTTTTAATCAAACACAGGTATCAATAATATTAGCAAGGGGACCAGAGAAAATTGCTATCAAAGTAAATTGCTTTTTGTACAAATGTTCCCTTTATTTGGATTTTCCCCCGTGTGCCATTCTTTCTTTGAGGCTTGGTGAACAGATGCGCTTTTGAAAGTGTTGATTAACTTATCCTTTTGTCGACCCCTTCCCACTCACCTAAACTCCTGGGAGCAGTGATTACACAAAAAGCCAAGTCAAGCCTCTAAAGTGTTCTTCTTCACCTCAAGTAGCCTTTGGTTCTCCAGGTGCGGAAATCTCGGCCACATCTGGCCAATCAATGTCGGAGAACCTTAGAAATGGACCAGTTCTTGTGAGGTCATCTCATCTAGTCCTCTATCTCCAGAGACTAGAGGGTGTGGTCTCCTGGGGCAAAATGTTCTAATACTGATTACCATCCTTTTACCCTTTTTCTTTCAAGATCAATGCCACATCCACCCCCTTTCCAGCCGTGATCAATAGTGTCCTAAGAGTTCTTCCCTGAGGGTGTGAGATGGAGCAAAATGGCATTCTAGCCTCCAAGAATCTGTCACATCCTTGGCAGAGACCAAATCCCTAAAAGCAAGAAGAGGATTTGGCCCAAAAGTCACTGGCAAGAGCCCCACGGTTTTTGTGCTAGGCTGATAG
This sequence comes from Canis lupus familiaris, assembly GCF_011100685.1. Classification (NCBI taxonomy): domain Eukaryota; kingdom Metazoa; phylum Chordata; class Mammalia; order Carnivora; family Canidae; genus Canis; species Canis lupus. Next base: position 14,258,954 of record NC_049258.1, read on the forward strand.
ACATATTCTTTTCCAGTGTTCTGCATCTCTTAACCATGAAGGTCTTAAGATATATGAGCATCACACCAAAACGATTAGTTGTTGGAAATGTGATGGTTTTCTTCTGTTTTTTTTTTTGTTGTTGTTGTTGTTGTTTCATAAGGTTAAAAAAAAAAATCTCCAGGTTTCCTTTCAAAAGCTCAGTTTGATCCCTATGACAGACACCACCTGCCTCTTTTTGATTCATATTCACATCTTCATTCCAAGGAAACAGCCTGTGCCATAGGGGCCTGGAGAATAATGCAGGGGGTGGGCATTGAGGTGGGGAAGCTGGTGTGACCTGCAGGTGCCAGTTGCTGTGCTATAAACATGCCAGACACAGGCTGGATTTACGGCGAATCAGTGCCACATGGCGTTGATCCTTTCAAGTGGGGTGTTGGCAAGTTGTTTTGTTGTATCCCTTCTAGCGACCAGGGGGATAAGAATGTGCTTTAGCACTTGGCCAGGAATGAGGAAGACTTCTATCTAACATGATTAAAACCACAGCCTCTAGGAAAGGACTGAATTTTGTGTGTGGCAGTGATAGATCAGTCCTCAGTTCAGGTCATGGTCAAGTAGATCTTCTCTGAGAAGTGCTGATAAGGGAAAAGTTCAGCCAGTCCGAAGTTCTTTTTTTTTTTTTTTTTTTTCCTCTTGTTTGAGAGTGTTAGCTCTTTGGGATTTGGGTTTGGCTTAAGCCTGGATTTTCAGTTATCAATTTATAGTGCTGACCTCAAGGTTGTTCACCTGACTTGGGGTTCAATAAAATTCCTAAAGGGCCCATACATTCACTGGCGCCACCTTGAGCTGACAGCCAGGGCAGGCATAATTAATTTGTGAGAAAGAAAGAAATGATGAATCAGTACATATTTGATTCTCTTTTTTGATGTTTTACCATTTTAGTCAGGAAGTTTTCATTGGCTCTGATTTCTGTAAGATGGACAGCATCGTGAATAGGAAGACTGTCTTTCCCACCTCCCCCAAAAAATTATCATAAAAAAAAGAAAAGATAGACAGTGATAATGCTGGAGAAAATTCACAGTAAATTAACTTAGCGCCATTCAAGCCTGGGCTAGTCAGATTGGATGCCCATGTTTGACCTATTCTAAGCCGTAAAGAAAGCCAATAGGAAAAAAAGGCTGAGAAGGAAAGATGAGAGATATTAGCACAGATACGTGGAGGTAGACAGGTTATTATGACATTCTTTCCAGTTCTACATTAAAATATAAAATAATGAAACATCACTTTGTTGAATTACTATATGTTTATTTGAAATCCAGAGGACAAACTCTCGCAGTATATGTCTACTTAGATGCACACATATGAGGAGGGTCAGTTATCCTAGATAAATATCACAGTGATGGCAACTGATGATGGGCATGCCATCCATTTTGCCTTGGATAAACGTAGACCTATATTGGCAACGAACTACAGTCATTACAACGGCACAAGGATTTATGGGTGCTGAAGACCTTTTTTGTTTCTGTTCTTTGGGTCACTATTGGAAATAAAAGACAAATCTTCTGAAGGGGAAAGAATCCAGTAATGTACATACTAAATGATCTAGAAGCAGATGTGAATCTTTTGCTGCCTACTGTACCGGGGAGTCAGTCTGAGAAAAGTTGCATCTCTGCCTGTTAGCCACGGCGATAAAATTCGTTATAACTTGATTTGTTTGTTTTCTTTTTCGTTATAGTGGACATTCCAGAAATACATGGGAGAGAAGGCTATGAAGATGAAATTGATGGTGAGTATTGCTATGATTTAGCAGATAATCACGAAATTCAAGTTTGGTTATAAAGACGTCAACAAAAATAATGCCTGGGGTATTAGAAGGCCAGAATTTAGAACTACCAGTCAGAAATATAAGAGAAAAGAATCTAGAGAGGAATGAAGGAACCATCAATTGCTTTGTCAGGGTCAAATTTAGAAAGCTTATTGAGTTGCTTCTGCCTAATCTGAAACAGGTCCCCTACTTAAGGCAACTTTCGACATTGATGGACTTCAAATCTGGATAAACCCTTTAGAAGTAAAAGCCAGGTTCCCTTATATGTGTTGCTACTTGAACCCATTGACCTCTTCCCAAAAAGACCTTGAGTCAATGAGTATAAACGTGAATATTCTCCTAGGCTTTCTGTGGTTTCCTGTTCCCTGGCTTGGACAGAGCCTTTCTCACACTATCCAAGACTCCAAGTTGAGGCCCATTGCAAGATTTAGGTTTCCTTGCTACAATCCCCATCTTGTATTCTCATACATATTAGAAGCTCTATTCTACTTCAAATACACATACTTAAGGGGCCAAAGCAAGAGCCCTAACTGGAGGGCCGCTGAACAAACACGTAGATAGAATTTCTTCCATCAACTCAGAGCAGCGCAGGTCTCTCTGGGCTTCTCTGAGTGCCAGAGTTGATCTCCAAGAGAGATCACCAAGGTTTCCCTCAAAGAACAACTTCAGACCAAGATTGATGCATTTAAGAAGAGCAGTTTATAGAACCAGCTGTATTTAACCTGACCTTAATCAAACACTTCAAGTGTAGTTATAGAAACAGAGTGACTAACCCAAACAGCACCTTGTTAACTCCGCTCAGACTCTCCCTGCAAAGCCCCAGCTAACGCTCCTTTTATGGGCAAAGCTGTGGAACTCGCCTACAAGGAGAGGCAGCAGCAGAAGCAGATGGGGACAGAGAGCAGGGCACGAGGATGCGGAAAGCCTGAATCCTACTCCTAGTTTCACTGCTTGCTAACTCCGGGACCTTGAGTGAGTTACCTGGCCACCTAATTTCTAAAAAAAAAAAAAAAAAAAAAAAAAAACCTGAGTTTGTTCATTTATTTAAAAAAAAAATTATAATAGCACCCTGCCTTCTTCATGGGATTATTAGGAAATTCCACAAAATGAGCTATGGATGTGGTCATGCTTTGGCCACGCTCTGGAAACCTAAGTATATAAGTCTGCTAGGGCTGTCATAACAAAGTACCGCAAACTAGGTGTCATAAACAACAGAAATGTATTTTCTCACCTTCCTGGAGATCAAGGTGTCAGCAGGGTTGCTTCCTCCCAAGGACCATGAGGCTTATAGATGGTTATCTCCATGTTTTCAAGGCAATCTCCCATCTGTGTGTGTCTCCAAATTTCCCCTTTTAATGTTGGATTAGGGCCCACCATAATGAGCTCTCCTTAGGTTGATTATTTCTCTAAAGAGCCTATCTCCAAATAAGGTCACATTCTAAGGTACTAAGGGTTAGAACGTCAACATATGAACCTTGGGGCACAATTCAACCCACAATAGTAGGTAAGATGTGTATCAAGTGAGGTGTGGTGGTTCGAAAAAAGTCTGCTGCTCCGACAGCCAAGAATGCTAAATTCGGAAACCTGTCATATAAAAATAGTCTCAGCCTATCCTTTGGTGTAACTTGAAGCAAGTGGAAGTGGGGGATGAGGGGGCAAAAAAGAAGCGTGCCCAGAACACGGGACCACCCCAGTGCTCCAAAGACACCCCGAAGTTTCTGTCAAAATCCAAACTTACCTAGTAGGAGTCAAATTATTTAAATATCAAATACTAGACTGTACCATCTGTGTGCTGGACACCAAGAACTTTGCAAATGTTAATTCATTTAATCCTTGTAGTAACCCAGTGAGGCAGACTTAACAGTATCCCCGGTTTATAGAGGAGACGACTGAGACGAGGGGGGTTAAATAAACTTAGTTGCACAGCAATGATGTGGGAAGGCTCAGTTATATCACCTTGAAAGAGGCAGCGCCCACAATCTCTCATGTGCTTTATGTCACAGATGAGTACGAGGTGGACTGGACCAACTCTTCTTCCCCAACCTCAGGATCTGGAGCCCCTTCGGCCGACAAAGAAAAGAGCTGGCTCTACACGTTGGATCCCATCCTCATCACCATTATCGCCATGAGCTCCCTGGGAGTCCTCCTGGGGGCCACGTGTGCGGGGCTTCTGCTCTACTGTACCTGCTCCTACTCAGGGCTGAGCTCCCGCAGCTGCACCACCCTGGAGAACTACAACTTTGAGCTCTACGACGGCCTCAAGCACAAGGTCAAGATGAACCACCAGAAGTGCTGCTCCGAAGCATGACGGATTGCACCCAAATCACATCTGACGTTTCATTCCAGCAAGAGGGGCTAGGGAAGATTACATTTTTTTTCCCCTTTGGGAACTGAATGCCATAATCTCGATCAAACCGATCCAGAATACCGAAGGTGTAGACAGAACAGACGGACGAGTAGAGGGAGGTGGGGAGATGCGGCTGCCCCGGGGAGGGGGGTGCGTGTTGGGACCCACCTGGGAGCACCGTGGCTGAGTCGTTGCTGGGACTAAGACGGGAGCTCATCTCTTTGGGGTCACAGTTCTATTTTGTTTGTGAGTTTGTTCTTATTATTATATCTTACTTCTTTGGTCTGTGAGCAACTCCAAGAGGCGGAAGAAGAGAATGACTTTTCCAAGTTGGAAGCAGAGGAGTGGTCATGGTACTCTGCTTTCTCATGATAGTCAACACTTGAGAAGCAAAAGGTCTTTTCAGACTTTTCATCTTTAGGGGAAAAAAAACCTAAAAAAAACAAAACAAAACAAAACAAAACAAAAAAGCCGTCCAACTTCTCCTGTCCTCTGATCGTCTTATGACTTACGGGATTTGCTGTGGTGTCCAATCTACCAGCCAACCCTACAAGCTGCCGTTTCCAGTCCTAGCATTTAAGTAGGATGTTGTTGCCTTTAACTTTTTTTATCCAGGGGAAAATTGCCATTTTAGGGTCAGCATGAATAGCTCTTTCTTATATGTGATGTAAGACAAACCAGAAAGGAAACTTCACACGTCAAAATCCACAGAAGCACCTCCATGTTAAAAGCGGACAAGCCTTAATGTGCTTCGTGACTAGGAGCCATTCATTAAATCTAGACCCAGAAGTTGTGGCTGTGAGGCTACTTCAAGGGGCCTCTGGTGGTGGTTTTGCTTTTTCTTTCCCCTCCCCCTTGTTCTTCTAAAACATACACACATACGCACACGCACATCCGTCAGGTGTCTGATCCCCAAGACGAGCACTGTTTGACATTCTCAAAGATGGAAGGTGGGTGCAAATACAGGCTGTTTGTAGGTCTTCTCCACCAGTGAGATGTAACTGGTGACCAGTGGACCTAAAAGGAGAGCAGTGCAGAGGGAATAAGAAGTCCAGCTTCTGTGATCACGTCATGGCACAGGCTAAGCTGACAGTACAGAGACATTTGGATGAATTAGTCTCTTTGACAGGCTGGTAGACGTTGAGTTCTCCTCGGGGTTACAGCCGCCACCTCAGTATTTCAGGAGAGTCAAGTAGGATGTACGCGAGCTGATCTTAACCACAAGTGTGCAAGTACTATGGACCAAAACACTAACAACACTGCTTCAACCCCAGAGAGACCTATGTTCTTACACACACATGCACACACACGCGCACACACACACAATTTATGTGTTTTTTATTAAGTGCCTTGAAACAATGAAGAAAACCTGTATTTTCCCCTCTATGTAGAAATCAGTGAGTATCATACAAGTAAGGCATCGCTTCTTCCCTAAGCCCCGTGACTCCACTGCCAGTTTCCCCAGCTCATCACTGATCCTACTAATGGATTGAGCCCTGCTGCCGGAGAGGTAGTCATAGCCCTAGATGACTCTCAGCTACTCTAGGAGGGGAGGCATCCAGCTGTGTGAAGGTTAAGATTGTCCGCGTCAAGATCCCAATCTTGATTTTGTAGTGATGCCTAAAGATCACCTGGGTGCTGGAAATACATTTGAAACCCAGGATGCCCAGCCCATCGCTTATCAGTGGTAAACTGTCAGACGGTTTTTGCTGCTATGGTCACCCACAAGTTCATTTGTCTCATACCCAGGTGAAAGGAAAAAGGTGAATGGGACTGGCTGGTTCCTTTAAATGTTAACTTATGGAAATGCTAGTTCAAATGGTAATGTCACAGTGTTTTGTATGCGCAGAGGGAGAGTCCAAACCGACAGCTATTTATTCATATGTGTGTGTGTCTTTGCAAGCCTTTGAGTTCTCTGTATCTACTGTGTATGTGAATGGTCACGTGGGACTCCGTGATGTTGTTGTGACTTTGACCTAGGGCCCCGAGTGTAACTGCTGATCTCGGCACTCGTTGGCACAGTGGTAGTTAGAGGTGAAAAGTAAAGCTGTCAAGCCCGAGGGCTTAGCTTTAGGACCCCCCCCAAGCTGGGCATGCAGCAGAAGCAAGTTTTTACACTTTATCGAAACCAAGTCATTAATTAGCCCACTCTCCTCTTCGCCTTCCCACGTAGCTCAGTTTTCAGGAAGCTAGCAAGTCCTAGGGATTTCCAGAGGTTGCCTGCAGAAGAAGGGAAGTTCAAAAGCCTACCCCGGGGCTCCTGGCCCTCTCATGCTCCATGGGTCCTTTGACAGTTCCTCAAAGACCAGTCCTGTCTTCAGCCTGCAGTTCGCCTCTAAGTTACGCGCAAGCCAACCTGCATCCCGCTGACAGTGCTCGATCCAAACTCACCATTGGCCGGCTTGAGGCCCTGGATGAGCCCTGCTAAACAAAAGCAGACTACCCAGGGCTACATGTAGATACCTCACCAACACTGGAGGCTGGTCTGTTGGAAGACAGAAAGACAGTGGGGCCTGGTTCTAACTCGGCCAGGGGGCACCCTGGTGCATTTGTGGTCTCTATCTGCAGGTAGGCTAGCTGACCCGTCTCTTTGAGTCGTTCCCTTTGGGAAACCCAACTCACAGTATTGATCTCCTTTTTTGCCTTGTATTGAATGACACATTACCTCCACGCTCTCCCGGACTAGGCAGTCAACAGGGCCACAGGGTTGCTTTCTCTCTTCGGTGGGGATGGGGAGTTGACAGGGATGAGGGTCCGAGGAATGAGCATGAATGCAAGAAAACAAGGGGAAAAGTTAAACTGTCACACAGAAGGTTAACTTTTCCAGGGTTTGCAGTTAAAGGTATTTGACCATTCACTGGCTGAGCCAGATCACGGGAACTTGAGAGCTTTTACTGTGATTCTTCAATGTAAAAAATAAACAACAAGGTCAAACTGTGTTTATATGATTTGTATAAAGCCTTTTTAAAATTTCTATTTAAATAAACATTATACCAGAGATATTTTTCTGCATGTTTTTTATTGGAGACAAAGAGTTTGGATGATTGGATGACTAAGTCATCCCAGTTTGCCCAAGACTCTCCTGGGTGTTAGCGCTGAAAATCCTATGTCCCTGGAAACCCCACAATCCCAGCCAAACAAGGATGGTTGGTCATTCTCCAGGGACAATGTTTCTTTCTTTTTTTTTTTTTAAGATTTTTATTTATTCATAGAGACACACAGAGAGAGAGAGGCGGAGACACAGGCAGAGGGAAAAGCAGGCTCCATGCAGAGAGCCCAACGTGGGACTCGATCCAGAGTCTCCAAGATCACGCCCCAGGCTGCAGGCGGCGCTAAACCGCTGCACCACCGAGGCTGCCCAGGGACAATGTTTCTTAACATTTCTTATGGAGTTAGTAGGTTGATTGGCTGGCTGGCTTTTTATAAAATTGAAAATATGATGGGGATGGGGATTGGGCTACCTGGCCAGGTGGGCTATTTTAACTCAAAGACTTGCTGGTAGATTTCCAAGATCGTCATCCCTGTAAAGCCTCTTCCTCCCAAGACATCACCAATGCCCTACAACTTTTGACTCTTCACTGCTTCTTTCCTGTCCCAATACTTGTGTATCAATATCTGTGGTGATTTTAAGGTCTGTACATTCTTGGGTTCCATTCCAGATCAACTGAATCAAAAACTCTGGGAGGAGGGCCTAGGGATCTGTGTTTTAACAAGCCTTCCACTGTAAGCCTTCCTTACACTTTCAAGTTTTAAGAATTTCTGGTCTAGGAGAAAGGAAAAGTAGCCTGGCCTCACAAAACCGTTAGGGATCTTTCCACCTGTGGGTTTTTTGGAGTCAAAACAAACTAGACTTTGACCAGGGAAAGCAGAAGGAGGTCGAGTTCATTTCTAGGTAGTACAAGTTCCCAAGGGAAGAGGAGGGAACAGCTTTATTATGAACTTCCCCCAGACGCACATAGACAGGAGTCTCAACAAACGAAATCTGCCCCCATTCTGGGGCTCTGTTCACCCCAGAAAAGAAATTTGGTTCAATCATTTACTCAGGAAATGTTTTTGAGCACTTCCTGATTCTGTAAGCTCTCGGAGCTTGTGGACACTCCAGTGAAGAGAACGGAAAGCAAACAGCCAAGCACATAAAATAAGGACTGGTTACTTAAACGTGATGAAGACAGTGAACAGGTAGCTCTGATGGAAAATTACTAGACAGTAAGTTGTAATATTTGTGTTACTTGAGTTCGTATTTGCAAAGCACGGCTCTTGGTTACTGATGTCATAGGATTTGCAGTAATTAAATACAAGGTCTTCTGTAATCAACAACGCTCACCATAATGAAACCTAAGGAATCTGAAATCTAATACAGTAGAGCTCTTGAAAACTCCTTTTAAAAAGAATTATTAGGGTCATTCCCACAAAGTGGTTCATCAGAGAAGGCCTCTCTGAGGAGGTAATATTTAAGCTAAAACCTGAAGAGATAAGGAGGAGTCGGTTCAGCCAAGTGCCTGGGAGAAGCTTTCCAAATTGAAGAAACAGCATTGAGAGATCCCCACTGTGGGAGAGAGTTAGCTGCGCCCCTAGGAACGCAGAGCAGTGGTTGGTTAAAGCAGGATCACGAGAAGGGAAAGGTACTGAGCTGGGAGTGGGGGAAGGTCCTTTAAGGCACAGTGAGGAGGCACTTTCTAATCTTTATCACTCTTGGCATTCCTTAAAATTTATAGAAAGACAGCTCCCCACCCAGGCCCCTCACCGCCCACCCCACCCCCTTCCCACTCCTCACTGGCCAGTAAGGTCACTGCAGTCAAATTTCTGCAATTTCCCTCCCTGCCTCTCCGTGATCTTTACGGTATCATGTGTCTCCTGAGATGCCTGCTTCTATCACATTACTGACCCTAGCAACCATACCAGAGGTTAAAATGAAAGCAAATTTTTACTTTCCTTTAGTTGAGCTTTTGGGGATTTTTAAAGCCCTAATAAACTAATAATATCTCCTGGTCCCTAGCCATCTAGTGTTTACATAAGGTCTTTTTTTTTTTTTCCATATCTGCATCCTTCTGGAAATGTTTATACAATCCTCAGGGGAGGGAGTGAAATGAAGTTGGAACAGGCCCATCCTTGAGGGAAACAGGACCCATCTGGATGCTGAGGTGCCCTTGTCTCTACAACGTTGGTGGTAGCCATGGGGGGAGGGAGGGAAGCCTGAAGAAGAAATGGAAAGATGACTCTATTCCAGGTCTTGCAGACTTCAGGCTCTAATCCCAGGCTGAACTAAACAAATTCCTGGGGGAATGTGCCCCCTCCACCACCAGACACACACCCACCGCCAGGGGACTGAGCGAAAGATGAGGAGGTGATGGTCAGACTAGGAATCGCCACCTTCGGGGGTCCTCAGAGACTCCTCTGGTCCACCCGGGGGCTTCACAGGAACTGTGACTCTCGTTCCCATCAACAAAATGGGAAGGGCCCTGAGAAGCCTAAGGACTGAGAGGCAGGGGCCCAGCTTGCTTCTGAATTCCCACCTCTCAGGAATCCCAGGCCTGCAAGGCTGGGCCTCCTTTTTCTTTCTTCCTTGGACTCTAAGAGGAGCTCCTGGAGAAAGGGCATGTGCCTTCTGTGTTCTCCTGAAGACCAGGGCCGGAGACCTGGGAGGGAGGCTCTGCAGTTGTTTCTGCCACTTCTCCAAAGAATGACACCTGTTTCCTCTCTCTTCCCCTCCAAAAACCCTTTAGGACACGTGTGTGCAGGAGCACAGTTCCCGTCACAGCCGGCTTTCAAGAGCTATGAGAAAAAGAGACCCTTCCAGTGAGGCCTCATGCCCCCCCTGGCACAGGGGTCTGAGCCTTCCCTCATCCCCGCTCCGGCCCTGTGGCACCAGGTTAGCAGGGTCCCCCTCTCCGGCCCAAGCGGGTCCTACACAGGGTGCAAAGGCCCTGGGGTCCTGAGGGCCATCCAGGCCCGTGTGCACACAGAGGGAGCCAGAAAACCCTCCATCAGAGGAGAGGTAAGGCTCCGGGCCAAGGACCTGGGACGTGAAGATTTGGGGTGCTCTGCCCTGGGGCCATCCCCAAACCAGCACGCCCCAGCGGTTTTGGTCCGGCGTGGACCCTCCTCCACCCCCATTCAAACCAAGTCCCCTGGAACCCCGAGCAGTTGTGCTTGCGAAGTGCAGGCTGCAGCCTCCACAGCCCCCAGGCTGCTCAGCGCTGTCTGCAGGGCCAGGTTGGCCTGCTTTGGAGCGCAGCCCTGCTAATAAATCTCCATCCTGAAGCCCTTGACTGCCTCCCCTGGGAATTGAAGCGCAGCCTTTCCGAGCGCCCGCTGGCCGCCCCACTGCCTGCCAAGCTTCACACACAACCGCCCTGGCAGGGCCTTGCCTCCAGAGCCACGGCAGGCGGCCTTTCTAGATTTGCCCTTCTTCCCAACCTTTCCCCCACCAGCCCCAACCCTCACCTCCCGTCTCCGGAGCACTCACATTTCCATTCCCAGCCAACGAGGCTTAAATCCTCGGGGAGGTCAAAAAAACCTTTAGAGGGTTCGAAAGCAGCAGGGCTCTTATCCCCTTGAACATGGACATGCCGAGGAGGAGCGAGAGCTCTGGTCCCAGAGCTTGGGAGACCAGGGTCCTCAGTTCCACCTCTAGCTCTGTGACCTCGGGAAGGTCATGCACATTTTGGCTTTCACATCTGGGAAGAGGGCACTGCGGCTAAGGGAACTCCGAGCCCCGAGCTCTGACATCCTGGCCGGTGGAACAGTTGTTTGGTTGTCTGAATGTGCATCACACAGCTCTGCCAGGGTAAAGCTCTGCAGAGCCTCCTGTCCCTACCTTCTCGCCGGCTCCCCTCTGCAGAGGCGCGGGGAGCATATCCTTGGGCTTGATTCTGCTGTGGAGCTGGCCCAGCTCCAAGCTCTCTCAGCAGAAGTGCTCCCTTTGCCAGAGCCCCTCACTCTCACTCACAGCAATTTACATAGACGTGGACGTACTTTGCTTGTCCCCCACTAGCTCTTGAGAAGAGAATTTATGCATGAATTCATGCATGTGGTTGACACATTTTACATTAAATGCCTCCCATGTGCCTTGCTACGTGCTTGGGGACTATGATAAGCATAACAGCCATGGTCCCAGCCTTCAGGGAGCTTACAGTCTAGAAAGACACAAGTGAATCAAATAGCCACACAAATCTACCAGAACAAGTGTGGTAGGAGCTATGAAGTGACACGTGGAATGCCGTGAGTGTGTGAGGGGTCAGGGAAGCCTGAGCACTGTGGCCCTTGGGAGCTGAGCCCTCAGGGTGAGTCAGATGAATGGGAAGGGCAGGGGGAGAGCATGAAGGGCCAGGATGCACAGAGATTCAGAGCCAGAGGGAGACCTGGCAGGGGGAAGGGGGGTGGGTGAGAAGCGTCTTGTTCACCTTTGTATCAGGACCTCCAACTCATACTTGGCACTTACTGTACAAACACAAGAAATGTTCACTGAATGAATGAATGACATGTATACGTTCTCCTTTGTGATGGGCTTCAAGCTGCCCAGTGTGTACAGACCAGAGGCTAAGCGGTTTTCATTTCCCCTCACTTCCATGTATGCTTCACTCTAGAGGAAGCCCTGAAAGTAGGTTTCCTAGAGTCTGCCCTGAGAAATTATGCCCACAAGTTCCACCATGGAGATGGGCACTATCTGCTTCCATTTAAATATGATGATTTAGGTTAAATATATTCAGATGAAAATGCTGTTGAAAAAGTCGGACGCTTGCCAGAGTTAACAAATTAAAATATCCCATGCAGCCACCGCGGAAAAACAATATAGCAGTTCCTCAAACTGTCACACATTGAAATCCCACGTGATCCAGCAATTCCACGTCTAAGCACCTCTACCCAAAAGAATGGAAAGCAGGGGATCAGATACTTGTGCACCAACCTTCACAGCAGCATTAGTCACTACAGTCAAAAGGTGGAAACAAACCCAATGTCTATCAGCAGATAAGTAAATAAGCAAAATTGAGTAGAGCCATCCAGGAGGACACTGTTCAGCCTTAAGAAGGAGTGACATTCTGATACATGTTACAACAGGGATGACACGTGAAGATACCGTGCTAAGTGAACTAGGTCAGACACAGAAGGACACATCATACGATTCCACTAAGATGAGGAACCCAGAACAGGCAAATCCAGAGACAGACAGACAGTAGATTAGAAGTTACCAAGGGCTGGAGGCAGGAAGCATAGGCAATTACTGCTTTACGGGTACAGGATTTGAGATGATTGAAAAGCTCTGGAGATGGATAGTGGTGATGGTTGCACAACATTGTGAATGTACTTAATGCCACTGAATTGTACACTTACAGATGGTTAAAAGAGTAAATTTTATGTTGTGTATATTTTACCACAATTTTAAAATGCAACTTGTCTTTTTTAAAAAGTCTCATTTTTTTTTAAATGTCTAATACCTGGGACATACTTAAACTGAAAAGTTACTGTTTATCTGAAATTTCAGTGTAACTGGGTATCCTGTATTCTCTCTCAACCCTAATCGAGGGGCTTCATCTTCACCATAAGCTTCCCAGAACCTTCCCAGGATTCAGAGACCATTGTTTCAAAACCACACTCCGTGCTTGTGGTCTGATAAGAATGAGCGTACAAGATAGGCGCAGGAAATCAGGAGGATGCCTGCCCCAATTATAGACTCAGCCCTAGACAGAGGCCATGAGTGACTCCCTCAGCCCTCCGTCGCTCCATCAGCGAAGAGGTAGAGATTAAAAATCTTGGTTGGGTTTCCCATCTGTTGTTTAATCATCACGATCTACAAATGCAGTAAAAGCTGGTTGTAAACCCCTTCTTATGATTGACCACGTGGCTAGAATTACAGTTGCAGATGGCGACGCTCAAGCGTATGACTCAGACGATGGCCTTGTCCCCCGCCATCAATGCGTCTTCACACCAGAGTTGGTAAGAACCCATGGGGTGCCCAGATGCCTAATTGTACCACCGCTTGCACCCATGTCTTCTCGATGAAAGAAATTGCCTGCACAGCTCATCATGCAGCAAGAAACAACAGGTGCAAAAGGCAAAGGCCACTTTGGAACCATTTGGACCACAGAACATGGCTCAGTATAACAAGAGCGCCCACGGACTTGGCACGCCTGCATTAATCTGCCTGCGAGATGGGCCTGGAATCAGACCACAGCCCTGGAGTCCACGGCTGCCGTTCCAGGTGGTCCCACCTACTCCTTCTCTCAACCGAGACGAAAGGCAGCTGGGGAGGGCATTTCACGAAGATGGGTCGTGTCCAATTCATTTTTACTAGGTGCTGACAAGTCACTGCGGAAAGTCTGGAAATGTGTAGCACAGCAAAAACACACGGGTCACAATGCACTGGTGAATGATTACCAGAGGAGAAATTCATTACAGGCTGCTCTCAGCTCCCATCACATAAGGAAGCGTTACATTAACAAGGTGGACGGTCCCCGCGCTCCCCTCCCTACCACAGCCCCCACCACCACTGCCTGCCACCCCACTATTGCAATTTGTGTTGCATGGTGAGAGCAGAGCCCAAAGGCGGGGAAGTTAATTCAGCAATACTAATCAGAAGGGGGGCCGCGGTGGCAGCCACAGCCAATTGAAGCAGATTCGACCTGCATGCTACATGAAACACCAACTATGACTGCGGTGTCTGACACCTATCTATGGCCTTAAAATAGGGTCAGGGGGCGCCTGGGCAGCTCAGCGGTTGAGCATCTGCCTTTGGCTCCGGTAGTGATCCTGGGGTCCTGGGATCGAGTCCCACATCAGGTTCCCTGCATGGAACCTGCTTCTCCTTCTGCCTATGTCTCTGCCTCTCTCTCTGTGTCTCTCCTGAATAAATAAATAAAATATTTTTTAAAAAAAGACAGGGTGAGGGTGGGTTTTTTTTCGGAGGAGGGGCAGTCAGATAATTTGCTTTTCATCCTGGGTGCACCTGCATCCCTAAAAATGTGCCTGGCCATCGTCCCTGCTGGTCCCCTGGTTTGCTTGCGTTTCCAGCCTTTCCCGACATAGACACAGACCGGTGAGGAGCTAGAAGGTGCCAGAGAACCTGTGCAGGAGACCAGCAGGATGACCGAGGTGAGTAAGACACACTGTGTTTGGGGCCCCTCTGGACCAACAAGTTCTGGGGCACCAGGAACAGGGAGTCTCCATTTTTCGACGGCCAAGAGGACTCAACAGGTCAAGTGGCCTTCAAGGCCTGGCCATCCGGTGTCACACACAGTCACTGCCCAATTCCTCTCTAATCCCTCTTCTCCAAGTAGCATTCCCCACATGCAAGAATCACAGGTCACAAATGGAAGCTTAGCGGAGAGTCAACAGCACGCAGACAGATGGGTCAATAGTTCTTCCTTAATGGGATTTCTGCTCCTTCCAGATGCCATTCACGTGCCGAGGGGCCAGCCCGCTGAATCGGCTTTTAAAGTCAAATGTGCCACCAGGCCAGGCCAGGGACAGACAGGCTCTGGCCCAGGCGGGTGCCCCCACACACCACCACCGAGCAGGGTACCCTGGCCTCACCCCTGCGCCGAGCTCCTCACCGCAGCCCGGCCCAGCCGGTTCCCGGGGCTCCTGTTGCCAGCGTCACCCCGCGGTGGCCCAGCGAGCCCCAGGCACCCCAGGACGACGCCCATGAGGCCGGGGCGCTCCCCGCTGGCCAGGCTCAAGCTGCCCGATCTCTCCACAGCTTTCTTAGGACATGCGCCCCAGCCCTTTCCTGCCGGGGACCCTTCCAAGCGGTTCTGTTGGGCTAAGCCCCATCCATCTTCAACATCAGAGTCCCCGTTTTCACCTCACTTCCTTTTTCAAAGCAGCCAAGAAAGAAAATGTCACTGCATTTGGGGCCGATGCAAAAGCCAGGCCTAGGGGATGCTCTGTTTCACTCCCCGGCCCCCCGAGCTCTTCTCCCCAGCCAAGTCCTCAGGGCCTGCACCTCCACGCCTGTTCCTGGTTCCTGGATCACCTGGCGTTGGTGGCCACCCCTTCCGCCCGTCCGCACTCTGCCAGAGCGTCAGCCTCAGCACTCACCAGGCTCCTGGGCTGGGCCTGCCAGGAGGACAACATGCTGGTCTTGCCAGGTGAGGCTGTCGCCACCCCCATCAACACCCTGCCGGGGATTCAGAGGCTGAGCAGCTGATGCAAGTAAAAGTCCCCTGTGCTGCCGCTTAGACACCAGATTCCCCAAATTTGTCCAAAACACGTGGAATCCTCCCCAGCCATGCAGCTTGGTCGCGAAGAGCGTGTGTACCTTTAAGCCATGAAGGGCAGGTGGCAGTTCGGATGAAGATGACAGCTAGAATGCCTCCCTGACAGCCCCTGGCTCCCCCAGAAGTAGGGAGCTGATGCCCTGATTGATACTTGAGGGGGAGGCTGTCAGCAGGGAGGACAGGAGGGAGATAAGGGACTCAATCAGTGTCAGACCCGTCCTGACACACACGGCTATAAATCACCTTGGGTAAAGATTCTCAGCTGCTAGAGTGAAGAAGGGGGAGCGGGTAATAGAAAAATAGGGTGACAAGCACTTGTGTGGGCCTGGGGCTGTGGGATAAAGACGCTGGGCTCGGCCCTGGATAGAGATGCACAAAACTCACAACTCCATCCATCGCTCCTCAGACCAAGCACAGATACAGCACTGTCCTGAGTCAGTTGCAGAGGGTTAAAGTACAATCTAGGGTGAACTTTAGAGAGCGTCAATGTCTCCATAACGCTATTATAAATACATGGATTCCAACCAGCTGTCCCGACGACTGCGGTAGAAATCCTCCCTCCTCCCCTTCCACCTACCGCAAGGAAGACGGAAGAGATCTCGCTGTTGATGGTCAAGCCTGTCCTTGCCCACTGATACCTGGGCTGAGAAGCAGCACACGGTGAGCTTTAAGGAAAAGAGGCCTCAAGGGCTCAGTGTTTTGATGAGAAAGGATTTCTCCAATTCCAGAAATCCCCAAGACTGCACGTCAACAACTTCCAGCCATATCACAGATGTGATTAGCAGTGGCCAAACCCATTTCAAAGATTCTCTTTCTACATGTTTTAATTAGACATTTAAAACATAATAACCTTTTTTTTTTTTTTTTGGTCCAGGGGACAGAGATTCCTAAGTTGGAAATAATGAACGGATTAGCGATTAATTAATTGCTGGCAGGTGTGGGGAGAAGCCATCTACGGCTTCTTAGCATTCCCCGCCCCCTTTCTCTCTTAAGATCGTCCTTTCTTATTTTAATTAATTTTTTGCCACCCCAGCACTCCTCTTATCAAATATTCAAATAAACTAAACAAATAGAATGTGCCGAGACCAAAGTACTCAATATGGTGTTTAATTGGAAGTGTAGCCTTGTTTTCTCCCGGTGGAGTCTCAGGGTACCTGGAAGCTGTCCCTGGCAGTGGAATTGGACTCCTAAAGTGCATTTTTAGCATCTAGTTAATCTTCCTTTCAGGTGCCGAGGGTATGGCTTGATTGAAACAAGGAGCAGTAAGCCATTGAGTGGTTTGTGGTTTCTCCTCCCTGGTAAGGAACAGAGGCGGTAACATAACTAGACTGTGGCCTTTGTCTCACCCACCTGTTCCACCACTCCCTTCCATGTGTCTACACCCCACGTGAATGCATGCCAGTGGGTGCACCATCCAGCTCTTGTGCAAGCCAGGGCCTAGGTGGCCACTGCAGGCCTTGGGTGGCCAGCACTCTGTGCAGCTCTGCAGAAATGCTGCTGGCACAGTTGTACACCCAAACAGTTCAACCTGGCACAGCGACCCAAATCCAGGTCCTCAAATCCAAGCCATGGCCAGAAGAGGAGTGACAGGCAGGACATGTGCTCATGTCCAAGGCCCTGGCACTAGCCTTCCAGGGAATGTGGACTTCATAGAAAGCTCTGTTCTCCTCCGAAGGGATGGCTGCTCGGAACGGCTATGGCACAGTACACTTCCTACTACTGGGGATTGTTTCCTGAATGAGCGAACAGTCCTATCGAACTCTGAGGGAGACCTTCAAGGATGTAGGTCTGTAATGGAGCCAGAGCTATTGGCTGTTTCAGAATGAGTTATGGGCTTCAGGACATTACTCTGGTGCCTTGCAACAGTTGGGAGACTCCTTAGGAGGGAAGGCTTAGGCTGTCTTCTGAAAAGCAGCCACATTGTTGGGCCATGACCACAGATTTATCCAGAAATAATGATTAGAAAGAATAAAGAAGAAATGGAAGGGGAGTTTTAAAAGTGTGTCTCTGGTGACCACTATGTCCTTCAGCCCAAAGTATTTGTCTCTAGATCGAGGCAAAGACAGAAGTAGTTCTCCGTGACTGATGGAGCCCAGATGATTCTTGTCAAGAATTTCAGAAACCATGAATTGAAAGGTAAAGTGAGGTGGGGGGTGGCAGGGAAAGAGCCCTGGAGACTGGGGGACACTGCTGCTCAGGAAGCTAGTAAGGAAATGAGAGTTGCTTCTGAGGGCTTCTAAAATCAGGCGGGTGGAACAAGGGGTCCAGGCAGAGGGAAGATTTTTCTGCTACTTCTCTCAATCAATCTTTTTGCTCTCTCCCAAGTTTGGAAGCATCGAAGGACTGGAATACTGGCACAGGGATTCTAAAGCAGCCATGTATATCACTTGTATTTTTAATCCTCAAGGATAAACTATTAGGCAGTTGTAAAAAAAAATCATAACAGCAAGACAGTTCTTTATGTATAAATATGAAAAGATCTTCAAGACATATAGTTAAGCCAAGAAGCAAACTGGAGAACCATGTCAAGAATTCAATACCGACCATATAAATTGCAGGGCCCTGTGCAAAATGAAATGGAGGGGCAGGGGAGTCAACAATTACCAAGAACTGCAAGACAGCAATAGCAGAGCATTAAATCAAAGTCAGGGCCCTCCTGAACCCAGGGTCCTGTGTGACTACGCATGCATTCT
The DNA here is from genome assembly GCF_011100685.1 of Canis lupus familiaris. Lineage (NCBI taxonomy): Eukaryota > Metazoa > Chordata > Mammalia > Carnivora > Canidae > Canis > Canis lupus. The sequence continues at coordinate 14,277,014 of NC_049258.1, forward strand.
CCACACCCACATCACCAGTCCTGCTGGTATGATATCATGTGGTGAACCTGAAATACTAAATAAGGAATAAGGCTTACCTACTGAGAGGTGAGTGAGAACTAGGAGAAAGGGAAAGAATTTCCACTATTTCTATTTTTTTAATGTTTGAGCCATCTGGATGAGTTATCTAGTCAAAAATTCAGATAATTAAGAAAAAGTTTTCAGGGCTCTACAAAAGTCCACAGGGACTATAAGCAATACACAGGTTTCCGTTCACACTTCTCAGTGAGTCCATGTTGCTCTGTGGAAGTCCCAGGAATGGGAAGAAGCTCAGAGAAAGCACCATCCGACTGTAATGACGAAAACCACAACTGTCCTCTCTCTCATCACTCGCTCACTTGCCACTGGACTCGGGCTTCTGGAAGCCAAATAAAATAGAAAATGTCTCTCTCACACTCTCTCTCTCTCCTTCTCTATCTCTGTATGTGCAGTGTCTGTGAGGGTTCCTCGGCCTCCTGAACTTTGATAGGCCTGGGGCACCGGGATCAGCATTTACTTTCACAGGTGTCCTCCAGGTTAATAAGTGCTACTCCTGTGAGCAGAGGGACTCCAAATCTCATCAAATGCATGTGTTGGTTGAATCTATCAGTAATAACAGTAATAATCAGTAATAACAAAATGGACATATGTCTTTAACTAAAAAGACACATCCATGTGTCTCTAGAATGGTGCAACCCAAATAAATGGAAACTGAGATGCTCCTGAACCCTAAATACTCATCATAGTTTACAGATATCAAGTACCTATAAAGTGCTAAATGAATTATTCATTTCATCCTCATGATTTCCAGCTAGGCACATTCCACTCTTTTTCTCATTTTGTGGATAAGGAAACTGAAGTCTGAAGAGGAACAGTAATTTCCTTGCTATTACCCTGTGAGTGAAGGATAGAACCAAGTTGGAACAAAGACATCCTAGCTCCAAAGCCCACACTCTTAACCATTAACCACATAGGAGGGAAGCTCCAAATTCAATGTAAATGATCTATGTGATATCGAACTAAAGTGTGATAATACTTCTCAGCTGTTCCACTTAACAGAATTTTCCATCCAGACGCAATAGGGTTACTTTGGAAGTAAAGGCTGCCTACTTTCACCTGGGTAGATCTGGCTATGAATTCTTTCACGCCATCAAGTTAAATGAACCCTCAGGTCACCATTGTTTGAGCCTCACGCCGATGTTCAGTACAGCCCTGGACTTCCCTTTTTTGGGAAACATTGCTTAAATTTTGACAACTTGACACCTCTTGGGAGAAACTCTCTCATGACTTACCCGTAAGTGCTCCAAGTGACATAAGTGGTAAGGCAGTTAAGAAGCATGATGAGGAATTACTTCCAAGAATACAAATAAATCAGTAAAATAATCCAGAGTCACAGAAGGTGAAGATCAGAGGCAGATGTTAGCATCCCTTAGCTGAAGAAAAGAAGACTCCAGGACTCAATTCAAATTGGCTGTAAAAATATTTTACAGGTTGGACCAAACCCCAACATTCCCTTGGGAATGTCTCCCTTTCTGAACTGCCTGGGACACCAGGAACAAGTATCTATTTAAGAGAAATATATATATATATATACCTGTACCATCTATATTGTCTTGCATTTATCCCACTGTCATGACGACTTTAATGGAAAAGCCAATTTTGCATAACATTTTAGCACCTGAAACACTACAGGACACAGGATAGGTTCTTGATATATGTTTGTGGAAATAGTAATGAATGAATGACTCATCGGTCAACCCCTAAAATGGGTTAGACAAGAAATATCTCATGATAACAATCCCACCCCTCCCTGCAGCCAACCGATAAAATATTCAAATGATTTTTATTCCATTGACACTTTGCGATAATTGCTGAAATTCTATTCCCAGTAGGCAGAAGCTGGAGATGAAACAGAACCGATGTCAAATTTCTTCATCAAGAATTGGAAAGTGAAAACAAAATCTCTTGAATATAGTAAAAGAGGAACATTTTGCAGATCAGCTTAATACATTGCTCTTGAGTGCCTAAATGTATTTGTGTGATATTGTCAAGTAACTACTCGATAAATGCTTTAAATCTTGTCTGGCTTGTTCAAATGTAAAATATTAAGAGAAAAGAGGTTTGGCTGAGTTTTACAAATTCAATACCCAAGGTAGTATGGAAGGAAATAAAAACAGCTGGGATTTGTGTAGTTGCTAATTTAGTTGAAGAACCATCATCCATCTAAGCCAAAAAAAAAAAAAAAAAAATCCCTCTGCCACATCTGGAGGAACCAGTTATACATGGGAAGGTGTGGCTTGATTGCCAAAAGAACATTTTCCTTATTTAAAAAAAAAAAATCTTAATTTTATGCAAATTGCCATGCAGTCGGTTTTTTTTGTTTGTTTGTTTGTTTTTTTCAGAACAATGCACAGGAAGAAAGTAGTTTGGGGACTTCTATAAGACTAGCAAAACCAAAGCCAGTCTTTCTTGGGAAAGAGACTAGTTGAACCTCTCAGCCAGGTGATGAGGCCAAATTACTGAAGGTATCTAGTAAAAGCTATAGGATGAAGAAGATTGCCAGCAACTTATGGAGACCAGAGAATTGGTCTACCACTCTGGGAATAATCGAAAATAGATAAGTTTTACTTAAAGTGAAGGAAGGAAAAATAGAGTCACAAACTCTGCTTGATAATTGAAGTCTAGTGAGACAAAGAACATAAGCTGCATGTAGATTTCTGCATACTAGTTGTATGCTTTTTGAAGTTGAGTGTCACTTTCTATACTATTCTTACTATTTAAAAAGTTATAATGAGATTTTCCTATTTGCATTTCTATTTTTCTCAAAATGAGTGATTCTCAAGACTTATCTGCATCAGAATCACAAGGAAGCTTTTGGGAAATGATGATTCCTGAACCCAAGGCCCTAAAAAGTCCAATTAGATACATGAAAGGTTGGGGCTCAGGAATTTGTGTTTTAACAAAGGACAGGAAATAAGCCCAAGGTAATTTGATGCAAGGGATTTACATCTCACTATTGAGAAGCTACTCTTAGGATTTATGTACCAGGTAATGTCCTGGATTGAGGCAGCTAAAGCAAAGAATCACCACCAGGTGGAAATTTATCAAAATTACAGGCATAAGGGAAAGGAGAGCTGTGAGAGGTCAGAAGGTAGTGATTTTGTCATTTAAATGTGATGTAGTCAAGTAATGACTCAATAAATATTTCAAAGCTTACTTGGCTCGTTCAAATTTAAAATATTAAGAGAATGATAAGGAATTCAGATGATTTTTACTGGTTCAATACCAAAAGTAATGTGCAAGAAAAGAAAGCACTAGATTTGTAAATGGCTAATATATAGTAGAGTTTGGGATTCCACGACACATGGAAACAGGAGTCAAGAAACAGGCTGGAGAGCTACAAAAAAAAGCTTTATCTACTTTTCAGTTCCACCTGCGTCTCTCTGGAAGTAATGACCTCATAATACACGTCAAGCTAAATTGTTAATGTCTGCATTAAGAAGTCACCATTTGGCTGCAAATCTCCATTTTGACCTATCAACCTACCTCTCCAGGTGAGGCATGTCCAAAACTGCCTTACCACTACAAAGCATGTTCTTCTGATTTAACTGGAACCTTTCCTTCAACTGAGAGGACATGGGGGGAAAAAATGAACTGAATGTAAAAGCACCCTGCCCAGAACAGCATTTCTTCCTTCCCAAATATGCACATACCTCCTTCTTTCTCTTCTTCCATCAGTATGAGAAGTCCATAGGGGAGGGTGGCCCTAATACAGGAACCTTTGTAATTTCCCTTTGTGGAAAGCCTATGGCCACCATAGGTCAATAGAAAAGTAAGAAGAATGGCTTCTTACCTGGGTTCTGCGAGGAAGATCTGTTTTTCATTGACCCATCGTGGCACTCATTCACCCAGAGAAGAAATATGAGCTAATACATACTAAGACACATCCTCTCTTAGAGAAGTTCAGCCCATACTGGCTCAGTGGAGCCAAGGATTTGTCAGAGAGCACATTTCCTAAAGCTTTCATCATTTCTGGCCCTTCCCTCAAGGTCCCTACCTCAGTTACCCAGCTATTAGCACCATGACAACCATCAAGGACTACAAGCTTTGGGCAACACGACATCCTCCAGTGGGGAAGTGTGACTCACAAAATCAGTCTTCCATACCAGTTTCTCATCTTCCTTTTCATCAATAACAGCAGCTTGCACAAGACATCAAATCTGTGCAGGAAGCCACTGCCCTACAGTGTGGAATGAAAATGCACTGAGCATTTGGCATCAGATATTAATTTGCATGACCAACAGCAAATTACTTAGCCTCTCCAGGCATCATTTTCCTCCTCTATTAAAGGGCTATTCCTACCTTCTGGGTTTGTGAGAATTTAAGATAATATATTCAAAATCCTGGGATATAATAGGTGTTCAATAAATAGTAGTTATTATTTTATGCATGAGCCTCAGGCTAATGTATGTGTGAACATTTAGTTATTAATTAGAAGGTAAATGAAAGCTGGCTGGAGGGAATTGCATTTGACCTTTAGCAAATTATTTCATTTAGATGCGCTGATGCAAAACTATCACATCCTATGAAGAAAGACGAAAATAAATCTGGCTGACAAAAGATATTTTAATAAATAATCTTTCTCCAACATCCTCTCAGTCTATGGCCACCCCACTATAATTTGTATGCCATTTGGGGAAGCTTTGTGCCTTTCCCTCTCTTGTCATAGTCAATCACCAACTGATCAGAGGCCAGATTTAGCTCAAAAAAACCTTTCTTTAGTGCTTGCATCTAATGATTGCTCTAAAAAAGGAATTCTTGATGCTGTTCTCACTCCAAAAAAGCTTGCTACCAAATAAGTGTGAGTGTACTGGAGTTGGTAGAGTCTCTCTAAAGTGTTCCTAGGCTGAGATCAGCTTAGCTGGTAGACAGGATACAGGAACCTAATGCATCTATCCTTCTATGTGCCTCGTGTTATTGACAAGCAAAGAGAACCTGCTGCGGTCCACATAAGACACCCCATAACATGGAGGCCATTGTCATTACAGGAAGAACAGGCTGATGAGAGAAAATAGTAAAGGGGGAAAGACCAGGGCTCACTGCAGGCCAGAAGAGAGAAGAGATGCATAGATGCACCAGGACCTTAAATTGGAAATCCACGGACACTACACCAATGAATGAGAAAAGAAGGAAAGAGTGTTAAGGGGAAGGGTGAGCATCCATGAAGGCATTTCTGGGGTGGAGAGCATTGTATCAAAGAAGGTAGGCTGCAAGAGGTTAGGAAGGATTAAGAAACTAGAATAGCCACTTTTTGCAGAAAAGTCAATGACAAAGAACTGGCTGGCAGTCTCAGGGAAGAAGGGAGTTAAGACTACCAGGCTTTAAAAGAAGAAGAAGGGCAGCCTGGGTGGCTCAGCGGTTTAGCGCCACCTTCAGCCCAGGGCCTGATCCTGGAGACCCGGGATAGAGTCCCGTGTCAGGCTCCCTGCATGGAGCCTGCTTCTCCCTCTGCCTGTGTCTCTGCCTCTCTCTCTATCTGTTGCTCGAATAAATAAATAAAATATTTAAAAATAAATAGAAGAAGGAGGAGGAAGAGGAAGAGGAGGAGGAGAACTAGAAAAGAAAAGGAAGGAGAGCCATAAAAGAAATTCAACTGCTGATACTATCCTGTTGGAAGAGATTTCAGATCTATTAGAACTGAAAGAAAAGATATGTTTATCATGTGTGATTCTCTCGTACTGCATCACACATGAGTAAATGGTGCTCTCAGGGGCCTCATCTGGAGTTTCTCTGCTTCTCAACCTACCTGAGATGAGGATGCGTTAGGAAGTCCAACCCATTGAACTTTGCAAAAAAGCTGTGATTAGTTTCAGAAGGCTCCAACTGTGCAAGCAGCCAATATAATAAGCTCACGTGTTGTGACCGATTATGCCCATTACCATTCCTGCATATTCCTGCCTTGGAAAACCCATGGAGGAGCAGGAAGGAGAGTCAGGCACACATCTCTGGGACTGGTTTATTAAGTGAATGTGCCAGGCATTGCCCATTTTGCATCCTGAGAAGCGATCGAGCCCTTTGAACTTAGCTTTTTCATCAGAAATCATCTATTTTAAATAATGATACAGCAAATCTTTGGAGTGCTTTTTATCCAAGGACCTCAAAATACATTACTATTACTGCTGATTCTCAGCATTTGGTAGATAGTGTTACATTAATTTTCTAGATGGCTAAGCTAAAGCATCTAATGGTGAAAGGCAAAATCAGCTGCAAAGGTAGGAAAAGAATTTAGAGTACACTGGGTCAAGCTCTGACTGTTTATCTATGTAACTATGCTTATTGGTACATGCCAACATCCAGACACACAATTATGAGCTAGAAGCAAGTGACGGCTTTATTTTATGGCTGTCCATTTGCAGAGGACATTGGACATGTTGGTGGCTGCCTGACATCTTTCACATATGCTTCTTTAAAAAAAAAGATTTTATTTATTTGAGAGAGAGAGAGAGAGAGAGAGAGGGCACTATTGGGGGAGGGACAGAGCGTTGGAGAGGGAGGAGACTCCCCACTGAACATGGAGCCCAACTCTAAGCTGGATCTCAGGACCCCAAGATCATGAGCTGAAATCAGATGCACCACCAACTGAGCCATCCAGGTGCCCCACTCATGCTTCTCATGTTTGGGGAAGGTCTTACTTCCCTATCTCCCTTGCAGCTACAGTGCAGACATCTGCAGACATGTGGCCCAGGCTCTGCCAATCAGATGCAATGGTGGGAGCGGCAAGTCTAGATCCTGGTAAAGAGGTTGCAAGAGAGCAAATTATAGTGTCAAGTGCATGGCAGTGGCAGCAGTGGCTTCCCCAACAGACCATTTTGACAGCATAGTTGTAGGCATCTCTCTAGAGGTTTAGCCTCTACCCTGGTTCTTCAGCTCTCCCGATGACCTTATGAACTCCTCTGTACCCTTGGAACAAATCAGCCAGACTCAGCTTCTGTCACTTGCGGCTAAACTCCCTGACAAGTATTCCTTTATAACCCTTGGAAAATAGAGGCTCACAGACCAGACCTCCTTTTATACTCCTAGATAGGTTGATAACTGCTTATCAATCCGTCTTTGAAACCGAAAGTCAATTTGCTCAATTGATATCTGGTATTTATAAATATCTAGTATTAACTGAGCACTAAGTATAAAACTCTGTGCTAAGTATTACAGAAAATATTTGCTGGGTTCTTGCTATGTTCTATCTATCACACTGGGGGCTGGAGCATCAGAAAAGTAAAGAAAAACAGACATGGCCACTATCCTCCAAAAGCTGATAGTCCACAGGGAAAGGCAGGCAGTAATTGAGGAATCACACTCAGAACTGCAAAATTGCCACCGTGATAAGTGATGTGAAGGGCAGAGAAAGCATCCCTGAGGGAAAAATATGTTAGCATGAGATATGCCTTTGAAAAGAGCACACGAGAGTCAGTTGGAAAATTAACTAGAGGGAAATCAAAATAGATGGAGACAGACCAGTGAGGAGGCAATTTGAGTTTTTCAGGAGGGAGTGGATGGTAGCTTACACTAGGGTGGGAGGGGCAGATGGAGAGAAAAGGACAGACTCAGGACATATTTAGGAGGTAAAGTAAGAGGATATTGCAAAGAATTAGATGTGGGGAAATGAGGTAAGGTCATAGATGACTGTCAGGTTTCTGGGTTGAGGCACTGGATGGATGGTGATGTCTGTCCCTGGAAGAACACTGGGAGAAAATGAGATTTTGTAGGGACATGGTGAGATCAGTCTCACACGTGTTAAATGAGTTACCTTTGAAGCATCCAGGAGGACTGGAGCTCAGAATAGAAGACTATGCCAGAGGCACAAAATAGTCCTGGTACAATTGAAGCCATCCTATGAATGGGATTTCTTAGGGACAAAAAGCCTCAGAAGAAGAGAGGGCCTTGGGCCTATTCTTAAGGCATGTAAAGTGCAGGTCTAAGAATTCAGAGGCCCACTTGTCAAAAGCTACTGAAAGGTAATCTTTGTCTGTCTAAAAAACATCAACAAGGCAAAATGCTTTTAGCCAAGAAACATATCCTGATTCTGTTGCTACAAACTCCTCTATAATCCGGATCACAAACTCAGGGGTCTAGCCAGCCTATACTCAGTAAATGGGCCAAGCAGGGACTATGGTATACAGCAAAGTACATGTCCTATCTAAAGGGTGTAGTTGGGGACTCCCGGTTGGCTCAGTCAGTTGAGTGTCCAACACTTGATCTCAGCTCAGGCCTTGATCTCAGGGTCATGAGTTCAAGCCCCACATTGGACTCCATGCTGGGCATGGAGCCTACTTTTAAAAATTAAATAAATAAAATTTTAAAAATAAAGGGTGTAGCTGGTTCCAAGCTTAGGTAAATTATTCCCAGATATGATACTTGTATCCATATCTCTCTATGAAGTCTCCAACTGGCTGAAGTAGCTACTGTGGTTTACATGAACCTGAATGGACATTGACTGAAATGGTATTTAACCCAGCTTTCTAGAATCAGAACCCAATTCTCTGCTTCTGACTCGTAAATTATCTCCAACTACTGTAAATTATTTTCCTACTAAATCACCTGTTTTTTTATTTCCATATAGCAGTGATACCCCCAGAAGACTGCTCTTCTACTCCCAAACACTCTCCCTAGCTATAAGTACTATCCTTAAAACTATTATCTAACACCTAACACTCTAATCATGGTCTACCCAAAACTCCCTCCATTATTCAAATCCACCCTGAAGACAGGGGAAATACTGGCATTATAGCCCCATGGTGTGCAAACAAAGGTTAATCATCTCCTGGTAGGGTAGGATAACTTGGGTTAGGAACCACAAAGGTGGATCAGCTGAAGTGAAGAGACAGTCTCCGGAAGCTAGGGGCAGGAGTGAAAACAACAGAGTTCTAGAGTAATCTTGAAGGTGGCCTAGGGCAGAGAAAAGAAAGTGAGAAAAACTAGAAAATAACGAGATGCACTAGCTCTCCATATTAATCAAATCTGACTTCTGATTTTATTTATTTTTTTGCCACTCAGTACCAGTAATATTTGCCTGCAGGTCTGGAAGATATTTTCCATCTATATGCATTCAGGCGTTTTTTTTTTCCTTCTCAATATTCCTCTGAAGTAATACATTGCATCTTCTAATTATAACTGCCAGCTATCGACTAAATCTGATATGTAGTTGAACTGGATTTATTTCTTAGTTTAGTATTACAACACACACAAATACTTATTCACTCACACAAAATCAAATTCTTCCTCCCTCCCTCTTCTTACTCATCCGACCCCAAACTGTAATTATTACACAGAGGCATGAAACAAAGCAGACCGTCAGTGCCCATCATTGTAAAGCAACTATTGGAATTTGCTCTGTCTCGGCCTATACCAGGTGAGTCAACCACACAGCTTGCCTGTGTGGTAGCTTCCAAGGCAAACATCCTTTGGGAGACATTACATGGTGCCCCAAACAAGATCGCCGTATTTTCCATACAATCTTGGTTGGTGTTGGTAAGAGCTTGCCCCTAAATTTCCTTTCTGTTGACATTTGGCAGGACTTCTGTCAACAAACATTACATCAACTAACACCTAGCAGAATGTCTTACACATGATAAAGACTCAATACTTGTTTAAAAAAAATCAGAAAAAAATCAAATGAAAATGAACCATCCTAATCCAATAATGAGTGAACATAGTAAAGCACTTACTGTCACAGTAACCACTATAAAAATATTCACAGTTAATGCTGTTATTATTATCTTGAGTCCCAGTTGTTCCTTGTTTACAATCTGGGAAGCCAGAAGAACCTCTCTCACTTCCTTCTCTCACTCCACCCTTGTTTTTCAAATAATATCATAACTTTCAAAGAAATTGAAACCACACCTTTCCCACCACACACACACACACACACACACACACAGTACGGTCTGTCAAGCACTACTGATGGGAATGTAAGCAGCACAGCTCCTACAGAAGGCAGTTTTAACACATCTATCAAAGTTACAAATACTTTTCAACCCAACAGGTCACATTGGAGAATTTATCCTATAGATTAACTCACAACCATGTGGCCTATGATAAGTACAAGATTGTTCATTGCAGATTTGTTTGAAATTTCAAAATGGAAACAATAAACATCCATCAATAGGGAACTCATTAAATAAATTTTGGGAGAAACATAGCATTTGAATATTATTTAGTAATGAAGAAATTTTCAATGAGGACATTTTCTGCGTACTTTTACATGAAGATCTCCAAGATGTATTGCTAAGTTTTTTTTTTTTTTAAGGCACAGAATAACAGTGTATAAAACATTCCAAATGTATTAAAGTGGTGATGGGGGTATAAGTTGCATTTGTTCTACATTAAGAAGCTCTGGAAGGGTATGAAGGAAACTGAGAAGAATAATTGTCATGACAGCAAAAGGAGAATTAGACGGGTGGGGGGAGGGTAAGGATTGAAAGGAAAACTTTTTACTGTAAACCTTTAAATTACCAATTCAAGATAGATCAATAAGCCCATCTTTCTTTCAAGTAAAAAGAAAACCTAGTCTTACAACAATCTAAGGAGCATGTTTATCTGCCAGTGCTCTAGAGTTGAAGTTGATGCCCCGAAAGTTCAACATTTTGACCAGTCTGTTCCCTATCCTCCAGGCTATTCCCTCACCCACTGAGGGATGATGCAGCCTTTGAGATGAACCACTGTGCCTGGAAAACTGGACACCTGTGTCAGCTAGCTTAACACAGTCTATTGGGCTATAGTCCTATTCTCAAATCTATGTTTTCCTCTGAGACACAAGAGTATAAATTAAGAGAAATCTCTTGGGTCACAGACTCAATATTATAACTCTTTATTCCTTTGCCTTCATCAGTTTCAATTCAGACTTTTAATGTGATTTGCAAATAGCTTTGTGTGATATGATATCAGAGGTCAGAGGACTTCTTAATCCATCTAAAAATACATAAACACACTGCAACAAAAATCCATTAAAAGTAGAAATAGCTAATCCTTTACATGAGGAGAATAAATAATTCACCCCCAGATTTTCCCACCATAAATCAGTTCTGCCATAATCAGATGCCACTCCTGGAATAGGAAAGCAAAGCAGCTGTATTAAACTTTGACAATTAAAAAAAAAAAAAGGAATGGAAAAAGTGGGGGATGAACCATTTGTTTTCTTTCCTTGTAGTTCTCTAAACAGACTGCATAATGAATGAGCTGGGGAGAAAACAGTGTCTTAATTTTATTTCTAAAGAAAACCTTTCCTTTGTTTTTCCCTCAGGTAAGGGATTTATCTGACTCACTTTGCAGGTTCCAACAATGCCATATGCCAACCCTCTGATGTGCTTCAGGCACCTGCATGGGCTCATCCCAGCTCCAGTGAAAGAACCACTGGGAAGGACCTGTCACCTTGGCTCCCTAAGCTCCACTGAAAGAGGAAGGGAAGGCTCAGGGACAAAATAATGCAGGACTCATTACAAAAGGCCATAGGTAAAAGAACTACTCCAATGTCTCCTGGAGTCAGAAAGAACCAGGAAGGCTATGGAAGAAGTTTATGGATGAAGAGGACCAAGTTAGGAAATGAAACTCAAGCCAAGTCAGGCCCTTCAATGCAGATGACTTCTTATCGCAAAACTTTTTAAAGCTCAGTTAACAAACATTTGCATGGGTCTTGCTCTGTGCCAGGCACTTGTCTAAGTGCTTCAAATACCAACTCATATCCTCATAGTGTCCCCTTGAGGGAGGTTCTATTATGCTTTCCATTCTACAGGTGAAGAGATTAAAATGATTGAGAAATTTGCCCAATTTTATTCAGCTGTGGATGAAGATACCCAAAGATGCTTCAGTTAGTCACCAGCTTTACGAAGGGCTGGCACCACCATCTTCACTTCTGTTCTGGGCTCTGGGCTGCATGTGGGGAAGCAAGAGAATCCAAGTGGCCAGAGATATGATGCAAACTCACCTAAAGGTAACAGAGCTGCTTTTGCATCCAATAATTATCATTATGTATGAGGGGGCACCTGGGTGGCTCAGCCAGTTAAGCGTCTGCCTTCAGCTCAGGTCACGATCCCAGGGTCCTGGAATTGAGCCCTGGGTCAGGCTCCCTGCTCAGTAGGGAGTCTGCTTCTCCCTTTCCCTGTCCCTCTGCCCCTCCTTGACACTCATTCTCTCTCTTTCTCTCCTTCTCCCTCTCTCTCTCTCTCAAATAAATAAATAAAGCCTTAAAAAAAAATAACATGTATAAGGAGGTATGTGAGGGAATTGTCAAGACAACTATACCTCACTTTCTCATCCGTAAGGAGCCCCCAAAACATGCACTCAGCATAGTACTTCAGAATGTGGTATATGCCAGCAGTAAGAATGTGTGAAATGTGAAGTGGAAAAAATAAACTCTGTATCAGTTAGCTATTGCTACAACAAAGCTGTGTGACAAATAACCCCAAAACCCAATAGCTTTGCTGGGACAACTGAATATCAGCATGTTAAAAAAAAAATTATTTGGACCCTTACCTCATACCATATACAAAAAATAGCTCAAAATGGATCAAAGACACACCTATAATAATTAAAACTATAAAGAGTTTAGAGAAAACATATGAGTGAATCTTCATGACCTTGGATTTGGCAATGGATTCTTACATATGATGCCCCAAAATTACAAGTGACAGAAGAAAAAAAATGGGTAAATTTTTGTGCAAACAAAGGCCACTGTCAAGAAAGTGAAAAAATCAGGACACCTGGGTGGCTCAGTGGTTGGGAGTCTGCCTTTAGCTCAGGTCATGATCCTGGGTTCCTGGGATCAAGTCCTGCATCGGGCTCCCCACGGGAAGCCTGCTTCTCTCTCTGCCTATGTCTCTGGCTCTCTCTCTCTGTGTCTCTCATGAATAAATAAATAAAATCTTAAAAAAATAAGAAAGTGAAAAAGCAACCCACAGAATGAGAGAAAATATTTGCTAATCACATATCTAATGAGAACCTAGTATCCAGAATATATAAAGAACCCTTAAAATTCAACAGCAAACAAAAACAACCAACTCAATTTAAAAATAGGCAGAGGACTTAAACAGATATCTCTCAGAAGACACACAAATGACCCAAAAGCACATGAAAAGATGTTCAACATCATTGTCATTAGGAAATGCTAATCAAAATCACAGTGAGATACCACTATGTACCCAGTAAGATGGCTATCTGTAAAAAATTCTTTTTTAAAAATGCAAGAGAGAGAGGGAAAGGAAGAAAGAAAGAAAAAAAGAAGAAGAAGTGTTTGTGAGGATGTAAAGACATTAGAACCTTCGTGGGACACCGGGATGGCTCAGTCGGTGGAGCATGCAACTCTTGATGTTAGGTTGTAAGTGTGAGCCCCTTGCTGGGTGTAGAGATCACTTAAAGAAAACAAAACCTTTATTTAAAAAAATCATTTATACTCAGTCATTTATCTCTAGGTCATCTGTGGATAAAGTGATTGAGTGTGAGCTAGGCTGGGCTTTGTTCTGGGGTACAAGTTGGAGCCAAATCTGCCTCCCACGTCTCTCAGGCCCCTCACACTGGTAAGCTAAGCAGAGCATCTTCTCATAGTGACAGCAGAAGCACAAGAGGGCATACCCAATACTAGAACATATCTAAAGCCTTGGTCAGCATAACGTGTCTATTAACATTTCATTGGCCAAAGCAAGTCACACAGCTGAGCTTGAGGACCAAGGGCAGGGAGGCACACTCCCACCCTTAGGTGAAAGGAACTGCAAAGTTGAAAGACGACACGGATGAAACTAGAGGACATTGTGCTAAGTTAAAAAACCAAACACAAAAAGACCAATACTGTATGATCTCACTTGGAGGGGGAGTCTGAAAAAGTTGAATTCATAGAACCAGAGACTAGAACAGTGGTCACCAGGGGCTATGGGTGGGGGAAATGTGGAGATGGTGGTCAAAAGTACAAGCCTTCAGTTATCTGATGAATAAGTTCTGGGGATCTAATGTATCACATAGTGATTATAGTTAATAATACCGTACTGTGCATTTGAAATTTCCAAGAGAGTAAGTCTTAACACACACACACAAATGCAAATACGTGAGGTGACAAATGTGTTAATTAACTTGATTGTGGCAATCATTTCACAGTATATACATGCATTAAATCATCACATTGTACACCTCTTTAAAAAATCATATTGTACAACCCAAACATGCACGATTTGATTTGTTAATCACACCTTGATAAAAAAATGGAAATACATAAATGCATTAAGAATAATTTTAAAAATTGAATGATGAAACACAATGACAAAGAAAAGAGTAAAGAATTATGAGCTATAATCCAATCTATCACAGCTCTTTCCCCACACAGAAGACCTTTTGCTTCTGTTCTCCTAAATGGCAAAAATTCCTCCATACTTTTCCCACCAACTTTTATAACTTTTTAGAGCAAAGGTCCTCCACCTAAGTTGACCCAACTCACTCAAGGTAACTCTTATTAATTGTAGAAAACACAGATCAAAGTGTGTGTTTATAAACTTAGCTGGGCTTTGCTAATGGGTGGCAGATGGAATCAATGGGTTCCAAGGCAGTTACAAAGTGCTTGCTATCAGGTTACACATTTTCAGGTGTGTAGGTCCCCCAGCATCCTCAGTGGCAGGTTTTAAATCTGACCATCCCTCAAGGGAAGAGAGAGGACCTGGAGGACCCGGGAGGAATTTCATGGGCCAGTCCTGGGAGTAGCAAACCCCGCTTCTACCTTCTATTGGTCAGGCCTGAGTCATTTGATTGCAAATTTCACGGCTGCAAAGGAGACTGGGAAATGCAATGGGGCCGTGTGCCCAAGGGGAAAAGGAGACCAGTGAAGTGAATGGTTGGCTAGTCTCTGCCACATTCTATATCAAGCTGCCTTTACTTGAATGTCAAGCCATCTGAAGTTGACTTTAAAAAGTATGAATCTTTTATTTGTGGGAGTTTCAGGGACCACTTCTTCCCAGTTGGAGGAATAGAGGAGAGTCCTGGCACTAGATTTGAGGACATTGAACAGCTGCAAAAGTAGCAGCAGCAGCAATAAAACGAACACGAATCAGCTCAAAGGAACAGAAAACTACACCAAAACTTAAAGAAAAAGCATTCGAGGCATCATTGACCTACAGGATTCTAAGGCCTGGAATCCAAACAAGAAAAAGGAGTGAGTTCTTAGAGACAGACACCATCAAATGACAAAAGCCTTGACTCCACTTAAGTCTGGCCTGGGGAAGCAAGACTTCCATACATGTTACATAATTCACCGTTCCATTAATGGCTTGCTCCCTAGACTTTTACTGTCACCTTGAATAAATTTAAGATGGAACAAGCAATGTAATCAAAGTGATTTGGACACAAAAGTCTTTCTCTCCCACTCTTTCTCCAACCTTCCCCCTCATTACAGCCGCCCTGAATGGGAGTAAAGGCAAAGTGAGGCCCACAAGGCTGTTAACACCTCCAAGGCCAAAAAAAGACAGAATGAATTCAAAAAAAAAAATCATACTTCCAAAGTACTCATTGTGCTTCGCGGAGCTGGCAAGTTCTTTCTTTCTCTGCAGTGACCTAGTCTTCTCCCCTGAAATTTCAAGCCGGTTGCCATTTCCACCTCTCTCAACTGGGGGCTTTATTATCTTAAGGTGAGAAAAGTTTCTTCGGCAGAAGTCTGCCTGGGAGAGAAATCAGAGTGATTTAAGCAGTGCCCATGTGTGTTGGAGATGGAAGAGAATCTCCAGCTGACACATCAGAGAGGAAAAATGTAAGCTCAGATGCATCTATTAAGGGAGGTTGGATATCTGTTCAGCCAACCCTCCTCTTTTTTTTTTTTTAACTCTCAGATACTATTTTAATGAAAAGCCACCACAAGTCCTCAGCAAATCACAGCTTTGAAGGAAAATGTCAATCCCTATCAAACCCCGAAGAATTGTTGGAGCTGATGGAAATCTAAATTCATCAGCTCGTTTCCCCATTTCCCCCTCCACGGGCTCCAACTGGCGCCCCCCTCCTCCTCTAGCTCTCCCCGGAGTGGAGAAATGGGGCTGCAAATCAACGCCTGGGGGACATCCCATCAGACAATGGGAAGGTCTAAGGAAAGGTTAAAGCAGAAAGGAAACGAAATTTATAGACTTAGCATTAAAATCTTAAAGGACCTTAGGAACAGCAATGAATCTGATGTTAGGAAAGGCAGGGGCTGTCAGAGGCCACGGCAGGAAGGCCTGACAAGGGCCATAAATCTAAGCTGGGAGCAGAAAAAATAGGCGTCTTTTCAGGCTGAGGCAGCGTGATGAAAAGAGTCCAACGTGGACTTAAAAGAGAGGCAAGGCCGCAGAGGCATGGTGGGGAAGAAGCGCACTGGGGACTGCAAATAAGGAAGGCCGGCAGAGGCCAGGGACAAAGGCACTGGCAACACGCCTTTGGCTGCGGGGGGATCTTTGAAACTGATCCCCAAAGAAAAGCCACAGAAAAGATGTGGATGCTCCTGGCTGCTCTGAGGAGATGGGAGTGGGAGGCTGAACGAGCTCCCGGAGGGGGAGCTGGGGAAGGGGGGGAGGGTAGCAGGAGTTTCGACTGGTTATGACACAGGCTGGGAAGCCAAGGACTCCCAGGATTGTCTTTAATTTGCACTCACCCATTCTGTCGTATTTTGGGGTTTGGGGTTTTGTTTGTTTGGATTAGTCCTTCTGGGGCCCAAGTAAAGTATGTTAAGACACTAATTAAAATCCATAAAACCACTGCAACTGAAAATAACATCCCATGAATTATCATTAAAATGCCAAGCTCAGTGGCCTTGCCCTCAGGGTAGGCCTGACTGGAAAAGCAGGACTGGCACCGCGTGGGTCGCCAGGGCTCATGCCAGCTTCACCCATGTCCCAGAGTGAAGCATTGTTTCCTCTGTCTTAGTTTCCTCCCGGTGGAAGGGAAGTTGGTGGATGTGTTTCACAATTGCAGGAGAGGATTAACTGAATTAATATTTCCGTGGTATGCTTCAAACCTTTGAACTTAAGTTTAATTGTTGATGCAGTGAGAATGGTCTGTGTATGTATATATATACCCAAGGATTTCTGAAATGCAACCTTTTCAGCTTTTTGAAATATGAAAAAACCCATATACTTTCTCCATGCTTAAGATTTTTCTCTATTTCGTTTATATTCTACATTCTGCCTTTCTTTTTCCTAGCTGCTTTTCCTTTCTTATCAAATTTCAGTCTGCTTTCCTCTCCTGGTTTCCATTTCTTGTCTTGCCGGCCATTTTGACTCTCCTAGGTTTCTCACGCCTTCCATTTGTCTCAGAAACTAGAGTGCATCTCAAATGCAATGTCATTTCATAGGTGAATACATCTGGTCATTAATATTCATTAGTTTTCTTAATCTCCAGTAAAAACAGAAAAAAATGATTCCTTTCCTTGTGTCAAATGGTTGATTAGCAGTCTATATCTTTTAATATATAATATCTCTCATTCCATAGAGAACCTGAAGGCCTAAAAGTTCTGGGGGGAGGAGTTTGAGACTTTCCTTGGACCAACCCAGGAAAGGGGAGATCAGCAAAGTTAAGAAAAGATCTTGGGGGAGAAATTTAAGCTTCAAAGTGATAAGCCATATAAACTTCAGCAGTGAATTCACCTATGTGCATTTCCCAAAGATGGTGATCATCTTTTCACATCCTACACTTAACAGCAGATTGAAGGGATTTCCATAAAAAGTTAAGAGTCTTACACTCACTAGACTCAACCTAGATCATGAAAAAACTGGCTGCTGTGACTCAGACCTAACATGTACTATCTTAAAACACAGAAAGAAACCTAAAATGTCTGTATGGAAGGTAAAGGGTGTGTAAAAAGTAAGAAAAATAAATAAGTAATGGAAAAGCAAACACTACCTCATGTGTAAGGAAATTCTGATATTAGGACCTCCCATAAGAAATAACTTCTTTTTTTTTTTCTTTCTTAAGTCAATGGATCCATAAATAAATGAACTTAATCTGACTTCTAACTAACTCATTTGGTGAAAAGCTGGTGGACTAGAAGTTTATTTGCAGAACTGGGGTCTTTCAGCAACTCAATAACAGGCTTCCTGTTTGACTTTGGGCAAGTTATTTAACTACTTGATATCTAAAGTTACTCATCTGTAACATGAGTAAAACAATATGATAGCCATGTTATTTTTGGCTCTTGGGCTGCACCCAACCTTGAATGTGTAACTAAATCTCACAGAGGAATTTCACAGAATTAATGAAGATCTGCAAATCCTAAAGGGCCTCAGGTTGAATGTTGATTTCATGGTATTATCATTATAGAGTAGCTGTTAATAGCCCCTGTACTATCACCCCCTCTCCTAAGTCATCCCTCTCTTGTGTCTGGTCTGTCCCCCCGCCCCCCCCCGCCCACTTAAGAACACATCTAATCATCTGCTCCTAAAAAGCTGTCTTGTCATTCCACCATCCATTAGAGCCCCTACCATATTGTTCCCCTAGAATGCATAGAAAACCTTGTTGACTTTGGTTTGTCTCTTCTTCCTCCCTCCTGAACACCATGTAATCTGGTTCCTGTTCATCACCGCATATGATTGTATTTGTGTCAAACGCAGTAGTTTCCTTATATACAAATCTTTCTAGAAATTGTGTTCTTCTTACCATTTTTTCTAGTACTATGATAGTTTATGTTTCGACTTCAGAGGTGTGTCCATATAGCAGATCACCTCCAACCTTTCTGATAACTCCTCGGCAAATTCTGATTTCTCCTCCTGCCTAATGATCATCCCTTCTAACTCTACTCCATGTAGCATTTCCAATAAGTGTTTCATCTAATTATGTAGATTTCTTATCAACTAGATGTATGATCCCCAGCTGCTATCTTTTAGCTCTGCAGCATAAATTCTGCCCAAGGTACATGTGTCAGTTATCCATTGTCGCATAATAGTGCATTACAAACTACCTTAAAACTGAGTGGTTTAAAACAGTAACCAATTTTTATTGCTTGTGAGTATATGAGTGCTCTGGATAGGTTTGTGATGTGGATCTGACTTAACTGATTTCAACTAGGAGTGTTCATATATCTGCCATTTTCCCAATCAGTCTATTATACCATAATTTTCCTGCCATCATTTAAGTCCAAGCAAAGAAAAAGCTAACCTTTGTGCCCGACTTTGTTGGCAGTTTTAGCAGCATTCCAAGACCCTAAACTCCCTAAGCTTCGAAATTTAAAACCATCATTCAGCTTACTTCAAAATTCCAGCATTTTCTGAATCTTTTTTTCTTCATATCACATCCAACCCTGGCTCTTACAGTCATTTCCTCACCAACTTCTACATTTCCAGGGATCCATTATTCCCTACAAGTCATCTTAAACAGAGACCTACATTCCCCTTCTTTGAATGTCTTTCTGACCCTCTTGGCCTCTGATAAAAATTTCTGCTGCTGGTCATGTTCCTCCACAAACATTTGCACACCTATGCACAGATTGGTGTGCCACATCTCAAAAATTAAAAGAAGAAAGGAATCAATAGCTGAATGGTTTTTTTAATAGAAAAAGAAAGAAAAACAACAACTAACTCAAATGGCACAAAAGTTGAAATCCAGCTTACCTATTTCTTCTAACTGAGCCAAATCCTGGAAAACTATGAAAATGATATATCAAATCCTCAATCCAGTCACTCATGCTGTATATCCATCTCTGACTACTTAAAATATACAGACATAATTGTTGGAAAACTCATTAATCCAGATCTTACTGATATAGCTACTGTCAAAAGTAATCATCTCTTCCCAAGCAAGATTATTTTCCCTTTGTTAAATTCATTGGCGCCATGAGGGAAATAAAATGTCCCTGGATTTTCAAAAGTATGTTTGAAAAGATCCAAGCACAGTGAATAATTTCTAGAACTAAAAGCTGTAGTTGGAGTGTAATGTCCTATTTGGGCTAAAAAATGGAAACATTTTTATGTATTTGCTCATTTTTATTCTCAACCCTTGCTTGCTGTTCTTCCAAAGATGCCCATGTCTTTACCTTATCTCTCTCTCTCTCTCTTTTTTTTTATTTCACCTTATCTCTTATTAAACAGATTTCTAGATGCAAAGGTCTTGGTCCCCACCACCGTTCTGTCCTCCAAGCTTTCCAACATTGCTTGGCACATAGCTGAAACTTAAGTATTTATCTTTTATGATGGTAGTACAGGACCCATTTCAAATGGACCACCTCTTTGTCAGTGGACTTCACAAAGACACAAATTTATAATGAAAATGTGCAGTCTTTTGAACATCTGGAATACATGCCAAGACTTTGGTCTGAACACTCTTCCCTGGAGATTTCAGATTTGTCTTTCTTTTGAGTTTGAATGTGTGTGGTTATAGCTATTGTTCTTGAAAAACCAATGTCTGGTGCTTTTTCTTTGGATTAGTTTAGACTCATAGCTTTAAACTAACTTTAATCCATTAACAGTTGCCCTTTTTTTTTTTAATTTGGTTCTCTTTATACTTTCCTCACCCTGTGTCTGTTAGAGCCTCAACTTCTAGGTCTCAGGGACAACACTTGAAGACCCTTAAATGGAAGACTAATCCTTCTGATTTTGTCTAACATAAGTCTAGCCTTTTCCTTCTGTTTTCCATGGCTCAGCAATTATTAATAACTATATGTAGTTTCAAGCACTGCTTCCATCTATATATGTTCAGGTATCCCATCCTGTGCTCAGATGTGGGGGACCATTAGGTCCTTTTTGGTTTTCTTCAGTTACTGAATTTGAATTTCTAATTTCCCCTCCTGTCTTTAGTATAGAATCAATCAGACTAGAGACTCATAGTAACCAAGCAAGAGGATAGGACCAGGGTCAGAGAGGGCTAAAGTTCCCAGGTTGTTTTTATTTTATATCTTCCCATTTTTGAGGTACTGTTCCCTGTAAGTTGACTTCAAGCCCCCATATTTTACAAAGCTCCCCTCTCACAGAGTTTACCTCAGTCCTTTCCTCTTCTCTTGCCCACAAACTCTTGAGGCCCTAGAAAGTCTTCTTTCAATCCATACAGACAAGCAGTTCCACTTATTAATTTGATTCAATGCCAAGTGACTTTTCTGAAACACTTTCAGTCTGCACTATAAGCCAACACTCCCACGAGAGCTGGCTTGCTTCCTTCCCACACTGATGGTGTGAGATGGGAAAACAACACGCCGCACATCAAAGAGCAGTCCTACTCAGATCTGTGATTGGTTGAGAGACAATACAGGGCGTGGTTCTGGGTCAACTGTGCAGCTCTTCTACTCATCTTCTTTAACTTACAAAATGGAATAAATGATGAGCGGGAAAATTAAGCAAATCCAACAAGATTAATTAAGTGAGCTTCTCTTTCCACATGCTAATCTGCATAGTGATGGGGAGCAATTTCAAATCAAGATGTGAGCAGTAGCCAAAACTATTAGTAGGTTGGGAAATGGAGTGCATCAAGGGTCAGATTTATAAAACAGTGTTCTTTCGCCAAACCTCTGAAATTCTAAACAAAAACAACACTCGGATACATTGAAAAGACCAACCCGAAGCATCTGGTTTCCTTAGCTGGTGCACATAGCAGGAGAAATGTTGGCAGAACATTTGATTACCATAAAAGAGAGAGCTATGCAGAAACCACATTAGAGTAAACTCAACCAAAACAAAGTCAAATGTTTGAACTATTTTGAATAGATTATGGTGGAGACTTGAAAAGGGTCTAGCCTGGATTAATGAGAAATGCAAATGAACTGGCTCAGAAGAAAACTGGCTTCCCCTGTGATGTGACCCTTTGCCCCACAGATTTGGGGGTGAAGTAAATACCTGTCATCTACACAAATGTTCAGAGGCACATAACATCCACGTGATGGGTGGTTCGAACCAGGCATGTTAACCATTTCCAGAGAAGTGATAAGTCAGCCTGATGCTGAAGTGTGCCTGAGGATCCCCCTGACCTGCCAGCTCCACCCTTCTATTACTTTCAATGAAGAACTACATGGAGCAGCTGGTTTAGATCACTTCAGCCATGGCAAAGACTGTGAGAAACACACTTATTTTGGTAACACACTGCAACATATATACACTTACAAATACATATTTGCACATGTTTTTTCTCTGGGTTGTATATGTCTCTACTTATTGTCTAGGGTTGGCAATAACCTTCAATCAGTCTTTCAAAGTGTCCTCTTATGAGCTGTCAATGAAACCTTCCCTAATTTGGGTTCTTGGCAGCTGGATCCAACCACCATTGGAAACCAAACTGCTGGGCTTTGGAAAACCCAGCCCATCCATCTGGGCAGCCCATTTTCTAAGGGATTCTGACCTCCCCTGGAGACCCTTTCCCCTAAGCCCAGCATTGAATGTCTTTTTTTAGCATTATTGTGCTAAAAGAGACTATTAGAAAAACAGTACTGGGCAGCCCGGGTGGCTCAGCGGTTTAGCGCAGCCTTCAGCCCAGGGCGTGAATCTGGAAACATGGGATCGGGTCCCATGTTGGGCTCCCTGCATTGAGCCTGCTTCTCCCTCTGCCTGTGTCTCTGCCTCTGTGTGTGTGTGTCTGTCATGAATAAATAAATAAGATCTTTAAAAAAATAAAATAAAATAAAATAAATAAAAAACCAATACTAATTTGAGAATACATGAGTGGTTCTCATCACACTCTCTAGATCCTGTCTAGAGTGGGAGCAAAGATTCACTCAATGATTTGTGGGCTTGGAGATTCAATGAATCAGGAAATTTTTCTCTAAACTAGTGTTAACAAAAAGAATAAAGGGGGAAGTATAAAATCAGGTTGACAAAATGTCTAGGAGTATTGGTTATGGTTCTGCTTTGCTGTCAGGAGAACAAGCTCTGAGTAATTACCTTGCTGATAGTGAGTTATTTTCATGAGGGCATTTTAAGTGAGCTGCTCCCTCTCCCTAGATAACCAGACTGCCTCATGCCAGGGAGCCAGCACCACTCCTACTACTTTTGCTGCCCAGTGCCTGGGGTCGAAAAATGTGAGGCAGCTGTGGGAGATGAGAGCCAGGCATCTTTCTATTTATTTAACTACTCCTCTGGCCAGAGTACAATCATGTGGTTTTCCATTTACATGATCTGCTAATTGGATATCCATACCTGCCCAGCCGTGATCCATGCTCAGAGGTCCTAGACGCTGACCCTGGCTATTTCATTCCAAATATGCTCTGGATGCCAAGAGTGGCCAGGAAAAACACTTGAGAAAAACACATTGAGAAAATGTTCTCAATCTTTACCATGCATAAGAACCAATGGTAAACTATAAAGTACACATTGTTAGGCCCACCCCAAAGGATTCTGACTCAGTTAGTCTGGGATAAGGTCTGAAAAACTACATTTTTCCAAAACGAAGTTGCATTTCCGACAGGGTAATGATGGTGTTGGTCTGTAGATTACACTTTGAGTAAAGCACCACCTTTAAGAAAACTGCTATCAGAAGAGGTCATTACTGTCTCTTCAATCAAGTCCACAATAGATGTTAATTGAAAACCAATTTTTCCCTGGTAAGAAAAGGAATCTGTGGTCCTTCATATGCAGATAGTTATCTTTCCTTCTCAGTGTTGAGTTAATTCTATTCATCCTTCAATGCCTGGCTCAAGTCCCTCTGGGGTCCTCACTAGATTCTCCAACCAACACTAACATCTCCTTTATCTTAATTTCTACTGCACTTCAACACAGGATTGCCCTGTTTTGTTCTTAATAGTTCACTAGTTGTTCCTTGCATGTGAATTTTGTCATAGATCTAAACAATTGGTTTATAATGGCCGTATCTTCCTGATGAATCAATAATTCTCAACACTCACAGAGTGAGAAGTAGGCACAGGATGCTCTTTAAAATGATTTTCAAAGACCAAAACAGAGATAAATTAGTGTGTCTCTAACTGTAAGAACAGGTAACATTGGAGAGCTATGATCATAAAGAAATCATCAGTTTAATCCATCACCATGGCATTTTGGCTGTGGCTTTGAATTTTTTTGTTTGAAGTGGCTGGCACAAGATAAAGAGAGACTCTACTGTGTGGAACAGTAAATGGCTTAACCTTTTCTGGTATTTTTTTCTAGACAGGAGTTAGTTCAAATTGTACCCAAGATATTCCCAGATTGGATGTTGCTGCATGAAACAGATTTAAAAGTAGTATGATGGGGACTGACTGTAGAAAGTCAAGGTAAGGGGTGCTGAAGACCCTCTCCCCAGGTGAATACCATTTAAGTACTGAAAATTATAAAATAAAAACCATTTAAAGTTTCTGAAAATTTTTCTAAGAGGTACATCAAATGGAGAAGCATTCATTTAGGAAAATCTACTAAATCTTAATATATGATAATATGTATACTGAAAGCCCTAGAACGACCACTAAGAAAATAATTCAAAAAATATAGTTAAAAGTATAAAATATAGTTTAAAAATCATTAAAGGAATTAAAATGTTACACTAGGAAATATTCAATTAATGCAAAATAAGACAGCAAAAGGGGAACAGAATCAAAAAGATATGAGATAAACAGAAAAAAAAAGATAAACTGTTAGACATAAATCTAACCACATCAGTAGAAACACTAAACATGAATGGAATATATAATCCAATCAAAAGGCAGAGATTGTCAGACCAGGTAATAACCAAGACTCAATTTTATGGTGTCTACAGGCAACACATATTAGATTGAAAGATACAAACAGTTTGAAAGTGAAAGGATGGAAATAAGTATATTATGCAACCAGCAACCAAAAAAAGACCAAGAGTGCCTATACTCATATCAGACAAAAGAGACATTAAAACAAATAGTGTCACTGGATTATAAAATAAAAAACACATTTTATAATATCTATGATTTATAAAATAAATGGGATATTTTATAATAATAAAATTATTAATTCATCAGGAAGATATGGCCATTATAAACCTGTATGCACCTAACAGTAGAGCCTCAAAATACATGAAGCAAAAGTTAGTAGAATTGAAGGGAAAAAGTTCAGTCAACAATAATAGTTGAAACTTCAATACCCCAATTTTGATAATGAATATAACAACTAGAAAGAAGACTGACAAGGATATGTGAGACTTGAACAAAAGCATAAACCAGCAAAATGTAACAGACATCCAAAGAACTCCACCCCAAAACAGAATATTTAGTCATCACTCAGTCACAGTAGAGTGGAGAACAGACTGACTGATCTTACCTGGATGCTACACTCATGTCTAGGTGGTTGATGGGAAGACTCACCTGAAACATGGACTAGCATGTGCTACAATCCCCCTAAGGGATTTTGGAATGCTGATAACAGAAGGAGGTATGGGTGCTGGGATTCACCACAGTGGTAAAAAGTATAATTAGAAGCAGATTGTTGTTAAAACTTCTCAGTTTAGGAAAGGAAAGCTCTATCATGATCACTGGAAATTATTTTAAACCAATCTAGAAAAAAGAGCGTACACAAGGTTAAATAATAAACTTTAAAAAATAAAAAAAATTAAAAATAACAAATAAATAATAAACTTTAATTAAGTATCCAACCACATAGATGGTGCCTTTTGAAAAGCTTCTTAAATGATAACAAACAGCTGAAGCACTTCATGGTTTTGATGAATCTAGTCCTTATGATTGATTACATAGCTCGATTTGGCACAATTCTGACATAGAGTTCCTATTGCAAGCTTTGAATTCCATCATAGACTTCAACATTAGAAGCCAGGTATAGACACAGACATATATCTGACTTCTAAAGTTAGGATCAGCAAGGTAGATCAGTCCAATCTCTGCCCTAAATGGAATGCAAGGGAGGCCGACTGCAAATACAAGTGTTTTTAAGGATATTGTGTTACAATGTTTCCTGGCATGTGATCCTTAGAGCAAAGCACGCTTATTTATGCCTTTATCTGCATCACACTCAAAACGTTGCAGTTCAGGACCGGTCCAGAGCCATTTGCAGGGTGGTTAAATTTCAGTCTGGCTTCCGTGATCTTAACATCTATAATCTTTGTCATCTTAGTATAAGATTAACAGGAAAGTTGTTTAAATTAATATTTTATTAAAAACAGACACATAAGGTCCTTAAATAGCCTACTACTGATTGACTATTTGGAGCTTTTCCCTAGCTTCACATTTTACATGTATTAATTTTTCTTTGCATATAGAGGCTAAATACTGTCCTGCAGCTTTTGTAGCTTTAATAGCAACTCTGCAGAGTAGATGTAACAGAATATTTTAAAAATAATACCAGTTTGATTACTGAGAATGTGATCTTCCATAGGGATGTAATTACTAAGAAGAATAGCACTTATTATATTAAATATAATAGTGTTTATTAGGCACTTACATGTACTAATTTAATTTTCACAAGACTTTAAGAAGATGGTATTATTTAAACACTCCAAGGGCACTCCGAGAGGTGAAGTGACTTACTCAATGCCACATAGCTGGTAAGGAATGGAGTCATAACTTAAACTCATATTCTAGTCAGTGCTTTTAACCACTTTGCTGACATTTTTTAAGGTAGCCTCTAAATTCTTATGCCCATCAGAAACCCTGGCAACTCCATCATGAAGCTTACTTACTGCAATGACTAGAAGGACACATGAGACAATACACACACACACACACACACACACACACACACACAGACTCACTCAACCATGTACCCACAACCCTCACACACACAGATATACCGTTTCTTCCATGGCCAGTCTTACCTCCCTCTCTCACCTCCTTACTTCCTCAGAGAGGTAGCAAGCAGTGTCAGATGTGAAGCCAGAAACTCTAAGCCATTTTCTTATTGGGTGACCATTGGTAGAATATGTTAGCATTCTGACCTTCAGTATTTGTGAAATATCCTGTCTCCTTTACGGTATCTTGAGGACCAAATAAGCTAATGTTGGGGCAGGTGCCTTTGACATATGGTAGTAGAATCTGTATTGAAGGAAGATGCAACATTGTGCCTTTCTCGGGGTAGCTAAAAAAACTAGGCCTCAGAACCTCACTCATTACCCTTGGAAGCCCTTAATGTTCAGAGGTGTAGCCACATCATTCATTCCTTCTTCCTATCTCTGAGGGGGGGAAAATGTAAAGAGGCAAAAAGTCCAGAGCTATGTCCCCTTAACCCCCTCTACTCCAGCCTAAGGGGTACATCCCAAGTTCTTTCTACTCCTTCACGGGTGTTCTGGATCTAAAAATTCAAATGATCACCAAAATTCCATGGCAGCCACTTTCTGAAAGGTATATAGTCACTTGTAGCAAGCTGGTGTGAGACCGATTGGTGTCTTCTCCCAACCATTAAGGCTATAGAAATGACACCTGACATAGAGAAATCTCTACTAAAAGAAAAAGTTCCACATTTTCCACAGCTGGATTCAAAGAAGCCTCTGGTGCTCAGAGGCAAGACCACAGATCTGGATTATAGTTTTCATCATAAAGAGGAAAGAGCAAGCCTGGGAACGCAGAGAGGCTGTTAGAAGAGAGAGGGTACCCCTCTCAAGGTCAGGGAAGTGGGTACCCTCAGAGATTCACTCATCACATTTAGGGATGTGTGTAAGAAAAGGAAGCCGGCAGTTTGGTTGGTTGGCTTCTTAACCCATGGACTTCCTGACTAGTCCTGATAGCAGGAACTGAGGACAGATGGCCAGACTGAAAGTGCCAGTTTCCAGAGAACTAAAGATGAATTTACCTCTGCCTATAGGCCCAGAAATGAAGCCATGGAGTGTAAACACTGGGCTGCAGGCTTATCTGATACCACCAAGGCATGGGCCAAATTGGGACAATATCAGGGGAATGTGGCTCCAGGATACTACCTAGGGGATGTCTGAAAGATATAGTCCAGGATTCCAAAGCTCAGTAGCTGTTGAGTTCCCATCAATAGACCCTTGAGGGCTTGTTGGGGTTTCCACTTCTCCATACCAAACCCAAGATCAACAAGCTGCACCAGTGTAATGATCTCCTGAAAGGAAACAAACAAGGTCCCCACTAGTAATCAGGTAGAAAGAGCATACTCCCTTCCCTCCTACCCCCACCCTTCACCATAGTGGGAAAAGCATCGGAAGGAAGGGTGTACAAGACAGCCAACCAAACCTTTACCTCCTCTCTGGGCCATTGGGGCCATGAGTGCAACCAGTGCCGGGAGGAAGGCAAAGAGCTATGAATAGAACCTGAGGTTGAAGTTGAAACTGAAAAATGAATGAGGCCGAATTCTAACAACCTGAAGGAGACTGTTCTAATAAGCAGAAGTGAGTGAAAAATTATGAAATCCAACTGAGAAGTTGCTAAGGGAAACTGCTGCTCCAGCAGGTAGGGAGGGACTCATGGTCGACAGAGCACAGCTGGCAGGAATTATTAGAAAACAAAGCTGTTTTCAGGTGTACTTGCCAATAAGGTGAGACCTTTCAATCTAAGCTCTAGTACATCAACGGGGAGTCTGAAGCACATCCATCGTCATCCATATGGGCCGAAAGTCAAGGCAGTAAGGGTAGAGATTAGTCGTAGATCCTCTGGAGTCAGCAAGAACCAGGTATGAGACCTGGCTCCACCGCTTACTGGCTGTGGGGCTTTGAGCAAGCTCAACGCCTCTATGCCTCAGTTTCATCATTTGTAAAAAGGAGATATTATAGAGTTCTTGTGAAGACTCACCAGAAGTTATGTGAGGCATTCAGCCCAGTATCTAGTAAACTGTGAGTCTTTAAATGTTCATTATTTAAAAAATAAAAAATAAATGTTCATTATTGACTTTACTACTATTCTCTACTCAGAAGCCCATAGTAGGTTCCAAACTCCGCCATCTTCCTCCTCATTTAGTACTCCTGTTCTCTTTTCTTTTGGTTTTCTTGCCACCATCCTCCTTACCTCCCTTCTTAATCTTCTTGTTAGCACCTCCTCATCTACTGAACTCTCTGATTCAGTCCTGGCCCTCTCCTCTACCATTCCACAGCCTCCTTTAGTGACTACACTTACCTCCAGGCCCACAGCTCAAACCCAGATCCCTTTCCTGTGCCCACTTACAGGCTTACAGACTCACTGCTGACTAGACATCTTTCCTAGATGTCTCATGGGAACCTCAAACTTAACTTGTCCAAATATGGGTTCTGGGTCTGCCTTCCCCCATCACTCCCTACACCTAGCCTTCCCACCCAAATCCACTCCAGACCAGCTAGTTTTATTCAAGCCAGAAACTTGAAGGCAATCCTTTAAACCTCTTTCTTCATTGTTCTCCACCACCAATCCATCACCAAGCCCTCTTATATCAATCCATTCACTTCTCTCCCATGTCTACCCCTACACCATGGTCCAAGCCACCTTTGCTCTCACAAAGACAGAGGCAAAGGATTCCTAATTGGTTTCCTTCCTTTCATTTGTTTGTTTTAACCTCTCTTTCATGGTGAAATACACGTACATAAAATTCATCCTTTTTACCGTAGTAAAATGCCCAACTGGGTGGCATTCAGTACATTCACAATGTTGTGCACCCATCACCACTATCTAGCTGCAGAACATTTTCATGACCCCAAAAGGAAAGCTCATCTCCATTCAGCAGTCGCCTCCCCTCAGCCCCAGGCAACCACTCATCTGCTTTCTGTCTCCATAGATTTATCTATCTGGACACTTCATATAAATGCAATCATACAATATGTGACCTTTTGTGTCTGGCTCCTTTCATTTAGTAGAATGTTTTGAAGGCTCATCCATGTTGCAGCATGAATGAGTATTTCATTCCTTTTTATTCCTTGCTTCCACTCTTGCCCCCTATTTATTTTCACAAAGATTCCAAAGTAATCTTTTAAAAGTATATCATTTCCTTGCCTAAAACTTTTCATCACCTGTCCATTGTGATTCAGATAAAGTACAGAATCCTCACCATGACCTTCAAGGGCCTGCATCACCTGGCCTTTGCCTATTGCTTCACCTTCCTCTTGCTCATCATCTCCTCCTAGCTCACTTTTTCCAGCTGCATTGATCTTTCTTGGCTCCTTTGAGGCTTTACCCTGTGCACGTGTTTTTTCTGCCCAAGATGTTCTTTCCTCCCCTCTTTGCCCTCTCAGAGAAGCCTTCTCTGACCCCTCAATTTAAATCACATTGCCCCATTTTTCTCAGGGCACCCTGTTATTTTGCTTTATAACAAACATCGCCATTTGTAATTAAGCAGTTGACTCTTTACCTGGCTGATATTCACCTTCCTTGCTAGACTGTAAGTATCCTGAAGTCAGGAGCCAAATCTGTTTTCTTTACCAGTGTTATCTCAGAGTCAGCTCTAGGCTTCCTACATAATAGTTTCTCAAAAAAATATCGATGACTGAGTGAATAGATGAATGGATCTTCCAGAGGAGAGAAAGTGGGAAACAAAAACTGGACCCTTCTGCTATTAGAGAGCCTCATCTAAAATTGCACAGATGAGCTGAAGCACTCATTTACCCTTATCATCACCACTATCATCAACAGCGGCTTCCTGCTGACCTAATGGTGGCTGCACTGTGGCAGTCTCAGAAAAAAAAATACACTTTCTGGGTAATTCCAGTTTTCCTCCTACAATTTTCACTCCAGGCAGCTAGAAGCTAGAGGCTAGCAGCCAGCCCCATGAAGAATGACTGCAGGGCAACAGCAAGAGACATGGGATAATTTCCTGGCTTCTATCCCTTTGCTGGCCAAGTTACCCCTCAATGCTGTGCTTCTCAGACTTCCTTGCTCACAGAGAGACAAAGATGCCACCCTCACAGCTCCTACTCTCCATCCTAAGAGAAATGCAGAATTCAAGAGAAGAATGGTGGTGCTTTAACAGGAACACCAAAAGAGGACCATCATAAATAATTACTAATCTATACCAGCAACAAAAGCTTAACATTGGGATCCCTGGGTGGCGCAGCGGTTTGGTGCCTGCCTTTGGCCCAGGGCGCGATCCTGGAGACCCGGGATCGAATCCCACATCGGGCTCCCGGTGCTTGGAGCCTGCTTCTCCCTCTGCCTGTGTCTCTGCCTCTCTCTCTCTCTCTGTGACTATCATGAATAAATAAATAAAATCTTTAAAAAAAAAAAAAAAAAAAAAAAGCTTAACATTAACATTCACCCTACAGGAGACCAGCCTCGCAGACCACCAGGGAACCTGGACCACACTTCGAGAACATTTCTCTAAGAGGATTTGAGAATTTCCTGCTAACCTCCCTGACTCTACTATTGTGGTCCCAAATGAAACCCAGTCAAGTTAGCATCATTTTTAACCACCAGCAGAACCAGCCCTGCTATGGGTAGCTCACCACTTTATGTCCTCTGTCACTCCACCATCCCTGTCTCTGTCAGCTGGTACCATCTTCCTCCTCTTTTGATGTGGTTCCCCATTTGCACATGTGTTGGCCTGAGCACATCTGGAGCTCACAAACTAGGTCCATTAGTTCAAATGCTCTGGGGCTTTAAAACAATCCGAGGCCACAAGTGGGCTTTAAAAACAATGAGACCACAAATAGAGCTTTTAACATTCTTCCCGCTGGCTCAGCCCTGCGAAGGAGCCCCAGGTCCCAAAAGAAGATTGGGTTATACATCCAGCTAGTTCATCAACAAACATTTGCCAAGCATTTCCAAGTGCAAAGTTCTGGGTTAAAATGGTGAACAAGACAGATATAATCTTTCTCCTCATAGAGTTTACAGCCTACTTGAGAATAAATAACTCAATCGTTATCCAATTTAATAATTGGTATGGTGAGGGAGAGAAAGGATCCTTAGGAGTCCATAGGAGGGACCACCCCTCCCATGAGGGAAAGTCAGAGAAGGCTGTCTGGTAGACGTGATATCTAAGTGATATCTAAAGTGAAGGATAAGTAGAAATTAACAAATGAAGTGATGGAGTAGAATAAAAACTGTACAAGATAAAGGGAACACACGTTCAAGGGACCAGCAGTAAAAGAACTTGAGGAACTAAAAATGTAAGTTGAGTTGTGGGGAAGAGCGTAGGAGAGATGATGCTGGTGAGGTAAGTAGCAGACAAACCTCATAGGGCCGCATAAGTTACTTCACAGAGCTTGACATTTATTCTAAGAGTATTGAGAAGTGAGAATAAGATTTGGAACAGGAGCAAGGGAATTTGCATTTTCCAAAGATCTCTTTGACTGCAATGTGAACAGTGCTACAGGAGAGCAATAACAGAGATAGAAACCAGCTAGAGGCTATTTCAAAAAACCAGATGGGTGATAATCGATAATTGCCTCAACTGGGATAATGAATGGCAGTGGGTACAGGGAAAGAGGACAGAGTTCTTTTGGAGTGAAGGGACTTGATAGTAGGGTGAATCGGAGCCTGGGGGAGAGAGGTAATGATGACACTCTGGGTCAAGAAAATAAGTGAATGATCATGTAATCTGTGCACACAAAGAAGCCCAGGGATCCCTGGGCTCAGCAGTTTTGTGTTTGCCTTCAGCCCAGGACATGATCCTGGAGTCCTGGGATCGAGTCCCATGTCGGGCTCCCTGCATGAAGCCTCCTTCTCCCTCTGCCTGTGTTTCTGCCTCTCTGTGTGTGTATCTCTCATGAATAAATCAATCAAATCTTTAAAAAAAAGAAAAAAGAAGCCCAGAAAAGGAACAGATTTGGAAGGAAGACAAGTTCAGTTTTGCACAGGTTGGTTTATGGGTGTCAGAAGGACCTTCACATGTGGTTGTTAGGTAGGTAGTTGAACTTGTAGATCTACAGCTCAGGAAAGAAATCTGGGATCTATAATCATATTTGGGAGTCAAGAGAATATACGTGCTTTTTGCAGCCAGGGTAGTTAATAAATCCACTTAGGGAAACCACTTCCTGAGAAAGGTTACAATTAAGCAGAAGCTAAAGGATGGAAAGAATTACCAAATGAAGTAGAAGCGTGGAGAAGAGAAGTATTCAAGACAAAAGGAGCAGCACATTTAAAAGACCAGAACTAAAAGAATTTGAGGATCTAAAATACATCTAGTACAGTGAGAAGATTAGAGGGCCCCTAGGATGGACTTCACAGGAACACCAATGTTTTAAGAGTGGGTCGAAAAAAGTCTGAAAAAAAAAAAAGACTAAAGACTAACTAAAAACTAAGAGAAAAATAGAAGTCAGGGAAAGTGAATAATTCAAGAGACAAGTCGATAGAATTAACTGGTGTTGGGAGACTGTATCCTCAGTGCCCAGAACAGTACTCCCTAAATAATTGTTGAATGAAAATAAGTGAATTACATGAAAGAAAAAAGTCCAGTGAGTTTAGCAGCAAAGTTCATTAGTAATGTAGAAAAAGGACTTTCACTAAAGTAGGAACCTGGTGTGGTGGGACGAGTGAATATGGGATGACGAAGTAAATGTTGAATCAGAGTTTGGGCTAAAATCCCAAGTCCTCATTCAGGCCTAAAGAGGCCCCTGCCCATCCCTCTAACCAAACACAAGCTGACCTGGTGCCCCCACCCTCTTGCTCATTATAACTCAGCCAATGGTCCTCTTTCAGGTCCCCTTCCAAAATCAGGGTCAATCACCTACGCTGTTCCCTCTGCTAGAGTTCATTCTTCCCTCTATCACATCCCAATCCACAGGCCAACCAACTTCTACTCATCCTTCAAGGCTCAGCTTAAATGGCATGTCCTTAGTGAAGGCTTCCTGATGCCCCACCTTCTCCTCCAATTACCCATGTTGTTAGGTTTCATTATTACAATCTCTTGTTGCCCCCTACACGGTTCCTCTGTATCACTTAACACAAGTGCAATGAATTATTTGTGTGGGGATCCCTGGGTGGCGCAGGGGTTTGGCGCCTGCCATTGGCCCAGGGCGCGATCCTGGAGACCCGGGATCAAATCCCACATCAGGCTTCCGGTGCATGGAGCCTGCTTCTCCCTCTGCCTGTGTCTCTGCCTCTCTCTCTTTCTCTCTCTGTGACTATCATAAATAAATAAACATTAAAAAAAAAAAAGAATTATTTGTGTGGATATTTAAGGCTGATTTTCCCAACTAGACTATAAACTCCCCAGCTAGGCTAAAAGCATCCTGAGAGCAAGGACTGAGCCCCTGGGCTTGAAAGAGTGACTGACACATAGTAGGCACTCAACAAATATTGAATGAATAAATAAATAGATAGGTAAGTAAAGGAAGACAATTGTAGCTTGAAGGAGCTGAGACATCAAGGAAAGGCTTTAAAAAAAAATAAGAGAGGCAAAATTTTGTTGAAGTGTTCATATGAAGAGGCCAGAGGAGAAGAGATAGAAAAGAAAATGAAATAAATACATGAGGAGGTTAAGAGGGTGACAGTAGGTGTAGAAATGATTCTCAGGTAGGAGGAGAGCCAGCCTCTTAACTGAAGCAGGAAAGGAAGGAGGACAGGTGTGGATTCAGATGTAGAGGCAGAAAATTGACAGAGTGCCTGTCTATGGGCTTGTTCTCCTTCTGAAATCTAATTTTAAACCTTGGTTTCTCTTGATTTTAAATAGTCAAGTGCTTATTTGAATAGTCCCTTCAACTCTCCTTTGAAATAGACAAAAGTTAAAAGAGTCAGGAAACAAAGAGATGGAAGAAGAGGATGGATTTGAAGTACATACTGGAGATATGTGGGGATTGATTGGATATGAGGATAGTAGAGATGGAAGTGTTTCATTTCTTTTTAATTTAGTTTTTGTCAAGGTTATATAAGCACAAAATTTAAAAAGTCAAATCATTCTTTAAGACTTGTTGTTGACACAAATAGCAGTTCCTGGCCCTTCTATTCCCATCTCCAGAGGCAACTAATTTCAATTATTTCCATGAGTTCTCTGGGCGTTTATGTCCATATCAGCAAATAACATGTTTGTATTTTAAATTCTTGATTGTTCTTTTTGAGGCATTATGCATAGACTTCGCACCATAAAACATGAAGATCTAGCTCTTTTTTTGCCAAATGTCTTCATCCTTCCCACACACAACTCCCTCTGCCCTCACCCTCAATTCTCCAAGACACGCATCACATTTTTAGGTAGATTAATATTCTGTGTTTATATCTCTAAGTAAATTCTCTTTACAGATGAGCCATGAACTATGATCGTGATTACTTTTCCTGTGCACATTTTTTCTCTGATGTTGATTTTTTGCTTTCGTATTATTAACATTGTTACCACTAATTCAACTCAACAGTTTCCTCTTCTCCATGTATTTGAATGCAGCAGAGAGACTTTGAGTTTCATCTTATTGAAAAAAAAAAAAAATCCCTGTTGGGTCCTCCTGACCTGTTCCAGATTGGCCTCAGCACCTTGCTTCTGGGTGCGTAGCTGCTACCAGGCTCCTCCTCTCTCCTTTGTTGAGTCTGGTTTCCCATCTCCTGTGTCTTCCTCTTTCTTGGTTTACACCCTCAGTTTGGTGGAACATATCCTCCTTCCTGAGAAAGGGCTGATGAGATGCTGAGACAGGGCTGATGAGATGCAGAGAAGGGCTGATGAGTAAAGTGATTGAGATGCTGCATGACTTGAACTGTCATTCACACAGTACCAGAGTAAAAAGCAATACATACACATGATCATTTCAACAGATGCAAACAAAACATTTATAGAATTCAACATAAATTCATGATTTAAAAAGAAACTCTTATTAAATAATTATTTATAATAGCTATAAGGTAGAAAGAATCCAAGTGTCCACCAACAGATGAATGGATTAACAAAATGTTGTTTAGACATAGAATGGAATATTATTCATTCACAAAAAGGACTGAAATTCTGATACATGCTATGACATGGATTTGAAACATCAAAACATGGTATTATGCAGGGGTGCAGGTCTTGATCTCAGGGTCATGAGCAAGGTCATGAGCTAAATATGGAGCCTACTTAAAACAGAAACAAAAACAAAACCACAAAGACAAAATATGACACTAGGCAAAAGGATCCAGACACAAAAGAATAAATATTGTATCATTTCACTTACATGAAATATCTAGAATAAGCACATTTTAGAAATAGAAAATAGATTAGAAGTTATCAAGGCCTGGGGAAGGGGAGCAGAAGAGCTGTCACTGCTTCATGGTCACAGAGTTTCTTTCTAGGGTGGTGAAAAAGTTTGGGAAAACATTGTAGTGATGGCTGCCTAACAATATGGAGGTAATGCCACTGAATTATATACTTAAAATGCTTAAAATGGCAACTTTTATGTTATATATTTTTTACCATAAGAAAGGATTTTTTTTTAAACCTTAGTAAATTAAAGCCAGGGGCAGTTTCCTTAGCCTGATAAGGAGTACTTACAAAATAACTTTAAAATATCATCCTGAATGAGAAAATATTAGAATAATTCTCTCTAAAATCCAAAATGAGTCAAGACAATTCAGTCTTATCATTTCTATTCTTCATGAATTTTAAGGCCTCAGCTTTTTAGAAAAAACAGAGAGAGAGAGAGAAAAAAAAGAAAGAAGGAAAGAATGGAAAGGAAGAAATAGAACTGTCATTGTTTTCAGGTAACATAATTGTTTGCCCAGAAAAGCAAAAAAGATCTATGAGCAAATTATTAGAAATAGTAACCAAGTTTAGTGACAGTCAATTGCATTTCTGTACCCTTGGAACAAACAACCAGAAAATGTAATTAAAGAAAAGATAAAATTTACAATAGTTTCAAAGTATACCAAGAACCTAGAAATAAATATAAATATAAATGTAAAACCTCTACAGGGAGAATTATAAAACCTTATTAGTAGCCAATAAGATGACCCAGATAAATTAAAGGCTACATCACATTATGAATAGGAAGACAATAGCATAGTGAGACAATAGTAGAGTGTTGTCCATCTCCCCAATTCAATAAAGTTCCAATCAAATACTAATATGCATTTCATGGAGTTTGATAAGCTGATTTTAACAGCTGAATGGAAGAGTAAGAGGGGGAAAAAAATACCCTGGGCTTTTATGAAGAAGATAGCATGCAAGGAAGAATTGCCCCACTAGATATCATGTTTTTTTTTGTGGAACTGCAATAATTAAGACAGGATGATATTGGTACTGGGTCAAACAGAGCATGGAATAGAAAAGAAAGCTCAAATAGAGAGTCACATACGTATGAAGCTGGTGTATGACACAGGTGGCCTGCCAAACCAGTGGGAAAATAAATATAGCAAGATAAAAAAGGTTATCCATACAGAAAAATATGAAATTAGATTCCTCTATCACACCATATACAAAATTAATTCCAGATGGATGAAGGGCTCTAACCACAATAACTAAAATATTAAAACTCTTCACAAAAATCACAGGTAAATATCTTTTTAACTTTGAGATAGAGAAGAATTTCTTAATATTCCCCAAAAATGCTAATTATTAAAATATTATAAATTTGACAATACTAAAATGTAAAACTTCTATCCATCAAAAGAAAGTGAAAACAAGCTGCAAATAGGGAAAAGATAGGGGCAATATATAATAATTATTCTTGGATGATAGGCATAATGGGTATTGTCCCAGGACAACCACGATGCAAAGCCACCCCGTCAGGCCCAGCAGTTCTATCCCTGATGTGAAGTTATGAGAGACTTCTACTCATGAACACCTGGAGACGCTCTAAGGATGTTCATAGGTGTGCTATTCGCCACAGAAAACCTGTTGTTACAGACTGAATGTCTGTGTCTGTCCAAAACTTGGAGGTTGAAGCCCTAACTCCCAGTGCTATAGCAGGAGGTAAGGTCTTTGGGAGGTAATTAGATTTGGATCATGAGGTCATGATGGTAGGACCATGATGGGATGAATGTCCTTACAAGAAAAAGTGAAATCAGAGCTCTCTCTTTCTCTACCATGTGAAGACAAGCATGAAGTTGGCATCTGCAAATGAGGAAGAGGAACTTCACCGGGAACTGAATTGGTCACCACTTTGATCTTGGACTTCCTAGCTTCTAGAACTGTAAGAAACAAATGTCTGTTGCTGAAGCCACTCAGTCTATGATATTTGTTGTAGAAGCCCAAGCTAACTAAAACACCTGGAAGCAATCCAAATACCAATTAACACGAGAGCAAATCAACAAACTATGATATATTCACACAATAGAATATAACAGAGCAGGGGCGCCTGAGCGGCTCGGTTGCTTAAGCATCTAACTCTTAATTTCAGCTCAGGTCATGATCCCAGGGTCAGGGGATCGAGCCCCACGGTGGGTTCTGTGCTGGGTTTGGAGCCTGCTCAAGGTTCCTTCTCCCCCTCTTCTCCCTTTGCCCCTCTCCCTCCCCCCTCAAAAGAAGGAAAGAAGAATATGACAGATCACTCAATAAGATTAAGCTAAAGCTATACACAGCAATATGAATAAATCCTAAAAATATAATGCTGTTTTTAAATAGTAGGTCTTAAATAGATAAGTACAGCATAATATGCTTTTCATCAAATTAAAAGCACATTTAAAAAAAATACTTTGTGCATATGATTGGTTGAGTGTGGGTAAATTTATGCTATGTCAACTTAGCTAAACTAGAACTACATTTCCCAGAATTCTCTTTCCCGAATTTTTCTGGGTTAGCAAGGCCCTCAAAAGATATTGTGAACAATACTTAGAAGGCAGCCCTTCCTGGAGCACGTAGGTGGCTCAGTAGTTTGAGTCTGACTCTTGGTTTTGGCTCAGGTCATGATCTCATGGGTTGTGAGATGGAGCCCCTCTTCAGGCTCTGTGCTTAAAGATTCTTTCCCTCTGCCCCTCCCCCTACTCACATACATGCTCTCTCTCTCTCTCTCTCTCTCTCTCTCAAATAAATAAATAAATCTTTAAAAAAAAAAGAAAAGACAAAGAAGATGGAGGAGGAGGAGGAGAAAGAGAAGAAAAAGGAGAAGAAGAAAGTGGATCTTCCTTACGTTCAGGTTGGTACAAGGTACCGGGTGCTGTTGCAGCTCACACACATTGTCATTGAGCTGCTGGCTCATCATGTTGGCATGGGGCAGCAGGTGGGTCCATAGCAACTCCACCTTCTCCTCCAGGCTCTGTGAATCCTGGCCCAGTGAGGGCAGCTCCTCAGGCAGCAGCTGAAATCATGCCTCCTCAGCTCTTGCTGGGTCTTCTCCTTCAGCTTCTCCAACTCCTGGTCTATACCCAGCATCAGATACTGAACAATAACCATATAGCAATAATTTAACAGGGTCTGGCAACTACATGGAAGGTGAATCTCTTTAACAAATTCCATATTCAATGTCATTCCTATGGCTCTCTTTCTATGATCAAACCCTGACATACAATGAGATATAACAATCTAAGCAAATAAAGCAATGGTGAATACAGAATTCAGAATGCTGGTTACTTAGGTTGGGAGAAGGCAAGAGGTTAGACTGGAGAAGGACCATAAGTGTAAACTTTTTTACATAATTCTGGTTTTTGTGCTGGTGGTGTGTTCATAGTGGCCTATTACATAAAAAATAAATACAGTCAGATGTATGAATGGATGGATGGCCTGTATGGACCAATGAAGAATCATGAATACTGTAATTATGTGAATCTAAGGTGAGAGAAAGGGAGAGAGAGAGGACAAGTCATTTCTTTTGAAAGGAGATGCCCTAGATATCACATTATCTCTTTAACTACCTCCCATTGATTGAATCTTGGTCCCCTGGGCACATCTAATTACAAAGGAAGCTGGGTAATACCTTCAGTTGGGCAGGCTATGTTATCTGGATGAATTTCAAGGTGATCTAGGTCTAAAGGGAAGAAGAAGACAAGGGCTACTGGGAGGTAATGAACAGGCTCTGCTTCAGGTGAAGGCTATAGAGACAGTGGACTTATGAGGTATTTTGAAGAAAGAATTGGTAAATCTATAATGAACATAAGTGTCAGAAAGCATTCCACAAACCAATAAATGAATCCAAGATGTTAGTGGACAAGTGTTGTGGATATTTGTTCTGAAGTCTTCCCAAAGGACCTTCCTAAAGGCACTGAAATTTTCTTTGGGAGAATGATTTCCTCTCCATTGGATATGATCTCATGGGACTATAATTAGATGTCATGTTTTCCTCTAACCAAAGTGCTTGCAAGAGACTAGTCTTAACCTAGCTCTTGCGAAAGTAAACTGAAAAGTCAGTGGACTTACATGAGACTAGAAAGGTCAAGGCCCATTTCTGCCCTGACTACATTGCTCCTAATAGC
The DNA here is from genome assembly GCF_011100685.1 of Canis lupus familiaris. Taxonomy (NCBI): domain Eukaryota; kingdom Metazoa; phylum Chordata; class Mammalia; order Carnivora; family Canidae; genus Canis; species Canis lupus. Next base: position 14,317,053 of record NC_049258.1, read on the forward strand.
TTAGGATGGCTTAGATGGCTCCCTTCCTAGCCTTCTGGGGACGCCTTGTTTTTTTTTTTTTTTTTTAAATTTATTTTTTTATTTTTTTAAATTTATGATAGTCACACAGAGAGAGAGAGAGGCAGAGACACAGGCAGAGGGAGAAGCAGGCTCCATGCACCGGGAGCCCGACGTGGGATTCGATCCCGGGTCTCCAGGATCACGCCCCGGGCCAAAGCAGGCGCTAAACCGCTGTGCCACCCAGGGATCCCGGGACGCCTTGTTTTGAATCCATTTCCAAATCTAGTTCTCTAGGTTGCTTGCCATCTTTGGAAGCCCCCAGTATCCATCCAAATAAACTTTTAATAAACTTCCTGTAAAGTTTTCAGAGTTGGATTCCATGGCTTGCAACCAGAAAATATTGGTACACCTGGAGACTTGTTACACCTGGGCATCACTGCCACTGGTCTGGGTCTTTATAAACATAAGTCATCTCTCTGCACTTCAGGTTTCTCATCTATAAAATGAAAAGATTGAAATAGATTTATTTCCAAGTTTCCACTCAGTGGTAAGATTCTATGATTTGGTTTAAGCTAATTGATGGATCAAGCAAGGGAAACATAAGCTCTTTCCTACAGCCTGACTTCCAGACTCCATTCTGTGCAAGTGTTGCTGCCTCCTATTTTAACAGTAATAGGCTCCAGGATCATTGCAGGTTGAGTCTTACAAAAGAAAGACCACAACAAAGGCCAGCTCCCAGATTTTATCTCTACTCTACCAGGAAACTGACCAAAAAGAATCATTCATGAAAAAAGTGTTTTGCTTTTATCCAAGGGAATTCTGGGCAGAATCCCAGATAAAGCCAGGCTGCCCACGGAATTCCTATTATATCAAATTCCTAGTGCATATGTAATTAAATTTCTCTTTCTCACTCCCATCACCACTACTTCTGGAAGAAGGCACGTTGAGGCATGGAAAGAGTGATGTACATAGTCCATTGTTCTCCTACATGGATTCCATAAACAAATCCCCAAGTTGGAAAAATGATTAAGCTGCAGTCAGCTATCACCTTCCAGCTAATAATACAGTTGAGCAAATGTAGCAATATTGCAGAAAATTAACAGATTCAGAACTCTATCTATGAAGCTGTGATTTCCCAAGATGTCCAGAGAGAAGCAGAGATGCAGCTGATAAAATGCATGGCATGGATTGAACAGCCTGAAGAAAGCAACCAACTGCAGCTGTCTATGCAATTTGGCAACCTGCAACTATTCAGACAAATCTAAACAAATCACTACCCTTGGCTTCCTGATGCCTCCAGGAAAGTCCTATAATGACTGCTCTGTGCTGGCCTCCTAGGTAGGGGTAAGGGAAATATGCAGATTCTACAACTTCAGGGCTTTCCTAAGGCTTTAGCTCAATGTAGCAGCTGCCATCCTTCCACAGATTTGGCTGTTTTCTGCAAAATCCAAGTTTTCATTAACTAATCATATGTTTGCAGCCCTTCCCACTGTGGTGTGGTATCCATAGCTAGCATGGTAGGCACCAAAGCCCCATTCCCCTCACAGCCCAGCTTTATAAAATCTCAACACCCAACAAGTAGCCCCAGCTGGGGAAAGCTGAGATTTGCTCTCTGCCCACATGTCCATGCCTTTCTAACTCTATTTCCAAGGTTTAAGTAGGAGCATTAGTAACTAGGTCCATGCACGTGGCTGTCACCTAGAGGCACATGTCCAGCCTTGAGTCCTGGCAGATGCCTTCCCCCAATCTCTTCTGCAGCTGTCAGGATGGCTACAGCTCTGCTTGGCAGCCATGGTCATCTAGTTAAACACATTTCACTGGTGGGAAAGAGATTTATCTGCTCTTACCAGTCTAGAACATGATGTAGAATGGGTGGGGTGGGGTGGGGAAAAAATCCTGCCTACTGAAGTCTCCTCCTCTCAAAGAGAGAGAGAGAGAGAGAGAGAGAGAGAGAGAGAGAGAGAAACAGAGAGGATTTTCTAAACTTGCTTTTTGGTGGGGTACCTGGGTGGCTCAGTGATTGAGCATCTGCCTTTGACTCGGGACTCAGGTTGTGATCCTGGGGTCCTGGGATTTAGTCCCGCATCAGGATCCCACAAGGAGCCTGCTTCTCCCTCTGTCTGTGTCTCTGCCTCTCTCTGTGTGCCTCTCATGAATAAATAAATAAAATCTTTTAAAAAATAATAAACTTGCTCTTTTGCCCCAGCAGCATTTCAGTGAAGCAGCCCTGAAGGAAATTATGACAAAAAAGTCTGATGAGCCACCAGCAGAGGCTGCTGGGTACCCACAGGGAGGGTTGTAGCACCATCAGAAATCCATGACTTGGGGGATCCCTGGGTGGCGCAGCGGTTTGGCGCCTGCCTTTGGCCCAGGGCGCGATCCTGGAGACCCAGGATCGAATCCCACGTCAGGCTCCCGGTGCATGGAGCCTGCTTCTCCCTCTGCCTGTGTCTCTGCCTCTCTCTCTCTCTCTCTCTGTGACTATCCTAAATAAATAAATAAAATATTAAAAAAAAAAAAAAAGAAATCCATGACTTGGGAACACTGGAGAGGGGGAGAGTAGGGCAAATCTGTCCTGACAGCTGGCACAGTGAAGAAGTGCTCCCTCCACTCAGTGTGCTTGGAGAAGGGCAGTCAGAGGAGTCTGAGTGCAGTCAAAACAACCCAGGTTGTGTAGACAGCGGAACTTCCTTCAGGAAGTCAGCTCCCCAGAGAAAAAATGGAGAGAGAGAGAGAGAGAGAGGGAGAGAGAGAGAGGGATGATAATGATGATTACAAATCAGCATAATCACAGAAGAAACACCTGAGCACCTAGTTTGATGTCATGTACACAGCAGGTGCTCAGTAAAAACTTGCTGGTGATGGAGTTAAGTGTGACTTGCTAGACAAAGCCTGCTTTACTGTCAGTGAAATAAATGTGCTATGAATTGAATTGAATTGAATTGAATTGAATTGAATTGAAAGGCAGCAGGTTAATGGTGTAGGAGGAGCAATGGAAAAATGGTCCTTGTCCCAAATCTCTCTCCTACTGTAGCTGCCAGTGTGCTAGAATTTCCAAGTTCCAGGCAGCCTGGGTGGCTCAGCAGTTTGGCGCTGCCTTCAGTCCGGGGTGTGATCCTGGAGACCCAGGATCGAGTCCCACATCGGGCTCCCTGCATGGAGTGTGGTTCTCCCTCTGCCTGTTTCTCCCTCTGCCTCTCTCTCTGTCTCTCATGAATAAATAAATAAAATCTTAAAAAAAAAAAAAAAAAGGAATTTCCAGGTTCCTCTACTAGATTGATGGAGTAAAGAGAAATGTTGGAAGGCAAATATTGTCCAGGAGAGATAATCCATGAAGCTACTAGATTCTACCATTCATCCAGGATGACAAATTGAATTCAATTCAAGAGCCAGCACTGATAGATTCACAGGAGCTACCTGGAGCTCTGGTGTGAGAAGGCTCTGAGGCCCCACCTGGTTCAGCAGAAAGTAGTGTGTATCAAAACAACTCAACTGATGTCTTCAAGGATGTGGAAAGAGGCTTGGTATGGGAAATGCCACATATTTGCCATACCTGTCACGTCACCTGAATTCCTTGAATATAGCCTCACCTCACAGGCCCCTAAGGGAAAGTAAACTGGAATGAACAGTTATAAGTTATGAAGGGTCCAAAACATGAGGGTTTTGCCTAAAAAGCAGGCCAGGGTATAAACCTCTGATAGGCAGTATGAGCCATGTGAGTTTCTGGGTAGGGGACTGGAGAAAAGTTATCTGAAATCTAACCTCACCTACTTCAGTCTTGCCTTGAGTGAGTATGTACTACAGACTCTACAGTCTGGAGGACAACCACAGCTTTTACTCCCCCATTATGTGAATTTATCTGGCCCTTGTCAAACTTTCCCATCAAGTTCACCCAATAGCGGAGGAAAGTGAATGTGTAACTAGGCACCAAGGGCCAACAGACTGCCATGAGCAAAATCAGTCTCTGAAGCCTCAGTTTTAGCTTAAGAATTCATGTAAAGTTTATATTCTATCATATGACTATTTGCTTTCATGTAGAAATATTTATTTATTTTTTTTCTTGTTCTTTTATTTATTTATTTATTTATGATAGTCATACAGAGAGAGAGAGAGGCAGAGACACAGGCAGAGGGAGAAGCAGGCTCCATGCACCGAGAGCCCGACGTGGGATTCGATCCCGGGTCTCCAGGATCGCGCCCTGGGCCAAAGGCAGGTGCCAAACCGCTGCGCCACCCAGGGATCCCCATGTAGAAATATTTAAATCATTGCTCAGTTCTATGAAAGTAATGCTATCTGCTGTAACAGAGCAAGCCCAAACCCTCAGTGGTTTAACTCTTTAGACATGTGTTCACTCATATGAAGTCCATGTGGGTGTGGCTAGTGAGTGGACATCCTGCCCCTTGGTCTTGTGACTCTACCCTCCTTCAGGGTCTCTGCAACGCCTCCACTCAACTGTGAGATGGAGAAAGGAGTGCTCCTCAATTGCTTGAGCCCAGAATGCATAACCATTCTCTCCACATCTTGAGCAAAAAGTCATCACATGGCTCCACTTAAATGCAAGAGAAGCTGGGAAATATAATCCCTGTTTACCCAGCAACAACTCTGGGTAACTTTACCTCATTAACTAATGTCTTAACTTCTCCCTCTCTCCAAGTCAGATTAAGATGACTCTCCAAATCATCTTAATCTCCAAGATTAATAAATATTAATCTTCCAGAAAGCTGTACTGAGTTTTAACCTCTATCTTTACGCACTCCAAGAACACTGCCACATATTCCCAGAAGAATATCTATCCCCATTCAAGAAACACATAAGTAGTCTATTTTCAATAAGATTCCATCTGTAGCCTCAATGGAAACCAATTTGAAAGGACTACTTCACTTACCTCCTCTTCTCTCTGCTCTTTTTCTTATCCTCTCAATCCAGTTAGGTACCATCAGGATTCTGAAAGTGGGCCCAAAGCCATGTTGAATATTACCAGGAAATGGCTGGCTGGCTGTCTACCAAGAGGCCTTCCAAAGTGGCATTATCTTAATGAATTTTTCACAGTCCGAGGTCTGGCCAGAAGACTTACAGGTCCAAAAATTCAATCTTGTTAGTGTTCCAGGATTTGCCTGACTTGAGAGGCCTGACTTATGTGAACTAAATTCAAAAAAATACCAAGACTTCTCACCAAAATGTCAATACCTCTATTGAAAAGGGAATGTGTAGCTGTCAGAAGGATCAAATACACACACTCTTCTCCCCAGCACTTTTTCTCCCTGAAGAAAGTCTACACAGGAAGTCAATTATAATCAGAAAGCTCCTTAGTGAGTCTGGAATCAGAGCAAGGGCAGTTTAGTTAGATGACTTGAAAGCTTAATGGCATCAAACGGCTGAGACCTGATGAAACCATCACCCCTGGAACATTCATATCAACTTTTTGGTAGGGCCTGACCTCTGGCCTGTCCTCTGAGTTCCATGCCTGCCAAGTCCATTTCTGATTGACATATTCTTTCTTTAGACACATCCAGACCATCGTTAGGGTTACTGTCACACCTACCCTCTGCCTTCTTCTGACACGGCCAGCTTTTTGTCTCTAAGGTACATTTGTGTATGTCTAGTCTCATTCATTGTGTTAATTTTATAACCTGGCCCTCAGATCTCAGAAGAGGAGAAAAGGGGATAAGGCAGATAGTTCGTGCTCCTCTCTGCCTACACCAGCTGATATTTTCCTAAAATGGAGTGTCAGAACTTATTTGGAACATGGAGGGACTGGATATTCATAAATCTTTGAATGGAAAAAAAAAAATCTTCTCTCTTCTTTTGCAGAGACTGAGGCAGACCCAGCCAGATGCTTGCAGGCTTCCCAGTCAAGGTCGTAATCCAGAGTTGCTAGCAGCAAATACACACCGTAAGATGAGTCCTAATCAAAGCCAAGAAAGTTCACCAAGTTCAGTGCCAGGGAAAAGGATTGAGTTTCAGTTCTACTGGGTGAGAACCAGACTGTGGATAGAGGGTCAGATAGAGATCACTAGCCATGGTGCAAGAAATGCATCTGAAACAAATAGCAAGGAGGCTTTCAGTGAAACAGAACAAGGTGGAAGCTTGAAAACAGCATATCAAGAGGCTCCTTCTCATTGGATATTGGCCAGCTTAAAGTCCAAGACTGAGCCAGGCACCGTGGGATCTGGGAAAGTAATCTTTAACTCAGTTTGTGACATCAACAGGCAATCTCATGCGGTGGTAAAGAAAGGGACTCAAGCATCTCCATGAAAGACAGTCCACAGCCAGACTGCACTCACATCTAACCAGAATATACAAGAGACCTGCTTTGCAGTTTCTGCTCTGGTAGTAATTGGAAGCTTGACTTCTGCAACTCATTTTACTCTCTGAGCCTTTCTGCAACTCTGTTTACCTCTTCTGTTAAATGAGGCATTTGAAATCAGTGCTCTCCTTTCCTGATGTATGATGACACTGTGTCTACAAAGATAATGCACCCCTCTGAGCACACATCTATTAATATCATGTGCTGAAAAGATCACCTGCTAGAAAAAAGGAAACTTTTTAATTTATAACATACTTACATACATAAAAGTGTGGAAAACAGTCCTGTAACTGGCTCCCGGATTAAGAAACAGGACATTTATCAGCTCAAAAGCTTCCCTATGTCCCTTCCCTGTCACTACCTAACCCCAAAAGCAACCACCACCCTAAGTTTCAAACAGGATGATAGATTAGTTTTGTCTGTTTTAGAACTTCATGTAAATTGAATCATAGAGCATGTACTCTTTTGTGTCTGGCTCTTTCTGCTCAATTATTTGTGAGACTCACCCATATTGTTGCAGATAGCTAGAGTTGGTTATTTTTGCATTGCTTATAGTGTTCCACTATATGAATATACTGCAATTTATTTATCTACTTATCGTCCACAGACTTTTGAGTTGTTTTTTATTTTGGTATTATGAATACTGCTATGAAAATTCTTATGTACATTCCTTGGGAACACATTTGTAAACATTTCTGAATTTGTTATCTATTGCTGTGTAACCAATTACCACAAAAAATTCAAACAACACACATTATCTTACAGCTTCTGTGGATCAGGAGTCTGAACACAGCTTAGCTAGATCCTCTGCTTCAGGGTCCCTCACAGGGCAAAACCAAGGTGTCAGCCAGGGCTGGAATCTCATCTGACATCCCAAGTGGGGAAAGATTTATTTCCAAGCTCCCACTGTGGTTAGCATAATTCAATTTCTGGAAGACTACTGGACTGAGGGCCTCAGTTCCTAGCGGGCTATTGGCCAAAGACCACATTTAGTTCCTTGCCATGGAAGCCTCTCCAACATCAAAGCATGGAAGCCAAGAAGGCAATAGAGAGAGTCTGCTAGCAAGACAGAAATTACAATTTTAGGAAATGTAATCATACAGGTCATATCCCATCATAATTGTTGTGTTTTACTGGTTAGAAAAAGGTCACAGGTCCCATCCACCCTCAAGGGGAGAAGATTTTGCAAGGGCATGAATCTCAGGAGGTAGAGCTCATTGGAAGCCATCTTTGTGTCTGCCTACAACAATTTCTATTGGGATTTCTATTGGGAATGGAGTTGTCTGGTCACAATTCCAGCTTCATTATGGAAACCCCCTAGTTTTCCAGTGTAATTTTATCAGTTGACACCCTCACCAGCATGTGCTCCACATCTGTGATTGGTTTTTACCTAAATTTCTTTCTGGTATGAGTTATCAAACTGATTCTGGCAAAATTTTAAAAATGGCTTTCTGCACCATGAACTATGGTACATTTAGGAATGGGCCTTACTTCCTGACTGAATTGAGAAGCAGAATTCTAAAGTCCCTGCCTCAGACCTACTCACCTCTTTTCCCCACTGTCCTCAGAGGCAATTAATCTCTGTTAAACACAAAGTCAAAGAAGGGCCAACTGCAGCAGCGCTAGCAGTGCTGGCGGCCACCATGCCATAGAGTGAAGGGTCTGGACAGAGTGCCACCAACCCATTTACCAGAGTCCCCTCATAATATTCATCTTCCATCAAGCCTGGGGTGAGCCACAGAAGTGAATCTGATTGCATTCTGAACTGTCAACCAATCCTGCATCGATTCCCAGCAGCAGGAAAGGTGTCCATTGTCATTCCTCTCTTCCCCAACAGGGCATACTGTGGAAATTCCATAACTGATTGGAACACAATTAGGCATCTTCTCCTAAGAAGTGCTTTCTAGATTTCTCTGTTTCAAATAAAGAACAGACCCTGAATTGGGGCGGGGTGGAGAGGAGCAATGAATGAGCCAATAGCATTTCTAGGATTTACATAAGTGTGATTAATATTTCTGCCCATGGGTGTCTAGCAGGATAGAATCCTAAAGCCATTAAATAGTGGTAGTAACAGTAATATGAGCAAGCTGTCTGAATTTGAAAAACTTCAAAATGTCTTCAAAGAAGTCCTTAAGAGACAATTGACTTGAGTATGTTCTGCATAAAATACCCTCCTGTGGACACCTGTGAAATGTTGAGGCTAATTGGGGCTTCTGATGCTGATTGTGAAGGAGTCTGGGGGTTGCTGTTTTTCCTCCACTGAATTCCATCTCCTTTTCTACTACTCCCTTTCATTGGGGCTGTTAGTGTATCAGATGTAAAGAGTATTAAATGGAAGCATGCTTTTGTGTGGAAGTCATTACAGTGAACACCTGTTCACTGTTGAGTTTAATTGGACTACAGCTGGTGCTGATTGTGTGTGAAGGGGGGCTGCTCCTCTCGCCCGCCGAGGAGTTCACTGTCAGCGGTAACAGTGGGGAAGTCAACACTAGGAAGTTGAACATGCACATGCCACAGCCAAGTACTCTATGTCCTGTATGGCTAGCTGCCTCTGAGTTATCCTATGGTAGATTGAGCCAGGCAAGATGTAAAAAGGGTATCTGCATCTTTCTTATATCGGCTCAGTTCCATACATGACAATTCAAGGACATATGGCAGAGATGATTTATATAAATTTAGCATCGTTATTTACAAAGGAAACAAAGAAATGGCAAGTTTGTTCAGAGTGATATTCTTAGCAATATTAGCTGCTTGTCTATGTCCAGAAATGATAGGCATTGAACACACATAGAAGTGGAAAGCCAGTAACAGATCAGGGGTAGGCATATAGAGACAAATTCAGATTATGCTCCTGATTGAAGCACAGAAAAAGTATGTCTATAGCCTTTAATAGTAATAATAAGCTCAAGTTGTTGACTTAAAAAGAACAGATGCTGTCTTGCAGATTTTGGTAGTTGAGATGTAATTCATATTACTTATTCACAATCAAAATTCATTGAAACGATGAAACATTTAAAAGCCCTTGCTTAATATTCATATTTATACTCGTATTATTAACTTCCATGCTTATGAGGATGACCTCTGTCCCAGGAATGGCAATGATCTCCTAGAAACCATGAAATGTCCATGCTGCATCTATACATCCAATGCAATGCCTACCAAAATACCAACACCATTTTTCATAGAACTAGAATAAACAATTCTAAAATTTGTACAGAACTACAAAGGACTCTGAATAGTCAAAACGATGTTGAAAAAGAAAAGTGAAGTTAAAGGCATCACATTTCTGGACTTCAAGTTATATTACAAAGCTGAATTAATCAAAACAGTATGGTACTGGCACCAAAACAGACACATAGATCAATGGAAGAGAATAGAAAACCCAGAAATAAACTCACAATTATATGATCAATTAATCTTTGACAAAGCAGGAAAGAATATCCAATGGGAAAGACAATCTCCTTAACAAATGGTGTTGAGAAAACTGGACAACAATATGCAAAAGAATGAAACTGGACCACTTCCTTAAACCATACACAAAAATAAATTCAAAATGGATTAAAGACTTACATGTGAGACTTGAAACCATAAAACTCCTAGAAAAGAGTACAAACAATAACTTCTCTGACATAGGCTATAGCAACTTTTTTCTAGATAGGTCCCCTGAGGCAAGGGAAACAAAAGCAAAAATAAACTATTGGGACTTCATCAAAATAAAAAGCTTCTGCAGTGAAGGAAAAACAATCAGCAAAACTAAAAGGCAGCCTACAAAGTGGGAGAAAATATTTGCAAATGACATATCTGATAAAGAGTTAGTATCCAAAATATATAAAGAACTTACAGAACTCAATACCTCCCCAAAAAAATCAGATTTAAAAAATGAGCAGAAGACATGAACACACATTTCTCCAAAGAAGACATACAGATGGCCGACAGACACATGAAAAGATGATCAACATCCTGATCATCAGGGAAATACAAACCAGACCTACAATGAGATATCACCTCACACCTGTCAGAATAGCTAAAACCAACGACATAAAAAACAACAGTGTTGGCAAGAATGTAGAGAAAAAGGAACTTTTTGATGGGAATGCAAACTGGTTCAGCTCCTCTGGAAACCAGTATGGAGCTTCCTCAAAAAGTTAAAAACAAGAGCTACCCTATAATCCAGCAATCGCACTACTGGGTATTTAACCAAAGAATGCAAAAACACTAAAAATTCAACGGGATACATGCAGCCCTGTTTATAACAGCATTATTTACATCAGCCAAATTATGGAAACAGCCCAAGTATCCACTGACTGATGAATGGATAAAGAAGATGAGGTATATAGATAACGGAATATTACTCAGCCATTAAAAAGAATGAAATCTTGCCATTTGCAACAACACAGATGGAGCTAGAGAGTATTAGGCTAAGTGAAATAAGTCAGTGAGAGAAAGACAAACCATATAATTTTACTCATGTGTGAAATTTAAGAAACAAAACAAATGAGCAAAGAGGGAAAAAAGAAAAACAAACCAAGAAACAGACTCTTAACTATTGAGAATAAAATGATGGTTATCAGAAGGGGCAGTGGGTGGGGGGAAAGAATAAAATAGGTGTCAGGGAATAAGGAAGTGCACTTACCATGATGACCACCGGATGATGTGTGGAATTGTTGAATCAAAACACCTGGAACTAATATAACATTGTTTGCTAACTAACTGGAATTAAAATAAAAATTTAGGAGACACCTGGGTGGCTCAGCAGTTGAGCTTCTGCCTTCGGCCCAGGGCATGATCCTAGGTAGGGGGATGGAGTCCCACATCAGGCTCTCCACAAGGAGCCTGTTTCTCCCTCTTTCTGTGTCTCTGTCTCTGTCTCTCTCTCTCTGTGTCTCTCATAAATAAATAAATAAAATCTTTTTAAAACTAAAAATTAAATAAAATAAAAACTTAGAAAAATGAAATATCCTTGATAAAGCAAATCTGCTGGTAGTTGGTTTGTGCTGTTCAGCAGGTCCTGGGGGCATGACCCACCTTTGGGGAGGTGAAACAGAATTGCTCCTGAAAGTAATGAGTAAGATAAGTGGTTGTATCCAAAAATTCTTCCAGGAATCTATTTTTTGTTGTTTTTATATTTACACAGTCCCTTTCCCCATGGGATAAGAAAGCCTATTTGACCCTTTTTGCTTGCTGAGACTGCGGTCCATGTCACCACCCTCAGCCTGCGAGGGAAAATGAGGCTGAGAGTTTCCCCAGGCCCCAAATCAGGGCAAGATGTAAAATATGTAAAATATTAATGTCTCTTCTGTCAAGTTCAACAGCCCCTCCGCAATCGCAGCTGCCTCCGTCTTGGAGACCCAGCCACCCCAGGAGCTGAACGAGGCCTCACTGGAGTCAGAATCCAGCTCCACAGTGCCGATCTCTCTATCTGTGCGGTCTTGGATTCGTCACTCCACCCCTGTGGGTAGGATCAAATGAAAAAACTTTGCAAAAATGCTTTGTCAACTGTGAAGAGCCTTACAAATATAGAGACGTTTATGACTCATGGGGCAGTTTTTCAGTCCAACTGAAAACAGATTTTTCTGCGTGAGAAACTGTTCCTGTGAAAGGCAACAGTGAGGGATTTAAGGGCGGGAAGTGTTTGCTCTCTCCTCTGTTCTCTTTTTGATTACTTATGATGAATGATTCCTTTCAAGCCAACACCAAATACAGCATTTCGGCTGATCAATAGATGGTCTTCCCCAGTCGTTTGCTTCAGTTCTCTCCTCCTCAACCAAACATTACAGCTGCGCTCTCTGAGGACACATGCACACGCGTACGCACACGCATTTGCACACAGCCTCTGTTTCCCAGCACAGATGGCAAGCAGTTTGAGTTCGTATAAATGAGGTCACAGATACTTCCTTGTGTTTGGCGTGCTCTTTCTATAGCTATGCTAATCCCCACCAACACCCCGAGTCGTTGGAAAACACGAGATGTTCCTGATCAGATGATGTGAGTGGGTTCCGGTACTCAGCAGAAGGGTCCTGAGGGCCTAGCCACCTGAGGCCCTGCGCCCTCCTCACTGGGCTCACTTGGAAGCCACTCCGGTATCCAAAGACTGGCCTCTGCTGCCTCAGCCTTTGTGGGATCAGGCCTGAAAAAAAGTGATTGACGGTCATTTTCCCAAATTAAGAAATAGAGCCACACTGGAGCATTTCCAAACTGCAACTCAGACTCTAACACTCGCAGTGACCCAGCCCTTAATGAAAGTGGATGCTCCAGAAACCTGGCTTGCTGGGGGTCATAAAGAGGACATTGGCACCTGTGAAGAGCAACACAGTAAGACCTCGGCCTACTGTTGGTTCGGGGGGTACGTGCCTACCCCAGAGGACTTCCAGATAGGGAACTAAATGAGAGCTGAGACCACCAGTGGGCCCAGAGCCATCACACAACAGCAGCACCCAAGAAAATGCCAGAAGAAGAATGTTGGTCATTTAGAGCCAGGCCGTGTGCCATGGAAGACACCGAGTCTCCAGGGTGGTACGTTACAGAAGAGGTCAACCCTATCTGCGGAAAGCTAAGGCCACCTCAGTTTTGGCCACTGGATGTCACAAGCCTGGGGGATTTCCCAGGGCCACACACTTGACACTTGCATGTTTGTATCTCCTCCGACCCGGCACTACCACTGGCCGCTAGCCATGCCGTCCTGCTTGGTGGCCTGCCCAAGCCACTCCCACACAGCTGGTCCAAGCCCTCTTCCCCACCTCACCCTGCCCGCTAAAATCTGCGCTCTTCCCTAACTTGGCAGGGCGGCCCGATGCCCCCCTCTCCGCCCCAAGCAGCATGGCAATCTTTCTGGACAGGTTGGCTCATCTGCTCTGCGCCTGGCCGCATTGCACGCAGGGAGGGCTGGGCACGCATGCCTCCCTGGCTCCCTCCCGGAGCAGAACCACATGCTCCCTCCCCAGCTGCTTGGCTGCGCTCAACTAATTTGAAACAGTGATCTCGACACCAGAAAATGCTCTAATCCTGCTCTGTGGCCCAGGCTGCTCCGCCCGTGGGAGGGGACCGCTCAGCTGCCGCAAAAAGATTATCTACTTGATTTGCTCATTAGTCACAGCCTGTCCTGAGTTCAGCGGCTTGGTCTATGTGTCGAGGGACATTGTAGCAGGGAGACCCGCACATTTCCGTCACATCCCTGCTCCAGGTGACCCATCAAGCCGGTCTCCCACGCCTCATCCCAGTCCTTCGTGTTTCCTCCTGAGCAAAGGGGAACTTCGCTCACTCTGTTGGATCAATGGCACTCACACGGGACGTGCGTCGGGAGGGTTCATCAGAAATGCGGGTTCTGGCGTTCCGGATCAAGAGATTCTAATTCAGTAGTCAGGGGCGAGGCCCAGGGTTCTGCATTTTTAATAAGCACCTGCCTCAGGTGATTCCAGGACCTGCCTGTGGCCCATTCCCATGTGATGACCCAGGACCACAACTTGAGAAACCACAGAAACTGGGAGCACCAAGAGGCCAGGGAGCAGGGACCAGGGCCTGCGTCGTGTCAGCCACCGTTTCCCCAGCTCCGGGCAGGGGCCTTGCACACAGTAGATTCACCCCAAACACCCATTCTGGATGAATGATGAGCAAGAGAGCTGTCCTGCTTCCTTGAAGGCTGTGAGTATTGGGCCTATCATCCTGGAATAATCTAGGAGTGTGTAAATGGAGCAACAGAGTTCACAGTTTTAACTTGGCAATTCCTTTTGGGAGGAATATCCATAAAAAGTATGATACAGAAGGTTAAAACGTTGTTTGTTACATGAAAGCAAATCCGGGATCCCGAGACAGCATGCAATGCCTGAATGGCCTGGTTGTGGTGTTTGCTCACAAAAGAGCGCTACCTGGGCACCAAAATGCAAGTGTGCATGCCATGTGTACATGCAATGATGCAAAATGAACGAAGCAGAGCCCCACACAGTCTGTTCCCACAGTGCAAGCGTGTGCACGGACAACGTGCACGTCGAGGGTTATGAGTGGCTAGCAGTTAATGTTCCTTTGGTTCCTTTTTATGTGCAAACCAGCTCAAATTCATGTGAACTAAATAAAAGCAAATGAGGCTGCCGCCACGTGGCTGGCCTCGAGCTCCTGGTAAACATCTGAAGAGACTGGTGGCAAGAGGTAGAAAGCTGCGCTCAGAGAAAAAAACATCTGAGACGTACATTGGTTCTGACAGACGGAGGAAATCACTCCCAGATGCCTGGACGTGGTCCTCCCCAGGTTCCTCCATCACGCTGCTCCGCCAGGATCCAGGCTGGGTTGGGGTCGGTCCTCTCCCCCAGCACCATCCCCTCCTGCCTGCATCCTCTCCACAACCCACGGTCCCCTTGAGCTGGTCCCAAGGGAACAACACAAGCCCTCTGTGGCCTTCCGAGCAGGGCCTTCCCGGGGCCCCTCAGACAAGCAGCTAGAGAATGATGCGGGTCCTGAAGGAACAGGAGGAGAGTGCTCATACAGGTGTGCCCTGACCTGACCACCGATTCCCTCCATGTTTTGGGCCATTCTTTTCCCCACCACCGCCTTTTCGGTCATTCTTCCCCAGGGGTCTGTGGTTAAACAAGGTGACATTACCAGAGGCGAACTGTCAGTAGGCTGCCTTGCAGCTGACCCCAGAGAAAGGCTGGCCAAGAAGGTACACTCAGGGGAGTGAGGCAGGAAAAGCAAAGAGCAAGTGGCTTCTAAAAGACCAGGCAGCCAGATCAAGCCAAACAACATTAGCATCAGCATCTCTCCCCAAAGCCAAAGAGAAACGGAGCCAAAGAAACAGTGGATTTAAGCACCATCACTTTGGCACTAGTGCTTTAGAAAACAAAACCAAAATGTAACAACATCTCAAAGCCAAAGGTCTGCTCACAGCACTGGGATTGTCAGCATAGGAATAAAGTACCAGGCTTTCTCTTTTAAGATGAGGAGAGGGTATAATGTTTCTAACATTGTCCCACTGGTCTCACAGTGATTTCTCTTAACCATTCCTGGAGCAGGATAGCAAGGCAGCACATGAGCACTGGACACAGATCTGGCAGGTGCATGCACAGACCGTGGAAGGCCACAGACAGAGGACCGTCTCACTCACCACTGGGCCTCAGCTCTACCTCCCCGCTAGGGCAGCGCATGCCAGAAATGTGTGAGGTTGCTCTGGGGATGCAGACTCTAGAAAATCTGCAAGGGAAGGGGCTGGCCTGCTCAACCATATCCTATCCAACTTTCAAATGTCTCACCACACAATCGTGTAGGAGAAAAACCTATTTATATGTTTAATTGAGCCTGGACCCTGACTTGGATTTACATGTAGACATCAAGCATCTTGGCTTTAATATTCACTGAATTCTGAAAATGCACTTACGGTGTAAATCTAGGGCAGATTTTACTATTTTATTTGTTTTTTATTGAGCTGAAATTCATATAACATAAACCAGCTATCCTCAAGTGTACAGATCAGCACACTAATGTAAATGTATGTTCACATTGTTGTCCTACAGAGTTGTGTGATGTTGTGATTTATATATATATATTTTGGTCTTCCCATAGAGCTCCAAAAACCACTGGAGTTTCCTACGTGATTGAGAGCAACAATGGTGTTATGTTATGTTAAAGAGGGGACTTTTGGGCCGCACCTAGGTTAAGAGGAGGTTACCAGGAGAACGAACCATGTGATTAGAATGTTGGAACTTTCCATCCTGCCCCCTGGCCTCCAAGGAAGGGAAAGAGGCTTGAGGTTGAATCAATTGCCAATGGCCAAAGATTTTTAATCAAACATTGCCTCTGAAATGAAGCCTCTATAAAAACCCAAAAAGATGGAGTTCAGAGAGTTTCTTGGCTGATGGGCACATGGAGATTTGGGGAGAATGGCACACTTCTACAGAGGGCAGGAAACTCCACACCCTGTTCCATTCCCTGCCCTTTGTATCTCTTCCATCTGGCTATTCCTAAGTTATATCCTTTTATAATAGTCCAGTCATACAGTAAGCAAAATGTTTCTCTGAATTCTGTAAGGTGCTCTAGCAAATTAATTGAACCCAAGGAGGAGGTTGTGGAAACTGCAGATTTATAACCAGTCTGCCAAAAGCAACCTGGACTGGAACTAGCATCTGAAGTCCAAGGAGGGAGTTGTTGGAACCTCCGGTCTCCAGCTGGTTGGTCAGAGACACAAGGGATAACCTGGACTTATGATGAGCATCAGAGGGTGGGAGGCTGGTGAAGGGTGCTGGGACAATAATCTTGTAGGACTGAACCCTTAACCTGTGGTATCTAAGGCTATCTCCAGGTAGATAGGCATCAGAGCAGAGTTGAATTTCAGACACAGGTAGGTACCAGAGAATTCCTTATTGGTGTGGGGAAGCCCACAGCCACATGCATGCACTGAATTGGGTCTAGGAACCCTAAAAGAAGTTCTTGAAGATTTTTATCCTTCAAAAGAGAACCCCATACCCATTAAGATGTCACTTTCTAAAAAGGACAGAGACAGAGGACCTGAATAGACATTTTCCCAAAGGATATATAGTGATGGCCAACAGACACATGAAATGACACTCAACATCACTAATCATGAGGGAAATACAAACTAAAACCACAATGGGATATCACTTCAGACCAGGTGAAATATCTGTTATCAAAAGACAAGAAAGACATAACAAGCTTTGGAGTAAAGGGGCCCTCATGCAGTGTTGGTGGGAATGTAAATTTGTGCAGCCACTATGGAAATCATTATGGAGGTTCCTCAAAAAGTTAAAAGGAGAAATATCATATGATCCTGTAATTTCACTTCTGGTACTTACCTGAAGAAAATGAAAACACTAGTAGGAAGATATATAGGCCTCCCCATGTCTAGTGCAGCATAGTTTACCGTAGCCAAGATATGGAAGCAGCCCAGGGTCTATCAATAGATGAGTGGATAAGGAAGATTCCCATATATACACAATGGAATATTACTCAGCCATAAAAAAGAATGAAATCTTGCCATTTGTGACAACATGAATGGACCTATGGGGTATTATGATAAGTGAATAAGTCAGACAGAGCAAGACAAATACCGTAGGATTTCACTTGTATGTGAAGTCTACAAAAAAACAAAACAAACAAAAAATAGAGACAAACTCATAAATACAAAGAACAAAATAGTGGTTGTCAGAGATGGTGGGGGAGGATGGGCGAAATAGGTGTAGGGGATCAAGAGGTGCAAACTTCCAGTTGTAAAATAGATAAGTCACAGGGATGAGAAGTACAGCATGGACAATACAGCCCATAATATTGTAATAACTTTGCATGGTGACAGATGGGAACTGCACTCAACGTGGTAAGCATTCTGTAATGTACTTCGCCGAATCATGTCAGTGAAGTGCCATCACTTTGCATCTGTGAAAATGAGATGACGTTGAGATACTAGAAGTACTGGCCAGGACAGAGTTGTTTACACGTATTGTCCGACAAAGCTCTGTGGCTTCCATGCCTATAGCTTAAAAGTCACATATGTGGTGGCCTCCAAACAATTGAGTACTAAATCCCTGCTGATAACATTCATGGTGAAGGTACTGGACCACACAGAACGGGACATAACATTGTTTCTGCTCAGACTGGGGGATATTTGCAGGAGGCCTCTTCCTAGGAGTAGTTCTTGTCCACCAAAGGCTGGGTAATAACCCTCTTCCTAGCACACACTCACAAATAATAAAGCAGCAGAGAATTTTGAGAGGGTCAGCCTCCTTAAATTTCAGCTGCATATCTGCACAGCCATAAATTGGAAACAGAGAAGGATGAAGCTATAAAATAGTTGATGAAAACACTATTCTTAAAATATCCTACTCACTAAATTCATAATAATGGTTGCCTCTGGGATGTATGGGGAAAACCTTTGACCAAAAGATATTTCAACTTTCTCTGTCATTGTTTTCTCTTTCATTTAAAAAATTTTGCAGACAACTCATTAGCATATTGATATTTGTAAATTCTAGGAAGTAGGAGTAAAGATGTTGGTTAAATATTCTCTGTAAACGTCTGTATTTTTTTGTCTCAAAAAATACAGCAATTCTAGGCAAAAAACTGAGAATTCTCAGAAGTCTATATAAAACCCTAAAATGTGACCAAAGTAGCCCAAACTAATAATGAAGATCATAACAAAACAGATAGATGGGAGCAGCATGTTAGGAGAGTGGAGAGGGCCAAATCCAAGGCATTTCCCAGGATTCCTGCAGTTTGGAGAGAGTTTCTAGCAATCCATCCATCATACAGGACGATGAGCATTAACACAAGAACCACACGCAATAGCGATTTTGTTTGTTGTGTTTATAACATTTAACTACTGTTTTCCAGGGCGCCGGGGTGGTTCAGATGGTTAAGCATCTGCCTTCAGCTAAGGTCATGGTCCCAGCATCCTGGGATCGAGCCCCGCGTCAGGCTTCCTGCTCAGCTGGGATCCTGCTTCTCCCTTTCCTCCCCACTCATGCTGTGTCTCTCTCTCTCAAATAAATAAATAAAATCTTTTTAAATAAATAAATAAATAATAAAAAATGAAAATAAACTACTGTTTTCCATTCTGTGCCTAGATGGATTGGTCATCTCAATTTTTCATGTTCTCTAAATGGCATCCCGAACTAAAAGAACTTTTCCAAGCATTGCTTAAGATAAATCTGAGGCCAAGTGGAATCCAACTGACATTTCAGCTAAGAGTCTGATGCCTAAGAAAGCCAATCAGAAAGACGCCTGTGGTAAATTAAAGATAACCACAAGTCCTTTGCTTCTCCTCCCATTAAAAAAGTGGAGTATGTTTCCTGTCCTCTGGAGCCTGAACTGGCCATGACTTGCTTGACCAATAGAATTCAGAGGCAGTGATATTCTAGAATTTCTGAGGCCAGGTCGTAGAAGCCTTGCAGCCTCCACCGTGACTCTTAGAACACCGGATCTGAGTGAAGCCAGCCACCACGTGAGTCTGACTCCTCTGGGACTGTCATCCTGTGAGGTAGCTCAGCTAGAAGAGCAGAGATGCTCAAAATGGATGAAAGATCTAAATGTGAGACAAGATTCCATCAAAATCCTAGAGAAGAACACAGGCAACACCCTTTTTGAACTCGGCCATAGTAACTTCTTGCAAGATACATCCACAAAGGCAAAAGAAACAAAAGCAAAAATGAACTATTGGGACTTCATCAAGATAAGAAGCTTTTGCACAGCAAAGGATACAGTCAACAAAACTCAAAGACAACCTACAGAATGGGAGAAGATATTTGCAAATGACATATCAGATAAAGGGCTAGTTTCCAAGATCTATAAAGAACTTATTAAACTCAACACCAAAGAAACAAACAATCCAATCATGAAATGGGCAAAAGACATGAACAGAAATCTCACAGAGGAAGACATAGACATGGCCAACATGCATATGAGAAAATGCTCTGCATCACTTGCCATCAGGGAAATACAAATCAAAACTACAATGAGATACCACCTCACACCAGTGAGAATGGGGAAAATTAACAAGGCAGGAAACAACAAATGTTGGAGAGGATGCGGAGAAAAGGGAACCCTCTTACACTGTTGGTGGGAATGTGAACTGGTGCAGCCACTCTGGAAAACTGTGTGGAGGTTCCTCAAACAGTTAAAAATATACCTGCCCTACGACCCAGCAATTGCACTGTTGGGGATTTACCCCAAAGATACAAATGCAATGAAACGCCGGGACACCTGCACCCCGATGTTTCTAGCAGCAATGGCCACGATAGCCACACTGTGGAAGGAGCCTCGGTGTCCAACGAAAGATGAATGGATAAAGAAGATGTGGTTTATGTATACAATGGAATATTACTCAGCTATTAGAAATGACAAATACCCACCATTTGCTTCAACGTGGATGGAACTGGAGGGTATTATGCTGAGTGAAGTAAGTCAGTCGGAGAAGGACAAACATTATATGTTCTCATTCATTTGGGGAATATAAATAATAGTGAAAGGGAAAATAAGGGAAGGGAGAAGAAATGTGTGGGAAATATCAGAAAGGGAGACAGAACGTAAAGACTGCTAACTCTGGGAAACGAACTAGGGGTGGTAGAAGGGGAGGAGGGCGGGGGGTGGGAGTGAATGGGTGACGGGCACTGGGTGTTATTCTGTATGTTAGTAAATTGAACACCAATAAAAAAAAAATTTAAAAAAAAAAAAAAAAAAAGAAGAGCAGAGATGGAACAATGACTGGCCAGCCCAAGCCCAAGATGCTCTGGTTATTCCAGCTCAGGCGCCAGACAGACATGAAAGAGATGAAGCCATCTCAGATATTTCATCCCCAGCAGATGTGACATGGAGAAAAACTGAGAAGCCAAGTGACAGCTGAAATCACAGCCCCAGTGAACCCAGTTGAACTGGTCAAACAATCTCCAGCCCCGTGAGCCATCCCCATCGTCAAGAACAGAGATGAGCTGCTCCCACTGAGCCCTATCCTAATCCCTGACCCAGAAGAATCCTAAGCATTATAATGTCATTTACTGCCACTTCGTTCCAGAGTTGTTTGTTCCTTAGAAACTGGTAACCAGAACACTGCCTCTAGCTGAACAGTACTTCAAGGTTTGATTGTGGCCTTGATAGGCAGGAAATCATACAGACCTTAAATAGCCAACCTGGATCCAATAGGAAAATAGGTATTTTCTTGACTTGAAGATGGTTACAAACTTTTGCTGTTTATTTGTATCTTGTCTTATTGTTTTTATTTTGTTATTTATGTATCTGAGGACAAAGACCAAAGTTTGTTCCAAGAATAGGTATTCCTTGGGGGTGAGAGGAGAGCAGGAAAGCTCTATGATTTTAAGAAAGAAAGAAAGAAAGAAAGAAAGAAAGAAAGAAAGAAAGAAAGAAAGAAAGAAAGAAAGAAAGAAAGAAAGAAAGAAAGAAAGAAAGAAAGAAAGAAAGAAAGGAAAAGAAAAGAAAGACTAGTATATCAAAATGAAATAGGTTTTTTTCTTGCAAGACTTCTCAAAGCTCTTAGCCCATAAATGTTCGTTGTGGATTACCAAGACAAAAACAGAAGATGAAGCATTTCCCCAAGTCTGTTTGATCACAAAAAAGGGTTTTGGTCTCACGTACCACCTTGCAGGATTCGTGTTTCACAGAACACCCCATAGACATAGTGTCCAAGCCACTTGTCCGTACCAGGGTTTCCGTCTTGGCTTACAGCTGTTCAGTAGGCAGTGTGCACACTGTTCTGGAAGTGCAGCACGCAGCAGTGTGCTCTGGTTGTTGCACACATAATATGAGCCTTTGAGAAAGAAGCCCAAAGACAGTGCAGAGATGACATTCGGTGAGGCCCCATCCACATTACACACCCCACCTCTCTTCTGATTTGGCCCCACTGCCATATTGATGGTTCTATATATATATTTTTTTGCCAGCCCCTCTGGTAATATAAAGAATAGGAGGAAAAAAGAAATGAACAATGGTAGAAATGATCATGCAGCCCACCCTGTCATTGCTAAAAAAAAGAAAAAAAATCATTTTGCCTTTGATTCTGGGAAGCACATGCCTGGGAATATTCCCCAGGCTCCTCACTTGACCCTAATGGAACTGTCCCTTTTATGCCACCAAATGAGCTTCATGATTAGTCATGCCCGCTTCAGCTGGCAAGTGCCCAAGCAGTGCCTGAGGCTGGTCCAAGTGTTTCTTCCACCAATTTGAGCTGTCAAATCCACTCATTTTCCTGGGTTAGTACAGCGGTTCAATCATTCTCAAAAGAGACACTTGCTAAGGGCCAAGTCTCACATGCTCCCTAGAATCACATCCAAGCTGGGCTCAGCACTGGTCTGACACACACAGGAACCTCGATTAGGATTTCAGAAAAGGAGATTCAGCTGCCCTACTCTTGGACTCTTCACTCTGAATGCTTATTCTCAGTTACGAGATCCTGGCTGGCCATGTTTTTCCAGGTTCCTCATTCAGGACTTAGATAAGCATGAGGAATGTTCCAACTCTGGTCATCAACTTTATAATTTGGGGGTTTTCATACAAATTTGGAGTGGGTTTTTTTCATGATCTAAACCTATTTTACAACCCCCCCCCTTTCTATTATTGGACTTGGGATATACACATGGGATGTATATGAAAGGAATGGGATATCCATCTACACATTTGTATGTGTTCTGGCACAGTTCCACGGCACTAGAAACCCTCTTGTTTACCCCCAAATGCCCAGACCTAACAGGGTGCTACCATTTGTTACCTCACCCTGGGTATCTCACCTGCTTTCAAGCATGAAGGGGAGAAAAGAGAAGAGATAAGGAGAAGAAGGTATGTACCAGCTAAGTTCACCTTCTTTTATCAGGACAAAAAATAATACCTGTCAGTTTTAAAAATCCACCCAGTAAGCTACCTTTATACCTCGCTAGCCAAAACTGAGTCACTTAGCCGTCCCCTGAGTAATGGAATCCGTGTCAGAAAAGCAGAGATTTTTAACTAGGCACATGGTTACTCTAAACAAAATAGGGTTCCTTAGGAAGGAAGAAGTACAGAATAGATGTTGAAGCATTAACCACAGTATGTGACATTGATCAAAATGAAATTACCAGCCTGCTTTTATTCATAAAAATAAAGTCTTGAAATGATGTGTTTGGGCATTTCTATCCAAAGGTAAAGAAATGACTTAATTTTATTTACATAAGATACTGCAGAGAAACTCTCCTACTCCTCTGGTCAGTAGAAGTAGCCAATGGGGGAGGAAAGGTTGTTTTTTCAATAAATCACTCAGCTGTCAGAAATTGAGCACGGCCCCTCCTCCTCTGGGTTCCTTCATGAATCACCAGACCACATCCCCTTCCATTTATTTGCCTGTGTTGTGTTGCAAATTAACTTTTAAAGGACATTTTTTTTCCCAAAGAAAATTTAAAGACCAGAGTCCCCCCACAGCCACCACCCAGGATAATGAACTATAGCTGCTGTCATACCAGGAGGGCTTAATGACAGTGTTCGATGTGTGTGTGGACAGCCAAGGCTCCCTTCAAAGTTGTCTCTGAATGGGCTTCAAGATGTTTTGACTATTATCTGTTACAAAGAAACTCACTATTAATTGCATATTGTCAAAGCTCTTCGTCCAACATAACGGTTAGCCCAACAAAGCTTTCTCTCCTCAGGAGAAGGGGATAGGGACCTGGCCTAATCTTTTCCCACTGGGTACGTGGTTTCCTTAAGTCCCTCTGAGCTCTCTGCCTTTAGTTTTCTTGGACAAAAATCAAGGAAACACTCCATTGGTCTCTGTGCATGACCTCAACTCTTTTCCAGCCGGGTATTGGGACAATGCTCCATCATCCCAGAATGCACCAGGAAAATGCAACCACAGGAGCAGCGTCCCTCAACAAGGTTCATGAAGGCCCCCAGGGATGCAAAGGCATTAGGACTGCAGAAGCCTCAAGTAGCTCAGTTGGCTGCTATCTAGCACCTCTCCCATACTACTCACCCTTCCGTGTGATCTGATGCTAGAGAAAATGTGGTTTAGTAGGAGGCAGATGGGTTTGCAGGTCAGGAAGAGAAGAGGCAAAAGTAGGTTGGAAATGTTGAAAATTCTTAATTGGAGGGATGTTAACTATTATTTAACCCCAAGACTCAATATCATTATTGTGCTAGCTTTGGGAGCTTCACTCCATCTTGGACAAATCCAGAGAGTTGGACCAACTGTACCCCTAATCCATTCTTTACATGCTCCCATGGATTTTTCTTTTAAAAACACAGATCCAGTCACATCCTTCCCTTTTAGCCACCTCCAAAGGCCTCCATTGTTTGCTAGATAAAACTCATCCCTCTCAGTACTAGCATGAATGTTTTTATATAGATGGTCCCAACCTACTCTTTCAACCTGGTCTCCTACCATGGCTCCCACAGTCACACTGGAACCACAAAGGACTAATCAAGCCCAAGGTCAGTACAGTTCATGCCTTCATACCTCGCCACATGCTCTTTCCTCTTCCTACAATGTCTTTTCTTCCTCCTTGCCTGATAAATTCTTGTTATCTTTTGGGACCCAATTTAAATGTCACATCCTATGTAATGCTTATCCCAAGCCCTCAGGCAGAATTTATCCTATATCCTCTGGGCTCTATGCAATGCGCTCCTACTCAACTATATCACTAATCATGTCGTATCATCATGTTCTCATCTCCTCTGTTAAGTCGTTAGATGATCTTCTCAGCAGGACGTGTGTCCTATTGATGGGTATAGACCCAGCAACCCTTACAGGCAGAAAAAGAAGTAAAGTATGTTGGAGGATAGGAGGAGAAATGGATGGATGGATGGATGGATGGATGGATGGATGGATGGATAATTTGTATTATATTAGGTACCTTGGGCTGTTAAAGAGACTCCCATAAGCCTATGAACTATAAGAAATCTGTAAACAAAGAATCATTGAACTGAGACTCAGGTGATCCCAGACCTAGTAGCTTTATAGGTCCCAGTGTCTCTATCTAATAAATAAGAAAGGCATTTTCTGCTCTAATGTTCTATAAGTCAGTGATAGTCTAAACCATTGCTGTCCGGTTGAATTTTCTGTAGGAATGAAAATGTTCTAAAATTTGTTCTCCCCAGTAGAGTAACCATTAGTCAAATGTCACTATTAAGTACTTGAAATGTGACTAGTGCAACTGAGGAATTAAACTTGTAAATTTAAATAAATAAATAAATAAATAAACTCGTAAATTTTATTTAGTTTTAAATTAATTTTAATTTTATATTTATATATAGCTACATGTGGCTAGTGGCCACCATATTAAACAACACAGGTATAAACCATTATGTGCAACCCTACATTATACCTCAGCGTACTGCTACTCAATACCATGAAAGGCATCACTAAGCAGGCTTGAACTGCACAAATTCTTCTTGTCTAGCCTATCACACCTACCTGGCCTGAATTCACTCAGTTAGAATTATAAGAATCAGCACAGAGATGCCCAAAGATCAAAACCCACTGATGAACCTAAAAATACAACTTCAGACATCTCCAATCCCTTTGTTCTGTTCTGGTCCTCAAAATTATCACCCCATTGAGGGCAGGAATGATGTCATGCTCATCATCGTATCTCTCATAACATCTAGAATCATGCCTGGCACTACGCAAATGCTCATTAGCATTTGCTGAATTAATTTACCAGGATTGCCAATGGGAAAGATCATTTTAGTTATAGACTTGAGCTCTGATGACTAACAACTTTACTCCCAAAAGCCTATCAGTCCATCCAAGGTGATCAGTCATAAAACCTTAGTCAACAGTCAATAACAAACAAGTCTTAAATACTTGCTCTGTGTCCAAACCCAGGTCTTTTGCCATTTACTCAGGACCCAGGATACAGAATACAGAAGACAAAGTCTCTCCCTTCAAAGAATTCACAGTTTAGTGGTAAAGAAAGAAACATACAATTCTAATTCTAGAAACCATGGACTCCAACAGAAGTGCATGAAAGTAGGTATATAATATCTCTTCATTTTAACAAGTTTAAGAATCTCTGTTCTTGGGGCAGCCCAGTTGGCTCAGCAGTTTAGTGCTGCCTTCAGCCCAGGGCATGATCCTGGAGACCCGGGATCAAGTCCCACGTCAGGTTCCCTGCATGGAACCTGCTTCTCCCTCTGCCTGTGTCTCTGCCTCTCTCTCTCTCTCTCTCTCTGTCTCTCTCTCTGTGTCTCTCATGAATAAATAAAGTCTTTAAAAAAAAAGAATCTCTGTTCTTACCATAAGAACAAAATTGTAACTATGTACAGTGACAGGTATTTACTAGACTTACTGTGGTGATCACTTAACAATGCATACAAATATTGAATCATCACTTTGAATACTTGAAACTAATGTAATATTATATGTCAATTATACCTCAATAAAGAAAAAGATTCAAAAAAAAAAAAAAGAAAAAGATTCCATGGATTGGACATCATGGTGGACATAGGGTTGCACCATCCTGATACCCAATCAATGAAGGACTTGTTGCCCCAGTCTTAAGTACCACAGTAGACAGAGTCCACATACCAGTCCCTTCTGATAGTCCTCATCAAATAGCCAGACAAGGCACGAGTACACAGGCCTAGTCATCTGATACCAGTTCTAGATAAGTCTGAAGAGCCATTTAGCTGCAGATATTGCCAAGAGTTCAGCTGAGACAGTCCTAGACCTGTATGGAAGCTTGATTTCGCCCTGCATGCACATTCTTCTACTCCCCTCCCAAAGGCCTTCCTTAACAAACCTGCATGCTAAACTCTACCTCAGAGTCTCCTTTCCAAGGAACCCAACCTGCAATAATTAGTAGAATAAGTGGTAAGAGAAAGCAAGGGATTAGATAGGGGCTTGGGGTGGTACATCATTTCCCATCTGGCTGACAAAGAGACCCCATGACTCCTTCATAGAATTCAGAGCACTGCTAGCCCCTGGTACAACAGAGCAGTCCAGTCCTGTTATAAAAGTAGCCACTGGGGGTGTACTGAGATAGAAGCCAGTGGAAGGGAATGCATTAACTGTTGCAGTGCATCAGGCATTTGAGAAATGTGGTGATAATAGTAATCATAAGACCAATGTTGGCTGTTACTCGGTTTCAATAATACTCTGAAAAAAATATAAGAAAAAGCTGAAGGGATTAACCCCAACTAAATCTAAGTATGAAAGCCAGAAGACGGGATCCCTGGGTGGCTCAGCGGTTTAGTGCCTGCCTTTGGCCCAGGGCGTGATCCTGGAGTCCCGGGATCAAGTCCCGCATGGGGCTCCCTGCATGGAGCCTACTTCTCCCTCTGCCTGTGTCTCTGCCTCTCTCTCTCTCTCTCTATGTCTATCATGAATAAAGAAGTAAAATCTTTTTAAAAAGAAAGAAAGAAAGAAAGAAAGAAAGAAAGAAAGAAAGAAAGAAAGAAAGAAAGAAAGAAAGAAAGAAAAAGAAAGCCAGAAGACCTCACTGGTAGCATATAAAGAGGATCTCATCTCATCTCATCTCTCATCTCTCCTGCGACAACAGCAGAGACGGCTGAAGGTCAGGACCAGAACATAATGGTCAGTATAGGTGAACCAAACTGTAAACTCCCAACCAAGGAAGAACTGTTCTGTTGAGGTGAGGACCATGGTTAGGATCAAATGAAACCTGACAGAAGGGATGGGAATGGCTGATATATCGTCTCTCCCCTCCCCACAAATTTTGAATCCACAGATTTCCTAAACCTTCTGAGCCTGCAGAAGTGGCCCACTCTTCCTATCAAGAAACAGTACTCCAGGGCAGCCCCGGTGGCTCAACGGTTTAGCGCCGCCTTCAGCCTGGGGTAGGATCCTGGAGACCAGGGATAGAGTCCCATGCCGGGCTCCCTGCATGGAGCCTGCTTCTCCCTCTGCTTGTGTCTCTGCCTTTCTCTGTGTGTGTCTCTCATGCATAAATAAATAAATAAATAAATAAATAAATAAATAAATAAATAAATAAATAAATAAAATCTTTAAAGAAAAAAAAAAGAAACAGTACTGGTTGGGAGATTATGACAGTCTTCACCTCCGCAAGGCCACAGGTGCCCCACTCAACATCTGCCTCCACTTCCTTCCTGATCACTAATCTTACACCTAGGTTAAGTCATAACATAACTCTACTGAGGAAATGACATGCCAGATAAGGAAAAAGAAGGTGTGTGTGTGTGTGTGTGTGTGTGTGTGTGTGTGTGCGCGCGCGTTTTAAGTAGGCTCCATGCCTGCATGTGGGACTTAAACGGGGCTTGAATTCACAACCCTGAGATCAAGGCCTGAGTTGAAATCAAGAGTCCGATGCTGGGCAGCCCCAGTGGCGCAGCGGTTTGGTGCCGCCTGCAGCCCAGGGTGTGATCCTGGAGACGCTGGATCGAGTCCCACATCAGGCTCTCTGTATGATGCCTGCTTCTCCCTCTGCCTGTGTCTCTGCCTCTCTCTCTCTGTCTCTATGAATAAATAAATACATAAATCTTTAAAAAATAAATAAATAAATAAATAAATAAATAAATAAAAATAAATTTCTAAAAAAAAAAAGAGTCCGATGCTCAACTGACTGAGCCACCCAGACACCCCAAAGGAACAGTACTTTTAAGGAGCTCCAAGACCTAGCTAGCATGCACCAACAAAAGCTGGGAGAGTATTCATGGAACTGCATTCTGGAGATGCTTCATCAAGAAGGTTGGCATAAGATTGGATAAATAAGAGTTTGTCAATTTGAGATCCTCTCCCAGGATGAAAGATTTAACATGTTGGCAAGAACCCTGGAAGATGGTGTAAGCTCACAACAAGATGGCTGCTGGAAGAATGCAAAAAGCAATGCTCACATTAAGTGAGGTTGAAATGCCAGAACTGCCAAGGCTAGTGGTGGAAGAAGGGACTAAAAGTCTCAGAAATGTGGAGCTACTCGGGTGGATATTCTAAGAAAGGCCAGAAAATCTACAAGATGATTATGTTCCCAAAGAAGACTCTAAAGAATGTACTAGTTGGAGGGGCACCAGTAGTGCTAAGAAATTCAGTGGAAGCTCTCCTCTCTAGGCCCAGGCTGTCAGTGGGGAAGGCCATTCTAGCAGTAGACTCACGGATAATAAAGGAATGAAGAGACACCAAAACCAGAGGGGCAAGTCGGCAATGCTCCTAACCCTTAGGAGCTAGGTGAATTCAGTTGTCAGAAGGAGCAGCAAGATTGGACAGAGGCAGAGAGAGGGGATTGCCCTGCAAAAAGTTTCTGCTGTCGGTTCATAAAACATGAAGTATTCAGGCAAAATAGGCTGCCAACAAGGGTATTACTCAACTTGTCCCAACTAAAGATATCATACAAATGATTAGGAGACCAGGGGCAGTTGTTTTAATATCATAATCTCTTGCCCAGTGTTATGACCCAGAGCCCAATGACTGAAGTACAGGCCAGGTCCCCACGGAAAAGACCCTACAAACCACAGCAAGTACACACTCTTCTGATTCCCTCATTCTTCAGTTACTTGGTCAGGTAACTGTTCAGGTTAGAGAAGGGGGCATACCCAAACATTTTGAGGACTATTGAACATAGCATCCGGATAGACAATGATACCCAGAGGCCTGTTATCGTAGGGGCCTGTGGGAGATAGATAACAGATGGAATCTCAGCCAAAGTTTAACTCAAGAGTGGAGCCATTGAGTCTGCAGACTCATCTGTGGTCATTTCCTCAGCTCCCAAATGTATCATCAGCACGGACATACTCAGTGGTGAGCACAACCCCTACGTTGCATTTTGGGACTGAGAGGTTGAGCAGTTATAGTGGAGAAACCTCTACCTGCCACCTCCCAGACAAGAAAATAAAATAAATAAAATCCTACCCCAGAAGATATGTCAAAAAATGGGGCCTCTCTCAAAGATCTAAAGCTGTACCCTCTAATTCCTATCCCTAACCACTCATGGTTACTGAGGACTTAAAATGCTGTTAGTGCAACTGAGAGACTGAATATTTTATTTAACTTTAATTAATAACATTTTAGGGCAGCCCCGGTGGTGCAGCGGTTTAGCGCCGCCTGCAGCCCGGGGTGTGATCCTGGGGGCCCAGGATCGAGTCCCGCATCAAGTCCCGCATCAGGTTCCCTGCATGGAGCCTGCCTCTCTCTCTCTCTCTCTGTGTCTCTATGAATAAATAAATAAAATGCTTTAAAAAAAAGATTACTGAAATATTATTTTAAAAAGTAATAATAACATTTTAAAACATAGTCAAATCAGTTATTGGAAAATGTTTAAATATGTTTGGAAGAACTTGAGTATATGAGTCTACTTTTTCAATTGTAAATTTTATGAAACCTAAATTTAGATCAAGTATTTCTTTTTTTTTTAAGATTTTATTTATTTATTCATGAGAGACAGAGAGAGAGAGAGGCAGAAACATAGGCTGAGGGAGAATCAGGCTCCTTGCAGGGAGCCTGATGCGGGACTCGATCCCAAGACCCCAGGATCATGACCTGAGCCAAAGGCAGATGCTCAAACACTGAACCACCCAGGCATCCCTAGATCAAGTATTTCTGATAAAACCATAACATCTGAATTGGAATATCCTGTAAGCATACAATACACTTAGTATCAAAAAAAAACACTGTAAAATATATCAATAGTATTTTGCTTATTACATATTAAAATATTGTTAATAGATTGAGTTAAATAAAATGTATTGCTCAAATTAATCTCACTCCCTCTTTTTCCTTTTTAAATGTGGCTATTAAGCATTTTTAAATTGCATATGTGGCTCATATCATTTACACAGTGGAAAGCACTGGTCTAAAGGATGCAGAGGTTGTGGTTCCAATTATATTTCCATTTAACTCAGCAGTCTGGCTCCTGCAAACACCAGACAGATCCCAGAGTACAACAGACTACCGCGAACTCAACAGGTAGAGACCCTAAATGCAGCCATCATGTCAGATGGGATTTCTTTCCCAGAGCAGATTAATGGTATTCTAGAGCCATGTTATGTGGCACTTGATTTGACAAATGTGTTCTTTCCCATCCCCATCAGGAAAGAGGCTCAGACACAGCTCCACTCACATGAAAGGGATAACAGTACACATTTACAGCTTTGCTTCAATGGACTCCAACCCGGGTTCAGATTCCACATGTCCCCCAGTCCTCTGCCTTTAGCAAGTTAACCTCCCTAAGCCTCACATTTTTTCCCTCACATGTGAGTTAGATTAATTACATCCACCTCATAGGGTTGCTGTGAAGACCAAAATGGGTTCGTATGTACAGAGCACCTGGTATAGAGTAAAGCAATCAGTAAATATAGGTCTCTCTTCCCCTCAGCAGCCAGAGAGAAAAACCTTGGATGATAAGACACTCAGGGCACCTAAATTCAGATCATGAATTACCTCCACTGGTAGGTTTGGGGAAGGCTGGTTGCTTAGCTTATCCACAAGGATACATATTAGTGACTCTCAACACTGGTTGCAACTAATGGAATTACCTTGGAGAGTTTTTTAAAGAGGTGAATGATCAGACCCTAATCCTATGGATTCTGACTTAATTTCAATTTTAAAACTTATACTCAATTCAGTTATTGGGAAACTTTTTTTTAAAGATTTTATTTATGTATTCATAAGAGACACAGAGAGAGGCAGAGACACAAGCGGAGGGAGAAGCAGGCTCCATGCAGGGAGCCCGATGTGGGACTCCGTCCCAGGACCCGGGACCACACCCTGAGCCAAAGGCAGATGCTCAACCGCTGAGCCACCCAGGTGTCCCAGTTATTGGAAAACTTTTAAATATGTTTGGAACAATTGGTCTGGGTAATATGCAAGTATTTTTTTAAGCTTTCCCAGGAGATTCTAATATGCAGCCAGGGTTGGGTTAAAGCCACTTTTCTATCTTTCTTCAGTCTTGGCTAAGTGATCTCCTCTCCCAGCTGCCTTTCTAAATGAAAACTGAATGCTCATCAACCATAGGTAAAGATTAATGAGACAGTGGCATCTGGTATGTTTGAGATCCTTGATCGAGGAGAGGGACTTCAAGATCTAATTAAGGCCATTGTCATTACTTGTTCTCAAATTTAAAGGAAGGCATTAGAAGAAGGCAGACCCCTTCTCCTCCTGCTTTGCCTCTCCTGCCTTCTCCTGGATTTATCATTCTGAGTGTGCTGTGACGTCCACGGCCTGCAGAAGGTCCTGAAGCCTATTCATGTGGAGCCCAGCCCAGGTATAAGCTGGAGTCTGCTGCTGCCTGCCATTAAATACAGCAACCTCGGTGTCAGCGTGTTTGCAACACTGTTCGACACTGGGTCAGGAGGCCAGGAGTTGATGATGGATTTTTAATTTACTTATATATTGATTTTGCTTGCTGGCAAATGTGAGACTTGTAGGGTTCTCAAGCAGCTGCTGTAACATCGTCAGGTGATAAGGAACAGGCACCTACGGAGAGGGAAGAAAATGGATTCTGGTTCTGACATCCTGTGTGGTCAGCTCATCCCCTCCAGGTTTCCCTGTCCCGTGGTGGAGTGAGGCACCAATGGGATGAGGCACAGGTGTTTGTCATTGGCCTGCCGGCTGGGACATTAGCAAGGGGCCGCCTCTGCCCCGAGCAGCAAATCAACTTGCCACCTTGTCTCAATTGTTCAGCTGAGTTATCCCAGCTGCCTGGCACCCCAGACGGGTGTGGACATTCCCAGGGCCTGGAAGGACACAGTTCATTCTACCTCTCACTGCCAAGTCCCCCTCACTAAGCCCACGGACAGGGTTCAGGAAAGGAGCAAGGCCCTCAAGGGCAAGGACCAACCTCACACTGTTGACTTATGGTTAACATACGTTGCCCTCCACTTTGGGGGAATGCTTAAGTCACATTACTCCTAATCTCTGTATGTTTTCACTGAAAATAGAAAATGATACCAATTTCAGTAGAGTCAGAAAATCTTAGCCTCAGAAGCACCTGAGAGGTGAACTAGTCACACCACCCACTGAACATCTTTCATGCCACCCTTTCCCTGCTGGATGGTCCCCTGTGATGAGGGACTCCACTGATTGTCCAACGCCCACCCCCAAACTATCTCAAGTGAATATCTTTGCTGTGGTTCCAGAATATAGAACACCAAAAACCTGTTCGAGGTCCTAGGGGGTGAAGGCAGACATTGAGAAGCCTGACTTCATGCAGGGAGGACGCAGAGTCCACAAGCTAGGCCAACTAGGAGCAGAAGTGGGTTCCTCTAACTGACAAAGGGATCTGCAAAACATTTACAGGAAACATCGTGCTCAAGGGTGAAACAGTGAAAACATGCCCATTATTAGCAAGGGCATTCAACACTGTGTTGGGAGTCTCAGCTAGAGCACTAAGGCAAGAAACCAAACAACAATAACAACAACAACAGAAAAAAACAACACCTCAGTGAGAGAGGAAGAAATTTAACTGCCACTATTTGGTTACTATCATTGTCTACATAAAAAAAAAAAAAAAAAAACACCAAACCACCAAAAGATATTACACATAAATTACTACGATTTATTTATTGAAATACTTGGTGTATTCAAATTATTAAAACAAGAAAATTTAACAGCATTGCTGGACACACAGAATGCAAAAATCATTGTATTTCTTAATACCAAGAACCGAGAAAAAAAGTTTGAATTTTAAGTATCATTTAAAATTGAAGCAAAAAAAAAAAAAAATTGAAGCAAAAACACAAAGTATTAGATATAGATGTAGGTGTCCTGAATCCTCATCCTGGGTTTGTTCAGAGCCCACCTATCTTATTCTGCAGCAGCAAGTCATGGAAGGCTCAGCCGAATTCCACCCACACACCCCGCTGTGCTAGTGTGGCCATGAGCTATGCTTGAGAAGGGACACGAGAGAAAATATTCACCATATCGTGTTTCTGTTACCTGGTTCCAGTTATCTATCATTCATCTCTTTCTCTCCCTCAGGCCGATGTTATTTGAGCTCAACACAAGACTCAAGGTTTGGCCTGGCAAGCTCTGGGAGGAAGGGAGGTGGGCAAGATGGTTAAG
Organism: Canis lupus familiaris; assembly: GCF_011100685.1. Lineage (NCBI taxonomy): Eukaryota > Metazoa > Chordata > Mammalia > Carnivora > Canidae > Canis > Canis lupus. The sequence goes on from NC_049258.1 coordinate 14,350,796, forward strand.
AATAAGAATCAAACCCCCCACGGAAATTGGGTGCAGGCTGAAAAAACTAAAAAGAACACGATCAGGACTTCCATATCAGACAAGCGTGGGTCCAGTTCCCAGATTTGCCTTTTACTACCTCTGTAACCTGGGGCAATTTCTATAGGGCCTTCTCCAAGACATAATTGAAGCAATACATGCTAGTGCTAGACACAAAGTAAATGTTCAATAAACATTAGCAATGGGATGGTGCCCCCTTTGGGTTAAAAGTGGTACAGACATTACTCAAAACTAGATGCAGTTTTAATCTAGAAATCAAAGTTGAACCAACGAGATACTATTTTTGAGCTAACTGCCCCTGACAAATAATGACTGTCTAATTCCTAGGATTGGTGAGAAGGTCCATTTGATGTAGGAAAGCCGAAAGGACTCCATTTTAGAAAGGCTCCATCTCTGCTGTTCTGTGCCAGGCCCCATTTACTCACGTTCCGTATTTTGCCTCCGAATTAGCCAAAGAAGCTCTGTTCCGACCTCAAGAGGAAGCAGGAACGCTAATCCTTCTCTGAGTTTTGTCCTAGGCCCCCAGTACTTGATAACACCCAAGAAGAGCCAAGTCACGTTCCAGGACATTGGCTCCAAACAAATCTTGGCTGGCACTGGCATCAATGCCCTTACCTTTGGCAATTTATTGGGATAGCACCCTTTGTTCACCTGACACTCTCCTTTGATTGGACCCCATCCTGGATTCCTGAAGGAACATTTACCCTAAACCCTCTTCCAATATAAACCCGTAGGCTAAGAAGTAATGAGACTCATTCTCCTTCCCGCTCTGAGTGCCCCAGACACCCTGTCTGCTATTCTCTGTCCCCCACCCCATTCAATAAACTCTGCTTTCACTTCCTCTGGCTCCCATTTGATTTCGATCCTGTGGGAAGCCAAGGGCCCCCTTGGCTGGTCCTGTGGGACCCTCCCCTGGGCTCCTGGACTCAGCCTGCCGGCATCGCTCTCATGCGGTGATAGGACTACACATTGATGCAAACTTTCTGGAGCAAATTAAGGCAGCTCCTATTAATTACCTTCAAAGCATACATATCCTTTCACCTACAAGAATGTACCTAAGGAAGTAATTATGGATACGTGCCCAGACATACACCCAAGTATGTTAACTGAGACATTGTAAATAATTAGCAAAAATTGAGAAAAGGGGCATCTACATATCCGACGATGGGACTTAAAGAAGTGGGGATGCAATCCTCTGCAGTCATTGGCAATTACACTGTAAGGACATATCGAACGCCCTTAGAAAAGGCTCACGACATATTTTCAAGTCTAAGAAGCTGGCTTCAGAACAGAGGGGAATTTTTAATATTCTATATAAAAAAGATGCTATAGATTTACTAAAATATTATGAGCAGTCATCTCCGGGCAGTGGGAATAATAGCTATAATAATCTCTTGGTTAGTAAAATTGATTCACATATTTGGAAATGGTGCCTTGAAAGAACTCATGCCATTTTTCAGAACTGCTGAGCAACTTTGGGGAATAACTAAGAGAAGAGGAAGGCTTCGCCAGCCCGCGGCCCCGGGGGCCAGCACCCTCCACACTGCCTCCCACTCCAGCCTGGGGCTCAGGCTCACACCCATCCTTCCCTCTCTACTTGGATTCCAGGCAGCCTGGAAGAAGGTCTTCTCTTTGTGAAGACGGATTCGGGGGAATGTTTATGCAACAACTCATGAAAAAGCTTATAAAAAATTTTTTTCTCAAATGTGAGTGTACTTTATCAAATACAGCAAAGCAGGAAAACATTATTTTTGGAAACAAACGGAATGTAACAAAACAAAGCAAAAAAAAAAAATGTAGAGTGCAGTGATCAAACAAAAATGTTCCCATCTCTGCGCCCCCCTGCCCCGTGACAACGTTTGCCAACAAGGAAATATTTTTTTTTTTAATCTCAGAAAATATCACTAGTGGGCAATGACTGATTTCAAGCAAGAGAGGGGGTCCAAGCCCCAGGTCTGCGCTTCCTTCAGCTTGAGAGGAGTTGGAGGCTTTTCTGTTATGTGAAGAGTTTGTAGCTTAAGGCCTCCTTGCTACACTCCCTGTTTTAGAGAAACAAAGTAAAGACGTTAAGCTGAAAAGACTTGTGATTTATTTCTGTCTTTGTGCTTTTCTATATATTCCAAATTTTCTAAGGTGGCTATAATTGCTTGTGTGACCAGGTCATTACTCTTCCTTTAAGGAGAGGCGTGAAGTCACAGTTACCTCCGCAGCACCACCTCAAGTGCCCTGGAAAGAGCTCCTGGGCCTCCTGGAGTGGCCTGAAACGCTTTGGACTTGGACTGAGGACAGGAACTCTCCTTTCAATGAGCTAAAGCTTAACATTGAAAGCCCTGCAGCAGAGGTGAGGGAGGACAAGGCTCCATTCCCAGCCTGTGGTGTAAACATCAAGTATCTTAGTGGAGTGCCCTGGGAGGGGGCTCTTTCATCAAAGGGCCCACTATTCAGCAGCTTGCTTAGTCCTCCTTCCTAAGTCTTGACCCGCAGACAACCCTGGGGGGTCAGGAGGCGATTCCCCTGACTCCCAGCAGTCAGTCCTGGGGGGCGGTGGGGGCAGGCGAGGCCCTGCCCTTCATAGGAGCGGTGCTGGTTCTGAGAAGAGCAGCTCCCTCTGTCCATAACCTCAGAAAGGAATCAAAGCCTTGGACTCACCTGGGTCCATCTTGGATCTTAATGTCCCACAGGAGTGGCCCCAAATCTTCTTTGGGGGGCTGGCTCTTTATACCTTCCTAGCCCTCTCTGGTCGGCCCCTGAGATGCAATCACGCCCCAGTTCCCAGGAAAGGAGGAGAAGGCAGGGAATGGGTCAGTGCCCAGACTTAAGGCTGAGTCAGGAAGTCAGGATTTCCTGCTTGAAGCAGGCCCCGACCACAGGTGTGGAAACTACATCCGAACAACCCTTTTTCCTACTCTGCTCCTGTCAGAAGGGGCCTCCCGGACCTCCCAGGCCAGATCACTGCCCGGGTCAGAGCACCCACCTGGCGGCCTGGGGACAGATGTGCAAGCCCCTGAGACCTGGCATCAAATCCCAGCTGCACCCCCTTCTCGTCCAGGCCATGCTGGCCAGGTTCTCCGCACTCACGGAGGCTCTTGCTCCTCACCTGGAGGGCGGGGACCCCGGGAGAAGACAGTCACCCACTTAGCCGATACCTCGCAGCTGCGATTTATGAATTATCTCACCGCCTTACTTCCACCCACATGCAGATGTGCTTACATTTACAGCCCTCACTGTGATGAATCAAAGGCCAAGAGCCTAACGACTATTGGTGATATTTCTCATCAATTTTCTCCTCAGGTCCACCGAGCAACAGAATAAATAAATAAATATAAAAATAACAAGCAACCAGGGACCTCATGTAAGAAGGAAAAACTTAATCTCGGTTTCATGTGTTTCTGTTTACAGAGAAAAAGAGCTAATAAAGGAATACAAAAATAGATCAATTTTCCTACTTTTTAAATTTTAGAAGGGCACCTAAAACTAATATGAAGTACACCAATATACTATTTTTAGAAGAATATCTGTTTTTATAATAATATGATATTTTTTATTATAGCCACTTCAGGATGGAAGGGGCAAGAAAGCCACGGGAAGGAGACAGAGATGCTTGGAACAGAGAGATGGGGTCACAGATGGGGCAGGGCTGCCCCTGCAGCCTCCCAGGATGCCCAGGGGATAATGTGAGGGGTGGAGTCGCTGAGAAAGAGGAGATGTTTTGAGAAGGAGGAGAAAGACAGGAAAGACTCACAGCCCCCGCCCACCCACAACCTCTAGCCACCTGCTCTAAATCAGGGGTCCCCTCTGCGGCCTCGCCCAGAACCGACTCTAGTCCTTTGCGGTGGAGGAACAGCGCCATCTCGTGGGCAGGTCGGTTACTGGCGCTGAAGATCTTTCCAGTCCTGTTGCTTTTTTACTACCACCGACACACTTTCCCTTTCAGCAATTAAGAAAGAGGAATCTGAAGCATCTTCGTTATGGAAAACTTGGTGAGGGGGCACCTGGGTGGCTCAGTGGTTGAGCGTCTGCCTTTGGCTCAGGGTGTGATCCTGGGGTCCTGGGATCTAGTCCCACATCAGGCTCCCTGCATGGAGCCTGCTTCTCCCTCTGCCTGTGTCTCTGCCTCTCTCTCTCTCTCTCTCTCTCTCTCCCTCGAATAAATAAATAATAATCTTAAAAAAAATAAAATATTTAAAAGAAAAGAAAACTTGGTGAGGATCAAACATAAATAAGGAAAGGCTGGCGATTTTCCTCACCAACACCATTCACCTGCTGCAAGCACTGACTCCCTTTCTCTACCGCATCCAACAGAGAGGGTTCCGGGGAGCAATCTGAACCCCACTCCCGACGGAGGGCACTGTGGCAGGGACAGGAGTTGGCAGAGCAAATGGGCATCCTGGAGGAAACGGGACAGAGATGGGAGGTGATCTGACCTGGCTGAGGGTTCCAAGTGTTCGTGCTTGGGCAGAAAGGAGTTGGGGCAACCACTGGGTTCGTACCCCAGAAGATGGTTTTCATTTCAAGGACAGTGTGGGATTCAGACCTAGTGATACCTCCGTGGCTTCTGGTGTTGCTGCAAACAGTCCTAGGAATGTACCTGCTTTGCAGCTTTATTTCTAATACTGAAATTTTAGAAACGGACTACAGGGACAATGGGAGAGAACTGATCAGGTAAAGAGCCGCATCACCAATCAGTGGGATGACACGGAGTCATTAAAAATGAACCTATGTTGGGCCATTTGCTTCGAATCTGTGCATTTTTCTGTGTTGATATGTTTTACTTACTTGAAAGGGATTACATTTTTAAAAGATGCTGTAGAATGTTTAATAGCATAGGCAAATATTCTGGGTGCTATGTTAAATTTTTAAAATACCAATCTGGCGGTGCCTGGCTGGCCCAGTCAACAGGGTATGTGACTCTTGATCTCAGGGTCATGAGTCCGGGCCCTATGTTGGGTGCACAGATCACGTTAAATAAATAAATAAATAAATAAATAAATAAATAAATAAATAAAGCAAGCAAGCAAGCTTACTTAATAAAAATGATAACAGAATTTTCTTTTAAAAATTACAAATCTGGGGCAGCCTGGGTGACTCAGTGGTTTAGCGCCTCCTTCAGCCCAGGGCGTGATCCTGGAGACCCAGGATCGAGTCCCACATCGGGCTCCCTGCATGGAGCCTGCTTCTCCCTCTGCCTGTGTCTCTGCCTCTCTGTGTCTCTCGTGAATAAACAAATAAAATCTTTTTTTAAAAATTACAAATCTGTATTATATTCTTGAATACACATCCTGTTATAGACTGTATTATATACCTGAATGTTGCTAAGAGAGCAGGTCTTAAATATTCTCAGCACAAAAAAGAAGTAGCAATTATGTAATGTGATGGAGGTATTAGCTAATGCTATAGTGGTAATCATTTTGCAGTATGCAAATGTATCAAAGCAGTGTGCTGATAATACATGATATTATATGTCAGTTGTATCTCAATAAAGCTAGAAAAAATACAAATCTGAATATGTCATGGAATGAATTTTTCTTTCTTAACCCCACTTTTAATTTGTGCTATCGTGTCATATTTTATGCATCCTAGTAAACCATGTTAAATCTTTGCTGGAATAAAATAAAGAATAAATAAGGACAATAGTGTTTACAAAAGATCCCCCTGTCCAAAATTTATATATGCAGACATTGGGACTATCTCTAGGTGAAGATTGCTGGTATTTTTGTTTTATTTTATTTTTGCATTTTCTTCCTTTTCTACAGTGAAGGGATATTACTTCTTAAATAAGAAAAGCAGTAACTTTTTGTAAAGGAAATGAGTTTCTGCACTAGCTCTACCATCCCGCCTCCACCCACCCCACCTCCACCCCTTACCCCCTTTCCAGCACATGTCTCACAGGCCTAGTGAGCCAGGCAGACCCTGGTAAACCAAATCAGAGACATCCTGGTTGCAAACAGTACCCCTCAATTCCAGTAGCTTTCAGTGCCAGCATTAGAGCAACTCCCTAATACACCTGCCCAGTCCCGCGGAGGTGGTGACATTGGAAGCTGTTACCAATCAATTAGACATTAATATAAATAGGTTTATCAGCGTAGAGTGATGGCTCTGGGCTGGGCCTGGGGTCGGGACGCTGAACAGACGTCCTCACTCTGTGGTTTACTAATGTACAATTTAGAGCCAGTGACTCAACATCTCAATTTCCTCATCGAAAAAGTGGAGATATAATTATACTTCCCAAGATTGCGAAATCAAATGTGATGGCACTGTAGGAAGTTGCTGTTTATACAGGTTAAAAATTGAGCAGATGCCAGCAGTTTCTTGGGGTTCAACCTGTGCATGGGAAGCGCTCAGCACAGTGCTGGAAGGTGGCCAAGGCTCTCTCAACCTCAGGACAGTTTTCTTTCCATTTCACAGATTGGGCTGCAATGGTGGAAAGTTGGGGAGCGGGGGCTGCAGGAAGGCATGGGGGCCTATGAGGGAGGTCGAGGTCAACCGCGATGAGAAGCCTTAGACTGATATTGAAGGCTCTGGAAAGAGAAATTACTTTCATAAGACAGAAATTCTCCCCCTGAATCTGAGCCCTGCAGGATTCCTCTCGTGACCCCAGAGAGTTGATGCCAGGACAGGAACTCTGATCATTCCCTCCAGCAGCTCCCCCTGGACACAGGCTTGTAGGCAGGTGCCTCCCACTCCATGCAAGGCACAGAGACTGTAACTTAAGCAGCCTGGTTGTGCTGCTTCCCTCGGTTCTAATTAACTCAGTCGCTTTTAGTTCCATTGCACTGGGTACTGAGAGACCCATGTCTGAGGAGGAAGCAGAAGGTGGGGGGCAGAGAAGGAGAAAGCCACCACTAGTCAACTTGTCAGGGCCTTTCACAGGAAGTAATACGAAGCTGAGGCTTTCCTTTAGATGTCAAAATCTGAATCAACTTTCATCTCAAACAAAAGATCTGCCCTGCTCGGGCCAGAGCTGCCAATGCCCCCGTGCCTTTAATAAGGACTTTGAGTTTCCTCAATGCCATCTTTCAGACTCAGATGTGTGGGAGCACACAGCTGGTGGGTTGGGAGGTACATGAGAAGGGAGATGGGGAGGAGAAGTGAGAGTGTTAGGAGCTCTTTCATCCTTGGGTTATTTACTCCAAGAATAACACCTACAATTCACATTAGAAAGATCTACATGGCTTGCTTCGTTTAATGCTCCAACGCTCCGTACGTAAGAGTTTTAAGAGAACACATGGGCTCAGAAAAGCCAAGGGTCATGCCCAAGTTCACACAGGGAATGTATGAGAGAGCCAGGACCCAAACCCACACCCACTATCTCAAATACCCATTCTCTTTCCAAATTGCCACAAATCTGAAGGAGAATAATTTCTCTAGAATGGATATTCCCACACTAGGGGGTCAGAAACCCAATCATGGCAAAGAATACCAAGCTATGGCAAGAAACCTAATTCAGACGGGACATGGTCCAAAAACTTGGAAAGACAAAAGTTGACTGTCTTACAGAATCATCCATTCATTCATCAGTCCAACTGCCATCCCACTATTTCTCAAACACCTGTAGATGTTAAGATGATTAAGATACGATCCACTGGGGGGAAAAAAAGATACATTCCATTGTATTGTTGCTTCCTACTGTTGCTTGGTTGCTGTGGTAACAAGCAACCCCCAAATTCCAGTGGCTTAACAACAAGCAACATGTATTTCTCACTCAGACTACACGTAGTCTGCAGGTTGGTTGAGGCTGAGTCCTGCTCTGTTCTGTGTGTCTCCTCATGCTGGGAGTCGGGCTGAAGGAGTAGCCCCCCACTATAACGAGCTGCAGGAGACCTAGCCAAGTTATGCAGTCACATCTGGCGCCGCTGTGGAGTGCAAACATCACAACACCTGCAGGAGGCCCAGGAAGGGCAGGAATCTATAAGCCTCTTATGAGAGGGAACAAATAATCATGAACATTAATGCTGCCTACCACTTTACAGACTTTCTCAATCAGCAAATATTGGAGGTAGAGCTACAATAAAGGAAGTTTTCAGAATCAAAATATTGGGGGACGCCTGGGTGGCTTAGTGGTTGAGCGTCTGCCCCCGGCCCAGGGCGTGATCCCGGGGTCCCGTGATCGAGTCTGAATCAGGCTTCCCGGGGAGCCTGCTTCTCCCTCTGCGTATGTCTCTGCTTCTGTGTGTGTGTGTGTCTCTCTCATGAATAAATAAATAAAATCTTTAATTAAAAAAAGAATCAAAATACTGAGAGGGTCCTGTCCTGCTGAAGGAAGAGCTTGAAGTCTACTCCTAAAATCCCGATTTCCCCCTGCCCAAGCCCCATCAGTAATCTATTATGTGAACCAGGGGGGAGACCAGGGTCTCCAAGATGGAATTCAATATTTAAGCAGTGGTTTTAAGGTTCTAAGGCCAAACAAGTTGCCCCCGTTTGCATCTGCCCTGAGGAGACTCTGAAGCAGCTTCAGATGATGTAGGTCCATGGGAAATGTCATTCACTGCCCACCCCAGCCGGATGGTGCCAAATGACGTCTGTTAGTCAACTCTGGGCAAGAGTCTTACAGGAAACAGGCAGAGTCTTGGGGATTCAACGATTCAAGAAATAGTTAGATCGTGCTGACCAGGTGCAATGTGAGAGAAAAGAGTAACAGTGCTCATCCTCGATATTGCAGTTGAGTAGAATCAACCTCCCAGCCTCGTATGATGAGCAACATCAAGGCTCTGAGGTTCCGCGACTTGACCAAAGTTGTACACACCAAATCCATGGCTGTTAAGGGACTAGAAATCAGGGGTCCTGACTCCTCATCTCTTTTGTCTACCCATATGCTTCTTTGATTAATGTACCTTCCATTCAAAGTGCTCTGTTTTGTTTTGTGTTAACTTTTCCCTCCCTGCAAGGCAATGGGGGGCCCCACTCCTTGATAACAAAAGAGAAGTTGTAGGAAGAAACAGTGTGCACCCAGAAAGCAGGTGTCAGCTGTCCATAACCCAGAGGCATCAAACAAGGGACAAAAATCCAGGGTTTTTTTTTTTAATTATGTAAATGATGAAAGCCACCTTTTGCTACATCCTTTCCATCAGAACTCTCGGAGCATTTGTGGCTTTGATTAATGAGGCTATATCCAAGAATGATATTTATGTTACCCGATAAAGACACCACGGGGTTGTTCCGGGCTCAATTTTGGCAACTTGCTCAATATTCAAGCTGGGCTTTTTTTTTTTTTTCTTTTTTTCCTTCTATCTTATCGACCAGGTACAAAGGGATGTTGTTTAAATGAGAAAATCTCTTCCTTCGTGTACTGTTCTAAACTCAGTGGGTTCTCTTTGCAGCCAGGTGAGAAAAAGTTGCAATTTCAATGCAGAGAGCCCTTCTGAATGCCTGCGGCCTGGGAGGTATAATGAACAAGCTTCAGTCTTGGATCGGTTCCCAGACCCACAACGCGAGAACGCTGTGGTGTCTAAACAGAAGTCCCTGGCTTTCTTTCAGTCCCTAGTCTTATTAGGTTTGACGCTTCTTTATTATGTTTTGTTCTGCATCTCTAAATCCCCCTTCTGAAGCATAATGCTGCAAACATGGGGTCTGCACGCCCAAGAGCATTGTCCCTCGGTCGCCATGGTAACCCAAGCGCATCCACCAAGCACTTTTCCTCCAAATGAAACAGCGAGCTCGGGCTCTGAGCTTGCACCTTACATGCACCCACCTCAGTCGGTGAATATCCCCATGGGGGGTTCTGTTTATGAGCGAGGGTTGCCAGAGCCAAAGGGGCCAGCGCAACTGTGTTTTATCGACTTTATTAAAATACCTGGGATACACATTCAATTTCTATTTATTGTTGTTTCACCTGTGCCGAGAGGCGAAGTGACGGCGCTTGACAAACGGGCTGAAAGGCTGTCGGGTTTCACTCTGGTGTTGGTGGATAACAGACGCCGAAATGTGGTTTCCTAATAGTGTTAGAGGACTTTGTACTTTTACAGCGCCTTTCATCAGTGACTCTCAAAGCCCCCCTCATTAGCCCCCACGGCCCCCTGGGAAGGAGGCGGGTGCTGAGTGGGTCCCCCCAACACTGCAAGCCCGAGGCAAGGGGAGGCCTCCAGCTAGTTGCCTAGACATAAACAGGACACAGATCCACAAACAGACCATTGCAGCCCTTGTCTGATGGAGCTGCTCTAATCATGTAATTAGCCAGCAATCGTGCCCATCATTTGCATTTTTAATTCCACTCATTAAACTCACGGCTTCTGTTTAGGGAGACTTGTCTCCACACATCTCAACCGTCTGAATGCCTGTGGCTGGCCCTTTTATGCAGTAACCAGGCATCCCGATGGAAAGGTTGAGGAAAACATTCGCTTGGTCCCACCATAAAATAGCACATGAGCTACCTACGCAGAATGGCATGGGAAGTGGTTGCTTCCATGGAAACACAGAATAGTAAGTTCTGACCGTCCCCATGTCCACAACTGAGAAGCCCTCAGTAGGCCCTAAGTCACCTAAAACCTTCCTCCCCACCCCAAACTACATCCCCACGTTGTTCAAAGTAGGAGTGGGGAGGGCCTTGGGTAGCACCTACATCCCAGATGGCCAGCTTCAGATGACAAAATTGAGACCCAGAGAGATTTGTCAGCTAATTCCAAGCCCTACAGTGAGGCAGTGGCCGAGGGGAGACCCAAATGGTCAGCCCAGTGGTTCATCCTCCCAGCCTATGTTAACTGAATGATCCCAAGACAAATTCACATGGAAAGCTTTGTCCCACATATGATTGCCCTTGATTATTAGCAATATGAGCTCTGTCCTAACAGGGGTTTTGTTCATTTTGTCCTGCTATATCCCAGAAAAGAGAGCCTACTACACAAAGAACTCTCCATAAATGCTTGTTGATAGCTAAAACATCTGCGCTGATCCTACCCAACATGGTTTAGTTTTAAGAACAAGGGGCAAGGATTCAGAAAATCCACTTGAGCCTCAGCCTTTTCTTGTGTACGTTGAGGCACCATCTATGTCCTGTCTGATTCACGGGACTCTTGACCTTGCCATGCCCTCGGCCTAGACGTATTTCCCTCAAGTAGGGCTCAGCTCCAAGGTTGCCTCCTCAGGAAGGCCTTCCTTGATTTGCATGTTTACCATTCATCTCCTTCATCCCAGTCACTTCTTTCCCTTTTAATTCTGTTTTATGCCCATTTTTGTTGTTGCTGTTATGGCCGTTGTGAATAGTTGAAACTCGTTTTACAACTCTCTCCCCTGCTCTGGTGTAATCTCCATGAGGTCAAGGATTTTTGTCTCTCTTGGTCACTACACTATTCCCAGGACCTGGACCAAGGCCTGACCCATGAAACATGCTCAGTAAATATTTGTTGAAGTAATAAATATATGATGAAAAAAACAATGAAAGAGAAAGTGCTAAAGTAGTAAAATCCAAAGTATTTGTTTCAAAACCAGAAATGTTCAGTAGTCTTGTATTACTCATATTTATCAACATTAGCAGCAACTTGGAGCTTCATTAACTCTCTTAGGACTTAAGTAAATTTCCAAAGTTGATAGGTGTGTACAAAACACATCCATACAACATATCATTATCTTCCTGGTTCCAAGTGATCCCACAGTTGGTGTTCTCACTATTTGTCTCAGCCTCTGGGGCTTCATTACTGTAATTATAGACACAAGCCACCAGTTGGGTATATAATTGGGTGGAAGGGATTATCAGTATAGAACTAATCAGTCAAAGGCAAAACCAGAGGCACCCAGTAAATCAACTTGTCCAACTGGTCCATTTTACAGATGTAGAAACTGAGGGTCTGGCAAGTGAAGGTACCTGCCCTAAGCCACCATGGGGAGATATCAGAGAAGTTCAAAGGAACAAGCCTATCCCTCTTATATAAGTGGAAATTAAGTTCAAAGAATGTAAATTAAAATGACTTTCGTTAAACACATTATTAAGGAGATTTCCTCCCCCTCCAAACTTCTAAGAGTCAGCCTGAAGGAAAACCATCTCCAAAGGGGACCAGTCACATAATATCATCCAAAAGGAACACAGGAACAGAGCAAACGTTGTACTGGACGTCCCACACACACTCTCAGAGCCCTTCCCACTCTTTCGCACAGAAGAACTACCCTGCAATAAATAGTCCTTCACTAATATTCTCTCCTTACTGTGAATAAACAACAAAAGAATAGAAGCATCACTGGGCTGATCAAAAGGGCACCATCAGTATTTTGGGTTTGGCTACAAAAATCCACTACTCAGACAATTATGATGTATCTGTCTTCTGTTAAAGGCATCCTCCGTAATTTCCCAAATGTCCCCTGTCTCAGCCATCTCACCCCCAGGCAAGGTCCATTCCCCTCGGGGCCTTGATACGCCTCGGGTTTTCTCTTCTTGGCTGGGTGTACGAACTCTCCGATAACCTGCTCCCATCACGCCGCACACAGCCCCTCTGTGTTGGAGGACTCCAGACACCGGCCCACTGCAGCGCTTCCCGTTGCTGTCTGCGTTGCTAAGAAGCAGAGTAATGCAGCTGGTGGATGAGAGCCCTTCCTTGGCCTCAAGCCAAGAGTCGGTGTGATTCCTTGACTGCTGTCCATACCCCATCTCTCTCAACCGAATGTCAATCTGACAATTTTCTCAAAATAGCTGCCCCTTTTCTAAATATTCCTGACAAGTGCAATTTGCCTGTGTCTCGCTGGGCAGTGTCCGATCACTTTGGGATGTGCTTTACTATCAAGTGGCTTTGCCACATGGGAACACACTTGGCTAGATCCTCAGTTTACCATTGAACTGATATCTTGGAAACCTGCCCTTATGAATGTTCCATCACATTTCCGTTACTTGGCATTTTGAAAAACACAAAGTTAGCCCTACAAGACTAATTAATTCCTCTCTGTATTCTGAGCCCTCATCGGGCCTCCAAATCCAGTGGCTCTCACCAGTGACTTAGGTGATGTGGGCTGAACAGAGAGCTGTCTCCAGGCATAAGAACAACTCTTGATTGTCCCTATGGCTCATGTGACTCTCTCCTGCTGGTACACTTGTAAGTCCCTTGAAGATGGGGACCACGTCTTACTGTCTGGGTATTTCCCAAACCTAGAGCAGTGCCTGGTCCATAGTGAGTGTCTCATTGTGAAATGAAATGTGGAGTCTCATTTTTGTTTTCTTTTATTATGGTAAAATACACATAACCCAAAACTGACCATTTTAAAGTGTGCAATTCAGTGGCATTACGTACGTGCACCATGTTGTTTCATCACACTTTTTAATTTTAAAAATCTCTTCTTAATAAAATAACTTGAAATAGGTTAACAGCTTTTCCTAAGAAATGAATAAACAAAAAATAAAATATGGAGCCAGATTTAAAGGAAATCTAGACAACAAGGTATGAATATTTTTTCCTACTAAATACAACTATTATCACTGCTTAGCTATTCTGTGTCCATCTCCCAGCACTGAGAACACATTCAGGAAGCAGCTGAATTGAGTATTCTGCTAGACACTGGGGATAAATTGATGGAAAGACACGGCCATTGACTGAGAGAGGCTTAAAGGCCAGGAAAAGATGGGTGGTTCTTTCTAACTCCCCACACCATCACGCAAACCTCATAAGGGCAGGGATATTTGTCAGTTTTTTCCCTACTGTTTCGTCAGTACCAAACAGCGCCTGGCATCATTGTAGGCACTTAACGAATATTTGTTGAATGAATAAATAATGAAAGTCTTCCTGGAGAAGTCAGGGAAAGCTTCATAGAAGACATTAGATTGAACTTAGTCTTGAAGAAATTATTTCTTGAAGAAAGTACAAGCATCCTAGTAGGACAAGAGGGTCTACTTGGAATGCTTGGGGACCAGGCAGGTGGTGTGACCGGATGCTTACAGGGGAGGACATGTAAGTAGAGATTGGGTCATGAAGGACCCTGTATGCCATGTTCAGAAAGCTGGAGTTTTAATTTTTATCTTGCAGGTGAAGAACTTTAAGCAAAATGTTTGCATTTTGGAAAAATTCCCTAAACAGTGTTCCACATTAGCAGCATTTACCAAAGCTCACCATTCGTATCCCTTCCTCATCAGGAGCCTTTAATTATGTGAGATGTACTTCATATTTTCACCCTGTCAGCACGATCCCTGATGAGACACTCCCCTGGCCTTTCCATCCCAGCCTTTCCACTGAAGACCCTGCTCCTTGAACCATATTCCTCTCCTGGAGAAGGGAACACAATGAAGAGACCTGCGTGAATCCATCTAAGGGCCTCTTCCCCATAGGATTACACTTCCAATTGGCTTTTAAGTTGTTCTCATCTGTCCATAGTTTGGGTTTTCCTGGAAGCAGATGCTGGGACAAGGACTTGAGAATGAAGGGGTGATGGAGAATGATGCCAGCATGAACAAGTGAGCCAGTGGAGAAAATGAAACATGCAATAAAGGGCAAGCTGGTGAGTGAGCTACCATGGGAGGACTCTCGAGCTTGGCCTCATCAGAGAACTGTATAGCGTACATCTTGCAATTGTCTCTGGGAAGACCAAGGAAGTTGAAGTATTTATCCACCAGTTCTTAACCTTTTGGCTAAGAATACCCTGGGGCCATTAAATTCCGGACACCTGGGGCCCACCCTGTGCTGGGGCTGACTCCCTCAGACAGAGAAGCAGAGACAATGGCATCTGCAGTATGGAGCCATCGGTGTGCACCTGAAGGGGAACACAGAGGTGGGCCAAGGGGATAAGAGCAGAGCATCAGCAGCATACCACCGCCACATCACCTGCCTTACTGGAGGTTAGCTTCTCTTCTAAAAGACTGTGGCAGAGACAATGCTATGTGTTCATCACATCATTTCTCCTTAAGCACACAGGAAGACCACATGTCCCAAGCTCCTTTGTAATTAAGCCACCTCATTCACAACTAAGTTGGGGAAGGGATTGCCACTGGACTAAGTTCTGCCCAGTAGAATATGGAAAGAAGAGATAGAAGTCCCTTCCAGGCCTGACCCTTAAAAACCTCCGAGGTGATCTGCCTCTCAGTGACTAACTTGGAGGCCACATGTTTTAAATGACATGTTGTGACTTTGTTAACATGTGTTAAGTGGAGCACAGGGGGGCGGATGGTGAGCTGCAGTTCAACAACAGATCATAAGAGAAACTGAAATAGAGAAGTTTACTATTCACAGTTCCTGAAGAAAGTACATAGCACCCCTGGAGGGGCCCCATGAGGAGGTCAAGGCAGAGTGCAGGCAGAAATAGAGCAACAGGACCTGGGACACATTCCTTCATTACGCAACATGGGTAGGACGCTTTGGGGTTCCCTGGCCAGACCCAGATCGGTCAACTCAAATCAAAAGAGTGGGGTTTTAGTAAGCATAAGGCATGCAGATGCTGGGAGGTAGGGAGACCGCGGGTCACAAGGATAGTTGAGAAATCCATAACAGAAGCTTACATGTGATTGGGACACTTCAGCTACTGTCTAGAGCATGTGCTTGCAGGAGGGGTTAGTGGCAGGTCCATGCTCCTGCAGGCCCCTCGGCCAAATAAAATGAGTGACAAGGCAGCAATTCCATGGAGTAGCTCAGCTAAACTCTCAACATGGGGGGAACACAAGCTAGAAAGAGGAGCTTACTAAGGAAAGCCGCTTAGATCACACGAGACCGAGAAATAAACAGTTGAGCAAAGTCGCTTGGGTTGGGAGATGTATTTGTTACTGCGTTAGAGCCTAGCCTAGCCTGACTATGCAGGGTATATTTGGACTCTGCTGAGAATCTCTGCAGGCCTTAGCAATGTGCTCCTTTCCCCCTCCTTCCTTCGGAGCTTGAAAAGAATAGTTTGATGCAATTTTAGGACTTGAAACCGTATGCTCAAGTTTCAAAGAACAGATATGCTTAGCTGAGTGATACTCTCGCAGTTTGCAATGAACCTATGAACCCCAGCTGGTATAATGGATTTGATAGCATCTCTCAAGGCCCCCTGCCCACTTTAAGACATCAGTTTTAGCAGTGAGGTTCAGCCTCCTACCCCCTCCACTTAACAGATGCAGCGAAACTACCAATTACTACTCAACAGCCTTGCGTGGAGCAGCCCTCAGGGTCAGAGGATGACATCCTGGAGGGCCATTTGCAATGATTATGTAATTAATATTATTATGATGTATAACTGCATATAATGGTTTTCAAAGGTGGGGACCTTTTCTTCCTTGGCTATTCTTCAAAGCAAGGAGGCTGCTTGATCCACCTGCATGACATTCAGGAGTATCCTCTGACAACCTGGTTTATCAGTTTTACTGTACATCTTGAGGTCCTTTGTTGAAAACCCACAGGTCCTGGAAAGTTTTGAAATGAATCGTGTGGCTCTATGTCACCTTCATAGTCTTTAAAGGCATCAGTCTACACAAATGCTTGATGGTGAGCATTGACTCCTCCCAAAGTCAACACTTATTTATTGACTGAGAAAGACATAACTGACCGAAACTTCACCCAGCTCAATATTTGCCTTGAGACAATAAATCTCAACACTGGCCAGAACTGAAAGTCGATGGCTATGTATTGTTACATACTTTCCTTTGGCAAGAGCAATCAATTGGGTATAGATTTTGAAATAATTTCATTTTGATTGGAGTGTGGGACTAGCCTGACAGTGCCGGCAGAAAATGAAGGGTGGAGAGTATGGTAGGAACGGTCGCTCCTTGTAGTCTCACGGTTAAATGTAGTGCTGTGAGCAGCACTTAAAAAAGAAAAAAGACCCTGTCATCTATCAAGCATCCAGAAGGGCTGCTTTATGTGAGATGATGTCATCATAATGGCAGAGCGTGTTAAGCCCTCTGTGAATCCCCACCGGGCATTTGTCCTGCATGAGAATCAATTACAGAAAAGATAAATGGTACATTAGAAGTGTCTTTTGGCATATATTTCACTTCTGATATATGTTGTTCTGCTGAGCAACAAACGATTTAGATAAACCTCAAGGTCATGTTTGGACCAGAGAGATGTTTTTCATTAGCCAGAGAGTGACCATCCTGATAACAGAAAAAGCAGCTTGTGGAGAACTGTAGAACACCCATCTCCTCGGGGGCAGCCCCAGCAGCCTCCCTGGGCCGCCTGGATCATGCCGCACGTCCTGGAAGCTCACAGAAAACCACCTCAGCATCCAGACTGAGTGTGCCGTCATCTCCCAAGTAGGGCCGCTGTGAGTCCAACAGGAGATTATTGCTGTGATTATTAGCCCCACTTGGAGGAGGGACCCTGGACAGTGCATCTCCCCAGCTCAACTGCTTGTCAATCACAAATCTAAAAGTCAGCTGAGTCGTGACTTTTTCCCTACGACAGCTTATGGCCTGTGTTATCACAGTTGATTTCTTATCTTGGCCAAGCCTCTTGTTTTTCCTGAGACTTCTTCACAATTCCACATGGGAGAAGGGAGAGTGGGTTCATGTCTCCTTTGGGTCACCTGCGTGTCCATTTCCCTGTCACTCGGTCTCAGATCCATTGCATTAGGACTTTTGTACTGCCTGTCTCACCCTGTGGGTGCCAGCCTGAGTGGGCTACAGCACTGTCACCCTATCTCATTCAGTCCAGTGCCCGCAGTGGGCTCTACCTGAGGGCCCCGTCCTCCCAGGACCTCGCTGCAGCCTCAAAGGCCAGTGAACTCCACCCTATATGTCTTTATTCTAAGCTCTTAAGTATTTCTAGGGTAGTCAATCGCTTTCCTTGTAAAAGATCACCCTCCATATTTTCATAAAGAAAAATTTAAGTATTTTCTCAGTCTTACACTAAAAAGCACCTTCCAACTCCTCAAATCTCAAGTGTCTTCTCCAGTCTTCCCCAGCCCACTCTAGATACAGAGAGCCCATGTCATAATCGCCTGGTTATTTTTTTGTCATCTCACTTAAACAGTAAGTGCAATGAGAGACCATTTCCATCTTCTTCACCACCTTACTGCCAAGTATAAGCCTGGATCTTGGCACATAATATCTGTTCAACAAAGACTTTTGAAATAAATGATAAAGTCTTAGGACATAAAATGTCTGTGCCCATATTTTTCTACCAGGGTCTGTTACAGTGGGACTAAGAACTTGACTCATTGGTTCTGGACCAACAAGCCCTGCTTTCCGTCTTGGGAAATTTTTCTCTTCTTTCCATGGAGAATGTAGACCTGATCAAAGAGAACAGTTAGCTCAGCAAGAAGGGGGAAGCGATCCTAAATCACAGGAACAATGGCGTGTTTGAGCTCGCCCTCCCACAAAGGAGGTCCCCTCTCTGCACACAGTGGCTCTGGCCCAGCGCTTCCCACACCACATTATGACCACCTGGTTATTCCTCTGATCCTTACCTTCAGCCACGTGGTACCAGCCATACCAGCTGGTATCCTAAAGCTACTTGGGAATTTTTTTAATAGCTTGATTGACTTATAACTGACATAAAATATCGCACGTGTCTGAAGTGTACAATTTTGGTAAATAGAGACATTTTTATATACATGAAACCATCACCACAATCAAGACAGTGAACATATTCATTGCCTCCCAAAGTTTCTCCACTTCCCTGTGTTACCCCACCCTTCTCCCAGCCAATTTCTCAGGCAACCACTGATCTTCCTTCTGTGACTATAAATTAGTTTGCATTTTCTAGAGTTTTATATAAATGGAATCATACAATATGGACTCTTGTTTACTGACTTCCTTCACCCATTTGAGCTCCATCCATGTTATCACATGTAGGAATAGTTTATTTAAGGCTAAGGGTTTTTCGAATCTTATCTTGAAAGTTTGAGGACATCCTAAAATTGGGAAACATTGGGTTCTTACAATATATTCTAACACAGATTGTCTATATTTGTTCTAGAATTAGCAACCCTGATATCAACAGGAAACCCACCTTAAGGAAAGATTCAGAACTGGGAAGGAACAAATCACCAGTGGAGATATAAAGCTAAGAGAACAAAAAGAAGGAGCTGGAAATATCCCCTGAATCTCCCACAGTCTGTAACTCTCTCCCCCACTGTGCTTCCCCAAGACCCACTGTCACCAATTCATCTTAATCTGTCACTGCAAGTACTTCACTTTGCTCTCCTTCCAAATATCTCACCTCCATCATAAATAAAGCCTTTTTTTTATCACCTACCTCTAGCTGAGCAAGAAAGAGTGAAATTACCTCCTACTCAAACATCTCACTGAAAACCCCACGGATTCTGTTTAGAGTTTTGAATCCACTGTGACTTGAGACAAATGTTTCCTTTTCACGTTTCCCACATAAGGGTCCCAATGACTGGCTTCCTCCGCCTTCCCCATCACATCTCTGAGACCTCAACCCAACCAGGGGACATTCCCCATTGGTTATAAAGCAAGCTAATTTCAATATGTTATCCGGGTATCTCAGGACTGATGCCTTTTTAAGTGGAAGGCTCCTTCCGCGTCTCACTCTCTGTAACAAAGGGACTACGGGTGTACTTCTCTTTGCTGTGACAACTGAGCTCCAGATACAAGCACAGTGTCAACTCGTAGGCTGCTGCTTTTCCAGAGTCAATCCTTTTAGCCCAGAATAGCTGGCTCTCAGGCCCCAGTTGCCTCTTTGAAACCCTTAAATGTGTAATGTCTTCCCTCTTTGACTTCTGCATGTGCAAGCACCTAAATCCCAGAAGGTTGACTGCAGTGAGAGTCCACCTTGCAGCAAGCCATGTGAGAGATACTGGGTTTGCTATTTGCTTTGTAAAAAGTCCATTTATCCTCTGTGCTTGTTCCAGAACTACTAGCGTAAAACTTACCTATTTAATGGGCAGACGTTCATGCATTAGACAGGACAGATTCTGAAGCAATGGTTGAAGGCAGGGCGAAATGATTCCCTTGCAGATAAAGAAGGCGCCGCTCCAATTACTGTAAACCTGGCCACTAATTGCCAGGCCGAAAGCAATCCTTTCTCCAGACTGGTGAGGAATGTCTGGCCATTCTCTCGCCCAACACTTCACAAGTGGAAGACTCTTTTCCCCTGCTCCTCCACAAGCAACTTGTGCCAGGAATTTGCTCACACTTCCAGCAGGAGGTTTAATTACTTGTGGCTTCATTGGTCATGCCATAGTTGTGTGGAGCTGCAAATATTCCAAGTCTGCAAGGACCCTTCTCTAGCAGGGCCTGACCTGTCTTACCTGCCTGACCTCCTCTGTCCCTGGAATCATCCTTCCAGACCACGACGACATCCTGGGTTTTTCTTCATTCAGCCTCCTTTTCCACAGTGTCTCCTTTACCTAGATTGTCTCTGGGGGGGGGCCCCACCTCACCCATCTTTGCCTATTGAAAACCTGTCTGCCTTCCAAGTCTAGACCTAAATACCCTCTTGTTCTTAATGTTTCCATTGATCCCCCAACCAAAAGCGATTTCTTTCCCCTTTTTTCTGAACACACTTGGTTCATTCTATAAATATGGTGGATGTCCAATCCTGCCTTGGTTATAGCTTGAACAACCTAGATAACCATCACCAGGTGTCTGACATTTGAGAGAACTTCCGGACAGACACTCTGCTTTCACATGGATTAGTGTGCTTAATCCTTAAAGAACTATCTAAGTCCCAAAGAAGTTATATAACTTTTCTAAGATCGAGCTCAGAAGTCATAGATTTGAGCCTAAATTAGCGTGACCCTTGCACTTAAGCAAGGTGCTAGACTGTAAGCTTCTAAGGAGAGCTCCGAAGCTCTATAATCCTCACAGTGTGCCCTCCCACAGTGTGACACACACAATGCACAACACACACACAGTCTTTTGTAAATATTTATATTTATATTAATGTCTGTATTAATACTTATGTTCATCTTTGCACCCACATAGGTAGAGATACATCTCACATAAATGCAATGAATTAATAGAAGACATATTGGTTTCCTGTGGCTGCAGTAGCAAATCACCACAAGGCTGGTGGCTCAAAACAACAAAAATTTCTTCTTTCACAGTGCTCGAGGTCAGAGGTCTCAAGTCATTATCGCTGGGCCAAAATTAAGCTGTTGGCAGCACCGTACTCCCTCAAGAGGCTCTAGGAGAGAATTCATTCTTTGCCTCTTCCAGCTGAAGAGCTGGTACTTTCTTTGGTTTGGTAGCACTTCACTCCAAACCCTGCGTCCACCTTCACATGGCCTTCTCCATGTTTGTTGGCCTCTCTCATACAGGGCACTTGTGATTATTACATTTAGAGTCCACCCTGATAATCCACGAGAATCTCAGCAGGTCAAAATCCTTCACTTAATCACATCTGCAAAGACCCTTTTGCCAAATAAAGTGGCACATACAGGTTCCAGGGACTAGAACCTGCTCTACCAGGGCCATCGTTCGGCCAACCCCAACAACCAACCTTGACTCTTATTCCTAAGACACGGGTGTCCACTAGCATTTGGTTAACAAATTAACATGTTCTAAACAGTAAGATTAGACTTTGTAGGAATCACTTCCTCAGTCCCTGATAAAGAAGCATTAAAAACAGCCAGAATTTCACAAAAGACTTCTTTTAGAAGCTGGGTTCAACCCTGAAGAGTATATTCTTCAATAGAGAAAAGAAACAGAGCTCATTCCCCTCAACAAACATATTGTAGGTCACCTTTTTATGGCTGAATCAACAAAAATACTCTCCATAAACTACAATTTTGTGCAACACAAACTGTTTCAGAAACACTCCTGCTGCCAAGATGAGAAGTAGATTGTGGCTCATTCCTTACCCTGGTGTCTCTGAAAATTCTTTCCCACGTATCTCGAGCTTGCCTGTGCTAACAGCAGGGATAGTATATCATCCTCCAGTGACCAGCCAGCTACCCCTCCATTAGGGGCCCAGGGAATCTCAGAGCACAGAGCATGAAACACTTCAAGGTTCTGCAGTAGAAACCCCAGACAGCTGTTGTCAGAGGAAGTTACATAAGCATATTAACAAGGGCCAACGTGAAATCACACGCTTACGTCGAGCCCACTGACTCTGACAGCTTCGATGCGTGAGTCTCTGCTAACAATCCTCCATTTGGGAAACAACCTCACTAGACGATGCTCAGATGTGGAGAATGCCCAGTAGGCCTTTGGTCAATATGATTTTATGGTTTGTTTAAAAATGGTTAAATAGCTATTAAGCTTCCCTCTCTCTGGCCTGCATCCCTGCCTGCGTAGAAGTCATGCGTGCATTTGCTCTCCCTCTAAATCTCCGAGACACATAAACACACACACTCTGTGTAGTTTGATTGCTCCATTATGGGGAGGAAACATCATGATTTTTCCACTGCTGTTGAAGGTTAAGAATGTAGTCACAACCATGAACGTGAGCTCACCAGCCTTCAGCAACAGGCTAGGTCGTTTACAAACCACAAGGGCTCTCTCTACCCTGAGACATAGCCAAGGGTGGTGGTGGTGGTGGTGGTGGTGGTGGTGGTGGTGGTGGTGGTAGGCAAGTGCCTTTCTGATCCATTCTCTGTTTCAAACAGCTCAATAAAATTCATAGAATTAGACAGCTTTCTTTTCCTGGTGATAGTTCAACCTACTACCCTGTTTTATTTCTGCTGGGTTGGCACTAACTGGCCAGCCAGGTTGTTAACCACGTTTATTACTCACAGTCCAGGGAGTCTAAATAAATGCAGCCAGAGAGCCCACAGCACATGCTCCCTCAGGACTCTCTGGGTCAGGCAGGAAGACCCCTCCAGAAGCAGATTTCAGCAGTTGCCAGTTGGATGGCCATTTTGATCAAGAGCCAGGCCCAGCTTCCCTTCCAATGTCACACTTGGGGGAGGCTCGGCAGCCGTGAAACCTCTCCTGGGACGCTGTCATCCAACTGTTACACAGAACATGGATTTGCCTGACAAGCCTCAAACAGCACAGGGTATTTTTCCCAAATCCTTTATCTATGCATCCCAAGAAGGTTTCGGTTAGGATAGAGCTATATTTTATACCATTCAGCATGTTGGCAGTTCTCTCCTTCCTTAACATGTGATTTAGAATAACAGTATGTAAGGACCTGGGGTTAATACAATAATGAAATCCAATCTTAGCACGAACAAGGAAGAACGGAGATTAACACGATCTACGCTATGGAAACACAAATGCAGGGATGCCAGATGTTTACCTTTTGATTCACAGAACAAATCCTTATCAGCTCAAAAGATCATAAGAACAAAGGTGATCTTCTCTGCCATTTAGAAATATGACCTGAAATTCAGAATTTTACTCATTAACATTAATTTCTTCACTGGAGGAAATAGAGGGTTTCATCCATCCCTTGGAGAACACGAAACAGTCCAGTCCCTCCTTGATCACATCTGTTCATCCTGGAAATAAAGGAGGCTCCCATTTCACCAAGATTGGAAGATGTCGGTGCTAACCCTGCCACAATATTCCTTCAGGGACTGCTGGGGAAAGAAGAGAAGGGAGAGAGGGATGGAAAAGCAACAGAAGGAGCCGGAAGAAGAAAAGATGAGAAGTCTCCAGGAAGCTACTGACACAAATACATTGCCTTTGTTAGAGAATTATTCACAGCCCAAGTTTTTGCACATTTCTACAACCCTTTTAAGGTCAGGACACAGGCCTTGTCTTCTAGACACCATTTGGTAATACCAAGGGAATGCAGAAAATGAAGGTCTGCCCCCTCCAACACACACACACACACACACACACACACACAGACACGCAAAACAAAAAAACAAAAAAACCCACCTCCCTCATGATGCATCAAGTCACCTCTGTGTGTTGAGAATGGCTTTTTCCCACACACTCCTCCCAGGAGATGTCGTATCCCTTGCTCATTACCATGCATAATACTTGCAAATTCTTCAGCAAAGGAGAAATCGTGAACATTTAAGGATGCAAAGTGAACTAAGGGTAAGAGAAATGGAGGTCAGGAGTCGGGGAAGTTCTACCCAAACTTGGACAGGTGCTCAGGGTACAGTCCAACGAGCTACACCTGGAGGCTAGGAGGCACTTCTGTGGAATGGGGAGAGGTACGCCTTCCTCCTGACAAACAGCGCCACGGCAGGGCATGCAGCTTGGCCATCAGCTCCCACTCTTCTCCTCAGCCAGGCCCCCTTGTGGGGTACACGAGCTGCATAGCCACAGGCAGGGGATCTGACAAGAAGATGAAACCTCAAGTTCACAACTTCACGTAGAGACTGACCCTGAAGAACTTTCACCAAGACACAAAAGGGAAAAAGACCTTTGGGCCCCATTTAGTACTACTTGAATTCATGTTCTCTGATAGTACTCTAAGTACCCCCGCATGTCTGCTGTCCTCTAATGGCAGAGACACTGGCATGTGCACCCACTGTAACTATCTCAGAGTATTCTCTATGCCTTCTCTGTCTCTGCACCCAGAATCTACCATTTTCCCCATCACCATCTATCTCTCCCATTGTTTTCCTGTTCTCCTGACACAAATGAGAAACAAGATGATGGATGGGTTTGTGGCATTCATGTTGCTGAATTACCGTTCGAGAAATAATTCATGAGCCTAGACCATTCTAGACCTAGAGCGTACTCTCTGCCTACACCTTCAAAATCATGGCAATCCCACGAGGTCTAGCCTCATGTATAAATCTTTACACTTACTTCCATGGAAGGAAGGCACAATCAAATATGTGTACCTTTCTTACCCAGGGGTCTACAGGTGGAATGTGGTGGGGGTAGGATAGGAACACAGTAGCCCCAGGGTTCATGACCACCATGCCTGCATAGGATCCCAGTAAGAGCACAGTGAAGCTGGGGGTGTCTAGGAAGGGTCCTCCAGATTTAGATTCTGTCTTTCAGATTTGGTATCTGATTTCTTGCTCTGCACTCTAATAACGTGTCTTCCAAATGGAGCCCATGCCCATGAGCAACCAGGCAGGGTCAGGGTGACAAGCCCTTAGGTATGCTGCCATTCAGCCAGGACCAAATATTACTGAATAAATAGGCTTAACTGTAGGTTGGCCAGAGACTTCCTCAGACCTAGCTTCACATTTCATGGCCAAAAGGATAAGCCCTCAGGCCAAGATACTGGGTTGCCTTCCTATACGAGACATCTATAGACTGGGAGAAGGAACAAGAAGGAGCTTACTTCTTCCATTATCAGTAGGAGCTACCTAATAAGTACTTTCTGTTGATCAAAGTAATGGAATTTAGGCTTCAAATAATTGTTCCTGTGCTTGGAAATGTTGTTCATATATAAGAAATATTTGCAGGGTTTTTTAAAAAAGATTTTATTCATTTATTCATGAGAGAAACAGAGAGAGAGAGAGAGAGAGAGAGAGAGAGAGGCAGAGAGAGAAGCCAGCTCCATGCAAGGAGTCCGACGTGGGACTTGATCCTGGGTCTCCAGGATCACGCCCGAGGCCAAAGGCAGGGGCCAAACCACTGAGCCACCTGGGGATCCCTATTTGCAGGTTTAAAGAAGTTTCTCACAACTCTTAGCTAAATTACTAAATGAAGAGGCAGATGATGGGGATAACTAATATAGTTCTCTCCTAAGTCATGGTCTATATTTGATTTTCCTCTTGCATGTCATTAAATTAATACCTCAAACTTTTATTATGTTATTTAAATAGTGGTAAAGGATATATCTTCCAGTATATTAGATGCATACTATAAATATATTTTTATCATAGTCTTGGAGCTAAGAATTTAAGTCCAATTTGTGGAAAATGTCTCCCACACAACCTGTTTAGAAAACCTAATCTTATTGTCAAACCAATTATCAAGTCAAATTCACTTTAAGCCAGAAGAAGTCTAATTTTACCTTGTTAACTCAAACAAATGTGTTTATACAGGCTCCCATGACTATATCCTTTGTTTTGGATTCTAATTCCAAAATGGATTCATGGGCAGGTGGATGAATAGATTAGAGCCTTACCATGAGTTTATCACCTGGATGAAAGAAGGTGTCCTCTCCCTCAATATTTTTTTAATTGTGGCAAACAGCATATACATAACATTTACCATCTTAACCACTTTTAAGTGTACAGTTGTATAGTGTTAACCACATATGCATTGTTATGGAACAGATTTCTAGATATTTTTCATCTTGAAAGACTGAAACTCTATCCAGTGAATAACAACTCCCTGTTTTCTCTCCCTTCAGCCTCTGGCAACCATAGTCCTACACTATTTCTAGAAATCTGACTACTTTATGTATCTCATATAAGTGGAATCATACCGTGTTTATCTTTTTGTGGCTGGCTTATTTCACTTAGTATAATGTCCTCAAGTTTCATCCATGTTGTAGCATGTGATAGGATTTCCTCTTTTTTAAAGACTGAATACTGTTCCATTGTATGTACATTCTATACTTTCTTTATCCATGCATCCCGTGATGAACATTTGAGTTCCTTCCATCTCTCAGCAATTGTAAATAATGCTGCAATGAACATGGGTGTGCAAATATTCCTTCAAATTTCTTAAGAAAGCTCTTTCTGCATTGGTCTCATGAGATCTTACACTCAACGGCAATGTTACTAAATTTTCCTGTTGAAGGGTTGTCCTGGGGGTATCCTATCCCCCAAGAATATACACCATCATAAAAGCCAAGATTGGTGAGAAAAATTTTTTTCTTTTGTAATGTGGGGAAAGGTACTTAGAAAAAAGAAAGTCAAATGGATGGAACTAGAAGACATTACGCTAAGCAAACTAAGTCAATCAGAGAAAGACAATTATCGTATGATCTCACTCGTGTAGAATTAAGAAACAAAACAGAGGAGCATAGAGAAAGGGAGGGAAAAATAAAACAAGATGAAATCAGAGAAAGAGACAAACAGTAAGAGACTGTTAATCACAGGAGACACACTGAGGGTCACTGGAGGGGCGTTGGGGGGATGGGGTAACTGGGTGATGAACATTAAGAAGGGCACGTGATGCAATGACGGATAAATCACTGACCTCTACCTCTGAAACTAATAATACACTATATGTTAACTAATTGAATTTAAATAAAAATAAATAATTTTTTTAAAAAAACGAAAAAGAAAGTAAAAAATCTGGCAGAGCACAGACAGACATCATAGAGTTGGGTTAGCCCAGAGGATGTATGGAACTTGGGTTCCAGGAGATCTATGCCCTTTGAGCTATCCATGCCCCTATAGTTTCCACAGACTCCCAGAGGCATCCATACCCCAGTTGAAAGACAGCTAATGACCTCACGCAGTCCCTGGCACCTAGGACAAACCCCACAAAATCAGATTTCAGTATCATCTGGCCCCAGAGAATGCATTGCCACATATATACCTAGACCCTCATTCTACTCATCCCCCAACAACAACAACAACAGCAACCAACCTAGGTAAAAAGACTAGAACATTATCAGGTTTACAGGTGCAATGAAAAATTAAAATATACTGAGCTGAAGGAAAGAAATGTATTTTAACCCCCCAGCAGGGAAGGTGCTCATTCCCTGCTCCTTTGCATGCCTTATTAATGATGATGACTGTTTAATCACATCCCCCGGTGGGGGGGGAAACATCTTGTTCCCATTCATTAGGTCACAATAACTTTTTTGTTCATCCAAAGTGCTTAGGATAAGGTTCAGTGCCTAATGTCACTGACAACACTTCTAATTGAAATCCCATCTGAAACATTGCACCTACATAATGGAGACCAGCCAAATAATTCCATGCCTTTCATAACGTCTTCTCCTTGCTCCTGCTCTAAGCTCTTGTACCTAACTCAACAGCAAGCCCATTTTCTGAAGTGTTTAGACTGCTCAGCAATTGGGTGTCACCGTGACCCAAGATTTGCTGTGCAAAAGTAAATGTTGGTTGAATGAATGCATGCAGGCATGCATGAATGAATGGGTGAGGAACAAATGAATCAAGAGTGTAAGGCCACAAAGGATTTGATTCCCCCGGCGCCATAGAAAATCAGAATGAGAACACTCCTCAAGTGTTTTAATCCTTCTTGCTAAGCACAGCCTTGACTTGGTTGACACTAATTAAGTCCTCAGCAATAGCTAATGAACTGTTCAATAAAACTAACCAACCTTACATCGTGACCCCAGAAAAGGTCAAATGAGTCAATGACCCAGCTCCACGGCCAGGTAGCAAAGTCCTGAGAGCTGTCCCTCAGATGTCCCTCGACAGGATGGCTCTGCCACACAGCGTCAGGCTCAGCAATCATTTGGATTCATTGCTTTCCCGCCGTGTGGATGAATGCACACAACCATTTTCCAAACCACACGCTTCATCCCTCGTGAGTCTGATCTACTGAGCCTCCACTGAGGGTCCTTCTGCTCTTCCAGATCCTTCCCTTTGCTCAAAGGAACACCCCAAGCCCCCACCCTTTGACCTCCTAGCAACACTGTGATTTCCTTGATTTTGACAATTAATCTCATCCTTAAAAATAAAAAGATAGTAAGCAGATGCCAACGAGAAATAAACAGCAAAACTTTCTGTGAATTGCAGAGAACAATGATTCTCTTAGGAAGGTTTTGTGTCTGCCCCCTCTGTCTCTCAGCGCAAGTGTATCACTTACTACCCTTATCTTAGGATACAACCCAGACGAGCAAGTCATTCTCCAATCAACCAACTTTCAGCCAAGTCTGAAATGTTGACTGTGTCTGGAGATTGCACTAGTTTAGTTATTTTTTAGCACTTTGGCCTGTCATAAAAACATTCTCTCAAATCCCAGTATTTTTCCTACCCTCGCATAATAACTTCGAAATGTATTATTGCTGAGAAACCGCATTCTCTCTGCCAACAAGTCCCCAGAGGGAAGCTCTAGCAGAAGAAAAGAAGTTTTTACAATCACTTCATGAGAGAAAGTCACTCATCCACTGGACCTAATCAAGTTTTCCAAGACATGGGCCACAGCTGACACCCAGAGCTACATTCTTTGTATTTGTGCTTTTTCGTTTCCTTTCCTTTAAAAAGAAATGGCAAAAACCTATGCTTTTTCTTCCATGGCAAAACATAATGGGCAAAGCGAGCACTGCCACTGTGGGAGTGCTAATGGAGATTCTAGCCTGTAAGTAAAAAGACTTACCAGGACCAGAGGACTAATTAACAGGTCAGCCAGTAATGCACTAACGCAGGAGGAAATGTGTATTTAAAAAACAGGGCTGAACATGTACTGCAGGCTGCTGCTGACTTTACAGCTGCTCTTATGGCCTCGTGCAAGAGCATTAACATGAGGCAGGGAAGAAGGGGACCTCAGTCCCAGCCCCAATTAATGTGTCCCTGTCTCCTCCATAAATCATGGGGTATGTACTAAAGTGAGGCCCTTTCAGAGGCCTCTATTTGGAAACAGGGATCTCCTTCTTGGTAGTCTGATGAACACTTTAACAAGCAATATCTGCCACTTGGTGGCTTCGTCTCAGAGACACAGGAGATGATGGGCTTGCCTTCTCAGAGCTTAGGTTCCAAGGAGGGGGACCCAGTGTCCACTTTCTCTGTGTGTTTATAACTCGTGTGTGGAAGGTTGGATCTGTGGCATGCACGTCGGTTCGTCTGGCATCCCTTCAAACAGAAACTTCTGTGAGCTGGCAGGCTTGCCCACTGGCTATCGGCGTTCCAAATGGGGATCCAGGGACATCTAGGATCTGCCAATGTCTTCAAATTAGCAAAGAAATATTACCAATGGGCTTGTTTTAGTGTTATGTATTTCATTAAAGCTTAAAACATCTGAGGACCCGTCCCATTTTTCAATGAAAGTAATGAAGACTTCACAGTGAGCAGGTACCTAAGTTAACTGTAGTCAACAGTCTCGGTGATGGCCTCAAGCAAAATGGTGAGGCCACGAAAGTGCGTGTGTTGGTTTCCTTTCACCACTGGAGCAAACCACCACAGAGGTAGTGCTTCAAAACATGTGGGTTTAGTATGTCACAGTTGTGGAGGTCCGAGGACTAAGCTGGGGTCCCACTGGGTTATAAAGGTAAGGCCTGAGTCAGTGGGGCTGCATGACCTTCTGGAGGCCCCACAGGACATTCCACACCCTTGCCTTCTAACTTCTAGAGGCTGCCCGCACTCGTTGGCTCACGGCCCCTTCCCCACCTTCAAAGCATCTGCCAAATCTCTCTCTTACACTGAACTTCAGCCTCCCTCCTCCACACTGAGAGGACCTTTGTGGTTAGCTTGGGCCACCCATTTGGATAACGGAGGATAATCTCCCTATCGTAAGGTCAGTCGATTAGCAGCCTGAGTTCCTCACTGCCGTGTAACATAGATTCCGGATTGGAACACGGACACCTTTGAGGGGCCATCATTCTGCCAATCACGAGGTGTCTGTAAAGGCCTCTTTCCTCACTCTGTTCCCTCCTTGGCACCATTCCCTCCTGCCACCAAGGATCCTGCTTATTCCCATTTGGAGAACCCAACCTGGTTGGGTTTGCCCTGCTTGATGGTTATATCACAGTGCTTCTGGCCGCTCCTTCATTTCCACTTTGCCTTTCCTGGAAATTCAATTTACCATATCTGCTCGCTTTTTACCCTACGACCCACTTCCATTCATTTGATCTGCTGAACTGTTTCTTCCTTCCTTCTCTACTCCTAATTCCGTGACTTTTTTTCATGGCACCCGTGGAATACTAAACTAAACTGTGTATGTAGAAAAGATCCTAAAAAAAGAAGTCCCCCAGCTGCCTGCAGGCCCGGGTGGCCGCTGCTGGGGCCAAAGTAGGCCTGGGCACAAGGCATCTGAACGTAGCCTTGGATATGACAGCCCAGAGCTGTGTTCCTCAGCCTGGTGGAGAAGGGCTCACCTGTCAGAAATGGTGGCCTGAGACCTGCCACTGAATTTCTCCATCTGCAGAGCAAATCTGTCTTCGATGGACTTTCTCCCAAAAGCCTGTCGTGGTTCCATGGAGTACCAGTACTTATTGTTGCCAGACATCTCCTTGAAGCCTTTATAATAAAATGCATTTGTGTCTGCAAGGCCAGTCTTTAGAACTGCTGGTGTGATCTTAGGGTTGAGTTGGCTGAAATAATACTTCCTTCACTGGATAGTGCCTAAAATTCACTTCTAAGATTCTTATTAGAGAGACATTCCTGTAACTTGAGGTTTCCTTCGATATTAAAATGAAAGGTCCTGCGGCGGGGTTTATGCATTAAATACCATCGATTGCTTGTATCTCTGGGTGAATGAGTGCTGGTCTGGCCTCAGCCAGGGTTTGAAAGGAAGTGGAGTATGAATAGAGACCAAGATTCTCTAACTGACTGCTACTCGAGTCCACTTCCTCAGAGAGTTAAGTCAAATGGCCCGTGTTTCAGCAGGACCCTGGGCTGCTATAGTTCACTTAGCCAAACACCTCCCATAGAAAAGGGGGGTACCGTGTAGAGCACCTTCTTAAGATCTTCATCCCCCACATGCCTTCAAACTGCTTAAAACTCTCCAGGCTCTTCTGCTAAAATCCACCGATTCAGGCACGTCAGGAGCATGATACGTAGTGCAGAGGTCCTGTGGGACATTATCACACAGAGGCCAGGGGTGCTTCCTCATCAGTAACCTGGAAACAGTGAGCATCTCCTGGGATGGTGGTGAGAACTGAGAATCACACAGAAGGTGGTGCTGCTACTAGGTCTCTATCTGCAGGAAAGAGGGGGAGTGAGTGGGGTTGAGAGAAGGAACAAGCAGTTAGCTTCACAGCTTTTCCTCAGTCTTTGCAACAGAGGCCCGCAAGTCCCAAGCACAGAGCCACCTGCTTCTCCAGACATCACCTCATGTCATCCTGGCAATGGCCATTTTTCTAGGTGAGGGCATGAGGCTGAGGGAGATGATGTGACTTGTCAAGCTGGCAGGGAAGTAAGCGGCAGAGCTGGGACTCCTGATTCTTACTTCTGAGTCTCTCTCCCCTCAAATAACATCAGCCCGGCTCTGGAGTGATAAGTAGACACCTCTTTGGGTCTGCCTATTAGGGCCATTTTGATATCAAGTGAATACTAAGAAGTATCCTTGCAACGTGCCAAGCTCCCCTAAGCACGTCCCACACGGCACATAAAGAACTGGATTCTCAGGGAAGCTAAACAAGTATCTCAAGGTCACACAGCCAGTAAAAAGGGACAGTTCTTAGATTTCAACCCATGTCAGTCTAATTTCAAGTAGCCGTGCATGTGGATTGACTGGGGTAAAGATAAATGGGGACAGCCCGGGTGGCTCAGCGGTTTAGCGCCGCCTTCAGCCCAGGGCCTGATCCTGGAGATCGGGGATCGAGTCCCACGTCGGGCTCCCTGCGTGGAGCCTGCTTCTCCCTCTGCCTGTGTCTCTGCCTCTCTCTCGATTTCTCGAATAAATAAATAAAATCTTTTCCAATAAAAATAAATAAATAAAGATAAACGAAACGAGCCCCATGGATTTGTTTTTGCTAAATTCACCACAATGCAGCATGTTAAAAAATTAAGGAAAGCACTTTTAGAAAGGGCCTTAAAATTATAGAAGATCCTCAGCTTAGAGGAAAATCCAGACACCAGATTTGAAAGCGCTATGATATTTAGGGATGATATTTAGGAATGAAGCAGCAGTTCTTACGGCAATTCAATTTATTTAATTTTTAAAAAGAAAGGAAGGAATTAAAAGAGAGAGTAAAGGAGTTAAGGAGCCTTGTGCTGTGTTGTTTGAAGAGCCGAGTGCCCAACCAGGGAATGCTCTCTGCCCCACACGGCATCCATCATGTAACGCTGCAGACTTTGTGAAACCAACTGCCTGTGTGTGTGGAATTACTCCCTCAAGGAAAGTGGCCGAAACTCTGTTACACGAGACTCATATAACTGTGCTGGACAGAAATGAAGAAACACACTCTGGAGAATACTCTGCCTGGTGGGAGGGGAGACCAGATGACCCACGGGTGCGGAGACCCGCAAGCCACATGTCCCACCGTCACAATTCAGCCCACGGCGGCATGCAGGGGCAAAGCATCTCACAGCCAGCAGGTGCACGCAGAAGCACCCCAGCTCCCGAGGGCCACAGGGACTGGCCTTCACACTCTGGCATCCTCGGCTTCTCACTAGCCTGGCGGGCCCTGCTGACTTGAACCTGGTGAGGCAACACAGGCGTCCGCCCGGCAAGGCCAAGCCCACCCATTCTGGCCACCATCGTGCTCAGAGCCCTTCCCCCGGCAGGCTGCCCGAGCTGATGGATTGCATCCTGTCAGGATATTGATCCTGGTGAACTAGGGGACCCTTGGCTGTGATTAAAAGAACCTGAGCATAAAGAAAAGTCTTGAACTATAGATGATACCATGCCGCGTGGGAGACATTGCCAGAAAATCAACTCTGAATGGAATGTGATTGAGACCATAAGCATCTAGGGAGGGAGCGAGAGGAGGTCTACACAGCCAAAAGGTCCCAGTCACTTGTTCTCCAAACACTGTGGCCATGTGCCTCTGTGTGGCGACCAGACCACCCACCAACGCTTTAGCATGATGACCTTGCATCACATCCCTTTAGCAAGAATAGATCAGTCTCCACAGAGCCAAGAATCCAAGAGTGGAAGGGGCCTGTGGCCACCATGTATCTCCTCTCTTGCAGACCCCCCAGCACCGCTTCCCTCCTGAGTCCACGGCCGAACAGAAAGGGAATCTGCGGGGCTGAGTCTCTCCACATCTCCCACCTGTCTCCAGGTGCAAAGTCCCCAAGGCGTTTATGATCTTTCTTTCCATTTTTTGTGCTCTCTTCTGCTGAAGTCATCTGCTGACCTTCTTGGGTGTCCCCAAGCAAGGCAATCTGGCCACTTAAAGTAAATGAAGGCGCTGATGTCCTTTGAGAGCCGAGGCTGGTCTATGAGAAACAGAAGGGCCCCTCGGTGGCTTCCAGGCATGGACAGACCTGAGCAGAGGTAAACTCTGGCGCAGGTACCATGACGCAGTTCTTCACCAGGACCTGAAAAGCTGAGTAAGAGCCACGTCAACCATTCATTGCATTGTGTGTTGGTTTTCGAGATGTGTTTCCATGGAGGGCAGTTCTGAGTCTAATTCACCTTTCCGACCCTTGCAGCAGGTGCGCCACCTGACGACCACAGGCTTTCAGTTGTACTGGGTTTCATGGTTGGGGGGTCCTTCCTGTTCAGTCACCCTTTGCACCTTCAGCCAATGGCCTCTGAGCACCGAGTGTGTGCCTGACACTGTCCTGGGCCAAGGAATGAAAGACGTCAGAGCCCCTGTGCTACCCATGGTGGGAGAAAGAAAAATTGCCATGCAGTGTGACAGATACAATGACAGAAGAGCCCCTTTTCCACACCCACATGGGGACAGAGGTCGGTTGAGGAGGCATCCTTGTGGTAGCGGCCCCAAGCCCACTCATGAGGGCTAGCTGTGACTGGCCTGCGAGGAGAGCTGAGCCCAGAGGAGTCAGGGTGCTGCTGGGCTGTGGGGCTGGAACATCATGGCACCCTTGACCATAGGGGTGTGCTGGGACAATGGGACAAGGCTAGCAGGGGTTTGAGTTCACAGGACTCGTGCTCCTGGCAGGGAGCCCACCTTTTATCACAAAGATCCCAGCAGGATGGCATCCACATTTGAGAAAGGTCTTTCTGACTTCAGTTGGGAAGGGGCGAGAAGTGTGGCAGGGAGGAGGCTGGAGGCAGAGAAAGCAGGTAGAGAGAGGGGGAGCCACCCCCAGGGTGGCTTAGGGAGCTGGTGAAGACATGCAGATGGAGAGCAGGGTAGGGAAACCAACCGACCTTGGTGACCCATGGGTGTTGGGAGGGAAGGAGAAAGAGTCGAGGATGACTCCCAGGGTCCAGCTTAAAAGCCTGGTAGAAATGATGTCATTTGTAAGGGTGGAAATTCGGAAGCAGAGGCAAGGAGTCAGAGAAGGAAGCGGCCATCAAGTCAGGCTGTCGCATGCGGAGTGCGCTCTGGAGGTCTGTGTGGACACGGGCAGGGGTGTTGACCTCTGGCCCTGGAGGCCGACGGCGTGGGGAACAAGAGCTGGGGATGCGGGAACTCACAGGCCAAGCTAATCCTGGGGGGCATGTCACCCAGGGAAAGCACACAGGATTGCTTAAGACAGCAAACAAAGGAAAAAAGACACAGGCGTGGCTGGAACCCAGGAGACACCCGTATTTAAGAAACCACAGAGAGGGAGAAAGTCCACATAGAAAACTTTAAAAGCTTGAGAAGGAGAAGAAAACTCAGGAGGGGTCCACGTTAATGATAACTCCTTTTTTTTTTTTTTTAAGTAAGAAAATACAAGAAAAAAGAAAAATCAGGAGAAGGTGGTGTGGGGAAAACAGAGGAAGGAGAGGAGGCCCCGAGGCCACAGTCGGCCCTGTCCTTCACAGCCGCGGTGCCGTGCCCATTTCACAGAGAAGACAACTGAGGCTTGAGGTTCAGAGACTCGGAGAGATTAAGCAGCCTGTTGGAGGCTTTTAGTTTGGAGAACAGACTCAAATCCATGTCTTCGGGGTCAGCACGGCCCACGCCCTACGCCCCCGCACCTGTCGCCCACAGAGCAGGCCCTTGGGGTCCTTCGTTCATTCATTCATTCATGCATGCATTAATTCATTCATGCATTAATTCATTCATGCATGCATGCGTGCATTAATTAATTAATCCATTCATTCATAAAAACTGTAATCACTTCCTACTGTCAAACTAAGTCACTGGAGGCGGCCGGAGTGCTGCACCCCGGTTCGTTGCTCAAGGACCCGAAGAGGGGCTCCCCATGGGGCGGAGCCAGCCCAGCCTTTGCTACACGCTCCCTGCCAGCTGCAGCCCACTTGCTCCCCCGGCCCGCAGGGGTGCGGCAGGTCGGCGTGGGTGGGAGCCTGAGGACGCGCGGAGGGGAGGAGCGGGCCCAGGCACCTGCCCCGGGGGGCGGGGCCGCTGCCACCGCGGAGGAGTCGCGGTCGAGCCGAAGCTGGCGGCTCCCTCCGGTGCGCGGGCCTGCAGCGCCCCCTAGTGCGCGTCACGGGCACAAGCATCCCGGGGAGCGCGCTGGACCCCGGGCCGCGGCTGGGCGGGCGCCGTCCTGCGGGAGGGACCTCGGAACCTTCCCCAGCTCCGGGTCTCCCAAACCTGGGGTCCGGCATGGTCGGTTCAGATGATCTGAAGTTTTCCAGCCCCGAACCCTAACGTCTTTCCTACATCATCTACGATGCTTAAAATTTCAGAAAAACATCCCTCAGGTGAGGATGATCACGTTGCAGTCCTTCCACGCCAGGAGAGGGTGAAACACACAGACATGGTCCCCACCCACACCTGGACCGAAAGACAAATGCAGCCTCTGAGGTACCAAGTTTGCAACATTTTGCAGCCGGGGGCCCCAAAATGATTTGCAGAGGTTCAGACCAAATGTGGCTGGACGTGCCCGAGCACATTCGCCGAGACTGCGGATGACAACGAGCAAAAAATGACCACTGTGACAGTCCTCGAAACCCTTAAAAGCCTGAAACAGTTGCAGAGCCCCCCCCCCCCCCCCCCCCCCAGAGAAACCCGATGTTTCCGGAAGAGCCAGGCAAGGTGGATAGAGAGAGAGAAACGTAAGCCTCGGAGCCCAGCTACTCTGAGCACCCCATCAATACCAGCCGCACTAAAGGATACATCCGATGAACAAAATTATTTTCTCATGGAAAAGGAAAGAAAAGAAAGAAAAAGAAGAAAAAAGAAAAGAAAAGAAAAGAAAGAAAAGAAAAGAGAAGAAGGAAGGAAGGAGAGAAAGAGAAGAAAGGAAAGGAAAAGAAAAGAAAAGAAAAAAGAAAAGAAGGAAGGAAAGAGAAAGAAAGAAAGAAAGAAAAGAAAGGAAAGGAAAGGAAAAGAAAAAGAAAGAAAGAGAAGAAAGGAAAGGAAAGAAAAAGAAAAGAAAGGAAGGAAGGAAAGAGAGAGAAAGAAAGAAAGAAAGAAGAAAGGAAAGGAAAAAAAGAAAGAAGAAAGGAAGTAAGGAAAGAGAAAAAGAAAGAAAAAGAAGAAAGGAAAGGAAAGGGAAAGAGAAAGAGAAAGAAAAGAAAAGAGATACATGTGTGCCCATGAGGAATTTTTTTAAAGGGCAACAATAATATGTGAACGAGAAAAGTGCAGGCTCCTCCTCTGTAGAAGCGGGGAGGAGGCCGCTCGATGTGGGATTCACCTGATGTGGGAATGATGGAATTTCCCTCTGCACCCAGCTTAAGACTAAATCGGTCTTGAAATGCACCAGAGAAACCAACAAACAAAACATTCCGGTCTCCCGCATCTCTCACGCAAAGTGTCCCAAAGAGCCTCCATCGGCAGAATGGAATTGAGCCGAGGTCCGCAATGAGAAAGCATATACGCACAATGGAATATTACTCAGCTATTAGAAATGACAAATACCCACCATTTGCTTCAACGTGGATGGAACTGGAGGGTATCATGCTGAGTGAAGTAAGTCAGTCGGAGAAGGACAAACATTATATGTTCTCATTCATTTGGGGAATATAAATAATAGTGAAAGGGAAAATAAGGGAAGGGAGAAGAAATGTGTGGGAAATATCAGAAAGGGAGATAGAACGTAAAGACTGCTAACTCTGGGAAACGAACTAGGGGTGGTAGAAGGGGAGGAGGGCGGGGGGTGGGAGTGAATGGGTGACGGGCACTGGGTATTATTCTGTATGTTAGTAAATTGAACACCAATAAAAAAAAAAAAAAAAAAAAAAAAAAAGAAAGCATATACGCTATAAAGGAACATTCTACATAGAAGCAATCAATCCAAGGTGATTCATGCAATCAGTCCGTCAGAGGTGTAAGTCCCTTGGGGCGCATGAGGTATGCCGCTGGCCTGGATGCCTATTTTCTGGGGGCAATGAATGAATGGATTTCTCCCTCCTTCCCAGGCTCCAATGCTTTTAGCAATTGGCACTGTGGCAGGATTTATACCACGGTTCTTGTAAATTGTACCTTCTCTCTCTCCTTTTCAAAGGTTTCTTTCAATAAAATGCAGATGGAATTGTTGGAGAGCTGCTTTTCATGTGTTTATAGGTTACTTCTGCTCGGCTGCTTATGCAGGTGCGTGTCTCTAGGCCTCTTTGTTTTTTATTTTCTCTGCCTATTAGGGAAATGGAAACATATGGATTCCTTGTTTGGGCCCAGCGGACCTTATAGAATGGTATCCCTGTTGCTTTCCTCACACATCTTCCTGTAATCACGGGCCTCTGAATTAGCCTCTTAATCCCCAGTGGAAAAGCCATAATACGGGGAAATTCAATAAAATGTATATGTGGTGTGAATGCCAAAGCATTTACAAAAATAGATGGGAACGTGGTCATTTCTACACCCGCGTTAGGAGAGCCCTAGCTGGCGTTGGTGATGAGGCACAGTGTGCGTAAAGAAGCAGACATTCAAGATGGCACATGTGAGCCTGGTGTTCAGGCAAGCTAAGATTTTAAAATCCAGTTGGAAAAAACAAATCGTACCCGAGTGCAAAGAAATTGGAGGCTTGATTCTGGATCTGATCCTCCAACATAAATATTTCCAGGTTACATGAGCAGTTTAATGCAGATTCTTTACCTGGACGATGGAATCTAGAAACATATGCAGAGTGTTCCCAGAAATGAATGGCAAAGCCCTGCTATAGGTGATATTCCCCTGTTATAATTTTCATTGTAAATAAATAACTCATTTACTAAAGGCTGCATATGTTTTATTAAACGGTCCCACGATAGTCCTTTAGGAAGAGGAAATATGTAAACGTCCACCATCCCCAGCAGAGTGCTTATTAAGAGTAATGGGAATACAGAGTGTCTATCATGTGGAAAACAAAGGCAAAGGACAAATTAAATTTCCTTACTACTTACAGCCCATTGACAAGTTCTCGAAACAGGCACAGTGACATTTCCTCTAGGGACTCAACTGCCTCCATGCTGATACTTTGCTAAGGGAAAAAGGCCATCTTAGCCCGACCCACCAGGATCCTGTAAGTCTGCTTTAACATATAAAAATTCCTTTGGAAACTTCCTTTACCACCCAAGATACATGCTGGCGATCATCCCCCAAGCATATGACCCACTGACATACATCTGAAGGCTCTCATGACTAAGGGTTTATTAGACAGTAATAAGTGACCTTTTCCCAACAATAGTTAGCCCCCTCAAGGTCCTGGAAACCTTGTTTCCAAAATTCCTTATAGGGACGTCTGGGTGGCTCAGCGGTTGAGCGCCTGCCTTTGGCTCAGGGCGTGATCCTGGAGTCCTGGGATCCAGGCCCTCATCGGGCTCCCTGCATGGGGCCTGCTTCTCCCTCTGCCTGTGTCTCTGCCTCTCTCTCTGTGTCTCTCGCAAATAAATAAATAAAATCTTAAAAAAAAAAAAAAAAAAACCTCCTTAGAGACTTAGGCTCTCCCTAATGCCTCCCAACTTGAAAGTATATAATCGCCACTCCTCATGACCCTGCTGCAGCTCTTTCTGCCCACAGGTCCTGTCCCCGTGCATTAATAAAATCACCTTTTTGCACCAAAGACATCTCAAGAATTCTTTATTGTCCATCAGCCCCGAACCCTAACGTCTTTCCTACATCATCTACGATGCTTAAAATTTCAGAAAAACATCCCTCAGGTGAGGATGATCACGTTGCAGTCCTTCCACGCCAGGAGAGGGTGAAACACACAGACATGGTCCCCACCCACACCTGGACCGAAAGACAAATGCAGCCTCTGAGATACCAAGTTTGCAACATTTTGCAGCCGGGGGCCCAAAATGATTTGCAGAGATTCAGACCAAATGTGGCTGGATCCCATGTGCTTCCCTGAGCCTTTGGGAAGCACCGCCAAAGATGCTGTCCCGAAGAGTCACACTGGAGAGCCCTGTCAACACGGCCTCTGACCACCTTCCCGGCCACAATGGGTGGGAAACCTGCTCTTCTGGATGGATCGATTCCACCTGGGTGGACAGAGACTTAAAAACCTTCACCCGCCCTTTCCCAGGACCCACTGCAGAGTTTGGAGAGAAGGCTGCCTAAGGGAGGACATGGAGACATTCTCCCCCTGGTGGGGATCACTGTACGCAATGAATGGCATCACCGGTGGAGCCCTTTGCTCCATGAACAGAGTGAAAGCGGAAAAAGGAGTCCCTGCGAAGGAACAGCTTGGAAAATTCCTACAGTGACCCTCATGACTTGAATTTGATTTTCCTCCTTTCAAATTCCTGAGTCCAGTTCTACAGTAGCTTTTTATTTAAAGAAAATGAGACGAGGCCTAGCAGTGGGGTCCCTGACCTGGGCTTCACTCACACACACACACACACACACACACACACACACACACACACACACACGTGTAGTCCCAGCTTCTCCTCAAATGTATAACCTCAGGCAGGGTATGCAGCATCCTGAGACTCGCTTTCTCAATCTGCAAAATGAGAAGTTTGGACAAGACGATTTCTGAAAGTATCTCCAACCTTAACATTCTAGGACTTTACATGTTACGTGTTAAGAATTAAATATTAAAACGTGCTACCCATACCACGCAAATACGGTGATGCGTGTGACTCAGTAGAGCCCAGAAGGGATTCCTGAACACGGCCAAATCGGTCCTCCCACTCATCTGTGGACCCCCCTTCCGCCCATCAGCCCTCATGCAAGAGATGGCTGGTCAGAAAGAAAGGACAGCACGTGTTTTGTCACAGAAGCATTTGCTCCCATGGTGTATTGCCAGGGGGGAGATGTAATAAATACTAATTAAAATATAACCTGATGCAGCACCTTTCATCCTGACAAACAACCTCATCCTCCATCTTTTCATAAACAAATCTTAAAAATCATCTATGGATCTAGAGAGAGGAAAAGAAGGGGAGTCAACACCGTGCACGCTGTACATGCCACAAGTTCTGTGAGCCGGTGATTGTAGCTATTTCAAATGTAATTACCTCAGTCACCCCCCACTGGGCAGGGACTCTTAAGGTCTGCTCAGCTTCTAGTGCATGGCTGGTGCTCAATAAATGACAAATGCAATTATAATAATTAATAATTCATATATTAATAATGCAATCCCT
The DNA here is from genome assembly GCF_011100685.1 of Canis lupus familiaris. Classification (NCBI taxonomy): domain Eukaryota; kingdom Metazoa; phylum Chordata; class Mammalia; order Carnivora; family Canidae; genus Canis; species Canis lupus. The sequence continues at coordinate 14,391,618 of NC_049258.1, forward strand.
TTCCCATGCTCAGTAATTGCCTGCCAACATGCCATGCATACAAGCAAGAACAGGGGCTGCCAGGCATCCCAGAATTTCTCCACACTTCCATAAAGCCGTGTCCAAAGGTCACCTTGAGGAGGCCATCCCAGCCGCCGGTTAGTCTAACAACCATGGCTGGCTTCGGTGCTTCATTTTCCTTCTGTCTCCTTCCCATTTCAAATATTTGGGACTGTGTCCGAGGCCCAGCCGCCAGAAGTAAATGCCCTGTTGCCACATGCGGGAGAGCTGCGTGGGACCCTCACTGAGTCCCCCGGGGGCCCCTGCAGTCCTGATGCCCCCCTCTCTCCGGCACCACCTTCCTTATCCAAAAACTGCACAGAGCTCAGGCCACAGGAGCGTCCATGCGGACCCCACCCCGACAGGGCCTATCCTGGCAGCGGAGCCTTGAGGCGCACGGAGCCGCTTATCTGGGGTGAATTGGTGAACTCGGTTTGGCAAATCCTTATCCCACAGTGAACAGATTGTTCATTTCAGAGGCAGTCACAAAAATCAAAAGCTCCAGCAGGTTATTAATACCCTAGCAAGTCTTCCCAGAAGAGGGCTAATGTTGATCTCTTTATCTCATCTGTGTTTTCTTTTTTTCCTGGCATTCTTTGATTTTTCACAATGCAGGTAATTCTACTCTGTTTGATCAGAACTCACTCAAGTTGTCTAATGAATTTCAATTGGCCATTTATTTAGTTTTCCAACTGGCCTCTCCTCCCCGGACATTCCAAGTGATTTCCAAACTAGGATTAAAAACCCAGTGTTTGTAACCTCCACCCCACCCTAAGCACTAACCCCCCACTCCAATCTCCCCCCCCCACTGCTCCCTCCACCCACCCCCCACCGGTCTGGGAGCTCTTACCCCCAGACCTGGCTTTCTGCTTTCTGTAATATTGAGGCCTTCATCAGCAGGAAGCAGAGAGGCTGACAGCTCTGCAATCCTTGTGGAGCCCAGAAATGACTGACCTTTTGTTTTGCATAAAATCCACTCCTACACCCTAACTCCAAGGGACCAGAAGGCAAAGGAGTCCTTTAAACTGATCATTTTGCTTCTTACAAATTGCTTTCTCACAATGCTTTTTTAGCTTTACTTTTTTCCAGGCTCCAAATAAAACCAACTAAAATACAGCTTCTGGTTTCACCTTCAGGGGATAAAGTATCTATGAAACGAACTTTCAGATTTAATGTTCTGGATGTTGATGAGATCCCATCCATCAAGATCATGTTGAAATGGAAAGCTCTGTTAAACCTACCATCGGCAGCGAACCCTTCTAACTGGCTCTGCTACTAGGACAGACCATGCTCCCCGTTCCCACATCTGCACAGCCAGGGCTCACTTCTGTCTCCAGTGCTCCCGGAGAAAGTGCTCTGTGTATGTTTTTGGTACACTTTATGCCCCATAGGGGGCTGAGAAGGAAACCCTTTGATATCAAGTTTTCTCTCTCCCATGCTTCTAGTTCACAACCAGAGCCAAAAGTATCTGTCCCTGTGTTAACATTCTCCTTCCAGACCATTAAAAATATTTTTGCCTTCAGTTCAGTTCTTTGTTTTACTGAATTTGAGACTTCTCATTAAACAAATACATTGCTCACTCATCTGTAAACCCATCTACAAGACAAGCCCAACATAGCAAACCCATCACCTTTCCCTATAAATCTGTTCTTCCTCTCCTATCCTTTATGCTAATTCAAGGACAACACCGCTCCCCTAATCCAAGAGTTGGCAACCTTTGCCTGCAAAGATCCCGTAGGTCTTAGGAACCGTATGGTCTCTGCCACAACGACTTATTTCTGTTGTAGTGTGAGAGCAGCCAATGAGCCAGGTATGTAAAGGAATAGTGCGCCAGTGTTCCAAGGAAACTGTATTTGCAAAAACAGATGGTTCCCCATATTTGGCCCTTGGGTCGTAACTTGTCCACCCTTTTGACCAGAAACCTGGGAACCATCATGTTTCCTTCCCTCTTTAGCCCCATACATCCAATCTGCAGGTGAGTGCCAATCTCGCCTCCTAAGTATTTCTGAATTCTGCTCTTCCTAACCAACTCTAAGTTCTCACTCCACTTTAAAGAAGCTGCAAATGGGATCCCTGGGTGGCGCAGCGGTTTAGCGCCTGCCTTTGGCCCGGGGCATGATCCTGGAGACCCGGGATCGAATCCTACGTTGGGCTCCCGGTGCATGGAGCCTGCTTCTCCCTCTGCCTATGTCTCTGCTTCTCTCTCTGTGTGTGTGACTATCATAAATAAATTTAAAAAATTAAAAAAATAATAAAATAAAGAAGATGCAAATTATAGAAGATGCAAGAAAGATAATGCCTGGATGGATCAGTTGGTGAAGCATGCAACTCTTGATCTCGGAGTTACAGGTTCAAGCCCCATATTGGGTATAGAGATTACTTTAAAAAAAATCTTGAAAGAAAATAAAAGAAGAAGAAGATGCAAAGAAGATACTAGGGCACACCATCGTCTGTTCAAAGGAAATTGCTCATGCAAAAGAAGATTGGAGAACAAATTTATACTCACTGTATTTCCTCAAATCTAAGATTTTGAGGAAATTGTAAGATATGCATTATTTAATGCATACTACATTAGAAAGAAAAAATATAGCCAAAACTATAATCAAAGCTTTCCTATCACTTAGAATTCTTATTTCATACTTCTTGGAAAAATTATTTTAGACAGAGAAGACATTGATTGCTGTTGCTTATCAGTCTTGTACATATAAAATATACATATATATGAAAATAAATTGGTTAAACTTCTTAACATGCAGAACCTTATTCGTACATCATTTTCTTTCTAGAGTCATAGAAGTCTGTATCTTTCTACTCAGTACCTTTCCCTATGACATCATATTCACACAATTTCAGCTAGTTTCAGTGCTGTCCCCTTTTTGATCTTACTAGAAGGTGTCAAAGGAATGTTTGCCAACAACAGCCAGGACTCATATTCCTCCCTCAAAGAGCCCTTAAATGGTCTGTGGCTCAGAACACAGAGGATCTGCAGTTGTCCAGTGGTGGCACCAGGAATAGCAGACTAATACACTCATGCTGCCAATGGCAAGCACACCCTGAACTTTGCCTGGCAGACAGCAATTACAAAACAATCCTGATTTCAGAGATGTTAATGTAAAAAAAAAATGTGCATCTTAGCATCCATGAATTATGGTATATATTTTAAGTTCTAACAAATGTTTTATGACATGCACATAACATTTTTTATGATGCCCCTCCTACTTCAACCAGTTTTTTAGATGAACTAACAATGAGTCATTGTTACCTATGAGATAATAAGAGCACTTCTGCGGTACATGCCAAACAGTAAATTGACAAGATCAGTCTCTATCAGAGTGGGGGTTTGGAACTTAAATAACTTTCCTTGGATGAGTATGTCACTAGCAGCTAGACTGTCTCTCCGGCACTATCGTTAGCAATTAGGGAAAAAAAGAAATTAGTTTTTTCCCCAAAACTCCCAATGGGTTTGAACAATTCTTATTTCCCTACTGATTTGGTTTGAAAAAACTCAGCCACGGTGACAGAATGAGCAATAAGAGTCTGGGTCACAATCTTGTAGTACAAAGATTATATCCTGACCTCAAATTGGTGAAGTCTTGTGGGACCCACAGGATACAAAAGGAAAGAGCTAAGTTTCACAAGTAAAGCCCTCTGACCCCAAGAGTTTGGATCGTTCTTCCAGATTCACCCTTGGAAGGCACGTGCACCCATGAAGGAAAAGCATCTGGGGCATCCAGGCTTACGTAGGGTGGCTCCCCATCAGGAACTTGGGTTGGCTCCAACTTCCCCATGGAATGAGCTGCTAGTTCAGCTATTGATTGCAGAAACAGTGCCCCTTGTATAATTGTAGAGCTAGAAGGGACCTTGAAAAGCCAAACCCCTAAGTTTCCATCAGGGAGGACTGGAAAAAAAGTGGATTTGCCTGTGGGACCATCTGCGGTCAAGGGCAGAGTGTGCAAATCCTTCAGCCAGTGGTCTGTCCCTTGTTGGCAAATTCCTTAAGTTCTCCAGACAGAGGCTACTGGTAAGACAAATTTTTAATTATTAAAATAAAATGCCACCCACCCCAAACCCCACAATTAGAAATAATCTTCTTTTCCCTTTGAAATGTGAACGAGAGTGGTACGGCCAAAACTCCTGTAAGATCTCTCCTTTTCAGCTGGAAATGGAATTAATTAAAGCACTTGGGAAAAAATACTACCGTCTGACTTTCTTGTGAGGCTTTCGAGAGAAAGGCAGCATAGTGAGGAGAACGAGCCCAGGCGATGGCTGGGTGAAGCAACAGAGCTTCCACTGCTGACACTCAGCATCTGAACTGCTCCTGATAAAACAAAGCAAACCACGTTAAGCAGGAGCCTGTACCACCCTTTTTCCTACGCACCTGGATAATCCTGAGCAGAACCGGCGGGTATATGCCTGGGAGACCCGCCAATAGGTGTGAAGTGACAGGGGGAGCCAGAGGGAAAGAGGAAGGTGGGGTCACTTTTCTCTGTCTTATTTCAGCTGTAAATTTTCTGGGCAATACGACCGTGACAATTGATTTATTTTTCATTTAATACAGATTTATTCTGTGAAGCTTTGAACACTCACTGACTCCGAATGGAGAATTTTCAGTTTAGCAAAGCAAACGCTCAATAAATATTATTGGATATGAAATTTGTTAATCTGCACTTCTCCTCTTTGGAGATAACTGTATTTTCTGCTGCCCCATTTGACAGATCTCCAACCTCTAGCATCTCAATATTAATCTGAAATGATAAGCGATCAAGGCTCATAACCTATTTTCTTTTCAGACAAGACTGACATTTTTTTTTTAAATCACCTTCTTAAAATCACCCAAAGAACAAATCAGGAATCCCTAGGGAATCTAATCAGCTCTATTATGCTAACTATAAAGACAGTCCTGCCCCCCCCCCACCCAAGCCCTCAAGAAAGGATCTTAAGGAAGTAGGAATTAAATTGCCAAGTCTAATGGATTCCCTGTGTGACTAAATCACTGTATTATTTCTCGTGTTTGAGGAGATACACAAATTTCACGGACAGGCCCGCTCCCAGCTTAGATATTCCTGTTTCAACAGCTGTTGCCTTGCTCTGTGTCTAAGGTCAGGTTCATCGATGGCGGAGCCTAGCAGATCCTACTCAAGTGGGCTGAAAGCATAAAAGAGTTTTCTGTTGACTTTACGCCAATGCTCGCAGAGAGACCCCTCCCCACTCTGTCCCATGGAAGATTCCAGGATTTCGCCTCTCCTCTTCTTGATGGGAGGTGACAGCGATTAAAGGAATGGGGGTAGCTGAAAGCACTTTCATCTGAGTCTGAATAGCACAGGATGGTTCGGGTCACCCAGCTGTCCCAAAGAGGCCCTGCCCCTCGTGGCCTCCAACCTTCATCTTTAGTTTCCACAATTTGCTGCTCCTTGGTCCGCATTTCTTATGCATACTCCAGAGAGAAAACCAAATCAGCCATCTTAAATCTTTTGGGGGAAAGGCTTGGTATAAATGCATTCGACAAAGAATAATAACAAACTTTTGACCTTCTCCTTTCAGTCAATCCCAGTAGCAAAATGTACAAGAGCCCTCAAGGCTCTGGGCATAGCAGACAGTTCTTTCCCGTCAATTCCATGTACTGCATTTACATTTAAAAATGGTTTAGATTTTATATATATTAGAAATCATCATTTAGGATATACTGACTAATGAAATGAGCATAATCATATATAGTTCTATAGTCACACACGTGTTCATAATCTGAATAATACCACATAGAATATCATTATTTTTCAAATGGGTTACTAATAAGGTTGATACACCTTTTAGCCTCAATAGTGAACCTCTTTAGCCAGACCCAGACAGGAAGCATATCCTTTTTACAAATCCTAAGCTTAGCAAACACGAAAAATAACGTGATGCCTGAAGTCTAAAGTTAGTTCCTCAGGGAGTCCTTTGCTCTGATCATTGTTAGCAAGTTCTATCATATTATTTCCATTCTCCAACGTCAATTTTTGTTCTGCTTAACTAGGACCTTCCTCCCAAATGGATATCTCCCTGTTGGAGAAAGAAATCAGAAAACATTATGACTACATCTCAAACTTCCTCTTTCTGTTGTCATTTGAAACAGGTGAAAGGAAGAAAGCAGACAGTTCTGAGTCCAAAACAGGGTGTGCAGCCGCTTTGGGGGTCCTTACGCCTCCTCTGAAGGTGGGAGGCCCGTGCTCGCAGGAGCAGGGAGCGCTGGCCCGCATGCAATGGCAGCCTGCTGCCAACAAGCCCTGGCCTGGGCCCATGAACACGGAGAGGGCACCAAGTGAAGAAAACCCTTAAGGAGAAGAGAAGAAAGAACTTCCAAACTTTCGTGTGTACATTCACAAAAAGGGTGAGGGGATGTGCATAAAATAGAGAAGCGCTCTCCACGCCAGGAAGTTGCCTAAGACCTAGTCAGGCTGCCCTCGCCCCCTCAGGAGGCTCTACTGCTGCCCTGCTGGGGGCTCAGACTTGGCTCGCACAGCTACGGGGGCTGGAAGCCCAGAATCAAGGAACCAGCAGGTTGAGTTGCTGGTAAGCATTCTCTCCCTGGCTGGTAGACGGCTGCCTTCTGCCTGTGTCCTCATGTGGCCTTTTTTCCTCAGTGTGTGCAAGGGGAGGGAGGGAGAGACAGAGAGACAGGGGCTCTCTGGTGTCTCTTCTTATGTATGTATGTGTCTGTGTATGTATGTATTTTGTTATGGTTAAGTAGGCTCCATGCCCAGAGTGGAGCCCACTGTTGGCCTTGAACTCACAACCCTGAGATCAAGACCCTGAGATGGAGTCCTGAGCTGAGATCAAGAGGCAAACACTTTACCGGCTGAGACACTCAGGCGCCCCTGGTGTCTCTTCTTATAAAGTTACTAATCCCATCAGACCACGGTCCACTCTAACGACCTCATCTAATCCTAACTGCATCCCAAATGTTCCCTCTCCAAATACCATCACACTGGAGGTTAGGGCTTCAACACATTGTGGGGGGAGGCGGGGGCACACAATCCTTTAGTCCATTATATGACTACAGGCCCTAAAATAAGTAACCACAAAGCTCAGGGCCATTGCAACAACAACCTCACACACCTGTGAGGTTCCCTGATTTCTTCTGGAGGGCCAATTTCTGTATCTGAGGTCCAACTGGGGGTTGGCTGATGTAGACTGGATCACCTAGGGCCCATGTCCCTGGAGACCCATGTCTCCTTCCTCCAGCAGGCTGGCCTGGCCACATGCTCCTGTTGCTAGCAGAGGAGCAAGAGAGAAAGCGAGCCTTTTCCATCATCTGGGTGTGTCACATTTGTTACCAGTCCATTGGCCCACGCCAGTCCATTGACAGCATGGAGGGCACTATAAAGTGACACTCCTCAGCAGGGTTCAGAGAGAGGTGGAGCACTGGGGCCATCCTTTCACCTTGCACAATCCTTCCATCGTTGCTCACATTACCTTACCTCTCTGCAAGGGTTTCTATTTCCTCTTCTGAGGGTCATCAGGATATATATATAAGTCCCTTTTCAGCTTTATTAATCTGTGATGAGTTTCTTAATATAATATTTCAAGTATAATTTTACCCTATTGATGAAATAGTTAAAGTGTTTTAACCCTAATTAAATAGTATTTTAAGCAATATCTTGACATATGGGAAGGAGTGGGGTTTAAGTCTATAATGTTCAATTAAACCAAGACTTTTTGACAGAGTTCACCAGAATGTAATACTGCTTGGGTTTTGTCTCTCTCCTCTCCCACCCCTTATAGAGTGTTTTTCCCTGAAGAGAACAGAGGATTGGCTTAGGCAAGTGAAGTATCCAGTGGGGCCTATTTGCAGTCAATTTGAGTTTGTGTGAGAAAGATAACACCACATCCTGAAAAGTTGCTAGGTGTGGGGAAAGAAAGAAAAAGACAAAAGAGCTATTGTACAGACATCCTGACGAACTTAAAAAAAAAAAAAAAACTAGAAGGAGATTTAAAAAGAAAATCTAGGACTATGAGCTTATGAGTTGTCAGGATAATTGAGAACAGGTAATTTCCTAGGTGATAATGAGCTAATGGAGAAGAAATGTATTTTTTCAGCACTGGAAACAGGTTGTACCAAAATATCAAATTTAGGGAGATTCCCCAAGAGACAGTTTGACTCATGTGTTCTGGTAGTGAGAGTGGCATCCCGACCCTGCAAAGCCAGGCACATTCAGGGTCATATTGCTGTTGGTCCCCTCCCAAAGGAGGTAGAGGCGTGCAGCAGATTGCAGTTATTATAACCAGCCTGCCCTTTCTGCAGGGGGCCCTGGGAGTCAGCCCCAAAAGGGACCCAAGTGGCATAAAGCAGACCAGTCCTTTTCCAAGAGCAGCCAAGTGTGTGGGGCCTTGTAGTTAGGGGAGACATAACTCATTGAGCCTTCCTGAGCCCCCTGAGGTGTGATTCCACTAAGGCAAGCCACCAGCAGACCCTCCGACCTCTAGGAAAAACCTGCCTCCGTTTCTCCATCTGTAGAAAAGAGCCATTCAAGGTCAGCCGACAGAAGGCCGTTAGGGCCAGAAATCACTGCCATGGGTCCCCCACCATGACAGGTGCCTTAGTAGCCCCTTCATGCCCATCAACTCACATTCTCTGAGAAGCATCAAACCCCCATCCTATGAGAGCTGGCTCCCCAAAGGCAGACAAACTAGCCTGGGAGCACTCAGGATGGGGGGCAGAAACCCATCCAAAAAGAAAAGGAGGAAAAGAAGCTCGAATGTGATCAGTGGGCGCAGCGGTGGTGGGGTGCTGTGAGGGGGGATCTGGTGTCCTGCTGGGCCTGGGGCCACCGCACGCTCCCGCCCTCCTCTGGCAGGACGGTGCACAGGGCCCTGGGTTTGGCTTCCCAGGACGAGGAACCCTGCACTCGGCCTACGTAGTGACTTAGGGACGCCAGTGAGCGCAAGCTGTCACACCTGTCACCACCAGCAAGTGACCTGGTGAAAACACCTCCTGGCACCTGTGGTACAGGCGTGGCTTTGCCAGCAGTGGATAAAGGGCTCAGAAAGAGGACAACGAGAGGCTCAGAAAGCCAGGGCACGGCGGAGAAAGCAACCGCTATAGACTCTCTTCAAAGAGGACATGAAGTTAAACTTTAAATAAGTCATCCTCCGACCCGCATTCAGTTGGATTCCACACCCGGATTTCTGAGAAAACTGTAAGGAAATGAAGGTTTTAGCCAGAAGAAACCAAAGGTGTTTTGATGCTAAGTTTATTCTTGTGCCATTTTTTGTCACTTGTTTGATTAATAAAAGATTTTTTAAAAACCAAACAAACATGAAACGTAGACGACACCCTTCAGCCCTAATAGAGAATCGCCACAACCTCTAGAAAACCACAAACACACGAAGGGAACCGAATGGGAGCGGAGAGCGGCCGGAGCAGCCCCGGGGTGGGGGGGGATCTGCGCCCCGGCCTGGCCTCCCCCGAATCCGCCCGCCTCGCAGCCCCCCTCGGCTTCTCTCCCGAGACCGGCCCTGTGCCCAACGCCGCAGAACACGCTACTCCTACACTAAAAGGAATCCAAAGGGAAATACAAAAGCCACGGCTTACAGATCTCTGTTATGATGCTTCTCAGCCGGGCCTCAGGGCAGCCTCTGATGCTGCGAGACCTAGAACCCCCGCGCCTTCGCCGGAGACGAGAGGCCAAGAAGAAAGCCCGCGGCCTGCGCCGAGACGGTCCCGCCCCAAACGCAAGCCCCTCCCCCTGCAGGGATCCCCGCCCACGGGAACCCCCCGGGAACCCCGCCCCCAGGGAACCCCGCCCCCAGGGAACCTCACCCCTCCACGGGAACCCCGACCCCACGGGAACCCCGACCCCCCGGGAACCCCGACCTCCAGAGAACCCCGCTCCCCGGGGACCCCGACCCCAGGGAACCCCGCCCCCAGGGAACCTCACCCCTCCACGGGAACCCCGCCCCCTGGGAACCCCGACCCCACGGGAACCCCGACCTCCAGAGAACCCCGCCCCCCACGGGGACCCGCCCCCAGGGAACCCCGCCCCCAGGGAACCTCACCCCTCCACGGGAACCCCGCCCCCCGGGAACCCCGACCCCACGGGAACCCCGCCCCCCGGGAACCCCGACCCCCACGGGGACCTCGACCCCACGGGAACCCCGCCCACGAGAACCTCACCCCTCCACGGGAACCCCGCCCCCCGGGAACCCCGACCCCACGGGAACCCCGACCTCCAGAGAACCCCGCCCCCCGGGGACCCCGCCCACGAGAACCTCACCCCTCCACGGGGACCCCGACCTCCAGGGAACCCCGACCCCAGGGACCCGCCCCCGGGGAACCCCGCCGGCCACAGAACCGCTTTCCAGCTCCGCCCTCCTGGTCCCCACGGGCGTCGGGACAACCAGGTCCTTATGGGTCCCTCGATGGCTGTAGCCCCGGGCGGCGGGCCCCACTAACTGCCTCTTTTCATGACTCTCTCCCGAAAGCACGTTTTCTCCGTGGCGTCCGCGGGGTCAATGAGGGGCCCGCGCGGCAGCAGGGACGGGGCCGTGGCGACGAGGGCGCACGCCGGGCCGCAGCGCTCCGCACTCGCACTGGGCGCCCGCAGCTCCCGGCCCCGGAGGCCGCCCACCTCGGCGGGACAGGCGGGCGCGGGCCTCGGCCGAGGGCCGCCGCGCTCCGCGGGGACACGGGGCAGCCGGAGTGGCGGGACGTGCCCCCCCCGGGGCCTGCGCTGCGGGCGGCGGGGGCGGCGGGGGCGGCCCGGGGAGCCCGAGAGGCTGCGCGCGGCTGCTGGGCGGGGCGGGAGGCGGCCCCCGGCGCAGACTCGGCCCCGCAGGAGGCCCCGCCGCGGGAGGGGCGGCGACACGAAGCCCCGCGACGCGGCGGGGACCCCGGGCCTTCCCCCTGCCGCCGCCCCGGGCCTGGTGAAGCCCAGGGCAGTAGCCTTCGCGCGCGGGGACGAGTCCTGGGGCGGCACAGAGAGCGCGGAGGGGACGCGAGGGCGGGAGATGCAGGGCCTCCAGCCGTCCCACCGCCGCACGCGCCAGGACCGGGGCCGCGTGCACGAGGACCAGGTTAAGGCGAGGGTCTGGCGCCTTGGCTGCAAACATGCTGATACGCAGTTGGTCCTCGTGTCACAAGGTTCCAGGCCTCTTTAGAACAACCCCCCTCCAGGGGCCCCGCGACCACAAGTGTCCCAGCCGAGCGGCTCAGGGCTGTGTGGGTGCGGCTCTCTCCTGAACTCTACGTTATCTTCATCCTTCCTCTCCCGTGAAAAAGTTGATCTTGTCTTTGACTAGAGAAGTAGAAAGTATCCTGCGCCCATACAAATCTAGAACATCTTTGTTCTCGAGAGCCAAATAGAAGAAGTGGAGGTGATGCTGTGTCCTTCCGGTCTTCTTTATAATATCCAAACTCTGAATGGGAGGAGTTTTAAAAGTTGACATTTCACATTTTCTTTTTTTTTTCTTTTTCTCTTTTTTTTAAGATTTTATTTAATTAATCATGAGAGAGAGAAACAGAGACACATGCAGAGGGAGAAGCAGGCCCCATGCAGGGAGCCTGACGTGGGACTGGATCCCGGGTCTCCAGGATCGGGCCCTGGGCCTAAGGCAGGTGCTAAACCGCTGAGCCACCTGGGCTTGCCCTCAGTTTACTTTTTCAATTAAAAAATTTTTTTAAAAAATTTAAAAACGGGGGATCCCTGGGTGGCTCAGCGGCTGAGCCCCTGCCTTTGGCCCAGGGTGTGATCCTGGAGTCCCGGGATGGAGTCCCACGTCGGGCTCCCTGCAGAGAGAGAGAAAGGCACTGTCTCCGCCTTTCTCTCTCTCTCTATCATGAATAAATAAATAAAATATTTAAAATAAAATAAAATAAAAAGTAGCTGTTGTGGCCTTCTGAAAACGGTCCTTGAAGCAACAGATGCCCGCAAGTAAATCTGGGGGAGCTGACAAATCACCAAGAAAAAACAAAGCGGGGATCCCTGGGTGGCGCAGCGGTTTGGCGTCTGCCTTTGGCCCAGGGCGTGATCCTGGAGACCTGGGATCGAATCCCACGTCGGGCTCCCGGTGCATGGAGCCTGCTTCTCCCTCTGCCTGTGTCTCTGCCTCTCTCTCTCTGTGACTATCATAAATAAATAAAAATTTTTAAAAAAAGAAAGAAAGAAAAAGAAAAAACAAAGCACTTTTTATAGAAAGTCCTATTTGTGGCTCGATTATTCGGCCCAGGAATAGACTCAGGCATCATTAACACAAGCTGGAACCCCATGTCCAGAGTGTTCCAGAAGTACAGCTGTCCCGCAAAGGCGCACCCTCCACGCCTCTTCTCTTGGTGGGTGATGCTGATCGGTCACAGGGACAGTCCGAGCGTCATAGAGCGACAGCGCTCTGCCACCTGGTGGCCGGAACTGAAACGACCCTGAACCTTCAGCCAAAAAGAACAGGTGAATCGCGCAACGACACCATCAGCGCAACGACACCACCGGCGCAACGACACCGCGAGCAGAGTGGTTTTCTCAAGTCCACTTCCAGTGAGCAGTGGGAGCTGGGAGCTGGGAGCCTGAAAAGACAAATTAGGTATGGGAGGATCTTCTTCCCTAACCTCCCGGTAGAAGTGACATGCCCTTAGGTCGCGGGCTTGGCCGAGCCTGCCTCCTTACACACAGAGGCACGGACCAGCTACTGCGTCTGCGGACCCCCCGGCCACACTGCACACTGACCGTCTGTCCGCGCCGTGCGCACCTCTGGCGGTGGCCAAGCGGAGAAACAGGTAGCTCACCAGGGTGATACAAGTTCAAGATGGGAAAGGGAGCCGGGACCTTCGGAGAGACACCCGTGAATGTGTCTAAATAGTTGTGGCCTGCGGGACCACTTCCGGAGACGACTTCCAAAACTGGTCGCAGAAATTTGGAAAATCGGCCCCCAGCCCCTTCTCTCCAGCACATCTATCATTTCTCTCTCCTTCGTTTTGTGTGTGTGTGTGTGTGTGTGTGTGTTTTAAGATTTTATTTCTTTATTCATGAGAGACACAGAGAAAGAGGCAGAGACACAGGCAGAGGAAGAAGCAGGCCCCATGCGGGGAGCCCGATGTGGGACTCGATCCCAGGACCCCGGGATGATGCCCTGAGCTGAAGGGAGACAACCACTGAGCCACCCAGGTGTCCCATTTCTTCCTCCTTCGTGATTCATAACGTGCGGTAGCACAGGAAAGCCTCAGAGAAGTCCCATGGAAAATTGGTTTAACTTAATTCAGAATAGCCTAAGTTTCTGCGACTTCTGAATACATTTTATCTGTTGTTGTTTATTTGGGTTTTTTAGTTAGGTTTCTGTTTGGGGAATCCTTTTTAAAAATTGAGAAACTCAACTCTAAATGCAGTCTCAGCGCTGCCACTAGCCGAGCAATATTTTGGAAAGTCGCCTAACCTCTGGGTGCCTTTTTCTTCAGATAGAAAGAAACTCAGAGTGGAAAAGAAAGGAAAAAGAAAACATTTTACTTCCGCTGTCTCTAAGCTGTACCGTTGCTTCCCCATCAGCAACCAATTTTCAACAATCTACACTGAGGATTTTCCGAAGCCGCTCGTCTGTGAAATAGCCAATGGACAACACGCATTTGTTCCCTTCCTCTCCCCACATCCAACAAGGATATGAAGGAATAAGGAAGAAATTATAAGGAAAAGAAGAATAGGAGAGGGAAGAGCCAAAGATACATAATTTCAAAAAATGCTAGGTCACTGGAGAAATAGCAACTAGCATAAATCAGAACATGCAGTAGATTGTATTTTCCCCAGACGGCCACAATGCTTCCTAGCTCCCGTGATCTTCACAGTGGGACCTCAACAGACACCCTCCCATCAAGAGGGATAGTCTAATGTCCCTCCTTGAATCTCGGCTTCCCTTAATGACTTGCCTGGAACCAATAGAAGTCTTGCAGCTCTGTCTTGGCCTTTTGGAAAGCTTTCTCCCAAAACATTCCCTCTTGGATGCCATTAGCCATGCTGCGAGGAAGCCCAAGCCACATGAAGTAACGCTATGTAGGCACTCTGGTGCACAGGCCCAGCTGAGCCGGGCTTTGAGCCATCCCAGCCCAGCTGAGCCGGGCTTTGAGCCATCCCAGCCCAGGTGGCAGGAGTAAAGAGGCCCCACTCAGAGAAGCTTTCCTAGGCTACTCTAAAACAACACCCTCCTCCTGCTTTATTTTTATTCATAGCCATAATGTAATTCACGTGTTTATTTTTCTCCCTTGCTAGAATATAGTCTTTCATAAGGTCAGGGGACTTTATCTTATTAACCACTATATCCTCAACATGTAGAACAATACTTAGTACATAAAAGGCACTCAATAAATATTTGATGAATAACTAAATGAATAAGACAATCAGAAAAAAAGACAGAGGAAAATGCAATCAATGCAAAGAACAGAATGAAGTTTCAACAGGTATTAATTAATATCCTCAGAGAGATATATAGCATCCACATAACAAGACTTGGAAGCTATTGGGGTAGCAGGCCACATAAGAATAAACAGAACAAGAGCTTGTACAAAATAAAAATGTAGTCTCTGAAATAAAAAATTCAATAGAAGTCTTATTAGATAAAGCTGGCTAAATCTTTCAGAAAGCTGAATCAGAAGAAAATGAGATGGAAAATGAGGGGAGGGGAGGAAGAGTCGGGGCTCAATCGAGGAGGGCTCAACATCTAATACGAGATCCAGACAATAAGAACAGAGAAAATGGAGCATAGCTGAGCAGCACAGGGAAATCACAGAAAGTTGTGTGTGCACCAGGCCAGAGAACACCCGACAAACTATGCAGAGGGCGGGCGGACCCCAGGGATACACAGGACTGATGCATTGCCTGCTTTGAGCATTTGGAAAAGCCATTATCAAGTGTTTCTTTGGAAATTTCTGTTGAAGTATTTAGAAAAAAATTTTGTGTGTGTAGTGGTAGAGCCGTAGCAAACTACAACACTAAAAAATTAAGGTAATTATTAACTCCAGGAAAAGCAAAACATTATACAATTTAACCCAGCAGTAAAAAGACATGACTATTAATCTAGCTCCCAATTGTGTTGGAGGATGGGGAAAAGAAAGGCGGAGAAGAAGGAGAAATGTAAGTGAGCTAAGTCCTCCACCACCAGGAAGCCAAGAGGAGATCATGTCCAAAATGGATAACTAACTTGTCACAAGATAAGCACATTATTTAGGTGTAGGGAGCAGACACAGAAGAACCAGAGTCCTCGGGATCGAATCCCACGTCGGGTTCCCGGTGCATGGAGCCTGCTTCTCCCTCTGCCTATGTCTCTGCCTCTCTCTCTCTCTCTGTGACTATCATAAATAATAAATAAAATTTAAAAAAAAAGAACCAGAGTCCTAAATGGGGACCTATGGAGACCGGAGAGAAATGAGCAGGAAATTAATATTTTTCTTTATAAGCCCTTCGATACTCACTGGTTTTTCAACTATGTGCCTGTATGTCCTCGATATAAATACTTACAGACATACATATAAAAGACAAGGAAATTGATTAGAATATAAGAAAAATCTGAGGAGAGATTGTAGCAGTCCTGGATGGCAAGATCCTAGGCATTGTTTCTCCTTTTTCTTTTTCACATTTTCCAGATTTTCAATAATAAGAATGTAATAGGTTTGCAATGGAAAAGTTCCAATAAACACTTTAAAGAACATGTTGCGAATATTTATAACAAAGTGATAGTCCCAAAATGTGGCTATGCATTGAAATTACCCGGGGAGAGGCTTAAAATGTAGAAGCCCAGGCCTCCCCCCGGGGAGTCTAGACTTCTATAGATGCCCTAAATAAACCAAAAGTGCCACAGTACTTACTCCTCATATAATTCAAAATATGTGAAACCCAAACCAGGAAATTTTGTTTTAATTTCCTAAGTTACGGAATACGTGATACATGTACGATGGCTAGGAAGCTTAGTGTCTGTCTAGGGTGAACCACTTTCTGATGGGAGCAGCACGTGTTTCCACACATGCCTCTGCATTGCTAGTGCCCCAGCAGGTGCAGGCGGGGTGCGGAGACGTGCATTTGCAGCACACCCCTCAGGTGAGGGGGGGACCACTGCTCCAGGACCCTGCTCCACAGGAGGGGTGCTCTTCCCCATCTGGTCCCTGCACCTCTCAATCCAGGCTAGCAGTTCCTCCCTCCACAACATCTGGGGCCACTCTGGGACCACAGGGACAAGAAAGAAGCTTGGAATTTTCCTGGGATATACGATTTGGTTGAGAGCAGCAGCATGTAGGAAATTCAACCGAAGAAAAGTGACCGGAGTAAAGTAAATTCCCTCAGGCAGTGGGAGTTGGAGCATCAGTCACCCCCAGCCCCAGGGGATGGCACAGTGGGCTTCCCGCATACAGGAGGCTAGATTTCCAAGTCCCGAATAACCCTAGAGTGGTGGTTGCCTAAAGCAATTTTGCCCACCCACCTCCCTCCATGAGACATTAGCCATGTCTAGAGATATTTTTGTGGCCTACAACTGGGCACTGGTGGTGGGATGCCCCTGGCATCTAGTAAATAGAAGCCTGGAATGCTGCTAAATATCCTACAATACACAGGACAGCTCCCCCACCCACTCCCACTCCAATGAAGTATTATCTGACCCAAAATGTTAATAGCGCCCAGACTGACAAGCCATGTGCTAGAAACTGTGATACAATTATTCAAATGAGCTACAAAGATTAGCTGTTTTCTTCTTTTACTTCTATTATCTATAAATACTCGGCTTGATAGAATGTGTTCCAGACCATGTGCTGAAGTTGGGACCATTTATAGACAGGTGCGTTTGCAAGAACACCAGTCAATCCTTCCCAAATAAGATCAAAACTCACACTATTACCATCTCTCCTGAGCAGGCACAGACATCTCATAAAAGATGCTCTGCGTGACATGTTTTTTTTTTTTTTTTTGACATGCTTTTTTTTTTTAAAGTCTTGTTTCCCAGGGGAAGCTGGAGATGGTAAAAAAATAAAATCTGTATACAAAACTAGGGAGAAAAACAATTTGACGAGAGATGTCCATGCTGAAAATAAAGTAAGAAGTGTTCATTTCCTAGTAGTAAGGAGAACATTAGATGCCGTGAGGCAAGTTTGAGATGTCGGCATGACGCTAGCTGGAATGAACAGATGTTATATACGATTATGACATCACACCAGAAATGAAAGATCTGACAATAGGCTAGGGTAAGGTGTTTTGTGAGGTATAGGTATGATCAGGCCAACAGATCAGGAGATGACTGCCATTAAAAGATAGTTTGTTAGTCATAGTTCTCAAGAGGAAGTGCATACCATGCCACCCATGGCCCGCGGAGAAGCACCAGAATCAGGTAGGAAGCAGAAGGGAGGGCATGGGCAAGAGTCTGTGGTAAAGAATGGGTAAGACAGAGTAGGCAGGCTGAGCTAACCAGGTTTAGGATCGGCTAGTTTGGATCATTTCAGCAGGCTCTGGGCATGGCAACTGTTCCTTGATCCCTAGCGGGGTCCCTAGGATGACCACGGTAGGTGGACAGGGGCCCAGAGCCTGAAGCCCAACAAAGGAAGTGGTTGTGGTTGTGGGCTCTGGATTGGTTGGTATGTGTTTGAAAAGCACACTAGAGGGCCAGCTGGTTATCATTTCTAGAAACTGGCTAACGCTGGGAGAGGCAGTCCCCCTGGGGTCTTGAAGCCCCAAAGAACAAAGCATCAGAATACAGAAAATAAAAGCCACAGTTGGTACACAAAGGGAATGTCAGAATGAAGAACGAACTATGGGAAAGAGTAAATTTATTCTTGCTGAGTGTTCATGGGCCCGTGAAAAGGAGATATTCAGCCAAGAGAGGTGAACGGAGCCTGACAGAGGTTTTCTCCTCTACAGATTGCGTCCAACTCAAATGACTGGGTCATCTCATGAGCGGACAAAACCGAGCATATACCCAAATGGGCATCAGCGGACTGGATGAGCAAAATGTGGTTTATCTATACGATGGAATATTATTCTTCAATAAAAAGGAATGAAGTACTGGAAGATGCTACACCCTGGATGAACCTTGAAAACGTACTACATGAAAGAAGCCAGGTACAAAGGAACACATATTGTATGATTCCATTTCTGTGAAACGCCCGGAGTTGGTGAATCTAGAGAGACAGAAAATAGATTAGCGTTGCCAGGGGCTGAGGGGAAGGGGCAATGGGGCGTGATTGCTGGTGGGTGTAAAGTTTTTTGGGAGGAGGTGATGAAAATGTTCTAAAATTAGACGGTAGTAGTGATGGTTACATAAATCTATGAACATACGAAAGAGAAAACCATATTGAATCGTACACTTTAAAAGAGTGGACTTCAGGGGCACCTGGGGGGCTCAGTCTCAGGCGTCCCACTCTTGGTTTAGGCTCAGGTCATGATCTCGGGGTCCTGGGATTGAGCCCCCATGTCAGGCTGCACACTTGGTGGGGAGTCTGCATGAGATTCTCTCTCTTCCTCTGCCTCTCCTCTTCCCTCCTCCCCCCTGCTTGTTGCTCTCTCTCTCAAATAAATAAATCTTTTTTTTTTTTTTAATTAAAAGAGTAGACTTTAGAGCACCTAGTGGACTCCGTTGGAAGAGTGTATGACTCTTGATCTCAGGGTTGCAGGTTCAAGCCCCACACTGGGTGCAGAGATTACTAAAAATAAACAAACTTTTTAAAAAAGGCATTTTAGGGTCTATGAATTACAGCTCAATAAGACTGTTACAAAAATACTTTTAAAAATAAACTGGCTGTGCAGGGCTCCACCTAAGACACAGGGATGAATCCACAGAGCGAGTAGCGAGAGAGCTCAGCTCGGGGCTCGTGATCAACCCTGCGGAAGGGCCTCTGGTGGGAAGGTAAGTTTGGTGGGCCTGCCCCTGGGCTACTTTTCCCCACTGCCTGGCTTAGTGACTTGTATCCTATCCTTAAGTACTTATTACTTTGACACGTGAAGGCTTTTAATAATCAAGAGCCTCCTATTAACATGTAAATACTCCTTGGAGAGTTCTAGAATAGCAGTGTCTCCTGAAGGTGGAAGGCAGTCTTGGAGGAGAAGCTGCTGGCCCCCTGCCTTGCAATGCGTTAGCATGGGTATTGCAAAAATGCTGAGGCTCAGCTGAGCCGGCAGCCGCAGCCACAGCCACAGGGGCCCACGGGGATAGGAGGAGGGGGTTGCGGCAGGGGGCACTTGCCTGACTCTGGAGACAGTGATGGCAGGTGAGAGCAGGTGCGGGATGGATATGGGACAGAGAAAAGAGGACATGAAGTCTGTGAATGGTGGAGCTTTTCAGTGCATCATGAGAGGGGAAGGTAGGGCATGGCAGGGACAAGCCTCCACATCCCACACTGAGGTCCCTAACCTCCCTTCACCGCGCTGCACTCCCACATGTGACAGTGTGGGCACTTAGAGTACAGGCAGGAAAAGACCTCTAGGAGATTTACAACAGACCAGGAGACATGAAGGAAATCGGGGGGCACAGTGTCACCAGCCAGCATGGCATGGCAGGGCCGGAGGGCTCCACACCAGGACGAAGGGGTCGCTAAAGATTAGGGACAGGCCACAGGCCACAGTGGCAGAGCCAGCACGGTAAGCCCAAGGCTCCTCTGCCTCAGGGAGCTGAGTGTGGGCTGGTTCTGCACAAACTGAACAGAAGCGATGCTAAGGACCGCGGCCAGCCCTCACTCGCTTCAGTAGAAGGATCTGCACTAAGAAACCTGTCGGCAATCAATGCACTGCCATTCCTTCCTCCTGTCGGTAAACACTTACCGAAGGTCCATCTGACACGGGACCTGTAGCAGGGCACTGAGCGCATGGAGAGATTGACTCTGGGTCCCCGAATGCAGTGGAGACGGAGTCACATCCAAAGTCAAAAAGAAAGCAGAAGGTGTTCCTCCTGTGGTCCTTCCCAGAGAAAGCTATTCTCCTTTTAAATCCAGAGGGGCAGCGTGAATTCAGAGAAGCAGGTTGGGGGTGGGGGCATAGGCAGTGTCACCACCTCCTATTTTGTGAGCCGGTATTGCCCGACGGGCCTAGAGACAGGGCAGGCAGGAAGGGGAGAAGGAAGGCCCGTCTGAGAAGCCACGGCCACATGGCGAAGCTGCTGCTGTATAGAGAAGCAGGAAAGCCATCCTGCCTCAGTGGTTCTCAAACTTGAACATATCAGAATCACCTGGCATAGATTCTGGGTCCCGCCCCAGCATTTCCCCTTTGGTAACTCTGGGTGGAATCTAGGAATCTGCATTTCCACTAGGTCCCCGGATCATAGGGATACAGATACTGCCCAGAGCCACCTCCCTACATGAACCGTCTCACCTGTGTTCCCAGGTCACCTGAGCAGATGGGTCCTGTGAAGATACAGGAGAGCTAGAAGGAAGGGCCCAGCGTCAAACAGGCTGGCTGGAGAGAAACAGGAAGAGGGGCTCCATAAACAACACAAGCAGGGGCACCTAGGGGGCTCAGTCAGTTAAGCATCCAACTCTTGATCTCAGCTCAGATCTTTTGTTTTGTTTTGTTTTTAAGATGTATTGATTTATTTTAGAAAGAGAGAGAGCATGTGCACAGGGTTGGCGGAGGAGCTGAGGGAGAGAGAGAGTCTTAAGCAGACTCCGTGCTAAGCGTGGAGCCCTACACGGGGCTTGATCCCACAACCCTGAGATCATGACTTGAGCGGAAACCAAGAGTTGTGCACTCAACCAACTGCGCCGCCCAGGTGCCCTTCAGCTCAGTCAGGTCTTGATCTCAAGGTCCTGAATTCAAGCCTCACCCTGGGCATGGAGCCTACTTAAACAACAAAACTCCCTACAAGTAGTAGAATACTAAAAGGAGCTAACGTTTGATTCCTTGTGCAGTTACAATGTGCCGAGCACACTATGCACTTTGTAATTTATCTCATTTACTCCACACAACAGCCCTATAGAGGTGGTGTCCTCGTAACCCCTATTTATACGTATCAAGCAATCAAAACGTAAGCAAGGTAAGTACTGGGGGGCGGGGGGGTCAAGATTCACGTCCAGCCCAAGTGCCCTCATCCTTAATGGCGGTGCCCTGCTGCTGGCAAAGGATGCAGAACTGACACCAGGAACAGAGAAGCTAGAATTTTCTTTCCCTCATGAATCCTCCCACCAGGCCTTCAGGTAAGCACCTCAGCTTTGCAAGCCATTCATTTTGGAAGAGAAGCTAAAAGGTAAGTGTGAGCTTACTAGGGCTGCCAAAAGTACCACACTGGGAGGCTTAAACAAGAGAAACATACGGTCTCACAGGTCTGGAGGCAGAGGTCCAAGGTCAAGGTGTGGCCAGGGTTGGTTCCTTCTGCTGGTTGGGAGGGAGAGTCTCTTCCATGTCTCTTGCCTAGCTTCAGGCAGTTTGCCTACTGTCTTTGGTGTTCTCTTGTGGATAGACACACACCACACACCCCGATCTCTGCCTTCATGTTCCCGTGGTGTTCTTGCAGTGTGCGTGTCTCCAGATTTCCCCTTTTCATAAGAACGCAATCATCTTGGAATGGAGGCCATACTCCAGTATGACTTCATCTTAAGTAATCACATCTGCAATGACCCTAATTCCAAATAAGGTCATGTTCTGAGGTAGAGGGGATTCACTACATGAACGGCTTGGAGATGGGTGGGGAGATGAGGACGATTCAACCCGTAGCAGGAAGCAAACATCTTCCTGGAACTAACTCCAAATGCCTAGATCCTAAAGATGTCAAAAATACATCCCTGGGCAGGGCCAACCTGCCACACTAGACACACTAGGTAAGAAGGTCCACTTGTCTCCAGGACTTGAGAAACCATCACCTATGATGTAGAATCAACTAGGAAAAGGGAGGGGGAGGTTAAGGGAATTCTTATAAGGAGAGTTCTTTTTTTCCCCTCACACTTGGCTTCAACTTTAATCATACTATTCCAGATATCTGTGCCATCCAATTATAACATAGAAATGCAGCAAATCAGGGGAAAGTGGGCTTTTGGTACCTGCCACTAACCAGCATGTGAAACTCTCCCCCTTGAATAGCATTTGAATAAAAGCTGAGCTCCTTTGGGGGTGGAGGCAAGGTTGAATTAGAGAAGATGTAAAGATTTCTCTGAACAAAGCTCTAAGAAGTAAAGCAAAGAGAACTGATGTTCTGTATCAAACTGCCTGGGAAAGACGTAGTAATCTATTGATTTCATTATTAGAGGTTTCCCACATCGTGCCACCACTCAGTGTGGGATGGGCCAAGTGTAGAAAACCACAAAATCTGAATCCTACCAGAAGTGCCTCTGGTGAGGGCTGAGAAGAGCAACTTTTCTCTGGGTACTTCTTTTTTTAGGCAGCACCCTAATTAATTGGAGAGAGAACAGTGTGGACATTCTTGAGAAGGCCAATTCCCAACCAATGCAGAATTCAGTTTGGTTGAATGTCTATCACACAGGGGAAGATTCAGAGACTCGGGTTCCAGCCTTTGCTGTGAAGACCCCTTCTTCCCTTTACTTGCTGTGTATTGCACTCCTGGGCACGTCGGGTGTTGTGAAAACAGTGGGTGAGGAAGTCAGATTCACCCAGCAGCTCCTCTCATGGAGCCCTGCAGCCTGCAACCAGTACCTTTCCTCGCGTGTAAGTGTTGGTCAGTGATGGGAAAATAGACAATTGAATCTTCCTGAGGATTTCAGTTCACCGAACATCCATCTGGTCTGCAGCTTGGGTCCAGACAGTATGTTCAGGGCTAGAAGGCTATAGAGCAAGGGAGGGGAACGAGACATGGGGTGAGCTGGATGGGACCCCTGCGTTGGAGCCCCAGAAACAGGGAGGGGAAGGCAGACATGCCGCTGACTGAGATGGGTGCTCAACAGGAACCAAGCAAAGGAGGGACCTATTCTTAGTGCTGAGGGAAAGTAGAAGGTTCACAGTAGCCAGGGGCACCCCTTATGCTGGGCTCTGAAGGTAGAGATGCTTCCTTAGGTAAAAACCTGATGAAAGACAGGCCAGGGTCAAGATGCAGTGTGAGCAAAGGTCCTGGGCATGAACACGCTGTCCTGGCAAGAAAGGCATGTAGCAAACGTAGCAGTCCTCAGTAACGTGGCTCCTGTCTCCCAGCCCCTTCATCCTGTCCTAGGGACCCAAACACGCAGCTCAGAAGACAGTCAGGAGACAGCAGGCTCCAAGAGCCATCAGAGTAATTCAGGTGAGTCAATCATTGGAAATTAAAAAACTGACATGAGGCAGGCTTGGTGACAAAGAGCATGTCATCTAAAGGAGACAGCCACTGCTCAGCTTGGCAGGCTGCAAAATTAGAGCAGCCCGATTCAGGGATTTTTCAGAGAAGCTAGAAAAACACAGAGCGCAGGTATATATACACGTATATACATATATGCACTCATACATATCATGCATACCTTTTCTATATTTTTAAAATATTTTTCTTAATTTTAAATATCCTTAATACATTGTGCAGGACACATAAAATGCATCTGTGTCTGTGGGTCAAATCCAGACCCTACCCATCCTGGTTCAAGTTGAAAGGACACAGAAGTTCCAAGGGGATGAGTGACTCGCACGAGGCCACCTGGTAGGTGCAGAGGCAGGGGCTCGGATCCCAGGGCCTGTTGGAGCAGCGACATTGAGCTTGTGGCAGGGCTGGGCTGGGCTGGGAGGGCAATCACTCCGATGATGCAGCTGGAAGTGATGGAGAGAAGTGGGACAGAGAGAAAGAGCTGGTAGTCTAGGGACAGGCCACCGCAGCAGAGGAGTACCTTCTAGATGATTAGGAAAGTCAACACACACGTGCACTCACAGGCGAGGAGTAGCAAGAATGAAACTACTAAAGCTTTGGGACAGAGACAGACCAGAGGGCCAAAATAAATAAATAAATAAACCTGGAGTCACCATAATTGCAGATATTAAATTCAAAGGTATTTGGGAGCACCTCTAGGTGGCAGGGTCGGTTGGGCGGTTGGGTGTCTGTCTGACTCTTGGTTTTGGCTCAGGTCGTGATCTCATAGGCTGTGGGTTCGAGCTTCGTGTCAGGTCTGCACTGGGCACCGAGTCTGCTGATCCCTCTCCCTCTGCCCCTCCCCACCCATCCCACCCCACTCCACCCCATCCCACCTGCCCCCCATTCATGCTCACACTCTCTCTCTCTCAAATAAATAATCTTTTTAAAAAAATTCTAAGGGGGTTAGTACTCAATAGTGGTTTCAAAAACTTAAATGAAAATTTACCAATTTAAGAAAACACCAACCTGCCCTAAGTAAACCTGAAAAGAGAAACCAAATCCTGGACTCTCCACCCCCTGGCCTTCCTTCCGGCCACAATTTCTTTTCATCAATAATCAAAACAGCATCCTCCAGGAGCAGGGTCTAAGGTGGGAGCCGACTGGCCGTTTCTGTAGCTAGTGTCTCCCTGCAGGGGAGATATATATATATATCTAGGAGCTATATATTGAAGACAACGTCTGGAAGCTTCTATTGTGTAGTTGTTGTCCATCATGATAATCCAGTTTCTGAAAGGGAGTTTTTGAAAGCAGAGTCCGAAGCTGGTCATCGTCGTCTGAACCAGTTCATAGCTCTTGACCTTGTAGATGAGAATCTGTGGCTTGTCCGATGACATGTACTTGAAAACCATGGACAAGGTCAATGAGTGGCTTGTTTCAGCCTTGGTTACTGCAGGTCATGTGGGATTTATTAGGCTCCATGACATAAGGGAAGAACTTCTTTACTGATATCTATGATTCATACATAAAGTTTGCAATGAATTGATTTTATGAACCCAATTCTCCTACGTGATCAAGTGCATTTAACAGAAAAGTTCAGTTTCTTGGGAAGAAATACCTTTTAGGTTGAATGCAGAAAAATCTGGAAATAAACAATGTCACTACCATGGGGTATTCTTAGGAATGAGTACATTGTAAGTAGCTTGATTAAATAGCCTGGAAAGGTGAAGGAAAGAGAGAAGGAAGGAAGGAAAGGAAGGAAGGCGAGGGAAGGCGAGCGGCAGGGAGGGAGAGGAGGAAGGGAAAGGGAGAAGGGAGGGAGGGAACAGAGTGATGGATCGGACATTACATGTAAGTGGTGCTTTCCTTCCTTTTCTTTCCTTCCTTGTGTTCTTTTCGTCTCTTGTTATTTTCTTTCCTTCCTTTCCTCCTGCCTGCTTCTCCTTGCCTCCTTCGGCCTGTCTTTCTTCTCCCTTTCTTCTTGCCTTCCTTTCTTTCTTTCTTCTTCCTTCCCTTCCTTCTTCCTGACATGCCCTTCTCCGTTTCCTTCGTTGTTTTAGTGATTCTCCCGCCCCCGAAGGGGGGAGGAGAAGCGAGCGAGCGCGCCCAGCGCCCCGGGGAGCCCGGGCCTCGTCGGAGGCAGGAGCCTGTGGAGCAGCTTCCCGGCTCCCGGAGAGGCGCGGGGCCGGCGAGCGTGCTGGGGCTCGGGCCGCCGCCGAGGGCCCCCCCGGGTCCGCCCCCCCCCCCGCCCCCGCCCCCGAGTGCGCGCCGCCCGCGGAGAAGGCCCGGCGGGGGGGCGGCGGGGAGAGCGCACGAGGAGGAGCCGGCGCAGGGAGAGGCGCGCGGGGCGGGGGCGGGGGCGGGGGGCAAGCCCTCCCCCTCATCCCCCTCCGTGCCCCCCTCCCCCCTCCTCCCCCCGTTCCTTCCCGCTCCTCCTCCCGCTCCCCCCTACCCCTCCGCCGCCTCCTCCCTCCGCCTCCTCTTCCCCCTTCGCCCGTCCCTCCCCCGTCCCTCCGCCCTTCCCCCTTCCCGTCCCCCTTCCCCTCCCACCGGTCCTCCCTCACCCGTCCCCCCCCGTCCCTCCCCCCTCCCCCCTCCCTCCCCCCTCCCTCACCTGCCCTGGGCCGAGGCCCAACGACACGGGCGTCCTCGGTCACCCCGGAAGAGGAACTCTTGGTCGGAAACACGCCGAGTGTTCGCCGCGGGAGGGGCGCGGGCCGTGGGCGCGGGCGGGGGGCGGGGGGCGCAGGCCGAGGGCCCGGGGTCGGGTCCACCCGGGGCGGCCGAGCTCTGGGCGCCGCCTGGGGAAGGGTGGCCGGGCCGGCCGCCATCGGGTACCTGGGCTGGATTCGTGGGAGATTAAAGGGGAAGCGAAGGACTGTGGCATCTGTGGGCCTGACCGCCTCCAACGTGCGCGGCAGCAGCCTGCTCCTCGACAGCCCCCCTCATTTCCGATGACCCCCCGGCTGCGCCGTGGCCCTGAAAGCGGCTCCGGGGGGGGGGGGGGGGGAGCCGGCAGGTGGGTGGGAAGGAGGGAAGCCTGGATCCAGATGACAGAGCCCGGCCAGGTGGCAGCCTGGTGCCCCCGAGC
Organism: Canis lupus familiaris; assembly: GCF_011100685.1. NCBI lineage: Eukaryota > Metazoa > Chordata > Mammalia > Carnivora > Canidae > Canis > Canis lupus. Next base: position 14,417,914 of record NC_049258.1, read on the forward strand.
TTCCCCACTGAGGCCACAGGGTCAAGCTGTCCCCCAAGAAAGACTTCAAGGGGGGGGGGTCCTTCCTTTCATTTTTGTGAGGATTTTTTTCTACCAGACACCTATTTTTAAGGCTTTTTCCGCCCTATACACTCCATGCTCCAGCCAAAAAGTTCACCCAGGCAACCTTGAAGATACCTTGATGGTGCACCTGCGTGAGCAGCTGCCCAGGGACTGCCCGAGCTTTGCAACACTACAGGGTAAGAGAGCAACGGGAACTACCTACCACCCAGCAATTGCACTGCTGGGATTGACCCCAAAGACACAGATGCAGTGACACGGCAGGACACCTGCACCCCGATGTTTGTAGCAGCAATGGCCACAGCAGCCAAACTGTGGAAGGAGCCTCGGTGTCCATTGAAAGATGACGGATAGAGAAGCTGTGGTCTATGTATACAATGGAATATTCCTCAGCCATTAGAAACGACAAATACCCACCATTTGCTTCGACGTGGATGGAACTGGAGGGTATTATGCTGAGTGAAGTAAGTCAATCGGAGAAGGACAAACATTATACGGTCTCATTCATTTGGGGAATATAAAAAGTAGTGAAAGGGAATAAAGGGGAAAGGAGAGAAAATGAATGGGAAATATCAGTGAGGGAGACAGAACATGAGAGACTCCTAACTCTGGGAAATGAAACAAGGAGTTGTAGAAGGGGAGATGAGCAGGGGGATGGGGTGACTGGGTGATGGGCACTGAGGGGGGCACTTGATGGGATGAGCACTGGGTGTTAGGCTATATGTTGGCAAATCGAACTCCAATAAAAAAATATACAAAAAAAAGTCAACGTCATCATTGTATTAGATATAAAAAAATATTTTGGACCCTTCTAAAGCAAAATAACCAACTGAGACATTAAAACTGAAGAAAGAAGAGAAAGAAGAAAAGAAAAAGAAGAAGAAAGAAAGAAGAAAAGAAAAGAGAAAAGAAAAAAGAAAAGAAAAGAAAAGAGAAAGAAAAGAAAAAAGAAAAGAAAAGAAAAGAAAAGAAAAGAAAAGAAAAGAAAAGAAAAGAAAAGAAAAGAAAAGAAAAGAAAAGAAAAGAAAAGAAAAGAAAGAAAAGAAAAGAAAAGAAAAAAGAAGCATTGGATAGGGTGGAGGAAAGCAAAGCAGTGACTCCCCAACAGAGAAGGACGGGAACATCCACTGCCAGGGCCCTGGTTCCTCCCAGCACTTCTGGAATCAACAGCAGACTTCATCCACCTAGAGTCCAGGGAGGCTTGATTTTACTAACTTTGTATTTTTCCCTTTCCTTTCTGCCTGATGGGATGTGTGTGTGTGTAAGATGCCTAAGGAAAAGTCCTGTCAGAAACAGCAGAGTCCCAGACACTTTGTAACTGAGAAGCAATATAGCTCAGAGGTCCAGCTCTGGAGTCAAACAAATTTGAATTCCGACCCTAGTTTTGTCACTTCCTATCCACATGAAATTGGGTGTATCAATGGACCCCTCCAAGCCTCTGTTTTCTCACCTGTAAAATGGGATTACCTAATAAATAATAAAGTTTGAGTCTGGAAAGAGATAATGGGAAGGCAGTGAGTTCTGCTCTTTTTTCATAACAAGCCTTGAAATACCTGAAATTTTAAACCATGTCCATTTATAATTTTGCTTAAAAGGTAAAAATGATTTTAAAATATTAAAATATTTCAGGAAATGAAAAGAGAAAGAAAAAAAGAAACCCTGAAGGCTAGAATAAGACATTTCTTTCTAACCAAGAAAAGAATATACACAGATATATATAAATGAAATGGGTATTTCTATTCCTCAAATATGTATTTCTCAATTATGTTATGAAGAAAGTGAGAGTAGGAGATAAAATAGAGTGTTAATATTCACATTTCATTTTCAGCCTGAGGAGTTAATTGGGCATGAGCCAGCCTGGGTCTGCTACTTACTGTGTGCTGGTTACTGATTTCTCTGTTACATCTCTGCTTTTTATTGCATGTATATTTATTTTCTTTATGAAAACCATAATTTCTACACACAGCGAAATATCCATTCTAGTTCTCCCTCAGGTCTCTTAATTCTTTTTTCTGAATATTAAAAAAATATCTTTATCAGAAAAAGTTGATTAGATTTGTTTATTGGATAAAAAAAAATCCATTTTCCCAGTGTAGAATGAATTATAGTATGAAAAGAGTTATTTGTAAAAAATAGAAATATCAAATCGAGAGTTGTGTAAAATAGCTGCTACTGCAATTTACTGTGAAGAGAGATTTAAAATATGGAATAACATCACACTAACTGGAAATTTCTCTGGGAAAATATTCTTCCATTCTAAAAGAATTTTGACAAATAGCATTTCAGAGGTAAGTTTGAGTCACGTTGTAGGTCAAAAACAGTTAAACATCGACAATTTTGCCTGACTGAATCTAATGAAGGAGGACTCAGGAAAGTGTCATTGCTTTTCTTCTTAGTTATAATAAAAATTCTAGTGGTATCATACACTTAAAATGGGTAAATTTTATGGCATGCAAATTATGTCTCAATGTTATGGCCTGACTGTGTTTGCCCAAAAATCACATGTTGAACCCCTACCCTTCAATGTGGGCTTTGGGCGGTAAAAAGGGGTAGATGACACCATGGGAGCTGTGTATTCATGAATGGGATGAATGCCCAAAGGAGAGGGAAGAGAGACCTTGCTTCCCTCTGCTCTCTACCAGGGGAGGTTTCAAGGAGGTGGGTATCCGCAAGAGAGCCTTCTCCAGAACTCCGACCATGCTGGCACCCTCATGTCAGGTTTCCAGCCTCCAGAACTGTGAGAAATAAATTTCTGGGAGTGCCTGGTGGCTCAGTGGTTGAGCGCCTGCCTTTGGCTCAGGTCGTGATCCTGGGGTCCTGGGACTGAGTCCTGCATCGGGCTCCTCACAGGGAGCCTGCTTCTCCCTCTGCCTATGTTTCTGCCTCTCTCTGTCTCTCATGAATAAATAAATAAAATCTTTTTTAAAAAATTCTGGTTTTTGTAAGCCACTCAGTCTATCGTACTATATGATAGAAGCCCAAACCAACTGAGATATTCAATAAAACTGTTAAAAAAAAAATCTACTTGAGTCATCCACTCATTACTATTTTCAAAACCCAAATCCACATCCACATTTTTTGTTTTTTGTTTGTTGTTGGTTTTTTTTTTTTGCGTGTGTGTGTGTGGATTTTTTCCAAATCTACATTTCTTGGTGGGAGATCTCACAGAGGTTCCAAGAAGCTAAATGACTTGTCGGCTCATTTGGAGACTGGGAGGAAACCAGACCACGATGAAAAGCCCACACCTTGCTCTCCTTGGCTCAGTGTCCTCATTCATGACACTTGGATATAAAAGGGTCCCGCCTATCCTCAGTGTTTGCTCTACTCCAAGATGGGAGGATAATTAAACCAAGGCCACGGAAGTTTGTAGAAAAAGAACCAGAAACTAAAGTCCACGGTCTCAATTGCTTCTTTCTCCATGGTAAGTTAACCATTACCTTGAGGCCAAACAGGGATCTCAAATGCTTGGCCCCTCTCCCCTGACACACCTGCCTTTGCCCAGCCCACCTCCCAGCCCACCGTGCTAGGTGTTATCAGAGGGCAGCCTCACTGTGGAAGTCCAACTCAGACTAAACAGTCCATGCTGGAGACCTAAAAAGAGAGAGAGAGAGAGAGAGAAAAGAAAAAAGAAGATCTGGGTAACACCTTTGGAAGCCCAAGCCAAGGTGGTAGCATCGTGGGAGAGCCTTTTTGCGTGTTGTTTAGCAGCCACGTGGCAGGGCCATGCTCCAGTGCATTCCTGGTAGCTGAGAGGTCTGCTAAGCCTGCAGGAAGCCCTGGAAGAGGTGCTTCTCAGACTTGAATTTGTACCTGAATCACCTGTGGATCTGAATAAAATACAGAGCCTTACCCATTAGGTCTGGGGTGAGCTCTGAGAGGCTGCATCTCTAACAAGCTCAGGAAACGCTGCTGCTGCTGCTAGTACAGCGACCACACTTCAGGTAGCAACGTTCTAGAGCAGCCCTGTTCAGGAGAAATGTAGGCTGCTGCAAGAATGCGAGCCACAGACACAACTTTAAATTTTCCAGTAGCTACATTAAAAAAGTAAAAAGAAATAGATAAAATTAATTTTAACAATACACTTTTACTTAACCCAATAATTCAAAATACGATTTCAATATGTAACTGATATGAGAATTTATTTATGAGATGTTCTACATTCTTTTGTTCCCGTTAAGCATTCAGAATTTGGTATGGGGATGCCTGCGTGGCTCAGTGGTTGGGCATCTGCCTTCAGCCCAGGGTGCGATCCTGGAGTCCCTGGATCAGGTCCCACGTCGGGCTCCCTGCATGGAGCCTGCTTCTCCCTCTGCCTGTGTTTCTGCCTCTCTCTCTCTCTCTCTGTGATTTTTATTTATAAATAAATAAAACCTGTAGGGATCCCTGGGTGGCACAGCGGTTTGGCGCCTGCCTTTGGCCCAGGGCGCGATCCTGGAGACCCGGGATCGAATCCCACATCGGGCTTCCGGTGCATGGAGCCTGCTTCTCCCTCTGCCTATGTCTCTGCCTCTCTCTCTTTCTCTCTCTGTGACTATCATAAGTAAATAAAAATTAAAAAATAAAAATAAATAAATAAATAAATAAATAAATAAATAAATAAATAAAACCTTTAAAAAATTGGTATGTATTTTATACTCACAGCACATCTCAATCCAACTGGTCATGTTTCAAGGGCCCGGAAGTCCCATATGACCAGTGGCTGCTGTGTAGGAGCTCTAGGGTCCTCCTCAAGTGGTCTGAAGTACCTAGACAGGCATAGCACAAGCAGCCCACACTGAGGGAAATGATTCTCAGTCGACTCTCCTTTTCTACTAGTGAGAGGTACACTCAAGGGCCTTACAGACTCATAAATGGAGATAAGAAATGCCTAGTCTTTTGAGGTCTACTTATCAGAAACAGGAAGGGGCATGATTGTAAGAGAGGAAAGAGGGTATTTGCAATGAGAAGGTTTCCAACGGGGAATGTAGCCAGTACAATGGGAAGCTGGGAGAGGCTGAATCCAATGGATGAGAGGCAGGGCAGAGGCCCCAGGGCTCTTTCACTACTTGCTCATCCCCTGACCCTTTGCCATCCATCCTGGACCCGACCCTTTAACCACAGCCGAACCTATCAACCCTGTAGCTTGCATTTAGTAGCAAAAATGAAGTTAAGGAGGGAAGGAAAAAAAAATGTTTAAAGGATAAAGTAAAGATTTTTAAAAAGATACAAATGGAAGATGAGGTGGGGCATCTGGGTGGCTCAGTCGGTTGAGCAGCCAACTCTTGATTTTGGCTCAGATCATGAACCCAAGGTTGTGAGATGGATGGAACCTCATGTCAGGCTCTGCACTCAGTGGGGAGTCTGCTTGAGATTGTATCTCCCTCCCCCTGTGCCCCTATCTACCCCTTGTCTCTAGAATAAATGAATAATTTTTTTTTTTTAAATGTAAAGAAAGGTTAGCAGGACATAAAAGAATTGCAAGAGAAAGAAAAACACTTCTAAACACTTAACCCCTTTTGGCTTTCTCACTCTTAGTTCCCAGGCTATACACGGAAAGATAAATCTTGGAACTTGATTTTCCTGCCTTTGCCTAGAGACAGGAGGAGGCCTGAAGCCAAAGCATTTAGCCACATAAAGCCAGCATCTGCTTAGGGAAGTCACAGAACTGGACGACCGTTGACTTCAAACTCCCTGCAAGGCAGGAATTATTTCAGAAACGAGGACAGCCAGTGTTTCCTTGAAAACTTCCACAAAGGGTTTACTACCTCAAGAAGACATCCTTTTCCATTTTTTAAGAAGTCTGACAAAGTCATTTCTATCAAGCTGAAATTTAGTTTCACTTAAAGTTCATCCACTAATCCAAGTCCTAGTTCCGGAACTACACAAACTACTTGTCATCCTTATTCTTAAATAATTGAAGACAGCTGTTCTGGCATGCTTGTCCTCGATCTCTTGCTGTTCAAGTCCGCCAACACCTTTACATCATTCAATACCAGTATGTATAGTATAAGTGCCCAGAAAGAGGATTAGTTAAATAAATTTCAGTACATTCACACAATGAATTATTATACAGCCATTTAAAAATGATAATGGGGATGTAGATTTATTGACACTGGAAGACTTTCACCGTATGTTAAGTAATTAAAAGACAGGCTAGCAAACCATATGGATAGTAGAATCTTATTTATTTTAATCTATAAGTATAGTTTTACAGAGAGAAAAGTCTAGAGGAATACACTCTAAAATGTCACCGTGGTTATTTATGAATGAAGGCATTACAGATGTTTTTGTCTTCTTGCTTAACCACGTTAAGCTTCTTCTTCTCTACGAGCATGTGGTACTTGTACAATAGCATTAAATAATGTTTAATATAAATAAATATAAATTATAGCCAGTCCTCACAGCAGATAAGGAGCAATGACAAATCATTCATTTGTTCGTTCAATGAATGAATACTTACTAGACGCCACTCTTCTAGGTGCAGCTGTAAGTACAAGACAGACAATAATTCCTGCTCTCTGAAACTTACATTCCAATGAAGAGGCAGACATTAAAAAACAAATTAGTGGTATCCCTGAGTGGCGCAGCGGTTTGGCGCCTGCCTTTGGCCCAGGGTGCGATCCTGGAGAACTGGGATCGAATCCCACGTCGGGCTCCCGGTGCATGGAGCCTGCTTCTCCCTCTGACTATGTCTCTGCCTCTCTCTCTCTCTCTCTGTGTGACTATCATAAATAAATAAAAATTTAAAAAAATAAAAAAAAACAAATTAGTAAAAATATAGTATATTAGTAGTGACAAATGGTAAGGAGGGAAAGAGTAGCAAGTTTTGGGGGAGATTGAAATTTTAGGTAAGATTGTCAGGGAAAGCCTCATGAGAAGGTACCATTTGAATACAGACCTGAGTAGGTACAGGGATGAGCTCTATCTAGGTGTCTGCGGAAAAAGTGTCCCAAGTCAAAAGAGATTTATTACAAAGACCCCAAGGCAGGAGCATGGCCCACATTCAAGAAATACCAGAGAACCCAGCATGGCTGGCATGGAGGGTGTAGGGAGAGGGTACAAGGTCAGAGTTTTGGCCAAACCAGTAGGGCATTGCATCAACTTAGGATGGGCAGCCACACAGGTCTCTGAGCAGAGGACTTATATGATCCCATGTAGGTCTTAATAGAACCACTCTGCTATGTTGAGAACAGACAAGTGGGATGGGGACAGAAGTAGGGTGACCAGGTGGCCACTGAAATAATCCAAGCAAGAGATGACAGTGGCTTGGAACAGTGCAGTAACCAGTGGAGGTGGCTAATCAGATGACCTACTGTTAGTGGCCCAAGAGTATATTGTGAGAGCACGGCCCTCAGGGTTTGCCCATGAACTAGACACAGGGGATAAGAGAAAGAGGGGAATAAGGATTTCGAACACTGAATTTGAAAACCTTTTGGACAATCAAATAGAGATGTCAAAAACACAGGTATATGTGTCTAGAAATACAAAGAAAGGTACCAGATAGATATGTTAAAAAACAAAATCCAACTGAGTAAACTTGAAGATCTTACTGGCTTTACTCAGTGATTAATGAATTGGGCAGCATCCAATCAGCAGGTAGAAAGGAGCTCCAAGGAGCTGTACAAAATGAAAGACTTTTATAGGCAGAAGGGGTAGGAACAAGGAAGTTATACTAGGCAAAACAGTGGATTGATTATTGGTTATTGGTTATAAGGTTACTTTCCTTACTGGGGAGAGGAGGGACCTAGCAGGCAGATGACCTAACTAGTGCTGATCAGACAACTCTGAATTGATCTAAGATCCCATTTCTGAGAGAGCCAAAACTGCGATTAAGCTAAAGCTCATTTTGGTGATACGGGCTTAGCATAAGTGACTCCATTCGGAGCCTGTTGTCTTCTTCTTATTATTTTTTTTTATCAGATATAAATCATGAGCAATCAAATAGATGGAACTAAGAGCCAAGAGCTGGAGAAGTCACTAGATTGTGAGTGTGGAGAGAAGAGTGTGGAGTACCTAGTGTTAAAGGGGCGGGGAGAAGAGGAGGATCCAGAGAGAGTGAGAAGCACCAGTGAAAAAAGCCCAAGAGAATCTAGGGTCCTAAATGTAAATAGAGATCACTGTAAAAAGAGTTTTAAGACAGAGGGCATGGTCCGCTGTGTCTAGTGCTACCGCTAGGCTAAGAAAAGTGAGGAGTGAGGGCTGATTTAGCAACATGGATGTGAAAATGACCTTGAAAAGACAGTTCTGTGGCCCAGAGGGCAGGAGGCAGCAGTGAGAGTCTCATAGGAGTAGGTTCCAGAGAGAATGGGAGAAGATAAAGTGCAGACTACCAGCATATAAGATTCTTTCAAGATCTGCTCCAAGGGTTAGAAGAATAATGGAAAAAAGAGCTAGAGATGAGGAAGCTAGAGTGGCCCTTTTTTTTTTTCTTTTAAGATGTGAAACATCCAGCATGTTTGTATGTAAATGAAAGTGGAAATGATCCTGTAGATCAGGAAACAATAGGAAAGAGGAGGGGAAGTTACTGGAGCAGTGGCTCCGGGTAAATGAAAGGGGCCCCAAGTCCAAGGGGAAGGGGAGGCCCTTGCTGGGGGCACAGACACATCTTCTCCAGTACCAAGGAAGAAGGTGGAGTTAAGGGGAACAGAGACACCTACCAATGAAGTAGGAGTGTCAGAGGAACATGTAGGACTGGTCTTTGATTGCTTTGCTTTTCTTAGTGAAATAGGAAGCAAGGATATCCGCTCAAGGTAAGGCCGAGTATGAACTTATCCTCTTAGGAAAAGGAGAGAAGAGTAAAAGGAATACTTTTTTTGCTAGGCAGCATTAAGGGTATGCTTGAATTTAGTGACCAGAAATCATGTTTGAGACCTACTATTTATAATTCTATTTTTAAGAATAACTAGGAATCAATTAATGGAAATACTGAGTCACTACTAAAATCAGAATAGCCTAGACTTTCCGAATTGGAAGCCACTTTAAATATTATCATTCGACTTCTTTCTTTCATAGAGAAGGAAATAGAAGCTCAAGGAAATTAGGACATTTGCTAAACAAGGTCCCTAAATGGGGTATTGGTAGAACCCATACCTTTATTGTGGGGGGAGAGAATGAAAGCATGACAGGCATGTCCCCCAAGTACAGAAGACGCAGGAATGGCTGGAATGTATAGGGTTCCACTGCATATGACATCGTCTTAGGAGAGATGTACAAGAATAGCCTGGGCTACCTGAGGGAGTGAAGGTGGAAGGCATCTTTTAAGAGCAGTGAAGAATGGTTCCTACATTAAATCTAAATTATGCTTCCACTTCTGACGTTCTACACTTCGAATGGAAGTGTGCACAGGCTAGGAGAAAAGGAATGCCAGGGCAGCCAGGGCAGCGTTGGGATTACCAATAACCAAGGCCCACAGCCCTCTTATAAAACTCCTCCCTGGGCCCCTGGTGGCTCAGTCCGTTGAGTTCCCGACCCCTGGTTTCAGCTCAGGTGAGGATCTCAGGGTGATGAGATCAAGCACCGTCCCCCACGTCCAGCTCCTTGCTCAGTGCGGAGCCTGTTGGAGATTCTCTCCTCCGTCCGCCTCTCCCCCCACTCACGTGCTCTCTAAATGAATGAATGAATGAATGAATGAATAAAATCAATCTTTAAAAAAAAAAGCCTCCTCCCCTAAATTCGTCACTTACAACTCTTGAAGTATCAGAACTAACTGAAGTTCCTTGCTTCCCCTACCCACACTGGGGCACATGGGTACAGCATGAAATGCTGGTAAAACAAGTAGCCAGAGGAAGAGGAGGGAGACCTCAGGAGCTTGGGTAATAAACAGAACAGATAATTAGCCCTTGAATAATTGATGAACTTAAGCTTTAAGGCTATTACTCGGACAAACATTATTAATGGCATTAAAACTAATCCAAACATTTTCCCAGTGCCAACCAGTGAAGGGATTATAAGGTTGCTCCAAAGGAAACACTGCTTAGAAATGACGAATAAATTACTATTCCAACAAATAGGAATTGCCGCAGCAGAGGTGTCTTTAAAATACAATCAGAGGCAGCCCGGGTGGCTCAGTGGCTGAGCATCTGCCTTCAGCCCACGGCCTGATCCTGGAGACCTGGGATCGAGTCCCACGTCGGGCTCCCTGCGAGCAGCCTGCTTCTCCCTCTGCCTGTGTCTCTGCCTCTCTCTCTGTGTGTCTCTCATGAATAAATAAATAAAATCTTTAAAAAAATATATACCTTAAAAAAATTAAATAAATAGTCTCTTGGGAAAGATCATGAAAGAGAGGGATGCAGAAGTCAGTAAAAGTAGCCAAAAGGGCTCTGATGAGGAAGGAGAGGCAGTGATTAGTCAGCAAGGGAAGGAGCTTGCAGCGGCTGCATTGGTTCCCTGAGATGGGATCTGTTAGGGGTGAGGAGCTAAGGAAAAAACCCACTGGACACAACATAACAGGAGAGTCCAGAGTATCCCCAGCCTGTCAGGGACCTGGAAACATCACTTTAGATCAACAAATCTAAAAATAGAAGGTTTTAAGCTTTTCAGAACAAGGAATTTTTAAAGGCTAACAAACAAAATCACAAAATACTTCCAGGATACGGTCATGTTATGGTACATGAATATGCATTTGAAGAGTTTCTGTCACGGCATGATGATCCCTAATTACTGTACTCAACAGACTTTGTTAGAATTTGGATCTTCCTAATCTTCAAGACCCTCCAAAGCTAGAATCTAGTGGCATAAGGAGGGAAAAGTATGATTTTTAAAAAAAGAATCCAAAACAGTTAGCTTAGCATATCTGTACTTCAGAGGGAAGACATTATTTTCAAAACAAAAAAATAAGAGCTGTTAGAATTTCGGAGTTAGAAGGAATCTGGGAGATCGTATAATCAGAAGAGTTTCAAACATTTAAAATTTCTAGCTCCTGGGACGCCCGGGTGGCTCAATGGTTTGGCGCCTGCCTTTGGCCCAAGGTGTGATCCTGGAGTCTCGGGATTGAGACCCATGTTGGGCTCCCTGCAAGGAGCCTGCTTCTCCCTCTGCCTGTGTCTCTGCCTCTCTCTCTCTCTCCCTGCCTCTCATGAATAAATAAAATCTTAAAAATAATAAAATAATAAAATAAAATAAAATAAAATAAAATAAAATAAAATAAAATAAAATAAAATAAAATTTCTAGCTCCAGAACTCACTGGCCACACAAAAGCCCATGAAAAATGAGGGGAGCATGGAGCCTGAAGGGTCATCCCACTCCAGTTTGTGGTCCCACTCACCTCTCTGAGGACCCTCAAGGACCTTACAGAGCAAAGTTTAGAAACCAGTCTTCTAGCCGAGTTCCCTGTTTATGGACAGGGAAACGAAGATGCTGGGGTTATTTTCCCAAGATTAAACTTCTAGTTTTGGGTTGTTGTTTTTTTTAAGATTTTATTTATTTATTCATGAGACACACACACACACACACACAGAGAGAGAGAGAGAGAGAGAGAGGCAGGGACACAGGCAGAGAGAGAAGCAAGCTCCCTGCTCTATCCCAGGACCCTGGGGTCATGACCTGAGCCAAAGGCAGACGCTCAACTGCTGAGCCACCTAGATGTCCCAAACTTCTACTGTAGAGACAGCTCGGACTCCTGAGCACTTCCTCACGTATAGTGGTGTTTGTCTGATGAGCAAAGAATGGTTTCTGGAGATGGCACCTACTCCTAGTGAAGAGGGTGTAAAGACTGTTGAAACGACAGCAAAGGATTTAGAATATTACAGAAACTTAGTTGATAAAGTAGCAGCAGGGTTTGAGAGGATCGACTCCAATTTTGAAAGAAGCTCTACTGTGAGTGACACGCTACGAAGCAGCATCACATGCTTACAGAGAAATCGTTGCGCAAGAAAGACTCAGTCAATGTGGCCAAATTCATTGTTGTCTTACTTTAACAAATTGTCACAGCCATCCCGACCTTCAGCAACCAGCACGCTGGTCAATCAGCAGCCATCAACATCGAGGCAAGACCCTCCAGCAGCAAAATGATGTCGACTCACTGAAAGCTCAGAAGATGGTTGGCATTGTTTTTTTAGCAATAAAGTATAATTTAATTAATGTCTGTATGTGGGTTTTTTTTAAACATCATGCTATTGCGCACTTAGTAGATTTTACTATAGTTATAAATATAATTTTTATATGCACTGGGAAGCCAAAAAACACCATTGACTTGTTTTATGGCAATATTCACTTTATTGCAGTGGTCTGGAACTGAACCAGCAGTATCTCCGAGGTATGCCTGTATGTGATTTTAATGTTTTGTTGCGTTTTCTAGCAAGGTTTTTATTTAATCTTAGACCCAAAACACTTCCCAAAGAAGAGCATCTCCAGTTTGGTAATTTATGTCAACAAGAAAATATGATTAATTAATATAGATCAGATTAACTGCCAACTTTTCAGGAATAAATTTATTTTGTCAAGTAGTCTATTAATTAAATAGAAATATGATAAGGGAAACAAATGATAATAAAACAAATTACAGCCCCAAGTTTCTTATTATATTCAGAAATAAATGTTGTAAGTAATAGCCATGAACACAAAAAGGTATTCCTTTCTTTCTTTCTTTCTTTCTTTCTTTCTTTCTTTCTTTCTTTCTTTCTTTCTTTCTTCTTTCTTTGTTTCTTTCTTCCTTCCTTCCTTCCTTCCTTCCTTCTTTTCTTCTTTCTAGCAGGCTCTACGCCTAACTTGGGGCTTGAACTCATGATCCTGAGACCAAGAATTGCATACTCTGCTGACTGAGCCAGCCAGGCCTCCCAAAGATGTTATACTTTATTTCTTTAAGATTTTATTTATTTATTCATGAGAGACACACACACACAGAGACAGAGACATAGGCAGAGGGAGAAGCAGGCTCCATGCAGGAAGCCCAATGTGGGAATCGATCCCAGGACTCCGGGATCATGACCTGAGCCCAAGGGAGATGCTTAACTGCTGAGCCACCCAGGAATCCCAATGTTATACTTTAAATATCAAAATTCAAATTTTGGGACGCCTGGGTAGCTCAGTGGTTGAGCGTCTGCCTTGGGCTCAGGTTGTGATCCCGGGGTCCTGGGATCAAGTCCCGTATCAAGCTCCCTACATGGAGCCTGCTTCTCCCTCTGCCTGTGTCTCTGCCTCTCTCTCTGTGTCTCTCATGAATAAATAAATGAAATCTTAAAAAAAAATCAAATACAGTTTTGGCATGCTAGTCCATCAGCATATAAAAATCAAAAAAAGATATGATATGCTTTTTAAAGGATTATTACTTTGCATCTATATTTTAAAAGAATTTATTCATTGGAGAGCGAGTGCATGAGAGAGAGAGAAACCACACAAGTGGGATGGGAGACAGGAGAGGGGCAAAGGAAGAGGTAAAAGCAGACTCCCTGCTGAGCCAGGAGCCAGACTTGGACTTGAGGCGGGGCTGGATCCTAGCACCCCGGGGATCATGACCTGAGCCAGAAGCAGCCCATTAACCAACTGAGCCACCCAGGCACCTCACTCTGCACATATTTTAAGGGAGATAGGACATGGATAAATTGAAATGCTGACAATCTAGCATATGCTGTGACAAATGATTGTTAGAGACGAGATCACCAATTTTTTTTTTTAATTTTATTTTTATTTTATGATAGTCACAGAGAGAGAGAGAGAGGCAGAGACACAGGCAGAGGGAGAAGCAGGCTCCATGCACCGGGAGCCCGATGTGGGGATTCGATCCCGGGTCTCCAGGATCGCGCCCTGGGCCAAAGACAGGCGCCAAACCGCTGCGCCACCCAGGGATCCCGAGATCACCAATTTTTAAATATCAAGATATATTTGAAGGTTCCTCATCCTCCTCCTACCCAAAGAAATCAGATGTATTATTTAGCTTCTGCTGGCATCATAATAAGCAACAATTTATTAAGTTTCTTCTATGTGTGTGCTGTGCCACATTCCAAGCAATAAAGATTTTAAAAAGAGAGGTCTTTATCCTAATGTGGCTTGGTCTTCTTGAGGAGGCAGTGGATGTACAAAGATAGATATAAGTCAAGGAAGCTTGTTCTGCAGTAAGTTAGTGTTCCAAGGCAATGAGTGCTGCCAAGGAACAGTGACTGAGGGTTTCTCTGGAAAGGGAAGTCTTCTGGCGGGCAGGATGGCTTGAAAGCAGGCTGGAAAGAAGGTAGTACTTAGGTAAGCAAAGGGATGGTCTACACAGGGTGGTGGGTGTGCACAGAAGTCTGGCTGGAAGAGGGCCTGTGAAGGGAAGTACATTTGCTGTTGATGATCACACAATGAAATGTGGCTCAAGTCGGTTATAAAAAACATTATGAGGAGCCTTGAGAATCAACCCATGTTGGGACCTTCCAATGGTGGATGGAAGGAGATTGAAGGAGGTTCAGATCTGAAATCACAAATTACTCTCAGCCGGTTTTGGAGTGTCCTGGGAAGATCAGTCTGGCAGGAGTGTTTGTAAAGCGCTGATTGCAAGGAGGAGAGGTTGGAAGCAAGGTTACTATCTAGGAAACTACTGTGCTGGTTTAGCCCCCAAGTGATAAAAAGCTGGAAGAAACTGGGAGAAATCAAGATGACTGGAAATTCTAGTGTGGGTAACTTGGAGTCTTTGTTTGCTGAATGAATAAGTGAACAAATGAACAAGGCCAAAAATTCAAGGTGAGAACTGGCTTAAAAGGGAAAAACGAGTGACTCTGGAAAATAGGATGGAGATTCCTCAAAAAGTCAAAAATAGGACTACCCTATGATCCAGTCAGTAATCTCACTATTAGGTATTTATCCAAAGAATATAAAAATACTAATTCAAAGAGTTATGTGCACCCGAAGTTTATAGCAGCTTTATCTACAGTAGCCAAATTTTGAAAAGAGCCCAAATGTCTATTGACTGACGAATGGATAAAGAAAATGTGGTGTATGTATGTAAACATTAGTCAGTCATAAAAAAGAACAAAATCTTGCCATTTGCAAGAATATGGATGAAGCTAGAGAGCTATTATGCTAAGTGAAATAAGTCAGAGAAAGACAAATGCCATATAATTTTACTCATATGTGAAATTTAAGAAACCAAACAAGCAAGCAAAGGTAAAAAAAAAAAAAAGAGTGAGAGAGAGAGAAGCAAACCAAGAAACATAATCTTTAGTGAACAAACTGATGGTTACCAGGGGGGAGGCAGGTAGGAGAATGGATGAAATAAGTGATGGGGATTAAGGTGAGCAGTTATGAGCACCAGGTATTGTATGGGAAGTATTGAATCACTATGGTGTACCCCTGAAACTAATATTACACTGTATGTTAAAACTGGAATTTAAATAAAAACTTTTAAAAAGGGGAAAGTTAAGTTTGGATTTAGACAAACTAAACTCAATGATGGTCAGACATGAAAGTGGAGGGCCTCAGGAAGCAGGAGGAGATGTAAGGCTGAAGTCTGAGAGCCATCAGAGCTACAGATGTAGGTTTGGAGTTAATCTCCAGGGAGGTCAGCGTTTAGGCCTCGGGAGTAGAAGGATCCTGCAGTGGAAAACAAACACCCAGAGAGCTCGTGTGCAGAGGAAGAACGATGGGGAAGGTTGAAGAATGCATTTGAGACCTGTTCAGACTGAGGGAGAAGAGAGTTGGAACTAACAAAGAACCCAGAAAGGACACGTGAAAATTAAGTGGAGAGGGCAGCCCAGGTGGCTCAGCGGTTTAGCGCTGCCTTCGGCCCAGGGCCTGACCCTGGAGACCCAGGATTGAGTCCCACGTTGGGCTCCCTGCGTGGAGCCTGCTTCTCCCTCTGCCTGTGTCTCTGCCGCTCTCTCTGTGTCTTTCAAGAATAAATAAATAAAATCTTAAAAAAAAAAAAGAAAGAAAGAAAATTTAGTGGGGAAACAGGACAATGACTGGTGGTCAGTGCTGACTGGTTCAGAGAGGTTAGAGAGGAGGACAGCCAAGGTCACTGGTAAGACCTCAGCAAGAACGGCTTCAGGAAAATGACAAGGTGAAAGCTAAATTGCAATGGATCAAGGGATAATCGTGGGAAGAGCAAGTATAATGTCTAGCAGGAAAAAGAAACGACAGCATTTGAAGGGAAAAGAAAGTAAAGGGAACATTTCAGTCTTAAAGAAATTTCCACGGTTAAGAGGGTTAAGTGCCCCGGGCACCATATTTAGCCTCTGCAGACCGTGAAGGTGATATCTGGTCTGGCTATTTATTGATTGATTGATTGATTTTTGATTTTTAATTTCTTTTATTTTGAAAATTTTGTCTGGGTAAAACAAAAGAGGAAAATAAGCTTTATAATGTATATTCAAACTTGTACATTCCTCCCCTAGTCTGGCTCTTTAAATTTTATCTCAGTTTTTAAGGTTAGCAGGTGACAGGCACAGATTTTAATAAAGGCCCTTCTACTAGTTCTTTATACTTTTATTTTCTTAGATACTTTTTAACCCAACACGTATTCTCCAAGTCAGGATACAATGATACATTTTGTCCCTTTGTCCCTCAAAACGCTTTGCTATGTAAGATGAAACGTGGGAGAATTTTTTAAAGTCACAAAGCAAAAGGCAAAGTTGTATTTCAGTTAACTGGATTTTAGTAACTGATTGCATCCTAGAGTATTTTGGAAGTGCCTGTCTGTTGGTTGCTTGTGTCCTCTCGTATTGCAAACTGTCAGCACTCCCTCATCAGAAGGTCTTGCCTGGGCTCCTTGTCTATCCCCGTGCTCCTCCTCCATACCTCCTCTTTGTTCATTTTCCCCCAGATGCTTATTTTAGGAAGGGGCCTATGTTGTGGGTATCTTCAGTCGTGTCCTCTGGTTATAAAATGAGCATAACTAAAATGTCCCAAGTGCTTAGTAGGTGCCAGGGATCCTTCTCAGGGCGCTCTCAGACTGTGTCCTGTAATCCTCACAGTGCATTTTACAGATAAGGAAACTGAAGCAGGGAGAGGTTAGGGGACTTACCTGAGGTCACACAGTTCATAACGGAGTCAACGGAGTCAACGTTAGGACTAAGGAAGTCTTGTCCAAAGTCCACAGCCCTAACCAATCGCTGCACTGCCTCTTACCAGATGCTCTAAGTCTCCTGAGATCTGCCTTCCTTCTATTCACAAACGACTTGATGTTACTGACCTCATTCAGTAAAATGCACTGTGAGGCAAACAAGGAGTGTGGGGGTGAGGCCTGCACACCCGCAGGCCCTTGCTGGGCAGGGATGGCGCGAGGGCGCTGACGTTCCTCAATACCAGGCGAAGGATGCAGGTCAGCCTGCCAGCCTCTGAATACCAGCTCCGTGTTCCCTGGGTGGGAGACTGGGCAAGTGTTGGAGCTCTTTCTGGGCTGTAAATAAAATACAGAAATGATTGCACAGTGCTGCTCCCCGAAATCTGCCCTTAGCTTTCTTCCTCCATCATTTACACCTGGCTTCCACAATGAACTCCACGCCCATTAACGTTTATAC
Organism: Canis lupus familiaris; assembly: GCF_011100685.1. NCBI lineage: Eukaryota > Metazoa > Chordata > Mammalia > Carnivora > Canidae > Canis > Canis lupus. The sequence goes on from NC_049258.1 coordinate 14,435,383, forward strand.
CTCTCTTTCTCCTGAGTCCTCACTGCCCTCCTGGTTGCCCATGCCCACCGGATGCCCCTGCTTCCAACTCCTAACTTCATAAATCTAAAACTCACTGGCTCAGGACACCTGGGTGGCTCAGTCGCTTAATCGGCCAACCCTTTGATTTCAGCTCAGGACACAGATCTCAGGGTTTTGAGATCAAGCCCTGCATCAGGCTCTGCACTGGGCATGAGGCCTGTTGGAGATTCCCTCTCTCCATCTCCCTCTGCCCCTTCTCTGCTCTCTCTCTAAATATATGTATATGCAAACTCACTGGCTCTCTCACAACCCTTGGCCTTGAGTGGTGCTGCCCACTTCTGCCCCTGGCAGCAGCGCTCTTCCAGAAGTCTGGGTGAAGCTCCTTTTGATTCCACCTCCTCTCTTGCCCCACCATCTCATCAGTCTGTTTCCCAGTCTTTGAATTTCTCCCTCCTTTGTATTTTTACTGCCATGACTAGTTTCTACTTCCTTAAGTATCCTACCCCTGCCTGTTCTGCCTTCCATGCTCCCTATGCAATTGCCATTGGCTTCTCCGCTCCATCCCTACCATTGGCTTCTCCACTCCATTCTTCACCTCTCTCCTACATGCATTTCACGCCTGTCCGAGTTCAGCTGCTCCCTGCTCTTGCACAAACTGCTTACACTGCTCCTCCATCTGGAACACTCTCCATTTCTCAATGTCCCAGCACCGTCTGGCCTTGAATGCACACATGTACTGTCCTCTACAAAGTTTTCTCTCCTTTGATTGGAAATCATCTCTTTCCAACATGAACTTACAGAACACTCTTCGGAGCAACTCCTACCTTGTCTGTTTAGTTACCCGTCTTCTCTCTTCCACTACATGGCAAAGTCTTCGGCTGTAGAATCCAGGTGTGATTCATTTTTAGGTGTCCCACTGTCTCTACACAGAGTGCTCAAAAATATAACAAAGTGAATAAGAAAATGAATGGAAGACCTGAAAGACAAAAGATCGGAAAGATGGAAGAACAGAAATGACAACCACACACCACAGTAGACATCTCTCCATCACAGGGATTTCAAGGAGGAAAAATAACTGACTACAGTCACAGCATGTCAGTTAAAGGATTTTCCAGGAAGCCAGTTATGTGAAAGGAACAAAATAATACCACCTTAACGTTCATATCCACACATTGCAGAAAGGTACTATTAATGCAGATTAGCAGATTTTTAAATAATATAGGCTTTATTCTCCCAAGAATTATTTACTGTTAATGGGGTGCCCAGCTGGCTCAGTTGGTAGAGCATGCAACTCTTGATCATGACTTCAAGTCCGGAAGTTAAAAAAAAAAAAAAAAAAAAAAAAACGTAGTTTTTTAAGTAAGCTCCATACCAATGTTGGGTATGGAGCATACTTAAAAAATATATATTATTATTAATGAAACAGGAAAAGAGCAAGGGGGTGAAGATATGTCAATGAAGAGTTAAGAAAATAGATTCTCTTATAAATCCTATTTTTTGCTTTTACTTGGTGACCACAGGCTCTCAATACCATGCTTTTAAACATGTAGCTTCAACCCAAACATTTCCCTCCAAAGCTTGTCTCCTTAAGGCTGCTATTAAAAAAAATTAATCAAGTGGAGAGCCTGGGGGTCTCAGTTGTTAAGCAATTGACTCGATTTCGGCTCAGGTTATGTTCTCAGAGTAGGGAGATGGAGCCCTGTGTGGGGCTCCGTGCTGGGAGTGGAACCTGCTTGAGATTCTCGCTCTCTCCCTCACTAAATAAATAAATAAGTAAATAAATAAATAAATAATCAATCCAGAACTGAGCCAGCACAATCTCAAAAGCTTGTCATTTGTGCATATATTTAGAAAAGGAGCATCCTTAATAGAAGTAAACAAGAGTTTAAAATCAACTATCATATAGCCAAAGAAATGGACAGATCAATTTCGAGCATTGTTCTTCATATATTGTCAATTTCAGAAGTAGAGCTGGGGACGCCAGCCATTTTACCAGTATTATGGGCATTTGCTGCTAGTCTCAAAATGTTAACTTTTTTTGGAGAAGCAAAACTAGCCTAAATGCCCCACAAGAACGAAGAATAGTAAATCTCTAGTAAAAGCAATGTGTAATTAGATTACTAATATTTCTTTATGAATTTTATCCTAGCCTCTATGTGTACCACAAAATCCTTTGGCAACAAGACAGCAGAGGAAATGTTCCAGTCTACATATTAAAAAATAAAGTAAAAGGACAGCCCCGGTGGCTCAGCGGTTTGGCGCTGCCTTCAGTCCAGGGCGTGATCCTGGAGACCCGGGATCGAGTCCCGCGTCGGGCTCCCTGCATGGAGCCTGCTTCTCCCTCTGCCTGTCTCTGCCTCTCTGTCTCTCATGAATAAATAAAATCCTAAAAAAAAAAAAAAAAAAAAAAGTAACAATTAAGTTCCAAGGAGATACAAGGAAGACACTTGGCAATGCTTGAAAGGAAAAGAATGTTTGAGGTTTTTTTCTTTTCTTTTTTTTAACTTTTGGTTATATAGCATAAAGTTCTTATACTTCTAAAGCTATAAAAAGAAAGGCCTTCTGATTAAATGACATAGAAATTGGCTTGGAAGACCTCCATCATGACATGTAACACTTTTTTTTTTTTTTAAGATTTTATTTATTTATTCATGAGAGATAGAGGCAGAGACACAGGCAGAGGGGGAAGCAGGCTCCATGCAGGGAGCCCGACGCGGAACTCGATCCTGGGACTCCAGGACTCAACCACTGAGCCACCCAGGCGTCCCAACATGTAACAATTTCCAATGCAACTTCTGGTTGGATTTCAAGGTTCTAGATAACTACATAAAGCTCACCTAGCATTTACTTGGTCCATAGCTATTGCAAATATTAATCGTTGATCTAACCATAAAGAGCCATGAATTTATATCCCCAGAATTCTTGATAAAATAGATCTTGAAAAATCACTCTACTTAAATAACAAAAGGGGGAAAATGCCTACCCTGGATTTGCAGCTTCGATCTATATCCAGGCAAAGGAAATTATACCCGAAACAAAGCTACTTCACAGCAAGATTTATTAATACATCCAAAAGAAAGAAAGAAAAATCATTTTGTCACACTATATACAGATAATACATACAGTGTTTTATACACATATTACATCAGTTTTTACACAAGAAAAATATACATAAAAATGTAAACTTTTGTATACAAAAACCCTTAAACAAATTAAACAAGGACCAGATAACAAAAGGAGACCAATCCATTATTATTTCATCAAATTTTTAAAACAGTAATACAGTACATTCATTGAGATATATATGGAAAATGTGAGCCATCTCTTCATGTTTAAAGGGAAATTACAAACCAAAAGCCCATCACCTCCCAAAATGTGGTTCCCCGCCCCCACCCAGCAACACCACTCAAAATCAGACATGCCTTTCCGCCACAACGGTGGGGACGGGGGGCTCTTACCAATAAACCTGCCAACCTCCTCATCTTGCTGCTACAGTCTGTGCAGAAACGAGTGGCCCCTTGGCTTTTGTGCATATAACTAAACTTCTAGCCACTATTCACGCAAATCCAGACAAGATCCTCAGTTTGTAAGTTCCCTTTAAGCAGCTTTTTTTTTTTTTTTGTAAATATTTTTAATGTATGGCCTGTTAAACATACTTGTGTGCCAAGGTGAATGAGAACACTGAAAAAGAAGGGCTTTGAGAACTGCTAGTCCTTGCTACCGTGCAGTTACTTTGTAAGAAGAGATTTTAAATCTGTGCAACCTGTCTTGTCACTTAACAGGATCCAAAGAAGAGACCACCTCACCTGTGATTTCCCACTGCAACTTGGTTTCAATTTATACCTCAGTTCTCCAGTTAGTACCTACCCTATGATTGCCAAGAGGCTTTTTGTTAAAGGCTGCTTCTGATATCAAGTTCCAGCTAAACTACTCTGTAAAATCACTCAAACCCCAACCTCTCGGTTCTGGTCTTCAGGGGGGACTCTTACTCCACTGTTGGTTCTTGGTTCTCTTTTGCTTTTTGTTAACATCTTACAATTTAGGATTGTCCATCTATGTTCCTCTCTCTGGAAGGTCTTTTTTTTTTTTCTGGAAGGTCTTGAAATGTAATCGGTTGCCAACTCATCGCAAAATTAAAGATTTAATGTTTTTTTTTCTTCCTAGTCTGTCGTTCAGTGCGTCAAACTGATATATTAATGAAAACACCTGAAGCGGTGGGGAATAGGGATTGAATCTACGGCAGGTGCATGCAGACTCCGAGCTCTTTAACAAGAAAAAAGCGTCTGGGAAGACCTTTAACTAAATATATGCAAAACATGCTTAAGACAGCTTCATGAGAGCTGCCTCCCCTCAAAGTTGAATTTTGAACAAGGCAGCATAACAGTTAGGTGATAGATTTCCCTGCAGCTAGAGTAGTTAACTTCCCCCAGGCAAAATGATCTCAATGATCATTATTTATTAATGAAAGGAAGAGGCAGATTGGTGAATTAAGTTGATCTGGAAGATGGTGGAGGACATACGCTAATGGAAATGTTAGGATTGCTTTATAACTGAAACAAACAGGCTGGTTTGTGGTACATCTCCATTTCAGAGAGAGGGAAAATGCACGAGGTTCCCAAGTGAATCCCCGGCTCTCTCTCTCTCTCTTTCTCCCATAGGACAGGTGGCATTTTAAAAAATGAGAGTCTCCCTTTCAGTTAAAAAAAAAAAGTAACAATAAAAAGGAAAAGATAAATAAATAATGTGTGGATGTCTTTAGATGAGACTTTTAAATGTTCTTTAAATAATTTTCGATAATGTATTTTAAATCATTACATACAACTGCCACTGCAGTGACAATATTCCAGTAGGGGCAGCATTTTGCTAAATGTAAAAGATTGCCATTTAAAACTCATACATATACATGTGTATATACAGTATATCAACACTATTTATATACATATATATCTAGAAAGCAACATTTCATTGCCTTTGAATATCTATATATTCACTCCCACAATATGAGACATACTGTGTGAGTATATACGAAAGTATATGTACACATGCTCTGACATGTATATATACACTTTTGTCTGTGTGTGCATAAGAGCTTTAAAGGCACAATATATAGGGATGCAAGTTTTCTAGAGAGCTGCAGCAAAGTTAAAACAGAATGTCACAAATGTGGAAAAAGTCAAAAGGAAATACAGCAAAATTCATTACTTAAGAATTTGTTAAAGCAGTTTTATGAGCAAAATGAGTTAGTTGTAGAATTCAAGAGGTTTATGTGACTTTGTATGCTTTCCATTAAAATGAAAATGGTAAGTTTATGATTAAGACACAAAGTAAACCACATTTTTAAATGACAGATTGAAGACAGTAAATGGGGAAATAAACCTAACGCTGTTACCAATAAGATTATAATTATGCTCTTTTCCAACGTGAGTAAAATGTCTCCAAATGATCTAGGTAACTTTCAGATTAGCCTTGTTTGAATGTTGGTTTTCTGTTTATTTTTGAGATGAAGATGAATACCCAATCCTCAAAATTACTAGACAAACTATTACCAAAATCTACATCTTCAGGAAAATTTCAGAGATAAAGATCTTTAAAAGAAATGACTGAGAAGTTAATGAATTATGCTTAAGCCAAATGCTTTCGGCTAGGAAGGACATAATAAAGGGGGGGAAATACAATGAAGTGTGATGAGATTGATTTAGAAGGCAGTGAAGATGAAGAACAATGGAACTGGTAAGAGTTCTAGCAGGAATTCAATTATAATAACCATAAACAAGACTATAATCCAAAGGACTCCCATCTTCGTATGCACCGATGGTGTGCTCTAGGCTGTCACCTCCTCTTGCTTACAGAATCATCGAGTTTTCCATCGACGTATAATCTTGCTTTAACAAAGGCTGTTTATCTATTACACACACACATTTTTTAGGGAAATATATGTATATAGCTTTATCTATACACACACATATACATACGTGTATATATAGATTTATACAAATGTATAAATAAACATAATACTTTTCAATCTTTCCATTGACAAGGCAAGTTCACATTCAGCAAAGTGCCACCACATCCCATATACACATCTCTGTACAGATATACACAAAAGGGTTTATTTTCACCCTTCAATCAGGGGGAGTTTATTCTAGCAAATCCCATTAACCAGAGTAACTGAAGGGAGAAATGGCACCAATACAAACTCCCTTCTTTCATTTGCATGCATATGTACAAGAAATATGCAGATTTTTAAAAAATCCATAAAGCAAGAGTGAATGAAACTGGGAGATGCAGAAATACAACTATAAAAGGAACGACATGTAAAGCTTTCCTAGGTCTTGACTATACCTAAGATGAATGAGGCTTCAAAGAGAACTACAAATTCTGGTGTGTTATCAGAAGTTGTTTTGACATATATCAAAGTACATGATTTTTTTTTATAGTAAAATTAAATGTGATTGGAGCATTTAATAACAACTCTAGTTTTGGCTATGTTAGACCACCAGATACTCCAGTACTGAATGTGTAGTATAGCAAAATGACAAAACTTAAAATATAGGAATGTATCTTTTTTAATTCCATATGAATCAGGTAAAAGTCAAGGGTAGCATAATTTTTCCTATAACCAAAATACGGGGGTCGGGGGCACGCTAACTTCATAAATAGCACAACGGAGTAATTTTTTTTTTAATTTTTGGAAATAACTGAAATCATCCCAGCTTTGAAGTATACATGGTGAAATGATCCCACCAACTCTTTCAACAAAGCAGTCCCTTCAAAAAATGGCATTCTTTATTAAAAGCTTATAATTTTCTTAACTTCACCAAGAAAAGATGATCAATAAGATTTTCTAACTCAGAATACAAAGAAATATATTATTAACATAAAAAAAGTTGTTTCAACTGATCTGGTCCCATCACCCCAGCAGATAAACACAGCTCATGTCTGGTTTGTCTCTCTATGTCTGGTTTGTCTCTCTCTCTCTCTCTCATATTTTTATGCTCAAAAGTGAGAGGCTGGTCTTTGAACCTGTTTCTCATGTCATTTTAAAAACATAGCATAAGTTAATCAAAAGGTTAAAATAAAATGCACATGATATCAGAGCTAGCCTTTTAACATAAAATAGCATAATGAAGAATTTGGTGTATTTATACTACAGAGACGATGAGAAAATAACTCTTGATAGCCTCATCTAAATAAACCGTATTTCTACAATACATTGTTACCTTCTTCTATTTTTAACCTAAGCACACATTCATCTCTCTCACACACGTGCCCCCAATGTATATTTTTGCATGTGTGTAAAAACACAGACGGAGACAAGCACACAAGTAATTTAATTCTATTTTTAAGTCACAGTGGGAATTCCTTAGTGAGGAGGGGTAAAAAAGTTCCTGAATAAGACACTGAGAACATCTAAATTTATTATTTTTTCTATTTTACTTCCCAACTTACAGAAGGAACTGTAAATTAAAGAATAACTCCATAGCAAATAAAAGAGGTCTTAAAAACTTAGTTTACAAATTCCAGCTACAGTAGTTGGGAGTTTTGCTTGATCTATGTATTTCTATTTACCCTGTAACTAAGCTTCTAGCCGTCTTAAGTGTAAACCACAGATCATTTACTAGAGAAACACGATTCCCAACAGTTCTATGAGCAGTAATAAATGGTCTAAAGGTGTTCTACATTGAGGCCCCAGGATATCCTTTTATTTTATATATCTGCAAGGTAGCAAAGGATAGCTATACACCTTGACACGGCAGAGATCCAGTGTAAAAAGGTGCTTCACTAGTTTGTTTTGTTAAAAAAACAAAAAACAAAAACAAAAAAAAACAAAAACAAAAAAACCCAAAAAGCTCATATATAATTTCTTAAGCTATTAAAACACATAGGCAACATAATTCATTACACTCAATACAGCTTTAGTATAAAACTTATAATTTATGAGGTGATGTTAATAGTATAAATTAATATACCTTTTCTCTTAAAATCTACAATAAGTATTCTGAAAGCTCATTGGGGAAGGAAACTTTTAAATAAAACTTTTAAAGCTGTGCGTGATGGGAAAGGATTCTGTTTGCTGAAGCGGAGATGAGAGCCTGAAGGAGAAAGGAAAGAGGTCCTATGCGAGACACGGTGGGCTACAAAACCGAACGCTTTCTCTTTCTTGCGCTCTCTTCAATGAGTCACCTTTAGTTTCTCTTAAAACTAGTTTCTTATTTTACAAACTGCCCTAATTTCCACAAGGAATCCCTGAGACATACTCAACACTATACAGTGAAAAGAAGAATCACTGCGAAGAGGGACTGATTGCAACCCTTCCGAGCAGATGAAGACAATGTCACCAGCATCCAGCTTCCCATCACTTGCACGCTTATCTGCTGGTGCCCACGGGGCCTTACCGATGCAGGGTGGAGTCAGTTCAGGGCAATCAGTCTATTCCCCAGGCAAAAGCACTGGTATGGTTTCGCTGCACTGGAAGCTTCTACAGTGCATGGTGAACATTTTCCCAAGGGGAACTTTGGGTGCATATAGAGCTTACTTCAGTGGTCCCCAGCTCAAACGAAAACAAAAAACAAAATAAAACAAAACAAAAACAAGTGAAAGAGGTGGTGTCTATGACTCTTAGGCCAGGATCAGGGCAGATCAGGGGTGTATGCATGTAGGCTTGAGAAGGGGGTGTAGGGGAGTACTGAGGCCAGCAGGCAGGAGGGCAAAGGGAAGGAGAGCTGGGCTGCCCGACAGAGGCTTACTAAGAGTTAGACAACTTTTCTCTTACAACATTGTTTTTCAGACTCAACTTTAGATCCCCCAAAACTCCGCCACTCTAAGTAGTCAGACATCCCCAAGATCTGGGAACCTAGTTTCTGGTAAAGAAAGTCATACCAAATTTGCTCTCTCTCCCTGAAATACGACATGTCCTTTATTGGCTCTGGATCACAGTGCAGAGAGAGGGAGGCTAAGAGAAGTTAGAGCTGAGGGCAAAGAGAATTTTTGCTATTTAGAAAAGAGGCTAAGTCGGCCCCACAATTTTTGCATTAATGACACTGGCTATTAGGAGACATAACTATTCACTTGCATTTTAGGTTTTCTTTCCTAACTCACTGGTCAGGGGGAAACGCTGAACAGATACCCCAAATATGTTCTTCACTGGTATCTTATTTCAAATCTTTTGAAAGGTAGCATTGAAAATGTCACTTTAATCTACTAAACATGAATTCTGGTTCCATGCGGAACAGGATACTGGGAAGCTCATAAGGCTGCAGATATTAAGAAGTCATTGTTTAACCTTTCTTTAGAATGCCAGTAAAGATTCCGTATTTTCAATGTATTGTGAGAGGGGGGGAAATCTATGTTCTATCATATATATATTTCCACCTCCTACCTCACCCCCAAGGAATGTATTTCTCATCAGGAAAAAAAAATCCTTGGAACGATGTAGGTGTTGGTGATGAAAGAGATAAATGAAGACTATTCAGTATGACATTTTCTTTTAAGGAATCCTTGAAATCGCCTCATTTGCCTGCAGAGTTCTGTTGACCATGTAGAAGACCACTGTATTAGACTAATCTATTATACCAGATTAAAAACAGAATTTAGTAGGATGTTAAAAGGCTAAAAAGAAGAGGTTGAAGAATGTGGAAACTAGATAGCTAATTTTTAAAAATGAATTCCAAACCCATCAAAATAACTAGTTTAGTGTTATGAATATCCTCATCTTTTTACAATACCAATCCACAACAACCTACTGAACTTGGAGGGAAGGCGATTGCCTCACACAAACATTGCTGATGCAGCCCACGACCACCACCACCGCCCCTGTGATGCAGGGGTGCAGGAGAGATTGCGGGCAAGTAACACGAACCAAGGGCATGGGAGTTACCTACATATGCTCAAATTCTAGGGCCAAGGGATAAAAACCGAATGGTACAGGGGTATGTGGCTGGCTCAGCTGGTAGCGCATGTGACTCTCGATCTCAGGGTTGTGAGTTCAAGCCCCACATTAGGTGTGGAACCTACTTAAACTAAAAAAAAACAAAGCAAAACTGAATGGTACAGGTCAATAGAAATATAAATTCTTTTTCATAAGAAGAAAGCTTACAAATCGGGCATGTATCACAGACACCATTTCCTTCCAAATCAAAGCACTGTCTTTGCCTCTGGGTTGTGATCATGGACTGCAAGCGAGCTCTGATAAGGCAAAGCTTTAGTGTTAGTCACAGAAAGTGAGGACTCTTAGCTTGCAGTTGAGAGACTGGGCCTATTGAAGAAATTAATCTTATAAATAATTATTTGGCAAAGATAAAGTATTAGCTTTCCTTAGCCTGATGCCACTCAAGACGGTAACTACAATTTTAAGAAAAACAAAACAAAAAACCAGACACATTTTCCAACTTTATGTCCATACCTACTATTTGCTTCTCATTAAATTATAATCTCTTCGTGGAGGGACACTAGACACACCACACTGCCTGCCAGCATGAAATTGCTCAGGAAGTCATTTATAAAGCAGTTCTATCTCATGTGGTAGGTTACTAGAGAGAGAGGGAAAAAAAAAATCCTTCACCATATAAGCTATGTGACGATAATTACAAAATTTTCCATTGCATAGTCTGTCATTTGGTGGGTTAAGTGTAATTGCTATTTACTACTGTGAATTGTTTACTAGCTACATAACCTACGCAGATGTGCAAATTACTAAGCCATTTTTACAGAGGAGAAAACAATGTCTTAAGTACTTTAATTAAAATAATATTAACAATTATGTAGAGAGAGTAAAGGAGAGAAAACACATCTTTCCTTCGATGCTATAAGATCACAGCCAGTGAGTATCATTCCTTAGAATGGAATTCAGATTCTCCAAGCACAGAATGTATCCATGAACTGCAGCAACTTTGTAAGTAAATCACATTAACACAATCTAACTGGCCTTTATAAATGGTCCCAAAGAACTGCAGAGACAGAGTGAACTTCTCTGCCACTATTTCTCATTTCACACTAGAATAAAAGCTAGTTTCCACCTAATTAGGACCTTATGTAAAATTTGTTTTTGATTCCAGTATTGCCTTATGATAGCATAAGTGCTATTTAAAAGACACTAATTTTCCTATTTCTGGAGTAAAAGACACTTCATTTCTTTCTCTACACATTAACAGCACACCTACAACTAATAGACTAGAATTGTTCCGTGTCAGCTAAAAGAAAAACGGGACCAGTATCTCTGGGTTCACAGACGTTCTTCTCGCTTCCAAAAAGGGACTCACAAGAAACCGCAAGAGCAAAGCGAATCGCAAGCTTGGCTATTTGTTTTGACAGAGATGAAAGGAGAGGACAAATTTGTGTTTTTTTGCTAATTCCCCAGACCTATGCTGGTACTCTCTACGGGTGCCCCTGCTTCGGCTATCACTGGGGGCATCTAAACAAAAATGAATTTACTCAAAGTTTTTGGTGTGAAGCTGTTAACTGGCAACATTCCTGATCATTTCATGCCTCCTTACTAGAAAGCAGGAAAAGGGCTTTTCAATGCACATAGAACAGAAAATTGCAAACAAGAAAATGTGCAACTTACTGCAAACTCAGTTTTGATAACTGAAGAATTTTAAGCAGCTACCACGAGGGACAAATAGCCAGAAAAGTTCAAACCGACTACCCGTGACTTTCCCTTTGCTGTCAAAGAAGGGCCGATAGATAAGATAGTCAGTGTGCTGCTGCTCTGCTACAACCTTGAATTTGTACACAGTGGAGACTAGATCGAATTGCTGGGAATGGACAGTTTTCTAGTGATGATTGTAACGGGAAGTGAAAGAGTGGCGCAAACTAAGTGATACTTTTGAGCAGAGGTAACTACTCGTAATCATTTCATTACAGTACATTAAAATAAAAAAGCTTACTAACATAGGTTTCACAGGTGAGAAATACTCAAATGATCTGTTCTCACCACTCAGAATAGAAATTTATGGTGATACCAAATATAATTTTGCTTTGTGACATAATTTATAATTTAGAAATTTCTCAATCTGCAAAAAAGGCAAAGCTATTAAAAAATAAATCTTCCAATCAATTATCATGATTAAAAAAAAACAAACTAAATATATTACAAATGTATTTTTGGCCCACAAAAAGAAACTTCAATAAATACAAACTAGGGCATATAATGATTTCATACAGTCACGTGACATTTCCCCTCCATAATCTCAGGCACATGGTATCTACATAATGCCTGCTGATCACCATCATTCCTTTAAAAAGCAGAGAAAGAAAAGCTTTCAAAAGAAGGGACTGGTTAGAATTAGCATGGCATAAAGAGAATACATATAGGAAGTAGGAAAATACATCCAAATCTTTACCTATTGAAAAGGAATTAAGATCAAATATTCCCTGACAAATGAATTATTATATCACATCATTAATAGATATGTTCTCTACTCATCTTTTAAAATATATATATGTAAATTAGACTCGACTCAGGTATAAATAGCCAATGGTATCTCAGGGGACAGTGAAACTTCTCAGCAAAAGCAGAGCACAGATGCCTTTAGAATCTAGTTCCACCCTTGGGGAGGGGGCAGGGGAGAAGGCAGGTAAAAAGAAACCTCACAGATTTATTTCATAGTCACCAACTTACTAAACTACCCAATATGATTTTTAACCCTAAAATCCTGGTACTTAAAAAAAAAAAAAAAAAGTCCCCGAACTTAAACCTAAGCACTTCAATTATTTTAAAAGTACCAAAGGGTATGGGTAAAATTTATGTCTCGTTTCCATATTCCGCTTTGAAAGACTTTAAAATGTGTATCCTTCAGATATTACACATCACTTCACAACTGATACATTGATTCTACAAGTGTCTTCAACATTTTACAAATCTTACCGAAGAATCACTACTGTAAACATGAAAGTCAAAAGTAAAAGACGGATCAAAGAGTTCAGAGATCCCATCTTTCCAAATCTATCTGACCTCTCCTGCTTTTTCACATCAAAATATGGTCTTTTTTTATAATTACATCTCATGAATGTATTCCGTGAGAGAGGGATGGAGAAACAAATGCTCGTCTAAAAAGGCAAAAATAACAACCAGACCTCAGAATCTCAGCAACCCTGCAGTCACACCGCACGAGCTGGGTAACTTAGTGACATCCCCACAGCCCCGACGTGAATGCGGCCCGCTGCGCTCCTGGGTGACTTAGCAGAACAGGGTCGTGTAACTCGCCTGGTCGGACCACCACCCTCTCTATGCGGGAGACTGAGTTAATACCGCGGGGAGAAAATGGCCAACCTGATTGGGGTTGTGAGATGTGGGAAAGGAGAAGAGCCTTAGACTCATTAGGAAAAAAAAGAAACGACAACGACGATGGGACAGGTGCTTCCTGCCCTGCACAAAAACACACACGTGGGTGCACATACACACAGGCGGTCAAAAGACTAAAATTTTTTTCTTTTTAAATTGACATGATCACAATTAGGAATGGAATCCTGGCCTCGTGCAGTGTTTAGCAGTTGGTGTGAAGTCAGAGCCTTGATCTACTCCCCTACGCACCATCTGCTATCACGTAGACGGGAACTCAATGGATAGGACCATTCTATCTAGAACCACCTCTGTGAAGACCTGGTCATAGAATGGAAAGCATTGATCTGAATACTAGGAAATAGTAAAGGGCACTGGTAATCTGAGGTATCTTCCACTTCTAGGACTTGCTGCTAAAAATCAATTCTATCCAGTCACGGTGCTGAGCCACTGAGGAAACCACTGGGGTAGAGTGAACCTGCCAGGAGGGAATGAGCACCAGTGCAAAGGAGCACATGTGAACACTGAAGCAAGGTCCACCGCGGGGTTACTTGTTTAACTGGAAAAGGGAGCGTTCCCCCTTTCGTCCCCACCTGTGATTTTTAAAATCTTCTTTAGGAAAAGGGGGAAAGGGATGAGAAACAGGAAACAAAGATAGAAAACACCAGGTTCCCCACCTGCCTGCAAACCCACAGACACGCTCAGTTAGGGGAGGTAAAGGGAGAAGATGCATTATTGGTACTTGTAGCTGTGGCACCTGTTACTGTGAAGCCTGTAGGAGGGGCTATCGAGCTGTGGCTGGGCTGCAGGTCCTTAGGAATGCCACTGTGAGAACCCAGCTGGTGGCCGAAGGCTGCGCTGAACTGAGGGAGCTGCTGCTTGGGAGAGGTGGAGGCCATGAGTTCAGCAGAAGGCCCCATGCCACTGAAGCTGGTCTGCGGTAACCCCGGAAGCACGCTGGAGCTGCTGGGGGTCACGGTGGCGAAGGCAGGCTGTGTGGTCTCTGAGTTCGAAGTGGTGGGTGGCGTGGATAGGGAAGTGGAAAGAAGATGTCCATCTGCGCCGAGAAGGTTGCTAAATGGAGAGGGGTCTCCAAGGTTGACAGGGAGATTGCCCCAGTGAGTTCTGGGGTTTACGACTCCTCCAAGTGGCACCTCGAGTGGGGTTGGGAGCAAGTGCTGCGCCATGATGGGCATCTCTGCTGAAAAGGTAGCTGCCATATTATCACCAGAGTAAGATGTCGTGTGGGGAGAGGTGATATGGTCACTATAGGGAGACGGCACGTGCTCACTATCATAATGGCTTCCATGGGGCGAGGAGTGTGAATGATCACTGCTGTATTGCTGTCGTGAGGTGATTAGGTCATCTGCCTTGCTCAGCAGCTGGGCAGGATGTGGCCTCTGGGAGGCATGGCTGCCATCATGTAGTCCATGAAACTGTCCTGGGAAGGCTCTCTCCCCAAGTGCACTCTGGCTCATCAGAGTGGCAGAAGTAAGGCCGACGTTGGCTGGGGCAGAGAACTGCCCCTGGATCTGCCCTGCCAGGGGTGTAGGTGGGTTAGACAAGGTAGCAGAACGGAGCAGGTTCTCATCCAGCTCTAGACTAGAAAAATTATCATGTACTATGCGCCCATTCAGTAGCTCCCCTAGGTCCGTGTTTACTTCTCGGCTCAAGGACTGAATTCCTGAAGCTCCAGTACCTGTGGAGAACACCCCTATTCCTCTATCTGACAACTCCTGGACTGGCACACCATCTGACTGAGTAAGTACCCCAATGGTACTCAGGCACTCGAGAGAAGTTACAGCCTGTAAGGCCCGTTCAAGTTCCTCGGCCTCTTCGGTAGTTGGAAGGAGGTCTCCATTCTTTCCTGAGTAAAACAAAAGCCGTCAAGAATCAGCAGAGTTTTTACTTGTCCCATACCACAGAAATCACACGTCTAAATTATTTTTTAGCAATATTCTATTAACGGGGTGCCTGGGCAGCTCAGTCAGTTGAGCGTCTGACTCTTGGTTTTAGCTCAGGTCAAAATCTCAGGGAGTGGGATCGAGCCTTGCATCAAGCTCCACGCTCAGTGGCGAGTCTGCTTAAATTTCTCTCTCTCTCTCTCAAATAAGTAAATCTTTAAAAAAAAAAAAAAAATGGGGCACCTGGGTGGCTCAGTCAGTTAAGCATCTGCCTTTGGCTCAGGTCATGATCCCAGGGTCCTGGGATCAAGCCCCATTCAGGCTCTATGCTCATCCTCGCTCTCTCTGTTTTTGTTTTTTTTATAAAGATTTTATTTATTTACTTGACAGAGAGAGTAAGCAAACAAGCAGAGGCAGAGGAGAGAGAAGCAGGCTCCCCCCGGAGCAGGGAGCCCATGTGGGGCTCGATCCCAGGACCCTGGGGATCATGACCTGAGCCAAAGGCAGGCGCTTAAGCAACTGAGCCACCCAGGCGCCCCTCTCTCTCTGATAAATAAATAAAACCTTTAAAAATCAAAACAAAATAAAACCAGGTGCCTGGGTGACTCAGTCAAATTAAGCATCTGACTCTTGATTTTGATCTCAGGCTTGTGGGATTGAGCCCCGCAGTGGGCTCTGCACTTAGCAGGGAGTCTGCTTGAGACTCTCTCTCCTCTCTCTCTACCCCTCTCCCCTACACATGCCCAAACTCTCTCCCCCAAATAAATAGATCTTTAAGAAAAAACTAAACAAAATGAAATACTGGAATAGAGAAGCTTCCCAGGACTGGACTGGAAGGAAAGAGTGAAATATTAATCTGTAGGACAGGCCTGAAAGGTTGAGCTGTCCTGGAACCTGTATCCCATCTTTAGTTATTCACAGCACTCCCTAAACTCATCTCATTGAGGCATTAAATTAAGGATTCTAAGCAATACTAACTTAAAATGCATGGTAACTGTCTGACCACACATGGGTTTTTACATAAACTTATGTCAAAATCATTAAAATAGAAGATGTGTCATATTGGTTCAGCCGGGAGACAAAAGGCTGTGTAGGAGTCCCCCTTGGTTCTTCTGCTCTTAAACGCCTTCCTCCAGCCAGAGGGTGGCTGTGGAAGACTAGAATACAGAGATTCATGCGTGCATGTGAGCACAACACTCTGCAATCCGCTCCACTCCCCCATTATCTTTTAAAACGCTTTTGTGTGACCCGTTAATCCTGCTCCTCTCATTCTAGTTTTCATAAAACAGAAGCCCATGGGCTGCTGTTAATTTCATTTCCTATATAAAAAATCTATATATTTGGGAACTTGACTAATCTTCACAAAAATACTGTTTTTAATGGTGAAAGGAACATTCTAAGAGTACAAAAACAGGTTTCCCCTGAAAGCACCAGAGAACTGGTGGGATTAAGCAAACTTTGTTTTGGGAAAATACACTTCAACTGAAGTACAGGGTGAGGTATTAAGATTAGGAGAAATCCTAAAAGGCTTCAATAAACTCAAATTTAAATGTTTTTGTTGAAAAAAATCAAGTAAAATGACTCATTTTAAAGCAACAACGTTAAAACCTAACAATCGAATCATTAATCTCCTAAGCCTATAGTAATGGTGAACACAAAGTGCACATCCCTGCCTTGTGAAATGGGTAAAATAGCTTTAGCAGCGCTGCATTTGCCATTGACAGTGAAAGACAGTATGTATGAGGAGCACTTCAAACACATCTCGAAAACACGATTTCCTTTTTTAAAAAACTCATTTAAAAAAACACAAAAACTGGACTTGAATCAAAATGTTGACCATACCTTCAAAAAAATCAAAATCTTGTAAGTCATCAGGTAGCCGTGGCAGGACGTCTGAAAAGTCCTCCTGGTTCAATTCCAAGTCATGTGGAATGTCAGTGATCTCATTGGCAATGTCATCCGGCAACTCATCAGCACTCAGCTCTGGCGTGGACGGGCTCCTGGGGAAGAGGACACGGTTGGCCTCACCACTCCCCTTTTACCTTCACACCAGTGTCCCAGAAACAAGTTCATCAAACATGAAGATGTGAAATCCTAACTCAAATGTCTCCTTTTCCTACTTTCAGAGAAGGGAATGTGATAGCAAAAGGAAGATCTCACCATACACAGTCATGTAGTTCTCTGGCTTGTACCCATGTATTAAGGCAATCATTTTGAGATAATATGTTTACTTCATTAGTAGAATGAATTACCATTTTGTGTACTGTGTTTTAATACTTTTTAGTAAATTTCAAATCTAGTCAAAATAATAACTTAAAAAAATGAAATAAACAGAAAAAAGGGAAAATGCTTAGCTGAAACAGAAGCCTCATTCATTTGGCTAACCCCTGCCAAAATTGGTAATGCACCAGATTTCTGATGTAGTATTTCTGTTAAAACATACATGGGATTTCTGTTAAAACAGAACAATCTGAGAATGGACAATTAAATTCTTAATTTCAGCATCTGCTTTCTATGTTATAGCCAAAAGCTTTATTTCAGATCTCACTCAATCAAATATCTGGTAGAAATTAGAATGAAAACTACAAAGTCTAGGCTGATCTATCGAATGGCTTCTGTAGCCCAGCCACAAGGCTAGAGAAGAAAGTAAGGCTAAGTGCTCTGAGAGCTATCAGAACATAGAAAGGAAACATAAGCTTCGGTGCTGTTACTGACCGGATCTGGGCAGCCTCCACTGGCAGTGAGACGCTGGTGGGCATGCTGAGGTTTCCTTGGGGCACTGCAGGGGGAATGGGTTTTTGGGGTCGACGAGGTCCACGCCTTCTCTTTTTCTTATGTTTTTTGGTAAGTGCAGGAGGCTTGGTTTTTTTCCTGGGTTTCCTCTGCTGCTGGTGCTGAACTTTACGGGAGCTATCTCCTCTCAAGAAATTATCCTTTAGAATGAAGAAATAGGGATTTTTAAACTGAGATTGCTTGTGAAAAACCCAACAGCTACCTGAAAGAAAATATATCTCTTAACATTCTATGGAACGCTTAAAACATGCCTACAACTATGCCTAACAATAAGTAAATGAGAAAAAAAGAATTCATTTTTTAATTTAAATCAATTCAATATATACATACAGTTCATCCCCCACTTAAAGACAGCATGAAACTGTAATAGGCCAAGGGAGAGATGTGGGTGGGTAGAAAGGATGGGGAAAAAAAGACAGTGGGATAGGTATGTAGGGTAAAAATACAATGAATGAAATTGCAACCTAAAAAAACTTACTCTTCCACAGGAAAAACATGAATACAAGTATACTTAAATATACAATGAAAATAGGTCAATAATGACATAAGAACCTTCTATGGGTATATAGAAGGAAAATCAATTCTTTTTAGTTTTGTGTGATTAAAAGAAAAGTTGGATTTTAAGTCACTGGGGTGTTATTTCCGGAGAGTCACTTCAGCAGTCAACACAAGATAAAGGGCTAAGGGCGATGTGAGCGGGGAATGGAAAAGCAATGCCCCGTAGGCACAGAATTGTCAAGATCTGAGAGCTCCTTGGATGTGGTGAGGATGAAAGGAAGAGAGCACCTGAAGACGTCTCTGGGGTTTCTAGGTTGGATGACTGTTAGATGATACCATTTGCTGGAACAGAGCGCAGAGTGGAATAAGGATTCAGAAGAAAAGGTAAGAAGTTCAGTTTGGCTCACAAACAATTTGGGGTATGAAGATTTTCTAGGAGATAGGAAAAAACAGCATGAGGGATAAAGAATGGGATGGACACGTAGCCTCAGAAATCATGACAAAGTAAAAGTCCTTCAGATAATTTACACAGGCCAGGAAGATACGGTAGAGAGAGGAGAGAAGACAACCAGACTGCAGTTTTATAAAACGGTTTCAATTAAGTAAGCAGACGTCTGAGAAAGAACCAGCAAGGAAGAACAAGAAATTAACAATAAATATAACCAGTTTTCTTCAGCCGCAACCCTTCAATCTGAATATTGCATTTCACTAATTCCAAGATACATATTTTAGTATCTCTGCAATTGAGGTGGCTTTTACAACAATTGCTGTTGGGCCCAGGGATGGTCACTGTAGCTGGCACTGCCTACATATGTGCAAGGGTGAGAAAAGTTCTTGGTACTGTCACTGTTTGAGTCAAGATATGGACATTGTTGGTTTAACACGAAGAGGAAAGAAAAACTGTTGTGTGTGCAAAAAGTTGAGCAATAGGGTATAAAACTGCCATCAGTGAAGCAAATACTCATTATTGAAGACATGACCATGATTCCTTTGTGGGTTTTTTGTTTGTTTGTTTTTGAGAAAGGAACATAACCACAAAGTAGACAAAGCTGTGTTATAGTTGATGTACATAGACAATACTGCCTTTTCCATGTCAAGGAATTCAGCGGAAACGAAGGAAAGTAATTCAGCATTAGGGAAGATTAAAAAAAAATCTATGTCCAATTAAGTCTACAGAAGCTATTTTGATAAATATAAAACAAAAATTATAGGTGACAAGAAATGCACTGTGCTGTGTTTTTCTTATTTCCTGGTGGTATGTAAAAACAATTGTGGTTTTTACAATTGACATCACCTTTAATAAATTCAGTAGTAACCCAAAACTAAATACATAAAAAGAGTACGGACAACAGTATTTGAAAACTAATAATAATCAATAGCATTAACAGTTATTAATGCTAGCAAACAAATTCAAGACAAGAAAGAATAAGATTAAAGTATCAATTCAAGAAATCTAAAAGAAGTTTAATATGAGCCAAATACTTGAATCTAAACACAGACTCAAGTCATAAATGTATAAATTTGTAAAACAAACCAAAAAAAGAAAGGCTATTTCCCAGCCTCTGTAGCTCTCTGGCTTGATACTTGAGGTCTACTTTTATTATATCCACTATGTAATTCAACAAAGAGAGTCTGAGCAACCACCAGTACCATCCCAGGCTCTCCCTCTAGGACCAGTACAGATGTTAGGTGAGGGAAACTTTGGCCCAAGATACACGTGTCCTACTTTAAAGACACTCTCATATCACCTAATTCTAGTGCTAGGTGTCTGTCTTATTCTCCTTAACTTAAACCTCGTAGGCCAACGTTTTTGGTAATGGGCCAGGTACTCCACACAGAACTACCCTCGATTGAGGTCCCACCATGCTCTTGGTAGTCCACCACAAAGCTCCTCTGGAAAACTGGAGCCCCTGCACCCTAGGGCCTTTCCTAATGCCAACTGTCCATTGCCTACGCTATTTGTAAACACCATTCCCTGCCAACTTGCTGTCTCATTCTACTTACGTGCCAGGACACTGCCTTTACTAACTTACCATCCATTGTATGGGCTCATACTCATCAAATACCATGTTCTGTGTGACAGCCTGGACTTCCTGAAGCTTGAGCTTCTTCTACCAATGGCTACTCTGTCCAGTGGAATCTAATTCCAAATTTCAACCTTTCCCAGCCATGCTTCTGTTATTCAGCAATTACTTAATTGAGCATCTGTTCTAAGCACTGAGGATATAGCAATGAACAAAAAATGTTCCTGCTTTTGTAAAATTTACATTTTAGTAGAGGGATACTAGCAATAAACTATTAGTTAATAGTATGATATTAGGCTGATACCAATGTTAGGAAGAAAAGCAAGGTAGAGTATGAGGATAAAAAATGACAGGGTAGGGGCAGCCCGGGTGGCTCAGAGGTTTAGCACTGCCTTCAGCCCAGGGTATGATCCTGGAGTCCTGGGATCGAGTCCCACATAGGGATCCCTGCATGGAGCCTGCTTCTCCCCCTGCCTCTCTCTCTTTCTCTCATGAATAAATAAAATCTTAAAAAAAAATGACAGGGTAGAGGGGAGGTGGAAGACTTCTTTGATGAAGTGACAACTGATTGGAAACCTGAATGAGGGAGGGAAGGAGGTAGAAATGGAGGAAAAGAACATCCTAGGAAAAGAGCAAAACAAGTGGAAAGCCCATGAGTTGGGGGTGTTGAAGCAGAAGCAAGAAGGCTGATGCTGCTAGAACTCCAGAAATAAGGGGAAGGTACAAGGTGAAGCAGGAGAGATTGCAAAGACCAGATGGGGAAGTCTCAAAGGCCATGGTAAGAATCGTGGATTTGATTCTGGATCTGATGGAAAGCCACTGGAAGGCTCTGACCAGGAAACTAAAATGACCACATGAATATTATCAAAGGCTTGCTCTAATGGGCACATACTATAGATTCCAATTATAAGACATTCTAGAAAATGTAAAATCACAGGGACAGGAAGACAGTGGAGATGGAGGAAGAAGTAGACTGCAGAAGGGGAGCACAAGAGAATTTAGGGTGTTAGTGACATATCTCATTATGTAGTGGTTACAGGACTGTGTGCATTGTCAAACTCAAAACCATAGACCAAAAACAGTGATTTTTATTGCATATAAACTCAAAGGTTAAGTGGAACACACACAGCCTACTCTGGCTGGTATGTGAATATGTCCAGGTGGGGTGCATGGCAAGAAGAAGGGAGACCAATTAGGAGACTATTATAGTAATCCAGGCAAAGGTGATGACCAAGGCTAGAATGTACCAGCCAAGCTGGCACAATGTGTTTGGATTCAAGACAGTTTGAAAGTAAAATCAAGAGATCTGTCCAGTTCTTTTCACCCAGTGTGAGTCTCTCACTGTGGGACTGATAGGCTACAGATGTTTGCTATACTCAGCTGTAATTTTTAACTTAAACAGTCCTTGTTATACATTTAACTGGTTGCAACACCAGGATCACAGCTTATACTATTAAGTCCTGGTCCAATGGCCATTCAGTTACCCTGATGCACCCCTGAAACTGCAAAATGCTTACAGAGGGAAAAAATGGTCTTATTCAGCTTTTTAATACATAAGGTATATGTATAAGGTACACACTACCTTGCAAATAACAGGACTCAGCAAGTATCAGGGTAAAAACAGTAAAAAAGCACTTCTTTTAAGTAATGATAGAATTCAGATAGTCTACTAGTTCAGACATACCTCTCCTTCAAATTATTCTGAAGGGCTTATGATACATTAACAAAAGCAATAATTAAGTTCAATAGAAGTATAGAAAGGATTGGTTTTTGGCTGAAACTTCATCAAATATCTAAGACATTCACAAAATTGCATATAAAAAAAGCAAAAAATCTAAAGAAATGGGGCAAAGAAAGCTTGAAAAACCTGTTAAGTAGTAAGAAAATGTACCTTAATGAGAAGGGAAGTAAAGAATAGGGATAGACAATAAAATAATCATATGTGAGTAACTACTAAATACCTCCTAGAACTTTTTTTTTTTTAAATGAGGCTATGAAATTAATCCAGTGGCTCATGATCAGCATATATATTAATATTTTATATACATATTTATATATTAATATATACATTTACACACAGTTTGTACTAAGTTAAAAAATATTTTCTACTGTGGATTGCTATCAGAAGTTTGAAAGCCTCAGCTGCAGAAAATAAAATCTGAACTCACCATTTTTTTGGCATGTTCTTCACACAGAGGGGTCTGGTGTGTAATGTCAAACACGGGCACAGAGCACTGCTGTCCGTCTGCAAACTTGGCCGTGCAACTTGAGAAAAGCTGCTGAGAGCGGTTCAAGAGGATATCTGTGGTTTTCAAAGTTAGGAATATAATGCACTGAAACTCAAATTATTTATTAAGTTTTAAATTTTTATATAAAATCTGCTCCTGGAATACCTGGGTGGCAGAGTCAGTTTAGCACCCGACTCTGGTTTTGACTCAGGTTGTGATTTCAGGGTCGTGGGTTTGAGCCCATCTGGGGCTCCATGCTCAGTGGGGAGTCTACTTGAGATTCTCTCACCTTCTCCCTCTCTCCTGCAGCATGCACAAACACGCTCTCTCAAAATAAAGAAATTAACCTTTAAGGAAAAAAAATCTGCTTCTTCCCTTACTTCTATTTGTAAGTAATAAATTTTCTTATCCTTTAAAGCTGAAGGACCAACCCCCACTACTGATATGGGAAATGATCATTGTTGAATTTATCAGAAGATATTACTAACGGAGACTATTTTGCTAAGGGCTCCGAATAGGAGTCTCCTTTATGGACATTCTGATTTTTGTTATTTGGAAAACAGAGGGTTGTTTAAATACACTATCTCCTAAAAATTCCACTACAATGGTTAGAAAAAAATCACTCTCTTTTAAGGAAAACTTTCACATATAATTCTCATCAAGAAGAATAAAAATTTTAAGATATAATTAAAAAAAGCTCATCTATCCAAATTTGATTTTCCATTTCCCATTTCCAACACAAAATTCAAATTTATAACTTATGAAAAATTACTTTTATATCAAAACTTTACCATTAAAACTGGAACATCATGGGATCCCTGGGTGGCGCAGCGGTTTGGCGCCTGCCTTTGGCCCAGGGCGCGATCCTGGAGACCCGGGATCGAATCCCACATCGGGCTTCCGGTGCATGGAGCCTGCTTCTCCCTCTGCCTATGTCTCTGCCTCTCTCTCTTTCTCTCTCTGTGACTATCATAAATAAATTAAAAAAAAATTTAAAAAAAAAAAAAACAAAAAACTGGAACATCACCTTTACTTTGTCAACATTTCTAAGCATCCAAACTTTTAGCCCCTAGCACAAGACATACTTTACACCTATCAAGAAGGTACCTTACTGTTTTACCTTTATGCTTTTATAGTTAAGGCTATTTATAAAACCTTTGCTGTGCAGAAAGGGCTGCTAAAAAAGTTGTGAAAATTTAATGCCAAAGAACAGAAAGGAGGGCAAAAAAGTCAAAGATAATAAAGAAGAACAAGTAATTGCTACTGTATAAATTTTTTAAATGCTACCGAATTTTAAATGTTTAATAAAAGTGAGAGTAATAAGATTTCATAACCAGCCTGAAGCCCTTTACCACACAGGTTTTCCTCAAGTATATTCTGTCTTAATGTATCTTCTTTCCTAGTCAGTGATGTTTATCTTTCTTTCATTTCAAATCAGCACTGTGCTCCATAAAAAGAAATTATTCCCAGACCAAAAGGCACATTGTGCGTAACTTTCTTGGAAGACTAAAATCAGTTTTTGAATAATAGGACATGATTTCTCCATCAATGAGTGTTATAGTTGCTTCTCACAAACTACTTAGAACCACTGCAAGAACCAGAATTCTTTTAATTTAAGTGATGGCCACGAAAGAAATCTGCTACTTGGTATCGGTTTCGCAGATTCTAATGTAATTCTTGAATAAAGAGTCACAATGACAGAAGCAGAGAAAAAATTATTAGGAAGACATCATGACAAAGAGAAGTTGTATAAAAATTTTAAACATAAAATAGTTCTGATTATAGAAGTCATTCCCTTGGCTTAAGAATGAAATACTAGCACCCAATAAGTGAATACTTTTCAATGCACATTCAATTCAGTTAAGAGGATACGCTGGAAACAATGTCTGGTGAATGGAAGGGCTTTGTTAGGGCACCGTTCACCCTTCATGGTTCCACTGCATGCTGCTGGCTCTACCTCCCTCGACTTGGTCCGGCTTATGCTAAGAAAGCAAAGAGACAAAATTAACTTTGAAAAATGCTTTAAGAATCCAGGGCAACTTTTCAGCACTATGTTAGCAGATCGTAACACCAACATTTTACCTATGTTCATCAACTAAAGGTAAATAGAGGAGTTATAATGACCAGTTCCAGTATCTCCCCAATCTATTGACAAAACAATTATTGTATTATTATTGATTTCAACTATCCCTGTTTTTTTCCTATTTTAAGTATTATTTCTGGTTCCTTTTACTAAGAGGCAGTGAGTAAACAAAAAAGTGATAAACACGAGCCTAGATCAGTCAGGCCTAATTCTGAATCTCAGCTCTACCTCCTCCGGCTGCGTGATCCTGGGCAAGTTACTTAGCCTTGCTTAAGCATCAACTTTCTCACCTATCAAGTGAAGATAAGAATACTTTTGACTGATAGGTAAGCACCAAAAGATACAACACATCTAAAATACTTACCACATATAGTAGATAGTATAATACCTAGTAAATGATCAATGGTTGTTAGTTGCTGGTATCATTATCCTCATGAGATTTTGGTCATGTCAAGCTGCAAAAAACTTGATCTAATATAGGAGGAAGGGGATAATGACCTGCAGAAGTAACTGATTTGCTCTCCAAAATGAACTCACTTTGGATATATTTTTAAAACTTTTTATAATATGTGCAACTCCATCTTTCATTAAATGTTATTTCCACTCTGTATATTCAACATTTAAATATTTGATGCATTCACATGGTTCCAGAAACACCAAAGAATAAAAAGTTAGGCAGCAAAGAGTCTCCTTTCTACCCTTGTCCCAATTTGCCAGTTCCCAGTCCTTCTATATTAAGTATTCATTTCATTAGTTTATTTGATCTTTCCATAGTTTTATACAAACATTAAAAAATAAAAATAAACATAATGAAGTTCTTAGAAGCATAAAACTATCCTGTTTATTTGACTCTCTTATGCATCACAAACTGGTAGGACTTTACACATGTCTGAGGTAGAAAAAGCATCTACATAATATACTAAAATCACGCATGAGGCATCAAAATTATCTTTTGAATTGTTTCTGTACCTAAGAATTTCAGTGGAATGATTTATACTGATTAGAAGGTCATATAGAACCCAAATTACATATGAATTTACAGAAATTCTAAACAAAATTTCTACTATAACTTTCATATACACAATCAATGCAAACAGAGAACCAGGAGCTGCCATCAAAGTTGCTTTAACTAAGAGATCTGGGGAAAAAAAAGTAAGTTCTGCAAGATACATCAGAATCACAAGAGCTGGGAAGTGAGCCATTAATTAAGTTAGGTCTGTAAAAAGGATACACAATTTCAAATGAAGCTGTACTATGGCTGCAGTTTATCCCATTCTCTTGGTCTAGATTAAATAGAAGGCAGTTCTCTATATTGAATGGATTATTTTTGTGGGACACTTCAGTAATCTGTTCAGCCATCTACCAAGCCTAGCGTATAACACATTCCCTCATTTTTATCTAACCTAGACTTCAGAGGGAACTACTGGTTTCATTTTGTAAAACTGATGATATGTTCCAACTCATCAATCTTTCTCTTAAACAGTAAAATAAACTAAGTCAGAATTTCAATACCCCCCTGGATAATTGAGGTAAAAATGCCTGATGTTAGACAGATTTTATTATCCAGATAATCCCAACAAAACAAAGGGAGAATTTACCAAAACATTTTGATGTTTTTTAATGTGAAAACACCTACTAGAAGGTTCCCTTTTGTATGATTAGATCCTCTCCCTTCACAATAGTTTCTACACAAACAACACTAGCCTCTGCAGGATTGTTGGCTACAAGATACTCAGATTTGAGTTTATATACTTAACCTATTTCAGTGGCTTATTCCACATATTCACCAATATATATGACAAAGCTATTAGATGAGAAACAATAATGTTACTCAGTTTATATTCAAACTGTATATTAAAGAATATCTATTAAAAAGCAGTCATTAGGGATCCCTGGGTGGCGCAGCGGTTTGGCGCCTGCCTTTGGCCCAGGGCGTGATCCTGGAGACCCGGGATCGAATCCCACATCGGGCTCCCGATGCATGGAGCCTGCTTCTCCCTATGCCTGTGTCTCTGCCTCTCTCTCTCTGTAACTATCATAAATAAATAAAAATTAAAAAAAAAAATTAAAAAAAAAAAGCAGTCATTAAAGTTTTAACTTCTAAAACATCTAAAAGCAACTTTTTAAATGTCTTTTGAGGGGTGCCTGGGTGGCTAAGTGTTGAGCATCTGACTTTGACTTGGCGTGATCCCGGGGTTCCGGGATCGAGTCCCACATCGGGCTTCCTGCAGGGAGCCTGCTTCTCCCTCTGCCTATGTCTCTGCCTCTTTCTCTCATGAATAAAAAAAAACCAAAAAGTCTTTTGTGAAATTAGTCTTTGAAAGCAAAAATATCAAATAGCTGACAGCTGATTTTTTGAGCCTAAAATATAAAGTACTACACTACCAATCACCAACAAATGATTATGGCTCACTGTTAAACGATTATCAGGGAGGCACTGGGGAATAAACCTTTTATTAAACATGAGTGACATAACCAAATGACATCAAATAAATTTGAGAACTGAATATTAGAGTTCACCTTGGTATCTGTTTAGTAATTTAGTTATCATGAAATTTTTTTTTCTTCCCAAATCACTGATGATGGTTTGTGTAAATGTTTTGAAAAAAAGCAGGAGTGTGTGGTGGGGGATTGATTCTGCCGGTTAAAAATCATAGATAAATACAGTTTTCTACACAAATACCAAATTGTCTCAAACTCAAAAGAGTACAGTCCCTTACTTACACCTTTGACAAGGTCATAATAATATACTAGATTCAATGTACACAATGCTCTACATACAGATTGCTTCAAGCTGGACAAAACGAAGTCTCTACTGAAATTGTACACTTGAAAGCCTTAACTAACATAAATGTTAGGTATCATTATTTTAAAACCTATGTCAAACCAGTGAATTCTTTCAAATAGAGAACAAGTGTCTCTTCACTTATTTAATTCTATCCATTTATTCATCAATGCTAGAGATTAAAAATAAAGTACATTGCTCCTGCCCTCACAAAAATGACTGTCTAGCTTGGGGCGCCTGAGTGGCTCTGTTGGTTGAGCATCTGTCTTCAGCTTGGATCATGATCTCAGGATCCTGGGATCCAGCCTGGCGTGGGGCTCCCTGCTCAGCGGGGAGTCTTTCTCTCTCTGCTGGCCGCCCCCCATTCCCCACTGCTTGTATTCTCTCTCTCAAATAAATAAAATCTTAAAAAAAAAAAAATGACTGTCTAGCCTGACAGAAATATTAGTATACAATTCTACAATGAAGCAGGGTACAGAGCACAACAGGCACATATAAGAGGGTATCCTAACATAGGGGAACCTGGGAATGTTTCTCTGAGAAAATAAGTCTCTCAGTAAATAAGCTAATACTTAAAAGATGTTCTAGAATAGACACTACCTTCTCCCCTACACAGGAGTGGGGGCTCCTAGAGTGAGGGAATATACTGCAGGCAGCAATCATTATGTAGGCATATTAGACCACATACAAAGTTTCAAACAAGTCTGAATATGCCAAGCAACAGAAAATTCTTAAGGGCATAGTAGTTTTTAATATATGCATTTGAAAAACAGGTTATTCTTTTTATGACAAATATAATGAACACCAAAATACAGAAAAGCAAAATGAAATTTCAAAAATATCTGCTAAAAAATATGATCAGTAGCTATAAAACAAAGGTTATCTTTTTTTAGTTTTGTTTTAAACACTTTTCCTCTGATTCGTGATCACTATACAAAAATTAGAACAAACAGACTACTTATTTTTTTTAACTTTATCAATAATCCCACCCTCTAGAGATAGCCACTGCTAATATTTTGGTATAAAAGCTCCTAAAAATGTGTGTGTGTGTATGTGTGTGTATACCTGAAGGCTGTTATGTGAAAAAAAAAAAGTGTGAAACAATAAACTCCATAAAGAACTATGCCTTCTAAATTGTAAAATTATTTCTTTAATTAAATATGAAGATACTTTGGAATATTTCAATCCAATTAAGCTAGTATTTTTAAAAGGTACATAACCTAAATAAGTAATTATTTAGTCTTCACCACCTAATTTCCAAAATGGTAATAACACCATAATTTCTTCACTGAAAAATCAGATAACTCTACATATCCAATATATGGAATTTTAGTCAAGAAAATAGTACACACACATTAAAAATCATGTTTTCATAATAATTTCTAAGAATATAGGGGGATAGCTATAATATATTTTTAAGGGAAAAAACTGGACACAGCTGTTAAAGTATACAGACCCAGTTTTACTTAAATACATACATAAAACAGAAACAGTCCAAGGAGTGACGTCATATTATAAAGCCATTAAAAGCCATGTTTTAAAGAATTATTATTATGAGAAAAATGTCATATTCCAATATTAAATGGAAAAAAGGAGAAAATATATTATGCACATGGCTTGACCTCAATTTTGCGCTTTAATACATAATCATGGCTCACTGAGGATTCCTTACACACGCATACACACACATGAAGAAAAAAAGACTAGAAGGAAACAATCAAAATGCTCATAGTACTCATTCTTGGTTTTGTGCAGTGATATCGTGGAAATGTCTCCCTTCTTTATGTTCTATTTTTTCAAATTTATAACAAGCAAATACCTGGACTACAAACAGAAAAGATTTCCCCCCCAAAAAGAAATGCAATGTAGTATTCTGAAGACAGGAAATACGCTAGAAAGAAAACTTTAAAATAATTTAAGAAATCTAAAGTACTACTTCTGTAGTAAAACAAAACAAAACAAAACAAAAACCCCAACAACTATAAATATTACTTCTAATACATGAAATTTTTAAGCATTGTTATCTTTTTAAAGACAGGTAACATTCCCAAATATGTTACTGAATAAATTCTAGTCAAACTCTGGCAAAGTAACAGCCAGGCTTTTACTGACAGCTTGTGGCTCTGTTCTTCTGCCGTGTGTAGAACTTTATCTGAGCCACAAACCCAAAATGCCAACACCTGATTATTTCAGGCTTAAACGCCCACTGCCCACTGTGTCTCAACGATGCCCTCGAAACACAGAATACGCGGGCGCCTGGGTGGCTCCGCGACTCACTGCTTGAGTGTCTGCCTCTGGCCCAGGGTTTGACCCCAGGGTCTCGGGATTGAGTCCCGCGTCGGGCTCCCTGCGTGGAGCCTGCTTCTCCTACTGTCTGTCTGTGCCTCCCTCTCTCTGTCTCATGAATAATTTTTTTTAAAGATTTTATTTATTCATGAGAGACACACAGAGACACACACAGAGAGAGGCAGAGACACAGGCAGAGGGAGAAGCAGGCTCCATGCAGGGAGCCCGACGCGAAACTCGATCCCGGGTCTCCAGGATCACGCCCTGGGCTGAAGGCGGCGCTAAACCGCGGAGCCACCTGGGCTGCCCAATAAACTTTTTTTAAAATCTTAAACAAAACAAAACAAAACAAACCCACAAATACAGAGCCGAGGCGAGGTGCCGAGAGGCGGGGCGCTCACCTGGTGCGGCGGCACGCCGCTCTGCGCAGGTCCTGCATCAGCTGCCCAGTGCTCTCAGGCTCCCGGCTGGCCGCCTGCAGCAGGGCTTTCCTAAACGTGTGCCGGCATTTCTTTTGACGCGATTCTGCCCGTTCCAGGCGGCAGAGGTGCTTATATTTCTGCTGAAAGTAAGTGCAAAGTTGGGTCACCCTGGAGCTCCTACTCTCCGTATCATCGTCATCTGACCTGGAAAGCGCAGGGAGAGAAGTGAGAAACCGATTAAAAGTTAGGCTCAGTGTGTGTGTGTGGGGGGGGGGGCGGGGTTAGGAAGCTGATCCGGTGCAAAGGGGTTAAAATCTGTGGCAGGTGACCACCAATGTCACCAAGGAGGGGCTTTCCAGAGCTGAAGGCAAGTACAGTATGTCAACAATAAATAAGGCAGCAGAGACCACCCAACGCCTTCAGATGCTTCCCTTGCTCCGCATGTTACAGTTAAAATACTTCATACATCAGGCTCTTCTGAATTTTAAGAGACTAGGGGGTTCTCAGGAAGAAAATCATTCCTTTACCTTTGCTGACTACAAAGTCTGAGTAAATGACAGGGCGGGGATGAGGAAACACTCAGCATCATTTCATTAAAGAGAGGTCGTACCAGAAATAGAGCACTGAATTCCACCAGTGTCTTATCAAAGAGCTGCCCTTTCAGATGTACTGGCTTTAACTACCCTTTTCTTGCCAAGCACTTACAGAATGTGGGTTGTAATCATTCTAGAGTATTTATTATTATTACTATTGTTTTTATTTTTAACACAGGAGATACCTTAAACAACACCGCATACGCCAGGGATTACACAGAGGTGGCTGTGCATCATGCTACTGTGACCGACTGGCGGACCGCACTAGAGTGCTACCTTGAAAAGATGCTGAGACCACGTCTAGACTCCACGAGAGAGTCAATGGTTAGTCACCATGTCTGCCCCCAGTGAGATTACAAAGGTCACTTTTTTATGGAATAAATGTAATATCACTTTTTACTGTTAAGGATAATATACACTAGACTTGAAAACTGGTGTTATTTTACCTTCTTTAAATGGCACACACGTGATACTACCAACCATACACTACCAATCTTCTGTAAATCATTGCTTGGTTTCTCTCAACTTTATTAAGTGGTTTCATTCTCTTTTCCTTCAGAATAGCCCATATAGGTTACTTCGCAAACTTCTGGTCTAAAAAATAAGTCCTAAGAAGTATTTCTCTTCAGTAGATTGACTACTACAAATATACCAACTGAAGGCTCTTACTTCAATCTTTTCATTTATTTAGCATTCAACATTTGCTGTATATCTACTATGTTGAGTACTATAAAGGAGAAAAAAATTTAAGCGGCTTACAATGCAGTTTAGACAAGATAAACACATTGCCAAAGTTAAACAATTCAAAAGATTGAATCAGTAACTAAAACCGTGGAGCAGGCTGCCTGAGGATTCAAGTATCTGACCTTCCATTAGAAAAATCCAGGAGCTTTTCACACTTTGAGATCTACTGAACCAGAATTTCCATGGAATGGGACCCAGGAATCTTTATTTTGAATTGTTCCCCGAAGTCCCATAGCAGGTTTTCATTTGGGAATTCTAGTAGAGCCAGGAGGTACTATAAATAACCTTTGATGTGAGGCAGAGAACAATAAGTGACAGAGAGAGGTACAGATATGGCTAAAGTGCTACTGAAGTTCACTAGCAAGACTGCAGGATGAGGGGCTTTGTAGAGGAGATGCCAACAGAACTGAACTGTCGGGACCCCTGGGTGGCTCAGTGGTTGAGTGTGTCTGCCTTTGGCCCAGGGCATGACCCCGGGTCCTGGGATCGAGTCCTGTATCAGGCTCCCCAGAGGGAGCCTGCTTGCCTGCTTCTCCCTCTGCCTATGTCTCTGCCTCTCTCTCTTTGTGTCTCTCATGAATAAATAAAATCTTAGAAAAAGAGAAAAGAACTGAATCATCAAGAGGGTGTAGAATTTGAAGAGAAGAAAAAGGATATCTTACAAGGATAAAGGAATACAAGGCTGGCTTCAGAGACGAACAGGTAACACAAGTACTAAGTAGCTTGCTTTGGCTAAGATGTGGCTGGCACACATAAGTGAATGACGGCGAGTAAGGAGAACTTTCTAAACCTAAACACCAGATGAAAGAGTTTAATCTTTATTCTACCGGTGGTAGAGAACTTCACAGTTTGAAAACAATAGATAACACTAATAGAGCCATGCGTGAGAAAGATTACGCGGTCATCAGGTAGAAATGAGGAAGAGGAAAAGAAAAAAAAAAAAAGAAATGAGTGGAAGATCATGGAACAGGAGCAAGAGCAGATCTGGGGCAGGAAATAAATTCCATCTCAGACATAAAGGATTTAAAGTACAGCTGAGGCCTCGAAGGCAGAGTGGGAAAAACCGTTGGAAATGATAAACAGGAGCACAGTGCAGGAAGGACTACAGATTTCACAGCCAACACCGAGCAACTGAAGGGCAAGGGAGTGACTAAGGAAAAGGCCCCAGAGATAATAGAAAGAACAAGACCTATGAGGGCCATTATCATAAAAGAATGAACTCAATTTGGTGACTGCATATGAAGGATAAGAAAGTCAATAATGACTCAATGACTTTGAACTTGCATAACTAGGGGAATGGAAGGGTTATTAATAGAAAGAGAGGAGAAACAGCTAGTCTTAAAGGGAAAGTAAAGTTCAGGTAAGAGTCACTTGCCAAAGCAATTGTTTGAAAACACTCTGTAATGGTGGAGAGGACAGAACAGGTCAGCAGTTCTCAAGTTGACAACAAATGGACAGATGCACCTGGATGTTGCGGCATGTTCCATCATTATCATACAAGTTTCCAAAGTGTATTCTGAAGCTCTGAGCTGATCTAGTTTGCAGACCTGCACAGGTCTATGGGACCTGTGGTCCCTAACTAGACAATCTCAACATGCCTCCCACTTCTAACATGCTGTAACATCTATATTTCACACCTGGTTGTGGATGAAGAGTAGCAGACGGGGCAGAGAAAAGCCAGTGGCCATCATTTACCAGCAGTGACAGGCCTGCCACCTACTGTATTCTCACTATGCTGCTTTCCTCACCTGTGAAATCATAAGAGCTGGTTCGCCTATCTCCCAAGGTTGTGAAGAGAACAAAAAGAAATGACCTATCTGAAATGACAATATAAGTACAGGTAGTATTATTAGATACCAAAATCTATATCCATTAACTAAAATTAAATCACTTCTGAAATACACAAAACTCCTGGCCTAAACGGTTCTATCATGAGCTCTATCAAGAATAGTCAAAGAAAAAATGATTCCAATCATACACAAAATATTCCAGATGTCAGAAAAGAAAGGAAGATTCTTTAAAAAAAAAAAAAAAAAAAAAAAAGATTGCAAAAAAAAACAAAAACAAAAACAAACAAAAAAACAAACCCCACTTATTAATAAGGACAATATGACAAAAGGAAAATCTTTTTTTCTTTTAATATTTTATTTATTGAAAGAGAGTACAATAGTGGGGACAGTTAGGAGAGAGGGAGAAGCAGACCCTCCAATGAACAGGGAAGTCCGATGTGGGGCTCGATCCAGGATCATGACCTGAGACAAAGACAGATGATTAACTGGCTGAGCCACCCAGCTGCCCTGTAGGAAAATCTTATTAATGATCTTAGAGTCAGGGCAGCCCAGGTGGCTCAGCAGTTTAGCGCCGCCTTCAGCCCAGGGCGTGATCCTGGAGACCGGGGATCGAGTCCCACGTCGGGCTCTGCATGGAGCCTGCTTCTCCCTCTGCTTCTCTCATTCTCTCTCTCTCTCTCTTTGTGTCTCTCATGAATAAATAAATAAATAAAAAATTTATGATCTTAGAGTCAAAAAGCATTAGTAAGTTGAATCTAACAGAATATATATAAAAAAAAGAAATAGCCAATCTGGGTTAACTAATGTAGAACACAACTATTTTTCAATCCAATCTTACTAGACCTCTCTTCTGCAAAAAACCTATTCTACTTTTCCTTTTATCTTCAGAACTTCAACATCACTGAAATACTGAAGACACAAGTTTGTTCTCTAGATGATACCTAACAATTATATTTCAGACACAAGATATTGATTTGGGGTGCTCACCCACATCCAACTAACTAAGGAATGCTGGAATTAGGACAGAGTACTAGAAAGGAGAGAGGTGCACAGAGAAGCACTCTGAGGACAATGTACAGAATGTTCCTCTCTCAGTTCTTCACTTGAGTACTGATCAGTGCAAGAGTGTATACGAATATCTGAGGCCAGGAAAGAGCTATCTGAAAAGAGGAGGCTGCACCAGTCCCAGTGGCTCACACAGGGCAGACTTAGTTTGAGATCCTACCATCTAGAGGGGGAAAACCCCACAAAAGTGCAGGGCACAGGGTAGACCACCCAGGAGGAGACTGCCTCAGTAGTGGGGGGTATAATCGGCCCTCAATTAAAGGCTGCTGTGGCCCCATATCACAAAATTTAAAAAGCAAGCCTTGAAAACTATTTCTAAGTAAGTTAACTATGTCCCTAAACAATGCTCTTAAAGGAAGACAAAAATGCCAGAATCAAATAAGTAAAATTAACGATGCCTGGCATTTAGTTAGAAATTATCAGACATTCAAAGAAACAGGGAACTAGAACCCACGAGGAGAAAAATTAATCAACAAAAACAGATCCAGAAATGATATAGATGACAGAATTAGTAAACCAAGAATCAAAGAACAGTTATTAGGGGCACCTGGGTGGCTCAGTGGTTGAGCATCTGCCTTTGGCTCAGGTTGTGATCCCGGTCTCGGGATCGAATGCTGCATCGGGCTCCCCGCAGAGTACCTGCTTCTTCCTCTGCCTATGTCTCTGCCTCTCTCTCTGTGTCTCTCATGGATGAATAAAATCTTTGAAAAAAACCCAAAAAACAGTTATTCTAACCATATCTCACACGTTTGAGAATGTAGAATCATCAAGACCAGGTCAAGGAGAGACATGGACAATATTAAAAAGACCCAAAACAGACTTCTAGGGATGAAAAATACAATGTCTAATATGAAAAATATATTGAATGGGATTGATGGCTGGTTAGGGACCATAAAACATCAAGGAGCCTGAAGACAGTAATAGAAATTTTCCAAAATGAAACACAGAAAGGAAAAAACACACTGGGAAAAAAGTAAATATCAATAAGCTGTGTGATCATTTCAAGCAGCCTAAAATATGTATAACTAAGTCTCTGAAATTGAAAGGGGAAGAAAAATAATTGAAGACTAGGGCAAAATTTTTCTAAATTTCATGAAAATTATAAACCTACAGATCCAAAAAAGTCAATGAACAAGAAACATTGTCAAGGACAAGAAACATAAAGAAAATGAACTATACAAATGGTTTAAAACTATTAATATAAAGAGAAAAATCTTAGGAAAAAAAAGATACATAACATTCCTTGGACCAAAGATGTGAAGGATAGCTAACTTCTCATCAGAAATAATGCAGGACATGTAAGCAGCACCCTTAAATACTGAAATAAAAACTGTCAACCTAGGATTTTATGCCAGCAAAAAATATATTTTAAAAATGAAGGCATACATCTTTCAAACATGGATGGACCTAGAAGGCATAAGGGAAATAAGTCAGAGAAGACAAATACCATATGATCACTAACATGTGGAATCTAAAAAAACAAATCAAAGCAGAAACATACCTATAAATAGAGGACAAACTGGTGCTTGCCAGAGGGCAGGGGATAGGGACATAGGCAAAATGGGGTGAAGGGGAGAGGGAGGTGCAGACTCCAAGTTATGCAGTAAATTATGGGAATAAAAAGTACAGCACAGGGGATACAGTCAATAGTATTAGGGTTGTATTCTGACAGATGGGAGCTACACTTGTGGTGAACAGAGCAAACGTACAGGCTTGTCAAATCACTCTGTTATATACCTGGAATTAATGTAACACTGTGTCAGTTGTACTTCAATTAAATAAAAAAGGCATAGGGATGCCTGGGTGGCTCAGTTAGTTAGGTGTCTGACTCTTGATTTTGGCTCTGGTCATAAACAGGGTTGTGAGATCAAGTCCCACGTCAGGCTCCAAACTGGGCTCCCTCTCCCTCTGCCCTCCCATTCCCCTCTAAAAAGGCATAGTCCATTATACCTCAGTGAAAATTTTAAAAATGAAGACAAAATCAAGACTTCTTCCAGACATAAAACTGAAAGAATTCATTACCAGAAGAGCAGCACTACAAGAAACATTCAAGTAAACCATTCACACAGAAAGAAAATGACATCAGATGGAAATAGGGAACTATTCAAAGAAAAAATCCCTAGAAATTGTAAATATTTCTCTTTTCAATCCCCTTAAAAGATAAGTAACTGCTTAAACACAACAGCATTATATTACGGGGGTTATAACAAATGTTGAGGGACATGTATAGCACCACGTGTCAGAAAACAAGGAAGACCTCAGGTTTACCTAATTTAAGCTATCACCTACCTGAGAAAGAGAAACAAATTCAAACAAAGGAGGAAAGAATAGAAGAACATAATAGAAAGAAATAACAAAGAACAGAAAGCAATGAAATGAAGCTAAAAGAAAACTCAATGAAACCAAAAGCTGGTTCTTTAAAAAGACCAATAAATATAGAAAATGCACAAATAAACATACATGTACATACCAAGGGTTACAATGCAAGATCAACAGGCTTTTCAATAGCGTTGGTTAAACAGAAGATCCACGCAGAAAAAAATGATCCTTAGCACTGCACCTCACATTATATACAAATTATAGAAGAATAAATTCTGCAAAGATTATTAGTAAAACAAAGTTTCTAGAATATAGTATTAGGGAAGAGCTTCATGACTGTGGGGTAAGCAATGATTTCTTAAAGGGCCACAAATACATTATCCATAAAGAAGACCAATAAATGGTACTCATTAAAATTAAGAACTAGGGGCGCTTGGATGACTCAGCTGTTTAAGCATCCAACTCTGGGTCTCTCAACTTAGTTCACGATTTCATGGGTCATGGGACAGAGTCCTACATTGGACTCCACGCTCAGCATGCAGTCTTAAAGATCCCTCTGTCCCTGCTTCCACTCACGCTCTGCCTGTCTCTCTCTAAAAATAAATCTTTAAAAAAAATTAAGAACCATTTTCTATCAAAGACACAATCAAGAATGTGAAAAGGTAAGCAGTTACTAGGAATAATTACAGTTAATAATGAATTTAAGATACCAACTTTTTTCTGTTATTGAGATATAAGAGCCTGAAAGATCTCCTTCAGCACATGCATCTACAGTTAAACTAACCAAAAATCTTTCCCAAAACAAGGCCAGGGGTACCTGGTTGGCTCAGTCAGTAGAACATTTGGCTCCTGATCTCTGGATTGTGAATTCAAGCCCCTTGCTGGGCATAAAGCTTACTTAAAAAAAAAAAAAAAAAAAAAAAAAAAGCCAAACTTTCTCCCTAAGATTTCTTCAAGTATAATCCTGATTTAGCAAGAAAACTCACAAAAAGGAGGTTTGGGGGGTAAGCAGGTGGGTAGGTGGGTGGCAGAGAATGGTAATCAGACCACTACCAGTTCTTCTTCCAAAAATTCAATGAACTCAGAGGAATTTAAATGGTAAAACATTTTGAGAAATTTTAAATGCCAAAAACTTCTTGAAGATATTATGGACAGGCAAGGTAGGGCCAATTTTCTACAGCTTTCCATTTTCTACTGCACTAAGCACAAGGTAAAATAAATGACAAGTAGCTGCAACAAGAAACTGGAATAAGGTTATTCTATGGGTGGTTTCAATGCAGGACAAAGATTCCCATGAGAGGGGCACAGTGGTAGACACAGACAAGAAAAGGATGGGGAACTATGTCAATCAAGTTTCACTCCAGGGAACCAACATGAAGCGCTCCATGCCTCGCACAACACGAGTTCTACAAGAATATCCTGAATCTGGGAAGGAGGGAAGGAGGGAAGGAGGGAAGGAGGGAAGGAAGGAAGGAAGGAAGGAAGGAGACTAAAGTGACAGCTGGACAAGAAGGATAGCTATGTGAAAAGAAGACAAATATGAAGGAAAAGAAGAACGAGGAAACGAGTATCATGGTAAGGCAAAGAGCAAGCCAGTTAGCAGAAGCAACCAAGGAAGTAAAATGCCGCAGGGATGAAGAAAAATATGATGGTTGCAAGTCTAAAACAACAAAAGAAATATCCTGAAAAGTCTGCAAGAATAGAGGAGCAAATATATCCCATCCGGATGTTCGGGTCATCCTGAGAATTCCAACAGGAATCTGTACTACCATTTATCATTCATCTCCCGGGTACCAGCTATTGTGCTAAGCATTTACTCATGCTACCTCAATGACAGCAATTTGTAAAATTAACTCAAAATATCCCCTATCAGGTTAAGCTGGCATGAACACCCCCTGAGGAAGCATGACTAGTGGTATCTATAATGGTGAAAGTGCAACTGTACTTTATCTGAAAAAAAAATGCTAATGGTAAGGAAGCAGTCTTGAATGATACATAAAATGGGGCAGATAGAGAACTGGTCTCCCCTCTATCTTACCAAAGATCCATTCAAATGACAATACTTAACAACAACAACAACAACAACAACATTAGTGGAGTCTGAAACTCATCTTTTAGCTCCACAGACAGGGATCTATCTTGGGATGGCCCCACTGAACTAAGTGGATCCCTAAGTCAGTGCCCTGAAACAGAAAGCTTTCTATCATGGAAGGGGCTGTGCATTCGTCACTCTACAGCCTTCTGATAAGGCAGATACCAAGAACCTCTAATGAAATTATCTCAAAAAACATTTTAGCACACGTTAAATGCCTAAAAAGAACAGATCAATCTTGTAGAAGACAGTGGTGAAGTAAAATGTTCCCAGCTACTCTGTATAGGGATAGGGTCTAAGAATATCCAGAAGTCAGGCAGTGGGACTCCAAGTAGCCCTGGGACCACAGGCCAGTTCCTCCACTTGGCTGGGCCTTGGTGTCCTCTTCTATAAAATGAGATAGACTAATCTCTAAGGTCCCTTTTCAATTCTAAATTCTATTATAGTTGGTTCCTTCAGTAATAAATGGGAAAGGTACAGAAGCAAATTTACCAAGAAAACTGAAGAGTAGCTTCCCTCAAACAATATAGTACGATTCTTCCCAAGAGGAATTTATTTTACTTCCATTACAATCAAACGAGATCCAATGCGATAAAAGAACATTAGCATATAGAGCGAAAAATCAGGCCACTGCAAGGGTAATTTAAGAATAAAAACAAAGAGGAAGACTTACGTGTGTCTTTCATATCTGAGGGTTTCTCGGATGGACCACGCCACCTGGTATGGCGAGGCCTGCTCTGAGTCCTCCAGTTCCTCTCCGCTCTCTTCCGACCAGTCCAACCCTGGGACATAGGAGAGGATATTGCAAGTTAGGAAAAAAAAAAAAAGTATTTTCATTTAAAATTTAGGAAAAAAGATCCAAATCCATAGCACATACTATCACAGTGTGAATAAATGCCTCCTGAGGAGGTTCATCCCTATTATGACAAAAATATTAATAATGAGCCTCTGATATATACGCAGGTTTAAAGTACTGGCATTAGAACAAAAAAGCTATATTCCAAGGATGAACTTCTGTTAGATACTTCAGAGTAGAAACATAAGCAGAGTTCAAGTCCCTTCTCCCCGCAAAAAGGTAGAATTTCTTAGGTATCAAAATATCATACATTAAACCTGTCAGAAAAAAATAAAACATATTCAAGATGGTGGGCAGAGGAGGCTAATGTATGTTTAGGTATAAAAGAAGACAAAAGCAGGATGCCTGGGTGACTCAGCGGTTGAGGGTTTGCCTTTGGCTCAGGGCTTGATCCCCGGGTCCTAGGATCGAGTCCTCCATCAGGCTTCCTACAGGGAGCCGGCTTCTCCCTCTGACTACCTCTCTCTCTCTGATTAATAAATAAATAGAATCTTAAAAAAAAAAAAAGGGTCAAAAGGTACTTGTGGATTCACTCCATACTTCCACAAAGAAGGGCCCTAGAATAAGTTGTCAAAGGCTGACACTTCATGCCCTTTCTCAACACCTCCGGGGAAAAGGACTCCATCCATCAGGCAGGGCCATGCCCTGGCTCTTGCCCTCTGCAGGAAGAGTGATGGTAAGACAATATTCTATTTCTAAGGTGGCTTGGGGTTTCTTTTAATTCTTTTCAACGAGAGCTGCCACATTTCATGGCATTTTGAAAAACAAGTTTAGAGGGATAAATAGAAAACCAGAGTGTGAACAATGCTAACTTATTTTGTCAAATGCTACTATTTTTAATGGCTGGATAATTACTAGCTACTAACATAAAGGTTTTGCCTTTTTAGAAGTTTTGTATCTTGAAAAATACCGATGTTACACAGTCTAACATACATAACTTTAATATACTCATACCACTAGGAGACTTGAATTAGATTCCTTGGTAGCTAGGATTCAGTCTTCCTTCTGGAGACCCTCAAAAATCAAAAGACCTTCTTCATTAGGCAGTTATGTTAGAAAGAACCTCACAGGTTCCTTCTATAAATTTAAATGAGTTTACATGTGCCAAACAGGGAAATTAAGAAAAGGTTAATCGAAATGCAAATTATAAATGCTTAAAATCAAGTAATACATTGCCACTGGAATAAAGAAGCCTCAAATCTAGTTCCAAGGTGACTATCCGAATGTTACCTTAAAAAGTAACTTACTTAAAAAAAAAAAAAAAAGGTACTTTTTCTCAACTAAAATAGTGATAAAAAAAAAAAAGCGTAAAAAAAAAACAAGTAACCACAATAGCATTAGCTTCAGGATAGGATATTGAAAGGC
Organism: Canis lupus familiaris; assembly: GCF_011100685.1. Lineage (NCBI taxonomy): Eukaryota > Metazoa > Chordata > Mammalia > Carnivora > Canidae > Canis > Canis lupus. Next base: position 14,476,509 of record NC_049258.1, read on the forward strand.
GAGGTCTTTTAAACACAAAGTGACACCTAAAAGGACCTTTTAAAAATAAAATATGAGTTATCTTTCATTGTTTTTGTGTAATTAGTAATAATCAATGCTAAGTCATCTATTCCTTCTCTCAAAAAGTCAAAATCTAAGTCGTAAGAACTAAGTTGGAATTGTTTCTCTTGTGAAATTAACTGTCCAATAAAGCAAACCTTTGATCTTGGCTTCATTATCACTAGTTTTAATATAACTAACTGAGATAACCAGCCCAGACAAGACTGTACTTTAAAAGGTGATTACAAGACTGAATTTTTTTTTCTTTTTAATTTATTTTTAAGACTGAATTTTTCTAAAAGTATTCTTTGCTGACATGAATGCAGACTATACTTGGTCCTAACGGTACATTATGATTTCTGGCTTTTCCAAAGTAACCTTTGTTTTGAAAACCTAGGCCCCCTAATATGCTGGAATTCAAAAAAAAAAAAAGCAAGTTTTCATTTTGTTCAAAATGACAGAAAACCATCTCCCAACAAACAACATACTGTTTGTTTCTATAGCTAAAAATATTGCCAACATCCATAAATACACAAAAGTATAAATCAGTATTTAGTAGATGATGTGGGTACATTGTGGAATGAGAGGCAAACATTTGGGAAGAAATAAAGTTAGATGTCTGTCTCAAAACTAAAACCTAATGAATTCCAAATAGAGGACTACAATGTAAATAACCATTTGATATAAATAAAAGGACTTAAAGAAAATATGGGTGAATATATTACATACTTTTGGAGCCCAAACAAGAAACAAAACAAAATAAAACACCTGATTCAAAAGGAAGAAATTCTAAAAAAGTAGAAAATATAAACAATTTTAACTCCTAAATTCCAAAATCATTATCATAGGTATTTCAAAGATAACAAATGGGAGGAGACTTTGCAAAAAAACATGAAATATGTATAAAAAGATCTCACCAAATCAATAAAAAGAAGCCCTTCAATAAAAATGAGTGAAAAAACTCAAAATGTAAAATAAACAAGAAATACAAATGTCCACAAAGCATTATAAACAAATATTCAAAGCTACATTACTAATTCAAAATAGCAGTTCTCACTTAAAGAATGGTCCAAAGATCTCAAGGGGTCCCTGAAATCCTCTAAGGGAGTTCCTTAGGTCAACACTATTAGATGTGTGTTTAGACATCTTTAGCTTTTTTCACTATGTTGGTGTTGGCACTAATAGTAAAAAGGAAAGAAAGAAAGAAAACAACAAAAAACCCATGGTAGGTAAACCTGCTGGCACCTCGGCACGAATTGGCACCAGGTAGGTAAACCTGAGTGGCACTCAGCACAGTGGCACCAACCATACTAGCAGACATTCTATGTTTCACACCATGACTTGTGGTTAAATTTTTTTTTTTAAATAAACAGTTTTAAGAATATCCTTGACAAAGCACTATATATCAAAGACTGTTTATTAAATCTTAGTTCTTGGGACGCCTGGGTGGCTCAACAGTTGAGCGTCTGCCTTTGGCCCAGGGCGTGATCCTGGAGTCCTAGGATGGAGTCCCATATCGGGCTCCCTGCATGGAGCCGCTTCTCTCTCTCTGTCTCTCATGAATAAATAAAATCTTAAAAAAAGAAATCTTAGTTCTTTACACATCTTTACAGCAGTCTTTGTGATCATATGAAGTCATAAAGCACCTCTGCCGCACAGCAAGTAAGTACAGTGGTTGTCTTACGCCACTGTTCTGTGACCTGAACTAGCGGCTTTCTTTTCATTCAACATCATTTTTATTTGAACCAATGACTGACAAACTATGGTTATTAAGACTTGGATATCCGACAGTCATTTTTTCTAAAATGAACAGTGAAACTATAACTTCAAGGAAAACAATGTACAATATTTGTTGCCAACAATGAGATTCAAATTTTCACTTGAAAGTTTGATATTTTCTTTAAACTTGAAGTCATCAGTGAGTCTATGACAACTTTCTAATAGACTTTTCTAATGAGATTGGTGGTAATATTAATGAATATAACTTTGTTTTAAGTAGGCTCCACAACTAGCATGGAGCCCAACACCAGGCTTGAAGCCATGACCCTGAGATCAAGACCTAAGCTGAGATTGAGTTGGATGTTTTAACAACTGAGCCACCCAGGCATCGCATGGATATGATTTTTAAAATTTTGCATAATGAAGTATGTCCACATTTGGAACATAGGTTTCACTAGGTAAACCAGTATTTTCCAAATGGACAATATATTTATTATGTTACAAAACCATGCATGGGTTAAAAGATCCATTCAAGGTGCAAAGCAGGTCAATGTAAAATCCATTGATGTAGTGTTTGCAAAATTCCTTGATATGGTTTCAGATTTCAAACTGCAAGTAATCTTTAAGAATCTCTCATTTGTCAAATTGTGGTGTAGAACCAAATAAGAATATCCACAATTATTTTTTACAAGCTAGTATTCTTCCCTTTTCCAACTTCCAACAAACTTGTAAGGCCATATTTTCACATACTAATCAAAACCACATACCACGACAGATTGAATACAGAAGCAGATAGGACAAGTTAGCTGTCTTCCAGCAAACCACACATTAAGATTTACAAACAACGTAAAATAATGCTGCTCTTCATTTTATTTCTTTTTTTTTCTTTTGGGAAATCCTACTTCATAAAAAGAATATGTTACTATGTGGGAACTTTATTTTTTTTTAAAGACTTTATTTATTTATTCATTAGAAACAGAGAGAGAGGGGCAACACAGGCAGAGGGAGAAGCAGGCTCCATGCAGGGAGCCTGACATGGGACTTGATCCCGGGTCTCCAGGATCACGCCCTGGGCTGAAGGCGGTGCTAAATCGCTGAGCCACCCGGGCTGCCCCCTTTATCTTTAAATGCATTAATATTTTAAAATTTCTCAGTCTTAGCTTCAATTCAGTAAATATCAAGAAATGTAACTCACATACAAAGGCTCTATGGTGTCCTCAATAATTTTTTTTATTTATTATTTATTCATTCATGAGAGAACAGAGAGAAAGAGAGAGAGAGAGAGAGAGGGGGGCAGAGACATAGGCAGAGGGAGAAGCAGGCTCCATGTAGGGAGCCTGATGTGGGACTCGATCCCAGGTCTTCAAGATCATGCCCTGGGCTGAAGGTGGCACTAAACTGCTGGGCCACTGGGGCTGCCCTGTCCTCCTCAATAATTTTTAAGTGTAAAGGGATTCTAAAGTCAAAGAATTTGAGAAACACTAATCTAAGGTATGCAAATTAAAGCAAATTTTCTATCAAATTTGCAAAGACACAATAACAACCAATATCCAATACAGTAAAGATGTAGAGAAACTGTCATTCTCATACCCCGCTGAAAGAAGGGTAATGTGACAAAATAGTTCTGAAGGAAAATTTGACAACGTATCAAAAAGCTTTTTAAAAAATGTAAATGCTTGGAATCAACAATTCTGCTTCTAGGAATCTATTTGAAGGAAAAATTAAAGATGTGACAGTAATTATTTTACTATGAGGCTATGCGGCTATAACACTTTATAATGATATAAACTGGAAACAACCTAAATTAGAGAATGAATTCAGCTGTGACAAATTATGTTGTGTATGGAAAATTACTACCTTCATAGTATACTACAAAAAAATTTAAAACAGGTTATAAAACTGTTATGTATAGCAGGAACCTAATTTTATAGATCTGATATATACCAAGGCATTAACAAATGGGTATCAATTAGGTTTGGGTGCTTTAATTTATTATTTTTCTCTATACCTTTTAAGTTTTATTAGTTGTTTTAATTATCAGAAGTCACACATGGTTTAATAACAGGTGAAACAATATAAAACTCTTAACATAAGAAGAGTTACCATTCCCATCTCCGAAAAAACACATCCTTGTCCGGTTCTGCCCTCCTCTTGATAGCCAGTGTTAACAGCCGGGTAGTGTATAACCATTCACACCCAATAGGCAAAATCTATCTGTCCATAGACTTGATCAACAGATACATTGATGCCCCTTGTTTATTTACTTTCTTTTTAACAAAAATGGGGTAATACGATACCTCTTGATTTTTTTCTACTTGCTAATATAACATAAATACATCTAGTTAAAAGATACAGATATAAAAAAAAAAAAGATACAGATTTCATTCTTTTTAGTAGTTACATAATACTTTATAAGACATGTATCTACCATAATCTACTCAAGGTCTCCTATTGGTTATAAAGGTTAGTTGTGGATTTTTAATACTCCAAGCAATGTTGCAATAAACATCCTTGAACATGCATCCTTATATTGATTTTTTTCACTCATAGGAATAGAGTCCCAAAAGTGAGTTTGCTGGCAAACTCACCCACACACACACACACACACACACACATTCTTAATTGGTAAATATTGTTACATTACTCACCAGCAATGTATAAGCCTCATTAACACTGGATATAATTTTTGCCAATCTGACAGTAATTCATTGTTATTTTAACTTGCATTTTCTCACCTGCTAAGGGGATTGAGGTTTTCATTGGTCTGCCGACCATTTATATTTCTTCTTCCTCTATTCCCATCCTTTTCCTATTTTTCTACTGCTATCATGTCATGCAAATGATTTTTTCTAAAGTTAGAATCACAGCTCACGCCATATTCACGAATACATTCCAAATGAACTAAAGGTTTAAATAACAGAATAAAGTATCAATAAGAAAGCAAAATACCTATAAAAACTTGGGATCAGAAAGATTTTCTTGAGCAAAAAAATTCAGAAGCAATAAAGAAAAGACAGATATTTTACTACATTAAAGTTTTGCCTATCTTTTTTCACTTTTAAATCATGAACAGGTATTGCTTTGGGAACTTTTTTTTACAATTTTTTTTTAAACTGTCAGCTCGGTATTAACAATACTATCATTATTCCAAAGTCCTATGATAAGACATGTTGAAAACTTCATAGACCCAGGTGCTGAGCTCAGAGACTGCTGCTACCACCACTAACTAGAAGCTGAGACTGGGATCCCAAATTTCCCAACTCCAACTTCTGTATCCCATCCACCAAGGATGATCCTCTCCACTGGCATATCTCCTTCACGATGGCCTACCTAAATGCAGACTCCTTCGCTGGACCACTCGGTCCCAGTGTCTTCCACTGCTGTCACAGACACGGCAGCTCTGAACACAAAGCCTCGCGTGAGAGGGCACGTGTTGTTACATTATGTGCATGTGACTTGGTTAAAGGAGGTAACTCACCTAAATGGGGAAAGAGATCAGTGTCCAACTGATGTTTCTGGGTGCACAGTTTCACCAGTCTCTGCAGGCGACTTATACAGGAGAAGTGTGGAGAGAAGGCTGTGGCTTTCATGAGGACCCGGTCAGTCCTGGGCGGGTCCGCGGCGGGAGCCCTACTGGATGGCAGGAGGGGCAGCGGCCTCTTGTGGGACAACTGCCTTGCTTGTGCTATAGTGTGTGTGGTGGGGGCCACTCCCTGCATTGGTAGGCTGGTGTTCGGAGGTGGAGGTGACTTGCAGACTAACCCCTGTGGTGGCGGTGGCGCTGGAGGTTTTAGAGAAGTGGATAACGGTGACAGGTGGGAGTGCTGCTGCGGGGGCTGCTGCTGTGAAGGCGCAGGAGGGGGACTAAAGTGCTCTTGTCGAACTTTTAAAATCTCGGTCTCTCTCTGACGCTGCCGATTCTGGGCCAACTTGCTCTGCAACTTCTTTCTCACAGTTGCCCCTTTCTTTAGGTCATCATCTTCCTCGTTGAAAGCAAATGGGTCTTCCAACTCGGTTTCCAGGTAGTGGAGAGGGACCCTAGCCCCAGGTGGAGAGAGGGACATTCCATCCAGTCCATTGGGCATCTTCAAGGCCAGCGGGGGCACTGCGAGGCTAAAGGCCATGGTATCCATCTGGTGCCTGACCTTCACCTCATCTATAGGATCATTCTTTTTCTTCCTCTCTTTTTTCGGGATAAAGCCAAGTACCTGCAAGTGGCTGTTGCAGTACCTTTGAAAAACACACATACACAGGAAAATGTTTATGATGTATAGTAAGAAAAGCAGACTATAAAACTACATACCATTAAATGTGAATCCTACCAAGTATATAAAAATAGCATGACCACGGGAACTCATGGCATGCACAGATTTAATATAAACACTTCCACTACTCTCAAGCCATCTTCAAAGCCTGCAACTTTCCTGAGGCCAATATGTGAGTTGTGTCTGCGCAGAGGTTGCCAGATAGAAGCAAGTCACTCAAATACTGAGTGGCCCTAGATAACCATCAAGCTATTGCTTCTCATTGTGCTCTGCTCTGTCATTTTGTATTCAGAGCATACAAAGTAACTTCAGCAAGTCTAAAGGATCACTTAAAACTCTTATGAAGGGGATATATACATATATACATGTACATATATATACATATATGCATTCCAATGTCACTCAAGTATTTGTAGATTCACAAAGATCTTATGACATAATCCCTAAGAACGTCAAGTGTCTACAGTATATCTACACACACACAGAGATTGAGAGAGATAAAGAGAACATGGAAGGAGAAGGTAAAATAATAAAACTAGTTAGTGGGATTATAGATGAAATGAGTTCCACAACTCCCTGAGAGAAGTACATGTTTCTACCTGCAGTAGGTACTAAAATAATTCCCTTTATACAGATGAGGAAGCTAGAACTTGATAAAAATGAAGTAACTTGCCCCAAATCCCCCATCTGGAAACTGACAGCTGAGACTCTAAGAAGAATCCTCATGCTGAAGTAGTCTTCAGCAGGCAGGTTACTTTTGTAATGTAAATGGTATTCTAAAAATACTAAAAAGGACAGACTCTACTACTTAATAAGAAAGTAGAATGCGTGTTGTTCTCATAAACCACACTGAAAACCTATGGAGGCTTTCAACCAGTAGAAAAGTTGTGTTTTCCAGACCGGTATTCCTCATGCAGTTCAGAAGATTAACAAGTGTGCCAATAAAGAGTATTCCATGCTTAAATAAATTTGGAAAATGCTGGCTTCAACAGAATTAGACAATGATTTTGTTGTTTGTTTCTGCTGAACAGCTTCTCAAAGCATTTTGTAAGATAATGTACATTATGCTTCAAGGTGGCAGTGTTTCCCAAACTTATTTGGAAATGGTATCTATTTTTATTGTAGTGCACCTGTGATATCTCCACAGTACAGTTTGGGGAAAAAGGCAATAAGGTAAATAATTAATGTCAATCCTCAAAATCATTGGACTGCATCAAACAAATTTTTAAATCACTGTGAATATGGACTCACAAAAAATAAATAAATAAAAATTAAAAAAAAAAAAAAAAAAAAAGAATATGGACTCACCAAACAATTAGGAGACATGGTTTTGTTGGTTTGTCTTAGAAATACATCTATCAGAGGCACGCCTCAATTTTAACAAGACTATTAAGGAAAAACTTTCTGGACTATAAAGAGAATCTACACCGTGTGTGTGTGCATGGTTTGGGCTAGGTCACACATATACCTTAAACCAAATAGATTTATAAAGCTGTGGCCAAGAAGGAAAAAAGTTTCAGGGATAACTGCGTGATTTTTGTTGTTTTTAAGTCATTTTTAAAGATTTTTAAATTTATTTATTCATGAGAGACAGAGAGAGAGAGTCAGAGACACAGGCAGAGGGAGAAGCAGGCTCCATGCAGGGAGCCCGACATGGGACTTGATCCCGGGTCTCCAGGATCAGGCCCTGGGCCGAAGGCGGCGCTAAACCGCTGGGCCACCAGGGCTGCCCTGCCCAGTCATTTTTAAATTAACAAAAAGATTAGTGGAGAGAAATGAGGTGGGATAGTTTTTAAATTTAGGAATGCAATTCTTCTACTCAGTACAAATGGGCAGCCTGAGCAGGTCACGAACTGAGCCCGCTTGGTGCCACCTCATGTAACAGGGCAGAGGCTGTGGGCATGTACAGCCCTCCTTCAGCCTCACCACCAACTCCTGCTCCAGCCACCTGCCCTGCCAGCGCTACCACCACACAGAGTCTGAACTTGTAAAAACACTTCCCTCTTTTAAGAGGGAAAATTTTTTTCATAGCTAGAATTAACAATAGCTTACTCAGTTACGATCAGTGTTTAAAAGAAGTATGCAAATATGAACTGAATGAATGACAATTCAAGGGAGTGACTGCTCACAGGTTCTTTGGAGGGGATGAAAAATGTTGTAAATTAGACCGTAATGATTGTTGTGCAAGCCTGTGAATATACTAAAAAGTACTGAAGTGTACTTCAAATGAGCAGATTGTATCAGATGTGAATTATATCTTAAGCTGTTTCAGAAAAGTATAAGCATACAGAAAACTTCCTGGCAAATAGGAAAACGCTAAAAATATATAAAATATTATATAAAATAACCAACCTAATATAACCACTTATCTCTGAGAAACCAAAGCTACAGTAATAAGCCATAGTTCCCACTGTACAAGTATATTAGAAAATGAAATTTACTTTTTATTTTCAAAAGAATATCAATCTTTTCGACATCATGTCATATAGTGTAGTTGTAACTATCAATACTTATATACATGTTTAGGGCTTATATGAATTCAACCTGGATTTCTTGAGGTAACATCAGAATATTACCTCTTACTGAAGTCTACTTTAATCTATTTCCAAACAATCTTACAAATAATGAAAATAGTAATATCATTTGCATCGGGTTTGAACCAATTTTGAAAAAATATGCAACTTAGTACTTAAAGTATAGTTTCTCTTGACAAAGCCACACAAAAGTCCTTCCCCTTTTTATCTTGTTCTAAAAAGAGGAAATTACTTTGAATATCAAGGTGAAGACCTATGATTCAGAGAATTAATATTCTGGAGAAATTCAGAGCAACTCTGTTTTACTTCTTGCTCCAGCTATTAAGATAGAACTTGTTTCCGCTAAAATGAAAAAACAAATCCAGGGTGCAATGTGGTAAACTGAATTTAATACATAATTATAGGTGTGCCTGGCTAGCACAGTTGGAGGAGCCTGTGACCACTGATCTTGGGGTCATGAGTTTGAGCCCTACAATGGGTGGAGATTACTTAAATAAATAAACTTAAAAAGGGGGAGGGGGCAAAATTATAGATGCATTTACAATGGACTTTGAAGTAAAAAAATGAATCCAAGTTCATCAATTCTTCAAGTTAAAAAAGGCCAGGGATAAGAAATGGTCATGTTAAGATGGCTAGAACCAGCTGGACAGATATGTTTAGTTTGTCAGGTCCAGTGGTCCCTTTCTCACCTCAGATTAAAATTTTATTCCTTACCTCACTGAACAGCTGCTTCTAACTTTCAGGTATTGTAATGTGAAACTTTAAGTGCTCATTAGAAATTCTAAGAGAGTATTCCCAAATCACCACATGATGCTACACTCATTTAGGTAGGAGCTCTATCAACACAAATTATTTATTTTACCCTAAAAGTGTAAAAGTTGCTCAAAACATGACTTCTTTTCAACCAATTTATGCAGGTGACATCTGCTTACACATAGGAACAAGGATGAAGGTTATGTGTATACATATTTTAAAGATAAAAGTAAAAAGTTCACATTTTCTACCTGAAGGTAACAAGTATTTAAGTTTTGGGAAAATAATTGTGCATCTCTCTCTAATACTCTACAATGATCCACATGGTTTCTGGAGAATTGAAAAAGAAATGACAAAGAGATTATATATGAAATAGTGTGAATTTTCCTGAGAATATAAAAGATAAATATCATAAGATTCTTTCTCTAAAAATACCTCTATGTTTCTTAATTCAGCCAAGTAAAAATTCACTATCCTAGTGATAAAGGCTACTCTTACTATGCACGTCCCATTTCTTAATTATGGTAAACATACTCTACATGGAACTCTTTTAACCAAAAGAAGCAAGATTATAGAACAATGCTAAACACTGCTTAAGTCTAATAGAAAGTAAATCTTCTCAATAATTCAAGTAATCATTCTTATGAATAATTATTTTTCAATAAGTACATACCCCTTGCTACCTTTCAAGCACAGATTAAAAAATTCCAAAATTATTACCATTAATTACAACACCTAAGTAATTCCTATAATACCTGTTGTTTAAGCAGATTTCTATCATAATCAAGAACTACTTTATAAGACTGCAAACCAAACACAATGATTGATGAAAAAAAATCTCTTAAAAGTCTATTAAATAAAATCAAAAAAGTCAAACATACTTTTCAAATAATTCCCCAAGTTTACTATTCCATTTTTTTCAAACTGCCATCTATTGTCTTTAGAAACCTTTCAAGGTTTACTTAGATTACCCCAGAACTCAATGTTTAAATTCACCACATTAAAAAAAAAAAAAAAAAAAAAAAAAAGGCCAAGAAAATTTCCAAGCCTACAAATGAAATCAAAGATGGATTCCCATGATTAGCTCTTACCTACGATCCTCTGATTTGGGGATGGGGTTGGTGCAGCGTTGGCTGTTATACTTGGCCACATATTCACATTGCTTGAAGGGGGCAGTCTTGTCCTCCAGAACGTGTCTGATACAGAAAGCGTACCCGTTGAGTCGCCGCTGCTTGCACAGTTTGGGGCTATATGAGCACAAGGGCTTATTGTCAACCTCAGAGAAGTGTATATGTTTCCCTTCATACATCACGTGACTCTATTCCTTGTGAACATCAGCTAAAAGACCACCACAAAAAAAGAAACCCAAATGATAAATCAGAGAGTATAAGGCAGAGGTAAGTTGACAATTTCACTGAGGGACTTCTGGCCCCACAGCCATACCTGATTTTAAATCTTCTGCACCATAGCAATGTTAAGAGAACCCCAGGGATACCACAGTTTGGAATGCTGCAGAATCAAGATGAAGCAGATTGTCTACAAAAATATCAAAAGGCCTAGTTAACAAAAAGAAACAAGAAAGGCTTGCTTACCTGGGACATGAAATACTAGGGTATCACCCTTCCTAATGGGATGGATTCTTCCTTGTAATCCATCATCCCAACATTAAATTCAAATAACAAGAGACATTATGAAATACCACGTTAAATACCAGGTATTACCCCTCCAAATTGTACTAAGTAACTTTTATTCTGATTAAGTCTTTTAAGTACCTCAAAGCAGCAGGGCTCTTCCACCAAACAAATGTCATAAGGTGGCAGGTCTTTTTATTTCATTACTGGTGATCGAATGTTGTATCTATTTTCAGAACACAAATCTCTTCACAATACCATTAGAATGAACCTACAGACCTAAAATATCCCTCAGAAGTTCCACATTTTTTTTACGTATTGGCAAAATATTTGGCAATTTGCAACAAACGTTTCTATGAAATACCAAAAGGGAAGGGGCAAATTCCTCTTTTAAAAGACCTTTTTTCCCTGTAATATTTCCCCACATTTATCCCATCCGAACTATAAACTTCTTGAGCCTAAAGACTATACCGCCACCTTTTAGTGCACTGCTATCCACATGCTGCACCCAATTACACTAAACAGGATAACAATCATGACTTAGGGAATGTTTGGAGTTTTAGTAACAAAATGGAAGCAAGAAATCACGTAATACCCACTACTTCTCTGCACACACAATGTCCAGCAGAAACATTTACATATTATAACACCAGTCTACAATGAAACTGGACCAACTGCAGTATCAAGTCAGAACTGTAATGGGCTGATGTGGTCTACCCACTTTCTCCAGAATCTACACATCACCCAGATGGCTTGGCAGAGTAGCCTGGATATCAGCCACAGAAAAACTCAATACTCTCTTCTTTACAAAACTATTAAATATGAAATTCCTCACACCCATGAATGTCAAGACACATATACACTTAAAGGTCAGAAGACATGTTTCCCAAAATCTGCTTCTTAGTGTTACCTTGAATAAATAATGCAACCTCAGTTTTCTTGTCTGTAAAATTGGAATAATAGCAGCTGTGTTATCATCAGGTTGCTCTAAGGATCAAGTGATACAAAGCATGCAACACCCCAACTACCTTGCCTAGTGCACGTTCAGCACTGAACAAATGAAGTTATTAGAAAATGTCAATGCAAAAAAAAAAAAAAAGAAAGAAAAGAAAATGTCAATGCTTATTATTTACATTCTACCTAATATAGGTAGAGAATCTGTATTGCCTCTGAGTATTTCACTTACTATAGCAGAAAGACACCTGAAATATTAGTTTAGTTAATAAGAATCACATTCATTACCAAGTAAACCTAATGAGATATCAATGTAATTCAAAAGTAAGAGCTTTCCCTTTTTACTTTATTAGGATACAAGGGGAAAAAGTTGTATTAAAATTTTTAATTTAACTGCCCTAAAGGTCTAGTTGTTCAAGGACAGGAAATATTTTGAAGCAAACCCATGCTGTTTCTTTTGGATGTTTCAGGGCGTGATCCCAGGGTCCTGGGATCGAGTCCCACAACAGGTTTCCCTCGGGGAACCTGCTTCTCTCTGCCTATGTCTCTGCCTCTCTCTGTGTCTCTCATGGATAAATAAATGAAATCTTAAAAAAAAATACACTGGATTTAAATGAAAATATATGTATCTGTACGAGAATATTTTATAAGCCACAGAAAGAAGAATGGGGCAGGGTAGAGAGATAGAGAAGGACAACCTTCACTTTTAAGACATATTCTAGGTCTACAATCAGATGTGATATATCTAGACTGATGATTTCCTCTTTCTTTCCAATTTTTATACATCTTTTATTTCCCCCTTTTGAATTTGCCAGAACTGCTGGAATAATGTTAGTAATAAGGCGACCACTGAGGGATCCCTGGGTGGCTCAGTGGTTTAGCGCCTGCCTTTGGCCCAGAGCACGATTCTGGAGTCCCGGGATGGAGTCAGTCCCGCGTCGGGCTCCTGGCATGGAGCCTGCTTCTCCCTCTGCCTGTGTCTCTGCCTCTCTCTCTCCTTCTATGTCTATCATGAATAAATAAATAAAATCTTTTAAAAAAATTTAAAAAGGCACCCACTGTTATGCCTGTTAAATAAGAACTGCTTATTGTCAATGGGTGGAATAATGCAGACTTTCATCATAAGACATATTTCCTGTTATGTTAAGGAAATATCAAGTAATTCCTGTTTTACTAAGAGTTGTTGCTTTCAAAAAAAAAAAAAAAAAACAACCCTCAGAATTGATGGTTAAATTTTACCAAATTCTTTTTCAGCTTCTTGAGAGAAAATCATTTTTTTCCCTTGTACTGTTAAAAATGTGGCTTTTAGTATTTCCTAATACTGATGTATTTTGTATTTCCTGATCTCCTGATACTTTATCCTGGGAACTTGGTCACTGTGTATTATTTTTTTTAATGTGTTGCTAAGTTATACTTGCTAATTTTTAGGATTTTTAAATTTGAGAATGGTCTAGAAGCTTAGTTTTTTTGTTTTTCAGAACTTGGTATCAAAATAGTATTTCAAAAAATTATTTGGAAATCTTTCCCGGGGTCACTTGGGTGGCTCAGTCACTTAAGCATCTGCCTTTGGCTCAGGTCATGATCCCAGAGTCCTGAGATCGCCCGCATGGGGCTCCGCGCTTAGCAGAATGCCTGCTTCTCCCTCTCCCTCTGCTGCTCCCCCTGCCTGTGCTCTTTCATGCTCAAATAAAATCTTAAAAAACAAACAACAACAACAACAACAAACAACAACAACAAAACATTTCTGGAACAACTTAAACATCACTGCAGCTAATGTTCCTCAGAAGGTTGCCTGGGCCTCATACTGCCTTTCAACGCACATCAGGTCTTAAAATTTACCTGAACACAATTTAGCAACATGACCACTCACACTCAATTTCCTAAATATCTGTGATTCACTCTTATATTCTGTGTATTCATACACAGGTGACATTTGTGCACTCTCCCTTTTGTTCATGATTAGCCTCAATAGTTTATCTGTTTAAAACTGTTACCAGCATTTTCAAATAAATAGGTAAGTCCAAATCTCTTGGCTTTATTAGTACCTCCGTGTTTGTTTGTTTTTTCTAAATTCATTAATTTCCGCTTTTATGTTTGCCAATACCTTCTTTCTGCTTCCTTTCCATTTATTTCTTTACTTATTTGTTTTTCGGTAACTTCCTGAGCTGAATTATTTTACTGTATCATGCTTTCTTGCTTAGTTATTTATATTTATTTTCCTGAGTACTGCTTTAGTCATATCCCATAGGCACTAACACAGAATTTTAATTATTAGTACTTTCTAGTTGATTTGGAGTCGATTTCTCAATTTTTCCTTTGGCCCAAGAGCTTTTTAATTTTCTTAGATGGCAAAGTTTTATAGTTTCTTTTGCTTTAGTTTTAGTTAGGAATAAAGAGCATAGGGACGCCTGGATGGCTCAATGGTTGAGCGCCTATCTTTGGCCCAGGGCATGATCCTGGAGATCTGAGATCAAGTCCCACATCGGGCTCCCTGCATGGAGACTGCTTCTCTCTCTGCCTGTGTCTCTGCCTCTCTCTGTGTGTCTCTCATTAATAAATAAATAAAATCTGGGGCAGCCCCGGTGGCTCAGTGGTTTGGCGCCGCCTTCAGCCCAGGGTGTGATCCTGGAGACCCCGGATCGAGTCCCACATCGGGCTCCCTGCATGGAGCCTGCTTCTCCCTCTGCCTGTGTCTCTGCTTCTCTCTCCTCTCTGTGTATTCTCATGAATAAATAAATAAAATCTTTAAAAAAACAAACAAACAAATAAATAAATAAATAAATACATAAATAAATAAATAAATAAAATCTTAGAAAAAAAAGAATAAAGAGCATAATCTGCATTTATCTCTGCTTTTTGGATCTGACTGATATTTTCTTTGGGGTCTAATAAGTACGCTTGAAAAAGAGTATTCATTGTTTCCAGGGTATGTTATTTGTTATTCTATGTATCATGTTATTAACCTTTTTATTTAAAGTCTTCTGAAGCACTGTTTTAGATCATGGGTCAGCAAACTGGTTTTAAAGGGCAAATTTGGCCCACTACCTGTTTTTGTAAATAGTTTTACTGGAACGCTGAGCTATTCATTGATTTACATGTTGTCTATGGCTGCTTTCACACTGTTAACAGTAGAGCTGAGTAGTTGCAAAAGAGATTGTATGGTCAGGACACCTAAAAAAATTTCACTAAAATAAATAAATAAATAATAAGTTCACTAAAATATTACTTGCTGATCTCTTTTCAGATGCAGCTCTTAGTGGATTTAACTTTTTTGCTCCAATCTGTCCTTCTCTACTAATAAATGAGAATAGACAATTTACAATTTTCTATTTGCTTATGATAGTTTGTCATAATTTCATCTTATTTTTTTGGTAATCCTTTTAGCTTTTAATTTTTTATTACATATTTCACTATACAGTCTGTTTTCTTGGAAGATTTATAGTCTATGGGGCACCTGGGTGGCTCAGTGGTTGAGCGTCTGCCTTTGGATCAGGTCATGATCCCAGGATCCTGGAATCGAGTCCCACATGAGGCTTCTTACAGGGAGCCTGCGTCTCCCTCTGCCTGTGTCTCAGCCTCTAGTCTCTCATGAATAAATAAATGAAATCTTAAAAAAAAAAAAAGATTTATAGTCTATATCCTTAAGATAACATCTCTTTACTCCACACTAAGAAAATTAGTATACAGTTGACCCCTGAACAATGCAGGAATTAGGTGCACCAATATCCTACATAGTCAAAAATCCAAATACAACTTTTGCCTACTGCTGACCAAAAGCCTTACTGATAATGTAAACAGTTAACACATATTTCGCATGTTATACATATTATATACTATATTTTTACAATAAAGCCAAAGAAAATATTAATGAAGTCATAAGGAAAATACATTTACAATACTGTATTTATACAAAAAAAATCCCAGTTTGGACCTGCACAGTTCAAACCATGTTGTTCAAGGGTCAGCTGGACTTAGTATTATTGTGATTGATCTCATGCTATGAACGAGAAAAATTTTCATTTCTGTAACCATCTACCCAATCCCCAACTCTGAATTTTTCCCTTATATTTCTACATTGCCACAGTATTAATATTAGTTCTACACTTAAGTTCATTTAATATTAATCACTAATCCTTTTAACGTAGTTTTCAATTCATGTCTTGATTCAAGAGTCACCTCCCTTCACCAGTCCTGCCCCCTCAACCCCCACATCCCACCTGCCTGACTGACTTATAAGAACTAAGCTGTGGTTTTTCTGTTTGGAAATATATGTCAACTGATATTAAACTATAGCTTGCCTGGACATAAAATTCTTGGGTCATATTTTTCTTGACTAGTGACTTTGCATCTTTTTTCCCACATCTTACAGAATGGAAAAGCCTGTAAGGCCAGCCTCTTTATTTCATATGAGACTTGATTTTTTTCCCTCATTTTGATCTAACAATAGTCTTTACATTTAAAGACTAGAAACCATTCTAGAATTTTAATTGTGGGGAACTCTTATTAATGACTTGACAAATTCTTTCTACTTCAATGATTCTGTATGTCAGGGGTGTCAATTATTGGTATGCTAAATTCACTGTGTTTCAGGGGTACCTCGGTGGCCCAGTCGGTCAAGCATCTGCCTTCAGCTCAAGTCATGGTCTTGGGGTCCTAGGATCTAGCCCCACATGGGGCTCCCTGCTCAGCGGAGAGTCTGCTTCTCCCCCTCCCTCTGTTCTCTCCCACTGTCTCTCTCAAAAAAAAGAAAAAAAAAGAATTCACTGTGTTTCAAATCTATTACCCTCTAGTCTTTCCAATTTTTTTTTTTTTTAAGATTTTATTTATTTATTCGTGAGAGAGACAGGCAGAGGGAGAAGCAGGCTCCATGCAGGGAGCCTGACGTGGGACTTGATCCCGGGTTTCTAGGATCACACCCTGGGCTGAAGGCGGCACTAAACCGCTGAGCCACAGAGGCTGCCCTCTTTCTTAATTTTTACTGGTTTCCATTTTGGATTGCTCAGATCTCTCAAGCTTACTTCCATTATTCCCAGCTAGAGTGTATATCTGCTGCTTTGAAAGTGACCTTCATTTCTATAAGGACTACATTCTTTTCTTTTGTAACCTGGTTCCATCAGTTCACTCTTATCTCTTCCTGTTGTCTTATCATTGATTTCTTGAGCTTTTGTGTCTCATCTTTAGACTCCTGCCTCAGAGGACCCATATCTCACCCCCAACTCCACATGCCACCTCCCACTATAGGGAACTGTTTATAATTTTCACTTGCTGTGCTGTTTCTGAAAAGGATTATCACCAACACTCTTCCCTTGAATGCTGCCCTCGTCTCCCCAACTCACAGAGGCCCACACGCCATAGATTTTCAGGGGATGATAATGGAGGCTTTATTTCTCTTCAGTTGACCAAGATCAGCAGCTCTAAGGCTACCTGTTGCCAGTTTCTCCTTCATTCTAAACTTCTTGGTGAAATAGTATGACGGCACAGCCTGTAATTCAGCCCCACCTCTTGCCACTCAGGGAAGCCCAATGTACATCCCAACTTTGTCATTGCACATAGGCAGCTTATGGGTTTGGTTCCCATGGTGTGTCAGCCACTTGGGAGAAAGTTGCACCCTCACTCTGCCTGAGTTCATGCTCCCCTGCCATCCTTCTTCCTGACTCAGTTCAATTTCCACTGCAAATACCAGCACTAATTCACATACTCTGGTATCTAAGGTTTCGTTAGTTATCAAAGAATGAGCTGCTTTTCTGTTTCTTGCACTCCTTATTTATTTCTAGTTGGTTTAGAGAACAAAGATGTCAGTACTTCACCATCATTAACCAGAAATACATTTTAAAATTCTGTATAGTAAAATACATCAAAATTAAAATTAAAATCACAAAACAAATGTCTTATCTAATTTTTACAACATATTACTTCTGTAATCTAGTTTTTTAAAGAATCAATATGCTATTAAAAAGTTAATAAGCTTAAAAAAGTTAATAAGTTTGACTCAATTCATTTCACTATTTATTAAACATTTCTGAAAAGCCCATCATTTTCTCAGAAAATGGGAAATATATTATTACTAAAAGACAAGTTTTAACTAATATAACTAATATAACACTGTGTGTTAACTGGAATTAAAATAAAGACAAACTGAAAAAAAGACAGAATTTTCTCCTTTAGAAGATATAGTCTATAAGATGAGATGCATTCAAAAAGAAGCACATAGGACCTCACCCACAGCTCTGAGCACCCAGACTTCTGGTCTCATTGAATCTCTCTCTTTTTTTTTTTAAGATTTTATTTATTCATTCATGAGAGACAGAGAGAGAGAGAGGGAGAGGAGCAGAGACACAGGCAGAGGGAGAAGCAGGCTCCATGCAGGGAGACCAATGCGGGACTTGATCCCAGGATCCCGGGATCACGCCCCGAGCCAAAGGCAACCCAACCTCTGAGCCACCCAGGCATCCCTGTGATGGTTAACTCTTTAATTCCTGGTGGTCAACCTGAAACAACAGTTACTAGATTCACTCAGGGACCATTAATTTTTTAAAAAAATCACCAAATTAGGACTTCAGATAGTCTACACAATGATTTCTAATAGCCATGGTCATACAGCAAGACAAAGTATAATTTAAAACTTGAAAACTTTTAAATATTCCAGTACATCTCATGAACATCAAATAGATGTCACGAAATTGCTATTCAGCAAATAATGTTTGAAAAATATATAAGAATGCATTAAATCTGCCTATTCAACATCTAACTCAAAGAATTCACTAATCTACCCAACTGCACTTTCAGTATTTGTGACAAGTTGCCAAAACTCTCACTAATCACCTCTATGACATTATAAAGAGGTGTTTAATTTCAACATCTTATAAACAACTTCTCTTCGATCTTAATTTTTTTTCTGTGATTAATTTTCTTCCCATTTCTTTGATTTTTAATATTTTAAAATCCTACTAAAAGCTAACTCTGTATAATTCTTTCCATCTTCCTTTTTTTTTTTAAATCAACCAACACTTGATTTTCAAATCCCTCTATTAAATGTTCAATTTAGGGGTGCCTAGGTGGTTCTCAGAGTTAAGTGACCGACTCTTGATTTCCACACTCAGGTCATGCTCTCAGGGTTGTGAGATACAGCCCTGCATTAGGCTTGAGGCTCGATGTGGAGGCTCCTTAAGATTCTCTCCCAGGAAGCCTGGGTGGCTCAGTGGTTGGGTGTCTGTCTTTGGCTCATAGTGTGATCCCGGGATCTGGGATCGAGTCCCACATCAGGCTCCCTGCATGAAGCCTACTTCTCCCTCTGCCTGTGTCTCTGCCTCTCTCTCTGTGTGCCTCCCATGAATAAATAAATCTAAAAAAAAAAAAAAGATTCTCCCTCTCCGTCCCTCCCCCACAGCTCATGTTCTTGCTCTCTAAAAAAAAAAAAAAAAAAAAAAAAGCTCAATTTAATCTTCATACTTAATATTTCCAATTCCCTAAAGTATTAAGACTCACTTTAGGTAACGAATCTTGGAGGAAAATGGCTCCCTGCTTCAAAATCGAACTTCCTACTAAATGAGTGTTATTTAATATCAAAATCACTTTGTCTATAAACTGGAAACAATCATTCATCTGGTCTTCTCTACATCAATGAGTTTTTCTTTTTAATTAAAAAAGAAATCATAACGAGCACTAAGGCAGATCTCAGAAAAAACACTACTTTTCTCTTTATTTTTACATGTAGCCTCATACAATTGAAGTTCTTTACCCCAACTCCAAAGGTGAAATTCAGGGAGCCTTCATGTAACATTTGTAGTAAGATACAAAGAGAGGAGGGGTGCCTGGGTGGTTCAGCTGGTTAAGTGTCTGCCTCCAGCTCAGGTCAGGATCTCAAGGTCCAGAGATGGAACCCCACCTCCAGTGGGGATCCCTGCTTGTGGGGAGTCTGCTTCTCCCTCCCCGCCCCCCCGCTCATGCTTTCTAATAAAAAATCTTAAAAAGATATAAAGAGAAGAAACGTATAAAGTCCACATGATCTTAATCAAATTCTTACAGACCCTAACATTTTAAACCCTATCGCACGGCCTAATCCATGAAGAAGAAAAGCTGTGCCCTAAGCTCTACTTTTTTACGCATGATCAGTATCACTTCAAAATAGAAGAAAAAATCCTAACCAGCAACTGTAGATGTTATCTTCAGCTGCGGAAATAACTTGTTTGGAATATAAGTGGATCTATGCTCCCTTAAAGAAGAGAATGCAAGTAATTAAGCACTTTAGAGCAGCAGCAGAATATACACCCTTATTCATTACCAAAAGGCAAGAGTAACGATTACTGAGAATAGTCTCACAGAATGAATATTTCCACAGCAAACATATCCATATACTGGAATTCAAAAGCAGGGAATAATGGTTAGGTGTAAAAATCTTAAAAACACCTTCCTTGATATTATATGCTGAGTTTAACTGGAAAATAAAAAAGCAAGTCCTTTCCATAGTTTCTTCTTTGCAATTACAGAGGAATAAGACATTAGCAGGGAGAAAAGGAAGACAAGCTTTTCACAAAAGCAACCTATGGCCCTTTCAGTCTCCCCAAAGCAACACACAAAGCAATCTGACCAAGATATGAACATTAGTCTCTTTGGGACTACCACTGTACCACATCCATGTGGAAACTCTGCATGTCATTACTGTTCTTTTGAGTCTCGTGTTTCAGAAGCATGTTCATTTCACTGCCACAGCATTTTCCCCTAATTGCTATCTGTAATTTTATATTCTATCCCCGTTTCAGATCTAGATCAACAACATACCTTACAATTTTTGTAAATCCGGCACCTAAATTTCCAGAATGCTAGCTTTCTAATATATTCATTAACACAATGAAAAACACATTCACTTATCCCAGAGTCCTATACTTTTAGGTCTTAAAAAACTTTTCTCCCCATTTTAAGCTTTTTTTGAAATAAGTTTTAGCTCAACTTCACGGAGCTCAAAAAGGTAATGAGATTCTAAACAGTTGAGCATGCTCATTAAAAAAACAAAAACAAAAACCTAACATCCCACATATCAACATGGAAAGTGGTAAAATTAGATGCGGAAGTGATGAAAATCTGCCCACTGATGTGATCTGAAGAGAAAGATCAGAGAGAAAAATTGTCTATCACCTCCAAATATAAATAATACTCAGCACAACTAAAGTTCAAAATAAAATAAAGTAAGTAAGTGCTCACTGAACATCGATTATGTGCCTAACACCGTGCTCAAACAGCACTGTACAAATCAGTCTGCATAATGAATTTAAATTAAAATGGCCTTTACGCTGGTTGAGTTCCTCAGCTGATTCATGAGAAAGTAAGGCTGGTTTACCAAGCAGGTGAAAGCACCCTTCGGCTCTGGTGCGTATCAAAGGTGATGGTCCAACCTGGTTCTGCCAATTACTAGGTGTGTGACCTTGGGCAAACTATTTAGGTTTGAGTTTTCTCAGATGTAAAGAGAGGACTATAATAGCATGTACCTCATTGAGTCGTTTAGGAGAATTAAATTAGGTATTTCATGAACCGTACTTAGCATGGTACCCAGCACATAGTAATCACTTAATCTTAACTACTATTAGAAGCAGTAAGTAGTAGTTTATTGGTATTATCATTTTAATCTAGAATCTGCAGGGCTAAAATGCACTCTCCAGCTGCTAGTGCTTTTCTGAATGGTACAGGGTAATTCTCCATTAAGTCAGACCCTCCCAAACTTCTTGGGGCTAGAGTTAACAGAATCCACTAAGAATTGTTTCCTATAATCCATATTAAGAATCCAACGTTAAGAAACATCTTTTTGGGCAGCCCCGGTGGCTCAGCGGTTTAGCGCCGCCTTCAGTCCAGAGCATGATCCTGGAGACCAGGGATCGAGTCCCATGTCAGGCTCCCTGCATGGAGCCTGCTTCTCCCTCTGCCTGTGTCTCTGCCTCTCTCTCTCTGTGTGTCTCACGAATAAATAAATAAATTCTTAAAAAAAAAAAAAAAAAAAAAAACAATGAGCAGCGCTCGTTTGGTCACAGCATTTATGAGCTCCACTTAATAGTCCTTTACAACAAATGCTTTCTGTGTCCCTATTCATGCCACAGTCACTCTCAATTGTTGCAGAAACCCTATATTGTAGGACCAGAAGAAAAACTAAGTTATAGCTATAGTCCTCAAAGTTCTTTTGTTCTAAGAATCTGAAACTGATGGTCTCTGTTGCTAAATTCCATATACACTTTTCCATCTTTATCTTACTTAACCTCTCTGCAGCATTTGACACTGTTGACCACTTTCTCTTTCTTGAAAATCTCTTTCTGGCAGCTCAGTGGCTTCCTTTCTCTTGCTCCGACACGTAAAATATTGATGTTTCCCAAGATTTTCTTATTCTTGTTTTGGAGGGATGCAAGATGAAATGCCTATATGTGCAGTGCCACAGGGGTGGGCCAGGGGCAGGCTGGCCGCCAACTTTGCTCATCTAAAGGTGGCTCACTCAAACCACTTCCAGCAAGTTGTACTGATTTTTCTTTTTTTAAGATTTTGTTTATTCATGATAGATAAAGAGAGAGGCAGAGGCTGAGGGAGAGAAGTGGGCTTCTCAAAGGGAGCCCAATGTGGGGCTCGATTCCCGGATCTGGGATCATGCCCTGAGCCAAAGGCAGATGCTCAACCGCTGAGCCACCCAGGTGTCCCAGTTGTCCTGATGAAGAGAAAAGAAAAAGAAAAACGCAGATCTACGGTTTTAATCTTAGCAAATTTTCATAAGGTAGAATCCAGATTTCCCCACAAAATCTCCTTCCCATAAAGTATCAGCAGCCCATTGTTAGAGATGCCTGACCTTGAGCAAGTTACTTCATAAATCTGTTTCCTCATCTATGAAATGGTAATAAAGCCACAGACATATAAAAAGTGTATCAAACAAAACATTTCTGCAGCCTTTCATTTTATCTTCCACTCCACATCTACCCCAAGACTACGGGTTATGATTCCAGAGTTTTAAACAACATGCACGAATTGTAAACACACATAAATGCATTCTTCTGGAGAAGAATCCAGAGTTCATCAGATTCCCCCAAAAGATTAAGAACCAGACTAAGCCAAATGTTTCTGCTTCTACAGCTTCAGCTGTCATGTCTGAAAGGATGATCCCCCAATTTACGTCTGGCCAGCCTATGCAGACCACTTTACCTCTGTGAGCAGCCTCTCCACTGACTTCTCTCCATCTCCACTGTCAATGCCACGGCCTCAGTTCAAACCTTCCATCTTTGCAGCTGCCTCACTGGCCTGTTCCAGTCTTGCCTTCCTTCACTCTACTCCGTACAACCCGGATCCTCTAAAACGCAAATAATTTACTTGGCCAAAGGCCTTAAGGGTCTGGTAGGAACATAAAAGGAACCGAAACTCCTGAGCCCACCTCATAAACTCCTCAGGACCCAGCCTTGGAGACCTCCCACTATTTATTCCTATTCCTACACTCCTACAATTTGCAACACAGAATACTCTTTTGTCCTCAGGCATTTATTCATACTAGCAGGTCCCACCTCTTGGAATGCCTTTCTAACTCCTCCCAATCGCTTAGGGCAGAAACTCTAAAAGTCTAGAAATCCTGGAAAGTCCTACTTCTCTTTAAGATTTACCCCTAGGCCAGAATAAATAGGTTTTCTTCCTCCAGGCTAATCTATCCCTTATCATTCAATGTGGTAAATGGCATCCTTTTTTTTTTTTTTTTCCCCTCGCTAGACTAAAAACTCCTCAAGGGCAGAGAATGTGTCTCCGTATAAGGAGGCCGCTGTGACCAATAGGAAGCCAATCCAGTAAATGAATGAAACTACACCGGTCCTGGCAACTCCCATCATGTCTCAGGTAAACACCCCACCCTCCCAGGATAAACCCACCTAAGTCCCGGACTAGGGCTTCCTCAAAGCTATGTGGCACACTTGCCAGCAGGCCAAGAACTTCCAAGTGTGTCAAAGAAGCAACCAGAAGTAACCCCACTTTCTTTTGCCTGCTGGTGCACTTACCAGTCCTTTACATCCGCCAACTCCCAGAATTCAACAGCTAGACCACCATCAAGCTGCTGAGGCTTCTATGAATATACTGCCAACTTTTTATTGGCACAAAAACATTTATTTGCCCCATGAAGATAATTATAATATTCTACCTGTACTCAAATGCTTACTGGTATTAGTAATACCTATGGAGCCAAGAACTTATTCACACTGAAAAATCTCACATCCAGAATAGCAAAAACCTTCAGAGGGAAAAAATATTATATAAAAGTCACGCATCAGCCACCATTCTAAAAACTATGTGCGATTCCTCATTTAATAGCCACGGCAACCCTATAAAAAAGTGTTATTATCACCCCTTTTCACAGATGAAGAGACCGAGACTTCATGAGATTAAGTAATTTGTCCCAGTCACATGAGATTTGAGGCCTGTTTGACTTCAGAGCCCAAGCGCTTAACCAACACAAAACTACACAATACTGTTAAATGCAAGATCCTAAGAGTGTGTTGCAAGTACACACACACACACAAAATCACACAAGGAGAGAGAACACAACAAAAAATGTTAACAGTGGTTGTCTCCTGAGTGTGAAAAATAAGGTCTGGGCAGGATGAATATGAGCATGACTTTTAGTCAGAAAAAAACAAACAGGCAAATAAGAGAGACAGTATTTAAATGTTTTAATAAAAAAAAAAGGTTAAGGTGGGCTAGGGGACTAGTTCATGAGCACCTACTAAGAGCCACGCACATGGGCTATCTTGTCTAATACTTCTATAAAAAAATGTTACATTTCATTTTACAGATAACGAAACCAAAGAGTACGTGACCCACCCAGTGGAAGAGCTAGGATTAGAACCCAAAGCCCAGGGACGCTTGGGTGGTTCAGTGGTTGAGGGTCTGTTCTGCCTTGGGGTCAGGTCGTGATCCTGGGGTCCTGGGATAGAGTCCCACACTGAGCTCCCCACAGGGTGCCTGCTTCCCCCCCCCCTCTGCCAGTGTCTCTGCCTCTCTGTGTCTCTCATGAATAAATCAATAAAATCTTAAAAAAAAAAAAAAAAGAACCCAAAGCCCAGTCCAAATGTGTCTGACTGCAGGATACCACACTACAAATAAAAGTTAACTGAGAAGCTGTTTAAAAACAAACTACAATCTGGGAAAGAATCAGAACGACGTAGCCTGACATATTAAGTGAAGGTGGGAAAAGATAGAGGCTTAAGGTTTTAACTTTAAGCTTTAGTCAAGAGTTATCTCTGCAAGTATCTCAAAAGAGCCAGAAGCATGATCTCTAAAATCAGCCATGACTGTGAGGACTCTGGGACAGACTGGTACCTGATGGGAGTGGGAAGGAGATTCCATTGCTGTTTGTTTTGCAAAGCAGAATGGCATTAGCATGAGTTACAAGGACTTAAATGTGACTCCATTGTATATGCAGCAGAGTATCTGCTTTGGGGACAATTGGCTGCCTCCGACCCAGTCTCACCTATTCATCTATTGTTTACAAGTTACCAGGTGTATGTGGGGAGAAACGGGGTGTTACATGTCTGAGAATATTGCCAACTGCATTCAGAGATAAATGACCTCTCATTATTTAGAACTACTGTTCCAAACCTGGATAGTGAGAGCCTCGAACCCTTGGGAAACATCTCAGGTAAGAATGAATGGATCAGCACTTCTTTTGAAATGACAGGTTTAATTTTCTGTGCTCTGACTTCAAAATTTTAAAATCCGTATAAACTAAAATTCATGTCTCTAAAATAGTAGTATTTGGTTTCTCTAAAATCACTCGCTGAGGAAAATAGCTGGGGTGGGAGTATACAAATTTCCTTATACCATCTTTCAGAGGAAATAGAACATGCTTATTTCAGACTTACAACTTAAACATCTACTTTTGATTTCGAAACTAAATATTTAATGGTGAAAAATATATTACCCTGGCAATTTAAAATTAATTCAATATTTGCCCTGAAAGTCTCAGTAGTTTCAAATAAAATGTAACTTTTTAAAAAAAATCAAATCCTCCCATTCCCTCAAGAATAAAGTAGCCCATGAGGCGATTAGATTAGGAAATTTATGTAGGTTTGGGACAGGACCGGGAAAAGTAGAAAACTTTTGGGATTTGTACACACGTAAGGCTTTTGAAAGCTCAGAAGTCCACAATATCCCTTAAAGATATCGAATTATGGGGCAAAGAGATCTTTTTAAATCCTCACATATTCTAGGAAAAGAGACTCACTGAACGATTTTCTCCCATCCAACATGCTCTAAAAATAAGGGCGAGCTATAACAGAAGTAGCAATTCTGGGTGCGCAAGTATATGAAAATGCCCAAGTCAATAAGCAATTTCAGTTAATCAATAAAGTTAAACAACCATTAAATGTAATTTGCATTTTTTGGTATGAAATCCATACAACCTCAAATACCAAGCTTTTCTTAAGCAAAATGCTAAATGGCTGGATATCTGTCATGGTGGAGAGACAGAAGGAGTTTTATTTTAGGCAGACAAAAGGAAAAGAAAGCCACACTTAGTAAGAATCACAGAAGGAGTCTCACTTCCACGCCTGACAGAAGTCAGACCAAGTCATGGGTTATCTATTGCCCTGCAAGTGCCAGCTTTTCACTAGGTAACAGTGCTCTGGGGGTTGTGCGGCCAGAACGTGGAACACCTCCGCCAGGGAACTACAGCCTGCCACACGGGGCAGGACACACTCACAACCACAGAACATAATGCCCTAGGTCCCCTAAAAAAAAAGGGGGGGGGGAGGGTGGGCAGTAAAAAAGGAACAAATGAAAAGAGGAAAAATAACCTCCAAAGTTGCCCACACCGGGAGCTGGTGGTGGGGGCAGGGCCCATTAACATTTCCACTTCCATACTAAAGAACAACCAGAAGGAGGTTAAGTGTAGCCACAGGAAACATCCCATCCCTGAAAACCAGGAAATCTAGATTTGGAAATTTTAAGTTTTTTGACTTTTTTTTTTTTTTTTTGCAACTTTCAAAGCTCATGGCACCAGAAATCAAGCTAAAATTAAATCCGTTTAAACATAGAAAAAAAAAAAAAAAGAATTTTTACCCAAACCACACTTGTGTCAGATATGTTCAGTTCCCTGGGGGGGGGGGGGGGGGGAGGCTCTTCCACCGACCCTTCTGAGTTGGGGGCAATAACAAATTCTCCTTAAACCCCCCCCCTTTTTTTTTTAGCTCTAGCCATCGAACGCAAGGCTATCCCACAAATCCGAAGAGTTATTATTGTCAGGATAAATCAACCACTCATCCTTAAACTGTTAGACCTTGTGTCAGGAGCTGCCCTGCCCACCTCCTCTCCCTCCTCCTGATCTTTTTTAAGGCTTCCTGAGGGTTCTGACAACCAGGGTCTCCCCCCCACACACACCTCACCGCACCGCACCCCACCCCACCCTTGGGCTCCACTCCTGGGGCGGATTTATTACCAGCCCCTGACCACAGAGGGCAGGAAACTCCTAGGCCTGGGGAGGGGAGGGTGGGGGTGGGGAGGGGAGGGGAGGGGAGGGGAGGGTGGGGGTGGGGGCCGCCGCCGCCGCAGCGCAGCCCCCTCTCCTGTCAGTCTCCCCGCCGCTCCCTACGTCGTTCCCTCCGCGGGGACCGCCCAGGACGGGGGCTCGAGACCCACGCGAGTCCGGGAGGGACGCGGGGCGGCGGGTGCTTCCTCAGAAGCCAACACCCCCGCTTTCGGGGACTAAGAGCTTTTTAAAAGAAAAAAAAAAAGAGAGAGAGAGAGAGAGAGAGGCGATTAGGAGAGCCTGCCCTGTAGAAATACCACCTGAATTTACCTCCTCCTCTCCCACAGCAAAAGCCCAGTCACTAACTAATAAGCAAAAAAAAAAAAAAAAAAAAAAAAAATTCCCTGGAAAACTTTTTCCGAAGGGGCAGAGCGGGCCCCCTCCCCAGCCGGGGCGGCGGGGCGGCGGGGCGCGGGGGCGCGGGGGCGCGGGCCGCAGGGGCCGCCCGGGAAGGGCTCGCCGGGGAGCGGGGTGGGGCGCGGGCGCGGGCGAGGGGTGCAGGGGCGGAGTACCTTGGACGCACGGGAACTGGCACAGAGTTGCCCACTAGCCGAGTGCTGCCCCCCGCGCCCTCGGGGGTCGGGGGTCGCGGGCGCTAGGACCGGGGCTCCCCGCCAGGAGGGCAGCCCCCAATTCGGGCCTGAGAGGAAACTTTCCGGGCCGCGGCTGCACCTGACTCCTCACCGCCCCTCCACCCCACCCCACGCCCGCCAGGCCGCCCGCCCCGCCCCGGCCCGGCCGCCCGGAGCGCCGAGGGGGGATAAATAAATTCAACTATTACCGGAATCCCGGGGGGGGGGGGGAGAGGAGGAAGAGGAGGAAGAGGAGGAAGGGGAGGAAGGGGAGGAGGGGGTGCGGGAGGCCGGGGGGAAGGGGCGGGCGGGCGCCCATCGCCCACTGCGAGGCCTGCCGCCCCGCGGGGAGCCTCCCGGCCGGGCGCCCCGGGCCCCGCAGCGCCGCCGTCCCGCCCGGAGGCCCCGGGGGAGCCGGGGGGCCGCGCGGAGGCCCGGGGCGCGGGGCAGGGCGCGGCCGCTGAGGGGCCCGGCCGCCCGAGGCCTAGCCGGCCGCCGCCACCCCCCGCCCCGGCGCACCCCCCACACACACCCCGGCCCGCGCAGGCCGCGCCGCCCGCCCGGGCCCCGGCCGCCCCCCGGCCCCGCGGGGCCGCCCCCCGCGCCCCCCGCGCCCCCGCCGCCCCGCCGCCCCGCCGCCCCGGCGCCGGCCCCTCTCACCCTTTCATCCTCTGCCCGGGGCCTGACGCGGGCCGGCGGATCCCCGGCCTCACGTAAGCGCGCTCGCCGCCCGCCCTGCCCGCGCGGCCCTGCCCGCCGCCCTACGGGAGCCCGGGGATGTGGGCCGGGCCTCGGGCCGCCTCTGCTTACCTTTCAGCTGCTTTTTTTTTTTTTTTTTTTTTTTTTTTTTCTCTTCTCCTCCTTCCCCCCTTTTTCCCTCGGCCGGGCTGACAGATCGGAGTGAGAGGCGCTGGCGATGGACCGGGAGGCTCGGCTGCCGCTGCTGCTGCTCCCCCCTGGGCTCCGGCGGGAGCCTTTCCCGGTCAGGCAAGAGGGGTGAGGATCATATTTTTATTTTGGAAACTCAAAAGTGCTCCCGGGGTCGGTGATTATTAAGGGGAAATCCCTGAATATACTCTGCAGCCAAGAAGGCAGGGCTGCCGGGGCCGCACTAGAAGAGGCGGCAGCCTCCTACAGCACCACTACAGGCACTGCGAGGACATAACACCAGAGAGCCGCTCCTCGGCCTCCGAAACGACAACTTTCCTACCATCTTGGAGGCCGAGCAAAGGGGGGCCGGGGGGAAAAGTGCACCCGCTCCCGATAAAGTACACATCTCGACTTCTCATCTCCGGAAAACCGTCCACACCGGCCGTCTACACCGGCGCCTGGGGCGGGGGGAGCGGGGAAGACCCGGGGGTGCTTGAGAAAAACCCTTTCCTTTGCACCACCGGGGGGAGAGGGGGGATGTTTCTGCATCTTCTGCTGGAAAGAAATCTTTACAAGACACAGGTTTTCCGGTGATTATTGTTTTTCTATTTTCTATTTAAAAAAAAAATTTGGGGGGGGGTCTATGTCGTTGGGAGTGGGGTTTTAATTTTAATTTTATTTTTCCAGGCTAACTGACCATGATTTTTTTCTCCATTGCAGAGCCAAGTTCTATGTCTGGGGGGGGGGGGGGGGGGGGGGGAGGTAGGGGTCAGTTTATACATTTGCACTAGCCACTTCGTCTGTCTGTGTGTTTTTACCTATTTACAGGTTGCCTTGTGTAGGAAAATGGGTATTAGGTGTTGGCCTCAACACTGAGATGGCATAAAAGACCATGGTTAAGGGGTGCCTTCTTTTGTCTCCCTTTTCTCAAGGCAATGGGAATCAAGCCTATTAAGTGTTCCAGGAAGGCAGGATACAGCTGTTGGTCTTGCACAGTGCCCACCGAGGCAGAGATCACGGGAGAGGTTAAATAGGACCGAAGCATCTCTGACCACGGTCCTGGAAATGATTCTGATTCTGTGATGGTCTACCCAGGAAGAAAGGTAAAACTGGAAATAGATGTGAAAGACAGCTTTAGACTTTCTTTAGAATTGCTTTTATTAAGAAAAATGTGCTGGTTAGATCCCGATACTGGGTTTCCTAGTTGGATTCCCTGGATCTTGGGTGCATCGCACATGTTGCTGTCCACTTTCTGTGTCGCAGACGGAGAAAACTCTTTCTGTTGGAGTTGCTGTGTTGTTAGTTGGTGACTCCCAGCGTGCTTCCAGCCTGTATAAATTACTTTTAAGATGTTGCAGGGGATGTCACGGGTCTACTTTTTTTTTAATGAGCTAAGCTTAGTGGGATCAAAGTCACACAAAACTGAGGCAGGTGAGAGAAGACCAGTGCCGCCCCCTGCAACAATTCCCATAGAACTCTTATTATTGGAGGAGAAGAAATTATTACAGAGATGCTTTTCTATTTTTGCAAAAAAAAGAGAAGAATACTAGAAAGTGACCAGAGGATCTTTTTGGATGTTCTATAGGGAATGATGGATCAAATCTTGGACTAAAAGTTAACTTTTTTCTGACATATGTTGGCTAGCCCAGTGGGAATGGATTTGTCAAATTTGTGCCTTGAATCAGCAGAATATTTCATTTCTCTTATTTAAAATGTATTGCAAAGCACTTAGTCATCAGTTGGTGACTCCACTTAAAAATATTTCTTTTTTGAGCTTCCAAATTTGGAAGTTCCCATAATGTTAAAGTGAGTTCAGATACTGCATATATCAGATATTTATTACTTTCATGTTGACCCCCATCTTTATCATCTAAATTTGAATATAGTACCTGAGTAGGTTGGGTTTTCTTTAGAGGTCTTCTTTGTTGTTGTTTCCTTAGTAGAAAAATCTAAAGTAATGAAAGAAAACGGATTCCTGTCGTCTTGGAAGCCTCAACTGTGAAGTTGTGTTCTATCTACATTTTTTTTTTTAAGTTAAGGATTCTTTTTAAGAGATTTTATTTATTTATTCATGAAAGACACACACACAGAGATAGAGAGAGAGAGGCAGAGGGAGAAGCAGGCTCCATGCAGGGAGGACTCGATCCTGGGTCTCCAGGATCAGTCCCGGGGCTGAAGGTGGCGCTAAACCGCTGAGCCACCCGGGCTGCCTATCTACGAGTTTTTGAAAAAACATTTGGAGATCAAGCACGTTGGTCTAACAAGGAAATTACTTCCCTTAACGCAGAACTCCAGTAGACTTGAAAAACGTGTTTCAAACTTGTTCTTCTATATGATGTGACTTTATAGGTATGCTTTGCATTTTTCAAGAAATTAAGATGTGTTCACTTTAAGCTGACTGCACCCTTTTCTGCAATCCCTGTTGTGTCCCGCAAACTTATTTGCATGATAGGGATATGGGATATGATGCATAATCTTAGCATGTCAGTGTCTTTCTCTCTATAAAGCTTGGTGTGTATATGGCTATAATCCATCATGTTTATCCACCAATTGAGCTAAATAACCCAGATTTGGGGAATTACAGCCTAACCAAGAAGAAGTCTCACTATATTTGCAATATTGGTGAATTTGATTGGTCAGTATTTTAGTCGATCATTAAACTCCTATTAGGTGCTGGGTCTCCATAATTCCTAGAAGCTGCAAATGGTAACAAAACTACTGACAACTAGGGTTCGTGGGTGGCTCAGTCAGTTAAGTGGGGGACTTTGGCTCAAATCATGATCTCAGGGTCCTGGGATCGAGCCCCAACTCAGGCTCCCTGTTCAGCAAGGAGTCTGCCTCTCTCTCTCTCTCTCTCAAATAAATAAGTTGAATCTTTTAAAAAAACAACAAACTACTGCCATAATTAATCTTAAATAAACCGATTTTTTGCCTAGTAAAATTCCCAGTACTCAAATTTGGCTAATATTATTGAGCCCCTACTGCATTTTGGTAACCTTGCCAAACACTTCATATCTGTGCTCTCATTTAATACCCGCAAGAGCTCCCTCCTTTTTCTCCTCCTCCTCCTTTTTTTTTTTAATATTTTATTTATTTATTTATTCATGAGAGACACAGAGAGAGAGAGAGAGAGAGGCAGAGACAGAGGGAGAGGGAGAAGCAGGCTCCCACATGGGACTCCACCCCAGGTCTCCAGAATCTCAACCTGGGCCGAAGGTGGTGCTAAACGGCTGAGCCACCTGGGCTGCCCCCTCCTCCTCCTTTCTTTATTTAAATACAGTTAGGAGAACTGTCTACATTTCAAGGGGCGTAGACCTTGGCTTTAAAACTTTCTAAAAAAGATTTCAAATTCTTGTGCTTTAGAATTTCCGAGGTGCCTATCACAGCTCTATCTGGAAATGCTAAATTCCTGCCTCATGCTCTATGCCAAAACCAAATTTTGAGTAGCCAGCAATGGGAGCTCCCTTCATTAGTGGCAACCAATGGCCTGTCTCACCTTGCTGAGGTCTAGTAACTAGGTCTCTGTTCTTTTGAGGAATGCAAATTGTCAATTGAGTTTTACTGAAATGATACTTGAAGCAGTAGTGTTTCATTCATTCTGTTACTGTGTCTTAATTTCACAAGCAGTTTGGCCTTTAGTTGAAACAGGAAATGTTTGCCTTAATGTTTTTGCTATATTAGAATCTTTCACTGATCTGCATTTTGGTATTAATTATTATTGTAAAAATTAACCACCTATTATGAACACTTATAGTGAAGTTATTAAGGAAACACCACCTATAGCCTTAAAACATCTCATTCATAGACTGTAAATTTAAATGAAAGATTTATGCATGTTTAATGTATTAGATGTCTTTAAGCAATAAAACCATGCCTTTGTTGACAAATGTTTGCTGACAGAATCATTAAGTGTTTAAAAAGTCACTGACTGGGGCACCTGGGTGCCTCAGTGGTTGAGCATCTGCCTTCGGCTCAGGGTGTGAATACGAGGTCCTAGGATGGAGTCCTGAGTTGGGCTCCCTCCAAGGAGCCTGCTGCTTCTCCCTCTGCGTATGTCTCTGCCTCTTTCCATGTATCTCTCATGAATAAATAAATAAAATCTAAAAAAAAAAAAAAAACAAAACCCTGACAGCAGACGTGGTTATACAAATTATACATGGGGTTTTTGTGGGAGAAAAAGGGTATGGATATAAACCTTCCCTAATTATATAGATATTTATCATAACATTTCTAAAGACAGACTCTAAAGTCACATCAGAAGTCCCTACCGGTGTGAAAATTCCCAAGGAGGTGAAAAGGTAGAAGTAGGGCGTGTGTACAGAGCCTAAAAGTTTTTTTTAAAACCATACTATTACAATGGCCATAGACACAATTTTTTTTTTTTCACTTTAAGCATTTCTGTTTTGGAAACATTTGTTGGTAATATATCTATCTGAAACAAAGATTTGGTTTTATTGTGGTTACTGTGCCCTGTAAGAAAATGTTTCTGAGACCAGCATGTTTGGCAGACGTCCACAACATGGCTTTAGATGATTTAAGTATGAAATTTCTGTAATATGGATTCAACTGTAGTCAAAACACACATGATCAGGTAATCTCTCAAGTCCTAACACCTAACCCAGGGTACCTGAGAATTACTACCTGATGCCAAGCCAGAAACCACGAAAATCTTGGGGTTTTTTGTTTGTTTCTTTTTTAATTCCCACAAGGTCCAAAAGATACCTTCCAGGACCCTGTTGGTCACCGGCAGCAGCAGGGGCAAGACGTGTCCCTGGTGCCATTTAGCCACCTTATCATGCCATAGGCAGAAGAATGTAACCTCCTAGCCTCGGCTGTCGGCATTCTGGGGGTGGTCTATAGACTATTAACCTACGTTAAGGAAAACAACTCTAACTGAAGTTGCATTTTAAGTAATGATTAGTAAAAGGAAGCACCCAAAAGCAGTATGAATGATTGGATTTACGTTAGAATTATAAATGATTGTCAGCCTTTTCTATAATTCACAATGAAA
Source organism: Canis lupus familiaris (assembly GCF_011100685.1). Taxonomy (NCBI): domain Eukaryota; kingdom Metazoa; phylum Chordata; class Mammalia; order Carnivora; family Canidae; genus Canis; species Canis lupus. Next base: position 14,510,380 of record NC_049258.1, read on the forward strand.
AACTGTCCTCAAAGTGGTTGTTAGCTAAGACCTTGTAGTAAGAAGAGAAATCCATAGAGCCCTCAGAATAACAGGCAGAGGTCAACACAAAGATTACAGTGTTCATTTCTGCTGCATTCCTGGTTAAGGGAGCTTATGTAGACCCACTGGGAACTTAACCACTATGTCCGTGGGAAAATAAATTCCAGGTTCGAAACAGCTAATGGACAGTGATGTTCTGGAACATGTTCATTAGTAACCCTGGACTTCCTGTACTGTAACATCTTTGCCATATATTTGATAGAGACCACCAGAATTCAGTAGTAAGGGTGGGGGAAAAGGGGGAGATTTTTTCATTCAATTAAAGTAAACAGTTACTATTTTTTAAAAAATATTTATTTATTTTAGAGAGCGTGAGAGGCGCGGGTGGGATGGGATGCAGGGAAGAGAATCTGGAGCAGACTCTCAGCTGAGTGCGGATTCCCCACTTGGAGCTGCATCTCAGGACCCATGAGATTCTGACCTGAGCCGAAACCAAGAGTCAGGCTCTTCTCCAGCTGTGCCACCCAGGCACCCCAATAAGAAATTACTATTAACACAACTCAAGTAGCTTGATTCAAATTCAGGTGAGGAAAATAAGCTGATTAATTATTAAAGGGTAAGGCCAGTTGTACACCAGGAGGGAAGACCTCCGTAACCAAAAATTGTACTTTTTACCTTAACTATATAGTGTTTATTTTATACATGTTTGGGTGCTATGTGAGCTTACAAGTAGGTATTTGCATTTCATTTTATTATTTTATTTTATTATTATTTACTTCAAATAAGATTCCACTAAAAATTGGGACGCTTGGGTGGTTCAGTGGTTGAGCGTCTGTCTTTGGCTCAGGTCGGGATCCCGGGATCCTGGGATCGAGTCCTGCATCAGGCTCCCCACGGGAAGCCTGCTTCTCCTTCTGCCCATCTCTCTACCTCTCTCTGTGTGTCTCTCATGAATAGATAAATAAAATCTTAAAAGAAAAAAAAAAGATTGTACTAAAAATTATCCAACCTCATCCTTCTATTAGGCTGAGGCTGGTTTTTTGCCCCACACAGCAAGCCATGGCCATTCTTGTCTTGATGCCCCTATTCCCACTCTGCTTTGATGCCTTCCTCAAAATCTTACCCCAAAAGCCTTCTGGTGCCAACCTGAGTCTACAGTGACCTTATTCTTAATTTAATGCATTGTTTTCTAGGTTCTTTAGGGGGAGTTTGCTTATTTGTTTCCATGCCTGTTCCTTCTGTGCAAAAGAGCGTGAAGTGGTTAGGAGCTTAATCTCCAGTCAAGGCCATCTGGTTTAGGAAATTGGCTTTACCACTTTCTTTGGTAGTGTGATCCTGGGCAAGCTATTTAACCTCTCAGTTTCCTCATTTGTCAAAATGAAAGTAATAATAGTACCTACCTTACTGTATTGTCCTAAGATTCAGTGTTAAGTGCCTGTGAGACCCACGGCAGGTAATAAGTGTTATGTAAAGGTTAACTGCCCTTTTTGGTTGCTTGCCATTAAACACCTTACAGGCAGTATGGCTCAAGGTCAGGGAGTGCGGGTTTTGTTTTTTGTTTTGTTTTGAAACACTACCAAGACAGTGGGCTTAGCAGCACTAGTCACAAGTTGACCTCAACACAGAAAAAGATGAAAGGAGACTAAGATTATGGCATACCAAATATCTACATTACAACAGAAACAGTCCATTGATTTTTTTTTTTTCCAGATAGTTTTGTTTTTAAGATTTTATTTTTAAGTAATCTCTACACCCATCATGGAGCTGGAACTTACAACGCCACGATCAAGAGTTTCATGCTTTACCTACTGAGCCAGGTGGGTGCCCCTCGAGATAGTTTTGAATACCCACATAGTTGACAGTCTACAATAAAGAATTCTAGGTTTAGCTGAGATTTTGGTGTGTCCTTCAGATTTAATCAAAGTGTTAAATATAAAATGGGGTACAGGAAGAGTACCCACAGAATGCACAACAGAATATTGTGACTAGTTAAACCCTCATTCATTAACCATTCTAAAGAATGAGATGCATTTAAGTTTCAATATGAGGGGGGCACCTGGGTGGATCAGTGGTTGAGTGTTTGGTTCAGGGCGTGATCCCGGGGTACCTGGATCAAGTCCTACTTGGGGCACACTGTGTGGGAGCCTGCTTCTCTCCCTCTGCCTGTGTCTCTGCCTCTCTCTCGTGTCTTTCATGAATAAGTAAAATCCTTTAAAAAAAAAAAAGTTTCCATAGGAGGTATTTAACAAAGATTTTTCTGATAAGCATAAAAAGATTATAAAATATCTTTTTGTTTAATGATTTACTTTTTTTTTTCTTAAAGATTTTATTGATTTTTTCATGACAGACACACAGAGAGAGGCAGAGACATAAGCAGAGGGAGAAGCAGGCTTCTCGCAGGGAGCCTGATGCAGAACTGGATCCCGGGACACCAGGGTTACAATCAGAGTTGAAGGCAGACGCTCAACCACTGAGCTACCCAGGCATCCCAAGATTTACTTATTTTATTTGAGAGAGAGAGCTTAGCGTTTAGGGGCAGAGGGAAAGGGAGAGAGAATCTTCAGCCAACTCCATGCTGAGCCCAGAGCCTAATAAGGGGCTCAATCTCATGACGCTGAGATCACAACCTGAGCCCAAACCAAGAGTCGGATGCCTGACCGACCAGACATCACTGAGACACCCCAGATTATGAAATATCTCCAAAAAGAGCAACCCCACAAAGGAAATAGTGGATGTTTGACACATACAACATTTCCAACTAGCAGTTTTATCAGACAGGTATTAGTTCATTGTTTTAAAATGCAAACACAGTGTTAGGTTAAAGTGTGGGGTTTAGAAAACCATGTGTGAATCCCGTAGCTAATATTTATTCACTAGCTATACAAACAGGCAAGTTCCCTAAACTCTCAGGCCTCAGTGCCCTCATTCTTAAGACTACTGCTTGAATAAGATGACTTAGAGGACCATATGTAGTATACTACCTGACACCTAACAGCCACTCCATTCACTGAATATTTCTATTTCTTTTCCCTGAATTTATAGAAAGTGACTGGAATCAAAGTAGGACTTTAATTAGAAAACTGAAAACAGGGCAGCCGGGGTGGTTCAGCAGTTTAGTGCCACCTTCAGCCCAGGGCATGATCCTGGAGACCCGGGATCAAGTCCCACATCAGGCTCCCTTGCATGGAGCCTGCTTCTCCCTCTGCTTGAATCTCTGCCTCTCTCTGTGTGTCTCTCATGAATAAATAAATAAAACCTTTAAAAAAAAAAAAAACTGAAAAGGGGCTTTGCTCTAGAATCGATTTCCAAAGTATTGAGGAACAGATATGTTAATTAAAACCCTATTTACATATTGACTATTTTCTTGGAGGATTTGTGTGAGATTTCTCTTTGAAGTTCTTAGTACTAAAAAAAAGTTATTAGTACTTTTGATGAAATGAAAGTTTAATTTTTAAAAATGTGATTGAAGTATATATTTTCACAGTAGGAACAGTCTCAGTCAACACAAAGCCACAAACATGTATTTACTCAGCTATGTGCCAGACTGCTAAGCATTTCCCTAGCACTTGACCCTAACGGAAAATGATCACAGGGGTCTTCTTGTACTAGGTGATGCAGTGCCAAGAGAACTGACCTCAACCTCTGTGGCATGTTGTGTTTGAAACAGGGAACTTAGGAAATCAACTTTGCAGCTAATGACCTACTAAAGAATAGAATACTAGAGAATAGAAAATATCCAGAGTCATTGTGGTCAAAGTTTATTTCATGAAACAGTTCTTTTCAGTTATGAGATACAGATATATGTATCTTTACAGTGGATTGGGACAAGAAGTTGAAGAGCTACTACTGCTATGTATTAATCAGGCTGAAATTTGTAGGGTCCTGCAGTGGTTAAAAAGTGAAGCAGACAGGCCCTGTCCTCTCGTTGTTTACAGTTGACATATAGGATAAAGGTCCAAACTGACCGGGGTGAAGACTGTAGGGAGTGGTGGAACCCGGGAGGAACTTGAGACCACTAGGCTTAAAAATACTAAGTTTCTTATTTTTTTCTCAACTGCTGGCCAAGCTAAACATGTTGAGGACACGTCTACTGGCTGATGAGAACACATGACACTGGCTAGGTTATCTCATGAAAATGCAAGTTGCTGTGCAGTTTTACCATGTTGGAACTCATGACCACGTGAAGAGGCCATTGTGTGGTCCAAGAAGGATAGAAAACCTGGAAACACTAGGACCTCCATGCTTGGAAAATAAACTGAACAGGGTTGTGATGAAAGGCAGTGAAGGAAGATGAGCTGAACTTTAAGTTGTTTACCTGTAAGCCAGAGATAACTAAAATCTCAAGTGAGGTATTTAAAACTAAAAGGAAAAAAGTTGCTGTTTTTTCACACATCAAGTTCTGACCCTGTGAAACTTAATTTGAAAGATGGAATTTGTTGGGTATCAGGCTAGTTCCTTCATAGAGCATGTGACTCTTGATCTTGGGGTTGTGAGTTCAAGCCCCACGTTGAATGTACAGATTACTTAGAAATGAAATTTTTAAAGAAAAAAAAAGCTGGATTTTATTGCAAAGGTTATGAAAATAGGATACTCAGCCCAAATTGGTTAGCCTTCCTTCAATTAGTGAAGTATTTACTGAGTGCTTGCTGGGCATGGCACTCAGGCTCTGTAGGGTAGTAAAATATGGTACCCAGTTGGGCACAGGGAGCTTATAATCTAGCTGCAAAGGTAGGTATGATCAGGGAAGCCCAGGAGAACAAGCAAGGGCTCATAATAGGGAACCAAAGGGGCAGAGCAAGGAGCGAAAGGTGCTCCAGATTGTTGTCGAAGTTCAGGCCTGCCTCATAGTAGCTGGGCCACTCTCAGATCTCAGAGCCAAGTCTTTCTCTCCCTAGAATGTGAGAGTACGCTTATGTAGATCCAAGAAGATATATGGAAATCTCTAGCACAGCCCTGGCACACAGAAGACCCTAGATCAGTGTTTGTTGAATCTCAATGGAGAAGGTTTTAGGGGCATGTGAGTGGTTCAGTGGGTTAAGAGTGCTTTCTGCTCAGATCATGACCCAGGAGTCTTGGGATCGAGCCCTGAGTCAGGCTCCCTGCTTGGCGAGAAGCCTGCTTTTCCTTCTTCCTCTGTTGCTCCACCTGCTTGTTTCTCTCTCTGTAAAATAGGTAAATAGAATATTTAAAAATAAAATAAATGGAGAAGGTTTTTAGTTGCCTGGGGCAGAGGAAGTGGCATATGGTAAATAAAGCAGGAGTGAGTATATCTTCTCTGTAGTACAACAAATTGTGTGCTGAAAAGACATAGGGGAGGGCCCAATTAAGGGGACTTTGAAAGGCAAGCTGAAAAATTCGAACGGATACGACAGGCTATGAAGAACTATTATTTATATTTAAGTAAAAAGGATCTTCTGCTATTTAATTATTCAAGGAGTACCTATGAATCATGGTGTGCGAGGCACTATGATTAGGATATTGGGGAAACAGTAGCCTCTCCCCTCAAGTGGCTTCTGTCTGGCAAGAGAGAAAAGAATTACTGTTTTGGAGATGTTTTATTTTATACAGATCCCACTTAAAAAATGTAAGTTCTGCGGTGCCTGGGTGGCTCCTGATCTCAGCTCAGGTCTTGATCTCAGAGTCAGGAATTCAAGCCTTGTGTTGAGCTCCACACTGGGAGAACATACACTTATGTTCCATGAAAGCTAGGGTATTCCCTCCCCCTTTTAAAAAAAATTTTAGGGTGCCTGGTAGCTCAGTGGTTGAGTGTCTGCTTTTGGCTCAGGTCATGATCCCGAGGTCCCAGGATTGAGTCCCACATCGGACTTTCTGTGGGGAGTCTGCTTCTCCCTCTGCCTGTGTCTCTGCCTCTCTCTGTGTGTCTCTCATGAATAAATAAATAAAATCTTTAAAAAATTTTTTAAATTTTATTATTTTTTTTTAAACTAGGCTTCACATCCAACATGGGGCTTGAACTCATGACCTGGAGATCAAAAGTCAGATGCTTTACCAGCTGAGCCAACCAGGCACCCCTCCTTTTCTTTTTTTAAAAATTTTGTTCACTAAGCATCTAGAACAGTGTTTGCCACAAAATATGCACCATATTTATTAAATTAATATTTGAGATTTTGAATTCTTCACCAGTTCAATGGCTTTGAGACAATTGTATAATAAAGATAGAGTTAGGGATCCCTGGGTGGCGCAGCGGTTTAGCGCCTGCCTTTGGCCCAGGGCATGATCCTGGAGACCCAGGATCAAATCCCACGTCAGGCTCCTGGTGCATGGAGCCTGCTTCTCCCTCTGCCTGTGTCTCTGCCTCTCTCTCTCTCTCACTGTGTGCCTATCATAAATAAATAAAAATTAAAAAAAATAAATAAATAAAATAAAAATAGAGTTAGTCAATAGGTTAAATGAGAAGGGTACTAAGAAAGCATATGTGGACTATCTGTCAATCTCAGAGTCCAAGGTGATGAGTAAAATAGTATCTGTACAATTCTAACTATGCCAGTCACCCTTAAGGATTATATTCCAATTGTCCATTATTATAGTCTAGCTAAAAAATCTGGGAGTGGTGCTAAGTATGCTACATTTTTCTGCTGGGTTATTTCTGTTGTACATTCTTTTTTTTTCTTTAAGATTTTATTTTTTTTTTATTTTTTTATTTTTTATTTTTTTCTTAAAGATTTTATTTATTTATTCATGAGAGACAGAGAGACAGAGAGGCAGAGACACAGGCAGAGGGAGAAGCAGGCTCCATGCAGGGAGCCCGATGTGGGACTCGATCCGGGGACTCCGGGATGGTGCCCTGGACCAAAGGCGGCGCTAAACCGCTGAGCCACCCTGGCTGCCCCTTTAAGATTTTATTTATTCATGAGAGGCAGAGAGAGGCAAAAGACGTAAGCAGAGGGAGAAGCAGGCTCACTGTGGAGAGCCTGATGCAGGACTCGATCCCAGGACCCTGGGATCATGACCTGAGCCAAAGGCAGATAGATGCTCAGCCACTGAACCACCCAGCTGCCCCTTGTTGTACATTTTTTATTGCTAAAAACTCTTTTTAAATGACTAATCTGTATGTAAACTCTCTTTTTAAATGACTAATGTCACTTAATATTGAAAAACCTACAGGTTAAAAATAAAAAATACAGTCTAAGAATATCACCTGAAGTAAAACCAAACATACAAGAGAAAAATATGGTTTTCATTATTGCCTTTTGTGTGGAAACTCTGTGGCATATTTGAGGAACTGTTTTTAAGTATTCCCTTCCCCCGTTTTGTAGGACATGATCAATTATACCATCTGCTCCCCTAGGTAACGTGGCAGCTGTTAATTGACTAACATTATTCCCTGAATTTTCCTGTAGCCATAGATGGTTCTAGAAATAAAAACAAAAGATTTGTAAGAATAGCTTTCATGGGGAGAGGGTGAGGCGAATGGGTGAGATAGGTGACAGGGGTTAAGGAGTGGACTTGTCATAAGCACTGGCTGATGTCTGGAAGGGTTGAATCACTGTATTGTGCGCCTGAAACTAATATAACTATATGTTAAGTAACTGGAATTAAAATTAAAACTTTAAAAATAAGTAAATAGAAAAAAATCAATATTGACCAACTGGGAAGGACAAAATAAATGTTTACATAGTCATAAATCATTTTGGTTTTCCCAGAGCTTTTATGATGTTTTATATATCTGAATGTTTTAATGTATTAATGAATAAAGTAGAAGGAATTAAGTAATTTAATACCAACAGAATTTGTACTTCAAATGGCGAAAGAAGGGATCATCTCAGTTTGTGGTAAGATACCCAGATGCTTCCTGTTACTCTGTCCAGAACGATGTTAACATTAACCTCAGAGGAGGCCGTTAAGCCAGTCTTGAGCTAGAAATGGTAAGCATTATGTTTCTGTCTGTGGAGGAAGGAGGGAAGAATTATGTACCTAAAATGTATAAGCAGCAAAGTTTAGAATATTCTACACAGTGATCGCTGATGATGTGATAAATTATCATTCAGTCCTTACATTAGGTGTCCATCTCTCTGAAATAAAGCTAACAGAAAAAATTGTAGGGAAAGAGACTCATGATACTTAGTATCATGTAGCTCACTTAAATAGTCTTTGCAGGCCATTTATCCTTTATTTCTTTCAATTGGAAGATTCCCTCTTTTTTTTTTTTTAAGATTTTATTTATTTAAGAGAGAAAGCACAAGCAGAGGTAGGGGCAAAGGGAGAAGTAGGCTCCCCGCTGAGCAGGGAGCCCAGTGTGGGACTGGATCCTGGGACCCTGGCATCATGACCTGAGCCAAAGGCAGCCGCTTAACTTACTGAACCACCCAGCTGCCCCAGGCTTCTATCTTTTCTGAATCAAACTGTTTGAATGGTGTGTTACTGAATCTTTCTTTGCTCCCCTCTCTTTATCCTAACTTGAGTTCAGAAAATTTCTGAAATGTTAATTCCTTTATTTGGTTTTTGCAATAACACCTAGTGTTTTTTAAATTTAAATCCGATTGATAAACATAAAATGTATTAGTTTCAGAGGTAGAGTTCAGTGATTCATCAGTCTTTTTTTTTTTTCTTTTAAAGGTTTTATTTATTTATTCATGAGAGACACAGAGAGAGAGAGGCAGAGACACAGAGGGAGAAGCAGGCTCCATACAGGGAGCCCGACGTGGGACTTGATCCCAGCACTCCAGGATCACCCCCTGGGCCAAAGGCAGGCGCTAAACTGCTGAGCCACCCAGGGATCCCCCTCATCAGTCTTATATAACACGCAGTGCTTGGGATCCCTGGGTGGTGCAGCTGTTTAGCGCCTGCCTTTGGCCCGGGAAGCGATCCTGGAGACCTGGGATCGAATCCCACGTCAGCCTCCCCGTGTATGGAGCCTGCTTCTCCCTCTGCCTATGTCTCTGCCTCTCTCTCTCTCTCTCTGTGTGTGTAACTATCATAAATAAATAAATAAATAAATAAATAAATAAATAAATAAATAAATAAAAACATGCAGTGCTCATTACATCACATGACCTCCTTAATGCCCATCATCCAGTTACCCCACTTCCCATCACCTAATATTCATTTGAACCGCAAAAAGATTTTGTGTATTTGTTTATGCCAACTCCTTAATTTGAAGTAAAAGAAAAAAGCAAACCTTAAAGCAACAGCCACAAAAAGCCTCCACAGTGTACTAAGCTGTCCAGATTTTCATTTTTGGATTATATTCATTAATAGTATTTGGTTTAGGGGCACCTGGCTGGCTCAGTTGGTTAAGCATCTGTCTCTTGATTTCAGATTCTCTCTCTCCCTCTCCCCCTCCCCCCCAACGCCCGTGCACACACCCTCTCTCTAAAACAAAACAAATTGTATTTGCTTTCATTAATTTGTAATATTGCATCAAAATCATTACAATATTGAAGCATACTGTCTTCCAAAACACACCAACTCTTCCAAAATTAAGCTATGTTAAAAGAAAATAGAATTACTTAAAAACAAATAAAAAGCAACATGACTGTTACTATTTCAGCTAAGAATTTTTTTTTTTTTGAGAGATTTTATTTATTTGACAGAGAGAGCAAGCAGGAGAGGGAGAGCAGCTCCCCACTGAGCAGGGAGCCCGAGGCAGGACTTGATCCCAGGACCCTGAGATCACGACCTGAACCCAAGGCAGATGTTCAACCGACTGAGCCACCCAGGCCCTCCTCAGCTCAGCATCTTAAAGTCCCATTATAAATATGCTTTTCGTGTTTCCTAACAATTGGAAAAACCAAGTTCTAGCAAGTAAATTGCTTATGGTTACATAGACTAGCCCAGTTCTAGAAGGAAATAGCTAGGTCCAGGTGTTTTATTTTGTTGTTGTTATCACTAAACTACAGACTTTATTCAGATTTCATCAATTTACCACTAATGTCCCTTTTCCACTCCACTCAGTCTTTTTTTCTCTTATGACCTTGACCGTTTTGAAGAGTAGTGGTCAGTCATTTTGTAGAATGTCTCTCAATTTGGATTTCTCTTAGGTTTTCTCATGATCAGAAGAGGTAATGTAGTTTTGGCAGACGTGATGTGTCCTTTTCAGAGCACCCTATCAGGGGTGTGATGTTAAGATGTGTTACGGCTGGTTGTATCGTTTTCTTCTGCTGTTGGAGTAAATCACCACAGACCCAGCACCGTGAAACACCACCCATGTATTATCTCGAGGTTCCTAGAGGTGAGAGGTCCAGGCAGAGTGTGGCTGGGCTCTCTGCTCAGGGTCTTATAAGGCTGAAATGAAGGTGTTGGCTGAGTCGCGTTCACATTTGTAACTGGTAGTCCTCTTGCCAGCCCGTTCAGGCTGTTAGCTGACTTTGGTTTCTTGATTATAGGACCCAACTCTTTTCTGGCTGTCTGGCAGGCAGGGGTCATTCCCTTCCCTGGAGGCCCCTCTCACATTCTAGTTGTATGGCACCTCCATCTACAGGGGGAGAGGGGAAGCTCCCAGACAATCCCTGTCACACCTCCAAACTCTGACTCCTAGGCCCAGGTTTAAAGGCCCTTATGATTAGGTCCTGAACTGATAATCTCCCATTCGTAAATCGACTGTCACATCATATAACCTAATTACAGGATTAAGATCCATTATATTCACAGCCTGGGTGCAAAGCATATATATCAAAGGAAGAGAGGACAGGGGTGCCCGGGGGGCTCTGTCAGTTGAACATCTCCCTTCGGCCCAGGTCATGGGATTGTTGATCCAGGATCCTGCTTCTTCCCCTCCCTCTGCCCCTACCCCCTGCCTGTGCACTCTCTCTCTCTCTTTCAAATAAATAAATAAAATCTTTAAAGACAAAAACAAAGGTAAGGAGGACAGAGGGAATGAGCTGGCATCTTAGAATACTGCTTGCCACACTAGTGATTATTAATCTTGATTACTTGGTTAAGCTGGTGTCTTCTGGGCTTCTCCACTGTAGACGTACTGTATTTCGCGTGTAATTAAAATGTATTTTGGGAGGCATACTTTGAGCACTGCAAATAGTCTGCTCTTCCTCAAACTTTCCCATATTCATTCTTTTTAAAGATTTTATTTATTTGCAAGAGAATGTGCATGAGGTGGGGGTAGGGGCAGAGGGAGAGGCAAAAGCAGACTCTACTGGGCAGGGAGCCTGACCACGACAGGGTCAGGGCCCCATCCGAGGACCCCAGGATCATGACCTGAGCTGAAGGCAGACACTTTACCGATGAGCCACCCAGGCACCCTTTTCCCATATTAATTTCAACATAATTCAATGGAATTGTCCATTCTTCATGTGTCTATTTATTTATTTCATTGTAGACACATAAGTACATATATTTCATTTGGGGAGTTATAATCCATCGTTATTTTGTTGTTCAACTTGCTGGAGCTTTAGCCATAGGTAGCTTTTTCAGGTTAGTATCTGTACCCTTTTGATCTACCCCCAATCCTTTTTGAGCAATTCTCCACTTTTCTTTCT